>NC_134372.1:38854940-40285565 GCF_035582795.1 Mycteria americana
TGTCAACATTGAGTAGGTAGTGGCAGCCAAAAAAATACAGTAACTCTTAATTTAACGCCTATTTGTAATTACATATAGGTATCGAGTTTTCTTAAGACTGACAATGTTTTTCAACTCCTTGCAACAGGTTCTGGTGAGCTTACCTTAGAGAAAATTCTGTGATGCTTGTATATGTTGAACATTGAGTCTTCATAATTAAGAATGTATTCGTTAGTATTCTGCAAAATTTAAATGAAAGGCAATAAGGGAAAGTATCATGTTTCTATTTGGAAAACCTTCCAACAAAATCAGATGTGCTCGGAATATTGGAAGACAGAGTATATTAAATCCTAGCACAAATCCTCTATTTAATATTGTGTGTGTGTCTCCCTGTACATAGGAGAATCACAGCTGATACGTATTTACTTTTTGGCATATTCTCTTTGGAGATTTACAGGAAAGTAGCTCTGATTTGATTCAGAGATGCTTACTGGTTTCCCTCTATCTGTATGTTACCTTCAGAAAAAGTAACGCGCATAGTGCCAGATTCACTAAATGGCATTTAAATCTGCTCGTGTTCAACATGCCGTTTAGTCTTGTGCACGTACCGGTGCATACAAACCGGTGCTCAGTGCACGTGGAAGCTGCCTTTAGGAGCCGTTCTCCATGGACCTGAGCACAACCGCATCCGAGTTACACTTAAAACTCTACAATTAAACATTCTCTGCATTGTTTACAGGATTTGGCCTGTTTTGTTTCTTGCTGAGAAAATTGATGATACCAAGGTTTTTAACACTAGATTACAGCCTGCAGTCTAGTCCTTCGAGCGTGTAGGTAGCAAAAATGAATCGCTTTGTTCTGCGTGCGGTGCTCTAAGGTGTAATGCCTACCTGGATTGTGTGTTTGCAGAGAGCTGGCTCGGTGAAGAAAAGTCCTATGTTAACATGCAGCCTTCCATAGCTTTGGACCGAGGCAAGCCGAGGGCACCCCGTGCTTGTTTTGTCTTACAAGCAAATTGATTTTTAAAAGTTTTTAGCAAGGATTTTGAAGTCACGTGTCTCTCTGAAATCTTATCTGTCAACCCTCTGTTTCGCCACCCAGTTAAATGGAAGAAGCCTCCTTTCCTGTAGCTAGGTTGCCTCTGTCTTCATCTTGCCAAGTCTAGGAACAGGGATGCACAAAACAGTCAAAATACACTCCAGCCTGTGAAACAGCAGTCTGATGATGTCTTATTCCTCCTTCCCGCTCAAACTCCTGCCTTCCTCTTAGAGCAGGAACAAGTGTTAGTGTCTGCACCCCGTTTCTGTCCTACAGGCTGCGTGCAGCCCAGACAAGGGAGAGAGGTGTAAGCTTTCTCTCTCTCTCTCTCTCTCTTAAATATACTTTGATAACCCACTCTCCCCCCCTTCTTTTCATCTCTCCAGGTTCATTTTTCTTCCCTACACTGGGGTGCTTTTTCAATCTTTCAGTTCTACAACTTTCTTACAGTATAAAGTATGTAAAAATCAGGGCAAAAGTCAGTGAGATTTGGCAGATGCGACTTTCTGAGAATGTAAGTCCCTGTGTCCCAAGGCCAGGCAGAGCTCCTCAGGCAAGCTGATTTCCAGCAGATTCTGCATGGCTTAGGCAAAGCTGTGCTAGAGCAGCTCCTTTCCTTCGTCTGTCCGAAGCAGCCAGAGTAGCAAGTACGAGCTTTTAGTTACCACTGAAAACCCAAACCATGGATTTAAACATAGATGGCCAACACAGGCGACCTCAAAGGAGGGTTCCCGTGGATTAAAACCAGCAACTGCTGCCATGGTTTGCATTGCACTGTGATACCACCTTGGATACAGTTGTGCTTTTGAGATCAGTTACCCTCAATAAAGGCTCCAAACTTGATGTTTCTGGAGAAAGCAATGCCAACACTCAGTCAGAAGAAGAACGCGCTAAGAAATGCACCTTGGCCTCACGTGGGTTTGTGTGCGAGGGCAGGGGCAGAGGTCCGGTGTGCAGGTCTTTAACATAGTCAGCTTGGGCCTTGAAACACAGCTTTTAAGTACTACTGCAGTAGGTGTAACTGCTGAAGTGCTTCACAGGGCTAGTAAAACCAAAAAAGAAAGCAGATTCTTTCTGTAACACAAACCTGTGAAAGCATACGAGTTGCCTCCGTCTGAAGTTGGGTATATTGCTTAGACGCTTCTCTAGGTTGAGTGAACAAGTTTTTAAATAGCTTAGTCCCTGTCGTTGTGGGTGGCAGACGGCTGTCACACAAGGACGCTGGTGTTACGAAGTTCATCGGGTTTAGTAAATCAGCAGGTTCACTTTCCAGCGCAGTGGGCCCACGTGCTGTAGCAATGGAAGCGGTACCTTGGGCAAGACTGTTACGGAGCAGTACGGGCTGCTCCCCCTCGATGGCATTTATCAGTAGAGACAAACACAGGAACCGTTTTTCCCGGTTACTGCCCTGGACTCAGGAGCGCAGCCAGCGGGAGGGAGGGAGGGAGCTCGGCATCTGCTCTGGTGGACCTTACACCGCAGATCTGCCAAAGGTGGATCTGGCACCCGCTCTCACCTAATGCTGAGAAAAGTCTGCGCGCATCCTGCTCTGCTGGGAAACCGTATATCAACACGCTCACCCATGTGAAAACATGGCCCCTATCATATTGCCAAGATCAGTATATCCTAGGGTAATGTGCTGTGTGACAGTCTCAGAAATTAAAGTTGCCTCTGGGTTCCTTAAATTCATGCATCTAAATCGCATCAACTTTTCTTTAGAAGGAGAAAGAGAAAATACATATTTGGGCAATAAAAATTAACCTCTTTCTTGGGCCAGAACGTTTCCTTATTGTCCACGACTTGGCTCCACGTCCCGTCCCTGCCATGCTTTGCTAAAAGCAGCGCTCCCTTCCAGCGAGGGAAAATCACAGCTGCGACTTCCGTGAAGATCTGGTGGAAATGTCACTCAGACTCCTAATACATTTTCATCTGCCAAGGAAGAGCTGAGAAATGTTTTCATTTTGTAAGACTTTCTGTAAGACTGTTCGTATTAGTAATGAATAATGGGCACTTTTTATTACGACTTAAACCTGATGTTGCTTTCTATAAGCAGT
Organism: Mycteria americana; assembly: GCF_035582795.1. Lineage (NCBI taxonomy): Eukaryota > Metazoa > Chordata > Aves > Ciconiiformes > Ciconiidae > Mycteria > Mycteria americana. The sequence continues at coordinate 38,858,012 of NC_134372.1, forward strand.
AAGATAGCATCAATATCACCACAGTCCAGTATTTTACTATATAATGTACTAAGCTGCTCTGCAGAGCGCTTATTTGTTTGATTAATTTTTGTTTTCTACAGAGGTTTGCTGAGAGCGAGACTTTAATCACAGTGTAGTCATTTAAGAATAAGTTATAGAATTATAGCTGAATAATATTCATTCAACAAGGACTCGAAAGACTAAATCTATCATTTAGATCCAGTGCTCCTGAATGTTTTTATCACTAACATTTGCTAAATATTAATCTGATTTTTTTCCCCTCACGTTGCAGGTGCTCGAAAGATTATTTCAGAAGGGATTTAACGTGGCAGCTTCATGCGGTGGTGGGGTGGATTCCTCTCAGTTCAGTGAATACGTGCTGTGTCGCGAAGACAGACGACCGCAACCTACCCCAACAATCAGAATAAAACAGGAGCCCCTGGACTAGATGCTACCCGTACTCCTTTGTAACCGTAGAAGTGTTTAATAGTCCCTTATGTGAAACACTAAGGATTTGCAAAACAGTATTAGCAAACAGATTTTGACTTTATGTTGCCAATTAGTGGTATTCTGAAACTACCTGTCACATAGCCAGCCATGAAATGCATTTGAAAAACCAGTTGTCCGTTTTTCACCATGAAATTCCTGAGCATGCTCAGCATACCAGCCCTGCTGGGAACGTACTTTGGGCTGAACAGCTGTGGTGGTGAAAAAGGCAAAGCTTCATAAACCCCTGACCCTAGATTGGACTTCTGCAGAAAGACCGATTAAAGCAATTTGAATAGATCAGCAGGAGAAACGGTTCTGGCAGCCTTTCCAACGATACCCCGATGCTGTGACGCGTGGAAGCGGGCGCCTCCGAGAGGAAGATGGTACACTAAAAACTGCACTGAGTATCTTCCCTGACTGCCGCACCTCCTTCATATCAGACGTGCTTTACACCTCCATACATTACGTTACACTTCCGTGATTGTACTCGCTCATGCTAGCAAATGGCTTATTTTTATACAACATTTCCAACTGAAATATCTCTCTCTGAATCCAGAATCAGAAAAGGACAGATTTATAGTCAACTGGTGCTCCGTACTAAAAAAACCCACACAAACAAAACAAAAAAGCGACAAATTGACAAGGCCAATTGTGGCAATATTTGCAAAAGTAGGGATCTGGAAGCACAAAAGAAAATGCCATCCACCATCACACAAGGGTCACATACCTAACGTGGAGCTGTAGTTCTTTTAAAGCCAGTCTTGTTTTGACTCAGAAACTGTTAAGTTTTGCATCATCAAAGAAGCGTGGTTCTGCCAAGCAAGCTCTGCCACCCCTTGTTACTCATTTACTAACCATGTTATAAGCCCACATTTAGGAGGAAACGCTAAGAATTTTGGACAAGCCTACTCTTTATGGGTCTGGAATTTTTGCAAAAAAAGATGTTAAACCCCTCTACTGCCATTGTCCGATGAAAGCAGGCCACCTTTGTTTAGATTGTTTTTCCTCTATTATTTTAAACTCCTATTAAAATACCGATTCTGTAGCTGCCCTCTCTCTGTGTAATTTCCTCTTTAACAAAGCCCGCTGTCTGCAGGAGGTTACTGCTCCTTCCACGAATCAGTATCGACTCTGACTTGCAGGGCTTCCTAACTCAGGAGACAGCACCGTGTTTGCAGGTGCAAGGTTATAAATAGCATTCTGCTAAATCCTGTTTATTGCTGTTTAGCATGATTCATGTGTTAATCACAATTTAGTTTCTCCCACATTAATTTATAGAATACTGTTGTAGATGCTGAATTTTAATTAAACTCTTTTTAGATGCATAAATACGGCCATATAGAACAAGGGACAGAGTATGAAACAGTCAACAATTCTTTAATGCCAAATGATTACAATCAGGCAAAGTAAAAAAATCACGTTTAAGACTAGTATTTTCAAAAGCAATGAGCGGTACTGAATATCCAAGGTACAATCTAGGCAGGGGTCTAATTTTTGGAAAAGGGCTGGATACCTGTCCGTGGAAAATCAGACCTCTGCAGATTCTCTCACCTTGGTTACTCAACTCAGAAATCTTTTCTGGAAATCTTAGCCAATATGTCTTGGCCTGCTAACTTAGCAGAACAGTTGAGCAAATCTGTCTACTTTAAAAGAGTTGTAAAGTTATTTTATTTTGTGGTTTTATACTTGTACGACATTCTAAAGTTGCTAGGCATTGCCATATTTGAATATATGGCACAACATTCACCTTTGTATGTAAGATATCTGTAGAATTGTATATTATACATTTAATATTGTAAAGAACTTAACGTATAATTGTCATGTATTTGTGTATGCACATTTCTTATACAGTACTTCATGCCATAAACATTTCTGTAAAGTAAATGATCAAAACCAAGCAAGTAGGGTGGAACACTCACTGTATCTCCCATGTGGTTTGAAAGAGGTGAGAACTTTTGATTGCATCTCCTCCGGCCTTTTGCTCCGTTCAGCTTGATGTAGCCATGTCTTACAAAAAGAAAAAAAAAAGTGTTTTATTTATTACTTTCATACATTGAGTTCACTTTAAGTTCAAAGTATCCTTAAATAATCCGTTTAGCTTCGTGGTTTTATCCCATACACGCTTCTGTCCTGCCCTCCTGAAGAGGGAGAGTTAGCACTAGCAGCGGCCGAGCGCTTGTCTGTCGGCGCATCCTCTCCGTGCGTTACCTCTCAGCCAGGGGAGAAGGGCGAACGCCTCACGTTTACATTTGAACACAGGGGCCCAGTTCTGCCACTCGTACTCAGGCCAAGCCTCCCCCAGGGTCGGCGTCTGCAAGTGGGACCGGACTCCGAGTACCCGCCGAGCGCGTCCAGCTCCCGCCGAAGGCGCAGGCAGCAGCTCTCGCGAGCCTGGAAGCGGGATGATGCTTTTAGGTGTACGTAGAACGCCACTGGAAGTATTTGGGGTTGGCTAGTTTGTTTTTCTTCAGTTTGGTGTTTACCGTATTTTTTTCTATAGCTCAATAAAGCAGCTCCAGTACTTCGGGCAGCTTGCTAAGGTGGCATCGTAAAGGGTTCCAGGCTGCGCCAGCCAAGTTAAATGTGAACTTGAGACGGAAAGTTTGAGCCATGACATCACAACATTGACTGCAAAATAGCACTAAGGCACGGCAGACATGTGGAAACAATCACTTTGTTAGAAGAAATATGCCTTTAAAAAAACCAGAAAGCTAGAACATGTTCTTTTAGTTAGTAACTTCAGGTCACTTATTTAAAGTTTATTACAGTTTCATTTATATCTTTTTTACTTACTTCCCTGTATTTTTAGGCAGCAATATCAGCAAAAACTGATTTGAATTTTTACTTCTGGCCTTAGACCATAGCAACATAACTTAATTAAGAACATTGCTCAGCGTCGCTAAAACAGGTTTTAAAATATCATAGAAACTCCAGTAAAGCTGTGGTGCGCAGCCAGCGAGTGTTTTTATTAATGAAGGCCAAAAAGTAGGCGTAGCCTGGGTGTTTGCCTAATTCGATTGAACAAAACTCTTCTGATTTCCGTTGCTGAGCACTGAAACTGGCTTGAAGAACACGAGTCTTCGCTAGCACTTTCTGTACAACCCGCTTACACCACTGTGCTCCCAAGTCTCGGAAAGAAAGTGAAAGAGAGAATGTTATGTTGTGCTCATTGGACTAATCGCTTTTGAGAAAGCAGCTGTTGAGTGCATTCATTCACTGTATTAATAGCATCGAGGTTTGTTGACAATTTTATTAGATCTTGGACAAAGGATAAGAATCAGCACAACAAAACATTGAAGTATTTGGTTTTAATATTTCTTTGTGGGTATTCTGTTAATATTTTAATGCAAAATGTTTCTGAACAGTGCTTAATAACTACAAGACAATGTGAAATTCATGTTTGATAAATTAATACTGTATGTCACTCGATGTGTTACTTTAGTAAATTGTTTTATTTCTTTACAAAATAAGTACAAATAAGGGAGTATGTTTTCACACAAATTGGGGGTATTTACGAGTATGTACAGAAATCATCAAAATAACGTAATTCTAATAAACACAAGGCCTTTATAAACAATATGTACAAATTATCAATACATTTAAAACATAATTTTACACTTCCTGGCCTTAAATACCTTATGAATAATCTTTTGGCTAAATAGCAGCAGTATAAATTTTCTTCTGCTTTTCATAAACCTTAAAAAATAATTAAAACTTTTGTTTTTAAAACTATTGGACAAATAGTTCTATTTGTGCTTTCGCTATGGTTTCCCATCAAAAAAAAAAGTATTGCCTCAAAAAAGTGGCAAGCATAACATAGTAAAAAGTGAAAAAATAAATAAGCAAACGTCTCCCTTCCATGGTTACTGATAATACTGTTATGTTTGAAGTACAACAGCTTGTGCCCACCTGCCTGCTCAGTATTCCTATCCGATACCCATTTAAAAGACTCACACTGACTTCGCTTGGCTTTGGTGTGGGCCCCTTAAATTCCAATTCAGCAAAGCATTTAAAAAGCATTCATCCCACCCTTAAATAGTTAAAACTAGTCATTATGCTTAAAGTCATGCGCTTGTTCACGAGCCTCTCCGACTGGAGCCCTCGGGTCCAGTCGTCCAAGGCAAAGGCATCGCCAGTCCCTGCGGTGCTGCCCTGACCACCCGGCGGCACCGGGCTGCCAGGGCTCGCCCCTCCTCTTGTGATTCTCTACGAGCGGAACCGGCCCCCAAAAACTTCCTTTACAGTGACTTTAAAAATCCATATAGAATACTCTAAACTCTTTACTGAACAATACTCTCTTTTAAAACCACCGTTAAACCATACTCTTTGCAATAAATAAATTAAGGTATTTTTTAGAAAATAAAACCCAACTTTGATTCATGTTACTAACCAGCTGCTACAAATGTGCAAAAGATTGAAGAGACTTAGAAAACAACTGGAAGCCAGTCAAGGTAACTCAGTTGGGACCCGAATGCACAGATTTCATACACTTAGGATTTGGTTCAGCAAATGGCTCGGGAAATGAGCTGTGCAGTAAAAGCAAAAATCCTAAATATATAAAATTTGTGAGAGTGTGCAGTGGCTATTCTCTTAGCTGTGCAAAAAATTGCGATTATAACTAATCTAAAATAACAACAGGTATCACCATGGTTAGCCAGCAGAAACAGTGCTAGTAAAACTAAAAAGAACACAACAGCACCGTAAGTGAACATACAGGTTAACACCATGGTTAGGTCCCAATCCTGTGAACCTGTCCCAATCCTCCTCGCCGTGAGATGGTTTAGGTGAGCCATTGCAGCAGTCTTTCCATTTGCGTAACTTCAATGCCATCTACTTCAGCCTTATCTAAAATGGCCAAATGGAGCAAGACTTTGATGTTGGTTATATCTGCGGATTTAACACTTTAAAACCTTTTGCACATTTTTTTGTGGTTTTTTTATATATATTTTTTTTTTACATAAAGGGAATTTATTGCATGTGTCTGACAACCTTACAAAACAAAATTACTGGAACATTGACTTCTGAAAAAAAGAGAAGGCACATTAAAATGACAGCTTTTCAATGCAAGTTGAGCTTCTGTATGGAGAAATCAGTACAATTCTTGGCTTTATTTAAGCAGAGCTCGATAGAGCAGGAGAGAATGGCTCGTTTCTCTTTCCTGTTCCATGTAGAAGATGAAGTCCCTGAGGTTTACGCGAGTTATTTTCTGTCGTGCATACTGCCTGGATGAAGGAGTCCCCAAGCCAGCCTGACTTCCACCGGACATACCGAGGCCCTACAAAGGAAACACAGCAAAGTCAAAAGTCCTGCAACAGTAAAGAGTTTCCTCATACTCTCAGGTTTACGACAACTAACTGCTGGATTGTTTTAAACATCTTAAATGGATTATTATGAGCCTAATTCTGAAAGTATTACATGAGATTTTTGGTTTTGTTTTTTTTCTATTCTTCTGAGTCTCACCGAGTTAACCTGAGTAAAGAAACTCAAGTGCAAACACACGTGAGGCTAGACCTTGTTCATTTACAACTCAGGACAAACGTGTCTGACTAATTCTGCTACAGTCGTGTTAACTGTAGACGTATTTGACCAGTTTAATTTCAGAGGCCTTTTAAGGACAGAACTATTTGCAGCAGCTAAAGCCATCTTTAGTATATCAAATGTGTGCACCACCCACATCCTGGGCCTAGGACTGGAAAAAGGTGAGTGGTGTATCAGGATGTTGCTACTGCAATAACCTCCACAGCTGCCAGTCCCAGCTTGGGGGACCCTGGTTCTCTCGGTCTACTGAAGAGAAGGGCTCAGTGTGGGGAGATACTGAAGAGTCTTGCTCGAGTGCACAACCAACGCTCAGCTGAGAGATAGAAAAATTAAACAGAAAAATCACAAAATACTCAAACATTGTGCGATGATAAAGACAAACATTAGTATACTATTTTCCAAAGCTATTTAAATAATTTTTGGTTTTTAATTGGTTCAAAGCTACTGGATTACTGAATACTTCATCCTGGCTTTCTCTATAGAGAGAAAATTCACAAACTGAGCCTGAGAACACTGTGATTTGAATATTTAGAAATTGAAAGGACGTAATTACAGACTTTCTGCAGTCTTGTTGAGTTTAAAACTGAAACTTGATACACACATGTATTCAAACCTTTTTTCATCCTTAGGAGATGAATTCCAATTGATTTCTGACACTAAACTGTTCTTAGAAAAATAGGTTTTAATCGCTAAAAAGATTTAAATTATTTTTCAAACCTCTAAGACATCTGGCAATGTTTTCAATACTTTTAAAATCCCAGATTTACTTACTGCTGCTCTTAATAACCTACCTTCTTTTCCCAGGAAATACTTACTCTAGGATCTTGATTCCATAGCCATTAAAAATACAGTTAAGAATAATTTTACTTCTGGAAGATTGTAGGGGAAACATATATGGTATATTGCAAGTAAGATGTAGCACTGTTTTCTCTGTGGCTTTTCTCTCTGTGTACCAGCAGTCGGTCTCCTTGCAGAACTATACCACTCAAGTTATTTCTCCTGTATCTGATTATTAAATTACAGTAGTGGGGCAAATCCTACTCTCTTGTAACCACAAACACAAAAGGCTTAATGTAGTGAAATGAATGTGGCTAAGCTTGCAGGCAAGAGAGGGAGAAGCCCACAATCTTCGAGCACCATGAGCATTTGATCTGAGGGATTCTGTCCTCCAGTATGGAGTAGTTTTTATTAATAGATTAATTGATTTACCACCTAACCTCACTGCTCATAGGAAAAGCATGAGCTGCAGCTGCAAGGGTTGCTCATCCATGCTGAAGCCAGACACATCCCCAGTGCACAATCCATTTATTTAGTGGTGCTCTGAATTCAGCCTTTACGCCAAAAAGCTTTGCATTCCTAAAAGGAATAGCATCATTTAAACTCATGCTCTTTATCTTCCACAGGTCTGGAACGATACCCTGCTTGCACTCTGACCATGCATCCACTTTGCCAGGGCTGTTGCCACTATTTCCAACTCTCCAAGGAACCATCGTGTGTATTTTTATTTTAAATCAAGCTGACTCAAAAATATTTTTCTCTCTTCTCTGTTCCCCACATGGTACATCTCTCACCCCCGCCCCAAGTAATACTTATTTCAGATTCATCCTGACTACAGTTCCTGAACAGTGACAAACGCACTTGTAAGAAATGTGGCCACCTTAAACTCATTAAAAAATACTGTCCATAGCATACTGGACTAGAACCATCCTGCACACACTTACCAAATATTAACAGAAAAGCTACTTAATTTTTTAAATTTTTCTTCATATAAAACTATTTCTTGAATCAGCTGAGGTACATTTACAGCAAGTAACTGCTTTCTATTTGGACAGAGTAGCTGGAACTAAGATGTAGTAAGTCATATTCATTGCATTTATCACTTGAGATACTGAACTTTTACGTAGGAAGAGCATATACTTAATGCAACATCATAACATGACATTAAGCTGTGCACATTCATAACCACACTTGTGAGCCAATCAGTTACCTATAATGTTCTGTAATCGTTTTACAAGGTGGAAAAAAATCGTAAGTGATTTTAGAAAGTACAGAAGCACATCTGTAAACTGACAAACCAGTAATTTATATCTGTCAATATGATCTCTAATTTAAATTAAAGACCAATTTGTTTGGTACTGCATTGTACTCAAAATCATTCGGCAGATGCTATATAAAAACATGTAGACTACTAAATGCCACAATTTTTTAATTATATACATGAATGCAAGCATAGTTAAAATTAATTGCCAAGAATAGTGGAATTGAAATAATGTAGGTTTTTCTCAAGAAAAAAATCACATTTTTATCATCAGCATGACAGACTTTTCATTAACCCAAACAAGCCCTGTGTTGTCTGTATCTATGGCAACTAATACCAGTTACAAAGATAAAAGCTCTAATAAAAAAATGAATGGTTGTAAATTGTTTACATCCTTTACTTCCTGGCCTGCCACACCCAAGCTATTACCAAATCACACCCACTCAAATATACGTCAGTACTAGTTTTTGTATCAGTGAGCTTCTATTTATAATTTAAGGGAAATTTAAGATGTTCCAGATCAGAAAAAAACCATTTAATTTATATACGAACTCTTTCTGCCTCTTCATTTTGAGATTGTTTACATACATGAGTTACAGCAACTTCTTATCCCCTCTCCTTTTCCCCACTGCCTCTTCTCCCTTGCCGCTGCAATCCTACTTTCTTGTAACACACCAAGGCAACTGGTGACTGCCTTGGACTTGGCAGCTGCAAATCCCACAGGACAGCAAGGAAGATGGCAGAGAGCAAACAAATTATTCTGTGCTCCACCCATTCCTCACGGGGCTACAGAGAGGTGGGCTACAACGGGGCTTTCCTGAGACCCCGCTCCCAGCCGGGACTGAAGAGAAAATCAATCCATGGAAAATCAAATGCAGGAATTTGCAAAAACACCATAGTGCCGTGCTCTCTGTTAACCTGCAATCCAAGACCCACTGAAACAGTCAGAGTCCGTCTACTTTAATGGGCTTTAATGCACTTCAGATACGCACAGCTGATGTATACGTAGCTTACAGTATTTTAAATAACAGTGTTGGACTGTCAAGCTTAATTCAACTGTTGGAAGCTACCTAGCTTGAAATTATGGCTTAAGAAGAAGTATCAGTGTAATTATTGGTTCAGTAGGCACATTTTGAAGCATTCTGAATTTATGTCAGATGTGACACAAGATTTGGGCCACCAATCTCGGCCTGTTTGCTATTTTCATGATTTTCCCCCTATGAGAAAACTCATGCTGTTTGAAAAGCAGAATAAAACCGGTTCAAAATAAAATACTGACCAAAGACTTGGTAGATCACTAGGTAAGTATACAACAATCTGCCAAAGAAACACGCTCTCACAGTGATAGGGTAAGAAATTAAAACAGAGAGTCCTGTGCACAGAGACTATTACAGAGAATATTAAAGAATACTTACCATGATAAACCTGGCTCCTCTACAGAGCATTCATCACCTCTTACTTCCTCCAGAAATATTCTCAGTCCGCTGTACTACCCTCCACCTATCACAAACTTTCCCCCGCCTCCCAAACCTTCACCTTTTTCAAAACAGTCTCAGAACTACTCCATGGTCGGCTCTTCTCCCATCCTCGCCAGCCAGGCAAGCATCATCCCATGGGGTGGCTGACCCACCAGGCTGCATGTGCTCAGCAGCCACCCAGCAGATGTGGCCCCCAAACCAAACTTACCCCAAAGCCTGCTGAGCTCGTACAGCAGCCTTTCCTCACTGGTGAGACCAGCATGTCTCTCCTGTACCCAAGCCAACTGATCACATGGCAGTTGTAGGGACTTAAAATCTCGAGCTCCTTTCTCCCTCTGTCCCCCTCCTGCTGGCCCCCATCACCAGATTTGATCAGTATTTCCTGAAAGGTTTAAAGGCTACTGGCAGAGAGGACAGAGAGACAGACACACCTCGTCTGAAATTTTCATGGACAAACTCCCCTACTGCTCAGAAAGTAAAAATGTCTCTGTGCATTAAATTACAGTAATTACAGCAGCAGGTGTATGAAAATTAAACTCTCAAAAGCGTGCTCTTCCTTGCTCGAGATAGAAGTGCTTTCACTTAAGAAAGAACATGTAATATCAAATCTACACTGATTTTTATAACAGTGGTTTCTACTGTTGAGCAATTAAATCAATTTCTTTCACAAATCTGTATACCTTCAGCTTTGAATTATAGAACCATGGAAATACAGTGCAATATTCTTGTCAAGAAACACAAAGATAAGGGCAAATAGAAGACTGCATTTAATATTTTACCCATCCTTCCTTCACCAGAAAACAATTCAGTCCTGACATCTCTCCTTTGAACATAGTCTTGAACTGCGGCTATTGCTTCTCTGTGACCCAGAGAGACAAGGCAATAATGATAAAAGATCTGCTGGTTTTCTTCCCAGGCTACATGGCACATCCTTGTGGCAGCTTACACTTCAAGCCAAAGTCTGAAAGTGGGAATCATACAGTAACAATTCAAAGCCAAGCTATCTATGGAGTAAAAAAATGCCAGGAATTTTGTCTCTCCAACCTCCACGCACTGAAGAGGAGTGGTAAGATAAGGTATCTATTAGTCTGCTCTTATGAATAAGAGGTCTTGGATCATAAAAATATTCTGGAGATATTCTGCAGCAATGATGCTTACTTGCATAAAGGGGTATTAGATCTTTGGCTGAGAGGCACTTTGTACGTGAAAAACAGGTATAATATTATGTATGATTAGCTGCCCCACGTAATATAGGGTTTAATTCAGCACCTACTGAGGCTAATAGTGATGATTTCACTGATTTAAATGAGAGCTGAAACATCCTTAAATCAGTATTCCCCTGAAGTACAGAAAAGTAAGTAATAACTGTTTGTCAGCACCTCAAAGATTAACAATACTGTATGAAATATAATTATATCTACAAAAAGATTGTGCATCTTCGTATGCACAATCTGGTGGCTTTACAAGTGTCTTCAGAAAGATTCAAAAGCTATCATTTAGGCCTTCAGATCAGCAACAGTTACAGGGAGGATGAGATACCATTATTTCTTTGGAAGCTAGTTATTTTCATTTGCAAACATTTTTATCCTGTACTATTTTAGTGCAACTGTTCCTACAGACTCCGTTTTGGCACGCGTTTGCTTGCTACACCCTCTTGGATGCAAATGCATCTCATTTCCCCTGGGCACATAAACACACACCTCGCCCTGCAGACAAACATCAGAAAAACTGATTTGCACAAGTATTTACAAGTACTTCAAATACCAGCACAATTGCAACATTTCAAAGACAGCGTGCAGTAATTTTTATATTAAGAAATAATAAGAGGAAGGTAAATCATACTAAGACATGGATACAGTGAAAATTTTTTCTTTAGATGTGATCACTTTAGTTTATAATTACATGTTATTTCAACCCAAAGAAATGGGTTGCCATTACAAGACGAATGCTTTATATGTACCTGCTCTTTGCCTTTATTATGTTAAGCTAAGTCACATATGCAAGTACTGTTATAATTGAAAACCTGCTTTGTAAAACAGCATCACACCAAAAATTTCCAGTTGAGAGAACTCGGCATCTATTACCAACCCGACCACCTATTCCTTCCTCCAAGAGAGCATGCCCCCCACAAACTGAATGAAAGCAGGGGTAAAAAGCAGGCTATGCAACATTTCAGTGAGAAACAACTTGGGAAGAAGAGAAGTCCACCCCAACGGAAATAAGTAATGCAGATGAAACGTAAGGCAGCTATGGGCTATGACATTTACCTGCTCAAGGGAGATGGGTGTTCAACTGCCCAGTCCTCAACAGGTCATTCTCAGGAAGAAACCAGACTGCAACTGATTTTAACTTCCTAATCAATATATCCATGCAGATCTCTGAGTAATCACTGCATTAATGTGAGAAAGAAAAACTCAAGTTTTTCCTGCACAGAGATACAGCTTTGCGGTCTGTGAAGACTTTTAACCTTTCAAAGATCTTTCTGTATCCCTCACTCCTCACTTGGTATGAGATAAAAACGGATGCCTTGTATCCTCTGACTTCTTGCAACACACTCACGATTTGCTTGGTGGTGCAGGCTCCAGGTCTTTTCATTTACTTTGTTCACGGACCTGCTCTTCACTGCAGCTATAGATCTTGCCAACATCTTTATCCACAAACATCTCATACCTACCACAATTCACTGCCTTACTTGGACTTAAAAGCAATGACAATTTTACCTGATTAAGAACTCTTAAGTTTGGGCTGCATTCTTGCAGTGGTAATTATAAGTGGAATATTCTATTTATCCTGTTTCCATCATACACATATATTTTCATTTTGTTTGGAATGTTTCTCCTCCCATGCTTTCCAAATGTTTAATCAAGTGCTGCTCCCTTTGAAATACTAATCCTGCCAATTTTTTTTTTTTTGTTATTTTTTAAGCATTGTGGTGCTTTTCCCTTCTCATCTTTCAATATTAGCATGGGGGGTTTTTTTGGTTGTTGGGTTTGTTGTTGTTTTTTTTTTTTTTTTTTTTTTAAGGACTTGCCCATCTTACTCCAGCCCAGTCATGCTGTATGTCCCTATATTCTCTCTCAAGAGCCAAGAAACGTAAAACCAACTTTGGGAGAAGCCCTACAGCCCAACTTGCAGGATTCACATTTTCCTTGAATCCTATTTTATTCCCAGCTGAATTTTCTCTCATTGTAGTCTAACAGCATAGTCTAACAGGAGCTGGTGGAAGGCCAAGGCTTACGTAAAGCTGATAAGGGAGACTCAGGCTGGGAAGTGGAACGTCTAAACAAGAATTACTGTCCTTGGGAGAGAAGCACATCCTGGAGAAATATGTAAGCTAATTAAGATGTTTTGGGAACCATCTGAAACAACTAGTAGAAGTGTGATAAGAAGCACCCTCACACGAACCATCCTCATTATAATACTAAAAGTCAGACCCCTCGAGCTGGAGACCCCGGCCCAAGCAGAGACCCCTCACCTCTGAGCGTGCGCAGAATATTAAAGCAGCACTGTAGCTTTAAGGTGAAATAAGAGAAATGTAGACCAATAGAAAATGGCTTTGTGTAATTACTTATGCATATGCATAACTAGACTGTATAAATACTGTACCTGTATGACCGAACTTTGTGCTAGCTTTGTGGAGCTACCACCTAGCACCCACCTCTGCGCAGACAGGAAATAAAATACCTCTGCCCTGTGTGTATGTTGGCATCTCGCACACCGGGTAGACGACCTCACACTTGTGGGATAACATCGTGGTAATCCTTGATATTAGTTCAAAACTATCTCATTTTTACATAGTGTGCGGGGCCCTTTCTTTTCTAACGTGTATGATTGTGACTTTCATTTAATCAGAAACTTAAAATAATTAAAATATTCTCAACATTCATCAATCTCTAGACACATAGAACTGTAAAATTTAATTGTTTAAATATCTAATTAAAATATACATTATTGCTAACCGGTAAAGGTTGCTTTTTCAGTCTCTTACTGAAGACATGCTGAGCAGAACAACTGTAGGGGACAGGGTAACTGTGGTGGACTAGATTAATTCATAGCAGGTTTTGATGAAGAAAAAATCAGCACTAAGTAGTGCATCATGACACTTCATGTGCTAGCTATATCTCACCTATTTAAGGTGAGACACAGATATCATATAACTGTTTCATATATTGCCAGTCCTCCCATGGGAAGAGCGGGAGACAGAGAGAAATGTATCTAAATCTTAACGCTTGTGGGGGGAAAAAAAAAAAAAATCTTACAAATGCAAAATCTAAACGCAAAATCACTTTCTCAACTCTTGAGAACATGAATTGCCCTCATTCATCTCAACTGACTTTCAGTTCTTAAGCCTAATTATGATGTATAACACCCAGACTTTAAAATAATTATGTTTGCAACTGTGGGCCATCTTGTGCACTCCCAGCAATTGTGCAAGTGCCAATCAAGTGACTTTATGCACCACTTGCCAAACAAAGGGCAAAAATAGCCACAGATCTACCAGCTCTTGGCACATTTTATTCCTGTGTAAAATTCGCTCGTAGATTAGTTACAATCTACGAACAGTGGTATGAACCTTTCCCTATAATTACCAGAGGCTCCTCTGTGGATTGAGGGTAGTATATGGCCCTAATTTGTACACCCAGCCCATTAAATAAAACAAAACAAAGCAGGCAACATGGTTATCTCAGAATTGAGTGGCAATAAAATTAAGCCCTAAATGCTAATACCTTCAGCTTACAGGATAAACACATTGTCAGAACACAGTCCAGTGTACATAAGACGTTAACATTTGTAAATAAAATGTGGAAGATGGCTAACACTCTTTCTATTACTGCAAATAACATGGAATATAATTAAGGCCTGGTGCATTTCAGACATTAGGGAGAGATGATAAGAGTTCAGCAGGGAGAAGTCGCTGAATCATTTAGCCACTGATTTCTTGATTTCTTAACATTTCTGTTTCTTACAGTTCAGTCTCACTCTTGACTCTTTTTAAGTTAGCGGTTTAGTTTGTTCAGAAAATATTCGAAAAACTTAAATCAGATCAGCACAAATAACTCTTGGAAGAATGGCTCCAAAAAGAAAACAAGGTGGCTTTTCTTTCCTACAGACATCAGTAAGCTTGTCGGAGCCCCCACTCAATATGTTCTTTAGTTTCCCCTTCTACATTACGAAGACAGTCTCTTGCACATCATGGTCACCATGTGCTGTTTATCATGCTGTACTCTTTCTCAAGTCCTTTTCTAAGTCCCCTGCCTCTCTCTCTCTTCCACACCAGGATCACTTATCCAGGACTCAAAACAGATACACTTCGTGACCTGCACGTCTCCAGCACTCTTCATTGCTCTCTGTCCTCCAGACTGCAATCTAATCTGCCACCAAACTTCAAATTGCTTCAGCATACACACTTCCATCGTCTGTTTTTTTGTTTGTTTAAAAAAACCCTCTGCTTCATACTGTCCTCTAACCTCTTAGTGCCAATCCAGGTTTTTCCTTTCTCTCCATTATCAGACAAAATAAGACAGCCAAGCCTTGAGTAAAAAGCAGATCAGTTTAACTTATAAACACTATACTGACAATTTAAACTTTGCTCTAACATTTTAAAAACCCTGTAATCCCCTCTTACTTCATGAATTCCCAAAATCCTTATCTTCCTCTAACCCATTTCACCACAAAGCAAACCACCAGCCTTTTAAAGACACTTACATTCAACACAACCAACAACAGAGAATAAACCTTGAATTTCAAACTAAGCCATTTGGAAGAAAAACAAATTTACTTGGTTTTGTAAAGTTAACGCTTTCACACTCTTGCAATTATCCCAGATCCACCTCTTTTTATTAAGTGGGATTAAATGCATCACAAAAACTTTCAAGAAGATCCTTTCACCAACTGTATCTTGCTGTAACAAAATGATTGAGCAACCCATATCAATATCTTAAAAAAAAAAAACAAAAACAACCACCTCTTCAGTCTACAGATGATCATGGAGGAGACATGGTGATGTACAAAAAAATTTTTTTCAGAAGTTAAAGCTCTACTCTTCGTTATTTCTAACTTCTCATCTTTACTATCCTAATAAATTTGGATACCACTCAGACTACCTCAAGAAGAATTAACAAGTAAATATCACAACAAGTAAATATCACAACCATCACCACCCTTCCTTTATTAGAAAAAAACCCAAATATATACAGTTATTATTTAAAATAAATTAAAAACCAGATAGCCAAAATCAAAGGCTCCATTACGAACAACTCTAAACCAGACATTGTGATATATAATAGCAAATAAGTCTAAGAGAGACACAAAATCACCTAATACCATAAATCATCTGATACATATGGAATAGCTATTACTAACAGATCCCAAAAGTTGACAATGATCAATGTATAAACTGACAAATCTCTCAGATCTAATTACTTCCAAAATAAAATTAACATGAATATTATATAAAAAAAGAGGGTTGCAACTACAGAAGAAAAACCTTTCCCAAAGTACTAGCCAAAAACAGAGGCTTGTGATGGGATTTTTTTTGGCAAAGTTAAACAAAAGGCAGTGGAGTGTAATATATTCACTGTCTTTGGAAGGGAGCTGGCACAACCAATCATCAGCAACGTGAGAACTCGAACAGATGACGGAAGAGGGCAACCGAGCAGACACACGCCAACGTACACATGCACATACACTGAAGAGGATTACTAAATTAATTAGAGAGGCAAGTGAAAAAACGTGGAATTCCGAATGCGCCCAATAGTATGGAATGACGCTACTGCCCTATTTTTACCATTGGCAATAAGAGAGGAGAAACAGCTAGCTCTAGTAGGAGCAAGTGCATTATGATACAACACAACATGAGCATTATAAAATGCGAGATGAATCTCAAGCCCAGAGGCTCTTTAGCACCACTCCAAATCACAACTCTCTGCCTTCATTTTTCTTCTTTGCTACCATTCCACTTCTTCTCCCAGTACTTCTGACTTGATTAACCCTTTTTTCTCTTCTACTTTCCTATTTTCATGGTATCGCATCAGATTCTTTAAAAAGCATCTGAGTAATAACAGCAGAGATTATAGATCAGGAGTCAGATTTTCTGCAGTACTCTAAACCAGTGAAGCTCCAGTTGTTTCCAATAAGAAATTTATCACTTCATTGGCACCTTAAGATCGCGTGCTCTTTTGAAAATCTGGCCCCTGATTAAAAGTTACAAAAATCATAAGTCAAATTGTAACCTGTTTTTAATGGTCTAAATTCAAGTGCTGTGAATTTGGGTTTTCTTTAAATACTTTCCCCGGAAATTCAAGTATAATGAGCCTGAAACAGACTTCCTGAAAGACAAGCTTCATTTTAGCTCTTTGAGAATTAGAAAAGACACAGTTGCGTGCTATGCCTAATTTTTTGTATCCCTTTCTGGAATAGTGAGTTCTATTGTGCAGTTTAACCAATTACGGCTTTCCATTCACCTGGCCTGAAATTATGAAATCAATTTTTCAAGAGCTTTTTTGGTCTTTCTAAATACCTGCATTAGAATCACTGATCTTTCCACACAGTACATATAACGTGCTACCTGAACGTGTGCGGCAGTAACATATGGTACAGTAGGCTATAACTATTTTACCATCTGTTCTATCTGAACTCTAACCTTGATAATCCCGTATCAGCTTTTCCCACTAACTGCCGCAGTTCTTAGGTCTTGGCTTCTACTTACCCGTTTAAAATTAAACTGCAGCAAAATGGATGGCCGGATTATATGCTGCTCTTCAGAAGCCTTCACTGCTCTCCAGGTGACTTAATTTGGTCAGGGTCTTAAACAAGTAATTCCTTCAAAACTACAGGCTTTTTTTCTTCAGTTAATAACACAAATCAGTAACCAGAACATTCTTTATTCTGAAAAATATTGCTCAAGATACTGCCATATTCTTTACGTACTCATTTATAAAGTACTTTGTTTTTATTACGCTCTTATTTAGAAAAGTGCATCACCTTCAGTGGAACTGCAGTGGACTCAATACTTTCCAAGAGCAAACTTCAGATTTTTAGCAATGTTCCCCACAGTGCTTGACTCAGTCTCTGTCCAATCGACTCACACTATGAAGCAGACAGAGTCTAATTTGGTTTTTGCACAAATGGCAACATTACTACAACACCTTACCATCTTGCTACTTTGTCTACCCATAAAAACTAAACAGTAGCATCATACTGAAAAATAAGATGTTAATTTTATGGTATTAAACATAAGTTCTCCCCAACTTCTGTATTTGATTCTGTATTTGAGAGAGGACATTTGAAACTTTTATTATTATGGGGGGGTGGGGTGGGGTGTTGTTTTTGTGGGGGGTTTTGTGGGGGTTTTGTTGTTGTTGTTGTTGGTTTGGGTTTTTTTAAGACTTACATCCCATGTCATCAAGTTCTGTTTTCATACAGGTGTTGGAGTTTGAAAGTCTAAGCTTTAATGCTAGGGATTGCCAGAACAGCTCACCTGGCGGACTGCTTTCAAATTTAAAGTCTGCCTTGTTTACAAAAACTCAAATAATAGCTACACAGTAATTAAAATCCATGAAAGACTGTGGCTTTGGTATAATTTATACATACCCATACAAAACTACTACATACACACAGACATATAGAAAACATAAATATATATTTAATAAATACTAATGATAGCCACAAGAACATATGCACCTCTAGTTTCTATTATATGTAAATAAAGCATTAGCACTTGACAGTACTAGTTCTTAAGGATGATGAAATTGAAGAGAGAATCAAATACAGTTATCACCAATTACTATTTTACAATATCTAGATTCAACTCAAAATATTAAATCATAACAGCTCAGTAAACTTCTCTGACTCATTAACAACTGAACCAGACTGTAATGCCTACATAATGAAAACTACATTTATAAAATAATACCTTGTAAAATGATTTAACTTTTAAAATTAGTATAATCCCTTCTCATTAAAGGTATTCCATATTGTCTCCATTTTGAAATACCGTATCATTTCTACAAAGATTGTTTCCCTTCTGATTTCTGTTTAGTATCTGAACAAAAGGGGAATTCAATTTTTTAAATGTGTGAAGAAATCAGTTCATGAGATATAATTTTGCTTTTTCACACATGAGTAGTTTAAATATGTTATTCAATGTTATCTTGAGGCACAAACATAAGGGATGTAGGTTAGAGAAGTCAAAACTACAGACTAGTCTGCTACCTCAAATGTCTTCCAAAACATGCATGGATATCATGGAAACTATGTTTTAATTAAAGAATATTGAATTTTAGTTGTAATCAAGGTCCTATTACACAAATAGCATACAGTGACTATACAGAATCCTTGAATATACATAATGTATAATTCCATACATGTTTTTCAACTACACAAAAACATGTATATTTTATAGCTCTACTTGGGGGAAGAGAGAAGTACTTATTTTCTTTTGGAGTTTATGCTAAAACAGCTTCTTCCTTCCCTATACAATGCAAGAAAAATAAAAGCTTTAATGGATAACAACTAGAGTTTACACTTCACTTTTCCTCTCCAAATACAGGAGGACATTAGCTTCCCCCCTCCTACAATTCTCTTTTGCATTAAAATATTTCCACCTCTGCATAAAAATGACTTTTATTATGCAGTTTCGCAGACTTTCCTCAGTTGGCACCCCAGGAGCATAATCCTGATTCACAAAACAAAAACATCTAATTACCCCAGCTGCATAATTCATTGGCCCATAAATAAAAGTTGGCCAACCCATGATCTTATCTGACAGACTCTAGGGAGCACGTATGGGAATCTCACTATGGGCTTTTCAACCAGAGGTCAAGCGCTCCGCTTGGGTGTCTTGGTCTCGCCAAGGAGAACCAGGGCAAAGGAGAGGATGCCATCTTGCAACCTGGAATGTGTATACTTGCAGGCAGTTAGTCCCGTCTTTGGTTGCTCAGTCTGTTTGCAGGTGAATCATTTAACAAGAGGGTTTCTATCCGAGCTGTGATCCTCCACAGCCTCACACACTGCAACGAGCCAGCCACACACGCTTTGTGATTAACTGAATTGCAGTAGTAATGAGCAAGAGAAAGTACCTGAATTGGCAATACTGCAAGTATATACTAAAGGTTTGCTTCAATCACATTGAGAGGCAAGACTGTAATTTGAAAATCAGACATTGCTCAGATGACAAAACTGAAACACACTTATCGAGTATTCCTTACTTTGCATCTATTTTTCCTATAACGCTGATGAAAAGCTACGTACATTCACACTATTCTGGCAAACTTCCCAACAGAAACAGAAACCTTTTAGACACTGTATAGAGAATTTCTGCAGGTCCTTGTATTATTGCTTTTTTGTTTTAATTTACCAGAGTTGCTCTTAAGTTCCATCTAACCTTTGAAAAACAGCATCCTGTTTGTTTTCATGATGAAGTATCTGCAATTCACTAAATTACAAATAAAAACAAGACCTGGGCCACTCCTAGTGCCAACTAGCAAAACACCTTATGGTCTCACATGAATTCCAAATGGAAAGAAATGATTTTTAAAAGAACTATGAATTGGGTTCTAATGTGTAACATTTTACCACATAATAAAGACTAAGCCGGAAAACATTTCAATTCTCAACAATGTTTTCATTCTGTGTTATAACAAACATGAGTGGCAGAGAGACTCGTCAACCCAGTGGCTAAGGCACTATTCATCTTTCATCTCCCAGATCTGGGCTGCAACCACTCAGCAATAGACTCACTTTCTCACTAGAAATGTCATCTTGGAGCTGAGAAACCTTCTTGACAAATATGTTTTTGAAACAGATGTATTTTTGCTAAACATTTTATCTTTGACAAAAATTTATTTTGACATAGAAAGTTTCATTGCAAATTTTTTTCACCAGCTCTAATAACAAGAAGTTAAAGACTTTTAGGGCCTAAGTGGGGAAAGTTGCTCAGACTATGCCTTGCTGACTGAGATGAGGTCTCCCTGGCTAAAGCAATGACTATTCCTGTAACTACAGTAATGGAAATATATGTCAATTATCCATTGCTCTGTCCTGATTTACCTGTGTTTACCATAAAACAATAAGCTACAGGTCCCCCCAGCATTCAGAGCAAGGCTAAGAATGGGCCCTAAACCTGTCTCATCCTCCTCCGCTGGTCTTCACAGCTATGTCTGAATGACTACTTCATGTACTTAAGTAGTAATTAACCACAGAAATGTTTAGAATAAATGAGTAAGGACAGGGCATTTGAAAAAGAGTTAACAGATGTCTTTAACATTGCTGCTGGCCTAATAACGTTGCTGCAGTAATTTATTTGATGTGGAGTTTATTTAGCTGCTGCAAACATATAGGGTTATAATAATCATAAGCAGGTTGCATTAAGCACAATACATCTTGGATGTGTAACTGTTAAAAATAATCCCAGAAACAGTATGCCTTAAAGATATTACATGTGCAATATCTCCTACAGTCTGATTGTGAAAAGCTAGCCAGAAAGCATCTTTCAGCCTTAAAAAATATTAAAAAAATATATAAAACCCAAGACTTCTTTTAAAGATAATTTTGCCTATATTTTGGGATAGCAAACATTCAATTCAAACATCAAATCCTGGCATACTTCAGTAAGCTATCAGCACAGCAGTGCTGCCTTTTTTCCTTTGAAAAATGAAAGAATTAAATTCAAAACAAACAACTTCAATTTAACACCAAACTACAGGATAACCAATCTTAAAAATGTCAAATTGTAATGGATCTTAATACCCATATAAAACACAAAAATAGTGGCATTGTTCCTTGGTAATGCATAGCAACCTTACAGAATTTCAGTGAAGGAGAAAGAAGGGAAAAACACCTTATTACTTCTAACTCCTGCGAGCCATTTTGGTCTCCAAAGGTTTTAGACTGCCTCAGGCCATGTGTCTGCAGTGTTTCGGGAAATGACTTGCCTTCGCACGAACACTGCTATGTTCTGCAGCACTGCTGCCCCCCAGCATCCCCGCTCAATTTCTATTTAACTCTTCCTTACCTGTATCAGCGGTTTTCCCCCTTTTTTGCAGCAAGATTTCAGAAAGGTTTTGCTTAAAAAAAGCCCACAAAAAAACAAACCAAAACCCCCTCTGCTTTTTCTGACAAGTTTTCTCAGAAACAAACAGGACTAGAATTTATCTCTCTAAATCTTTGAGAGGAAAAGGAAATAAATTTTAAACTAAAATATTTGGTAACAAAACTAGTAGAGCTAGCAATCATCATGGAGCTTTGAAGTTTGATATTGCTCAAATGTTTGTCTGTTTTACTTCAGTTAACAAAGAATAGGTAGAAAACAAAAAGTCCTCAACATCCCCATAGAAAACAATAGCACTACTAAAATTCTTCACCTATCACTGTATTTAGATTTTTAATTACACTCCCAACACCACATAACAGGCTACAATTAAGCCCCTGGATAAGGCCTTATAACTATTAACTAATTTGTCTTAGTAGCAGCATATTAAAGGTAATAGGAAATAACCCATCTCATATAGTGAGAAAGAGAAAAATTTAATCCTCCTTCTAATTTTTTAAACTCACTTAGCAGAGATGTTTTGTGTTTCCCTCTATTTTCTGTAAAGATTCAAGGCTATGCACTGCAAGCTATTTTGCTTGATAGCTTTTTTAAAAACCTCTAGAAAATTCTTAGCCAAGGTCACTGC
Organism: Mycteria americana; assembly: GCF_035582795.1. Lineage (NCBI taxonomy): Eukaryota > Metazoa > Chordata > Aves > Ciconiiformes > Ciconiidae > Mycteria > Mycteria americana. Next base: position 38,880,232 of record NC_134372.1, read on the forward strand.
TGATTGACTCAAAATATGACAGTGTATGAGGCTACTAAAATATTCTGTTCATCTCAGAGGTTGAGTAAGCAGCTCTAACTAAGAGGAAAATCAATATAATACTTCACAGTGAGGAAGAAAATGGAAAATAGTTTAGCAGTTAAGTGGTTAATGCAATTCCTAAGTGTTCAGCAATCATTGCAATTTAGTGCCATTTCGATTATTACACAATAAACAGACCATGTTGTCTGGAAGCAAATTTTTATGAGTATAGCTGAAGGGGTTGCAACTTATTTAGCTGCTGAAACTCTAAGGGAAAGAACATTTCTGAATGCTAACACTACAGATCAGAAATATACAGGTACACTAGAAAGGTTATTTTTAGGTCACTACTATGGTAACTAACCACACTGACCTTTAAAATTAGTATGCAGTTCAAGAAAAATGAAGTTCAGTAAAATGTTCTTTAAAAAGGATCATTTTAATAAACAATATTGCACATCCTTACAGCAGAATGTTGCCACTTTTTACAGCTATTAATTTTACTTTTGGATCATAGCATCATAACATAATGTATAAGAATATCATGATGCAGAACTGACTAGGAAAAAACATGTAAACAGCCAGAAAACTGATTAAACTATCATTAATTTATGCTTAAAGAATTTTTTTTTTTAAATTAAGAATGGCTATATTTATTTTTGCAGAACAAAATCAAACTGCTAGCTGGAGAAGGACAGTTTTTCACATAATGTGAAATCATGGAAACATTCAGAATAGGTATAGTTAAAATCATCTTATTTTGTCTCATTTTGTTGAAATACAGAATCTTAAGTGGATTTCAAGAGCAAACGCAGTTCTGCAATTTATAAATTCAAAGACAAACAGGCAAGAGTTATGTTCAGGGCAGATGAGATAAATAGCACGAGATTAAGAATGTATGGTTGATGGCAGCAGGGACTCAATAAAGGAAATGGTATTTTGAACAGAAGTACCATTTGAATCCAATATACTAATGTTTACTTAGACAAAACTTCAATTAGAATCATGGTTTTAATAAATAATATATTATGTGTCGGTCCATTAGGTAAGAAATGGAAATAAAATTTTGGCTGGTCATAAAGGTGTGCTGGCTGTTCAACAAAACCGCCATTACAGAGAGTATATTAACAAGTAGTATGCTGAAACTTGGAAAGATCTGATTTACCCCGTCAACTTACAATCATCAAACACAGAACATAACTGTTCCAATTTCATTAAGATTAGTCTCAGCCATGTTTGAGACAGCTTATAATGCTATATCAAATGGCTGATAGTAAACCAGATACGTAGTTAGAAAATATTATTTATGTCTATATGTGTGTATATATATAGAGATACACACAAGCATTTTAGTCTAGGTTATATTGTAGACCTTTTTTAAATTGTGGCTCTTCCAGAAGAATAAAAAATTAATTTTAAAAAGGGAAAATTATATCTGCATTTTTTCAAGACTCAATATGCTTCTGAGTAACATTGCTCTTTAAGTGACTTTTAAATGCCTGGATCACAATTTCTATGAAAAAGGGGAAAAAAAAAAAAAATCTCTACAGCTAGTGGGATTCTGGGTCACCAGTACAGTTTTCCTGTGTTCCTTGAATATCGCATTATACCCACACCTCTTTGTTAGTCACAGGCAGGATAGATAGATGGATGCTGGTCAATTAGTAACTATATCAACCTTTAAGCCCCATCTGAAAATGAGCTCTCTTACAGTATTTGCTGTACAAAGACACAGCAAGAGACAGGCACAATTAGCAATCTAACAAAAAAAAAACCCCAAAACACCACAACAACAACAAAAAGAAAAGGATGGATGATAAGCTGTACTAATATCCTTATTTTACAACCAGGGATCTCAGTGCAGCCATCGGAATGAGCTAGTCCACTTCCTGGGGCCACCCAGGAAGCTGCAACTCACGGCAAGTGGATCCAAACCTGTGCTGAGGACTATAAACACAGATAGGAAACCTAATCTTACACACGCTGGGTTGAATGTTAATGTAAATGTTTTCCAGGTTAAAAATTCAATTGAGAAAGCACAGAAATATGCATCTAATCTGTCCATGTTTAAAACTGGGCACCCAGGGCAAGCTGATTTCTCTCCATTGGTGCTACTGGAGCTACACTAGCAGCCATACTCCTTTTTTCTATTTAATACATACATACAATAGCTTTTCTTACTAAAAAAAAAAAAAAAATTAAGCAGTTTATAAACATGTAGTGACATGGCAACAGGGTCTTGTTTCCAAAATGTAAAGCAAAATCTTAAACTTAACTTTTCTGAAAATTTAAGACCTCCTGGTTAGCCTCCCCCACCTTTCCATGGGGTAATTTTGCTGATAGTAAATAATCAAAATTGTCATTTTTTGAAAGGCAATCAAGACTGAGCATTCTTCTTGACATCTTTTCAGCCAAGATTGCTTATAGCTGTTGGCCACTGAATGAGCTTATTTAAGGAATGGAAGGTTGTAAGTGTGCCAGCCAGATGAGAATGCTAAGCAGGAAGGGGACAAGCTAACACAACAGGTAGACCGCCTGTATGGAAAAAATTTCCCTAAAATTAGCCTCTCATCAGCAAAGACCACCAGCAAAGACATTCATTCTTCTGTACTGTATGTTATAATCTCCAAATTCATGTTAAAATAGATCCGGGTTCTGACAGGTTATTTGTCTTTTTGCTACTTGACTGGTATTTACACAAAGAAAACCAAATTTCGGTTAAAAAAAAAAAAATGCTCATGTAAGTAGTAATTCAGAAGTAAGGTTCCACGAATATTACATTTTCCAGCCTGACATAATAAGAGAAACATGAAGCAGAAATAATTACTGTCTGACACTAGGAAAAACGATGGTGATTAACTACACAGATTTAGCTTTAAAATACAGATTTCACTGCAATACCATGGCCACATACAAGTATCCAGCTTTAAAAAGAAACTACTAATTCAGAGGAGACAGTGGAGGGGGTTTTAGTGTGTATAAATATATATTCTTTTCATCTATTTAGTGTGCAAATTTATTTAAAATACAATAAAATGACAGGTCTAAAGACTAAATACAAAAATATAAGAATGTCAAATGAACAAACTTTTTCACTCTGCAGTTTTTATTTTATTATTAGATGCTATTCCTAACTTGTTAAAATTGATCAAATAGAAAGCTGTGAATAGAGAAAAAATTAAGCCAACTAGAAAAGTGTGACTTGGATTTAATATTTTATAATTGCCAAGGGACATACTGAGATCAATGAATTTTTGCCCAAGATGAGCGTCAGAAAGAGATGTACTTCAGTCTTTTAGGGAACATTGGTCTATTTAATTCTTGTGTCTGATGCATGTGAAATATGCCTGTCTTGGCCTTCTTTCTTGCCTTAAGGCCATGCCGGAGGCAGACATTACCACTTTTAATAGGCCGCCATCTGAGGAATGGCAAGGGATCCAATAACCCATCGACTCTAATGGATTTGCCTGTTTATTCACTTACACCTTTTTTGCAGCTAATTTTAGTTTTGCATGCTGAGTTGTTTCACTTTAAATTAAATGAATAGAAACAAAGGGGAAAAGACTGTGCAGCTAATAAACCATGATTATTTTCGAAGTTCTTCGCAACGGGATCCTCCATATACTAAGGTATATCACTTGAGAACAGATTCACTGCTGTGTTTTTCCACTTGTTGTCAAAATTAACAAAGCTTCTTTTAAATTTAGTGAGACAAAAAGTAGGTTATTATAAACTCCTGCTTATAATGTACTAATGATTTGCAGCAGTATAAAGCACCCAGCTTCAAATCATTATGAGGGTCATGAGCATCTTCAAAGAATAATACAGGTAAAGTTAATGATTGTACAGTATTATCACCAACAAAAATAGTATACAGTTTAATCTAGCCCTTCATGTATACTTTGAAGATCATATGTAATACTTAATGCGTTACTTATAAACCAAATGGAGTCCCTCTAGATACAGAGGAACTCGGAGTAATAAAAATTTTCACTACATTTGATCCTTAGGAAAAATATACATTACGGGCTAAAACTTATTAGGGGATATAATCTCTATATTTGGATTGCATTAATATTTTGTTCCTCTAAAGAAAAGTTCTTCCTCCCTTTCCTTGGGAGACAGCCTCTTGCATCTCGCCCTCCACAACTTGCGGGTCCTCTGCAAAAGCTACTGTTCATCAACCTCTTTTTCCAGACCAGTTCAGGTGCTTTGCTTTTCTGAGAAAGGCTGAAAGAAACTTACTCAGGGACCATCACTGCAAGTCTCAGCTTCAAAATAGCCTTCAGTTAGTTACAAAGAGGCCTTTTCTCCAAGTTTGGCTGAATCTCACCATTCTCTCTGCTCCCCAGTCTCCATCAGTTAAGAGAGCAAGCAGACAAGGGCCAGGTGTCACCTGCTGATGACAGGTCATTCACTGAAGCTCTGCAGGAGCCCTTGTGTCCCCACCCTGGGGGAATGCATCCCTTCTGGGTACACCAACAGCCTTCTGACAATTGCCTGCCCTGAGGAAATCACCGTCAGCTTTCTGGCAGCAAGTAATCAAATCCAGTCAGGAGTCACCTTTTTTTAAAGGCATAAAAATAATACGGCTTCTACTTCCGGAGAGAACAGACCAGGCTCAGTCCCCGAAGTAACCAAAATACAGCACCTCCGGGGTCATCACAGAAAAAACAACTGCTGAACTGTGTCAATCCCTGGAGACTCCTACTTCACTGGTGTAAAAAACTTTTCTTTTCTATAATAAAATTGCATAAAATACAGCAGCACTTGGTCATTTGTTCCCTCTTCATGACAGAAATCTAAATGCGTGACATCTACAAAAGACAGCATGCTGTAAGGTTTGTTGACCGAATTGCAGGAATATGGCTACGAAAAACTACCATTAAAGAGCCAAAAACTTGAGAGCCAAAACTCTGCGCCACTCCATGCCGCAGCTGCCAGGGAGAGTGGAGATGCATGCAAAGATGCAGCAAGTCGCCTGCAGTTAGAGGGGGGCTTGTATACCCCTTTCACTTAGAAAAACATGTTTTGTTAGGAAGCTTCTGCCCCGGTAAAACAGTGTCTGTAGCACTAAAGAGCCACAAAATAATGTAAAAACTGTCTTTGGAGAGAAATGGATTAGAACAAAAAAGGGCCTGTATCATTTAGGTGGGTCCATAGTGATACCAATTACTAATGCACAAGGAAAGTGAAGCAGCTACAAGCAAGCTTTTCTTTTTCCTTCTCTCTAGCTGGTTATGTTTTCTTGTAAGGAATCACATTTTGAATCTGGCATCTCCTTATTTTTGCCACAAAGACTTTACTTTTTGTATACCGTTTGCTGATCTCTTACAGATTCTTTAATAACAGGGTGTGACATGGAATCAACTCAGAGGCTTTACCAGGGCTTTTGGGCTGGATTTGGGGCTGGGTTTTTTGTCACTCACTGGCTTACAAGACATAGAAGTATGTATTTCAAAGGATGATCCACCCATTATGACAATTAGCATCTTAGCTTCGCATTCATTTTATTGCTAGTGAATCAGTTTTCTCTCAGAATTGAGATTGCAGTGGGAGACCTTTTTCCTGACACAAAACTATCATCGGTATCCCCTTAAATATATAGCAAGAATTAAAATAAGGCTCCTCAAACAATTTCAAACAGATCTACATATCTAAAGAGTAAATCTGTTTATGAGACAAGTATTTTGGATAGTTACAAATCCAGCTTTCCTTTTAAAATGGTAACTCAGGCCTATTACTTAAATGTCTCTAAAACACCCAAACTAATAGGACATTTTACAAGCGCACAGACAAGTTAAAATAATCTGTCTGCTTTAGATACGTTTAAGTGCATCTGCAAAAGAGGAGAAGTTACATAGCAGCAGAATAATTTTTTTCCCCCAAATCGTATTTGTAGACCTGGATACTAACTCCCAGACACACTGTGCAAAGAAAAATGGGAACAACAGACTGAAGTTGGGATTGATTTACTACATTAGCTGGGATTACAAGTTTAACTTACAAACCAGAGGTCAAAATTTCTCATTAACAAGGGGGCCATGAATCGCTGCAGGGCTTGGTTCAAGAGGAGACCACTCTTATTACTAACTACACATTTCAATCTGTCTTTGATGTTCTCCTTCTACCCTCCTCCCTTTTATTTTTTGGCAGAGGAGTTGATTTTAATTGTAGCTATACAACACAGCTCAGTTTGCCTGAGAGCCAGCCTCCACATCTGCAGTGAGTGCAGTTCTAGTGATATTGGGTGCAGTCCATAGCTTAGGGCTAATTTTAATGGCTCCCCTTTTCATACAAGGCTCAGATTGTTTTCCACGTGATTCCTGTTAATTTAGCTGCAGGAAAGGGCATCAGTTTTCCTTGTGAGTTTCTGATCCATACTTCTAAACTAGGTGAAATGTATTAAAGAAGAGAAATGATCACAAAATGAGAGATTCAATTTTCTACTCCCTCCTTAAACTGATAAAGCAAGTAATCCCACTATTTTAATACCCAAAAGAGAAATACAAGATATAAACGGTATTTTTCTTTTGTCTGTATTTTGATAAGCCTTTCATTTGTGAAATGCTGCAAAGAAGCTCTTTAAATCTCTAACAATGCTAAGGGTTAAAAAAGGAATGCTTACATGTCTGCATATTGTACATTTTCAAAATCTACAGATTCAAACTAAGATTTCACAGTACATGTCTCAAAACAAGTAAGAATTGTGTGCATTATGGCACCAGATGGTGTAGTACACCATCAAATAATAAAATGTTTAATGCATATTTTCTATTTTTGATGAACTAAAATAACTGTAAATAGTCAAAGGTAGAGTAGTCAAACAGCTGAAAAGTGCTCATTCTACAGGACCTACTACAGTTTTTAAAGGAAAACATGCCCCTGATGCTGGTTAAACAGCTGAAATTTTCATATATTACGTATAGTTAAAAACATAATCAAATTTGCCTCAGCAATCAAAGTTATACTCTATACAATTGTAACTGCCTTTAAGTATTGCAAAATTTAAAAACCCTGAAAAATTGAGCACAGTCAATTTTTACAAGTAAAAAATGACACAGTTATTTTAATAGAAATACAATATGATGATAATATTTTTTCATAATTTAAATGTAGAAAAACAATCGCTAAGAGTAAAGGTTACCAAAATAATTTTTCATAGATATACAGTGTCTCGTCTTTGTTTACATACACCTATTTTGACTAGAAAGAGATATCATCTCCAGCTTCATACCTATTTATTACTAGTAATGAAAGACAATTTTGCACATGGTAAATTCATACAGGTTTATGATGCAAAACCCTAAGGTGAAAAGGCAGGAACAATTAGGTGAGTAATTTTAATTTAGGACCAATACAAATTTCTATTTATTCCACTAGACAAAAATCTCCTGTATATTCTGTGTATATTCTATTCTGTGTTGCCCATTTTCTATTGGGCCAGTTTTCACTTCAGATATAACACTTGAGGGTAGCATATATTAAATAACTTTCTTTTACTTGTTTATATTAACAGTTGCTGTTAATACTCCATTTTCCAAGCTTCTCCAGTTGCCAGCCAGTGTTAAAGCATTAAAAGGTATGCTTTTAATTCACACACTGAGCCGAGTATTAACTTTTTCTGATGGCCAAGTCAGTCCCCTTTTGTGCAAGTCTTCTATTACTAGTTTGTAACTAATCTGCCTGCTGGAACTTTATAAAGACCCTTTGTTTGCTTCTGGAACCAAGATTTAGGGAGATATAAGGCGAGGCGGGCTCAGTTGGCTATCGGTTTCATTCCTGTTGGCAGCACAGGTCAAGTCACTGGCCATGACTTCCAGTCACCTTTACAAAATCTGCTAAAGCATCAGTAACATCTTATCAACACGGGGTGCAACGGCTATCGTCAAGTTTCAACAGGGGGTTATCTTAACAACTAGACATCTTTAAAAGGTCATTATTGCAGTCTAATTTCAAACTGGCATCAAAATGAAGGGTTGTCTTTGTGTGGGATTAATTTAAAAACCTCAGGATTTGATGTCAGTGGGAAATAACCAGCGTGGGACTCATAATGCTGCCTTCTCCTGCTTCTGGCCAGCACCTAGGGCTAATTTCTTAGGAGATGAAAACTATGACAAGCCCTTCAGTTAAGCTGAAAGCAGGCAGCAGTCCAGTAACACCCACAGGCCTCAGAGGCATCCTGTGACCCCCTTAGAAAAGTCACATTCACTTTGCTCTTGAGAAAGGAAAAATAATGCTGGAGGCATTTTGTTTTAAACCATGTGAAATAAGGAAATGTGAGGATGTGAAAATGAAGTGAAAAAAGTTAGAATTCATTTGCTCCCTTCGCAATGGCTTAGAAGCAAAACTGGTTCATTTTGAAAGTATGTGTAAAAATCTGATACATTCACCAGTAGGCAGTGACTACAAAATGCTTAAGGTAAAATATGTAAATATGTAAAATAATCTCTTGAAAACCATCTCCTTTTGTGCTTGAAAGCATTTTGTAAAAGCATCTTTATTTCTCAGTAGCATTAATAGACAGTCAGAAAGAAAAGTTACTTCTTGTCAAAACAAAAAATAACAACAAAATTCAAGGTACTAGAAAAATATTTTGAAACAAATTTGCAGAGTAGTGAAAGGGAAGAAAATTACTGCATAAGTTCCTTGGATGACTTCTGCCCTTTTAGTATTAATCTGAATAATAATAAAGGAACATGTAAATTACAGTTTCAAAATTTTAAACAGGGTTATTTTAACTATCATAGACTTAAGGCAAACCTAATCTGCCAAGTCTTCACTCTCATTTCATTCTAAAACTGTGCCTCACTTTTTTACTCCTATTATGCCTTTTAATTTAGATGGGCTTTTTATCTCCTAGCTAAGAAGATCCAACCTCATTTCCACGTTCATATTAAAGAAGTCTACACAAATGTACATTCAGCCTGTTTATTACTTGCTACAGACTGCTAATCTTGTTCCAAAATATTCTCATTAATAAAAGGTTACACTTTGAGGACCCATTAGAATGCTCAAATTAAGAGTACACGAATACTTAAAACTTTTATTCTTTGTCCTAAATTGAGCTGTATTATCATATTATCAACTATATAATCAAAACCAAGTAACAGAGATTTCATTAACGTTAATACCATTTTCAAAAAATGTTTCACAAGTGAGGTTCCAATTCTGGGAAACGAACCCCAGCATTAAAAAATTTGCCTTGATTTTAATTTTTTCCTTATTTGAAGAAAGAGCAGAATAGGTAAGGAAAGCTAAGGTAAGGAACATGTAAGGAAGAAGACAGGAATCAAAGGCAAAAGATGGGGATCTTGAGCTACTGCAACACACAGGTACCAAATGATCCTTCTAGAATAAGACCATTGGGAGCTGGCTGGAAAAATTCACATGGCATCAGACTCCAACACGGTAATGTAACTATATAAACACCTACACTAAAAAGGAAATAACAATAAACAGGAATTGAGACATGGCAGAATTTATACAGACCAGTTTCTTTAAAAGAAAACCTCTTTCAAATAAAAAAAAATTCAACAGTAATAATAATAATAAATAATAAATTATTTGCAGCATCACATCTGAGCCCCACAACCAAGCTAACCCACTTATTCATTTATGGAGAGACAGCCATATTTACTACGTTGCAGAAAACTTCTTACTGCCACCCCAGAATCTTAAAACAATACTGTGAGAAGTTGAAAGCAATTTGAGAAATTGATAACGCCAAAGAATGACATATCCAAAGCCTTCACCATTCTCTTTTCCACAGTATTGCAGTTAAATGGATAAACAGTAGGAATGGCAAAATGTTGGTCTGTATCTGTAGGAAAAGGAATCAAAACAGCTTGATTTTCCTCCCCCTGTCATCCACTCAAAGCTGTAATTTTTCAGTAAACTGAGGAAGGAACTGTGCATCTTAACATGCTTTTAATATGCAGACAAACTATTAATCTTAGAAGGTATGATTCTGCCAAATTTTTAAGCCTGAAGTGCTTGCTTGAATTAAAGTATTTAGATAAATTGGCATTTTTTTCTTCTTCCTAAGACAGCTATAGTTAATGGGTCAAAACATAATTTGCCTGTCCTGTTTGAGCTCACAGACATTTGTACAAGTGTCACAATCATTCATGTGACACTTGTCTGCTTTATTATTCCATGCCAAAAATAAGCAAATGTTTACAAGATTTGTTTCTCTGAAGCATATAGAGAACATATAAGAAAAGGGAAAGACATGAATAAGTGTATGCAGGGAAGCTTAATAGATACCAAGACTGCTACTTCACAACACTGCTTTTTTTTAATCTAAGCTTCTCCTCCCTGTGTTCTTTAAATTGTCATTAAATTAGTATAAGGATGTTTATAATCAACTCAGCTATGGTCAAGCGTGCATTGGCCTGTAAATTCAAACCTCCTGTCCTCCCATCAGCCATTTTCACTTCCTCACAGGCACAGAGGAGCTTCATGACTGTAGGAACCTGAAATATCCTGAGTATATGGGCACATGGACTCCTCCTCATCAGCTCTGAGAGAGAAAGAGCTAGTACGCATCCGCGCTCTTTGATGGCAATCGCAATGCAACTAAACAGCTTCTTTCTGTAATTCCTGTATTTTAATTTCACAGCTGCTCTTTACTGAGACTTACACATATAACCATTGCTAGAAAAGTATAGGAAAGTTAATAATTGTTAAAGGGTTACATGAAGAAGATAATTGTTCTATTTCTTCTGAATTGCCAATACTGATTTTGCTGTGAGGGGGGATTATGGAAAGAAATGGAACACTAGAGACAGGAAACTACTGTTACCAAAATAATCTAACAAATGCAAATACAGCTCACAGTATTAACAAAAGTGTCGAGTCTAAGACTATAGACAGATGTTAGCTTTGGATCCAGCTGTGCTGATCAAAGGCTTTATGCCCCCCAGCTGCTCCTCACTGCCCCCTGCTGAAGTTATTATCCTGAAGATCTGCCAGCAGAGTAGCTTGTATGAGTGCTCCCTAATTCACTCCAGGCAATATCAGCCCGTCTAACCCATACCACCTATTTACATTTTTTAGAATAATCCAGTTGATTTTTTCTAAAGTGAGTGCACTTGCACAAACCATTCCACCGTCAGAACTTCACGGTGGTGACCTCCGTAAGAAGTCATATGGATGGCAACTAGTGTAGTTGCTTGCACTGTGATTGTCTTTCTGAAGCCCTAGAAAAGTCACTGCTAAAATATCATCTCCCCCAATAATATAAATAAAAAGCATTTTAAAAATCACCTAAGCAAATAAAGCAATGCCTAAAACCTGATTTTTTTTTTGCAACAAAAAACCCCATGGAATTTTCCTACTGAACTACAGACAGGACTTAGAACAGCACTGACATTTGAAAACAGCACCAACAATAATGATATAGATCTCCCATAACTTAAAATGTGCACAGCACCAAAAACATCACCTTTGTTCAAATAACGCTTGTAAGAGATCACTAAGAGTAACAACTTAAACCACAAGCCAAAACATTGTTTTGTTTGGTGATTCTTGATTTTGAGTGAATAGATTATGCTTGACTCAACTTTCACACTGAAACAAGCTGAGATTTCTGTTAATAAAGACAAAATCAAATATACAAATCAGATAAGATTTGGAGCTGCAGACTCCTTATCTAGATATATGTTCCCTTTCCAATCTGTAAAATGCATTGTAAAATAGTGGGGTTTTAATTTTAAATTTGCAGGAGAATTTTGGATCATCTTCACTTATTTTTGGAGGTATATTTCAAGCCATTCAACACCTGCTGCCCAACCTTTTCAAAAGGTGTCTACTGTTACACTACACATGTTAAAACAGTTCTTTAAATACTAAATACTAATCACGACCATATTTTTGATTGGATTTCAGCCTGCTCTGGTAAATTCTCTCTTGAGGTGACAAACTGGCAGTATCTGAATTCATTACAGCCTGATTAATTATCCTGCTTTCATACAAAGGGGAAAGAGACTTCAGTCAGAAATGGTAACCTTAAATAGTACCCGTGCAGCAGCGTATCAGAATATCAATCCCAGATCCATGCACCTTTCATTTGCTTTGCAAATTCTTAGTAATTACTTCTCCCTTACCTATCACATAGGTCAGCTCAACTGCAACTGGTTGAATAACTAAAGGAAGAGGTTCGGAACATTTTAGTTGTAGTTGACGGAATTTATACAAGTTAGCAGAAGATACTGAAAACTGTATCTTATGCTCTCCACTTGCTTATCACAACCTAACTCCACCACGCAATCAACCTTCTTCTCCCCCAACTAAACACTACACACAGCATGAATTTGGGGAATAAATGGGGAAAAGAGGAGTGGAGTCAAATGTCAGAGACCTCTTTTCTCATACAGCTGAGGACTTGCCAACTTTTCATCTTCTACATCTTTGGAGGTGATTTCCTTACATTATCCAGAAACTGACAACCACCCAGCTATTACCTTCTTCTAAAGCAGGCCTATTACTGGAACATACAGATGGTCCAAACCATCCCCGTACCTAGAAAGCAGTACTGTTTTTGCTTGCTTTCTTCTCATGCTTGTTAACATGCAAAGGCAAATTAATACAAGACAAGAATCAGACATATGTGTCTAAAATACATGCTGCATAATTAAACTGAGAATGAAAACAAATCAGAGGTATATATGTTCAAATAGTATTTATTGTTCCTTTACATAAAGGAACAAGGAACTTGGCAAATATTTCTTATGAATAAAGGCCCATCTTCACACAAGTATGGGTTATGAATAGCAATGAGCAAGATAAGAGCACGTAAGATAAAGTCAACTACAGTAAGCCACAGACAGAAGCAGAGCCAGACTGACAATGGAAGAATTCCCATCCTACTGGGCTACGGAGTGTTCTCTATACAGTCGTTTAATGCCAATGCACATCAGCATTTATACTGAAAGAGACACTTTAAAGAAATATTTTTCAATGCAAAGTTTGGGATATCTTTGTTTTTTATATGGATAATACTCAAAGCATATTTCTCTCTACAGACTTAGGTCTCTCGTGCTTAAAGTCTGTAACATGCCTGTGTGCTCTGCTGCTAACGGCGATTTGAAGAATTTGCTGTACCTACAGAATTGTATTATGGAGATCCTAGAGGGTATGACTAAAAGTTGTTGAAATTAAGTTCCCAGAAAATATATAAATGTAGGTGATTGTTTAGGGTTTGGTTAAAGTCAAGAACAGGAGGTGCTCCCAGGTCTCTCATAACCAGTTGCCCCTAATAATAAATACACAGGGCTGACTGTGGAATCAGGTGCTTCGGAGAAAAATAATAATGCATTAAAAATACTGCCAGACCAACAGGCTTCCCTCTCTCATTCGAAGCCAGCATTGTCCTCTATGAACAAATACTGCAGGAAGATAGCTTAGACTGTCATACTTAGGCAAAAGGAGCTGGCTCTACCTGCAAACAAAATATCATCCCTCTTGTTCTTCACCTAGGGATGCCACTGCATTAGATTAGGGACACAGGTTGCCACATCCCTCTTTTAACTAGGTATAATAATGCTGCAGCTAATACACATCAAAAGAACTTACACTCTTGAAGTGTAAGCAAGAAAAGTATAGTACCAGCTTGCAAAAGAAAAAGAAAAGAAAAAAAAAAAGGGAAAGAAAATTTTAAAATAGATTCTTTAATAAATAGTATTGTTTAAATACTTAAGGCAGCTCCTCCTGTAAACTCTCATCTTTATCCAATTTCTGTAGACAAAAATCTGATTTTTGTCATGGATAAGAGATTTAAAAACATAGAATAACAAGCAATTGAAAAACATTTTGTAAATTAATTAAAACAAGATGTAAAACTATATTCTTCATTAAATTGCTAACACATTCTTCTAAGGAGAATTAAATATCAATAAAAATTCTATAGGTTCATTTCCAATTATATGGTTGCTGCCCTTTCAAGACTTTTCCTCAAAATTTAACCATGAAAAGAATACCTTTTTATGTCTGAATAGAGATGAAAAGATGTACTTCATATTTTATCAATTAATATTAACTTTGATATTAGTATATGTATTCAAATATAAAAATATATGTATTCCAAAGATATATAAGCCAGCCACAAATTAATCCTAAAAATTGCAGTAGAGAAGATATCTCCTTCAGAGTCTCTTTGATTTGGCTGGCTCAACCAATCTGCTATGGCCATTCAACCAGTTAAATAAATTTCTGTAATGATTTCACCATTTTAGGCTGCCTATCTGCAAGTTCTTACTGTCAACATGAATTACTCTGTATGCTGCAATTCCCCCATCAATTGAGACAAAGTATGACTGTTGTAGTGTTCTGTTAACATGACATGCTTCTCATGTATCTGTATTCCAAATGTCAAGATGATACGGCACAGCCAGCCAGAAGTGTTCTATTATCAGATATAGAAGAACAATTCACACTAAAGGGTAGACTTCAGAATAGGTAGGTAAAGCATTTTCTTTGATATGCAATCTCTAGTTTGGTGTCAATTCTGAACAACTTCTCCATGTTATGGTGTCTTTCTATGCAACTGGAGTGTAAGCCGCTTAAGGAGGATTAATCTGACACAGCTTGATTTGTCTATTTTACGTGATGCTCATTCTAACCAGACATTAAGTCAGGTAGCTTTGTCTTGAGAGGGAGAGAGCAGAGAGGGTAGAAAAAGCTATTAATGAGTTGCTTTTGGGTTTGTTTTGTTTTTCTGGAGGAAAACTGTATCAGAAATTCAGTACAAATCAGAATTCTTCAGAAAAGAGCTACTCAGATATACCAATTGAATGCTGGAGATAAAAATATACTTGTGAAAGCCTTAAAAAAGTATATAATTTTTGTTAAGGTTTATATGATCACATGTTTAATTTAAAAAGCAATGACTCTCAAGATATAGTATAATGAAATAACTCAGAATTAAGTTAGAGATGATAAGGCCTTGTTAAAGAATTATTTTGAAATTAGAAGACTTATGTTAAATTCATCATAAGAAAAGCAAAAATCTAATTTTGTAGAATCTGTAGTTGGAGAAACATTTTCACAAGAAGAAACACTGCTTTGCTTTCTCCCACCCACTCACTTAGTACAATTATAATAATATATATTACTTATATTGTAAGGGCAGAAATATAAAAAATTATGTTAAAAAGTAATTGGTCTTGATCACCACCAGGATAAATGGCTTAAAAGGCAATATATAACCTTTTAAAAGTTGTCTGAAGTCCAGAAAACCTTGTGTCTCAGCAGAGCTAGTGTAAAAAATGCATTTGACTTCAGACCAACCAGGATTCACTGCTCAACATAGGCTGAACAAGCTGAATTATGGATTACATTACATTTTTTATATATGGCACTGTAGAAAAGAAACCCCAATAGGTCAAACTGACTTATTAATCACTATAGCTAATAAATACTGTGAATAACATCAACTAATGGGCCACAAACTAGATCTAGGTAGAGACTTGTAAAAACACTTGGAACGTTGGAGTCTCCAGTATATATCAAGAATGTCAACCAAAAAGCATTAAAATGTTCATTAAGAATTCTTAACTTTCATTAATTCCTGCAAACTGATCAGATGTCAAACTGAAATGCAGAACATACACAATCTATAGATTCAATTACATAGAGACCAGAGTCAACATAAACAGAGTTGACTCTAGCCTATTACTTTAAGACTTTATTCTGGACACTTTAGTTAGATCTTCATTACAAGTTTTCTAAAATAATGTATTATTGCTTAAGTGATTTGGACACTGACAAATGCTCAAAAATGAAAATTATGATCTGGCATGGAATCAGACCACCTGTTGTAATTCTTCTTGCCTTTAATCAAGAATAGCCACAGAACATGTCCCATTCCAGGTAAGCTCAACAAATGAACGAACATTTTGCAATACTAAGAAGTAACTAATTGAAGATTCAGACTCAAAGTACTTCTTGAAGTAAATAAAATAATTCTTCTTCTGGATTCTCAATCAAGAAATGAGACACACTGATGTCAAATATTTCCAAAGATGTAATTTTTATTTACCGTTTCTTCAAACAGAGAAAACCTACTTTCTATTTTAATTTTTTTCTTCTGGAAGCCCTTCCATATTGGTTCTAAGTTATTTAAGGTATATCATGAAATGAAAAGAATACTTGAAATCTTGATTTTTTTTTTTTCTAACATCACTGGCAATTATTATTTCTTTGACTACCTGCATAGCTGACAGCAACGCCAGGAACAGTACCTGCAGTTCTTCATTAGAGATTTGTTCTGTTACTTAGTAAGATAAAAACTAAGTCAACAGCAGCATAAAATTCATCCCATCTCATTGTACCTACAGCTGAGGATGTCTTATGGCTGTCAATGGGGGGGGAGGGGGGAAGTTGAGAAGACTGTAATTTGAAGCTCAATTAAAGGAGGGGAAGAGAAACAATGTACTGAATTTGCATTTTATGTTATTCATAAAGAACTACTTAGAGAGATGAGAAAATTAATTTTGGCTTTGGACACAAGCACCAGGCGTATTTTCCAGGTCCATCAGATTTAGCTCCCCTTCTGGTTTGTAAAGATGTTTCTTAAATTTTTTTTTTTAAATTGTAATAGCATAAAAATGAAAACAAATGAAAAGAAGAAAAAGAGGGATTAACAAAACTGTGAAGAGAGAAAAGTTGGTGACTTCTTTTAGGGCTTGGGAAAAACGTATCACAGGCCAGTGATATGGCCTGGGAAAAAAATGCATTCTGCCAACACCTCCCCTATAGATAAAGCAGGCTGCAGTGCTGCTGTCTTTTTGATCAAGAGAAGAAATCCCACGCCAATGACTGTTTCCCCTGACAGACTGCTTGTCCTTTTTAATGTTACATGAGAGCACCAGTCTGAATTTCCCTCCCCTCAGAGCTAGTACCACTACCACTGATTAGAGATGCTGGTCTGCCTAGGGGTACTCACTTCTTTGGCCAAGGCTGTTTAACCTGTTGTGCTCCTTTTATTCCCTACCTTCTCCTTTGGAGATAGAAACTTTGCCTTTTTTATGGATCTTACAGTATGCTCATTCTCCTGACAGAGCTTCCTCTAAATTGTTCAGTAATTGGCCCATCATACAGAGGTTCAGCTCTTGTTATGCTCCTGACTTTGCAAGAGACTGTCATGCTCAAAAAGACTGGAGAAATATCTTTTTTATTGATAATTAAAACACTATATTTCCATGCTGCTAAAGCATGGAAATCACTATTTACGGTATCTTCTATTTTTTCCACACACAGTTGCAGAAAATCTCATCATTCTCTTCATTTGCCTCCCCATACAACACTACTGTTCTTTGTCCTTTTGTTTGCCAAGATAATTATAATACTAAGATTACTACAAACAGAATAACAAAAGCAACTGCAAAACTAGCAGTGGAAATAGGTCTACTGCACTACCTCCTTCAGATAGCTAATCCATGGGCCCTGCTCAAAGCTCATCATAAAAATGAGAGGGTGAATTAGGGTAAGATTTCCCAAAGTGGTTCAAAGGCCTAGGAGTCTGACTCGTAATGACTTGGGACTCTCAAATCACCTAGGGTTTCCACACACAATCTTTATAATAGTTTAACTTAGTTTTAGTTAACTATGTGAAATATGTGTGCATGGATTCACTCATGCTTGGAAAAGTGCCGATATGAAACTAACTTACCAGTTAGTGAAACTGCCCCATGAAACTAACTCCAGATTCCCACAAAGTGGTACCAGTTAAAAAAGGTATAAAAATCGTAATTTTATTCAAATCAATGGCACTTCACATAGACCAAAAAGCGAGATTTTGCTCTGAAGACAAGAGGAAAAGAAGGGAAAAAACCCAGTTTGATTGATAAGTCATGGAGACAGTCATGATAATGTTATCACCACAGTCCCTCTAGACTGTAAAAAATTTCCTTAAGTTGTTCCCATTTTTTAACTTGTCTGCTTTTCTTTCTGCCTGTCTCTCCCATTGTCTATATTAAAAAAAAAACCAACAAAAAAAAACAGTTTAAAAAAATATGCCAAGGTCGGGGAGCTGTGATCTGCAGTACTGCATGATGCCCTTCCCTTCCTATTGCACCTCCCCTGCAGCAACTGGCTGCAAGCCTGTAACTTGAAGGCAAGCAGTAACTAAGTAACTAATAAATAAGGAGTATACCACTAAAGTAAACAGTACCCTAGCTATAATTAGCTAGCACAGACAAGCTGCTGGTGGTAGATGTCTCTCCGAGTTCCCTCAGGCCCTCTCCAGCCCAACTCCCCCACAGAATCCCTTCAACCAGCATGCTCCTGTTTGACTCCAGGCAAAACAAAAACAAAAACCCCTTTTTTCCTAGTCACTCACTAGAACAGAGTATGTAACAAAAGGAACACCAAGACGAAGATCCCACTATCAGATATTTTTACTGTATTATTTCTTTGAAAGCAAAATACAGCCTGTAATATTCAAGACACGTTGGGAAACTTCATAAACCTGCATTTAACACACATTGATAGTCCCAAAGACTTTTGTGGTCAAACAACATGAGACTTTTCAAAAGCGTGTGATGTGCCAATTTCCAGAAGGAAAACCTTGTTTTTACCATTGAAAAAAAGAGAAATAAAGCATTTCCTACATCAGAATCAGTTACGTCTTAGCAAACCTGAGTTCATGCAGTAGGAAACACGATGAGATTGACAGAAACACTGACATACACAGCAATCCAACAAAAGCTTATTACGGGTAATTAAGGTTCTACACGAGGCATGTTACTAACTTCAAACAAACTAACCACTGTGCTTAAAGTTAAGCATGTGCACATGCCCTTGCAGGTTTGGAGCTCAAACGCTTAACTTCTTGTGAATGTGGCCAAACAGGACCCATTTTACTCTCTCTCTTACAAAGAAAGGATGTGCAGTACACGCTGCTCATGTAAACTTGTAAACAGCTTTTAACAAAGCTGAAAGGCTACTTTCAGCTCAAAGTTTAAATATTTGAGCCACACCTTTGAATGTTACCATTGGCAAATTTTAGCCAAATTATAAAAGAGGAACGTGGACAGTAGGAGACTGGTCAACATAGGTGGAAGAAGTGTGAACAACCATTTCCAAATTAAACAAGTGTTTGCTCAAAATACTATTACAATACAGAATAGATCATAGGGACTAAAAATACATCACGTCCATTGAACAGTAAAGTTCATCACAATAAATTTGCCTGCAGCACAAACTGCTGATATTGTGTCATTTCATAATGACATCACTTATGAAACCTGTAGTACGGACCTGACTCTAAAATTTGTGCACATATACATATGAATAATATATACACATGAAATATCCCAAACTGATAAAGAAACCATTCAGACTTACAGTACAATCTTGGAAGACTTGTATCTGGTAAAAGGAAACCATGAAAGGCCTGTCTTCATTCCTCTTTCTTAAACACTGAGCTTTTTTTCCGATTAGAGCTACTTAAAATGAAGGGATAATTTTTTACTACACATAATAAGACAGCAAGTTCTGAATGAAATGTTTATCTGTCAGGCTTTTTTTTTTTTTATTCAAGAACCTCTCCTTTTCTTATCAACAGAATATTGTAAGGCAACATTCAAGTGTATCATAATACATAGTGGTGGCAAGATCCATTTAAGGAGCATCAACACAGAGTTCCTGCAAGACTTTAGAAAGCTTGCACAGATAACTTCACATTTTCAAGAAAGAGGAGCTTGTCTGATTATTCCACACTGTTTTCTCTGTATCTTACATTATGAAATGTAAAGGAGACTCCCCGATAGATTTAATTACCCCATAAGAAGAGGGTCTCTGAAATAGTCAAGACTTAACAGAAGCAGAGTTTAGATACTGTTGTTTGGGAGGGGGACTTGGACAATGGTTAGGTTCTACAATTTACATCAGGTAAAATAACAAAAAGTTCTGTTCAGTACTTCTAGGTAAGGTGTTTACATTAGAAGCTGGCAACAGGATTCCCTTGAACTTCAAGCCTGTTTGCCTAAAGGCTCAGGGTAAACTAAAATGTTAAATTACTGTTACACTAACTGTCACTCTTTGTATGACCAATATATTACTTGACTTCCTGTAAAGAATCTGGCTGGAAATATCCAAAAATGGGCATCCTAATAAATTTCAAGTTCTTTAGACTTGTTCAAAACCTCAGCTTCAGTAAAGGATTTTTTAGCCAAGAAGAAAAAAAAATATTCCACAAAATTTATCTGGCATTGAATGGGATGGAAGGGAGAAGGAAATTAATCTATTTGATGATTCATCTGACTCTTATAGAGGAGGATCAATTAAAAGGGAAGCATTGCCACTTTAAGATACAGGTCTAAATCTTTCCATGTATATGTTGAAAAGTTGCACCTTGGAAATTTTCTGGTCAGGTTTTAAAAATTATTTTCACTGCCATGTAAAAGTGTCATAGTACCTTGGGCCTTACCTTCTGAAGTCAATGGAAAGACTAAAGTCAATTTTGACAAACCCCCAGCTAGACCCTTTCAGACTTTCTTTCTCTTACTCTTATCAGTTTTATTTAGCCAGAAGAAAGAAAAATTCTGGAATTATAAGTGTCAGAAAAAGAGAGGTTGCAAAATATATTTTATCCTTCAGTGTCTGAAAATCAGAAAGACAAATGGAGAAGACAATTGAAAATACAGAAAAAACGAACACCAAAACAACCTCCAAACAAAAACCAAACTCACATACCCTCTGTCCCCACAAATCCTCAAGGTAGCTGCCTTTTGCAAGAAGAAAAACAATGCTCTTTCACAGTAACAGCAGCAGACCTCTATAGGGATTGACAAATAATGGATGAACTATTAACTACTCAAAAGTCATTTTGCCAAATTCTCATTTTCCATGCTAATAAGCTGCACACACCCTATTTATAAAGTATCCATAAATAAAAAGATTGTATTTAATATTACCACATTGATAAAATTATTTTCTTTTTAAAAATGCAAACATTTTTTTTTCCTTTTTTTTAACCAAGGAGGAGGATTTTAATTAAAAAAAACCCAACAAAACACTATTTAAGACTCCAGTAAGAAACCTTTGAAAAGCAGAGAAAGAAATGCTCTCACAGTCTCCTTCTGTGTGCTAGATCAACACCATGCAGTCAGGTGGGATCATCTACCATTTCCATCTCCCAGTGAAGTAAAAATCAAATTTGTCTTGGCCAATAAGGAAAAATGATTAATATCATTGAACCCCTGTCAGAATATTTTGTGTTACATAGATCAAAGGAATACATACCATATGCAAACCTGTTCTACTAGTAAAAAAGAATGTTTTTGCTGGCACAGAGCCACTTTCTATTTTGTTGCACTGCTGCCTGGCTTTTTCCTCCTGTCAACTGAGATCCATGCAAAATTGTTCTACTGCCTCCTGACTCACTGTATTCCAGCCTGTTTGCAACAGGCACAGAAATGTACTTCTATACATTCACTCCAAATTAGAATTATTAATCATCAATGTAAACATAGCGTTATCCGTCATCTTTAGTGCCTTCCTACTTTTTACTGTTAAGTCTGTAAAATGCATTACAGTAATGTTTACAAATCTTGTTTCACAAAATAAAACCAAAATTCTAAAAAAACCAGAATTTATTTGTCATGGGCTAAAACACAGTTTGAAATTAAATTTTTAAAAATGGAAATTCATCATTGGGGCAATTTATTTTTAAATTGAAATCTCATTTATTTAAGAATGAGAAAAATGGGTGCAACTCTTAATTAGGAGAACATCTATACAGTCTTTCAAAAGACTGATTTTCAAATAGATATTAACACATTTCTTGCAAATTATTTTAATATTTATTTGACTTTTGAAAACAGGATGTAAAGCAAGCCAGAGAAGCTGAAGCTAAACTTGAGATTTTAAAAGATTCATATAGTAGTATGCATGTAATTCCATACAAAAAATTATAAGGACAGACTCTAACTTTCTTCTGTCTCCTTGAAAATTCAAACCCATATATTTGACTGATAGTTTTGGGATACCTCAAATGAAATCATAACTGTCAGCAGCAGTGACATCCTACACCAAAACAGGTCTGAGATAACCACTGCATTCTATCATGTCAGTGATACATGGAGCAAAGAGTGCTTGAAAAGGCAATGATACAATAAATCATAAAAATTCCTCCTGTTCTGCTGTTAGTCTAGAGGTTTAAAAGCGCAAAAAGCAAGCTTTAACTTCTTGGACCATAAACACTTGCAAAAGGTGTTCTGGTCTATTGTATCTGCTTTCATATAACTCAAGCTTAACAAGTGTAAAAGATCTTTAGATTCCAGTGCTTTCTAAACATATCTTGACCACTTAAAACAAAAAGTAATTTATCAAGAGCCAACTATACAGTATGAAGACCAAGCTGAGACTTGAGTTGTAGAACAAGTCATTCCAAGGATCTTTCAAAGTGGATGCCATAAAATTACCTTGGTTCCAAAAAGGTGAGGGAATAGCCTAAAGATTTGCTCAGAGCATGGCAATCCCACTGACTGGTGTTTTCCCCCAAAATAAAAGACTATTCACCGGTTCTAATTCTTCCAGGTCTGTCAGAAGCAGTTATGCCTCACAGTTATGTTGGCTGATTCATGAACCTCTAAATCTGCATGATATTCTTTGAGTAGACACTTTGGAGAGAACCCAGTGCACAACCTTTCTGCAACAAAGGCTTCTGCAAGACACACTATACATCTAATTTTGTTTAAAAGGGCAAGAAAGGAAGGAAACAAGGCCAGGTGTTCCAAGAGACATCTCTGTCATACTTTTTTATCATGTCTGACCCATTCCAAAGTGAAAATTACCTAGTATCCTGATTTCTTCTTAGTATTGTTAAAATACTAACAATGGATTTGAGGAATATTTGCAGGGGTTGCTGAAATGTCTACGGATAACCCAAGCACGAAGTGAGAATGCCAGCTGTAATGTGTGCAAACAAATTAATCACGTTCAGTCCTGGATAACTAAAACGAGGCTGTAGTCAAAAGTACTTTTTTCCAACTATGTCATAGTACCCAAGTGCTTCCCCAAATAATAATGAATTCATCCTTACATTTCCAGTCAGAAATTAGGAATCACTAGTAGTATAAAGATCTGATAGAGAGGAATATTAAGTAACTTTTCTATGTCTGCATTTGGAAGTCTCTGGTATAACACAGGTTTCCAGGTCTGAAACCAGAATCTTAATCATGTTTTATACAAAACCTTAATATGAAAACAGCTTTAAAATGTTCAAATTATACCATCTGAAAGATGAATTTAATTAAAAAATGTGGTGCCTTGTACCCAAAATACATTTCACAATCACTTAGTAATTAGCTTTTCTCTACACAAAACATCACTGTTTTAACTGTAGCTGTTTTGGGACTTTCCAGGTTTGCAAGAACATTATCTTTCTTGACTAATATAATGGTTGGAATACACGGGATGAGAAAAGACACAAAATATCAGATCTCCCTTAAGTGCTGGCCCAACATATGGTCTTGCAAATTGTGGAAGATGGTGTTTGGGATAGTTTGCTGAATATTCTTAAGATGACTGCTCTTCCACTATGTGAGAAAGAGGGTTTTTTCTTATCCCTAAAATGACTGTCTTCAATAAGCGGTGATTCACTGAACTAGCCCTGAGGCTGCCTTTGGAAGCTCAGTATTCAAAAACCATCTGTGCCAGCAAGTACCAGGAGAGGGCTTTCACTTGATATTTAAACAAATTATACCCTCAGATATTTCAAACATATACTCTATATTTATGTATTTTGGGATACTAGCCATAGGTCTTGATGAAAAGCCAAATTATTTAATTATTATTATTATTAAATACAGAAAAATAGTTGCATTCCACCTTTACACTTTAATTCCATTGTAAAAAATGAGGGACTTCGAAATACCCAAATTCTGCATTCTTGCCACCTTAGCACTACTCAAATATTTAACTTGTAAAGTTACCTGATCTAGTCTTGTGATGGTTAATGCTTTTCCTAAAGCTTTAACTCTTACAATTACATGAAAATATCTATTTCATAAACAAAACCAATTTTTAATCCTAATTCTTAAAAGCCTTACAATTCAAGAAAAAAGCTTGAAAATGTGAACTGAATAGATTCAAAATCCATAAGGTAGACAAAAGCAACTCAAAATTTATTATTTTTAATCTGATATTAGAGGTGCTTAAGGATACTAACTAAAGAGCTTAAGTGGTTGCTGTCTTCCCTTTCCTGTATGTCATCCACTGCCCTACCTTCACCATCCACTGCAGTGTACCAACACAAGCATTAACAGGACCCACACAGCAAATAAGAATTAGGCAGTACTGCTGCTAAATGCATAACATGGTTCAGGAGTTAGATACCTAACTTGATAACCATGCATTAAATTCCAAAAAGCAGTAACATTTAAAAGATATTTTCCAATAATTTTGTCTAGTATCATTACATAAATTTTAAAAACTGTAAAATTCTGCAAATGCAATATTTTCAACTCTGCAAGGCAGAGGAAGCTGAATTCTTCCAAAAGTATCTCATTTCTCTTTACACCTTCTCTTTCACTCTTGATCTAAACCGCATTATAATAATAAGCAGGCTGAATTACTGATGAGCTGCTGGCTGCTACAGAGGTAGCTGTGTTTCTAGCAGATTATCTAAAATACGAGAAGACAAGAAAGGTACTAAAAAGAAAGCGAATGAAGAGCAGGTGATCTCAAGTTTGCTGCCTCTGCCTTGTTGTAAATTCCTTTTCCAGTGCTCACTGGGCTCTAGGCCAAACTACTTCAGCAAGCTAAGCAGAAACTATTCACTTTTTATTGTTGTTAGGTTAGTTTTCTGCCAATTTATCAAATGGAAATGGCTTAGCACAGGGTACAACAAGAGCCAGAGCCAATGAAAGGGAAGGGGCAGGAATGCAGTGCTAGGGATTGGTATAGAGATGACAGTCAGATCAGTTCAGGCTACTGTGTAATCACAGTCTGAAACCAGTTACACATTTGGTGGCAGTGTTATTTGAGGACGTCTCGCCCAGGCTCATCCACTTCTCTATAAAATCTTTTTTCCCCCATTTTTTGGAAAGGAATTTTTTATATGGCTGCACGAAGTGAATCAAAGAACATATATGATGGAAAAATAACCTCACCCCAAAACTACTTATTTTCCATCTCCCCAAGTACTAGTACAGAAGAGGCAAATGATGGGCCTGGCCTCAGTAACTTACACTAATCCTGCCATCCGAAAAAAAGTCTATTTAGCTATGGCTTGAAAAGAAGCAAAGAAGTCCAAATGAGCCCTGGCAATGTGAGACAGAGAATAAGTTTAAAGAAAATACTCTTGAACAAAGTGCTGGTGGAAAAATATTTGCAATTATGAGCACAAGCTTTCACATTTATAAAAGCTGTATAAGAGCTGTTTCTCTGTATACAACAAACACTACTTGATCACAGAAACACTAAGCTTTTCCATCAACTTTTCTCTTAAGCAAAATAACCATCACTACTCCCTAAACTAACCTCCTGCTCAGATCAAAAGGGTTATTATTAAAAAGATCCAATTATCCAGAGAGAAATCGTGAGCTAGTATTTCTATTGAACCAAGAAGTTGGACTGAAATCCAACACTTCTCATTGAAAAAAATGGCCAATGCAACTAAGTAAAATATCAAACAAGAGTTAGTTCAGTAAAGGAAAAAAAATGTAACATGCAGGGGTGGGATGATTTGTAAATGATATCTCTTTGGATCAGCAAACATGCAGTGTCCCAGCTGCAACAAAAGCAGACATATATGTCAAAAAAGATTAATGACGAGACCAGTAACTTCAGTGACAAAAACTGGACGTTCTGACAAAAAAAAAGGGCAGGCCAAGAAAGCTCTTGCCAAGTCAGACCTTGCAAACAGAGATTATCAGTAGCAAGGACTTAAGAAGCTTAGATATTGCTTAGAGAAATCAGAGGGTCACAGACCATGGTGGAAGTCAGACATCTGAAGGTGGAATTGGGCTAAGGAGATGTCTGTAAGACAGGACATAGTCTTATAATAGTTTTCTACATTGTTTATAATCTCCAGAAATCCAAAGAAGAGAAATCAGATAGTCTTAGACAAACAATGCAAATTTCCAGTACCTTTTTAGAGTGAAACATTTTTGAGGAGTTGAGTTTATTTCTGCATCGCAGCCCTAATGAGTAGCTCAGAAGAATAACAGAGAGTTTCTAGCAGCCAACCTGCATGACACAGCTTCTACAATGCTTTATTATCCTATCCCCAGAAAATACATTGACTAATCCAGATACAGTATCCAAGTCCTTGAAATCAGCTTGCAGCCAGGCACCAATGTGAGTTGGCCAGGATGGTTAGAAGCTAGGAGAAGAGGGATGGGAGCAATTCAGTCTGAACTGGCAGAAGATCCACACAATTCATGACTCCAGGAAATCCATGTATCGGCAAAAACTTCAAGGATAATTTGTCAATTGAATAACACAGAAGTTCAGCAAAATTTGGACTAGGGGAGCAACAAAAGGAGGCAAAAATCTCCCAAAGCCTTTGGAATTTGCCACAGACCTTTATCTTTCCTTGAAGCAGTGTGCCAGGAGAGTAAGGAGCTTCTAGAAAGAGAGGGGAAACTGTTCACCATAAATCCATTCAGGCATACAGCTCTGAATAAAATGTTTTGCCAAAGTTGACCACAATTTGGTTCATCAAACTATAAAAGCTTAAAAAAGGATCGTTTTTAAAAGGGGTAATAGACAATAAAAATTAAATTCTGACACTTAGGACAAAATACTCCTTTGGTCAAGTAAAGACAAGTGGGGAATGTACATTTGTTAAAATCTGAAGGGATCCATGTATTATTAGAAAGTTCAAATTATTTTTAAATGAATCCTGCGTGAAAGCCAATGCTATCACTATCCAATTGAGCTTCTAATGAAAGCTTCTTCTGGCTTGTTGCTGCAGGATTTCTTACAGGTGCATACAGAGGAGAACAGAATGCTTTTCTGAATACAAGACAAGGAGGGAGACCAAAAGGAAGGGAATGTAAGAGGACAACACAAAACCCAGGAAGCTCTCTCAGTCTGAAACTAATTTGACCAGAAAACGGGAGCACCTCCTACATATCTGAAGTCGTAAGTCAACTTCAGAATATAAACAAGACCACTTCTATTCCTAGCTCAGCCCATTCTTTAGCACTAATCTTAGCACATGAAAAGAGAGACAGAAGTCAGATAAAAGCTATCCAAAATGGGAAACAAAAAGGCCTTTGGAAAGGCCTGGCATTTAGACAGTCAAACGTCTGAGCCAAAAGTGTTAGTCAGTTATTCAAAACGAAAATGTTTGCATTTTTCTCAGAACAGACATATAGTAGGGAGAATTACTTTGACTCCTATTGTGTAGGCATATTTAGCAGAAACAAAAGAAGCCGAACTATATCTGTACTAAACAACACAGTACTCTCTAAGAGTTATCCAAGGTAATGCAGCTATGTTACCCTGGTTCTCCACCTTGGTTAACATATATCCCGCTTTTGAGGATTTTGCATTGCATTGTGTAGTATAGCTACTTCTCCATTTAAGGTAACAGGAGAATCACACTAACAAGTCTGATTCTACTTCTAAAGCACAGTATTCTTATTAAAATAACATACATTTTAGAATGATTACAAACTCGTCTTTACAGTTGCGGGAGACGACCAGCCATTCTGTAAAAAGTTTTGACACATATTCGTCACAAAAACACACTTACTGGTATTACTACAAGCTCTTGGTCCAAACTAACCAATGCTATAGTTATGTTTTTCCGGATATTGCTTCATGCCCTACTCTTTTTCCTGTTTTCCTTTGGATTATGCAGAGGAGAAAACCAGTATAAAGGCAGTGAGCATTTTTAGGGGGAGACCTATACTTCAGGTTTAACTTCTTTTTAGAATACTCTTTAAATATCTGTTTAAAGTTAACACTTGAAAAATAAAACTAAGAGAGATGTCATTTTAACTGTGGCAAAGTAAGATAAACTGGACTCACAGTCCTTCTAATTTAGTAATTTGTATCACCTTTTCCAAGTTACACAGTTCACTGAAAATATTGGCATGTAGCATCTCTAGTTATTCCTAGTAGGTTTTGAAATAATCAATTCTCTTATTCTGTGTATGGACATATACCTCTCCTCCTATAGTAAGCAGTCCAGGTGAATCAAGCTTCCGTTTCTTCCGGGGACCGATAGCTGCCAATGCAGTCAGATTGGCATCCCTCTGCCTCATTTGTGCAAGTTCTTGTTGCTGCATCTATTAGAGAAAGAAAAAACTCTGTTTAGTTTTTATTCTATTGTAATTTCTAAAAGTTATTCTCAGACTTGTGAGCATCAGGTAAAAATCACACACGAGCAATCCCTAACAGTACTTTGCTGTTCCTAGAAATGCCATTTTAGCAGCTCAAGCATGCAGCCTTGCAGTAGAGTAATAAAGAAGAAACAGAAGTTCTCTTTACTTCCCACAGGATTTCTGCTTCCAAATAACTCAATCGTTTTTGAAAACTCCATCCTTGCCCTTGAAAACTGCCTTAGCCAGTAAGTACTATACACTAACTACACATCTCCAGTTTAAGATTGATATGACGAGTGTAAATACCAATTCAAATCCCAAAAAAATTTCTCATTTTCTTTCATCTCAGATTTTGAATATTTAAATATACTTGATATTTGCTTCCAAAAAAATTTATATCTAAATGAATAAAACACCTCTATCTAAACATTAGCAGAAGGTAATGCTAACACAGAAATCCTACAAACTGAATTTGCAATGCTTTCTGGGATTAGGACTTAGGTAACAACAGATTTAACTAGTTTGAGGCTAAGAAAACAACCTGCCAGCTGCATTACATAACAGTGTGGCATGCTACAGAAAATAAAAGCAAATACTCTGGCCACCACATGATGAAGAGGTAAGATTGCACATTCATTATAACCTGTAGAATCCTTTTAGAGAGTTAATGGTAAGAGACATATTCCCATGAACAATATTACTTTAATAAACATTCTGATCATCAATACTACACAAGAATAATTGATTAGGTAATGCAGCATATGATGTTAATCAGATAAAAGCATTCATAGCTCTTAGTAATCGTTCTTATTAATTTAAAAACTTTAGGTTTGCAAAATCCTTCAATAAATTCAGAGGAGGTGTTTGTTTTCTAATCTCATTGATGTCATACTTGTTCCCACTTCAACAGAAACGCACAGAACACTACCTCAAGAAATTCAGTAGTGGTAATACAAACATCGTATGGCACGGGCACAATTCTTCATTAAAATAAAACTGAACTGACAAGTGTAGATAGAAGTGTCTCAGCCATTAATTGTATGGGAGCTGCATATACAAGCGGGGCCTGAGCTATCTTGGTCAGTATTAAAAGGAAAGGAGGTTTAAACAAAAAAGTACCAATGTATGGTATCTTTTCTCCATTCACTTCTGCCTAGAAAAAGCAGGTCTGCTTCATGCATCCTATTCACTGCATTTTTCACGTTTATTCATTTAGCAATGCAACATATCTTCACGTTCTTCAGAAAAAGAAAATTCAGTACATTTAGAGTTTGAAAAACCATTTTTCACATTTTTATGCTATATATTTTGCAACTTCAGATATTATCATATCTTCAATATAAAATTATCTACAAATACACATCCCATTTATCTACAGGATAAAGGAATTTCCTAAATAGAAAAAAGGAATGTGGAAAAATATCTAAATAATAGTGCAAAGGTCTATACATACTTCTCTTTGCCAACTCATATTAGGTTTTTAGCTCAAATATCTTTGGCTCTCTTCCAGATTAAATGCCAGTTAGACAGACCTGCCCGCTTACCCTTTCAAGGTAGATAGCAACAGTGGTGAGCTCTAATCATTTACAAAGGTCATGATCGGAAGCTAGCCCGTAAGCAGTCATTTAAAATTCGATTGATCCCTATTTGTAGTCAGGGAAAGAAAATGGACATTTCAGCTGTATTGTAATTATGAGGCTTCAAGGCAACTGTAAATAGATGTGCAAATCCAGATACTGGCAAATACCTTAGAGAAGAAATTATTACTATAGTATAACATATATCCAGGAAAGGTTGAAGATAAAACTGCATATAAAAAAAGATCAATCATCTTTTTGCTAATTTGCCATGCTTGCCAGCCTATAAGGGTTATCACAATTATCAGAAGTCTGATGAATATTTAAGCGAGGGCCAACTGGCTTAGAGTGATCTCAGACAAAGTTGTAAAGTGGATGGCTTCACAGAATAAGAAATTTTGCACTGGAGTAAGTATTCGTTTCCTGCGAGGTGCAGGTGAGAAATATAGTCTGATAGATAACTGGTATCATGCAAATGTTATTATATGAGTATCTTATCCAAAGTCACCATTTTCAAACCAACTGTAAGCTAATACTTACTTGGCTCTTCATAATACCTGTACTGCAATATACAGGGCTTGTTTCAACATGTAATATAAGCACATAGTGCCTCTGAAAAGTTGCTCTAAGAACTAGAGTTTAGTATTTTTTTATTTTTGCACATGCAAATTGTAAAGCAAAATATGGCATTTCACTAAATTCCCCATAGCGGGACAAATCCTGCCCTCACTTCGAAACCTGCAAAGCTTCTGGTGCTGTTTTACCCAGCAAACATGGAATAGATTCAAGAGTCTGCAGAAGGGTTTGCACTCGTTTAGTCCTCAGGTTCTTTGTCCCTTCTTTTTTATTCAATGAGAAGAGCTAACCATAGTTCTTGATATCACATACTAATTTTTGACAAATGTGTTAGCCTAGCACTGATTGCCCAAACAAACGGATAAGATTTTCAACTACCTGTAATTTAGCACATGACAGGAGCTGGGAGCTGGGCTCTGTTCTACTGACACTGGGTGAATACCAGCAAGACGTTTCCCTTCACTTCCCTGTGCCTCTCACCCCGCTTCACCCAGCTTGTCCATTCAGGCTATAAGCTCTCCAGACGTGGATCCTCCTGTACTACGTGCCTTACTTACCATCTAGCCCCAGTGGGACTAACAGACACTACTTTAATACATATAAGGAATATGCTGCCAGGTACAAAAACTCCAGACAAAACCACAATACAGTTTCTGATATTGGTTTTACAGTACACACCTTGGTATACTACACTAGAAAAGAACAACCTTCTTATGTAAACCTTAATGAATGTTGGTCAAAACATATCAAATACATCAAACACATGCATCATGAGTAAGATCACACTATCCTGATGTTTTATAAAATAAGGTCTGAAGCGTTGAAATATTTGAAATATATTACACAAATTCTCATCACTCTCTTAAAAATTAGTTATCACTGATCATTTTTTTTAAAAGCTCATCTGAAGGCAGAGGATCATAAAATTACATTTAAAAATAATCAAAAGAATTATGATCCTGATACCAGTTACCAACAGAGGCATTCATCTGCAGTGGTTAGTCTACTCCAGTTGGTTTAAGGGAACATCTTTGCATACTCACTATTAACTGTCAATTTGCTTACAATAAAACACCTTTGCAGTTTATGGATACTTACCAGCAAGACATTTGACAAGATTCCTGGACGTTATTTAACATCCCAGAGCAGAGGCTTTGGTTCAAAAGAAGGGGACACTATACCTTTCATAAAGATATTTACACATGCAATGTGGCTGCTAATATCTGATCCAACAGGAGCTTTTCAAAATGAATGCCATGGAGATATGAACTATTTTTAATAGTCATAAAACCTGATATGGTTATTGCGGGTATCTTGCAAGAAGTTTAGGAATAGCCAAACAGTTTTGTGGGAGTTGTGTAATTAATGTAGATTTAATTACTCTACTTTGGTGTCAACAGAGATTACTTTTAAGACATACCTCTTGTACCACCAGATGCCAAATGCACGACCCTGACCAGCGGAGGCTCTTTTCCCCAGTATACTCTGGCACCATATTCTCTACATCAAGAGGAAATGACTTTGCAACCAGTTTTGCATACATAGTTCCAAAGTCATCACCCTCTAAATTCTCAGCGGTAAGAATAACGTGAATTAAATGTAGCCATCTTCAATGTTCTGAAATTATGCTTAAAAGTACCTGTGAAACTAAAGCTACTTAAGCTTCTTACTTTACATGATCAATTATATTTTAAAGTAAGAAAGCAGCCTGTTATTACAACATAGTTTGTCTTATAACTAAGCCAGTTAATAATTCCTGGATATTTAAACAAATGAAGCACCTGTTAATATCTATACATCCTAATAAAATAAATAAATTTCCTGTTAATTAACATGATTTTGCAGAAATTAATCTAACTCACTACATCAGCCAACAAGATGCAACCGTTGATAGCTGCATTCATTCACACTGTCATTTTCATATTGGACTGCTGACGTGGTATCATTCTTTAACTTGCCTTCATCACAATTAACATGGATATATTTATCAATAGCATATTAAAATTTCTGCCCTCTGGGAAGGAAGCAATGCTTCATTCGGAACCACACTAATCAACAACAATTAACTTTTTTGAAAGTCAAAATATTTATCTAAAACACAGACAAATATTCCAATATATTATACAAGAAAAATGCTTACAAATTAGATGCTGTTCCTTGCTCCTTATCTGATCCCAATTTATTTTTAGCATGCCATTTACTTACTGAGAAGTATTTCATTACTTAATGACAACTTTAACTTAAAGAGATCCCTTTGATGAAAAGTACAGTATAAGAATTAGGCACCAATATTATTTCACACAATGAAATTTTCTTCTTCGTGACGGTGGCATAACGTTAAAACCACAGAAAGAACACTACTTCACTACTTTAATAAAGCAGAGCTAACAATAGAGGTTCTAAAATTTTAGTTTGTTTTCCTTAGATCATTATTTGTTATGATACATTTAGGTATTTCAGAAAGAAGTGCCACAAGCCATATGCCACAAGGAAGACAGCTATATGTCTATCTGAAGTATCAACATTAGATCTTAAAATCTAGATTTAATAATTTTCAAAAACCAAGAACACACTTATTCATGGCATGCTTTGTAAATAATTTTGCAACAGAAACCAAGCATTTACTTTAAGCCTTTTTCACTTTAAGCATTTTCTGCACTACAAGCCATTGTGAGAACAGTCACTGAGATATTAATAAATAAATAAATATAGGGTGTGAATATATGCTCAGCGAATTTTTTTTTCTTCTTACATTTCTACTTCCACCAGCAGTTGTGGCAGTCCACACAACTGGAAGAAACCACCTGTTTCACAGACAAGTATGGATTCATTTTAAACATTTCTCTAAGAACTAAATCCCCCATCCGTTACTCTAACTAGTATTATAATAACCACAGAGAACAGTGAGGATTATTTTCCACTTTTCTACAAGACCAACTAAACCAAGAGTAAATTCAAGGAAGTTATGGCTAGAGGAATAAGTTCTATGGATTTGTTCAAGGTATGAATTTGGTCAGCAAAGACAATTGTAAAACAAATGCTGGATACTTGGTATAAACACCCACAGATCTCGAGTCAAACACCTTCTCCAGTCCAGAACATTAAATGGCCTAGCAGTGGCTGTAATCTGTACTGTCAACAGAGAATTGTTCCTCTTCAGTGAGCACAAAAGTGAATCTCCCATGAGAAATAAGACTGTTAATGTCAGCTATGCAAACATCCCAGTGAATCTCGCTTGCTCACCTGCATCCACAGGAAAAGTGAATGTCAAACAGCAAATGAGGCACTGCACTAGTTATCAGAAAGACAGGAGTTGTTCAAAACCATGAGCAAAAAGCATCTTGAAAGGAAGGCAAAGTGTGCTCCAAATGGAGGACAAAACCTAAGCAAACTGAAATTAGCTTTGTTTAAAGCAGAGATGTAGATGGAAAAAGGGCCTGAGCTGTAGCTGCTAAGGGAAATTTCCTTCAATTTCCTACACTAAGAGAAATTTCCTTCAATATGATCAGAAAGCAATAGGACGACTGGAACTCTAACACTTCAAGTCTACACATAAATACCTTCAAAAATAGAAGGGAGAAGAGGGAGTGGCACCACATGAGAGAAAGAAAGGTCAAGGAGGTGTTTCTCTACCTACAGGCAGAAATCAGGGATGATTTTTGGCCTGGAAGGAAAATAACCCAGTGACAGAGAGACAGAGATGATAGTGAAGAAGAAGGAAGAGCTTGTAGGAGGAAGTCAAGTATGTTTAAATACTGTCAACATAGGATTTGATAGGGGAATAGAAGCTGAGTTGTAAAATTAAGTTTCTGTAACCACAGAGCCAACTCAGCCCACAAAGGACTAGACTTTGGCTACCTACAATTCCTAACATAGTTCAGAAATACCACCTAAAAAGAAGAAAAGAGGACAGAGAAGAGGCTAACAGCACAGCAGAAGCTATAAATATCGACAGACTATAAACCGCAATCAGGAATGAAGACAGCCAGGAATGAACACCAAACAGGAAATTGGCAACAGAGAGAGCTAAATGGCAGAAGTGTCTGATGAAAGCAAGATCACATAAACAATGATTTAAGCATTGATTTCTAGCCAATAGGCATCAATGGAGATCCCTCCTAATTCTGTTTGCGATGGATGGTTTAATTCCTGATAACAGGGTCATATGCTGGGAAAGGCTTGTCTTAATTGATGGTTCTGCAACATATATCTATCAGTCTCAGACAGTGATTACACCCCCTGGAAAAACATCTTTTTTGCTGAGGAGAGCCTGAAATGTGGAACCATTTACACATGTCCCAAGATGTCCACAACAGAAGGTGCAATTAAAAAATGAAACTCGTTAAAAATGCTGGCAGTAACCTCAACAAGTCCAGGACAATGATCAAGAAGGATCAGTACATCAGTGAAGTTCAGAGAGATTGTCTTGAAAAACAGATAATGTCTGCAGAATGCCCATGCTATGCTCCCACCTCTCTTTTGCATTACTGAAGTCTCTAAAGGTCAGCAGAACTCCTACAGAAATAGAACACTGACTGGTAAGAAACTGGTCCAAAGTAGCTGAAGTTTACAAGTGGCACTGCAATAAGGCAATACCAGAGAAGTTTTACATGTATAACAGCAAATCATATAGTGGACACATTCTGTGAAACTTTTAAACATTCACAGCTCTGCCAAAATATATCTAATTTTCTTCAATACAAAACTGGATGCTACTTCTCCACAAGCATTCTTCCACAACTCAGTAAAAGCTCCAATCATCACTGGCAATGGCTGTACCTCTATTTGAAGTAGATCAAGATTTTACTTTACTGAAAAAGGTGTGTGTGTTTTAGGGTTTTTTTCTTTTTTTCTTCTTTTTTTCTTTCCCACACACTTTTAACAACAGTCGAAAATTATTGCATAGTGTTTGAAAAAATCACCCTAGGCAAAGACTAAGCTGGGAACATTTCAGCCCCCAAGATGAATGTTTCTCAAAATAATGAGCATCTGAATACAGTTCTAGAACCTTAATTGGGATACTTTTGACCAAGTGTCTTTCTTACAATAGACACTTATGTTTATTACATCTAATTTCATTATGTTTTAGAAGTTTACTCAAATTTTCCATTAACATTTGCCCTATTACTTTTGACACAATATATGTCAAACTTCTGATACAGAAAATGCCAGGTGCATCCTGCCTTTCATTTTTATTTTTCCCTGAAGAAAAGCCTTAATTGTAATTTTCTCAAGTCATGTACATTACCTAGTTAAATGCAATTTTTAAATAATGATCAGTAAAACTAGAATTTTATCTCCTTACTACTCAAGACCACATACTGTCTGAACTGATTCATATACATTCATAGTCGTAGGTCTAATTTTCTTGGAAGTCTCCCTAAGAGATTGCTCATAGCTTACAAAAAATCAAAAGCATGACAAATTTTGAGTGTGATTTTAGAAATTCTTGTCATTTTTTAGCATATTTTTGTCTCTAGTACTATTTTATTCCCCAAATAGTTTGAAGTTCTTCTCATCCCACTAGTCCCTTTAATCAACTAACGCTCTTTATGGGTATCTATGAACTTCTTTTTGTTAATTCTGTATATTCTTGGTTGGTTGCCTTTTTGATTTTCCAAATACAATGCACTATTTTAGTTTAACTTAAAACCATTTATTTCCGCAACTCTCCAACCATCTCTTAAGCTACATATTCCTATCTATAGTATACAATGTATAATAATTACTTTTTTTAGAAAGATATTCCTCAAATTCCTCTGAAAGTTCTACAACGTGGGGTTTTTTTTTTCTTTTGGTCCTTCCAGTAACCTTAATCATTACATCTCTTCATCCCTCAAAAACTGCTGTTGGAGCTCCAGCACATTTGGTCTGGTTTTGGTTATACTATTCCTCAAACAACTTTGCTCCAGTCACATCAGTTCCAGGCTCTTCTATACTAAGCTGGAGACATTGCTATTTTAAGCCTTGATATTTGTTAGGTCCCATAATGGTGTTTGGTAGATTTGCTGAGCCAAACACAGATCGTTTGAGCAAAGAGTTTCTGAGGTAACGACAACTGCCAGGATCAGCATTAGTAGAGCTGGCAACTTTTTGAGCTGGTAACTTACTTGTAGTAAGATCAGAAAAAGTTCTGAAAGAATTTCCCTAAGATCTATTATTTTATTTTTTGTTATCTGTCTTAGTTTTATTTCAGAGCAACCCAACAATGGACAATTACAAATCTTCTCAAACTGTTCTTCAAAAGAAATGAGACATACTCGTACAGTATAAATATGACTGGTAAGAATATCAGCCAAAAAGGTTGATGGCTTACTCACAGGCTCCTGAATTCAGGTGCAAGGAACAGAAGAATATCCTCACTCGTGGGGCACTGTCAAGAAAGACTGGTTAAGATCTTTTCCCAGGCCCTGTGTTAATCTAAGTGGGGGTTTACTACCCTCCCAAGATTTATAGGATGTTCTCCTTCCCCCCTGAAGTGAGACACTATGTGAGGGCTCCAAAACTGATGCCTTAATGAAGATTAGGGAATATAAAATACAGTGAAAACCTGTATGAATGACAAGTCATGTCTAGAGTTACAGACTAGAGTTACACAGAGCAGCAAACTTGTTGAGCTGTGGCTTTAGTTAGGGAGGTCTGACAGAAACATGGGGATAATGGGAGCTAACTCAACCAAGAAAAGTGAGGAAATACACTTTGCTTTTTTAAAATCATGCACTGGAAAATACAACGGTCAGATGAACCCCACAACCAAGCTTTCTATCAGCTCCCCACACTTGCAGCTGGAGTGCATGCAGTAACTCCCAGAGGCTATGCTGTCCACTGTAACACAGCGTTAAAGGTTGTATTAGAACATGAATCAACTGCTCTATTTTTCAGATGGTGAAGTATCTCTGAAATAACCATTTTGGAAACACCCTTTAAAGAATCCTTCATTGTATCTGAGCAATACAACAGCTACTTGGATAGTGAAAACTCTCCATGGCTGCTACAACTTTGTCTTATTACTATGAGACTCCAATCAAGAATTTTATCTGCATAATCTTTTCCATGCATCATGAGTTTCGATAGCATAGCATGGGCTTTTGGTACTTTTATTTCTATTCCATCCCTGGCACACACTTGAAATCTGAAATAATTAAGAACCAGTACACCAGAACTGTATCAAAAACATGGGGAAAGTATGTTCTTGGTTAGTACATCAATGGAATTAACCGAAGACTGAGGTATGTAGAAAGATCTCAGCCTCACAGAAGTGAAGAGCGACAGTATATCATACCATATAATCCAAGTCAGCCTGAAGCATTTTCCCTATTTTTTCAGAAGAAATATTTCTAATTTTTGGTAAAATTTATCTGCCTATATGCCATCACCACAAAACTTCAGAGCAGCAGAAATTTTAAGTGCATTTAAAATACTAGTTAATGAGAAATTCTGGTAAGAGGCTTTATTAACTAGATTATTCCAAAAGAAACTGCCCGGATTTTGATACCAGTCCTCTACCAGTCTTATGGGAAATCTGCATCTTGAAACTGCCAGCCTCATTTGAGGAAATGAGGCAAATGTAGCAATCTACTAAAAATCATTTGGCTGTAATAAGTAATTTTAATCCAATAGTTAGAGAGAATGGCATTGAAGTCAATTTCTGAAGTGTCATAAACAGATGGGAAATGTGTAGTATAGAGACTGGTTGTGCACTTTTAACGCAATATCCTTTTTTGCAGTCTGGATTGTGGTTTGATCAAGTCTAAGTGACATGACAAAAACAATTTTAATTTATTCTGAAACTATATTCAACTAAAGAATACACAATATAGTGAGTATGCTACTCTTTTCAAAAGTGAGAGTTGAGGCAGAGCGGTATCGGGAACAAAAATAGCCAGACGCCCACCTTCTTCTCCCCCTTAAAAGTTGTGGGGGTAGTACTGGGCGTTCACTTGCAAAATGGAAGTTCCACTGGGGATGCAAAACAAGTTCAAAATTTAAATAATCTACATCTTTTCTATTTTAGACTTAACTATAGCAAAACCGCTACTGTTCATTTCTCCTGCAGATCAAGGGAACAACATACCACAGTGTGGGGACAAAATATTTCAAGCAATTTTTCATACACTGACAAGTAGTAAATTAGGGAATCTTGTAAGTACAATACAGTAGTCACCCCCTTCTATTGATCACATATAATTTACATCTTACAAAGATGTGAATTCTTGCATTCTCACTCCACAAGGAAAATCTCAATGATTTATTCATTTCAAATAAAAAATAGAAGGTAGATGAGAAGAATTACTTCACAGGCTGTAGCTTTCTCAGGGCACTAGTGCTAGGCTCTTCTTTCGCACTGCCCGAAGGGCCTTTGTGTGCAAGTCCCTCTAATTAACAAGGTGAATCATGCAGCAGTTCCCTAATTAGTGAACATGACAAGCCAATGGAAACAAGCAGACAGACCTGGCGTACAGATACGATCAACAAAAGGCACAGCAACACACCATTAAAAAAAAAAAAAATGTGTATTTCATGTAAACAGTAAGAGAAAGTAAGAGAACTAGTGTAATACCTAATTTCCTTTTTCATGTTTTATGCTTATTCCTCATTTATTGCAGATATAAATAACGACACAATACTCAAGGTTTCCAACTGCAAGTCACACGACCTCTCCAAAATCAAAGAGTAGCTATCCTACATGAATAAGCATCTGCTTAAGGGGCATTATTTGTTTTCTCTCTTGTTTTTCTGCTTTAAAGAACTGCAGTTACATCAAGCTTAGCACTTTAAGAATCCCTTAATTAATTCTATTAAAAATTATTTTTCTTTAAATCCTTTTTCACCCATAGATGAAATGAGTGCAATAGTTGCACTATTATTATTGCATTATAGAAATGCCTACATTCCCAATAAGTAATAATTTCTAACTTTTGTATAAGGATAAATAAATAAATAATAAAAGTGAATAATCAAAGAATCAGATTTGCATTAAAAAGGAAATGAGATGATCTAAAATGTAACTCCTTACATTCATCTTCTCAAGTAAAATATTTTTAATCTTTCACTCTTCCTTCTGCTTTCCCAAAAACACTCTCCCCATCTCCAAAACAACACAATGGGGTTTAATTAATTTTCAATTTATTGCAAATTGAACCTTTGATTTAGATCTTAATGATCCTCCAACATATTAGAAGTCTAAAATGTGTGTCACCATCAGCAGAATCTAACTCTTCACAGAAAAATTCCACTATATTCTTTGCTCTCTATTCCTTGGCACATTATAATAAGCCAGGAAAGCTACAGATTATCCCCTCATTACAGGTTCCTCCTCCTCACAATCTTGAAAACAAGTATTTCTGACTTTCCTCTTCTAATTGGCTAAAATTTCCTTATGTTCTAAAATTGATGTTCAAAATACTGATGTCTAAAAAACCCCTCACTTTTCTGACCAGTCCAGTTTTAAAAATATAGGACTAAAATACTGGCCCCTAAATAATAATGTTTCTACACGCCTTTAAAGGTTCTTTTTTGGCTATAAATTTGAAGACTATTTAATGATGTTCTATTATAGAACTGATTAACTGTTTCAAAGCAGTTTTAAATTCAGTGGAAAAATTCACAATAAATACTGTCAGAGATCATGAGCAGAAAGCTAAAATCACTACAAGCTATTTGCTGTGTTCATTTTTTTCCCTTCTTAGTATACGTGAACTTCCCCTAACTTCTCTTAGATCCCACTCAACATAACCATTCTTAGGACAGTGCAGAACAGCTTTAAACACAGGCTGAAAAGTATCTGCTTTTAACATCCAGGCACAATGGATAATCTGCTAACAACTGAACTATGATCTGCCATATGCACAGAGGAAGTATTCAGCAAACAACCTGTCACAAATGCTTACTGTTTCAGTAACCAACTCACCAAAGGACTTCGCTTTATAAAATATGTTACAAACTCTGGCACACAATTTATTATCAAAGACAGCTGTAATTAAATGTGAAACTACTGCAAAAACAAAACAGATTTGGTGCATTAAAAAGCTTTACATTCTTCTTTGCATCTTAAGTAACAAAATCAAAGTGAGGAGACTGGAAATATATGATAAATATGCAAAACCAGAAATTAATGCAAAATCACAAAATTTTTAGTTGATTTTCAAATAATGGTATACATAAACACAGATTATTTTATATATATAATTACAAAAATATTTTGCCTTTAAGTAAAAATGTTAAATGTAGCTGATAACAATAAATCATAATTGACCACAGGAGATGTTTTGATGTAAGATTATATTTAATACCAGAGGGACAAATTCTGTTTGTTTTGAATACTGCTACTGATGTCAATAGAATTACTCCAGAGTTACAATGGTATGACAGAGAAGAATTCAATCTCCAATATTTTAAATATGAGGAACGCACATTTAAGAAGTGACAGGAGCAAAAATGCACTAAGAGGCAAACAGGGCAAAAATAAAAATCAAAACAGTCAGATCGTTCTTGTATTTGCCACATAGCCTACCACATGTTCTCAGCATTCCTTAATGTTGGTATGCCTGCTAAGACAGACATTTCCTTCTCCATCAGATTTAGGGGGTTTGTTTTTCAAATTTCAATACTAACCAGAAATAATCCCTCCACATAGATAGATGGACAGATGAGCATTTTTTACTCAGGAATTATTGTTAATGCCTCAGTTGATATTACCTGAGGATATTTATGAAATGTGCATTTATTAATTTTTTTCTTTTGTACAGCTGAGCAGATCACAGAAATCATCATACATTGTAATGTTCACAGAATCATCGACTGACAAATTTAAGAAACATATGCATTTTAGATAAAATTACAATGTACAAGGTATTTAAATATGCATTATAATTGCTGTAGATCCAAAACATAAAAAAATACAGAGCGGAACACTATCACATATTACTGAAACCCTGGCACCTTCTACTGAGCACCACAACCGCACGCAACACACATAAAAGTTTAGCTCAATAGTGAAGTATATTTTATCTCTATGTAAATCACTGAGATTAAACCTTGAAAAAACTGGGATTAACAACTGGTCTGAGAAAATTGTGCCAGAGACACCCTCATGACCTGAAGTTACCTTTCTCCTCTGAGAAGTAACATCTCCAGTATAATCCAGACCATTGTTCAACTTCTGCATCCTAAAATAACGCACAAGTTTTCAACTTGAGACTAAATTAGAGAACTTTATATGGTTAGCTAGTATAGCTGCACGTTCTTTAGATGTTTTCCATGCAAACTGGAGGTCTGTATCACTCCATCTTGCGGTCACCTAGATCATTAAAAAGCTAAAATAGCTAGAAGATCCAAACAACTTACATTCTTAAAGGGAAAAAAATATCATCCCGTATTTATGTGTTCTGATACACCCTAGTAAACAATGGATTCCCTGAACATATTGCTTAAGAAGGAAAAACTGGAAACTGATAATGACAGACCGTTATTAAAATAGAGAACGATTTTGTTGAATACTGAATTTACTCTTCCTCAAAATAGGAAGCTGAAAGTATTTTACCTAATTAAACAGCAGCATATACAGTGAAGTAGTAATGTATACTCAATAATCTTCTT
The DNA here is from genome assembly GCF_035582795.1 of Mycteria americana. NCBI lineage: Eukaryota > Metazoa > Chordata > Aves > Ciconiiformes > Ciconiidae > Mycteria > Mycteria americana. The sequence continues at coordinate 38,922,293 of NC_134372.1, forward strand.
AATTATTTCCTGTCATAGTAAGACACAATAGATATCCCTACATATTCCACAGGTACCCTATACCTATCTCACTTCTCCAGAGCTAGCAGATGTCCATTAGAGCCACAAAGGGCTGGGCTGCCTTAAGACTAAGGGCTCCTTATGAAAACATATATAAAACTTTTCCAGAATTTAAACATAGATTTTGAAAATAGACAGACAAAATTATCCTATTTCTCATAAAAATGTGCTGTTCTCACCAGTCTCACTTCTATTATGTTTCTTTTAAAGTTAATATTCTCCCTCTCTCCTGTCTTCCTGTACACAGTTAACACCTGAGTTCGGTTTTGATGTTCAGTCTAATTTCCCTTTTTGTATATTTGACACCTTCCTAAAGCTTACTTGACTTGTCTGACATGTTTGCCAGATATGAGCACTTCTTCCAGGATAGATTTTTTTTTTTTTTTTTTTAGTTATTCTTACTTCTTGGGAAATTAATAGATCTTCATGCACCTGGACATGTGAATATGACTTTTAGCCATATAGGGTGAAAACCCCTTCAAAAACCTGATAGCATGTCAAAAAAGAAGATTAAGAGAAATCTTCAGAAATCTACATGGTTTTATTTCTGCTTCAAGAATATAAACGTCTGTTCCGAATATAAATAGATTGACTAGTTGCGAAGGGAAAGGACAGAGAAGTGTAAGGAAGCCTACTCTGTACTTCAGATTGCTTATTTAGATTTTCACATGGCTGTGCAGAGTCAATAAACCTATGAACTGTAATTGCATCATACTGTTTTTCATTTTGGTTCACTTCAATCCTACAGATACTGAGATATCAGTCTTAAGGAAGCTGTAACACCTCAGTATACAGACACTCATCAGCACAAACATGTAATACACTTTCCCGTTCCAGAAAACCCCATTTACATCTTTCTGACCATTTCCATGGAAAACCAGAAGTTAACCACCAATTCAGCAACAATTTTCAATGCTAAATGAAAACAAGAAGTTTTACAAATCATTATTCAACTGGCTAATAACATTAAAAATACAGTAAAACCTTTCAAGTGTTTACATTTTAGAGATAATCATATCTACCTTTAGTAAACACATACTTGAGGGAAAAATGACCATCCTGTTTACATTGTGAATGGCAATAATACATTTTATTTATTTAAAAAATTACTATTACTAAAGGGGAACTACTTTTTTGGGGTATATTGAGAAGCATCTCATTATTCAACTAGGATGATGTAACTGTTGGGAGACTTTCACAGGCTGACACAATGGTATTTTTAATGACAAGACCAAACTAAAAATAGGAAATAAATGCTAACACCTATCACCTAACCTTTCATGACCTCTACACGTCACTGACCAGCCACCTGTAGTTTGGTGTAGTTTAGGAGAAGAGGATGCATATAACTTAGCTACAGACAGAAATGTTTGCTATTTACTAAGTCAAAACTGACACTTTTTACCCTACTGTTAACTGTATTAAATATTCCTTAAAACTCTACCACAATAAACTACCTGAAAATGACAACAAAGCTAATGTTCACGTTACTCCACAACAATTACATACATACCTAAGTACATAAACATAAATTGTCACATCTCAGCACAGACAGACAGGAAATGCTGACGAACCTTGTAGGAAAATTATAGCATACCTTTACAAAGCAGATTTGCAGAACCAGATTATTTCTTTGTATTTGATTTTACAATCTGCTAAATAAAATATTCTTCAAGAGAGCTGTGAAAATTAATGTCTTGTGTATCTTATAAATTACTTGGAGATACACAAAAGTATTGCATGCACATATATCAACTCTCTCAAAAATGTGCTGGCAAGGAAGTTTTGAATTACTCTTTTAAAAATTTTATTACTATAGTTCCAACTTCAGCTTTAACTCTGCTCCCATGAACTCTTTCATCTTCCACTAACAGGCTAGAAACGGATCACAGATTTGACAAAATGCAGCATGTTCTACGAAATGTATGCATTTCAAACGAGGTCCTGCCATTGTAAGATGACAGAACATGCAAATACCCTTCCAGACTACAGCCGGGAAGTAGATGTGGGGACCACGGGTAGACCTTTGTATGTGGGTCTTGCACAAAGAAGAGACTGAAGATTTGTCAGCAGGAGGTATGCAGCTGATTGCTGATGGCCAGCTGCCTGCTGCCGGTGCAATGTGCAGCACCCAGACTGAGTGGGCAGAGGAACAGAAGATTTAGTAGGTGCGTCTCAATCCCCTTAGGTTATATCATGTGACGTGGAGCGCCCGGAGGAACTGGGGGCAGATGAAAGCTGGCAGCTGTGTGCTGCCTCAGGCGCTCCGAGGCTGCCAAACAGGGCTTACAAACATGTTAGCTCAGCGGCAGAATTAAAGCCCTTATTCAGGTTTATTTTGGAGTAAGAAACCAATGTGCATACAGAGGATGGGGGAAAACTTGCCCTGCAGGCTGAAGCCTAAGTACACCTTGACCTCTCCTTGCAAGCTTCTATATTGTAGGGCAGGCTTGACTAAGGGACCAAAACATCTAAATAATAATTTAGATTGTTGTCCAAGCAACCTCCTCAGTTTCTGACAAGCAGACACAGCTGACATTTGCTGCCCTCTACTTATTAAATAGGCAATCATATTCTGAAGTCTAAAGCGCTATTATTTTGCCAGATCAGCAGGGAAGTAAATCTGTTGCAGTGTTCAGATAAAACAGTTACGTGATTTTTCCACGTTCATGGCTTGCTCCAAATGAATGTATCTTTTTTTTTTTTGGCTGTGCCAGTGTGACAAAGAAAGCAAACTGGAAATTCAGTCTTGAGATCTTCCTTGCAGAAACTCATCTGACATATATATCTATACATGTATATATTTAGATATATAAAAATAATTTAAAAAATCTTTTGGAAAAGGAAGTACCATTGCATGCATTCCTCACTGCCTCTCGGGGAAATTCTGGATGCAATTGTCAATACTCAGGAGAGGCAAAGCCAAACCATCCTTATCAGAAATCTCACACTGCAAAGGTGGAAGAAAACAGTTTCCTTATCTCTCCACTGAGGTCTGCTGTCTGGGCACCCAAAAGTGATTAGAAAAAGGGGGCTGCCACCCTCCACCTGTTTAGCAGTGCCTCAAAATCCAAAAGCAGTAGCACTGGTTATTCTTATAGACATGGAAGGAAAACTGCAGGGGATCTGAAGGGCTGAAAATTCTGTTACTTTCCTGTGGTGGAAAAGTCAGACACCACCTTCAGAGAATTCATTCTACAAGAGAAAGTTCCTGCTCAAGTATTTTGGTGAGATTCAGAAAAGCAAAGTCACCTTCAGCTTCAGAAACTCTTTACAAAAAGCTTATACCATTCTAAACCCAAGTTCTGGAAATTCACATCGAAGTAGCCCTGTTGCTTTATAATGAGAGACTACTTGTTACAACAATCTTTTATTAGGCAGGACTCCATTGGTGTGTATGCAATCTGGAAGACAATGTAAACAACACGGATGGATTTCTCCTCCCTTGCCTTCTTTTCAGCTTTTTGAAAAAATGAAATCCATTACAGCAGAATTTGTAACACATATTGCTCTTTTGGAAATATTCAAACACAAACCAAATATATTTCACAACAGAGCTAAACTCTAATTTGAAAATGAGTCTCAAGTCTTCCTCACTAGTTTTATTTGAAAATTGGAGTACACACTTACTTAAAACTTCATTGGGAAAGGTGAGAAAACAAGTTAAGAATCCCAAAAAGAAAAGCCAACTTTTACAAATGTATACAACTCTTACTTGTTTAATGTCCCCAAATTCTCAGAGAGCCACGTGGGAACCTTTTGGTAGCAAGGTAAGACAATTACTATATTTCATTTGTGTACATAGCTGCCAATGTCTCAAATGGCAGATTGCATCAGTACATTTGCATTTGTCATACAAAATCTAAGGAAATTACACTGCTACTGTGTTAATTTGAAGGCTATCTTTCAAATACCTCTTCTAGAGTGACTTTTACCCTGACACGAGACATCAGCTAAACAACGAACAATGCTTGACTAGACAGCTTGCTTTCTTGTTCCTTTCTCTTGTCATACTCACCTGTCCCATTTTGTTTCGCATTAGCCCCCATTCTCCAAGGTATGCAACCTCATTTACCTGTACTTATAAACACCCCGCATACAAAGACTCACAAATCTGATACAGATCTTCGTGAGGTAGGACTACACATGGATACAATACTAATGACCCTTCTCAATTTGTATGTATTGCATTCAATTTCTATGTAACTTTAGTTAGGGAGTAAACGAAGTTCTAAGAATTTGTTTTCTAGATAGCAAGTATAAACAAACATAAAAAGAGTGTTCTTTCTTTAAATTATAAAGATGTATCAAGTACAAAACCAGTTTGTTACTTAAGAAAGGCCATGCATTTAGCTCATACATCAGTAAAACAGCATTTGCTTTTAGAATGCTAAAAACAACAGTTGTCATCAGTCACAAAAAATAAGCATTCATGTTAACTAAACAAGAGCTAGGCAGTGTATGACACTAAAATGAATCACTGTGGAACTCCACCAATATGATTTTGTAGAAGGAAATTACTATGTTGGACAGGATTGGATTTAATTTAGATTTCTGCTAGACTAATGAGGTAATCTCGGGTCAAGCTTGGGTTAGAGAAAAGACAAAAAAAAAAAAACTAGCCCTTGTCTTAACTCTAATTAATATACATTTTACCTAAGCAGGAATAAAACAATTTGATTCAGTTGGAAAATATTACAGCCATTCCTTTGATCCCTTGCAATTTTTCCGTCAATTACCCAGTTTTCTGACTCTCTGTACAGCAAGGGTAACACCACACTTCATCTTCAGCCAAACAACTGCTATCGCTTCTGCTCTAAGCACAGGAAAACAGGCTGGAAGTGTCATGGTCTTCAATTTTACAGAGAGATATGCAAAAGTTCTGGTGAATAGTAAGTCTACTATTGCCTGAAGTTCTTCTGGACTTGTAGAATTCATAGCAGGGTAATACCTTATCCTTGGAAACACAGGAAATTTTTTGGCAAAACCCACTGTCTTTAAACTAAATATAAAAGATCATATCGATATCAAGATCTACACACCAAGATTAATATGCCATAAATTTATTACTGGTTATAGATCTTCTTGTTTCTTCAGCAGCGGTATTTGCATATGCAAATATAATACCATTCCTCTCCTGTCCTTTCCAGGAGTTCATAAACAACTGCAGTTATCAGAATTTGTGACTGTTATTGTAATATATCTGTACACCTAAAGTAGTATCTACTCAAAATGAAAAAAATACAGTTAACATTAAAGCAGTAAGCTTGATAACGCAGCAGGATTTTCATGAAAGTATTTTGACTGATAACAGACAGGACCACTTCTCTCTGAGATGCAAGTTTAATTAACATTCGAAGTCACTGCAACAGCTTTATAACTTCAGGAAAATCTTGTACTCTAAAGCCAAATCCATGGCAGTGTTGCATGGGCTTAGACAGTACTGGAATAGTCTATGCATTTTTCTGAAGCATTTTTCTGGGTACAAGCAATAGACCTGTGGTAAAGGGAGAGTGTAAACAAAGTTATCTAACCTTCTACATGCATTGACAAAAATGCTTGCATTCCTTCTGCATCACAGCTATAGCATTGGTAACGTGATGCAGAAAACTATTTATGGAACAACTCAGTTCTGAGGAATCATTATTGCCTAAATGTTGCACTACCATTACTTCAGGTATCATATTCCTAGCTTTTCCTTCTTTCTACCTACTGACCCCTCAGATGGGTTAGAGAGCTAAGTGGAAATTTATTTTAAACTTATTTCTGTCCAAGTGCTCCATTTCTCAGTGGAATGTTTTATAAGAAACCTTTTTAAGAGAAGATTGTTGCTTTTGAATCAATATTTTTGTGTCAGGCATGATAAAATAGAAAACTTCTTTAGACTTCTCATCACAAAAGATACTGCATTACTAGTACAATCTTTAAGGACTTCGGTTTTGCTAAAAAAGTGAATAAATGAACATACCAAACAGAACAAAATCCTTTTCCTTTGCAGTAACGCCTTATGAAAACAGGGATAACTGCAGTAAACTATTATTTAAATATTTTAAAAGAAACCACTCCTACCTTGTTGATAAATAAATATTAATGTGGTGAGAAGAAATTATTATAAACAGTGTAAAACTGTTTTCATAATCTAATTGTTAAATATATGATGCTGGAGTTTCAGTAATATTGCTATGACATTACCTTTTTATGTGGGATTTAAAATTTCTAAGGCAGTGTTAGAGCCGCATAAGGTTTACATCATGTGATGTACATATTTCATTATTATTTTTAACTAAGAGAAGGATCCTATGACTTCTTATAGAACTCTATCTGCTAACAGTCCAGATACTTGTGTGCATATAACTCAGAAAAGGATACAGTTCAAAATCTAAAACTTAGCTGAGTAAGACTCTTGTTACAGAAGACATTGTAGACACGGGGGATAACAGTACCAAAGCAGAGCGGTTACCACAATGCTACAGTGGATACCACTCCTTCTGGGAGTATGGAAAAAACCTGCCCCTGGTCTGCTTATGCAAGAACAGGGTACTCCCAAAGCTCCCAGCCAGCGTAACAGTCACAACAGCAACCTGCTTAAATACATATCACTGTTAAAGGACTTTATCCAATCCTAGAAAGATGGGCTATCTGTGCTGATAAAGATATGTAAAGGGCTGTCTTCTGCCTTCCCTTGAAATCGGTTAAGGTTTCTATATTCTGAGTATCAACAGGTCTGAGATTTCACTTGCGTGGTTGACGAGTACATCTGAGAATAGACTCAACTGAGTGTTATCTAAACTGATCTAGGTCCCTGGATACATGCCCAGACATTTATGGTGTCTGGTTTAAGTCTTTATTATTATGCAATATTCTTGGTTGGTGATGACACAAAGATTTTTACCAAGTTAATCTTTCAGGATCAAACTCAGCTACTTGACTTTTAATTTAAAAGATTTTTAGCCAATAGACACTGAATATGTAGAAAAATATCCAGATGTTTAGGATTTTACCTTTCCTGTCTTTCTTTTAAATATTTGGTATTATTAATTACTAGGTGTTGACTCAATTATTCCTAATCTTGATCTATTCCTGCTATCAGTTATATGGCCTGTTTTATGTCCTATTTAATGAACGCTTTCAATGGAAATTAGAGAACTCATAATTTCTTTAACTTGTATTCGTGACTTTCCATGCTTCCAACAGACTACATAAATCACAGTGTATTTTCTAAAACTTGATTTTAAAGGCTTTAATCATGTCATACGAAGTAGACACTGCTCACAAATGATACTATTTCTTACATTAAGTGGTACTAACAGTCAAACATTTCAGATTTTATGTTACAAAACAATGTAACAAGTAACAGCTGAAGAGCAGCATTTTTCCCTGAAATAGTCTCAATGGAAAATATTTTTCAGTAGTTTATTAAACAGGTTTACTATTAAAACAATCATGTAAGTCCACTGACAAAAAGCTGCACCAATTTAAAAGTGTGAAAGTAAATGGAGAGTATTAAGCAATATAACCCCCCACAGGCACATTTATCCTACTGCTTTCACTCAAGTCCATTTGAAACAGGTTAATGCTAAAGCAAAATAAGTCAATCAAACTGAAATAAGAGTGGGTTTGCACTGACTTAACTAAAACAGTGCTAGTCTGTGTGTGAATGAAACCTGACTGTTATGTCTAGTCTCTGCAGTAAGACCATATGTAGATGGACCTTCTGTTTGTTTTGTAAGGATTTAAACGAAGTTTAAACTTGATTTATGCCAGTTTGGTTGAAACAATATGCAGAGTGGTTTGAAGACTCGCTAATAAATGGAGTAAGTCGGAGTTACAGAACAAACCAAAAAATAATCTTCACCTTACCAAATTCATTTTTAAATATGTTTAAAGGACATAGTGATCTCCCTGTACATTTTCTTGATGACACCAATAAGCAAGAAGGGAACTTCTTAATGGTAGGTCTATGAAAGAAATTGAACTAATTTTTTTTTTCTTTTTAAATTAGGAAGAAAACCAGAGCGTCATGGAATGAAGGACTCCAAAACATTCATAAAGGAGAATGTTTTGGAACAAATACCCTTTGCTAGTCTTCTTTCCTCCCCCTTCATCCTATTATCCTTGTGTTGGTACCTTTATTTTGCGTTCCAAGACAATGTTTTCTAGAGTTCTTTCAATGTTTTGAAAAGTTTTTTCTTAAAGATTTAAAAGACTTTCTTAAAGACTTTAAATTACTTCCTTTGGTATTTCACTTTCTCCCTCTGACTTTTGTCTTCATTAAGTATCATGGGCTATATTTTCTTTATCAGACTTCATATGTTGGTTACATTTGTTTTATATATTCATCCATTTCTATCTGGGAGGGAACCAGGGTATAGTATCGATCACACTCAGTTTTGAAGAGGACAGTTCCAGACTGCCTGGTTAGCAGAAGGAATGCAGCAGTGTCACTATTCAAATGCAGGTACACTGCAAAGTTTGAAACATTATCCATTTCCAGAATATAATAATCAAATTATCAGCTGCTTTGCGATATGAAAAAAACCCAACTATCTGACAATCATATCATTAAACAAGTAACACAAGCTAAAAATGCTGCAGGTTTCTTGGATGCCCTCTTTATGCTTTTTAAAACACTACCTAGTAGCCACTTTACTACTGGCCAGAAGAATATCTGACCAACAAAGGTTTTCAGGCAACATTCAAGACACTGAAATCATGGAAACACAGCTTCAAAACCAGCTTATTATCAAAGCTGACAGTATTATGTTCATCAGCTTATACAAAACCTGGAAGAAACCCAATTTCTCTCTCAGTTATGGGTCATATGCACATTTAAAGAGTAGCCCAGCTGGCAGTGAAGTTTTGAAATTTTTATAGGAGTTGATTAAAAACTTTTAATTTCAGGTAACAAAGCCATGCCAAAGACACTCTATCTAATCGACCTGTTATACTATAAAATTGGTTATCTTTTATTTTGGCAGTGCCAATACAATTTGAGAGAACAGCATATATTCGGTATCCAATGCATAAAAAAATATGAACAATTTTAAACCAAACTCTTGCCAGTCCCACTTCTCTGCTCCCCTTTGCACAAGTTAATGCAAAAGAATATTTTTTTATTAAATATATTTGAATATTTTAGGTGAAAGTCTCTAAACTAGTTGAAGAAAGAGCTTTAGAACCCTAATCACCAAAAAGAGAGACATGCTTATATTTCTTATGGTTTCAAATATGTAGAAAGAAATTCAACTTCAGAGAGAGGCATAGTGCCAGCAAATTATACACTTTCATTAGAAGGGTGGAAAAAAAGGCAGGGCTAATGTACAGAACAATAGGGTACAGCACTCAAACAGAAAACCTAGTATTCATTCTGCATTTACTCAAATATGTTATTATATCCAGGAACGCTACTACTTTAAAATCACATACCAGTTTTGATCTAAGCACCAAAATATTTGCTACCTCTTTACTAATACCACTATTACCATTACTCAGAATATATTTCATACACTTTCTTTTATTCACATGTCAGCACAGCATCACTCCCTCTAGTGGGTAAGAAACACAGCTTATACGGACAACCCAAATTTTCATACAAGGGAGAAGTACTCCTGCATCTACACTGGCTAGAGTGCAAGTCTTCTATCACAGCTATAAAGAGAACCACTGTTTCACTCTGACTACTAGAAAATGTTTTTACTAGCCCTGTTGTTTGCTTTTGCTTCCTCGAGTTTCCAATGGCCAAAAAAGAATTACAATGAATGCAAATATTGTGGCAGCAAGAAATGCATTTATTTCTAGCTTGCTTTCACTTCCAGCAGCATGGTAGTTTTAGTTCTCAGCTCAACAGCAAGTTTTGCCTGCCGTCAATTATTTTCACAAATCTGATTCTTCCTTTGCATATACTGGCTACATACTAAACTCAAGTAGTATTAAAATCCTGTGTCTTTTCCTGCCAAATAACTTGGTTACTCTATTTCATTTGAATACTTGCTTGACAAACCCAACTCTGGAAACACTAAGGCATGGCCCAATGTTTACAAGAACTCATTTCAGCAAATCTTACTGCATAATGAAAAAAAAAGACAAAACTCAACCACATACGTGGATTTTTTTGACTGTTATATATATAAAATCTGTATAGCTAACGGAACTATAGAATACTGCCAACAGGAAAACAAAACAGGAAGAATGGGTCAATACAAAATAACCTGTTATATGCATTTTTCTGTATATATTACCTTCTAATGTATAATTATTACCTTCTAATGCATATATCCAAAGAAGCTGGCTAAAAAAAAACCAACATCAGTTTGCTGCAAATGACGTTGCTAATTTTTCAAAATAGGAATGACTTTCTGCTGATAGATATTTTAGTCTAATTGATTTAAGTTACAACCCGATCCTAAGCCATGAGATGCCTTAAGCAAAGGACAGCCACTCTCATTTACAGCAAATTAAGGTACTCAGTAGTTCACAAATTGTTACTCTTAGAATAACATATCAAAACTTCATCTGAAATTATTTGATAATTTTTAGATTATTGCAATTTAGACTGATGAGTAAATAGTCCACTGAACCACAGTGTAGAGAAAATGACTGGCAATTACATTACTTCAAAGACTGTTACCAGAACAAAATTGTTAAGTAACACATTTCTAAGAAAGTGATATTTTACAAAAAGACAAAGGCATATATTTTCCACCAAAATCTAATGCTGCTGTCATCAACAACCCAACAAAAGCTACAGCTACCTAAAATGGAAATGAAAATGTAATGTATGGAAATATTCTCTTATAAAATCTCCTTAGGCTTCACATGTATTAATGTATTAGTTTGCAAACATTAAGATCAAAGGCAAAGCAACAAATACATCCTAAAAAGTTTTTAGTCAGATTTTTATTAACGATATACAAGTAGCAAGGCATAAAAAATTAATATGTTCAAGCCTTGAAATGTCAAGTGTAATGATCTCTAGCTCTGCTTACCTCCTTTGCTTTTTGTTTCAGCCTAGCTTGCTCTGGGTCTTCTTGCCTTGAGCGACTCTACGTATTTAAAAAAAATGGGGAAAAAAGGTTAACAGATGGTTTAAGAACCCCTCATCTGTTGCAGTAAGTTAAAAAATAGCAAAGAAATGGGAACAGGATAGAAGGTGTCAAAGATGGTATGCTTGAATTCATAGAATTGCTATTTCAAACCCGTAGGCCTCACCCAAAACATTCAGTTGTAAATAAGATCTACCCTAGATTTAAATTAAAAAAAAAATACCATGTTTTTGTCAATGCTAAAGTTTCCATACACGTTTAGATTTCAATTATTTAATACAAACAAATTCAAGCATCCAAGATCAGAAATGACACCCTTTCCATTATCTGATCTTTTAAATTTAAACTCCTTACAGTCACTTATTTTAAAGTAATTTACTGTTTGCAACTAAGCTTTTATTCAGCTGTTGGTAGCAAATGTGGAGAAAACAGTTGTAAAGTCACCCTCCCAAACAGTAAATCTTCATAATGAAGATGTTACTATCCGTATGAGCTTACTCTGAGTACAGCATAGAAATACACATAAGTTAAACTCATTCATGCACTACTAATAATATTAATGTTGTAATTTTTAAAACTGGAGAAATATTGCCAAATGGCAACGTTCATATTTTCCTTCAAAACCAGGAACAATAGCTCTAAAAACCCATTAAGAATAACTGTTTAATTGCAATAACAACCCATAACAGTACATTTCTTCAGATACAGACTGTTTTACAACCATATGTTTAAATTATTAAATTCTTATTTATGCTCACTAAGCATACTCAAAATTATTAAATTCAAAACACAAGAGGTAGATAATAAATGCATTATACTTTTTTAATTGCATGATTGGTCAGTATTCAGAAAAGGTTGCATAAAAAGTTGTAAGAAGCTGCATAAAACTTGTGACATCCATGGAAAACTGTTGTTCCCGATACCTGAAAGATGTAATTGTTTTATTTCGGTATTTCTTTGAGATTTAAAGTGATACCATTTACACAACTCCTAAAGGAACAAGAATATCTATGCCCTCTCCCATCTATCTTTCTCTGCCTCTTTCTATGCTGAAGACAGACCTGAAACTTGAAAGAATATTAGCTTGCAAACTTACATATGCTAAGATTTTTTCCCGTTGTTTGAATTTTTCATCACATATTCTGTTCAGAAGTTAAAAATCCGTGAAGAAAACCAAAGGGAGATAGGTTTTAAGGGTAAGGGGACATGTAATATTGTTGATATACCTGGAGAGAGCCTTGACTATGATTTGGCAGACAGGGCACCAATGACACTGAATCCTCTATCCTTTTTTCCTGTTTGGTTTTTTTTTTATACTGGGATTATTTTTTCAGCTAATATAGCACTCATATAAAACACACTGATGACAAAGCATGGCCAAATTAAACAATAATGAGATTTTTAGAAGATATGCTTGACTCTTCCACTGTGCACATTAGCTTCATCTTCCAACACCACCTACTAGTGATTTTGTGCCTGTTAGCATAAAAGGCAGTTTGACAGGATAACGTCTGGAGTAAAGTAATGAGAAATTAAAATCTGTAGATAGCTAATGACCGAATTAGACTCCTATGCTGTAGTTGTGCCAACCAAGAAAGAAAATCCAACTTAACTTAGACTGAGATTTCTTCTAACTGCTGTGGTCAGACAAAAAGAAAAATGTAGATAATCTGATCTAGTTAATGTTTAGAGAACAAAAAGGCATTTCATGAAATATGTGGATCTGCCAGAGAGCTGGGAGTCTATTCACTAGAGCAATTACTAAGAACTTGATTATATTTACACTTATTAGGTTAAAAAAACAAACAAAAAACCCCATTCAATGAGTTGCTTCTCTAGAAGATGGACGTAGGTAAGTATTTATGAACTGAGCTGAATTAGGTCCTTGCTCTGTCATTTTGTGAAGACAGTTCAATCATTGTGTGCCTCAGTTTCTCCAGTATGATGTACAGAAAATTATATTTAGCCCCTTCATGGGTTTGATGATAAATTTATAAATGTACAATGAACTTCTGTTGCCTTCTGAGTCTCGCAGTGAAAGCAGTACAGAAATACAAAGTGTTGTTATACTACTGTATGAAGCGGAATCATTTGCCAAATGCAAAGTACAAGTTAAAAGCACTTCAGCTTAAGGAGAAAGCAGAGTGTCCTGGGAGAGTCAAGCTGAGACTTCTAATATTGTTACCAAGTTTCTACAAGAAAGTGATAGAATCCTGGAAAACATACCAGATCTACATTGTGTTTGGGGACATTGTAAGAAAAATTAAAGCAACAGATGCAAAGTAACACTGCAATTTCCTGGACTCCGTCAGTGAAAGAAAAAATCTGAAAGTGCTACAGATTAAAACAAACAAACAAACAAACAAAAAAACCAGAACACCACATTCAAAAGTTGGGGCTTCCCCCCCGCCCCAAAACTGACCAAATAAAAGTAGATCTGGAGTTCAGGATAACCTGAAAAAGCAGATCCCAACAGGCAAAAAAGCAGATGATCTACTCTGTGTAAACCTCCAGCTCATTCACAATAAATAAAAATTATTGCAGAGGTGAAAACAGGTACTCAACTCCTGACTGATATTAAATACAGGATTTTTTTCAGTAATGAAGATTTGAAATACCAGGTGATGTTAGATATATAAACCCAGACTGAAGGTGAAGGTAGAATTACTTACACATTTAGAATAACGCAATGAGTTTCTGGTTATTCCTTGAATGGACACCAAATGGCCTTTTCAACGAGCTCAGGCTAGCTCTTGTTTCAAACAGGTAGAATTCCAACTTTACACTGGATGTGTCATTACTGGTGTAAGTAACACTAATAAAATTAGGGAATTTAACTGTCATTTTCTGTTTCTTTTTGTGTTCAGATAAATTAACAATTTTTTTTTTTAAACAGATGGTTAAGACTAAAATACCTTCCTGCTGACTACCATGTCAGTTTGCAAATTGGTAAGCTTCAGAAATGAAGTCATCAGCATATGGAGGCTAAAATGTGTTAAAGAAAAAGTATAAACATTGACTATTTCATTAATTCTTCACTTTATGATCTAATGTAAATTATAAAAGGCTTCTTCAATGCCGATGTAACACAGATTAAAGCAAATATAAGCAAATGAAAATGTCAAGCTTAATAGAGGTGCCTAGATAAGCTTTAAAAATGTCACTGGCTTCTCTTTACACTCCATTCCACATGTGAACATCTCTTCCTTCCTCTGAAGGGTTTGAAAAATTTTGCTCCTGCTCAACTCCTGTAGTGCTTGTCTACATCTCACCATTTTTACTCACCAATTATTTTAATATTTTACACTTACTTTCATCACGCTACTGACAAATCATTCCTAGTTTTTTTTAATTCCAGTTTAAATTTTTTCTTCAAAGTCATCTCATATTTTTGGTTTTGTTTTCCTTTCTCTTTTCCCGCTAACATCCGAATCGTAATATGCTGCATCTCACCTGTTTTGTGAAACATGTTTTTCCACAATCTTTTAATGCACCAATGCCTACTTCCTCTAAAGCTTCGGAAACACTCACCAATCACAGAACCCCCCCAACTCAAATACTTTCAAGGAGTTTATCACAAGTCCTTTCCCTTCCCCTTCTCTATTCTTCACGTCTAGATCTGTAAATAAAGAAATGTGGGTTTACATAACATATTTTCGTGTTGATGAATAAACACCTTTAGAAGCAAGCTAGCTTCCCATAGTAATTTTAGAGAAACCTAGGCCTGATCCTAACCAGATAACATACTTTCAAATACATTAAATGCTGTCTCCTACTGAGAACTTATTCACCAAACCAGGTTTGTTAACATTTCTCCCAAACATAAACTACTTTTATTAGACCAGACAGCCTGATATTTTAATTGTTAAGAAAGAAAGTGCTTTGTGTTAGAGAACTTGCTATCTTATTTATCTGAAAACTGCATAGATCACATTAGGTCTATGGAAATATTAGACTTTGAAAGTATGAAAAGCAGCATATGTTAAATGTGTATTCAAAACACATTAGAAATATGGGGTTTCATTTACATGTTACCAAACTCCCTAATGTTCCAAACCTCAGCTTTTCCCCTTGCTTGTGTTAAGGAAGAATGCCACAAAAACAGACATCTAATTACGCATTTAACAGCATAGTTGTAAGAAGGGGATTTTGTATTTCATAGAATTGTCTTAAATTAGAAAGCAACAGTATTTTTAAAATAATATGGATAACTCACATAATACTTAAATATATGCAACAATTATTTTTAAAATTCAAGGATGCTCTGTGCATCTATGCAGATGGGCAGACCAACAGTCCTTCTGATGTATTTAATTATGATCATTATTCAGTATTTTGTTGTAATTTGTAATGTCAAAGCTGCACTGTTGTTAATTTTGTCGCACTAACAAAAAAAGTTTTCTATTAGATCTATAGTAATTTTAAAGTCTCAGCTTGTTAAACCTGCGTTAGTAAATGTCTCACAGGGTCTCTCCTCCTAAATACGTCTCCTGCATTTAACAACATCTGATCCCGGTTAAGGCACTTACACCTCTACTCCCCCTTCCCAACACATATACTGGGAGTCTTTAATGCTTCAAATTCATCTTTTTTCATTAAATAAAGTTAAGAGTCACAACTGCAGGTGCTGTACTATTGAGAGCCACTGCTGTGCCAACAGTTTCAATTTTAAACCTATTTTTCCCCATTGATGACATTAGAACTTCACCCACGGCTGTACCAGCTTATAACTTTCACTTTTAATTAAAGAAATTAAATTGGCAACATGAAACACTTTGCTTTCACATTAACTTTCACTTTTTATTAACAAAGCTAAAAGCAGCATAGCTGAGGGTAAAACCCTATTCAGAGCTATGACCACAGTGAGGTGGAATGCAAGAGTACATGTCTAAAAAAAGATTTATTTTAAAATCATTAAAATTGAAGTAACAAATTTCTAAAAATTCAGAAAAATTATCTCAACACAATAATTCCTCTCTGCTCTCCTCTCATCAGAAGTGAGTTATAAGTTTCTGTTCAGAGAGTGCTTCATCTCACAGAAAGCTGCATTACATCCACTGTACTCTCAGAAAAGAGGGAAAGGATTAAATTGGCATGACTGAACTCATCTCTGGCTTAAGGAGGTAGCACCTTCAAGTAATGATAGGATGCGTGTGTAAGGAAATCTGCATTGCCAAATTTCAGTGATCTCCCTCCAATAAAAAAGCCCTTCAGCCTATAGCACTATAAAATCACTATCACCCATAAATACTAATTAACTTTGCAAACAACACTAAACATAATTTTCCATTAACTTATGTAATTATTCTTTTTACAGAATAGATCTTACTCCTGTGATAGTCATACTTAAGACCCCAAAACTCGACAGGCTTGTGCTACTAAAACAGAACACTCAAAATAATAGACTAATAGAATGTATTTATTAGAAATTAATTTTCAAAATTAATTTGATAATAAACATGCGTTTAGCCAGTTTGAGCAGATGAATTAACACAGTAATTTTAACATGATCCACTTTATTATAGAAGTATTATTCACTGATTTTCTGAAAAGGACAACCCCAAGCTGTACCTTTACTGTAGAAAGCACCACTCTCTCCAAAAAACAATTCAGAAATAAAACCAACCAAAAAAAAAAAAAAAATCAGCTACAAACTCCTATTCCTCCTGCTGCCAGAAATATTTCCATTATTAGCCCAGAACCAGAACCTCATTCAATCTGACACACACAGCCTGCATTTTCCAAGTTTTGGAAATAGCTATGAAAGCAGCACGGAACACATCTTTTACTATAGCAATACCTGTGCTTTGTTTTTTGATTTTTTTTGTGTGGGGTTTTTTTTTTTTTTTTTTTGAAAGTCCACACACCATGTCAAATGTAAATTCCTCAAGTGATTTTAATCTGGCTTTTGACCTTTCTGCAGTCTTAAGACTCTCCTTAGCTCTTCTTGCAATTTCCCATACCAGCCACCAAAGACAGATTCAAAAGATCTCTGCTTCTGCACACACGTGGAAACAACAGCCAGTGGGTTCTTACTGGGAAAACAAACAGGCAAAGAGTTAACTCTCCCAAATATTTCCTTTAAAGAGACTGCACTCTACATACGTGCTTACATACAAGATGGCCCCTTGTTGTACTATTATTATGTTACCCTATTATTCACATATCAGGAAGATAACCCAAAAGTAATGACAATCAAGGCAGTTGCAGTCTCTCCCTGTACAGCTTCTATATTTGACACAGCATATTATCTTGGATGTTTGAAACAGAAGCTGTTCCAGCAGCAGGAGGTGACTGGATCTAACAGTTTTGGGGACCAATATGTCTTTAAACACTTCTGTTACAAAAAGAATCACTAGGAAGTAAATTAGAGAAATGCTTTGGGCCATATGTTCTAGGTTGCTATGCATACATTGTGGAACATGATGCAGAGACCCCTGAAGTACAAGAGATCATGCTAGCTCCTGAAACAGTATAGTCTTGTTTTCAATTTTTAGGATTTTAATTAAAAAGAAATTGTATGTTGCATTGCTACTATAGCATACCTTATGATTTTTCCTTTCCTGTCAAGTTTGTCTTCCCCCAAAATATCTGACTGGAATGTGAACATCAGTCATTACTCTTCTAAGCTTGTGGTATGAAGTTTCTATTTCTCAAGTATTTCCCAGGCAAGAGACGTAAGATTTTGTAATATTCTCTCATTTAACAAGCCAAATAATACTGCTATTTTGCTTTAAAGATACTCTCGTAGCTTCACAATTATTTTTAATTTGGATAGTGACTTTTCTCAGAATGTAAAAAATTTAAAATATTTTTTGAAACCTAAATTTTTTTCCTTCTATCTCCCCATCTGATTTTATCTGTCATTCTCCCAAAAACACTTCCTGAAGCAAATCCAACCCCATCTGGGTGCTTACAAATTCTGCAATCACATCCTACTGTAATAACTGAAATTATGGTTGCAGATCAATCAGAACACTAGTGTCAAATATTTTCTTATCTCCTCCTAAAGAAACCAACCCACTACCAAAAAACCAACAAAAACCTGCAAACCTGACACTTTCTTTGACCATCATTTACATATCTTTCTTACTCCTTACTGAATTCTAATGCAAAATTACCAAGTTGGTTTCAAGGCTTCCCAAAGACTCATGATGACTCCCCTTTCATTTCAGTCTATTCCTTCATTTTTCATCATCTTTTCAGTTGATTATTTTGTTGTTGATTATTTAATGCCATCTACTCCAATGCCTAAAACATTTCCTTCATTATCTTATTCTTTGTCAAAACCTGGACTTTGGCTGTTAACAAGGCTCTGAAGCGTAAATAATTAAAATAGAATTTTCACTGTGCAAGTTAAACCTGTTTACACTCTTCCATATTAGAAAATAGATGACGTACCACTAGCAGGCAATTTTGAAATTTTTCCTAAAATTATTCTGCTGAGTAACTTTAAAAACATGTTGCAAAATAACATGACAAAACATGTACAAGATAAAAGATCACACTGTTCGTCCAAAAGGCACATTAAGAAGCTGCAGTTACAGAATCACAGAATCGTATAGGTTGGAAAAGACCTTTAAGATCGAGTCCAACCGTAAACCTAACACTACCAAGACCACCACTACACCATGTCCCTAAGCACCTCATCCAAATGTCTTTTAAATACCTCCAGGGATGGCGACTCAACCGCTTCCCTGGGCAGCCTGTTCCAATGCTTGATAAACCTTTCAGTGAAGTAAAATTTCCTAATATCCAATCTAAACCTCCCCTGGCGCAACTTGAGGCCATTTCCTCTTGTCCCATCACTTGTTACCTGGGAGAAGAGACCGATCCCCACCTCTCTACAACCTCCTTTCAGGTAGTTGTAGAGAGCAATAAGGTCTCCCCTCAGCCTCCTTTTCTCCAGGCTAAACAACCCCAGTTCCCTCAGCCGCTCCTCATAAGACTTCTGCTCTAGACCCTTCACCAGCTTCGTTGCCCTTCTCTGGACATGCTCCAGCACCTCGATGTCTCTCTTGTAGCGGGGGGCCCAAAACTGAACACAGTATTCGAGGTGCGGCCTCACCAGTGCCGAGTACAGGGGCACGATCACTTCCCTACTCTTGCTGGCCACGCTATTCCTGATACAAGCCAGGACGCCATTGGCTTTCTTGGCCACCTGGGCACACTGCTGGCTCATATTCAGGCGGCTGTCAACCAACACCCCCAGGTCCTTCTCTGCCAGGCAGCTTTCCAGCCACTCTTCCCCAAGCCTGTAGCGTTGCATAGGGTTGTTGTGGCCCAAGTGCAGGACCTTGCACTTAGCCTTGTTGAACCTCACACAATTGACCTCAGCCCATCGATCCAGCCTGTCCAGGTCCCTCTGCAGAGCCTTCCTACCCTCAAGCAGGTCAACACTCCCACACAACTTAGTGTCATCTGCAAACTTACTGAGAGTACACTCGATCCCTTCGTCCAGATCATTGATAAAGATATTAAACAGGACTGGCCCCAACACAGAGCCCTGGGGAACACCGCTTGTGACCGGTCACCAACTGGAGTAAACTCCATTCACCACCACTCTTTGGGCCCGGCCATCCAGCCAGTTCTTTACCCAGTGAAGAGTACACCCGTCCAAGCCATGAGCAGCCAGTTTCTCCAGGAGAATGCTGTGGGAAACCGTGTCAAAGGCTTTATTGAAGTCTAGATAGACAACATTCACAGCCTTTCCCTCATCTACTAGGCGGGAAATAAATAAAAGAAAATAAAAGACAAATAAAAGAAAAAATTTCTGATTTTTAGATTTAAGCATTTATAGGAAAAAAAAAAAAAACAGAAACAGAAATTTCATTTTGAAATCCCATGTTTTCTAATCTTTAAAGACACCACACTGTCAAGGTGACAAAGATGTCATGATCGGGGAAACAATGTCTTTGCATAGTGGATATTTCAGTCTCCAGAGCCAGTTTAATCATTACCCACTTTGCAGACACAAATATCCATCAGCAGGCCACAAACAGACAGGAAATGGTTACTGATCTTTATCACAAGTTATCAGGGCAGCTGGGGCAGATTTTAACTGTGTCCATTTAATAACTGTGTCATTACAATTACTGCATCCTTTCCACAAAGACTTAGATCTCCTTAGACAACTAGCCAAGTTCATTAAAGACCAGAAAAAAATAAATTCTGGGTAAGGAATTAGTACATACGAATTCAGACTAAAGACCTCAACAGTTATCCCTGTTAATGTACAGGTGGACTTGCATTTGAGCAGCAACTTAGATTCTAAGGAAACCATGAACAATCTATTATTTAGAATAAAAAGTTGTAATCTGACCACATTTTGCTAAACTATGTCCTACCTACGTCTTGCAATAGGTCATCAATCCATCGGAAGAGGATGGTTGAGAGCCAGCTGAACGCTCCACATAGGAAAGACGCTATCAATGTAAGTTCAGCTCCAAATTGGCATTTACACTTAAATCACAACATTGCATAAGACCCTCCCAAAAAGTTCACAATATCTTCAACTTCTCTTTCTAAACATTAATACTGATAAATCAGCACTGCTGTTCCATGGCTACTTTGTGGTTTGGTTTTGTTTTTTTAATGCCTTCATCTATTTTTCTAGTATATCATGTATTTATGCCAAGCTGTATCCTATCACCTTCTGGTTATGAAGGTCATTTATGCATTCCTTATTTTCATTAAGATAATTTCTTCAAAACAAGTAGAGGACTCTTTTTTTATATTTGCTTGTTGTAGAATTCTTTAGTTTGCTCTTTCTGTAATCTATAGGAATCAAAGTTGTTGATCATACCTTTATTTCCTAAATTTTCACTTCACAGGAGTTTGTATTATTCAAGACTAAAACAAACAAACAAAAAACCCCCCAAAAATGAAAACAAAGAACATTCAATCATGAAGTAATTCAGGTTGGAAGGGACAACAGGAGGTCATCTAACCCAACCCCAGATAAGCCTGCATAGCAATAGCAAGGCTTTGTGCAGTCAGGGAAACATTTTTCAACTAAGGACTGAAAGCTACTGTATTTCCTCAATGTCCATTAAAAAAAAACAACCAACATAAACAAGCAGCAGGATACACAGAAAAGAAAACATGATTCATCAAGATGTATTCACTGAATGGAGAAAACAGGATTAAAAAAAAAGGCATTTCTTTATTTTATAAAATAAGCATTAAGAACGAAAACAGTAAATCTGTTTTCATCTGAACATTTAAAGAGCATATATGTTATGTGGGAATTTGTAGAATATTTAACAATGTGAATAATTATAAATTAAGAGTGAAAACAGGACAGACTGAAGTAGCCAAATTGAGAAACAAATTTCTGAAATAAGCAAGGGTAGGTTTTTTTAAAAAGTCTCTCAATTTGTGAACATTAATGGCACAAAATCAGGAGGCTAAGTGTTACAATTGAGCATTGAGTTCTGTGTAATCTCTTCAGAATATACAATAAATAATTCAATAAAAATGCAAATGCAATGAAAATTGAGATAACTAAGGGATAAACTTATTTGCAGTTTTATATGATATATACAAAATAATTAAATTTGCAGTTATAAACAGGAGATTTATCTATACCCGTATGCTCTTGAAACAATATCATCTTAGTTTGTTCTATTGCATGTATGAAAATTCAGTCTTCGGAATTAAAGTTACAAAGGAACAAGTCCAGAAGAACTGATAGTTAACTGAAGACAGGCATGAATCAATTAAATAATGCAGTTATATAGAGGTGACTGGAACACTAACTGGGACACATAGTATTTAAATTAAAATAAACAAATGAACAAAACTGTTTCTTTAAAAAAAAGTCTAGAAACTCAAGAAGTAAAAAGCCTCAAAAAATCCATAACAATTTACTGAATTGTGTTTAAATACCAGAGGTGTAGGCTATGATTTTCAAATAGCACCGAAACCCTGGCTTCTATTAAATTTCAAAGGCAATTGTGAAAATGATTTCACCAAGTTACTCTGAAAATGTTAGCCATTGTCTCCTATACTGCCAAGAACTCATCAAAGTCGGAGCTGTATCTTGAAGATGCAGGAGCATTCCAGTCAGGTAGGTCTGGAGTCATCATAGATAAGACAGCAAGACAATGAATTAAAGGTGTGATGTCACAACAACAGTATCTTTTTGTTATAAGAAACAAAATGTGTTTATGAAACAGATTTCACAAAATTAAATAATTGTTTGAGGACTATGAATTGTTAAGTAGTTTAAAAAAATAGAGTAGAACAGATACCTTGGCAGCCTTTAGCAAGATTTCCCTCTCTTGTTCATCTTTCCTTTGCTTTTCTAAACGCTCCAACTGTTCAAAAAACTTTAACTGTGATCGGACATCTGTAGCTTGTTCATACCATTCATCATCCTGTAAAATAAGAACCATGTTGTACAAAAGCATGCGTTTTCATCAAGACTATGCATTTAAAGAAGACTATAGGTGTTACAACATTAAAATCTTTCCATTGTA
Source organism: Mycteria americana (assembly GCF_035582795.1). Taxonomy (NCBI): domain Eukaryota; kingdom Metazoa; phylum Chordata; class Aves; order Ciconiiformes; family Ciconiidae; genus Mycteria; species Mycteria americana. The sequence continues at coordinate 38,944,878 of NC_134372.1, forward strand.
CTAACAATAAAAAAAAAACAATTTTTTTTTTTTTTTTTTTAAGCTCAGGGGAAGGAAGCCAGCCTATGGTTAATAATGCAGCTAGAATCTGATTAGTTAACTAATATCTAAGCAAATTAAAAAAACAAGGATTGATTTATTTGCACCAGAGAGATGAAAGAGTTAAAAAAAGTAAAACCAACAGACTTACCGATTAAACAACCCTAAGATGCTTAACTTTATTACTGAACAATCGTAGACATAGTATATAAGCCTGCTTATAAACTGCAATTCCTGTATTTGTACTCATCTTGAACTAGTAACAAGCATGATCGAGATGCAGCATTATAAAAGCATTAAAGGTAAAAATTCAGTTGAAAATAAGCCTCTAATTACCATTAAAATAGAAGAACTTTATGACAACTAAGAGCATGCAAGCTTTCCTAGGACCCAACAAACAGTAAGAATTTATGACAAGCCGCATGGGGAACACTCAGAATATCAGTCAGAAAAATAAGTTAGCCATATTACTTCCATCTCATTTATCTGCTTAATATTTTCCTTTTTGACTGCAATGCTATGAAATCAGAGAAAACTATTAACCAAGAAATATACAGAAGACAATGAAAATGCTGTAGTTCAATCAGAGACAACACTAATTATTTTTCTAACAATCTGTTAAGGTATTATTTAAAATGCATCTTTGGCTTAACATGGACTAAGCAAAGTGCTTTCTTCTCAGACACCATCCTAAGGAGAAGGAAGGAGGGATTTAACACTGCTGAAGCTGATGAAGAACATTGGAAAGAAACAAGGAGATTTTACTTTCAGTCCGATATAGTAGAATATATCCATCAATTGCAAGGAAAGATGTAAGTGTAGGTACTACACAGGTATAGTGGCCTTTATTTTTTTTTAATCCATTTTTCTATCACAGTAATGTTGATTCTAGTCACAGATCCCAAAGATAATTTTTCTTGCAAATGCCACATATAATTAGTCCAACTGTGACTCAGGTTCGGGAAATAGGTGAGCAAAGGTACAGTTCAAAGCTGTTTGACCAGGCTTTCACTCAAGGCAAACAAAAAAAATCAAAATCAAGCAAAAAACCCAAACCAGAGCTACTCAACATATATATATACGCTAAAGAAATCTAAACACAGCTTAGACACAACACACAACTACAGTTATTGCCATCTTTCTTTTACACCAGTTTAACAACTATTAGCATCTTTTATCAAAAAAGATATTTCATATTTATCAATAAAGATGTTTGATTTATTTGAATTTCAAGCTGGTTTGCAGATTCTTATTTAAATTCCCCCCCGGTTTAAGATATCTAAATTGTTTCAATTTTCTTCAAGAATACAATCACTAACAATGGAATCAGAGTAGCATTTTATCTTGAAATGTTCTTTTTAAAGAGAACATCATTGTTTAATTACAGTGAAGAATTTACAGATGAATTCTTTAGTTGCTGGTTTAAGACAAATTGGTAGCTTTTGTAAAATATTAGTATTTCTCACAGCTAAGGACATGTAAAGTTACTATAGATTCCTATATATTGAAGCAATTTTGATGCAATCAATGGATACCTTGGTCAAAAAAGGAGACATCAAGAATCAACAGTGTTAGTTGCAATCCATGAGCAGAAACAGCTTAACAGATGCTCCATGCTAGACCCTTTAGCACAAAAGGATGAAAACATAATTCTACACACAAATTCTATTACAGAGGAGGAAGACAGATCTGGCAAGCAGTGCTATCATCCCACCACTTTCTATTTGCTGAGGTAGACAAACCTGCAATTAAAACATGCTTTGCACACAGAATAACACGAAACACCTACCGTGTACTAAGAAAAAACGGCATCACACTGCATCGTTCTGTAACATACAATAACTTTCTTTGCACACTTACTTTGTACGATTCCATTCGGTGCTGGGTTATCACTGTTACTTTTTCTATCACTGTTCTTAATCTGTTTTGTGTTGCATGGGAAATAAAAGTAACCACCTCAGCTGGCACATCAGTAATTCCTAGTTTTTTAGCTAAAGCAAAAAACAAAACAAAACAGAATTAGCTTACCCCCTACAAAAAAAACCAAACCAAACCAAAAAACTCTAAAGAACATAAAGTCATAACTTCATTTTCCTGAACAGAAAAATCCGTGACAGTGTATTTATGTAGCTTTGGTGATACGTTCATGACCCCTTGAAAAGAGGTGTGACTACACTTCAAAGTTTGAAAGAGAAATCAGAGCATTTTTTTTTTAACCACTTAGAAAGCATTTAAGAACTTTACTGAAGTTTATCCTAGTATATTAAAACAAAGCATAACAGAGTATGAGACAATTTGAGTTCTCAGTTGTTCTACACAAGAAAAAGTATTTCCTTTATCTTCAGAAGCATTAGTGCAGATTAATTTCAGTGTCACTGAGATGAGGCTGCAGCCCAAAGCATACTGTTGCATACTTTAGCCTACACTATTGGTGTACTACTGATAATAAAAATTCTTTAGGAAGAAAAACTATTAATTGAATATGAGGAAATAAAGTCATATTAACAACAGTTGTTTAAAAACACCAGTTGTCCCCCAAACACTGCTAAAAGACATATTTGTAGTTATTTGGACATTTGATACTTTGTGCTGAGTTTATACAAAAAGCAAACACTCTACAGTCTAATGTACTGATATATTAAAAAAACACCTAAGCTACAGAAACAAGAATATGGGTAACACTTAAGAATTCCTAAATTCATCAAAATAAATACTAAGTATTGGATATAAATTTGTAGATATAAAAACATACATACTAATCTAAGCTACAGTCCTACAATGACATATATACGAGTAGTCCCAGTAGGACGGTTTTCTGGATAGAAAACTCTGTGTGCTCACACACACGCATATATATTTTATACATTTAGAAAAATCAGTAGTTGCATTTTGTATGGATTATTGGATTTGACCCACCATAAAAGAGTAAATACTCTGATTACACCGACTCAGTTTTCCACTGAACGAACACAAGTCTTTTAATAACATTTGTGAATCTGTTTGTTCGCAATACGTTAACGGGTATGCAAAACACTACAGGAAATTTGTTTGAGAATATTTTGGAAAGTGTTTCCTGAATGGCTAATTAAAACTGTAATCTTCGTTTGCGGGAGGGGTCCCTGAGCAAATACAAACCTGAGAGGCTTAAGAACGAGTATTTGTTTTGTGAGGCATTCCTATCTCTTCCTGGCCAAATTCAAGAGCGAGAAACCATCACACGTCGAAAAAATGAAGACGAACAAGTGAGCAGTGGTCTTACATGGATGTATACTTCTGTTATTTTAATGATGTGATCTGAGACGAACTGGCAGCGTTCAGCATCACCCTGGGCTTCTGTCAGGGCCGGGCTGGGGCCGGTCAATCACGGCGCGGGCGGGCCGGCCGCCGCCGGCAGGGGGCACTGCGGCGGCCCCGCGCGCCGAGCCCGCGCTCCTCCCGCGCGCCGCCGAGGCGGGCCGCGCTGCGCGCAGTGCCTGGCGCGCCGCGGAGCCGGGCAGCGACGCCGCCCGCGGTGCCAGCCGCTCTGAGTGAGTCCCGTCTGCAGATACGGCTATTATCGCTCGTTTTGTGCCAAGCCGAACGAAACAGATTATGTTTCCTGCAGCTCTCCCTCGCCCCGTCTCTTCCTCGCTTTTTTTTTTGATCTGCAGTGTCTATTTAAATGTATATTTTATTACATCACTACAGTACACCATTCCCACACTTCCCAGAGCTGAATTCTCTATGTCATGTATTTCTGATATTAATTTTTTTAATGATTCTTTGAAGTCGTTATCTCTTAAACTAACTCAAGCCATCACTGACTCCATATTGTACACGTTACCTTAAGGATTTTAGCAATATGTATATATGCTTTTTAACTGATTTTTGCTTTATCGCTAAAAAAAAAAATTAAATCTTTCTTGGTGCCCAATTTGTCCTCTGTAATAGAGATGGAACCTGCGCTGAAGTTGCTGAAAGCTGAACGTATAATGGAAAGCAGACATACGCATTAAGATCCCAATGCTGCAACTGTTACTCATGCAAATTAAGTCCTTGAAGTCAGTAGGACTATTCATATCAGTAGGAGCTATTTGTGCAAGTCAAACTTGCAATATCAAGACCTATTTGAGCATGCACCATTTTATTATGCAAACATGTGTAAGCAAAGCTATCAATCAAAAAACCCTAGTCTGAAAGATAAAATGCAAGTAAGAAGGGAAATTTAATTAACTAGTATCCAGAAAAGAGGTTTGAGATGGAAAATTCTGCCGAGTATTCTAGGTAACAGTACGAATGAATAATTGTTAAAATAATATTTTTTTTAATTTCAGCAGTGTAACTACAGCTACTCAACTTCCCTGAACACACACAATCCTTTCATAATAAAGAACTATCACACCTTGGTTTTTTTCACAATAAAGGTTTTCCTAATTTTAAATACTTTTGTTCTAAGTAAATTCAACCATTATATGGCTGGTTCTGCCTATCCAACTCTTCAGAAATCCATCCATAATCAAAGGACCATTCCCTGACATGCCTGGTTCCTAAAGATTCTTGTCCTACATCCTCTTCATCAGCCTCTGCGATATCCCAGTAACTTTCTACTCCTGAAATCCCTCAACACAATATTCTCAAGTCCAGAAAACTACTCGGAGGCCAGTTATAAACGGAGTCCCTCAGGAGTCTGTCTGGGGACTTACCCTTTTTAATATCTTTCTTGGTGACCTGGACGGGGAGACACAAAGCACCCTCATCAAGTTTGCAGATGGCACCACACTGAGCAGTGCAAAGGGAAGGGCTGCCAGTCAGAAGGACCTGATGAGCAGGCCAGCAGGAACTTCATGGAAATTCAAGGACAAATGCAAAGTACTGCACCTGGGATGGACTAACTGTCTGCAACGATACAGGCTGGGGACTCCCTACCAGGATAGCAGCACTGATGGAAAGCACAAGAGAGTCTGGTGGGCAGTAGGCTAAGCAGGATTCAGCAGTGCATCCTGGCAACAATGAAGACTAACAGCAGAGTGCACTGTATCAACAAGCAAAATGGTAGATCAACAGTAACCAGTAGATCGAGGGACACGATTATTCCTCTTCGCTCAGCCCACACCTAGAATACTGCAGTCAGTTTTGGGTCGCCCCGTACAAGACACACTTGGAAAAACTTGAGTCCAGGGAAAAGTCACCAAGATGGTTATGGGGTTGGAGCATATGACCTATATGAGGAGAACCTGAGGGTTCTTTATCCTGGAGAAAAGAAGGCTTAGGGGAGAGGTTATTGAGAAGATGGAGCCAGACTCTTTATTGAGGATGCCTGGAAGAAGAATGAGAAATAAATTCATAAACTGAAACAGCAGAGGTTCTGACTGGATACAGGGGAGAATTCTTCATTATGAAGATAATTAAGTACTGGGACACTTTGCACAAAAAAGTTGTAGACTCTCCCACCTTCCAGGTTTTTAAGGCTCTGCCAGACAATGCCCTAAGCAACCTTGTCTGAATTTAACGTTGACCCAGCTTTGAGCAAGAGGTTGGACTAGATGACCCCTCAAGTTCTCTGCCAAACCGGAGCGATTCTATGATCCCTGTTCTCCTGCATAGCTCAAACTTCTTCCCATATTCCTTATTATGGCACAATACCCTTAGTTCCCTCATACATCTAGGGTCACCCCCTGGCACGTCTCCCAGTCCATATTTGTCCAGCTTGCTAGCTGGGCACAGTCAGCTCACCCTGAGGACAGCCTGGCCAGTCTGTACAAGAGTGCTGACTGGCAGCCAACTAGACAGAAGAGCAAAGAAAAGGAAAAAACTGTTGACTTCCCCCTCAACTGGGACACACGGAGAGGCTACCTAGCTGCTGATTTATCAACGGATTCAGAAGTTACCTGAAGGGAGAGAGAAGGAAGGCAAATAGACTGTTCAATCACGTAAAGCTAGTTTACTTTAGAAAATAGGCTAAGGAAGAAAGAATACAAAACAAATTTCCCCAAAAACGAATTAGCGTCAAGAAACCAGACTACAAAAAGACAAAACGATAAATTTTTAAAAAGTCATTTTGTCATGCACAACATTCATCATGTGTGGAAGCATCATCATGTCTTCCCTGCTCTAAATTACATTAGTCAAAATCCTGTTAGCATAGGATGTCAGAAGCAGGGTGCATTCCAAAGCTGTATACTACATGAAGATTTGGCACACTGCTTAAATACTTGGATTGTAGTTGGGGGAAACAACAATGTAACAAGGTAAAAGTACCAGTGTGCTCCTGAAACAATCTCATCTACACTTGGAAAGGCTGGCCTAGTTATACATTCATAAACAGTCATGCATACCACTTCATTGATCCGCTGACCTAAGAAAAGTTCCGATACCATTGTTTAGGGATTGTCTTTTTTGCTTTCTGCTACTCAGAGAAAATGCCAAGTAGAAACTGAATCTATGCAAAGGGCTGGAACTGCTGATTTTCGTATGTTTCTATATAAAAGCCTTAGTATTTTTTTCTTGACTGCTACATCTCCACCTGAGTTTCATCCACTCTCATTTATAAAAAGCATACTGGAATTCTGTCTGCCATCAAAGGAAAATAACACTGATCTCTAAATAGGAAATTCCTGAGATATTCTTCCAGTCTGCATAATTACTTTTCCCAGTTTTAACAGAGAAAGGCTTCTCTTCCCTTTGCAAGATTCCCTAGACTGATGATGATGTGGGGAAATAATTTATAGTAATTTATTTATAGTATATAAATAAAGTAATATATTATAATAATGTATAATTTATATTATTAATATAAACTATAATTTATAGTTTTAAGAAATGTGTGTATACACACACATATATTTTCTAATACTATACATACTTAATTGTATCACAAAACACAAATATCCTAAATATATTATTCACCTTTCTAACCAAGTCACTGGACAGTGGCTTCATCTACAGATGTTTTTATTTAGGTCCTAGCATTCTGGATTCTGGTCTTCATTGCGTCATCTGATCATTGCAATAGTAGGTCATAACATATACACTTACACATGTACAGAAATCCAAAACCCAAAGAAAAAATTAAGATTAAACAAAAAAATTAACTTATTTCTATCAACAGTCTGCTATCATCTGTCTTTCGTTAAAAAAAGTTGAACTTGTTTCTGATTTTTAGGTGATCTTCCTAATGTGCTTTAAGTTTTATAATGTGGCCATCTCAACTTGTAGTTTTGTGACCAAAATTCTGCATTTAAAGCAGTAAGGAGCCACACACTTAAAAGCAAAACATCAAGAAATGTGTAATTTGAAAAAAGTTGCTTGCTTTTAAATAATATATCTGTTAAATTTAGACATTTTTGACAAGTATATGCTTCAAGTCTTTAAAATTACTTTAGCAATGTAATTCTGAACTTTTCCTAGAGCTATGATAAAAACATCATCAAGGATAACAACAAAAATGGAGCTGGAGCAAAGCAATGCTCCAAGCCATAATTTTAACCAATCTCTCGACTTGAATTTCGGTTTTTATATTTTTAAAGACATAACTAAGGTCATGTTCTTCATTCAAGTGTTCTTGCCAGATCTCTGCTACACCAGAACTGTACAAGACCATCAAGAACTGATGACTGATTGCATGAACACTTCAATTCTTTGTGGCAGGACTCAGTTTCAGCACATCCTCAGAGGCATCGAATGCTACTAAAGTAGTCAGTTGAGTCACACGATCCTATATGAAAAATAGGGATCACAGATTAATACCCCCAAAGTAAGCAAATTTCTAATCTCCCAAGCACTTCTAGAACAACACAATAAAGCCTGCCTACATATTAATTCTTAATTACATGTTTGGAAGCTTTAATAGCAAACCACGGTTCAATCAGCATTTAATAAAGATCAACATGATACGAGACAGCATGCAAAGGAAGTATAAGTGTTAGAATATTTTAGTTACAAATAAACTATATTCTATTTAAAAGTTTATAGAAATGCTATTGCAATATCTCAAAGTTAGAACTTGTATATAAGTTCCAAAAACCTTGAGGGAAAAAGCGTTCAGCAATATTATTCTGATATTGGCATATGTGTCACTAGCACAAGATTGTTTTTTACAAACATAAAAGCACCTAAACCTTGTCATTGAAAACTTTCAGGTCCCAAGAAGTGAAAATTCTGAAGAGTGCTATCATCTGCTTAGCTATCTGAAAGGTACTGGCTTTGCTGCACTTTAAAAGTTTAATTATATTTTATTGATCAAACAAACTGAAATAAATCGTAAGAAGAGCACTGCTCTATTTGAGAAGCAGAAGAAAAATACTATCTTTGCAGATAGGCTTTCAAAGAATCGAAAAGTTACTTTAATAATTTATACTTTAAGAGGACTGACAGGATTGAGATCAAAGATTAAAAAAATTATTTGTAAAACATTCGGTCTGACTCTGATTATTGATGTGATAAATTATTGAGTGCCTGTATAAAATCTCTTTATGTTTACACTTAAAACAGAAAAAACCTTGAAGAACTGGTTTTAAACAGTTAAACATCACGTATTTAGGGCTTGAATTTGTCTTGTCCCCCAACAGAAACATTGGGAGAATGCATAATTAGTCTCTATTTGCCCTAATCACAGGTCAGCCAGAACTGCAGAAAGCACACTCTGCTATCATCTTAAAGTTTAAGAATTTGCTCCTGGTTTTAAATTCTGTGCATGAAATATTGGCCCAAGATGCAACTAGAACCAGACTTCTTAGGTCCAGGCGTCTTCTGCTTTTATAGCTGGCTTGCATACTACAAGATGGAAACAAATAACAAAAGTCCATCCCCCTTGAATCTGTGACATTATTTGTTTAAACTTTTATTTAACCTCATTCAACAGCATCAGATCTAGAATAATGCAACAAAGATGCATCTGGTCATATCTACCTACCTACCTACCTCATCCTCACAGCACAGTAAGTAGTAGGCTGTGCCTTGGATTGCATCTACAATTTTAGGCTCAAGCCTCCTTCCTCTTTTATCCCAACAGAACCACCACAGTTTTACATGCGTCAGTCCCTCTGCAATCTTTCCCATCGGGAAAATCAAGGTATTCAAAAAACTGCCACTTGAATTTCTGCAGCCTTCCAAACTACACAATTCTTTATTAAATTCCATTCCTCCATTTCAACAGCATAAGGGAAACTGACGATTATAGTTCTGCTGTAGGTGTCAGCAGTGAAACATTTAAAACACCTTAATCTGTGTAAAATTACAGGTAATTAAACACAACATGATCAGTTAAGTAGTCACTATTCAAGACTTACGCTATACAGGAACTTCTGGAGACTAACAGCTGAAAAAATTGGGTGGAAAGGGGAGAGCAGTTCACCTTCTAAAACTAGACGAGCAATATTCATATGTCCTAAGACATACCATGTGTGGTGTCCACAGAAAGCGGGTCATGAAATCAAGAGAAAGCAATAGCTGCTTTGTCTAACACTATTATATTGGTAATTCTAAACTGAGCAACAGCATTTAACTATCAGGCTGACTAAACACAAAGGGGAAACGACTCTAACACACTATGGGCCCTTGGCACCCTGAGGAGCCATAAATGGCAATTATTGAACTCACTTGTCCCAACCTAATCAGGTGGGACTTAAGAACAGGGCACATCTCCCATATAGCAGTGTCCTCAGCCTACAAAGTAATCCATCAATACTGCATTCATACTGCTATCAAAGGGAAAACCTAATCTTAAATATTAAGCTAGAGAATGGGGCATGGAACATAACAAAGGAAAAAACTGAGGAGGTTGTTTGGGTACAAAATACCCTGGGGTTGTGTTGGGGGGGCTACCAGAGCCCCAGACAGACTTTAAGTATTAAAAACTGAAGGAAAAACTTGTTAGAGTGATAGTGCAAACAACAAATCACTAGCTCTGATGATTAGGATTAGAGACTCCTAGGGGTATAAGATAACCTAGTGATCCCAGGCGAAAAAAAACCAGTATGATAATTTTAGCTGTAATTTTCTGTTTTCAGTCCTTTAAATAAAAGCTTCACTTTAAGTCTTACTAACTAAATGCATAAATAATTTAATAAATGTTGACTTGCTGTACTGTTAAGCCTGTCTGGCGCTGGAAGAGAGGAGGAAGAAAGGAGAAACCAAAAAACTTTAGTTGCTACCTTCACAAAAAAAGCCAATCCAAATGAAGTCGTTTGAGCAGGCGCCTCTGAGGAACCTGTAACCTGGAGTGTGTTTAGGGAAGCCACAGGCTAGGGAGCGTTTCCTGCCAAACTATCAGTGCCAAGTGCTTTGAGATTTGGTAAACGACTCCCTATAGCAGGTACAAACCAGCACCCCTCTGTGAGGGGCAGATGGCCAAGATATATTCCACAGCTCCAAACCAGCCCTGAACTGGAATGGGAAAGATTTTGTAAACCAGTATCTGATACTGTTCAACACTATACTTCCAGTTCACCCTCATATGTAATAAACAGACTTTGTTACGGAGAACTTTGTTAACTTTTTATCACCCTGTAATTGTTATTTACAAAATAACAGAAGATCCTACATTAATTACTTCAGTAAGCTTGTTTGTAAAAGAACATTCCTCCTCTCATAGGATAAAAATTATCTCATGAGCCGGCTTCTGGACAAAAGTGGACAACTTGGAGACGTGAAGTCTTGAGAGCTCAAGACTTGCTGGGTGTAGGATTTGTTCTATACTTCTTCAGAACTACCCACCTTGAGATGATTCCCCAGGAAGCTTTTTGTGAAATTTGAGAAACTAGTGAAATATCAGTTACTTTTAAAAAATAAATTAATAAATCCCAAACTTACAGATTAAAATCCTCAAAATACATAGCCATTTTCAGTGCAAGACACAGCAGAAAGAAAGATAACCAGCCATACAATTGTAATGTAACCTAAAGGAATAAAAACTCTGAATAAACGTTACAAAAATTTTAATACTCTCTTCTCCTCCTGCTCCCTCCAAAGTAAATGGCAACCAAATTATTTTAGCAAAGTAAGATTCAGCTAAGACTCATAAGCTCTGTAGTGTGAATGCACTGGTACAAAACCACTCATAAAGCTTCGTTCAGGTACTATAGTGGATTTAACTTATTCAGTACAAACTATACTATAATAAATAGTTATGTATTTATATAATTGTATAAAAAGTTAAGAAAAGCTATACTGGGTAATACAGTCCAGTGTCCTTTCTCTAACAGCAGTAGTGGGAGATGCTGCTAGAAGACTATTTAAAAAAAAAAAAAAGTGTGCAGTGATAACTATGTGACAATATACAGCCTAGGACCATCTTAAGTTAGAGGATCTTATCTTTCTCTCTATTAGGTCAGGATGGAATTTTTTTCCCATTAATTTTTCAAGTAATTTTTTGAACCTGCAACATGCTAAAACAATGAGTTCCACAACTTAACTACTCACCTGGCAAAAAAAATAGACCTTTTTGCTTGTTTTGAACTTTTGCCTTCTCATTTAATTTGATATCCCTAATTCTTGTAAAGGGAGAACCTGAAAAATAGCTCCATTCTAGGGGGTCATATTGGTATAATTATTTTAACTCAACAGAGCCAGAGAAATAGTTGTATCCATGCAAAATCTATCTGTAACCCAGGCCAAGATGTCTGATCCTATTTTCTGTGCTGACTCAAAGCTCTCATGCAAGCCAGTGGGATCTGGGGCAGGACAAAAAAATTCATCAATTAGAAAAAGAATTTCTCAAGAATCCTACTTAACCCTACTTATACGATTAGTGTTTTTTTGATGAAAGTCATGTAAGAATGACCAAAAAAAGCCTTCACTTCTCTAAGAATTCTCAACCAGGTAAGTAAGTCTGGGAACCCACACATAATTCATACTTTTTGGCAAAAAGAACTAACTAATTTGAGAAGAGGTCTGACCTAAAATGTATATAACCAGACAATCCAGTTTCCAAAATTCTGTCTCTAAGCTAGATAATTAAACAGCTGAAAGGTAGCTATTAATCATCCCTAAAGAGTCTTTTTATTATCCTTAGTGGTTTGCCTCTAACAGAACCAAGCTAGTCACCAAACAACATTATGCACAGGTATGTGGAGGCTTGGAAAATGGAAGGAGCTCCCACAAATCATGGAAGGATGAACACATAAGCAGTGCATCTAGGAGAAGAGAATACTTGGTCTTCAGATGGCAAGGAACTCTTATAGGTTGATCAGAGAGGACAGAAGGAATGTAAACTCTGAAGGAACAGAAGTGACTCAATTAATCTTTTCCTTATTTTTTTCTGTAACTAAACTGTATATTACCTAATTCCTTTTAGAAGAAATAAAAATCTCAATGTACTAAGGAAACATGTTATCCTTAATTTTGATGTTTAATTCCTTCTCTTTTAATAATTCCTCTTTAAGATTACTTTTGTGTCATTTCATGTGTATATGCTAAAAGAAGGGAGGATACTAAAGTTATTAAAAGGGAGGCACTGAAGGTCAAAGAATTTTTGAAAACTACATCCAGATCCTACCCTATAATCCCAGTAACCTGTGCTGCAGCAACTGAAGAGTGTGAGGAAAATGTAAAAGACAGAGGAGGGATAAGAACTGAAATAGGTGCAGGTCTCAACAAGTCAAATGAGAATATACAGATTACGGTTATATGATTTTTTTTTATCTTAGTTTTCTCAAAACATAAATACAATACAACATAATAAGCATGTCCAAAGACATTCAGGAACATTCAAGAATAAACACAGAGCGACTGTAGAGAACTGGAAAATATGTTCACTATTTTTATGAATAACAGTACATGCCTCAATGCACTTTTGTGTTTGATTACTCACTACAGAGTCAAATCAAAAGAGATTGTTAGAGGAACCAAATGAGAAAGAACTAATATGGCAATGACACCAATAAGAGTCCTCAAGAAAACAATAGAGAAGTTGTTAGTTGGGGATTTATCCCCTACCTGTTTTCATGCAGGCTAGAAGAATGTGCTTCTTGGGCTAAGCCCAAGATCAAAAGATAATAAACCATTACAGGACCTCAGGCTTAAATACAAGAAGTATATGGTTATGACAATATGTCAGGTGAGGCAGAGATGGAGAAGAACTGTTGTTAAGAATGTCAGAGATGACAAACACACGTGGAGGCACAGATGCCAGCATCCTGTAACGTAGTCCCTGCAGTAACAGAACACACTCTCAATCACATCCACACAAGGATTAAAAGGAATACCAAGTATAACAATTTGCCTATATGCTTCTGTTCTTTTAAAGCAACTTCTGTAAACAATGCAGACATTTTGGCAATTTTTTTTTTTCTGGAGAAACCATCTCTCTAACACTATAAAAGTCTTGTTGGGGACATGTCTGAACAGGTATCACAGCTGTCCACTACAAGCCTGATGCCAGGCAGACTAGCTCAACATGAGGCCTCATCTTAAGGAGGCGGGATGTGCATGTCAGCTGGAAAGGATATGCACAAAGAATACAGGAAATTATAAATGATACCAGAAGGGTAGATCGAAGACCATAACCTGAATTTCAAAATGTCAGCACCTTCATCTGTGTATGTCCAAGATTAGAGGAAAAGTTGTCAAGATCAGGACATTGGCCACATTCATTAATACCAAATCTGTGCATCACCACCAAGATCATCCACCACTACAAAGTTTATCCAGATCAGACATGGTCATTTGATTTTGTCAAAACAGCTGTAGTTTATGATAGTTACTATTAAAGTCGCACTTCTACATTATTGTGCAAGAACAGATGGTGGTACCTCATCTGGCACAACATCCAGTGTTGCAGCTACTTCCTTGAAAACAAATACCGGTTCGTCATCAGTAGAATGTCTTTGTATCAGTTCGACGCTTCGCAACATTTGGCTGTGACTTATTTAACACTAGACACTGCAAAACTGGTTAAACCACAGACTAACACTCTCCACATTATAAGCACTGAAAAAAAAGTGTCAAATTGCCAATGAGTTATAGTAGAATCTGGACTTCGTATGCAGTAGACTCAGCAACATGAAGGAGGCTAACAAATGCAATTCAAACTCATGGGAGAAGGAAAGACTAAAGTGACGTTTATGAGGTTTTTCAATAATTTTAAGAAATGAAAACATTACAACCTTAGTATGAGCAGCAGGATTGCCAAATAAACGTAATGATCAATCATTTCAACATATTTTAGAAAATATTACCTTTTACTTTTTCCCCCTTAAACGATCCTTGAAGATGCTGCTCACTGATCAATGACTTCCTCCTCCACAAAGATGTTCCAACATGTGTTGAGAGTTGGGGACATTAGTACCACCTCTAGAGCATGGAGTTTGCCTACAGGGATAATGTAAGTCAGCTTTATTGCAATATTGAATGGTTCTCTAAGGTTTTCTTTTTATTGTTCTTATTTTACATCCAATATTTATTACCAGCCATCTCTTTATGAGATGGACATTATAAGTGAATCTGGTAGAGAACGCATCTCCATAGAATGATGATCCTAATTTTACTCTCCTTTGCAAAGACCAAGAAATTTAAGTCATTCAATTCCCAGATACAAACTTATTTGGAGGCTGGGCAACATATTTTGGTAGGCCCTGAAGGCCAGAACTGCCTTCCAGAAATAGCAAGACCTTTTACAGAAGGCTCTTCCACTACATTCATAAAACAGAAGCAAGGTATCCTGGTGAAAACAAAACCTGAATTCTCGAAATATTTCTGGGAGCAAATAGCATGGTCACGCTCTCAGTTCAATTGAGTAAAACCTTTGAAAATGATGCCTGAAGAAACAGCTTCATTTTTGTCATAAATAATCATAGTTTGAACATTATCTACATTTATTTTGAGAAATTACTGCTTGATGAAATAACATCAGTCTGGCACTTAGAGGTGATACTGCTAAAAGCATAACTCAGATTCTGTAGTGTTGCAGAACCAGTAAGATTAATAAAAAGAAAACCTTAGAAATACACAAAAAATATTGAACAGAAGCTGCCCTACCTTTCACAGAAAGGCAGACTCCAAGCTCTCAGGTGGTACTGAAGTTACCATTCCAACACATGTTGGGACATCTTGTAAAACAGGAAGTCTAATCATGGACCTATTAAAGAAAGAACAACAATACGGTTTAACATTCTGCTGAAATACTTACTGGTTATGTTTATTTGGCAACACTGCTGCTGATACTAACAGGGGAACGTATTCCCACCTTTTTTGAAAAGGAAATAATAAATGCAAATAACATATAATTGTCTTATAATATTGTAAGATTAGTAATCGATTAAGTTGGAATATAAAACCAGATTCTCTATTGAACATGTACAATAAACTCCAATCTCAACATAAGAAACTAAATGATCACAGCTACGGACATTGATAAGAAGATTGGGAGCAGTGCACACATTGTAACCTAAATAAAATTTCTAGCAAATTGCTTGTTTTATACTAATGAAAAAAACCTTCTAACTCTGCACTAAGTTACAGAACTATTCTAGATGTCAGAGTGTAGATACATCTCTACATCTGCATATCTCTGCAGGTGACATACTGAAGTTTATAGGAACTAGAGAAATTCAGCGTATCTGGCATGCACAATAACTTGCAATCTGGATTATACAATACCTATCATGACTTCTTTTTCCTGAGAAAAAGCAACTAGAATCACAGAAAACACCACTTTAGGTACAGTTCAAGTGGACTAAGTATGTCATTAGGACAATGCATGACTTCAAAATGCTATGCTTAAGAACAAGTACATTTTAGACCTATCTCCAAACACATTAAGAGTTATGTCCACAGGTATTTAAGGAGGTCATCCTGACAGAAAGATGCTGGTGGAAAAACTGATACTAAAAGGAGTATTTCAGTTTGAAGACAAATCAACTCATGGATAAAAAGTTAAAAGTCAACAATGAAAACAACTAAGTCACATCAACAAAAAGTGCAGTGAAAACAAAAAAAATTATGTTCACAGGCAATCCGATAGCTCAGAATTTCAGAACCCACAACTGTAATCTAAGCAGCTATAAAAACCCTCTAAAGTAAACCAACTAGAGAAATAAGTATACTTTTATGTTAGAACTGCTCTGTATATGAAAGAGCAATCATCAATAGGACAGTTTCATCTCATTCAAACATGAATACAACTGTTGACAAACAAACAGATGAAATGGGGATGACAGAGTGACTCTCTTATTAAACTAGGAACAAATGCTTTAGAGGCTCTGAAATCTACTGGCCTGGTTCCATGAAGGATATCCCAATCAGTTTTCAGATGGTTTAGCAATATAAAATGCCCTCTACAGTATCCAAATTATTTATTTAAAATATATACATATGCATACAACTGGGCTGCCACTGTGATGCCACATAGTAGATTCAATACACTCCAGAATACAGAAAACACAGATAAGCTATTTCCTTATGTTTTAACATGCATTTTTTATTGCAGACATGCAATTCAAGAGTGACTGAACAAAGAAAGAATCAAGGTAGAACAGTGATCAATATTTCATCAGACAGAATTAAAAAACCTATTACATGTAAAATAACAAAAAGTTAAATCTATAAATTATGTTGAACCTAACCCTACAACTGTTACATTGACAGAGACAGTAGCTTAATTCTATCAAGCCAAGCTTCTCTGAAGCTGTTTTAAGGAAGACTGTAGGCCTTTTAACTACTGGACTAGGAGAATTTGGATTCATCAGCACATTTTCAAGCTTCATAATAATTGGCCTGCACCACTATATGTGTTCTAGCCTAAAAATCTATTTGGATGAAGCAAGAGAATGCAGTACGAATTTTTTGATAGGAAACGTTGCAGGTATATGCTATGTTGTCAATTTAAGAGACTTTTTCCAAAGAAAATTTATAACAATGCTAGATGACAGACATAAATACAGTGTTTCATAAACTCATGCTATAGAAAAACTGATTTCCTAATGCAGATGTAAAAATAATTCTGAATGAACGTGAAATAAAAATATCATAGATGATTCTCCAATACATTTTTATCATACATATTTAAATAAAAATAATTTGAAAATACAAGATGGACAGTTAAAATGTATTCAATATGCCAAACCAGTCCCACATTTCTTAGAATATCACATTTGTAATTATTCTATTCAGCCAGTGCTCTGTAACAATAAAAAATGAAGTAGAAAAATTGGGTGAAGAACATTGAAAGTGAAGAGAAAGAGAGAAAGAAACAATCCAAGTCAAAGAATACAGTATGCCAAACTTACACTTCATTATTATTGCATTAAGACAGCTAATTTATGGTTAAGATTCTCCACAAGTTGTGACATTCCAGGGATATTCAAGTAAAAGCAAAAATGGCATCATCTGGTTGTAGAAGAAACCAGTTAGAATTAAAACAGAAGCTGTAGGAATTAATAAGCTGCTGCAGATTCTAAGCTTGTGAGGATAACATGCTCTGTTGACCACAAAATATAAAGCAAAGATTTTTGGAACTGTTAGCGGAGGTTCTAGAGACCATCAACTCTCAGTCAAAAGACTTCTCAGGAAGTACACAGCATATCTGTTCCCTTTTCCCATGGATTTAGTTATCAGGCAATATAAAAAGGGTCACCTTTTATCCCACCCTTCACCATGTCCTGCTACCTTTCACTAATATTAAATATAAAACACAGCACAGCCTAATTCTTATCTGCTCTCAGAAACAATGCTGTAATAAGGTAATTCCTGAGTCACGGAGTTTCTATTTTCACAAGATGGTTACAAACCAGAGAAAATTGTCATGCTTAAAACAACTTGCTAAGTCATAGTTTTATTCACTAAAGCGTTGCCCCTTTTGGTAAACAGTGGAAACTCAGAATGTCAAAAACAAGCTTCTAAAACCTAACTAATACAGCATTCTTACCCACCAAGAAATAGCTTATGAATAAATGAAAGTGAAACAATTACAATTATTAAGGTTATTTTTCTCTTTTCTTTCCCATAAAACCACATGAAAAAGCTAGGATTTTTCAGCATTATTTATTTGTGAGGGTCTAATTGGCTTATCTTGCCCTTTAAAGAAATACTACCTATTTTAGTAATAAAGTTAAAGACCTAGAAAGTTTTAAGAGTTTGTATGCACATCAGCATGCACACGCATGAAGAACATCAACCTCTTACATCTCAACTTCCCAAAAGGAGAAACAAAAGCCTTACAACTCTTTGCATGTGTTTCATTGTGCTGTGCTGTCATGTAGAAAGATCAGGGTTTAAAATTTTATGATCCTGAACGGAATAGCAAAAGAAACACATTATCTGCTAAGAAATACCCACTCTTCATTTTGCATCAAAGAAGAATTTGTAACAGTCACAGCCCGTCTTCCTACATGAACGGTAATGATTACCAGCCAAAGATGACTAGATACAAAATTGGATAAGGAAGCATGTGGGAAGTGGATGATTATCTTTGCATGAATTACCTTTCAGTTACTTCTTCCATTTAAAAGGATCAATAATAATACTAGTCATTTAGATTTAAAATAAACTTTGGATGATAACACTGCCAAGTTACAGTAGAGATAAGAACGTACAATATATTTCACTGTAACTTTGAGGCATTTGGCTGGTGGTTACTGCCAAAGACTGAATAGCATCTGCTCTCACTTTAGCAGTTTATATTCTGACTCTGGTGAATGGAAGCACAATCTCTGAAACAGCCTTTGGGGAACACTACTGAGTTGCTCGACAGAGCTCTTGCTCAGAAAAAAAGAGAAGGAGATTAATATTACAGAAAACTTGAAAGATCTAGCTTCTGAGAAAGGAGAGAAGAGCAGTTTCCTAATACTGTACATACCACAAATCTCTCTTTTACTAAAACATTAAAAACGTGCCCTAAAACTAAAGTGATCATTAAATATGAATAGATTTAAAGGTAGGAAATAAGGTCTGTTTAAGTCACATTCAGGTAAAAGTAAGACGAAACAATCTATTTTATCTCATTTGTCAACAGGCGTAACGGAAACAGAAGAATGAGGACTCACATAACATACTTTCTTTTTCCTAATGTGCTTGAGAAGGTCACAGCCTCCTTTGCTTAGTCCTGGTGTGTCTAGGCACAGCAACATATGGTAAGACTGAGTTTTGTCGTGAACTTACAATGTCGTTATTTTAAGTGCCCAGTAGCACAAACTACTAAATTTGTGTGTGGTCCTATGCAAACAACAAATCTGGCCACACACAGTGAAAACCAAGCTTCTAAAACTTCAAAATCAGCTGAAGGAATTCTCTCCTCAAGAGCCATAGATCCCAGATAGTAGCCACTAGTGAACCCCACAGCCACTTTCAAAACTATAAAAGGCTTCATGTAAAGCCAAAATAAAGCTCTAAAAGTGGCTGCAGGAGATCACTAGGAGTGGCCGCTCTTCTGGATTCACTGCTTTTGAGAAGTAAATCCCTGCAGCTGCTTTTAAAAGCTTTGAAAGTTTCATTTCAATTATCAAAGCCAATAAAGCTTCAAAAACAGCCATAGGGATTTGTTCCTCAGAGGAGCAAACCCCAAAAGGCAGTGATGAATAGTGTGATGGGTTCTGTGGCTCTGAAAGTATGTACAGATTCCTGTAAGTCCTGCACTTGTAATTACAGCTTCATGTTGTGCAGCAATTGTTACACCCAGACAGTTCATTAAGGCTTATATGGCAAATTCATTACTGATTTCCCATTCTTTTTAACAGTTTTATGTCTGTTTCCCTTCTGTTTTCTTACACCTGTATAAACTATTATGTGAGCATCCCTCACAACAGATTCTCAAACAAACAAATTTCATGAAAAACTTGCTGGCTTCCTATCTCAGGTGGTGGTAAGCCACCTCACAAAATGTTGCACATATGCTTTCCCAGACTGCATCACATAATGCCATCCATCACATCATCGCAACATGATAGCTATAGCATGCAAAATATTTCATTTCTCTGAATGAGAACTTAAAAGGGCACTAATTAAAATACAAGAGTGAAGCTTGACAACAAGTCCATGAAGAACTTTGCCTGCAACTGCAATATAAAAAGGCTTCCATTAATTCAATGAACATAAACACAAATAACATTTCAGAAGTAACCGCATGACTTACAAACCTAACTGTACCGATTTTAACAAGATTTTGGTCTTATCTTTAAAATTACGAGAACTAGATCCCTAATATTTTTACAAATTTAACTAGTGATGTAAGCACAGTTCTAAAAGAAATACATGATTTATGCCCCTAAACAATTTGAGCTTAGTATATTAAGACCCTGATAGCTCTGAAACTATTACCAAAATTATGTTGACAGAGATACATTTAGGTACTAGAACATATATAGTGTATTAATGAAGTATGTCATATACAATACATTCTGAGCATACATACTAACCGTAAAACATCACTAATTTTGAATAGTTTTTTTTTTCTACTAAAGTTTTCAACTTCTATTTTCAAATGGCAGAATAAATAAATACACCTTTTTGCCAGGATAAATAAATACAACTTTTTGAAAAAATGCTGTAAGAAAATCACTATGAACTTAAACAGATGCAGGTGTTAAGAACTGAATAACTGGTTTGTAAGGGGAAAGAAAATCTTGACAGATAACTTCAACATTCTGTTAAATGTTATTCACAGGTGTCCTCTGTGACCTGTACTACTTACTTTACCTCTCTGTTTCAATCTTCTCATGTGTAAAACATGAAGGAGGATTGTGAGAAATAATTCATGTTTGCAAAGAGCTTTGAGATCCTTGGATATAAAAAAACATGGGGAAAGCATGAAGTATAAAAGTACCAGTATACTATTTTTTTCCCAACTTGAGATAACTAAGTTATTTTTATCACAAAAACCTTGAAAGTTTAGTAATACAGGATTATGTAATAAAACGCTTAAAAAACAATCTTAAGTGCTAAGCATATTCTGTTACTCAGAAGCACCTAACTTCAAAGGAAACACTGTCAAAAGGAAAGGACATGTTTCTCACCCATTTCAAGTATGCGTTTATGTAGAGGTATAGCAGCAAGAAAGGGTTCATCTTTACAGGACTGTATCTGGGTTCCAACCAAGTCAGAGTTGGTAGCCATAATTCGGGCACTTTCTTCATTAAGATTAACGCCAGCCATAGAGGCAACATCATTGATGTCATCATCATCTCTATAATGAAAAAAAACCCAAATAAAAATAATTCTGCATGTGATATATTCTTTTTGTATATTACCTGCTTCTCCAAAAGTAATCATCATGCAACGTGCCCGGTGGCTAGGCCAACCTGAGGCACAACCGCTAGGGTCTCTATTTTCATAGAATATATTCTAGATTCAGAAATAACTAAATATTTCTCTGATCACATTAGGAAAACTTTAGAAGCAGGACAATTTGTCTGTAACAGAAGGTGTGACAGAGGTGTCTTTTCTTCATCTGAGAGTCAGTGATATCAATGAAACCAGGATGGTCAGGAAACTAAAGGCAATGATCACCACTAAAGACAGAGCATTTGGCTATTCTCTTTATGCTGAAAACTAGGAGTAAAACAATAAAATAAATAAAAACCCCACAGACATTACAAGCAAAAACATGAGTTTGGAATCCTGAACTGTTTCACAAGTTCCTATCAAAATGGGCACCAAAGCATTTTCAGCAATAGTCAAGAAAGATTCTTTGACCGTGATGAGTTCATAGGTAAGTTTGGGTTCCAAGTGTGGTTTGAATATGCACTGGTATTTTTCTCTGGCAACATACAAAAATCAGTTGAACATGTCAACTAGTTTTAGAAAAATGAGCTGCATTTGAGAAGATGATAGCAGCACTTCCCAGGCCACTGTTATATATATATATATATATATATTCCATATATATATATATATATATGGAAAAGATCCACATACAACCAGTCCAGGCTCCTACTACTGCATAAAGCAAACAAATAAAAGCTTAATTTAAAAGATTTTTAAAGAATTATTACATAGATGTCATCCTGTGGACCCCAGAATACTTTCTGTCACTTGTAACAAGTTTAACGCCTACAGTAAAAACCAAAAGCTACAAGTGAGGTCTGAGAACAAAAGGAGAGAAATCTAGAAATCCATAATCTAGGTCCTCCCTGTCCTCCCATACTCTCCTTGATATCTGCACTAGAGCAGCCAAATTTTGGTGGAAGACTTCCATGGTTTGTTAAATACTGGTTTTGTTTTCTTTTGTGGGAAGAAGTTAAGAAGGGATTTTTGTTTGTATAAATCTGGAGAAATGTACTGAACACTTGAGGCAGAAAATGGAAAATTTACAATGATTGTCAGAAAAACGCTACACAAATGAGCTTTTATTATTTTCCACAAGTGCTAAGCACTTGATTTCTTCTCTTAGAATGAAATTCCTGAGGATAGTGTCACAAAATTGATCTCCTACCTTGATGGTTTTAATGCTGGGTCTAAAGGATTTTCATTTTACATTTCACATGGTATGTATGTGATACTCATAGGAGGGTCACGAGAACTGCCATGAAGAAACTGGGCTCCTATGCATTCAGTGCATAGATGACCGAACTACTCTTCGGCCTTGTCCAACCAGTTGTGAAACTGCCCCCAAGTACCAGAGCCGATAAATGTATTTGGCCACAGGACAACCAACAGTAACTTAAATATTCAGTGGCAAATTCAAAAGACTCTAACTACAAATGAAAAACAGTGACTAAAACTGAAAAAGGGGAAAAACTAAGATTTTGAGGGGGTTAAAAACCTCAACGCTTGAAATAGAATGAGCATCACTCAAGGTAATCTACCCAGGACTCACAAGGCCCAAATCCAGCAGGCCTTTTAAACCATTGGAAAACCAAATTCATATAAAGGCGGTTATCATAACACAAACTCAAAACTATGTAAGATAGTGGAAGCTACTGGAAAACAGACTTGCGCCCAGAATTTCAAAATAAAGCTAAAACTGACCAAACTACAAAACATTAACCAGCTTGTGCAGTTTAAAAAAAAAAAGAAGAAAGAAACCCGCAATACTGATTCCCAGTAGACGCTGACCTCTCTGTGGGTGCGAAGGCAGCACTGCTGCCCTGTGGGATCCAGCAGTGCCTGGGTACCGCTGGCTGCTGAGGGGACCTGAGCACAAGGACTCAAAGGATCTTGATAAAATATTAACTGAGCAGGATACTCACATGCTTTCTCTATATACAGCACCCATGATCTCACTTGCTTTAGCAAGCATTTATCACAGAGTTACGCACAATCTGGCTAGAAGTAAGTAATACAGTCTCAATCCTGTACTTCCAGATCGGGTTGCCAGGATTGAGGTACTTGCATCTCCTTCAAGCAATCATCCATACAAAAATCAAGATAGCACTCTTGACTTCAAGAACACAATTTTTAAGAGAATTTTATACTTATCTCTACTTTTACTTAATAGCTGAAGAAAGTACAATCAATCTTTTACCTTCCTTCTGCTTAGCATTTTAGCTATTCCAATTTTTATTTAGAGTACAGATCTGTGACCACATTATAAATAAACAAATATTGTCTGAAATAAAACCAGACCATTAATTTGGGCACAAACCAGGATTCCAGTGAAATTATCAAAATCAATGCAATAGCACTTATAAAGACTGTCACTGTAACTACTGGACAGAATAATTGCCTTCCATCTTACATTGGCAATCTACTATCTGCGAGTACAGCTGTTTTGGGTTTGTTTTTTGTTTTTTGTTTTTTTTTTTTTTTTTTTTGTTACATGGAAGATAGATATGAAACGTTTTAATCGTAGTTGGGACTACAATTTTTCGGTCTAATGGGAAAAACTTTATCAATATATCCTTTCTGACTTTGAGGAACTTCATCACGAAAAAGAGCTTGGGTTTGGATACTGAAACACACACACGTTTACACATAAAGAGGGCTGGCATTCTTCCCAAACAATTTCCTATAGAAGTCAACTTTTAAGTCCAGATGAGTGAGTTTTCAGAAGTCATTCCATGGAACAAAGATGCCATCCAGTGGTCGTCTAGATTGATGATTACTGTCTATCTTTCTGTTTTCATCCCAGCACAGTATTTAACGATTTCATGTTTCTTGGTATATATTACTGTGCTCATACTAATTATACTGTTTCAGTAATTATTTGGTTTTTACTGAATTAAATTCTGAGTCTTATGGGATAAATCTAACATTCCAACATGTGTGCTATTTTTAAGAAGACAGCATGGGTTCTCAAACTTTTTCCAAACACAAGCTACATCTTAAAGTAGTCTAAAAGTTCAATTCTTCCTCCTATGTTCAACCTCTTGTAACACCTCTCCCTCTCCTCTTCATTAAAAACATTTGTGCAATTACAAAAAGAGAAAAATCTTATTTGAAAATAAGAAAGAAAAAAACAAAATATTTGCAGAGTGGTCTGTAACATGCTTCAAAAATTTTGTATAAACTAAGACAAGCCATTATAAAAATCCGGTAGCATTTTCTTTATGAACAAATCTTAACTGCACAACTGCATACTGTTTTTCTTTCTCATTCACTTTGTAATATTTGAGCCAATGATGTCCAAATCTGCAATACTGAACTGTTCCCAAATAAGCTATGAGAATACATAAAGCAACTGAGACAACATTATACTATTGATTCCACTGTCTCTCAAAAGTGAAATTTCATCTTGTTAGGGCAAAGTGCCTACACGTATGCAAGAGACTGAGCAAGTCTTCAAATTCCACGGATCACAAGATCAGAGATCAACAACAATACATTGGATATAAACGGTGACTTGAAATTACATACTATATTACTATATTACATTTTATAATGGCATAAATTCTACTTACACAAATTTATTATAATGCTTATTCTGACTTTCAAGCTTTAATTTGAAATTTCTCCCTAATACTGCTTTGTTGTACAATTCATTCCTGGTCTATGTTGGATCTTCTCACTGATAAGCAAAAGGGATGACAGAACATACCACCTTTGGGGTCAGCATTTTTCCTTATTTTGAAAAATATGGAAAAAATACACAATCACCTTATAGCTTGAAATATTTATTTGGAAAAACAAAGAAACTTAAAGCTTAAGGTTTTACATCATATACCATTTTGACATGAAAACATTGAAGTTATCCATTTAACACCTACATTAGCTTTCTATCTCTCCTTAAAGGACAGGCTGCTTTGCACATTATTAGATGTAACATAATGCATTTTGAGGCATTTTGCCAGAACTATGTTATTAAACTTTTATTTTTAAAAATAAAAATAGAATAATAGGCAACAGATTCTTTTGGCTAGGCAAAAGAGGTCTGAAAAGAAATTTTTTATTTCCATGTAGACTCTACTTTAAAATGTTGCCAGTCAGCAGCATAAAATACTAAGATAAGCTTCAAATGATCTCAGTCACTTCATAGAACTGATTCTGAAAAAACCCCCATCACATTGGCTGTATAAAACCTGATACTGCCAAGCTCCAAGAGCTTACATATAACTTCACAATACTGTTTCAGAAAAAGAAAGGTTGCTGTGAAAAGGAAGGAGCATCTGGCTAGCTGGTACACTATGGCAAACATATCATCACACACACTAAGGGAATGGTTCTGTCCACTTCTTGCCTCATTTTACATGCAATGCCACTGAGGCTTACTCAATACAGTTAGGAAGTGGTAGGATAATACAAGAGTACAAACGTGTATCTCCGTCCTTTAAGATACACAGAACTGGACAAGTCCCTGATCTACCCAAACCTGCTCTGAGTCAGAAGTTGGACTAGTTGACCTACCAAGGTCCCTTCCAACAGAAATTATTCTAACTCAGTATCAGGGGGAATTAATGTTTCCACTAGTTCTTCATATTGACCACAATCTGAACTATGGGTAATAATTACTTTGAGAGCCTGCTACTTTCACTGTCATCAGTGGTAGATTATGTTAGTGGGAGCTCTGAGGTTACCAGACTAGATGATGATGTACACAGCAGTTGTAGCCAAATACACAGGCCCCTAGCAGACTTCAGTGGGCCTTCTGCTTCATCTCTCCCAACTACAGAAACTTCTAGCTGGACTATTATGATACAAATGTAAGTTTGGATCTCTACTGGAAAACAAACAAAAAAATTACAAAAAATGGAATTCAAATTTCCATCCTTAGGCATTAACATAGTTGAAAAGTCAACTAAATTGATTTGTCTGTAGTTCTCTCTGAAAAATTTAGCAACAAGAAATTTTAATACCAAAAAAGGTGACATAAAATTTGATGAATACAACTTTACATTGCAGAAGTCTTGGGTTGAAAACCCGGCATCACAGAACAGCTACTATAATATCCAGTGAACTCATGTAAGCAGTCTTACAGTTCATTAATAAATGCTGACATTAAAGGCTAAGCGGTAATTTGCAAAAATTCCTAATTGCTACATCTTTTATGTAATTCCTTCCTGTATTTCCCACAGTCCAGAATAGAAGAAACTGAAAATAAAAAAGTTCACATTTCCATTTCTGGTGACCAACACTTTGCTCACAAGAGTGAAAAGCTCAAGTAAGTTATTTTAAAGAAAGCAGAATATAAAATAATGAAACAAATATGCAATAATAAAACACTAAGGGCAAAATAAATTTATACATAACACAACTATTTTTCAAAATTCTTGCTTTGCTTTAGATGCCAGTTTGCCTTCTGGCTAAAAACACATTCTTCACACACGCTGGGAATGTTGAGGAAAACTAGTCAGCATTCAGAGGATTAATACAGATTTCCAGCTCTGTGCCTTTAGGCTTAATAGTCAGACATCTATTTGTCCTCAGGAGAGGTTAGGGGTTGAAATGCAAATACACAAACAACGGAATTCTTTGTTAAGATATCAAGAAAAAGCTTGATCTTTGCTGCTGTTTAATAAATCCTTGCAATTTTATGGACTTATTTAAATGCAGCTTTGTGTCTTACTCTTTTGCAGGAGAAAACAATGCAAGGAAACAAACACATTCATTCTGACTAAAATTTGTTCTCTAGAGGAAAAATGACATACACCCTTGACAGCTTATTTACCAAACTCACTAAAGATTTATTGATTTATCAATCAGTGCCTTGAGCATTTGCTTCTCCCCAAGGGAAAATTAACAATTCCAGCTAACCTAATATATTCTATGTATAAACTAAGTGAATGCAAGAATCAATCCTGGCACAGTTTACAACATCCAGTTAAAAAAATGCTGTCCCTTTTGGTGTATGTAAAATTGAAAGCTATACTAACGAAGAATAAATGCTCATGTTGCTTACAAACATAAAAAATACTTATTAAGACAGTACAATTGAACCCAACAGACATTTTAAATCATTTAAATACTCAGTGGGAGGCAAAAGCATTGGAAAATAAAAAATTGAATGATTTTGCGTCTAGATTAATACTAAGTACTACCACTATTAGTTGCAATACTGACATGCCTCAAAGGAGAGATATTTCAAAGAGCTACAAATTCTCTTTTACTTCACCTGCAAAAGCATAAGCCTGAAAATTAATTACTGGTTTGATGATGTCAGAGCAACATAAGAATTCCAGAAGACAAAAATGAAAATCTAGGAATATTTCATCGTTTAACAAAGAAAGAAAATGTTTAAACACAAATAAAATGTACTTTCATTAGTGGAAAAAAAATAAAATTATGGTAGCGAAAGCAAAATGCAGCAAACATAAGATTAGCTTTTCACTACAAAGAGTAAAAATATCCAAAATATATATAAAATAGAAGTTTGAAGTACAAAAGAACTGGTATAGCAGCACAATGCATCAATACTACAGCGTTGAACCTTTGCAGCACCTGATTACTACAGGGACCCACAGAACGCCCCAACCTCTGCTACCTAAGTAAGCACGTGAAGAACAGATACAGCAATGTCTTCTCTTTAAAACCAAGAACAACAGTCCTCCACACACACAAAACTCCCCCCTCCAAACCCACTACCAAAACGATACAGTATTTTCTCTATGCTGATGAGGGGATAGCTGCAGCTTAGCTGCAGAAGCCTATCGACAGGATGCCTTGTTGTCACAATTAGTACCTTCTCAGCAAGATACGTTCCATTTGAACATTAGAATCTGATACATAAAACCAACTGTGTATTTTTTTTAAAACTTCATACACATAACTCCATTTACCAGAAGTTTTATTATAAGCCACAGAATTGAAGGCTTTACTAAACATTAAAAAGCGCATGTAGAGAAAAATCCTCAAGACATGTGATGACCCCTTCGCTTTTTTTTAAATAGAACTAAGTAAGAAAATTGTCATCCAATCACAGTAAGAAAATGCAGGAATTATTGTAAAACACTGCCCTCTGGTGTTAAGCCAATTCTAAATTCTATTTTATATTTAAGATCCTACCACCACCACCCCCCTGCATTTTTTTTATTATTATTTTTTATTTTTTTACCTGAAAGAACCACCTCCAGGGTCATTCAGCTTGTTTTTCTGATTTGCAGAGACCTGAACACCAAAGCCCCCAGGACTTTTGCTGGCTTGTATTGTTGGTGCCTTCCCTACTGTGCCTGAAAAACACCAAGCAATGTTATTATGAGCTGTCTTAGGCAATTTACATCAAAGAACCTTCTGTCCAGGAACTAAATTTAACTGTCTGTAAATTGCAAACAAAGGAAGTTATTATTTTTAAAGATTACACTGCTGAAGAAGAACAATTTAAAATACAAAATTTCTATTAACATTACAGTTTGTTCAATATTTACAGAATACTGAAGATTCCAAAACTGAAAACTGTTGGCCGTAACTGGTTATAATACACATAATGGCTATAAGTGTCTTTGCAATTGCCAGTAAACCACTTTTCTAGATAATCTGCACAGAATAAAGAAGCAGAATTTGAAATGTTCTTAATACAGATGCTTTAAGTCACAGTCACTCAGAGTATTAACTATGCCTTTTACATTTTTTCTATACTCATTGTTCTTTGTTGCAGTGAAAAACATGTATTTTCAGAGTTGAAAACATTATTTTAAATGTTTTATATTGTTTGTAAAAGAAAAAATACTATTGTAAAATTTGACATAACCCCCCTCATAAAGGTTGACTTTTACCTTCTTACTTTGAAAATGATAATATAAAAGTAATTCATATCTGTATCTAGACTTTACAGGTCTATATCTAGAAGTAAAACTGGGCTTTCTAAATGAGCTGAAGTGTAGTGGCCATTCAGCTTCTTGTGACAGTAAATTTTAAAATGGATATTAATTACTCTCTGACATTTGGAAAATCTAACCAAAAATAATTACAAATTTATGTTGCTAATTAGTAAATCAACAGACCTGTAGTATTATTATTAAAAACATTGTATCAGTATGCAACTGGAAAAGCATTGACAAATGAAACGTTTGAAGTAAGCCCTCCATTACTGCTTAAACACGTTTACTCGGGTTATATTTTGTTTCCTTTAATCCCACCTGTGTTTTGGCACGTGAAAATAATTAATTCATATGTCTACTTGACTTAAAAGATCTCACCTTTTTCTTGTGTATCACCCAATTTTATTGAGCATTACATACATACAGTGTTTGAGACTGAGAAGTACATGGAAGTTATTCCTGCACATCTATGACTCAATTGCATATAAATGGCATGGCATGAACCTTAGTAGAGTTACATTATTCTACTTTCACGAATTATAAAAACCTGAAACACAACTATCCAACAAGTCCTTTTAAGAACAGTTCTTTGCTAAAACAAAAGTGTTAGCTTTGAACGAGTCCAGCATTACTTGTTTTATTTTGAAGTCTTCATCAACTTCAACATATGATCTTAAAACAAAACTAATTTGACAGTGTTCATTCAGTTCTTCAATCTGTATAAATAAACTGTTGTGTGGACTCTCAAGATTAGCAAATACACAACAAGATTCAGGACTTCAGGCTCCAAGCCTGGGGAACAAAAATATTTTGTCATCAGAATATATATAAGGTCCATGAGATGTCACAGATAGCATTAGTTCATGGACCAGACAATTCATTTATCTATTTCAGATGAACTAATTGAAAGGCTTTCCACTAAGTGAACTGGAAGGAAAGAAATAATACAATAATAAAAAATGAGCAGATCTCTGCTTTCTACGTTTAACATCTAGGAGATTAAAAGTGTGTTAACCTTGAAAATCATTGCAATGGCAAAATTAAGGTAACAGTGGCACTCCTCCAGAATTAATATTATATTCCTTTAGAACTAGTATCAATGGTTTGTTTTCTACAGATAATAAATTTTGATTAAAAAAAAAAAAAAAAACAAAACAAAAAGGTACAGCAACAGAATAGTTAACTTCTTGGTCTCAAGAAAACAGCATGTCTACACTGGATAAGGGAAAATTAAGTCTCAATTTCTTTCACCCCATGTACATGTAATTCTACTCAGATGGATCTGGCAAAGCAAATGTAAGTTTTTGGGATGACATACAAGTTTTCTGGTTTAAATCACAACTGTGCATGATTGAGCAGTGAGACACAAAATATGGGTAAAACATAAATTTATATTATGAGGCAGGGCATATTTTGAAAATTAAAATCACCTGTGGGCCTAGATATTTAATGGGATTGGTAATGACATACAGAGTCTTTCACCACTGGGTCCTCATTTCAAATTTTAAGTAGCATGATCTAGAGAAATAAGCCCAAATTTAGGAGATTATAAATTCCTAGTTGTATTTCTGCACAGGTTAAATAGCTGCAATGAATACTCTGGCTATTTATTCTATTCTTTGGC
Organism: Mycteria americana; assembly: GCF_035582795.1. Classification (NCBI taxonomy): domain Eukaryota; kingdom Metazoa; phylum Chordata; class Aves; order Ciconiiformes; family Ciconiidae; genus Mycteria; species Mycteria americana. The sequence goes on from NC_134372.1 coordinate 38,975,577, forward strand.
TCAACTCCCCCATCCATAAGATGCAATTCACCTAATTACTATACTGGTAAGTGCTTTGATAAAGGAGTGTGAATTTTTCGTGCAATAACTATAGTGTTACTTCCCGTAGTGTGGAAGTAATTTTATTAATAAAAAAGTCCTTAAAACCTGCCAACTTTATCTAAACTACTGTTTTAAAAACCATTACCGTCTCTTCACATGGATGCATTAATATTAATGTAAAGATACATTATACTAGGATGTTCACTCCTATCTGAGAAGGAAAATGCACCATTCTGTGGAAGTCAGCTCAGTTCTGGTGTAATGATCCTTAAAAAGTCACAGTCCACACAATATTATACTACTGTAATTTTCTATATAGACCATGTCCTATCCCAGTATCTTACCTCCTTCTACACGAATACCTAGGCCAGTATAAAAATATCATTATACTGGTGTTTACAGTAGAAAGTTTTAACAAAATATCAAGATCAAAATAAACTGGTATCTGACAGTACGCCATAGCAGCATTTCTTAGAGCTGCAAGCACACAGGCGGACTTTTCCCTAGACGTGGGCTGCAGGACGAGCAGTTTTACAATGGGATGTTTTCTAAATTTCTATCCTGTTTGCTTTGTCTGTGTAATTAAAACAATATAGTGGTGGGCTTAAACAAACTTGTAAATAAGGAATAAGCTCATCTGAAAGCAGGGCTTTGCATGAATTGGCCTTTATGAACCATTGTCTTCCTTAAGCCGAACTGCCAGTTAAGTTGCGTTTCATTGGCTGATCAATGGCTATCATGAATAAATTTGTAGTCTGAATCCACTGTTTAAAAGACAGATGCCAGCATCATGCAAATTCTTGGCACACTATTGACATTAACAACTTAGAGACTGAACAAGCAAAGAAAGTAAATCAGCCTTCACGCTCAGACACATTAGTCAGAAGTGGAAGTTCATGCTATAAGATGCCAAATACCTTCCCTGTTTATAAACTCAGGACATGAGTATCAGTGCTATCAAATATACACCTTTTATGACAAGTAAATGCATTTCTTCCTAACTTGGAAAAACAGCCTACAGGATTACAGTGACTGCTTGGTCTCCACGTCCATTCAACCTTTGGATTCTCTGAAGAGAACAGAGCAAGCAGATTATCAACTGCTATTAACTGTGATCATTGGGGTTTTTGATGCTTTCTTTTCCCAAGGAGAACAGAAAAGACCAAGCAATAAAGTCAAATAGGCAGCAATAGCTTTTATGTGCATTTAAACTAGTTTGACTTCTGATTCAATACCTAAAGATGACAAGCTCTGTATTCCATTACAAACCCTCAATCATCTAAATGCCCACATCCAAAAAGATACTCCCACACATAATCAGGAAAATAAAACCTGAGCCTAATAGGTCTAGTGATGGAAAGAAACAAATGGATATTTATTAGAAAGTAAGAAGGCTTCAAGAACCCTCTTAAAAAGTGGGATATATCAGCCAGACTTTAATCCACCTGTCCACAGATAGATGAGGAAGGTGTGTACAAACCCCACCTTTTGCTCCCCTGGCTAACCATGGCATGTCAGGTTGCTGCAGTCAGTCTCTGACCTCACCAAAGAGTAAACATACCAGCAGGGGGGGGAAGTATGTGGGTTGAGAGATTTCTCTAGGACTCCTACCTTGACCTCTGTAGCTGCAGAGACAGTGACTATCACGTTCCGCTTCAGCGATAAGAGTTAAAAGTAAGACGATTAAATTGAGGCATCCTCTAGGCTTCAGGAAAAAAAGAAGAATTTCTTTCTTGGGCCAGAGTGAGAGCTTAGGACAGTAACAGTCAAGTTCCTGACTTCTTTCAGAACTTTCCATGAAAAACTGCTGAGCAAGGAGCTAATCATGTGAGAGTTTAGTCCTAAGGTTGTTTCAAAACATTTCACTGTGTTGGTCTGAAATACCTTGAAACTGCATAGTGAAAACATGCATTCCTCAGCCAGTATGAAGTAAAAAATAAATGTCAAGCCTGCCAATGTCAACACTGTAAGTTTTTCCCATGCTACTAGTTTGTTATTACAATGAAATTCATACAAAGGTAACAATCTCACTAAAACATTTAAACCCATACCTTGTGGTCTAATGGTCTGAGTTATTACCACTGGCATCCTAATCTGGGTAGTCTGGCAAGCAGGGTTTCGTTTCACAGTTTGAGCAGATGTTGACTGGATAATCTGCTATTATTAAAAAAAAGTATACTTATATTATACTCTTTATACACAAACACACACAACGTAAATATACTAATACCTGTAATTACTAATATAAGCATGTGGATCTCTAAAAGCACAACCAGCTAGTGACAAAAGTCATATTCATGTAATGCATGTGGTTGTGTGTGTGTGTATATACCTATTTTGCCGTTATGCTTAAAAAAAAAATCAAATAATATTCGACACAAATGTCATGTCACAACCTTCATCAAAAATAAATTTTGAAGTAGTAAGGTAAATATTAAAGTTTAGACTTTTGTCTTCAGAAACTTTACTAGGAAGAAAAGCATTTTTGTAGAAGAAAATGCTGCAATAATTTTAGTGGTATCCACCTACAACCATCAGGCCTTTCACTATATATCTACGCTTTTTAAAGAAAATATATACTAAAAGTAAATTCTAAAATATTATAGATTCCAAAGTCAGATATACACAAGAAAGAAAACAATGTTTTGTGGTGATCATACACTATTCATCTTTTAAATGTTAATTGGATATTCTCAAGGTTTCACTTACTACTAAGCCAAGTTCTTACCCAAAACTGAAACTGGGTTAGAAACTTAGAATTTGACCCATAAACAAATCAAATTAAAAAAAAAAAACAACCTTCAAGGGTCATGTCTAAGCAACAGCAACATGTATGTTCATGAAATCAAGGACAAGGCAGGCACAGATGTAATGAACAGAAGATTCAAAAAGACGTGTGGATGCTGCAGAGCTGGGAAAAAAAATACATAAATAAACTTTGAAAACAAAACACGGGCAAATAGGTGCAAATAAGATTACAACCACAACTCAGGCTTGACACCTTCAGAAGTAACGCGCTCTTCACAGTCACAACTACATTAGTCCCATTGCATAACGCGTCTGCTGTTTCTGAATTGCACATCTTGGTCTCACACCCACAGGATGCAGTATTCCCTCCCAGAAGACAATACGCCACGCTACACACCACTACCTGAAGCAAAGGGGAACCACTGCACCTTTATTCACCACCAGTCGGCATTCTTCTTACAAAGTGTATCTAAAACCATATTATTTAGCTGAATAACGAATGGCCAAATCTCTGACTTCAAAGTATGCTATGGAGAAAAGGAAAGGGGAAACAGTATTTTCAAATGAGATGTAAAAGTAGAGAATGAAGAGGCTACAGAACAAACAGGAAATTGTTCCATCAGCAGGAACCAGGGCTCCCAAATCATAAGGAAGAGAGGTGAAAACTACAAACAAGAAAAGAGTAAATGAGGGAACAAGACCTGTAATGGAGTCTGGAGAAAAAACAAATAGGGGCATTCTGAGGTTACAAAATTGCATTCTGTACATCCTAAAATATTAAAAGTTGAAAAGTAATAAACCTGTGGATGTAGAAGTATTAGCAATAGCCACCTTGCAGAAAGAGAAAAGGGAAAAAAAGATGAAGGATTCAGCTTCAACTATGGACACTGAAGGAAAATGAAGCATTTGTACTAAGCACAGAAATGGAGCAAATCGATGTAAATTTACTTGGTCAAGGCAGGCAGTGAGTAAATAGTGACACTCAGAGGGGAAAGAATAAAGTAGCTATCATGCTTAAAAACAGGAAAGAAATAGAGGTGGTAAGTGAAAATGAGGGAAAACGTTCAATTTAACTGCATTTTGATGCACAGGAAACATGTACAAGTGTATTTTAATAAGTAAGGAGACAGAATAGCCCACAGAAGAAAAAAAAGACTACATTGGTATGAAAAAGAAGGAGAATGTTGCCACTTTTACAATAATTTATTGGATGAGTTTTCAGAGAATAGTGAAGAAAAGCAGCCATACCTTAACTGGCCAGAAGCCAGGCCAAACAGGAGATGTATGAGACCTGTGAATAGAATTACTATCTGGTATTACAGCAATCACCTGCGATTAGATATTTTTCTCTGTGAAGCAAGCAGCTTCAACAATTCAGAATCAAGTTCTGTTTCACCTGATTAATATTTTCATGTGAATGCCCTTAAAAAATGAGCCACTAACACCATTAAAGATAGGACAGTATTTAACCATTTAAGATGACATAAATAATGGCAATGTTTTCTTTACTATCAAATACATTCAAAAAATGTCCTTCAACAAGTACTGTACCAGGACTTCAACATACGCAAAGGTGCTGAAAGTGTAGAAAATGATTGAGAAATAAACTTTTCCAAAGGGCACAGATCAAAATCGTCATCTTAAATTCCATACAGAAACCAATCAGCAACAAGCACCTACTCTCTAAAAGGAACAACTGCACCTAAACTCAGAGCAAAATTTTATACTAACTTGAATTCCAGTTTCTATACAGTTTTAAGATACCTTTCAACAGAGATGTAATCTTCAGATCTGGAAGTGATTAAGGAATGAACATTAGCAATTTGTTTCTGAAACAGAATGTGTAACCTTCTTTGCAGGCAAACAAGGGACATAGTAAGAACTGATGAATCAGAGGTAATTGACTCTGCATTAAAATTTATAAACAATCTAAACCACCCTTCATCAATTAAAATAATTCAAACTGTTCTAATCCTCTTGCTTATTTTCCCAACAGCATAAACATTACTATTATGTCTTTAACTTGGCCTGAAAAGTGTAGACAATTAACAAGGTACTAGCAAGCTAGTTGGGAAGATGATTAACTTAACCAAATTATTTCATATTTCTCACAGCCTAAAAATACACACAATGAGTGTACCCCATCTAATGTTAGCTATTCGTATGCTGAATCGATGCTGAATCCCAAATGACCAGTTCGTAAGCACCAATTTACTAACCCAGACTGATATAGAAGATACAGAAGTGGATGTTTTAGTATACTGAGGTTATCAGAGACATTACTTCAGCCTTCAGAAAAGGGGAGATCTTACTGCTGTCTGCAACCACCTAATGGCAAGATGTAGAGAAGAGAGAGCCAGACTCCCTCAGAGGTGCAGAGCAGAAGGATGTGACACAATGGGCACAAGTTGGAATATGTGAAATTTCAATTTAATATAAGGAAAAAAAAATTTACCATGAGGGTGGGCAACCACTGGAACAGATTGTCCAGAGAGGCTGTGTAATCTCACCTTGAAGATACTCATAACATGACTGGTCAAGGCCCTGGGCAACATACTAACCTGTAAGCAGGAGGTTGGACTAGACACCTCCAGAAGTCCTTTCCCACCACTACATCCATAATCATAACATCAATGATCTTATAAAAGTGCTCAGTCAGAAAAGGTAACAAGACAGAATATAAAAGTCTTCAAAGTTTACAGAAACTGTTCATCGTTCCATCTCCACTAAAAAGAAGAGAAGCCATTTTCATTATTTCCACCACTGAAGACAGCAAGCACAACAGCAGAAAAATAACAACAAAGGCATGGAAAATAGAAAAGATTTAATGTGATTTAGCCATTGCCTGGATTTGATAATGAGTTCGAAAAATAGCAGAATTACTGAACAAAATTATGATCAAGACAGTGCTGAGACAGCAAGTACTGCCATATACCAGCTTATTCCTCTTCAGTCTACCAGTCAAAAGTTGAAGGATCATCTCCTAGGCTGCTGCACTTTGGAGCTCTTCAGGGAACACGCTGAAGCAGCAAAGTCACGGCATTGCTTCTCTGAGTGCAATACGTGAAAAGTTACCTAATTTTTTTTCTATAAAATAACATTTTTCTGCAAAATAAGACGCACATTTCTCAATAGAAAGTATTCTCCCTCTTTTTTTATTTCATCTTCCCACTTTTCCCCTTTACCATCATCTTTCCACTCCACTAGTCACACTCACTTTGATTCACCATTTGTCTGCTCCTCCAGACAAGTTCCTTCTTTCACTTCCCAAATGCTTTAGACTACTACTCTGTCCATTTCTAAAGTTCACTTTATTTTCACATCTGTAAAAAGGGATGCTTATACAAAGGTGCTTCCACAAACCAAGCAGACTTATGAAGATGAAAAAAGGATATTTAACAGTCACACTACTGATAACCAGAATACCAAAGTGGTGACAGCTAAAATACTAATTTTTCTTAAGGCCCTCCTTCAAAAAGCTTAGATTCAGTAACTATATGAGAATTAAGTAATAGTGCTCTCTGGTCCTAATCTCAAGCCAAAAGGTGATGACCACACCATGACAGGTGTGAATCTTCTACTGTATGTGTTATTGCAGAACAAAGAACAGATTACAAATGTGAACACAGACCAATAATTAACACCACAAATGACTAACAAACACAGACTGAGAAATAATTCAGCCAAAGCACATAAAATGCATAAAAGTAGAAAGACAGAAGCAACAGAAGCAACTTCTGTTCTCTTTCTCTTACCTAAAGAGGAGATACTATGTAAAAATGAAAGCTACTACCTACAAAGCACTGAAAGGAAAAGTCCTTTAGGACAATTAGATTAGAACTCACTGCTAACGTTTTTGAGGACAAGGATTTTGCAAGTCTCAACAGTCTAGATGCTCCTTTACCAATGCAGATGCATGGGGTCCCAACGATATGCTTCCCCTTACTTGACAAGGGCTGCAAAATCAGCCTGACTCAGTTTGCATAAATCACATTTTGCAACAAAAGCATCTGATCCAAAAGCTTAAGCATATCAAAGACAGCAATAAAAACAAAAGCATTTGGAAATAGAAGCTTCCACAAAGAATGGAAAATAAAAATAAATTTGGAAAATATATCCTCTACCAAGCATTTTTTTTCTCTCAATTGAGTTAAAAAAAGTATTGTGGAAGGAAGAAACAAGCCACTTGTAAATGTACAAAATTCAGAATGGCTATGGTCCAATATGACATTTATCTTCACTCATGAGTAAACACTTGCTAACTCACTTGTGGCTATGCCACTTGTGATTTATCAGTCTACTCACTCCTGAAGATAAATGTCATATCAAACTTCAGCTATCATGTAATCTGGCAGCATTAACTTACAATGTTCATGCTTTTATGGGCCTAGAATTTGTATTTACCATTGTTTACTGTGCTGTAATATTAAGTTACAATTTTTCAACAGTGCTTCAAAATTTGCATAAGCAATTATTTTTCCTCCCAAATAAAAAAAAAAAGTACTTTTTAAAAACTCAGCACGTAATTTTTAATGTTAATATGACAACAATATTGTTCCATTGAGTATATGTTTTCAAAGAAGCAATGAAGAAAAATAAAACCAAAAGCCACTGGATCACTTGTCCTACCTGCTCCCCAATTTAGTATGCAGTTCTTCCTACAGTATTTCACCTGGTCTAATTTTGAATGTTTTCAATGATGGCTTTTTCATCACTGCCTTTGGAAGCCTGATCTACCATCTAATAATCTGTCTTACTGTAAGGATATTTTGCCTTATATCTCGCCTAAATCCTACTTTGCTTAATTATATCCTGTTATTCATATATATACTCTCTTAGACCGCTCTAAATAATTCATCGATATACTTCGATGTTTAAACCCTTAAAATATTTGTAAATGTTTTTTATGCTCCCCTTTAGTCAGTGTTTGACCAAGTTATGTGTGTTTACTTCTCTTAAGCTTTTCTTTTAGTCTTTGCTTTCAAGTTTGTCCTTTAATTGCCATCTTTTGTTACCGGTTTCCAAACAGCATTCATTGCCAATATCCTCCTTATATTAAGGTAAAGCCTACAAAATTCTGAAAGTAAAGTCCATGATAACAACTCAGAAAACTACTAGGCACTATTTCAAATCGGCATACAATTTGTCAAGTATAGGCTTTGCTCCTGTTAATGGATCCCAGACGTCCACTGCTCAACAGCCATTTTATTTAAATTTTATTGTACACCAGATTCCAAGTCAGTGACTAGGTCTTTATTAGTTCATTAATAGAAACTACTCCTTTTATCCAAATAGCCATCTTTTACTCTTCCGTTTCTAAGCTCCCTTGCACACAGGACAAAAAGAAAATGATTTCCTGTGAGTAACTAAAATGTGTACAAATTACAACCATTCAACAACAGAAAACTGATGCCAGAAGAAGCTTCAGTAGAGAATTAAAAAGCAAAGCAGAACATCCCCATATAACATAATGCTTATTCTGCTGTTGTACCTTGTTTCCAAATTCCATTACTCTATCTCACCTTTTGGGAGCCTCCAACCACTATGACAGTCTCTGGAAAAGTGTTAGTTAATGTTTTAGCAAATACTATTCTAACATAACTTAGAAGTTGGCAAAATCTCCCCTCTGGATGTAACCAAAGTGATTAGTTTGTTCTTTTGTAACTAAGGAACATAGAGATAGGAGCAGGGTAGACAATACTTTAATGTTGTGTTTATAGATCTATGGCTATGGATATGTTGCTATGCTGCCAGTACAGCCCCAGCCCATCTTGACAATGAGTCAAGGAGTAGTTGGTTTGTGTTAGAATAGGAATAAGGGTGCCAAATCCTTGTTAGGAACCATGCACCATGAAGAAGGAAAGCAAGTTACATAAGCAAGGTGAAATTGCACATGCCCATAAGAAGGGGTCAGCTAAAGGACACACTTGTACGTCCACCAAGGACCACCAGAGACCCCCCCACAGAAGTCCCTCAGAGTTCAAGGACGCATGCGGAATGACCATGTACATATGATAATTAGTTCTGGGAAACAGAATGAATATGTATGATCATTCTGGGAAATTTGATGCATATGTATGTAATCAGATAATATAAGCTTTAGTTGATGTAACCTGCGGTATGCACGCTAGGTGGAACGGTCCCCCGTGCATCCGGCGCTGTAATAAAGAATGCCTGCTTCTTAATACTACATTGTGTTAAGGAGTTTGATTCCCGATTTCGGTGACATGGACACTGTGCACAATTTACTGCAGCAACAATGATCCAGATGTATTTCTATACATCTCTCCTAATCCGAGCCCTGCACAAATCTTTATACTGCTTTGTATATAATTAAATTTGTTTTAATTAAGATGGATCACTTTGAATTTCTTACTGTTTCTTTATCATTTAAATTTAATAATTGGCTTCAACCTCCAGAAGCAACCTCCCCTTCTCCTTATGATGCAGTGTCAACACAATATATAAAGTGCTAATCGATCTCCATTACTCATCAATCTACTTACAACTTCAACACATTTAATAAAGAATGTCTCTCTCATTCATAGAAATGTTATCTGCTGTAACACCCAGAACAAGACAGGTAACGTCTGCATATATAAGGCTATATAGAGCTCCTGCCCCCCAAGAATGACAATTTAGACAAACTTTGAACATTGCACTTAGAACAATTAAAAAAATTGATTGCTGGCTTATCTCATTAGTGTCTCATCAATAAAATATTAGCCTAAGATTATTCCCCTTTTCCCTAGCTAGAAGTAGTTACCAGTACTAACAGCACTATCTAGCTCTGTAGAGCGTAGCTTTTTCATAGTTTTGGAACATGATTCCAATACTTTACAAAACAGATAAATAAAACAGTATCCTCTTTCATGTCCACTAACACTATACATTTTAATGCTGAAGTCTCCTTTGTGCAATCTACACTGCATGCTGAACAGCGTACACAGAATTCCCATGTTGCAAGATACCTCAATATAACTGGAAGAAGTATCACCACATCTGACTCCTTTGTAAAACAGAAAAGTCAAAAGAAAGGAACAGCTAACAGATTCTCCACATTTTAAAAGAAACTAGACTACTGTAAACTGGCTGGTATGAAAGGATCTATATTCCAAAACAGGCTTGCCCTTCTGCAGCTGGACAGTTTGCAAAGCCAGCTGGAACTCTCTCCAGTGAGCTTCAGGCTTGGAAAATCTGGAGCTCAGCCAGTTTCCTCCATCAGCACTGGCCACCCTTAGGCAAGCCAGCTGTAATCTTCCTCTTCCGGACAAGTCCCAGGCAAGATGGCCAGCAGCTCTTTGCCATGCTCTGATTTCGGGGAGCACTAAGAAGTGTGAAGAGTGTGATCACTGTCACTACAAAAAAAGTCAATACTTACGAACAATTACTAGTGTGATAAGGAGATGCTGCTGGGTTGTCTGCTTGGCACCTGAGTTGATGGTTGTTGTGGTATAATAGATTTTCTTATGCAGTAACTCTCACTGTCTGATACTGCTTTTGTCTGTATAGAACTAATTTGAGGGCCATTTTTTCAATAAAGCCAGTTTTTCAATAAAGCCAGTAAATTATAATTTTTAGCATATTCACTTCTCCCTAAATATTTTCTAGAAAAGGAATAGTATTAAGTAAGCATAGTTTTGCTCTGTGCAGTTTGCTACCTTTTGAAAATGTAGCGGTCATTTCATGTACTCAGTAAGATGAAAATTCAGTCCTAGACCTATGAGCACCTTACAGAGAGAAAAACAACTTCTTTTGCCCATCAGGTCAATCTCCACAATATATTACATTAGCAGTTTTCAACTCCCTCATATTGCATAGGTATGTTGAATAAGATGACAGAGCAACTCTTCACATTGTTAATCTCTGCTCAGCTTAACAACACGATTGCTTGCTTTGAGTATGCATTGACATGTGAGAGACACAGAAGGTCTCTCCCATAAATTTGGCTTTATCCCATTCAGAAAATATTCCACAAGAACTACAATCATAAGAGTAAGAATTCCACTGGACTTACTGACACATTTTTGTTCTACATCAGTATTTCTCAAAAGGTGGGGTGCAACCTGCCTAGTAGGCACAGGAGTGTTTAAAGTGGGTTGCAAAACATGGGAAAAAAAGCCGTGTTACCCAGCAGTAGGTTAGTCCTAAGATTGTGGCATGAGATAAGGCTAAATTCACTGGCCATGAACATTTATACTTGTAAGGAACCTGTCAGCTGCTGTCAGAACTGTGCTTTCCCCCAGATAGGGAGTAATTTTTACACCTACTGCCTGTTAATTACAACCAGGTCCTGCTCCCCGACCTTGAAGAACCAAAGCTATTGTCAATTCAGTCTTATGAAACATGGATAAATCAAAAAGAAGTCTGAGGAACACTTTTCTAATACAACAGTCCAGAAGGGGTGGGGAGAACCAATCTTAGAAAAAGAAAGAATGCAAATGGCTGAACAGAAAGCAGATGAGTTAAGGAGCAACATTTCCAAATGTCTTGTGTGTATTACAAAATCCAGAATCAGAAGTCTTAGCATCTAAGATGTCCTTACACATTAAAACTATCCTCACTAAATGATGGTAAAATTATATTAATTTCATTTTAAAGTTAGTAATTTAACTGCTAGAAAGTATTTGTAAGGTTCAAAAGACATGGCTCAGACATTTTCAGATTGTGCCCTGCTACTTTTAAATTAAAGGAAAAGAAATATTCTCTCTCCACACACCCTACAAATTATTTATATCCTTTATAGAGCCTATAAACTCAAGGATAGATTACTGTAAGGTTTTACATTATCGTATGTGCATTTCTGAATCTTGGTAATATAAATTTTTACCAACTTCATACACCTTCTGGAACTTGTCAATTTGATTTTGAAACCTAAGTCAAGTACTTTACTCATATATACACAGAAACCACAGACAAAGAAACTCTTACATCTTTGCTTGAAGGATGACAATGCCTGTATAAACTCAAGGCCTTGTAAAAATCCTAAACATATTTTAATTACAACTGTACACACACACACAAGATCCTATATAACAGCAGGATAATTCACCACACTGTCAGTGAGTAACTGGCTGTATAGTTGCCTTATTGATAGTGCCTTTGAAATTCATCAGTCTAAGCACATAATACTCCAATATGCACAACAATGATATATTTCAGTAAATAACAAAGTATGGCACTATTTCTAAACAAAACATGCTGGTACAGTACAGCTATTCTTCTACAAGATCTTATAACTATGTGTAGAAGAGTTTAAAATGAGATAGAGTTGATTTTAATGCAGACTAATCTAAGCAAAGCAGCATACCTAATGACACACTAAAAATTATACTCTTGCCTGTAAGTCTTGAAAAGCTTTCTGTTCTACATTTGTAATTAATTCAAATTCCACTGTGCTCATATAACAATCACCGTATTCCAGACAAAAAGGCCAAGAGTGTACTTTCTTAAATTTAAGCTATATTAATAATGTTATCTAAACTAATGGTTGAACATACATGTGAACTGCCACAAAATGAGGTACTACTACATATCACAGAATATGATACAAACAAACAAAAATGTATTTTCCCAAACAAGCTGCAATAAAAATATCATTGAAAACTGCTATTCAGTTTGTTAAGAAATTCTCTTTTATACTACAGTACCTACCAGTTGAGAACTCTGATTTGACTGTACCACCTTAACCTGAGGAGGCTGCACTGTATTTGATACAGAGACTGTGCAAATGTTGTTTGGTTGCCTTATTCCTATTGTCTGCGTTGTGACAACAGAGGAAATGCTTCCAGAGGCAGATTGAGGTATAACTTGTGATAGCTTGGTTTGTTGAAGTGACTGCTGAGACGGCTGTCCTTGCAAAACTGAATGTTGACTATTCAGTAAAGATTGTCTCAATGCAGGTAGACTTTTCTAAAAACAGAAGAAAGTTTGTGAAATATCAAATTAGCAGGTTGACAAAAAAATATTTTGAAGTTTGCTGTAAATATAATTCAAAGAATGCAGCTTTCTTTCCAATTTTACTATCTACCTATTCGTCAAAAAGAAGTAAGACTGAACATATTTTGTAAGAGGGAAAGTTCAGTTTACATTTCTAGTAAGCTTTCAATTTGGATTTAGCAATCCTGTAGATTTTGATGTGCCCTAATTCCACCGTAAGCAGTAAAATATAACACTGCCCTCCTCAAGACTATCGAGAACTTGTAGCTTAGGTCTTTGGAAGGGCAAAAATGGAAATAGAAAAGGCAGAACCGAAGGAACAACCCTATTCCCATTGCATGCTAGAAAAAGTAAGCTGCACCAATTCACTTCTCCTGACATGCCTCCAGTACCCAGAACAAGATGATTTAACTGTTGATGCCCTACAGCAATAGCTGTTTACTGTATTATTACTGATCTAATGTATTCTGACTGGATTAGAGAAGTATACTATTGTAAGCTTCATGTTCAGACCAGTTCAACCAAAAAATATAGTTCTAAAAGGCTATACTGTACCTTCACAAATAAACTTTTTACTTTTTAAGTGGTAGTAGTGTTCTTTTGAAGTGCTCCCCCAGGCAGCTGTAGAATGCAACAGTGTTTAGCCCAAGCTACAGTTCTTTCTAAACTTCTAATATTTATTTAAAAACTTAATGCCTGTTGCCAAGAAAGGACTTCAAAGAAAGGAAGCAAGTTAAAACTTATCATGATGCTAGAAGTGACTGCAGTATAAGAGCAGGAAAAGGCACAAATAAGGGTTAATGATAACTTGAAAAAACAGAAGCAGAGGGAGAGTTCTGAAGAAAAGTTGAAGGGAGAGAAGAAAGAGGACAAAGTCTGCCCTAAACTGAGAAGTTTTGGACTAGAAGAAAAATGCTTTTAAAATTATAGTTGTGGTTTTGCTGGGGCATAATTAAATGCGCTTTGTATGTTTATATATATAATCTTGCATATGGAAGCTATTGTAGCTAATGTACAAGAACGAATTAAATTTACTCCCACATATACTAACTTAGGACCCAACAATAAATCGATTTGGTATCACATTAGAACTTCTATTATAGATTAGTTCCAGATTACAAGCAGGATCAGCTCATCAATTATTTCAACAGCATTATCCAGTTTAGTTTTTCATAATCACTGTTACACATGCATTGAAAGTTATGAATGACTCAAATGTAGATTACAAAAACAATATGGAAAAGCTTATTAAATTACTTGAAGCATTCTATAGAAATAACTTGTGACTCTTCCAAATGTGAATGCTGTACTTGTTCACAAAAAATTACCTACTACCACAGAAAAGTATATGCATTATAACAGTAAAGGATCACTACAGAATAGACAATGGATGATTTCCAAACTAGGAAGTAACTGCTTTTTTATGTTAATCTAATTACTACAATGTTCTAGATCAGGGCTACTCAAGCAGTAAACTCCAGATCAGCTCTGGATGACAAATAAATTTTTCTTAAACCTAAACCAAGGCCCCAAACATGAGGTCTCCCTCCTGCAGGAAATCCCTATTTCTTACCATTCTCTCAACCTGTCAGGGAGCAGCCAGCTGCAGCACACAGCCACAGCTCCCAGCCACGAAAGCAGTAAGCAGAACCTGGCTCGCCAAGACGATTTCGGCAGAAATTGGCAGCATGAAGTAAAAATTGAGTAGTCCTGCTCTAGACAGGCAAAGCTAATTCAATTTTAAAAGTACAGTCTATAACTTAATGTATTGACATTTGCATTAAAATATATTTATCTAAACAATATTCACATTACCTTAAGGAAAGGTACAAGATATGGCTGAGGAGATGATTTGAGTTCTGATTGAAGACGGCCTGTAAATTCTTCTGGATCAATCTTTGCATCCTTCAGGGGGAAGAAAAAAAAGCATCAACAGCTCAGTTCAGTTGTTTGGTTGTTTTTTTCCCAGATAAAATATATATATCTCTCTTTCTCTAGCTAAATAGGCTACCATATCAAGAAGAACTTTCAAAGCTGAAGTCCCTCAACTCCTCTGTAGCTATAAAATCCTTCTGTCAAGAGCTAATTTATGCATGTTAACATGCCACTCAGAATTCACAGAGTTCCCTTTGGGATGCACAATTTAAGACACAACGAGATCCCACGAACACTCAAGTCTTTTTGGGGGATTCCATTCTCTTGCTAACATTTACATAGTGATTTCTTTTAGAAATATTAATAAAAACAGGTTGAAGTAACCTTACAAACTATTATAAAATTTGTCAGCCCTTGTAATAAGAAAATGTTTACTTAATTCCAAAACCAATTTTGAAGGTTCAGTTTAACTTAGTAGAGTACGTGCATGCATATATATAAACCTATATATGTAAAGTATATGCACATATAAAAAGTATACATGTACGTATATATATAAAATTTTCACCTATGTAAATGTGTGTATGTATATATATGTGTATATACTCACAAAATATACACTTAAAAATATATGAAATATATAGTCAGCAGTTTATTTAGGAGTTAATACAGGAGAACTCTGTAACACAGGTGTATTTTATAATACTTCTAAAGTATCATTAGTTACAATCTCAACTTGTAATAGAAACATTCATTAGCTTTCCTGGACAGATACAGAACAAGAACAAAACCAAACAAACCAAAACAACCTTCAATAAATATATTTATTATATATGTGTCTCATTACTTTGTTTAAAATATTATAAGTAGTTACCTTTACTTAGTTAATCTTTCTTAGTTTTCAGAAGTTAAAACAAGTTTTTACTGGAACCACTGAATATTATCGTTGAACGGCTCATACTTGAAAAAAGTCTTAGGCTTGTCTAAAATACACAGGTTTCTCTGTCAATGAATTCCAATAAATAAGTATCAACTACTTTTAAATCCAAATTCTTCATAGACTGTATTTAATTTCTTTTAAGAAGCTTGACCATTTGTCCAGCTCCACAGTAACATCTGTCTGCAATGCATTTATACAATTCACTGAAACATCTGTTGCACTGGAGACTACAGTAAGTCAGACTTTTTCCAGGCCCAAGGACTCTGTCTAGCTGAAACACAACTTTTGCCTCTTGAAATCTACTTGCAGTTAAGGCTCCATGCAGGGGCATGTGTCTGCAGAATTGCTTGGACTCAGCAGCTTAGCAAAATACTTCTCCTTCAGTCCTAGAAGCTCTAAACCACGTTGCGGAGGCATATATCTAAATTCATTCTGTGGTTAAAACATTTAATAGCTTCTTACTGTTTCAGAAAAGACCATCGTTTGGAGGAAAAGAAACTTAATGAATTGTCAAGGAAAAATCCTGTATTTTACTCTATTTTTCTAGATAAACGACCAAAATATTATCCATCAAAACAAGAGCGTTTTTGACAAATGCATACTAAACACTTCATTGCATTTCCCCTTTCCGAAACTAAGAGAAAGCCTACCTTTAACAGATTTTTGAAGATATGTAACGTACAGAGTATTTACATTTTGATGTAGCCCAACTCCTTTCACTTTAATTACAGCAAAAAAAATTTGTTAAGATCAAAGCAATAGTTTTCAGCATACATAAATAACAAGCTTAATAGATAACTGACAAAATGAAAGATAACTAAATATTTACCAACAAATCCTGAACCAGAGCTTTCACATTACGGGACGTTTCTGGAGATGGCGAATTATGAGAAGCAAGTTTTATAAGGGTAGCTAAAAAGTTTTTGCATTTTTTCACATTCTCTTGCATTTCCTGCAAAAGTCAAAGAAAACAAATATCAGATCCACGCTGTTTTCCAATCAGGATCAATGCAAGCTCTGATCACTATAAATAGGGAAAATGATGAAATTGTTCTAATTCAGGCAGGACGTATTTGAAATACATCTGCAGCTATTTTACTATTAGTGCTAGTTATCCGACATTTTCTTCACTTCTTTATGTAACTGAACATCATACCTCACAAATACTAACAACAACAACAAAAAAAAATCAATGAAAGAAATACATTTAATATTTTACAGTCTGTTTTGATAAAAATAACCTTAAATACGAGAAGTAACAACAATTTGTTGGAGATGCATTCTCCTCTGAGATGTCCAATACACAATGTACAGTGTTCCCCAAGCTATCTTAATTTGTTAAATTCAGTAACAAATGATTGATTCAATATGTTTTTGTAGAAAGCAGCTAGAGCAGTAAAGTCAAATTAGAAATAGTCTTCACACATCATCATATCTAATCTTTTCTTCATCAGTAGGAAAACAGATGCTTTAATTTTTTCAAGCCATTATTTCTATATGATGTAATTACTCCGAGAAAAAGAAATGTTACACTTCAGTCTAACCACAGTTTTGAGGCCCAGCAACACGATAATAATGAAGGCCATAGACTGAAGGCCTGATTGTTCTGTCTACAGAAATACAATAGTTCTTTCACTACTGACACATACATGGCAGGATGGGGAAAACTGACCACAAGTGTTCTTCCTGCCTCTCAGAATTTGTATCCCATTTAGTTGAAATGAGGGGAAGGGTTTCTTGTTTATAAAGTATTTGTTCCATCACGGGAAGTGTGCTTGCATGAAGAAAAAGTTCTTTCTGCTTCTGAACAGACCTTAGAAGTTCATCAAGTACTAAGAAAACCAAGCTTCTAATATTTTAAAAAACTTACCTGTGATACAACTGTAGTTCCAGGTACAGGAGAGCTTGGTATGACCTGGGGCTGTGCTGGTACTTGTGCTGTCGTATGAGGTGGAAGTGGCAGCCGAGGCTGACCCTGATTTTGTGCTGAAGCTTGAGTTTGTCCACCAGTAATTACTGCAGGTTGTTGAGAAGCTGATGTTCCAGTTGCTACTGTTGTCTTGAATAAATTTTGAGCGCTCGTTGTAGCTACTGATACCTATTAATATTTTATATTGAAAAAATAGGTAATTATCTTCTTTTAATTCTTTTACTCAACCATAAAGTTCTTGAAAGCCTGACAGAAAAACTTGTTTCCTTTCAAATACACCCTTACGGACAAAATAAAACCATTGACTTTACTTATTATAATCCTAATTTTGTCACCCTTTACTGAACAGTGAAAGTCCTCATTTGAAGTTCTTTTTATTACAAAAACAAATGTACCACTAAAAAATTAGTTGCTATTATCCAGCCCTTTAAGATCACCATGATGACGTGACTTCTGTAACTCAACTTTCTGTAAATTTGGTCCTTGATATAAACAAGTCAATTCCCAATGATCTGTGGTCATGTCATCAGGTTTACAATTACCTATATCACAGTTACAGTGACAGCTCAGATCCAGATGACACAAATGCAGTAACACAGCTTCCCAACCTAATCTGAACCCAGAAGCAGCATACATGCTTTTGCACCAATGCAAAGCCCTAGCAAACAAAACCATCCCGGACCTAGCCGGGCCACAGGCAAAGATCATGCTGTGCACACTCAAGCTTAGAAGGCTGGAAAGCTTATCAGGCTGCACAGAGCACCACATACACACGCCCCCACCATCCAGTTCAGCTCTCATACTTTATCTGACCTAATATGCCACCCTTCCAAGTGCCAAAACGTCTCAGAAAGACACACCAAACGGCACTGCAGAAGCTAGAGAGCTCAGCCAGGCAGCATAACACGCTGAGCAGCAGCTACCAGGACCTCCCAATCCAGCCTGACTGCAGAGCTTTGCTCTGTCTTGGGCACAGATGCAGAACAAGCTGACCCAGGCACCTGCACTGCAAATACCACAGGCAATGCCGCGGATCTTGTGGCACTGGTGACCACGCAGCAGACACCGTAGCTCTCGACAGGGGACAAACGTAGTGCAGCATGTCCACTACTGACACAGTATTTGTAAGTCCAGCTGATTTAAGTTTTTCTTTTAAAAAAAAAGCTTAAAACTGAATCTATACTACCCCCAAATTTTTTATCATCTAGGAAACAGCAGAAAATAAGATCTAGGCTATCACTCAGCACCTACATAACACAGTCTGACTATACATTCATTATTAATTTCTGGGATTATGTTTGCGATAAAAGCAAACATATGCACATTAAAATTCACTTTAAAAAAACCATGTAATTACAAACATCCTTTTCTTCACACATCTTCTGCTTTTTATATTCCTACTACTTACTGTGGTATGTGAAAGAATAGAGCCTCCTGGCAGAGTCGCAGCAGATGTAGCACTGACAGGTGTAGCAGTTGATTGAACAACCTTGGCTTGCACTGGAAGTCCTAGGCGGACAGTAGATGTGGCTACAGAAGTTGGTTGCTAATAAAGGAAAAATAAGCATTTTAATTTTTTCCTCCTTCGTAACTTGATCTCCAAGACTTTTTAATAATAGTGATTACATGAGTAATTATTATTAACGCTGCAAAAAACAAAAAATGGTAATATATTCTTAAATATATATTCACAAATAATGCAAAAATGAGTTTTCGTATGTTCAACAATATGTTTGCAATATTTCTCCTAAAAGCTATTTCTCATACAGATACGTGGAAAAGATTAGAAAAAATAGGATGTGATGTGCAAAAACTGATGTTACACTGATGTATTAGTTCAGTTGTAATATTTACATGGCAGTATTCATCAATATTTGAGTTTATAATTGCCAGTAACACATATTGGTCATTTTGGTATTTAAGGGGCTTTTGTAGTACTTTTTCTTGAAGAAAATTAATATGGAGAGAAAATTCGGAGAGCAGAAAAATATTTTCAAAATAATTTCAGATTAAATTACATAGAAACTAACTTGCACAGAAATGAATTCTAAGCATTTTGAGAATCTTTGTCATAAAACGCACACTCTGTTACCAGACAGCAACTGGAATGGTAAGTGCAGACAAAGGAAAATGACTGGCTTACAGCCTTTCACTCAATAGCATACTCTACAACTCAGTAAATTTGCCTCATGCAGCAAACATATTAATTGGGTTTGTAATTTACTTTAATTGGGAGAGAGAGATTGAAATCTCTTACCATCATATAAAAGGACAAGATTTAGGAATAAAAAATGTCTCCACGGAAGTTATTTAATTCTACAGGAATGTAAATACCATTATGGAAGAAATACCTCACACAATATGGCAATTATGACAAAAAGAAAACCACTCGTTATTAAAAATGGAGGCCCCACTGGCCTCTTATAACTTGCATTTATTAAGATTTGCATTCAAACACATACTTAGAAAAGACAAATTTTCTAACTGGCTGGAGTAATAAATCACAGACACTATTGTTTCTCACAAGATAAAACTAATTTTCCTTGATTTACATTTTAAGTTATATGTCTCTATAATTAATATTTTTATAAAGAATGGCGTATTTTAGATTCTTACGTTGTCTAGTAGACCTACATAAAATACTTCTTCAAAGAACATCCAGTATACTTAAGAGATCTCCAAAAGGAACAGAGGCCCAGGCAGGCATTCAAAGCCCCAAGCATTCCTTACCAATCAGTCCAGCAACATCATCTACTGGATATCAATCTTCTGTACTTGGGGAAAAGAGGGGAAAAAAAGAATCTACCTGACATCTGAACAAAACCTTTTTTTTTGTTTGGATAGCTTTAAAGATTTTTAAAATCTTGACTAGGGATGTCTTTCATACTGAGACAGCCTAGAGGCAATAAACAGCATCATCATGAATAGGTAGAATTGTCTGGTTTTTTGGAAGAAGGATCATATAAGCTTTTTCTGTTTTTAGATACCATACCTCTTCCCTCCATTGCAAAGAAGTCACTTGCTTCGATTTCCTTAAAATACTGGCTGAATGAAACTATATTTACCTGATGAATGTTTGCATTTAAAAACACAAATACTGTGCATCTTGTTCATTTGCTTACAATCAGTGTTTCCAACCTAAAAACACAGCATGCCTGTGTTATCTACCCCCTTATTGTCAGTACTTCAGAGGTGAGGATTTACAAAGCAAGCAGACAACCAGGCAAACTTCTGGAACCAGCTACTCAGTTCCAAGAAAGATCTGCAGCCAGAAATCCACAAATAAATAGCTCAGACTGCTAGCTAGAGAATTTTTCTCAGTTAATAAATGCCCACAATTCATCACAGGAACATACTTGAAAACAAAACTGCATATAATTAAAATATAAAATTTCAGTATCATAACAGCGTATTATCCAACTAAGTATGCAATACATTCCACACATAGTATTCCACCATGCCAGACCACAGGAGCAAACTGTGCAACATAAAGACTAAATTCACCCTCAGATTTAAAAATCAATAGTTACAAAAGCCTTTGATACAAAATGGCAGTAAAATCTATTAATATGTTGGATATGAAAAAAAAGCCTTACTATCAAAGAACTGCAAACAAAGTAATGCAACAGTTTACTAACGTGGTTCTAAAACTCATAAATGTTAAAAAGGTAAGCATGAAATGAGTAGATGAGAAACATAACAAGGAACTAGCCTAGAGAAATTCTTAAGTATTGTGGAAATGATCTTCAAATGACAGCTACAAGTTGCCAGAAGACACTATAAGGACTCCCAACACAAATACTTCAAGAAGAACTAGTAAAAACTATTTAGAAACAAATAGCTATGTTTTCTATGAAAGGAAAGCTGTAAACAGATCTCATGAGAAATCCATCAAAAAGAAAACAAAAAAGATCAACATTATATTAAAAAAATCATAACCCAACGTGTCAAGCTCCTACTGGAACAATCTAAAAGAATTTATGATGTTCTTTAAAGAAAAACTGCTAAGGCTTGGTATGATGCTAAATTCCAAAATTACCAAGAGAGACTTAGAAAGGAACATATTTCCAAATGTAACTGTATTATTTTTGATTAGACACATCACATATTTTTACGTTTCCTAAATACATGAAAGTAATGTTTAAGAGGCTTTTTCCCTGTACTCTCACATTAACAGGCAGGAAACTAGAACATGAATGAATACAGCATATAATCCCCTACCAATCTCCATGGGGACACTTGAGGATGCTTAAGATAGCCTTCTGCATACACACTTGAGCTGGCTCTGTCCACACAGAGAGGTTAGAAATTGTAAGTGGAGCGCAGCACAGTGCTACTGTGGAAACAGGGATTTCAAAACGGATCTGGCTCATGTCTGGCCAGCTTGGAGGGGGGATGTCCCAAGGTTCATCCTGCCTGCACATGTCATGCGGATAATGCAACTGACTCCAGTTTCAGTGTGCAGTAACTCACTTCCACAAAGGCAGTCAGTGCACGTTATAATTGTTCACAGAAGAAGTTAGTGTGGAATTACTCTGCGTCCTGTAAATCCACTCCCTAAATAACTACACTTTAACTTTCCTACATAGACCTTCTCCCCAGAGCTCTGGGCACATGAATACAGAGGCAAAGCTCAAGGCGTAAACAGGAGCAAATCGCATTGTACCTGCTATGCACAAATAAGCTGCCTCTATATACAAGGCTGCATTTGAAAAATGCAAGGCTATGTATGAACATACAAGGCTGCATTTGAAAAAGCAGGACACTTGAATATGGAGAAAATATGCCAAAATATCCAGGGATTATTTGTCACTGCCAAGGCAGGACTACACCAATTGTAGCGATTGCATTGTGTATTCACAGCTTTATAAAATCAAGACAATTAAAGCTGCCACAAGTTAGTACACTGATGTATGTAAATCCTTGGAAACAGGTTTGTGGTATCCTTGTATTTTGTACTATAGTACCACCTACTGATGAACACTCAGGGTACCAGCAACACAGTCTCTGCACTACAAAGCAAGAGAGCTTACTTTTGACAAGTATGTTGTATACATCATTTCATGATCAGTCCTGTCAATAAACTTGGCCACTATCAATCACAAAAGGAAGAAAGAAAATACGCCAATAGCGTTTGAACAAACATTAACACAAAAGCAGGGGCAAGTTTATCACGATACACATCATGACACCTCCTTCTGTGTCTTCCAGTACCTGGCTTTGCTAGGTACTATGCAAAACTCAGTTTTAGCAGAATATGACCTTTAAGTTTAGATTTAAATTTGCAAAATCTGAAAGAAAACTTCATTTTATTTTTAATCATTAATCTTGAAGATTTCTCACAAACAAAATAGGCCATGCTAAGATGCCCTGATGCCTCAAATAATAAAAGACAGTGTTTAACAAAGAGAAAACTAAGGCGGGGCTGCAGACACTTGCAGAAGCATAGGCTAAGGTCAAATCTGGTAGCTCATTTCAGAGTAACTAATTTATACAACCTTTCTTACAGGTATGGCTGGTAGTTCCACCTACTAGTAAGGTATCATAACGCTCCCCACTACCAAACTCTTGTTTTCCAATAGTTAAAATTCTGACAGATTTCCAAAGAGATCATGGAGAAACTTCATTGACTGCCTCTCAATTCTTTTGGTCGTGGTTCATCTGGAACATGCACTTAAGACGTCAGTTGAAGAGTAACTTGTGTGTCAGGGATTTGATTTTTTCACTCTGGTAAAAATATAGCCAAATTGAGCCAAAGTACTAACCCTTTAAAGACTTGACATTTGCCCACAATTGCAGAAAATGACTGGAGGCAGAATCTCTAACAAGTCAGCCAACAGAGGCAGAACCTTCATTGCCACCACACTTCTGGGACACCACAGCATCACTGGAGTCAAGCATCAGAACCCAAAGCAGGGAGACACTGCTGTGTTCCTCATATTCGTGACGTCCCATTTGGGTTCACGAACTAGAAGAACAACAGGGGAGGAAGACACAGGACTGGGAGCAATTAGACAAGATAGGCAGAGGAGCTTGGGGCCACCAGAGAAAACGTTCAGAAACCAGGGGTTCTAAGTCCAAAACCCCTACCTCTGAAGTCTCAGCATCCTGTTGGTATAAGCAAATACCTATATAATACACTATCAAAGTACTTTCTCATTCTCTGGTGAAGTGGCTGGTCCATCTATAATCACTAGGATTCATCCAAAGAATCTGGTGGATAAAAAGCAGCCAAATTTTGGCCCTACAATTAGATTCTACCCCTGCCTCAATTTCTCAGTACTTGTGTTGCATGCAAATGTAGGTAATCTATTGTAAATAATGCCTCTTAGGCCAGACAACTTTAAATGTGGGGTTTGTGACCAGGAGTGAAAACAATGAAGTCAAACTGAACACAAAAAATTAACCAGTATTTTTAACTCAATATTTAAAATAGAGGCAATTGGGCTCTGTTTTCTACTCATAAAAAGAGACTAATAATCCCCTTAATTTCTCAACAATCCCCTGCATTGTTGAGAAAGTGTTATAGGGATAAGCTTCACAAAAAAACCTGCTTGGTTATTAATTCCCACTTCAGAGGGGGGCTTAGATAATATGCAGCAAATAAGCCTGGAGCAACCCACTGAACAGTGGAGGAAAAAAATATTACATAATTCTTCATTAATTAAGACTGTCCAGCCTACGTACTGTAGAAATTAAAAATAACAGTAGTATGTGGTCATGCAGTATAATGCATATGCACATGGGAGCCACTATTAGATTGCTCAGGAACCTTCTTTATAGCATTTCCTGATGTTTGCATGTTTAATTTTACAGCCTTACTAATGTTTGAGTGTTTTCTAAAAAGTTTTGAAAGATACGTTAATACTATGAAAATGTAAATGGTAGAATTTGTAAATAGCAAGAACTTATCTGCTTATACAGAAAGATTCACTCACCATGAAATCAAGGAAGGAAAATGATTTTGTGGTTAAAGCATAGCTGAGACCACACATTTTTTACTTTCTCTGGCCTTTCAACCTACCTGCCCTGCTAATACAAACGTCTTCTCCAGAACGTTGCACAAGAAACCCAAAAACTGTCTATACAAAAGAAATAGTACAGAATAGCTTATTTGATAACAGTGGTAATGCACCTCAGGCAACAACAAAGATTTATCCATTTTCTTAAAATTTCTGCAAAAAGTAAAATAAGCATTTGTCAGAAAAGCAGAAAGGGTGTGGAAAAACAGTGTGAAAGAAAAA
Source organism: Mycteria americana (assembly GCF_035582795.1). Lineage (NCBI taxonomy): Eukaryota > Metazoa > Chordata > Aves > Ciconiiformes > Ciconiidae > Mycteria > Mycteria americana. The sequence goes on from NC_134372.1 coordinate 39,000,295, forward strand.
AGAGCTCAAAAACCAAGAAAAAAATTACCAAAACTAGAAGATGACATAAAAATACAAACACTGCTGAAAACACAGGCATAGCGTATTATCAGAACTATCTCAGACTTGAAAGGCTCCGCTTTAGCAAGAACAGCAGCTTGTGAAACATCAGAAAAGTTTAGAACTGCTCTCAACATCACACGTGATGGCAAAGACTAAGCTGCTGTTGTCTGCATCAAACGTATTTCATAGCAAAAATATAGCCACTTCCAGAGCAGGTGATTCAGCACTTTTCACAAGTTCAAAAGACTTTTTTTTCCATTTTGAAAAAGGATGGTACAGTGAAACTTAACAGAAAGTGAATGTCAGAAAACAAACCAGTAAAGTTTATATCATGAACGTGAAATTCTGCAGAGTAGAAGTTAGAAAAATGCCTGAAGCAAAAAAATAAAACCAAAGCTAGAAAAGAATTGTCATTTTCTTAAAAATACATCCATCTATATTGATTGGACTATTTATGTAACGGAAAGAAAACTCAAGTGATTGGTAATCATATTTGTAGCAGAAGAATTATTAAGTAGCCCATTTATGTGCCTAAATATTTGGACTAAACCATCAAACTTTACACATAACTTTACCCTACCTTTTCTGATCGCTAAAAATATACAAAGCAACTTAATACTGGAAAACACATTTTGAATCTAACTTGAAACAAAACCATTAGTAAACTCTAAGACCAAATCCATTTTCAGTAGCAGTCTCATGAAAACTCCAATATACACTATTTCACCCAATTTGTAAGTTCCGATAACAGATACTCCGCAACAAAATATTATGGGCCAAGCTAACATTGGTCTTTCCTGTATGATACTCACTTTATGTTCCTGGTGTACAGCAGCACTTTAATCTTGTAACATAAAATAATTTTAATTAAAAATAATTTAAAATAAGTAACTTATTTTTTGCTTTTTGGTTATGAATGTAAATCCAACTGGGTATTAAGATACTGAAACCAGCAAACAAAATCTGCATCAAAAGCATGAAAAGTCATAAACTGTACAAATGAAAAATGTAGATAAACAAAAGAAACTCACCAAAGAAAAACTAGATGGCAGCACCTAACCATTTTTCATAATTCCACAAGTATAAGCTTCAAAACAAGATGTGGAGGCAAAAATTTAATGCAATCTAAATAACCAGTTCGAAAAGACTTCCAAATTTACTTATTATCTCTGAAGAATATAGTAATGCAAACAAACCCACGCTTATTTGACCTGCTTGTAATACAAGAATCCAGAACAAAATTTTTCTAAGATCAACTGAAGTTCCATCAAATTATCACTTGTTTCCTAAAAATCCTGTACCTTAACTATGATCCTATAGCAGATAAAATTTTGGCAACATTAATCACTTTTTAATATTCAGCTAAAATTAATGTCAATCAAAAACTAAAAGGAAACTAAAGTCATGAAGAAAGAGAAAATTGATCAATCACAATTATTCACAGTTAACTCAAATCAATGTTTGCTTTAAACATCCAAATCTTTTTTATTTCATTAAGTATGGTTTTTCAAACAAGCATGTTATCACTGAAAATGTATTCACAGTACAACAAAATTGCACTTCTTAACGCATCAAAAGATTATAATAATATTTGGTAAGACTGAGTACTTCCATGTAAAACATAGGATACCAATTTAAAAAAGTCAAGCCTCTGGTAGCTGCACCAAGAAGATGAATTTATATTCATAATCTGAAAAATGTTTTGGTTTTATATGCCTGAATATTTTGCAATATTTTTTCCCTAAAAAAACTGTAGTTAGCTGTAGTTAATATCCCCCCATTACAGTCCTCTACAATCTTATAATTGGACCTAAACCAAAACTATTTTATGGGACAATTGTACCTATTCATGCTTTTCTTGAATATTTTACTTAAAGAAACCAGAAAGACTGTAACTGTAAAAGATCATTAAAATATCAAGTACATCTTCCTGTTACAGGTACTTCTCTCAATTACTGCTTTCTCCATATTAGTCTGTTACTTTCATATTCTGATTCTTCTGACTGAATCCATTTCACTGCTTCTGACTCTGTGCTTCAGACACTGTACATCCTTTTGGGACACATTCCCATGCTCCAGACCCTTTGAGCTTGGCATTGAACTGATCAAAATTGAGACCCTTCCTACAAGGTACTTATTTATCCTGATTAGCCAGTTTTCCAGAATTCCACTAGGAACTGAAAACAAGCAGATTTTATTCATAGTTTACACAGCAGCAATTGAGAAGAGCATAAGTAAATGTCTAATCAAAGATTACCCCACTGAAGACTTGAGAAAAGAACCCAAGTCTTCCTTTCAAAATGGATTTGCCTATCTTCTTCCAAGAATCTAACACAAAATTGTCCCCAAAGCTGTACTACATTTGCTTACATCCTCTACTCCTAAAAGCTGCAAAAAATGAGACAAAGGTATTACAAAAAACAAAAGTCAAACAATAACTTAAATAGCAAAGCCAAGCACTCAAAATGTAAGAAACACCAGATGTAAGTTTGCTGTGTGACATCAGTTGTGTGCCTTGATTGCCTAGCTGAAGCTTTTATCTTTGTGCATTTATCATGCAAAGACCGTAATACACTGCACATGTAGAGAAGAGATTAATGTAGGGTGAACGGGAAGTTATGTATTTTAATCTTTCTGAACTTTTGTGTTTGGTACTGCAATCAATATGTATTTAACTTGGGAAGGGAAGAGGGATGGCTGTATCAGTTCCCTACAGAGGTAAATACTACTGTATACAGATATTTGACTTCCAAACCTTCAGCAATGCAACATGTAAGGATAAAGGCACTGTCTTCAAGGAAAGCATTATCCTAAGCCCATACACTAAATCCCAAGGGAAAACAGACTACACTTTCTCTCTTTCAGCAGCTTCCATTGTTCCTAGAGAAAGATGGCTCCTTCCTCACACAGTGTCCTGGATCTAAGCCCACCTACTAAAGCTAGAGGAATTTTCATAGGAAATCTGAATTGTTTTCCTCCCAAATAACTGGGAGAAGATGTATCAAATGACAGCCCTGGGATACGGGAAGAAATCCTGTTATACTACCAGGCTGCAGAAGCACTTTAGAAACTGGACAGCTCTGTATGTATTGATCAACTCAATCTCATTTAAGAACATTTGAAACATTTCCTTATTTTCCCCTCGTCCTTTATTGAGAGTGAAGGAGAAATAAATTAGTTGTCGATTAGTTTCAAATTTAGATGAACACTTTGGTAATTTTTCAGACGATCTTTCTTGTAATTTTTAAAAAGGTAATTTCATAATTCATTTTATATTCTCCAGTTATCACTCTCAACACTTCTTAATGAGTTGCCAAAAGTAACTGCCAGCTTTTGCAACTTCTTTGGCATATTATTTAATAACCTGTGTTTTACATCTAACTAATAGCTCATAACACACTTTCTTAACACAAAAATTATTTAAAGTGTATATACAAATTAACTATAACACTGAAAATAATCACTTAGCTGAGTAACTTGTGACACTTGACACTGGCTAAAAATTAGGACACTGAAGAAAAGCAACCATAATACCTACGAACCATGAAAGCTATAGCTTTTCTGAGACAGATCATACATTCTTCATAACAGGATACTATTTCCTAGAATGCTTATGGTAGACCGCAAACTTCCACCTGCATAGACTTTCTACATAGGTAAAAGTAGAGTAAAACACAAACTCAGTGACTGAAGTACATCACTAAATACTACACATTTAAAGCACCTTGCATTTTAATCCAAATAAAACTATCTTAAAATAATTGAATAATAGTAAATTTAATGAGCTCTGCACAGTAACGTAACAATCATTCCACTAACATATTGGAGAGAGAGGTATTTGATGTTCTAGAGGTTAAAACCACATAGCCTGCAATGTTCATCAATCTTGCAAAATATTTCACAGGACTCAAGCAATTAATGTTTACATTCTGTCTGCCTTGAGTTAATGGCACACACAATTTTTCTGTGTTCAGTCACAGTGGAGATTAGGACTCCTGAATATTACACTTTACAGACATAAAAACATGAGATGCTATTTTCCATACATTTTAAATTTCTACCGAAAATTTTAATTGACAGAATTTAGCTTTCTGACACATCAGAATTTGATTCTGAAAGAAAAAAGTTTATAATTAAACTCACTGAAAAAATTATCAGTACACACAATTTCCTCTATTTTAGAATTTGATCCTTTTTCTTGGTTAATCATAATGACTACTCAAACAAGTAACTGATACTTCTAAAACCTTAGCATAATATTTGTCATTGGACATTTCCTCCAGAAAACCAATGAATAATCTCTGGTTATAAACCACCCACCTAATGAAATAAAAGTCTAGTGTCTAGTTCCGATATGATAAACCTTTAGAATTTAAACCCTTACAATCTGGTTTTAAAAGGTTGTCAACCATCATTTTTAAAGAACACTCTAAGGTCAAACATATATAAAACATAAGCACTGTAAAAATGAAAGAAGAGTCTGCAGACCACATGCAGAGTCATGGAAGTTCAATTTACATTTCCCAAGGACAATATTAGTTATTTCTTATCCTTGCTAATTACAACAAATAAAGAAATGATGCAGTACAGTTTGGGCAGCTACCACAAAGATCTGTCAAAGGAGATGAATCCTGACAAGCTACAATACCATGATTCTAATCCTGCCACACTAAAATAATCAAACTTTTGCATCCTGCAAGACGTTTATCATTCATAAGGCCTTGCTGGTTTCCTCTATTCTCAACCAGTTTATTAGCACTAACAAGTGTAAAGCAGTATCTATAATGCAGCGGGGTATTTATCTGGGCAGAACTCTGCACAAAAACAATTACATCTTTCTAATACCTGAACTCCTTCAGATTTTTAGGTATCTCTACAAACACATGAACATGTAGTATCATCACAGGTTTATTTTTATATAAATCCAGAAAGTCAGATTATACTCCTTCTGCAACCTTAACTGCTTCATATAACCAGAGAACAGCTGCCTGAGGCCAACATGATCAACTCCCAACATTTGCTGTGCACACATCTTAAGGTTGACTTTGGGATCCAAACTCCAGTCTTCTAATAAAGACTGAACACACATAGCCAAGCAGTCAGTCTACATTTTTGTATGCTTCCTAAGGTTCTATGTACAATAAAAATGTATTCCTCAAACGTTTTCAAACTACAGACAATTTGTTAATATTTAATTTTCCATGAATGTTTCCACTCTGAATTTTAATTCTGTATGCTGGCCACAGCAGTTAAAGTTACATGAAAACTAACAGCATGAAACAGAAACAGATAAAACAAACTCATTCTAACAGACTGAGATCATGTTCTTGGTACAGTCCCACTCCACAATTTCTGTTTTGCATTTATGCTATGCACTTGTCTCAGGATCCATTGCTAGAATGTGTGCTATACAGTCCCTTGTAGTCACTACTAAAGAACTGATTGTACTTATTTACAAAGAAAGCCCCAAACAACCGAAGACAGACATACAAACTGAAAAGAACAACTTGTCTGGATTTTTGTTGTCGTCAAACTAGTCAAAAAAATCTCGAAATTAACACAGGCTTATCTCTGTGTTTATTTTTCCTGAAATACATTTATCTTTGAAGGCTTCTACAAGTCTTCTTGTCCTTCCAGATATCACAAATGTAAACATTAAACGGCTTCCTTTTCTGCTAAGAGTTTTTTTACGAATTCCATCCAATACCGCACTTATCTCTTTTCTGAGAGCATAAAGGTCTTCAAGTGCTTCCAGGCTTTTATTTATGTCTTTCCTGAGATACATTCCATTGAGCTACAGTCTTCCTAGTGACACTCATTTCTAAAGCTTAACATTCTAGTTATCTACTCTGTGTTTTAGATTGCCTCACGTTAGTAATTTATTTTCAAGTCTCCAATTTTATTCTGGCTTCCTTCTCTTCTGAAAAGTTTATAATTGTTTTCAGTTTTGAATTAAACAATTATCTTTTAGACTATAAATATGGTGTAATGCACAAACCATATAATTGGACAGTAATCAAATGTTAAACATCAGGAAATATATGTTTAAGTTATTTCAAGCAACCTATACAACAATAAATTAAAAAATTATAAAGACACCTTCTTCACCTCTTTCCACTCAGAATTATTCATCACATCTGCAAACAAAGACCTTAGGCAAAACTACCTTAAACTCCGCCTATTATTATTATGGCACAGCTGCCCTGTACTAACATCCAAAGATGTTTGCCTCTACATTTTAGCAAGATAGTTCAGCTCTAGCCCCAAATGGCCCAAAGCTAAACAGCCTCCCTACAAAATTCTAAACCAATGCACTTGGTAGGCTATCAAGTAATTTAAAAAACAATACACCTTCACCCTTGAAAATAAATCAGTTCTGAGTTGAAATAAACACACTCCACTGAAGAGTCTGGGGTAGGAAAGCATACTATCCTGTCAATCCATACGACAAAGGAAATGTAGTCATAACACAGACAAAACTTTAAGTGTAGACAGATCACACCCAGAGGTGAATCAAAGGAATCAAAACTTTCTTTTGAATAAAGTATATTAGAAAAGTTAATTATTCCAACTCCTTGTATTGAATGTGCTTGGCTTTTTCTTTTCTAATTTCTAGTGAAATCTAGCTATCCTGTGCATCCATTCAGCATGCTAGGATATCACAATGCTTCTGATTCAGAGGAACAAGGGGTGCTTACTGAACCAGTGGTATACAGTTCAAACTAAGTTCTGGCTAAGACTGAGCCTTCTAGCCTCCAGTGACCTCACAGTCTGAACAAGGTCTTGAGAGACTCCATAAAGTAGATTTTTTCTGAAATACAAAAAAAAATCCTAGGCCTCAGAAAATAAACTGCATTTGAGTAAGTTTTTCCTGTTTTCACAACAAAAAAGGGGAGGAAAGCACATTTGCAAAAACATATGAGCTAACAGTGTGTAAGACAGAGGAAAACATCATGCACAAAAGTAAAGTGCAATGAAGCCAGACATACCTGAGTTGTTGAGAGGCGAAAAACAGGGCCAGTTGTGGGCACTGAAAGTCTAGGTGAAATGCTGGTAGGACCTTGTCCCTGTGTTTGTACTTGAGCCTGCATTTGAGCCTGTGCTAGAGCCTGCTGAGGCACCATTACAAGCTGTCCAGCATCCGTGCGCACCAAGACCATACCTAATGAGAACAAAGTAACAATAACTATAGACTAAAGAATAATATGAAGAATAATATATAAAGAACTATCTAACTACAGAATACAGAATAACATTAATGTATAGCACTGTACATTTTTCTTTATACTGTATCTTTTTTTTTTTTATTATGGTGTAACATGAGATTTTATTTCAAAGAAAAGGAGCCCCTACTAGCAGACAAAAACTAATACTCAATTCAGTTTGGAATTCAAATAACTGCAGTTTATGGATAACAGTGATGAAAAAAAAAATTGTCACTTGAGTGTACAGGCGTACAGCAACTTGCAGCAGTCTAGCCAGGGTCAGCAGAATAAAATTAGAAAGAAATATTCATTAAAAGTAAACTATAACAACAATCCAGTAGCTGAGAACAGAATCCGCTATGAACATACCAGGACAATGACATGAGACCTTTACTAAAACAACAGCTTTAGGGGATGTGTACATGCAAACATTAGGCCAGACACACATTTCTGAGTATACAGTATTTGAGATTTAGTTAATTGTTGAGCATTAACACATGGATTTATTTGGGACCCACCATCACCGTATTGGGAGGCACTACCTGTGGTTCAGACATCAAGAAAAAATATCGTCATACCCAGAAAACCAACACAACTACTCCTCAGCACAGAATCATACAAGTGCAGATATTTTAGGAAAACACCAAAGGAATTGTTTTCAAATTAACTGAGTACTTGGCAAGTGTTTTCTAAGACTTTTTGGAAGTAAATGATAATACTTTCAGATTATTTTCTAGTAACACATTTCACAAATAGAGGCCTTCTACACAACACAGTCAGTGCCATCAAGTTTTGCCCCAAGTGTAACTGGCCTAAGTTTTCCACAATCAGCAGGACAGAAAAGGGGAGACTGGTTAAGTTGGTCCCTGGATCATCTGGAGCTTCACACTTATTCAAGATCACTGCAAAGCATGTGATGCGCTTCCTCTAGTTCTCTCAGAATTAAGAAGCAGTTCCCCAGCCAGATTATTTTACAAGAATTTCCAAGTTCGTTCCAGAATACATTTTAATAATTTAACCTAGATAGGATACAACATAGGATACAATGGGTCTATAACCAGAAAAACATCTTGCCTGTAACTACTGGAGAACCAAAAAATAAGGATCTAGGAAGTCAACTTTTATTCTGTTGATAAAGTCAGTAGATGTCATTTCTGCAACTTATCTCTACATGCAAATTGCTTCGTATATCTTTTTTAACTTTTCAAGGGAAAATAAAGAAGGTAAAAGCTTACATCCACTTCTAATTATTAGCTTCCCAGAAAAAAAAACACCTCAGCAAATGGATGCGGCTTGCAACATATCATGAGGATAAAGAAATTTGAACAGTATTACATCAAGCAAGTAACAAATTTCAAAAGTACCTTATACCAAGAAAGTCTTTCTTTCAGTGTCTGACACAGAAATACAAATCCCAGTCCTGGGATGAACACGTGAGTGAACTGCAGCACCAATAAAAGCCCTCACTCACGTAGTCTTAGGTGCTCCCAGCCAACCGTCACTGATAAAAGCATGAAAAGAAGGCAAATTTCTGCTACTACAAATTAAAGACTTGTGGAAATCAAGCTTTAAGATAAAAGGCACAGAGAGCTACAGCAAGGACCACATCTAAAAGACATGATCCTAACTCTCTTTCAAAGCCCAGAGAGTAATTTTTAAAAGAAGAGTTGGGGAAAAAAAAAACACACCATAAAAATTCTTTAAAAAGATAGCATTTTAGGTTCACTAGCCCTTCAAGCACCAAAGCTCAGGGTTTATATTTATAGAAAATTCTGTAAGCAGGTGATGTATTTGATACACACCATTCCTAAACCCTCTGGACATACAAAAATTAGTACGTTGCCAAGTGGCCAAACAGGTATCGCTCCTCTGATTATGTTGTGAACCTTATATAAAAATCCTCATAGGATAATGCCTGCTATGCATTAAAAAATACACACTCTATTTGCGTTACACTGATTCACAGGTGTTTTGCTAATTTATCTTCCAATTTTATAAAATTCATTCTGAATAAAAAAAAAATTGAATGGAATGGACAAATTAATTGCAATACATGCCACACAGTTTCAAAAAAGTTGCAGACATAATAACCATTATAGGTGCATAAATGTTCATGTATTAATGTTATGTTTTAATTCAGTTTGGAGGACTTTAAATTTCTTTTACTGAACAATATGTACAAATTAGAATCTGGTTAAATTATGAAATTAATTTTTCCTTACTGTCAGCCATGTAAAGATGAAATACACAATTTATGAGTATTATATACTAAAATAACCTATTCTCAAAAACTGATTCTAAATTTCTGCTTTAGACAGAAATTTACCATATGGGAGTTTCAAAATAAATTAAAAATGATCCACTAATTTAAAGAGTAAAAACTCAAAAATAACATTGCATTTTCTGAATACCTTCATCTTAGAACATATTATCTTCATATTTATGCAAATTTAATGTATTTCAAGCTATCTCATAATAAAATAAAATTATAACTTTCCACAGTATTATTTCTGTAACATTTTCTAAACCTTGGACCAGATTGATTTTAAGGGCTCTGTTTTCCTCTTCTGTTTGAAAATTAAGTAGCAGAACCAAGTACTGACACAATAAACTTCAGAAACTGTATGCAAAGTTATGATACACATTATCATATGTGTATATTAATTATCAAACAGATTAACAACAGGAAATCAAAGGCTAAAGGCACTAATACAGTCTGAATAGCAACATCTTATCTGTTTTAAGTTAGTTCGGTCTTCACGAGACCACTGAGCTTTATCTGGTTGGAGCATTAGAATTTGGAGCATGAGTTTCATAAACTATGGCCAAAGACACAACTACTGAAAGTCCACTTAGAAGCAAGCTTCTACACCATCACATTTTTGCTCCACTTAGCTAATAAATATCAAGTATTTTAAGAAACATGGTGGAAGAATTAAGTTATTTCAGACTACATTGACAGCTCCACATGTTATCATGCTATTGATATTAAAAGCAAAAAATAAAAAATTAGTTCAAATGTTAAATCATCTCCTAAATCAAGAAGGCACAAAGTTACCAACTTTTTGCAATACGGAAATCTAAGTAGGGGACCACAGAACCCTTCAAAATTTCAGATGAAACACTATGCAGTTAGAGTAGAAATCACTGGGATGAACGGATGCTGTTTTGGTTAGTTAGCAACCTTGCTAAACTTACATCTTTAGTACTGACAGTTAAGAAACTAAAAGGAGAACAGACAGGACGCAATGGTTACTTCAGAGGTAGAAATAAAATCCGGTGGTGTAAGGGCTGCCCAGACGCAGCGGAGAATGACACCAGCACACTTACTGAGATGAAACATTTTAGATTAAATTACACAAATTAGCCTGTATCTTGCCACCTGATTGACGGCAGAAGACACTTTTCGAAAAAGGAAAACTTCTCAAGCCTATCAAGAGTAAAGCAGAAAACAGAGTCCTTCAAAGCATATATAAAATTATTCTAACAGCCCAGCTTTTTATCTCCTGCACAACTGCTCACTACACCATTACAAAATAACTCACCGTGACTGCCGCCCTCTCCCTAAGACAAAACAAGTAACTCATCAACCAACAGTCATAATTACTTTGCATTAGCAACCGTCCGTCCCGTACCAATTACATCCTCATTAACGGCAGCCTGTTTGTCAGACGTCGCCCTCGGACAGGTGCCTCTTCTTTTGTTTCCAGCACGTCGAGCAGCGGGAAGACAACTTTGGGGAAAAAAAACCCTCAGACAAGAAAAAAGGGTTAGAAAGAGCGGCGAGCCCGCGGCTGCTGCGTTTCCACTTACCGGGCGGGATAGTGAAGCCGGGGGGCAGCTGGATGGTGGTCTGCTGAGGCGGCCTCACGATCAGCTGGGGGGCCACGATCCTGGGGGCAGCGCCCAGCGCCGGCCTGGGCGACAGGGCCTGGGGGGCCGCGGGGGCGACGGGGAGGGCAGCGCCCGCCTTGGCGACGCCGACCGCCGGCTTGGGCGCGGCGCCGGGGGCCGCGGGGGCCGGCGGGGCGCAGTTGGCGACCGAGCCTTGTCCCGGCGGCGCGGCCGCGCCAGCAGCGGCGGGCGCGGGGCTGGCGGAGTTACTGAGTGCGTTTACTGCGGGGAGCGGGCCGTGCGCGGGCTTGGTCTGTGCTGTGGCGGCGTCGGCTCTGCCGTGGCTGCTGACTGGTGGGACTGCCGCCGGCCGGCCCCCGGCGCCCTCCCCGTTGGGCGCCGCCTCGCCGGGGAGCGGCGCGGTCGCGGCGGCGGCGCCCTCCGCCGCTCCCGCCGGCCCGCCGCCCCCCGCCGGGGTCCCGCTCCCCCCCGCGGCGGCCGCGGCCTCGGCGCGCTGCGGCGGCGCGCTGTCGGCGGCGGGCGGGCTGCGGCCGGGGCTGGGGCTCCCCGCGTCCCGGGCAGCGGCGCCGGCAGCCACATGGTTGTTGACAGGCTGGGCAGGGGCGCCGGCGGGCGGGGGGGCGGCGGGCTGCGGCGGGGCAGGGGCGGCGGGCGCGCCGGGGCTGCTGCCGCCGCTGCTGAGGAGAGCCGCTCCATGTGATTGCTGCACACTACTACTGTTTACACTCACTCCCCTCCCTGCCGCCGCCGCTGCCGCCGCCGCCGCTGCCGCCGCCGGGGGGGACGGGGACGGGAGCGGCCCCTGGGCAGGGGCTCGGCTCTCCGCGGCGCCGGGGCAGCCCGCCGCCTCCTCTGCCCCGGGAGCGAGAGGAGGCGCGGGATGCCCTTGCTGCTGCCGGACGGGGCTGCTGCCCCCCGCTAGGCTCCCCTGGTGCTGCTGCTGCGGCTGCTGCTGCTGGGACGGGGCGGAGGTCCTGGGCTGGGGCGCCTCGCTGGAGCCCCGGCCGCCGGCCAGCTGCGATTCCAAGGAGCCCACCAGGTCGCTGACCGCCTTCTCGTCCACCTCCTCGGAGAAGAGCAGCATCTCTTCCAGGGGGTCCGAGGCGCCCGCCGCCATCTTGCGCTGAGCTGGGAGCCGGCCGCGCAGCGCGCAGGCGCGCCGGCCTCTGCCGCGCGCGGGGCATTCTGGGAGGGGGCGGCTTCCTCCTCCCCCGCCGGGAGGGGGACAGGGATAGGGACAGGGACAGGGGGAGAGGCAGAGCGCGCCGCCGGCGGCCGTCGCGGCGGGGCTGTGGCCGTCTGCTCCGCGTCCTTCGAGGCCCGGTGAGATCTGCAGCGCTCCTGCGGACTCTGGCCGGCAGGGTCCGCGAGTGGCCCGGCGGCCTGACCCGTCTGGACGAGGGACGGCTACGTGCGGGAGAGGGCGGTAGGCTGCTCCTCGGGCAGCCGAGGGGCCGCAGCGTGTCCAGGCAGGTGCCTTAGCCATGCAGGGGGTTGTGAGAACCCGCCATTAACTGTATCTGTAGGGACTTCTGGCAGGGAGGTTTGAGGCATGCCTGAAAGCATGCATGTAGTCGGCTGTAGTGGCTCAGCTGCCTTACACACTAACTCCTTCAAAGGAGGGAACTTCAAGTGCTATTGATGCTGTTTGAAATCCAAAGATGCATGCAGAGTACCAGCACTCAACGTTTGCACTGCTGTGTCTGCTTTAGAATTTTAGGCATTTATGTCCAAAGCTACTGCTTTACCTAGACAAGAATGGTTGCAGTAATACAATTTCCTAACGTGGACACTGTTAACAGAAGACTTGTAAAACAAAAATAAGATTCTTGGCATTATCACAGCAGCTGCTCTGGTGGCATACTGTGTTCCCTCAGCATCCCCACAGGAAATTTGAAGTAGTTTATTTTGTTGCTAACACTTCAGCCATTGCACTGCTGTGCACTCTTTTCCCATCAATGCTTGCTTCATGCATTCAGAAATACCATTTAAGAGAAAAACGGCCATCCTAACCCATCATTTCTTTCACTAATGACAGGGCAGTTTCTTTGGTGGGACCTTCAAAATAAATAATTTTTCCTGTGAGTAACCATCACCTGCAGTTCATTGCATCTGTTCTTGCATGCAAGTGATAACCACTGTGGATTTGTGAAGCTGCCAGTGGAAAGCAGCTTGGATGCCATTATCTGTCTCTGCTGGCCTGCAGTAGCATGGATGTCTGCAAACTTTGATGTATTTGAGCTGCTGCTCTGCAGCCTGAAATGGTGACTCATTCTTCATTTTATGATTTAGAGGATTTTCCACAAAATTGAAAAAGGTGCATCAGTGAATAACCCACCTCCAATTGCACAATGCACTGATGGAAACGAGTGAAGGGCTCACAGTGCACACGCGCACACAACTCTTCTCCATTCCCAGACTCAATCTGTTAAGTCATACATTGTATGACTTGCTTGAGTCACAAGATGGAACTGCTAATAACTGGTTTGTTACCATCCGTTTCCTCTCAATGTAGGTTGTATTTTTATTCAGGGTAGTTTTTCCTGATTGTCTGTTTATACCTTTAGGAGCAGGTTTATGATGAATCAAAATAAACCACTTTTAAAATGCATTAAAAATAGGTTGCACCAGTTTAATTAGGATAAGTTTAAACATCTCCTGAAATTAAACCAGTGCATATTTCTTCAATAAAGTGGCCAGTAACAGTACTGAAGGCCCAAAGGTGTGGTCAGGATAATAAACGGGAGACTGTGCAGTAAGTGAACGTGAAAGCACAGTAGTGCTTATGAAAAACAGTATTAAGTGTACGCAGGAGATCTATACATCAAAAATTTGCTTAGCAAATGAGTATTGCTTTTATGGAATGCTACAGATGAATTAAATTTGGACTTTTAATTTAATTAAACATAGTAGACTATTACTCAATTTACTATTGCACAAAAATAAAGATTATTCATTTGGGTTGGAAAAATATCAGAATCTATCCAATATTACTTTGTTAGGAGTCCCACATTTTATTAATTTTGTTAGAGAAGATTCCATGCTTCCTTCACTTATTTGCCCTGATCCTGGACTTCATTTGCATACCACTATCGCCACAGTTTTTATAAGAGAATAGAAAGTTAGACATATGATTCTGCAACTACTCCTGACTATGAAAAAAGTTTTAGTATACATTTTTCTAACACTACGGCATTAAACTGGGTGTCTCCATAAAAACCATCCGGGAGGAAAACTTTATTGCTTTGTAACTTTAGAAGATAAAAAGTAATCTTCCCACCAGAAGGAGAAAATGGCAAGTCATGATTTATAAGACAGGTTTCAAAACTTAAAAAAATTACCTACTTTTAATTACAATTTTAAAGTACATTTGTGGGTGGCTAATCTGTAAAACATGAATTCATATTTCTTCCCACTCACCTCTTCTTAATTGAGCCATTTTATATGCATAGACACACAGAATAAGGAAGTATAACAGAATACTTTATTTAATAAAACATGATGTATACTGATTCACATTGGACTCCTTTCAAGTCAAGAAGTGATGACATACATAAGAATGTATATAAACTTGTTGATGAAACTGGCTTTGGGTTTGTGCTTTGACGTATTTCTGAATATATTTGCTGCTCTTTCATTTTTAGGAGTTAAATATGTATAGAAGAATAAAAAAAAACACTCTTAAGAGACCACTGTGATCATCTCATCTGATCTCTTAAAATACAATCCTTCCTGAATTATTTTTTGTTTGAATTAGAGAATGTATATTAGGAAAGTTAACTTCCAACCATCATTTTAAAATTGCCCATGAAAGAAAATCCACCACAAAACTTGTTAAATTGCTCTTCAGTTATCAACACTGTTAAACCCTGTGCCCTGTTTCCACCCTAAGTTTTTCATTATTAACTAACCACATAATATACATCCACTGCCATGTTAAGCTGCAGGGAGTAAGAACAGTTCACAGACAAATATCTTTTTATTGTCTAAAGAAGTGAAAGCACTTAGAAAAGAGCACTATTTTTGTAGTATGTGACATCGGTTTCTTTCAAATACACATTTCCAGTGCATTCAACTATACAATTTAACTATCGTAAGTTTAAAATTCACACCAAAATGGTACCTACCAGGTTTAGATAAGATTTTGAGATAACTTCTTAAAATGAATTTACAGAACTCTTTACATATATAATTGAAATTCACTTTACACTATAAAAATATTCTTTCAACTGCTGATTTTAAGTATGAATTAGAAATTATAAATTCCACAAATTAGAGAGCACAAAGATGGCCAGACTAACCAACAGCTGTTCTAGAAATATGTCTAAATTTAGTTTCATGTATTTCAGTTGCAATGGAATTTCTTTTTTATATATGGTTTATAGAAATTTAGGAGTTTTTGCTTTGAAGGTAATTGTAATTGTAGATACCTGTCTGTGCTCACCTAGACAGGATTTGGTGGAGAGGCTTGGGAAAATTTGACATCAAGAAGGTTCCAATTTAACCCTTAAAAAGTTTTTCAAGGAGATACTTTTCTATTCCTTGCTTGGTTTTTTTTTGTTTCCTTTTCTTTTATTCATTCTGGCCAACTTCTCTCTTTCAGAAATTGAAAGTAAACTCTGACAGTTTTCTGCTTGAATTCTCTCCTGAAATGCTCATCTACTGTGCCCCATGCTCAAAGAAATGTCATTTCTATTTCCTGTTCCACCATACAACCTTGGAACCCTAATTCTATAAACGGGAGTCTTCAACTACAATTTTGAGAAAGGCAGATGAGGGAACACTTAGGAAGATGTTGGCCAGAAGCAAAGCCACATGGCTCTTTGGGGCAAGTGGTTGTATTTCAAGGTATTCATCTCTTCCCCTTCTCTGTGCTCTTATGTCTATATCGAAGGCCTCACTGATACACCCTTTCTTCCTTCCCCTCATGGTGTCCTCTCTCATCATTAGCCAGGGTCCCAATCTTCTCTGCAACCTCCCCCAAATCTTTTTTTTTTCCTTTTCTAAGCCCCATCCATATCTGAAGCTGGTGCATCTCCTTCTGTAAGGAGGCAGGAGCAGGAAAACCATGTAATACAGACTGTAGCTGATCCTCTAGATTGTAATTAGGCTCTCCACCTCCTCCAACATGTTATTTTGCCACAGTTGAGAAGCAGCCACAGACCAGCCTCTAGCAGCCAGGAAGACTTCCTCTCTCCTTCCATGTAACAGAACACAGGTATCTTTTGTTATTTTTCTAAACAGTAGCTTTACTTTGAGCTGAGTTACAAATGCTAATTTTCAACAGTGATATCCCATGGACTTGATATGGCCTTGTATATCCAGTCATTAACTGCAGAACTTTATTCCAAGCTCTTTCAAGTAGTCCAGGACATGCTAGAAGCACATCACAGTAAAGCTCTGTAGGCACTCAAGTCCTCCATGACTTTACAGTCAGTTGAATTTGGGCATGAAGTTTCCAGAAGTCTAGTATGGCTCCTATTTAGAAACACTCAAGCCCTTCCAGAAAAATCTGGCTTGCTATTGTGTTTCAAAGCCCTATTCTGAACAAAATACTTGCTGAATCTTTGCAACATATTAGTGTCCAGTTGCTGCAACAAAAGCTATAAAGTACCCTTTCCAGAAGTTACTTTTTTTTGCATGTAATTTTCTAGGCTGCACATATGAAAAGGGGGACCTGAGACAGTGTCATGTTTTAAGAGGCAAAGCCTCCAACAGGAAGCCTCATTTGTCATTTTTACTTAAGGTGTACAAGTTAAGTGCAATCTAAAAATCATTATTTTTTTGTGTGTGTTTACTTGTACTAAAAGGGTATTTTTTCAGGATTAATCCCACACTTTAGTCTAGATTTCATCAACAGTTCCATTGCTTAGCGTTGCTTAGCAAGATCCGACTCTCTCAACACTCTAGCAACTGAGTAAAACGGAATCCCCCTTGAAATACGAACTAAATAGTTATCATCACCTAAACTTTCGCAGCTCTCCGCATGACTGGATTCTAAATTGCTCATTAAGGATCACAAGAATTTAGCATTCAGCGATAGGTGGCTTGGGCCTCTCAAAAAAACCCGAAAACCCCACATCACCAAACCTACTTTCACATCCCCCGGTGTTCACAGGCTACGGCAGAGGTGGGGTTTCCAAGCCGTGAGCCCAAACTCCCGGCGCGCTGGGCGGGAGCCTGGGGAGGGGGAGCCGGGGCAGCCGCAGGCCCCGCACAGCCCCGACCCAGCACCGCTCCACCCCGCCCCGCACACCACCCCTAGGCCAGGCAGGGAAAGCGCGACGAGGCACAGCCGAGCCCAACCTGTCGTGCGAGCCGCACCGCCGCCGGGGAAGCCGCCCTCCACACGCGAGGCGGGAACGCGCTAGAGCGCCCAGGGCTCGCAGGCCGCTAGATTAAATTCCCGGGCGGCCCAAATGGCCGCCCCCTCCCCTCAGCGGCCCCCGCTCCGCCCCCGGCCGCCAGTTCTCGCGAGATCAGCTCCACTCCCGTCATCCATTTCGCGGCTGGAGCGAGGGGGGGCGGCTCTGAGGGAAGATGAAGGCGGCGGCCATGTTGGGAGCTTCAGGGTGCTTTTGGTGCGGGGTGTGCTGAGGGAGTCTGCGCAGGGAGAGCCGTCGCTGGGGGATCGGCGGAAGGTCGGGCTCGAAGCGGGAGGAGCAGAGTGCCTACTACGACTCTGAGCCGGGCTTGTTTAGTTGCTTGTGCTCGGCTTCAGGAGCGCTCGGCAGGGGAGGAGGGGGGGTGTCCCTGACCGAGGAGCCAGCACCATGAGCGGGGGGACGCCCTACATCGGGAGCAAGATCAGCCTTATCTCCAAGGCCGAGATCCGCTATGAAGGGATCTTGTACACCATCGATACCGAAAACTCCACTGTGGCGCTGGCCAAGGGTAAGGACCTGATGGAGTAGAGGACTGGGCCCTGGCGGCCCAGCAACGCCTCGGGGAGGGGGCGGGAGGGGAGCGGGACCGCGGTGCGTGCGGCGGCGTAGGACCTTTGGGGGCCCGCTGGGGATCGAGCAAGAACCTGAAACCGCGGCAGAGTCGTCCGTGGCGTTGTTGCGATGAGGAGGCCCGGGGTGCGAGGGGGAGGCCTGCAGCCTACGAGGGCCCAGCAGCATCTGCGAGGGGGCTTGGCGGAGCTGTGGTAAGAGCCGGCGTAGTTTCGGCCGGAGGCGCGTCCTCCCGCCATCCTCCCCGACGGAGCGTCTGCGGCGGGGCTGCGGCGACCCGCGACGCTTCACGGCGGAGGTGGAAGTGAGCAAGGGGCTGGGAGAGCGGCGGCACGACAGCGCTGCGGAGGCCCCTGCTCCCGCCGCGCGGGCTGCTCCCCCGGCTTCGGGGAGGGGTGTGGAAAGCCCAGAGCGGCCGCGGAGGGACCGTCGCGAAAATGAGCTGGGAACGTTACCTAGTTAGGGGCTGCTCAAAGGAGTCCTGAATAGAGTAAAAGTATGAAGCCCTTAGCGGTGGAAGTGGTCTAGAGTTAGTACGTAAAAGGGAGTAGGAGGGGGAGGCTGGAAAGAGGATTTCTTTGCATCGCAAGAATTCCAGACCTACAGGGTACAGAGCCGCGTACGACTGAACTCTTCCTGCATGGGGTAGGAGACAACTCGGGTCTAAAAGGGATCCTGTGAATGCTAGGTTATCAACAAAGAAGGCTGATCGTGAGCTCTTCATTTCGGAGGTAGCTGTATGGCGCTGTATAAATTGAAATTGAGCACAGACACTGGCGTGAGAATGTATTGGCCAGAGAATATATGGGTGCATATGTATAAGAAAGTTAGGAAGATATGTTTACTGAGAAGAGAGAGACTGGGGATTAAAAAAGAGGATCTTTGAAACTGGGCATCCGAAGGACTTCGCTGTTTCTTGCGCACGATAATGCACTCTCAACACAAGTATATTAGCCATGGCAGTGAATGTGTAATATTCAGGTAAAACATTACGTCAGAATTTTTAATAACTTCTTTATAATAGATTCTGCAAAACTCAATGGTATTTTACTTTACACTTCTTGACTCTGTAAAGTCTTGCTACATAATCTAAATGCATATATAAAAGCAGAGAGTTTATCCAGCCATTAAGTAAGGGGAAGAATTGCTCCTTGTGTAAATTAAACATTTGGGACTGAGAGTATTCCGAACCTCAGTTCCTGTTTGATATGATAGGCTTAGCATTCTAGCATAATGACAATCTGTTACGTTTTACATAGTTCGTGGGCATAATAGTTGGTCTGTGGAGTTGATACCATGTAGCAGTTTGTTTGCTTTCATCTCGTATTGGCCTTTGTGGTAATTCTTGTTTGTGTGCCTTGTCACTTTAAGGCCCTCTTCTTCCCCCCTCCTCTCCTCTGACAATTACTGTTTAAGAAATAGATTGCTTTGTTTTGTAAATTCTTATATGTATGCTTTGAAACACCTTATAGTAGGTTTGCTCCCAGGCTTGCATGGTTCATTTATGGGGCATTTAGCTTTCATAATGGGATTTTTACTTATTTCTAAAGTTGCCTTTAGGTTAAATTACCTTTGCTGGAATTGCATTATCTGTTTAAAAAGGACAGCTAGTATTTGTTTATATGAGCACTGTGATTAAAAATAAATGTTTAGAAATTCCAGTTGCATGCTGTGATTGTTAAGGTGTGTACAGAAGCATTTACAAGAATCCCATCTTTGAGGAGCTTGTGATAGTCTTGCCCTAAATTAGACAGATTTAGTGCTGATCAAGCCAATATTGCATGACTTCTCAAGAGTGGTTAAGTCATGTTATGGCATATCTGCCAAAGTGTACATATTTAAGATAGATCAAACTACAGTTACAAACCTAATCTATTCTCTTCCCATAGCTCTCATCAGAAATGTAAATCTAAACCATGGAATTTGCTTTAATAAAACTTGGCTGAGTTAGCTGAAGAATGTGTGTTTTATAATATAGTGTCATGATTCAGAAGAGAATAAACCAGTATTTCTAGGACACCTGGAACCAAAAATCTTGAGATTAATCTGGAAGCTGATAACAACCATATTAGACTGTAAAACAGTTCACTGTGCTCATAAACAAAATGCTCAACTCTAGAGTATTCAAGTTTCTGAATAAATGAAGGCTTAGGCCATGTGAATGTGGTATGATAGCATATATGTAAGGTGACAAGTGTGGTTAATTATGGCTAGGTCTGTATGTGAAAGAAGCAGATCTTCCTTCTGAACTGTCTGTAGCTGTAAATATGTTGATTGGGTAATAGTTATCTCTTCTTCCTATGGTGAGTCCAGAAGTCAAACCAGAACCGTTTACCATGGATCTTTACCACAAATGTCAAATTTTCTGCCAGAAAGAGACAAAAAAAAGCCCCAAAAGATGACTTTGATGCTTTCAGTTGCTCTGCTATGTAGCTGGCTTCATGTGACTGTTACCTGGGTTGAGTGCAGGGCAGCTTATCATTATTCATTTCCTAACTGAAATCACTGAAATTGTTTGTGACATAAAGTGCAAAAGTAGAGATATAATCTGTTCTTGAATAACTACAGATTTGCCTAACAGTAGGTCTTCTGTGTGCTAAACTGAAGTCTGAGATTAATCTCATGAAGTTGTACATGTGGAATGCCTTCATTTATCTTAAATCTTCTGGGGTTTTAGACAGAAATAAGATTTTTGGGTTGCTAGCTGGGTACTGATTGTAGTCTTCAGTTACTGAGGGGCAATCTCCTATATTTCTCTAATCAGCATTTTATTTCCAAAGCTGGGATCCTTTCACAAGCAAAAGTTGTGGCCTGTGTCTCACAAGTTAGAGGAAAATAGAAACTGTTTAAATATTGAGCATAACATTTTCATCCTAAGCTGGAGTCTGATAAGGGAAAGCGATGCATCCTTTCACAAAGTGTTAAAGTGTGTTGTTATTTAAATAACAGGGAAAACTCCCATCTATATCAGATTCCAAATATTAAGCAAGCTATACAAGTATTTGAGGTTTTTATATATTATTAGTGCGTATGTTTTCTTTGGATTGCCAGCTTTTCAGAGCTGGTGTTTGGAACCAAAAACCACCCACTCTTATTCTCAAGTTTCAAGTTAAATTAACTTGGAATGTCCTTCTAATTCATACTTCCAATTCATACGTGATTTTTTTAAACATCGTTAAGTCCAACCAATTTAAGAATACAGGGTTTGCAAGCCATGGTTTGGAGTAAAATTTTCTTGCTGTAAAGTGATTGCTGCCCTACCTGGGGCAGTTATAGAATAATCATGACGGATTGTGCTTGATCTTACATGTTGCAGCATTAAAAACTAGATGTGATCTTTCATGCTAGTAATACATAATGTGTCTCTATTTCAAGGTACCAATTTAAAGAGAGAGATATTTTAAATGTAGGTAAGCTGTGTAAGAAGAACCATATTGGGTCAGAAAAGGCTTTGTTCCCTGCCAACAGTAGGGAATCCTTAGGTACGTGAGATAAGAAACAGAAAATTATATACTGTCTCTCTGGTATAATGTGTCACGTTTTTACTTACCAGCTGTGGGACCACTGAGAGTTGCATTTGGAACCATTATAATAGATATTAATGAAATAGCTTTCAGTAATTTAAGTAGTAGTTAATTTTCTGGCATTTCTGCCATTTTGAACCATCTGTGATAGTGTTTTCCATAGTCTAATGACACATGAAAGAGAAAACTTCCCTTTCGTTTAGACTTTTACATAATATTAATTGGGTGAAAGACTCGGAAACGTAGACAGAAGAAAGTTAAATTCTTGTGAAGACTTGAGCATTTCTTATAGTTCAGGGGTGGGAGCAGGAAAGGGAAGGGTTACATTTTTATCAAGTTTTTATTAAGTTATTTTTTAGTCAGTTAAGTGACGTGCTCTCTCTACGTCTTGAGGTTTAGGGCATGTGTGCCAAACCAACCCTGTGCATAGTGTGTCACAGCAGAAAAATTCCTCTTGTCAAAGCCCACTCCTGGCTACTTTCCTGATATCCATCTCCCTGTTAACTCACTACCCCTACAAGTAAGGGAATGCAGACTGAATTGATTGTTCTGAAGGTATGAGCCCGCCACAAGCTGGCTCCTTCACATTCATACTTTTCCTGTAATGTGGTGTGCAGGCATCTAAGCATGTTTATAGGGAAAGGGTTGTGATGTTTTGAAGAGAGACAGCAATTGAAATGGCTTGTTCTGGTAGTGGTGGTCTCACTTTAGTTGTCATCCTTCTCATGGGTGCCTTAAGAGTGGGGAAAGACTGGTTTCTGTGTATGTGTGCTACATACGAAGTAAGGCTGATAGATTGTGTCAGTGCTGTGTACTGAGACTGAACTACATATTTGCAATAATTCACATTGTATGGGAACAGAGTCCTCTTTAGCTAGTAGAATATATAGCTTGGCTTCTGATTAACACAGTATTTTTCTGTGTTAATCAACAGGTAATCATTTCTGTTAACTGATAGGGAAAGTTGCAATGTTTTCCTTGGATGCTGTAGTAGCATAATATAGTAATATACAGTAAAATATAGTATAGTAGTAACACTGAAGTCAGTCAAAATCTACAAAAATTTGCTCACAGCGCTTTATGCCCACGTAGTTCCATCAATTTCATATTAAAGTCACACACGTGAATCCTGTTAGGCTCAACAGTGTTAGTTTCTTTCTAGCTAGCTACTTAATTGTGTGTATTTACACTGACAGAAAATAAGTTTGCTTTTAACATGTTATGGTTGCCTTTTTGTTTGTAAGTCCCTAAGCCAGTTTAGCTCATTTAAAAAACAACAACAACAAAACAAACAAAAAACCACAAATCTCAACTTAAATTGACAAGGTAAGATTAAATGGATTTACCATAGTCCTGGTAAGTGTTATAAGATTATGGTATCTTTCATGTGCTTATTTTCATTTCCTCTCACTGTTCAGTATTTTGCTATATATGAACTGCTGCACCTTGTTCTGGAGGAAGGATGTAGTCTGAGGAAATACCCCAAGAGACAGAGCTGGATAGAGCTCTAAGACTGTTCCTGCTCCAATACTTTGTGGTTTTGATACTCTGGCAACTTAGTATTTCTGATTATGTAAAACTATGGTAAAAGCTATTTCTTTCAAAAATCCTATTGTACTGGCCACCTTTAATATCAGACTTTTTACTTTAATGAGCTCAGATTATGTTAAGTCCTAATCCAAGCTAGGAAAGAAGAAACTGTAAAGATAGCTATCCCTTTGCAAAATATTAAAAGTAACATTCAGCTCTTTATGTTACACTACTGTCTGAAGGACCTAGTTGGGATAGACACTGCAAAAGCATTGAGTAGCCCTTATCCTAAGCTGCTTTCTTAAATCGCTGCACATGAAGTTCTGGTTCCTTGCTTTAGAAGGAAATTAGGCTTGGGGATGGTTATTTTTCTTGCTTTGGGGTGAGAGGGAAAGGTTGAACCCCAAATCAGAGGAGTTTGCTTACCCCTCTCCAGCAGAGCTAATCTTCATTGGATGAAATCATCTTTATATTTTGCAGAAAGTTGCACTAGAACCGGTTTGGTTTGGGGCAGGGGAGAGGTAGAGAAAAAACCCCAAACTCTTAGTAGCAACTCTTGATGTGTTTTATTGTAAAACCATTGATGACCTTATCAGTGTCTTGATCTAGTTGCATAAACAGCTGAATCTCTTAAAGATGAATTCTAATTTTTGGTATTGAAAATACTTCCTTTTGATGTTTTTGTAATTTTATGATAGGGAGAAAGACATTCTTTTTGACATACAGTAAAATGCCTTTACCTCTTTTGAGGTGTCATTAGATGAAAGTTAGGTTGTTCACTTTTTTTTTAGTTGGTTTAGAATGGAGAAAGGTAATTGCCAGGTGTTAAAACTGTTCCTATATGTGTCATGTGATGTTGGTATTAACAGTAAAATACTTATCCATGCAGCATAGCTCTGACTTAAGAGAAGTACTTTCAAAGCAGATTTCTTCCATAGTTCATTACATTTTTATTTCTATGTAAAGGTGAGATGTGATCGTCTAGTTTACTGCTCTTTTTTGTGGTGTTGCTACTGCTTAGTTCCTTCACGTTAGCTAGAAAGTAAAATACTTCAGTAACTTACTGATCACACTCTGGCCATTTTTGTGGACCTTTGTAGACAAAATGGCTACTAGAGCAACCATTTCCGTGTGGGATAGAGAGAACCAATACAAAATCAACTTTGGTTTTACTTACTGAGACAGCAGGTCAAATGATGGAATGAAGGTCCAAGTTAATTTATTTGTTATCTAATAAATAGAGTATAGGATGGCCAGAAAGTGAAGGTGGATCCTTGGTCAAGACAGGATCCACCATAGAAAAGCCTGATGAATAAAAAGCAACAGAATGAACTACAGTAATGCACATGGCCAATTGGTAATGTTGTTAAGCTATTCTGTATTACTTTGAGTTAATTTCTGCAAATTCTTCGGTTTCAGATACATTTTTCTGTAGAGGAAGAAGAGAAGACAGATTTATCTTACAACAAAGATTGAAATTCACTTAACAGTATATGCCTTTTTACAGCGCTTACATTTTATAGTACCATTCAGAGCAGACTTTCAGATGCACAGAAATAGAAAAGTTGATTAAACTCAGCTCAGTAGATGATATAAGGATGAACAAAATAGTCGTAACCAGCTAATGTTATTTTTCATTGTAGTGTGGAGTTGATCTCTTTACCCCTGAATTATGCTTCTCAAAAAGATTTTTAATACTTGACTGATAGGCTCTGTTTATGCAGTACTAGAAGAAGCAACAGTGATGGAAGATGATTGGTGCAGCCTGAGAAATGACTCAGTATCACTTTATACAGCTCTACAGGAAACTCTGCTTTTCTTGACTAATGGTTTTGTGGCTGCAAATAAGTGCCTAATGATGTCTCCAAATTGTTGATGCATCTGGAAATGGAGGGAAAACTAATTCTGGTAAATTAAAGCAAAATACAGATGTTTCCACAGCATAACCTGTAGTACCTTACAAAGCAAACAAAAACCTCTTAAAAGGCTAGAGCAAAGACAGTCATGAGGGATTGTTAAAGCTGCTGCAAGTTGATGTTCAATAGGATGTGATTGTCATGATTCCCCCCCCCCCCCCCCCCCCCCTCTCTGGTTTCAATTAATTGTTTAGTTTTTGCTTACAAAACTCTAGCTCTTGGGGACATATCTCCTCTTCAGATTTTTTGTTTGTTTGTTTGTTTCACTTAATATTCACCTAGGGTTGGCAGTCTTAAGGTAAGGAAAAGTCTTTGAGAGGGTAATGAAAGTAAAGTGATGGTATACGTATACAGTGGTTGTGATTATACGTAGTGCAAAGGGAAAAGCATGATAAGCTTCATCACTATGCAATCTGAAAACTGTTGGATTTCAGCTACGTGCATACAAATAAATTTAATGTCTTGGTATGTTGCACACTATGCAGGCCTACTTAGGAAGACAGTTATGCCCCAGTGAGTTTAGTTAATTTGACAGAGATCATATGAACAAGAAGAATGCATTTTGCATAGTGAAAATTGTATATACATACCACAGATTTCCTAATTTGTATTTAAATCTTGATTCAGACCTTGAATCTATTGAGAAATACTTTGCTTTCGGTAATTTTTAATATTCTAGTTTCTAGTAGTATTAGCATATTTTTTTCATGATTTGCAAGTGCAGAATATGAAGTATGTAAACTCATGTAGTCCTTGATTCACAGGACTGACTTACCAGCCTTTGTTGGTGTTCCTGTTGCTATAATATCCAGAAAATGTTAGCTTTGCAAAAAAACTGCTTTGCTGCTTCCCCTTATCCTCACAAAACAGTAGAAATATTCAACGTGTGAGTGATAGCATAAGTGATGTCTCGGTAAGGAATAGAAGAGGTGTCTTTCTGCTTGATTTTTAACTGAAATTTATAAGATCAAATTACTTGTTTATGTTGGAGCAGTTGATAACAGCAAAGAATATGCTGCCTATTTAATATGTTTTTTTGCTCAACAAATTTTTTTTTATTTAAGGCTGTTGACTTCTGCAGTATATTTGAAACCTTTTTGTTGAATGTGGGATGTTTTTATTTTTTTCTCCCTTCCCGATTTTGCAGTTCGCTCCTTTGGTACAGAAGATAGACCAACTGATAGACCTATACCACCTCGTGATGAAGTCTTTGAGTATATTATATTCCGTGGCAGTGACATTAAAGACCTAACTGTCTGTGAGCCACCAAAGCCTCAGTGTTCTTTGCCACAGGACCCTGCTATTGTTCAGGTAAGTCATATTTTAGACGTTTGTTGCTGAAGGTGTAACCTGGTAGCTTTAAGTGCTCTCTAGCTGAGTGTTTAAAATGAAAATGTTTGTTGCTGTAAAGTTCACAACCCAGTGTAAAGAACTGTGGAAAGATTTTCCTCTTTTGATTCATGTCTTCGACTGTGAAAATGAAGGTTGAAATCTAACTCTAGCATAATGCATTGGATACCAAAGCTGCCAGTTTTTCAAAAACAACTAATTACTTTTGGTAGACCTTGATGCTTTTTTTTTGAAAGGTACTTGGCTTAGGAGGACACATATGCAAGAGTTCTTGGAAAGATCAGGCTTGGTATAAGTCAAGTGGAGTAGATGCTGAAACCTCTCCAAATAATTAGTGATTTTTGCTTGTTTTCTTTTCTTTGGATTTTAATGTTCCACTTTTTTTGCTGACTGTGACTTTAAAAGTGTTTCATCTAGCTATGTGTTTTTAAAAAGGCTTCATGCTAAAAGTCAGTTATTTGAAAAGAGAATACTAGGTTGCTGAAGGGAAAGCAACTTAAAACTTGAAGCCTTCAGGGTTAATTAAGCTGTTATTTCATAGTAAATGGACTGACAGAGACAGTTATTATTGATCTCTGAAATTTGTTGGCTTGTTGATTGTGCTTGTGGGGTGTCTTAAAATCATCCCTGAGAGCAAGATGGAAGTTCTTGGTTCAGATGGAATTTGATAATTCCATGTAAGTGCTTACTTTTCTAATGTTTAACTATTTTGTAAGATAAAATTTTTGATACTTCCTTACAAAGAACCCTTGCCATCTTCTAAGGTCTTTTGCCAAATTTGGTGCAGCTCCTTCTGTCAGTGATAGTTGAGAGCTGTGAAATTGCATTACTGATAACCCCAATGATAGTAATAACCCCACCCTCCTCCAGTATGTTTAGGTCTTTCATTATTCATGTGATTTTTTAAAACTTCAGGGAAAAAGATATGACATTTTCCAAGTTTGCCAACAAAAGCTTTATACACATATTTGACAAGAGAATCCAGTATCTGAGGTTCTAGGGAAAAGATTACAAAATTTTATGGTGCTGTTTTCACAAGCTTGTGGTATTGGAAGGGTGAAACTGCTTTCTAAACTGTATACATACACGTGAAAAAGTTTTCTGCTAACTGTTGTCTGTTTTGAGTTTTCATGCAGAGTAATGTAATTCATTATTTTTGTGCTATCTTTGCTTCTGCATTAAAGTGGTTAAATTCTTGATATTAAAAGAAGCAACTTCATGAATGCTAAGGTCTTGTATACGTATTAGCCACAGTGGTGGCGTTAGGGTAAATTTAACAAATAGTTTTAGAGTTTCTGCGTTTCTTGCCTTGCAGAACTGTTTCCTACTTTTTGTGTAAACATTAATTTCTGCAAGTGTGTTTTATCTTTAGTCTTCACTAGGATCTTCGACTACATCTTCATTCCAGTCTGTGGGGTCCTATGGCCCTTTTGGCAGAATGCCTGCATACAGTCAGTTTAGTCCAAGCCCGCTGGTGGGACAGCAGTTCGGCGCTGTTGGAGTTGGTATGTTAATTTTTATTATTTGATGTTTTCCTATAAGTGAAGTTGCATGTGTGTGCATAGACAGTAATCAGTGCTTATAATTCCATCAATTTATCCAAATTATCCTGTCTTAAGATAAGGGCAGGTCCAGAGTCTTCAATCTGTATCAATCCCACAGTTCAGCTCAAAAGTAGAGAGTTTTTCATAGCCTTCGCAGCTCAAATCAAAGCAATTATGATTGAGAACTAAATACCCTATCTCAGAGGGATGAGTGGGGAAAGGTTTCTGTATTCATGAATTCATTCTTTTTCATATATATTCATTACATTCGTCATGTATTCATTGTATTTCACAAGTGGTAGAGGCAGCTCCTCCACAAAATAGCTGTGTCCACAAAATAGCTCCTCCATAGCTGTGCTGTGGACATCTGGTATCCCAAGTTGACCAGGTGCTGTGTGCCTTAACCAAGGGTTTGGATTATTCAGCAGTCCATGTGCCAGCACAGTCCTCCAGCTATTCATGAGATGGTAGCTCGGCATGAAGTCCATGCTTGAAGTATTTGTGAGCTGCATGGGTTAGTTGCTCCTTTATACTGCAGATGCTCTCTGAGACTCACCAACCAACTTTCATTCCCCCCCCCCTTAAAGTTTTTTATTTCACCTTTTAGTTTTTCACATAGGAGCTTATATTCTTGTAACTGTTATGGCGACAGTGTTACTCTTGGTACTGAAAATGTTAGCCACGTGAAAGGAAGTCTGTAGAATTGGCCATAACTTGGTATCAGTTAATAAGATATGAGAGTCATATTTTTGTTTAAAAGTTGTTAAGTGGAAATTTATACCAAGAACACTTGTTTATTACTCTGTAAGATGCTGTCATGACTATGCGATGTTAATGCTTGTGATACTAAAGTTAGTGGTGCTTTTTTTTTTTAGATAAAAACATCAAGATACTACAGTCTTACCAACTTGCTACAGATACATACATTATATTAAACTTAAAGTGTATGGGAAGGGACGACCTATGTGTATTCTAGAATAACTGCCTAATATGGCTATATGGCTTCACTAATGATTTAGTGAATTTAGTGAATTTAGTGAATTTAGTGAATTTAGTGAATTTAGTGAATTTAGTGAATTTAGTGAATTTAGTGAATTTAGTGAATTTAGTGAATTTAGTGAATTTAGAATTTAGTGATTTAGAATTTAAAAAAAAATATAGAAAAAAGTCTAAACCAGGCTTTACAAGTATATTATTTCTTTCAAAGCAGGAGGTTCTTTAACATCTTTTGGAACAGACTCTTCAGCCAGTGCTAGCATGTCCCAAAGCACTGCAGTTGGTTCTGCGTTTACAACGGATGCAAGATCACTGAAAACACAGATGTCTCAAGGTAAATATTTTTTAATAACTCTTTCATCTTTTTTGACCGATCGTGCCCCTGTGATTTAGGTGGTTGCCAGAAATGCTAACCAAACAGCTGAATTCTGTCATGAAAACAGTTGGTATTAAAACCAGAACGCGCTGAGAGGCTTTGTACTTGCTCTTTAAATGCATTTTCCTACATCTTGGAGTGCTGCATAGGTAACTGTTAGCAACACATTTGTTGTTATCCTTAAAGCATCTATATTGAGGAGTAGGGCTTATTTCAGCTGCATAATGTTGGCAAATAGGTGCATATGGAATTTCAATATCTAGGTTTATTGGTAGCATGACAAAACTCAAGATACTTCATGCTGATTGAATTGTGAAGTCCTTCAGCCTACAATTTTTAAATCTTTATTCATAACGGTATTTTTTGTCAATGTTTATTTACATATATAATATTAACAGCAGGCCTGATTGCCTGTAGAGGTAGTGACATGACAGTTAAGTCGGCTTAATAGTAATAGAAACCGTATGGGTAGTTTGTGTAATATTGGAACAAGAAAGTAGAAGCAAAAAGGAGATTCTTGATGCTTTTTGAGTGGCAAAGAAAAAGGAAATTAAATGTTGAGCACTTTCACCCTCACTTTTTATGCAAATGTGTTGATTGCTCCTCAAAATCCAAAAGGCATTATTTCCTGCTCTTCCACTCTTCATTGATGCGAGTAAAAGTGTGTACTAAGATATATTCCTAACGTTATTTTTAAGTTTATGCAGTCGTGTTAAAAGGCAAAACACTTCACTTACAGCAAACAGGGTTTTTCCTAAATTCTAGTTGAGATTTGTATACCAGTTAGGACTGCTTTCTAGGATTAGTTTAGTAGATTACCAAAAATAGGTTCTACTTTGTTGCATTAATTGAAGGGGGGGGGGGGGGGGAGCATGCTGAGCATTTACTGTCTCTCTGTTGAAAGAGTAGCTTGGTTTTCTGTAGGTGAAATTAAAACCTGTATGATTCTTGGACTTAATGTATGACACATGCTCCAGATGAACGTACATTCTGCCACAAAATTTCCTGTGGGGCACCAACAAGTTTTTTCTGTGTGTGTTTGCTTCTAAAATTATTTGTCATCTTTGTAGATTTTAAGTGTGGTGTGGTTGGTTTTGGGGTTTTTTTGTGTTGGTTTATTGGGGGTGTTTTTTCTTCTTTTGTTTAGCTTTTTTAATGGGGTACGACGTTGTTGTTTTACTTATTGAGACTTGAGTCTTATTCTAATTTCTTAGTAGATTTACCTATATGGTGTCATAAACTTGTCTGGCCAGATGAAATGTCTCCATTCTAAACATGCTTCTGGCTCCAGTCACTCATGCTGCAAATTGAAATGTATGAACAGCACTTTGTGGGGAAGCTTTCATAGCTCCTTCATCTGCATTATGCCTGGTACTAGCCATCACTGTTCATTTATTTTGTGGTGATCATACAACAGAATGCACTAGATGAAATGAAATTGCGGTATCGTAACTGTATCTCTGCCTTTGGGAGCAGTCACTTTCCACTTGGCTTTCCAGGGAGGCAGAAAGAGTATTTTTTACCTCCAATCAATCAAAAAATTTAATTCCACAGCTAAATGCACATCATGGATGGGTTGGTAGGGATTAATTGTCCTACCCATTTTTTTCTTTTAGACTGGGGGAAGGGGAATTGCTAAATATCCTTCATTCTGGATTAGTGGATCTGAGGGTGCAGAAATATTTATTTCTTCTTTGGACACAGCTGTCTTGACTGGTAAGGCAGATAAACCTGTCAGTCTAGATTGGTTGAGACCAGTAACTCAAATTTGTAGATGAGAAATAACTCTTTGGGTTTTGGTTTTGTTTTGTCTTCTTCCTAGGTCGTTCAAGCCCTCAGATAGATCATTTGAGAAGGAGCCCCACCATGGAACAAGCAGTACAAACAGCTTCAGCCCACTTGCCTACTCCAGCACCAGTTGGGAGGAGGAGTCCTGTACCAGCCAGACCTTTGGTGTCTGCTAGCCAAAAATCGTTAGAGAATCAAGAGCACAGACGAGGTAGCTTTGGTTAATTTTCATACTACTTATTTTCTTCCATATACATATGAAGTGCTCTTTTTAAGGGTAACGTGTAGGAATCTTCCTGCTGTCCATTACTGGTAGACTGGCCAGCAGAGACCTGGATTATATGTATTTCTTTAAAAAGTCAAGCATATATTCTAAATTTTTTTTTCTTTTATGAGTTAAACTTGTGGTTTACTTTTATAGGTTTGGATTTTTTTAAAATCGGAACTATATAACTATATACAAAAGTATGATCAAAAATACCTAATTGGATAAACAAATCATTTTTTTATTTCCAACTTTAGCTGAAGCACACAAGGTTTCAAGATCAGAAAATGAACTCAGAAATGAAAACAAACGACAAATTGGTAAATCCTGTTTTGAGAAATAGCTATCATTGTTTTCAGACTTCATTAATTTTTTTAAAAGTCTGCTAAAGTACAGCATTGTTGTATAGTTTGTGAAGTGCTAGGACTTTTTCTAACATCCAGAAATCTTGCAGTTCAGATTACGGTGGTAATGAATTTATGTATTTAGAATGCTTTCACATAATTGTTTCTAGCGGGTAACAATAACTTTGCATTGGGTCAGAATAATACAAGCACAAAAAGTCAACATTAAAGAGAAAAATATCTTCTGGTTGCTCTATGTTAAGCAATTTGAATAAAAATGCAAAACCAAGCGGTATTCATGGATTTATAAACACAATAGCATGAAATAAAACCTGTCGCCTTTCTACAAAAATACTTGACTGAAATGCCACTAACATTTTAACTCTTCTTCCAAAAGCTTTTAATGACTTCTAGAAAGTCTTTTAGTACCCACGTTTAGTACTATTATGCTTTCTGTGTCACTGCCATAATTACTGTAAGTGAATTTACAAATTACAAGCTGCTCCGACAGGACTTTTAACAACAGAAGTGCAGGAAGAGGATGCATGAAGTCCCAACCTGTTACCCCAGGAATTAAAAAAAAAAAACCAAACCAAACAAACAAACAAAAAAAACCCCACCCAAAAAACCCACCCACCCTCCCACCACCCTCAAAGAAAAACCAATCCACAAAACCCAACCAAACAGAATTTCCCTCTTTTCAGTTCCAGGTGGACCTTCAGCACGAAGAGGCCGTGGAGGTCACAGAGGGGGCCGAGGAAGATTTGGTATTAGGAGGGATGGTCCAATGAAGTTTGAGAAGGACTTTGACTTTGAAAGTGCAAATGCGCAATTCAACAAGGAGGAAATTGATAGAGAATTTCATAATAAACTTAAACTAAAAGGTAAACAAATTTTTGCTTTAGATTTGAGCATGGAAAAACTGTCTTGCTGTTTTAATCGTACCTTGGAGAACAACTTTTAAAAGGCATATCCTACTAAGTCTTGTTTGCAGTCATGAAAAAAAAATCAATGAACAAGTAAACTGGGATCATTTATTTAATTAATACTTGGGTCAATATTTGAGTTTTGAAGGAATTTTAACTAGCAAATATCATACATCATGTTCTAACAAGTCTGTTGGCTAAAAATGCAGATTACTTGTGCAGAAGTCCCAATAGCATGAGTTTACTTTTGAGTTCTGGAAAAGATGCAATAAAAGAAAACCCATATTTTATGTTTTCAATTATTAATAGACCAGAAACAATTGCAAAAACATGAGTTTGGGATCAGAACTTTGCTTGGAGGATGCATGAGGGTTTCAATTTAAGAAAGCTTCTAGCATTTCTTTGCTTTTACCCTTTTCCAAAGAAACACAGGAGTAGTTCGAATCCATACTGCCAGCACTTCTGTTTTGTTTTCTAGCAGGCTTCCATTTTAATTACGTCATTCTCTTGTGACCAGCCACCTGTCCCTTACACTGCTGCTACTATTTTTGGACGAAATTGTTACAGGTTAAAATGGGGAGTTCCCTATTTCAGTAAATGATTGGCTAAAAGTTGGGAAACAAAAGGTAGGAATAAATGGTCAGATTTCAGTGTAGAGAAAAACCACCAGTCGAGTCCCATAGGATGTGTTCTCTGGTGCTTACCTCTTTTTCTGGATCATTTTTAAATGAGTTGACAGTTTGCTGTTGATACTATTTTTTTTCAGAATAATAAAGAAAGGGAAAGTTAACCATAAAGAGCTATAGAAATATTTTATAAGACAGTGATAATTTTTGTGTGTGTGTGTGTGTTGTGGAAAGGCTGAGCTGGTTATCTAAAGTTTATGCACAGCATCATGAGATTTAAGCTGTAAGCATTTAGGATTGAGACTTTTAAGTTCATAATAGCTAGTTCTGTTGAACCGTCAGCTTTTTCAGTACCAGTCAAAACAGTAAGTTGAACTTTAGACATTATTAGGGAAGAAATATATCATAAAGTCAGTTCACGGCATAGTATCTTGAATGCTGGCCCTGTGTCTCAAAGGAGATAACAGCAAAGCCAGAAGACAAAGGAGAAGGGTAACAGGGATGAGCAAAAACATGGAATGGCTTTTACAAGGAATGACCGAGTGAGGCTTTTAAGTCTGGAAAGGAGGTAGCTAGGAGGTTAGAAAATAGATGGCTGTTGAATCCATTCTACCACAGGTTTTTTTTGTCAATTAAACCCACAGATAAAGAGGGTATCAAACCTCCAGACAGCAACAGCAAAACATCGTAATTTATGTGTCAAATAATTTTACTTCCACATTAAATTTTGGAGGGGTTTTTGAATTTTTGAGCATTCAGTATAGTTTGTGTCTGTCTGGGAATAAGTTAACAGTGCTTTATTTTTTAGTATGATGGTCTGGAAGGCTTCTGTTCACTTTTATTTTCCAGAAGATAAACTTGAGAAACCAGAGAAGCCTGTAAATGGAGAAGACAAAGGTGACTCAGGTGTGGATACTCAAAATAGTGAAGGGAATGCGGATGAGGAAGATCCACTTGGACCCAACTGCTACTATGACAAAACCAAATCCTTCTTTGATAACATCTCCTGTGATGACAATAGGTATGGCCTGCAAGGGGAAGCTTGTTAGTCTACTTCATGTGCGTTTATGTCATAAGGTAGTGTCAGCACTACTCATTACAATCAACTCTGAATCGAAAGTGAGTAAAGCTTATTTCCACATGCGGTGGGCAAAAATAAAACAGGAATATGAAGCACAAAATTTCTTTGTGGGCAAGTGCAGTACATTAATAGGAAGACGTTTTTAAATGTTGATTTAGAACCATCCTTCTCAAACTTGGTGTACGTACTCCTTTCTCCTTTCCAGATTTACTAAAGTGGGGGTTTTGTTTTGTTTTGCTACTAAATTACCACTTCAGTTAAATCAATTATGACACTGCTTTGGTAATGGTTTCTGAGGAGATTACATAACCGTCTTGGCCAGTAGTGTTGTTTGAATGGGAAGATAGTGTTTCAGGAAAATTAAAGCTTATTTTTTGCTGTTGCCTCTTTATTGGACAAGACGATGTGGATTGCTGACCTATTTTGAATTATGGGCTGGGGGGATTGTTTTGTGGTACTGGCAGCTAGATGAAATAACATCTGTAACTGCAAACTCTTACTTTCTGTTTCTTGTTTTAAATTGCAGACAACTTTTTATTTATTTTATTTTATGATGCTGTGTGCAGAGGATATAGACTGTGTCCTTCTATATGGGAAACTCTTACAGCATTATTAATATGTAATTAATGATACTGTAACGTACCCCTTTTCATTGAGTTAAATTAATTTTGGCAGATACCTACATTCTTGCAGAAGGGATAATGTAGAGATTTACAATGTGATTAATGTATCATTCTTCATTTAATGGGCTTTCTGGCGATTCTAATTAAGACAGGCAATATTCTTTCTGAAGTGTGTTTTAAAACAATCCCTGTTCCTTTTGCATGGCAGAGAACGGCGACCCACCTGGGCTGAGGAAAGAAGATTAAATGCCGAGACCTTCGGAATACCATTGCGTCCCAATCGTGGCCGTGGAGGGTACAGAGGCAGAGGGGGAATTGGCTTCCGCGGTGGAAGAGGACGAGGAGGTGGAAGAGGTGGCTTCACTGCCCCCCGAGGATTTCGTGGTGGATTCAGAGGAGGTCGTGGAGGCAGGGAGTTTGCTGACTTTGAATATAGGGTAAAATATATTTAATCTTACTATGACCTGATCCACTGTTCTTGGAAACTAGTGGTAAAAAAACCTCCTGCTTTTAGATTTGATGTTGAACTGGAATTTCTTGAATAGTATTTTGCAGGTACTCTGAGCTACTTAATTGAAAGTCCATTAATGCTGAAAATTTTAGTTACATAGCATCATTTTACTATCAACAGCAACCAAAACTAAAAGCTACTTTTCTTCACATGCCCTAAATATTTGTTCTATAGCTGGAATTGGGGGGGGGAGAGGAGAAGAAAAAAGTAAAAGTTCTGCAGATTTAATACAAGTGTTAGAAATGTGAATTGCAAACAGTTTTCTAAGCAATATTGTAAAATGTAAAGATTGAGAGGGAGTAATTTAACTTGCTTCTAGTGTGCAACAAACTTTTTTTTAATTCTTTGTGAATGAGTTTGCGCAAAGCCTGTAGGCTTCTAAGATTCTATATAACCCCTAAAATAGAGTAATGGAAGTTACTGAAGCATAGCAATGACCCTTTGCAAAAAGGAAGATAAAATAATACTTGAGTTCTGTAGGGCCCTGTTACATACCTTTTTTGGTTTGTGGGTTGTTTTTTTTTTTTTTTTAAACTCTAACTTTACATAATTATATCCAATAGCTGTTGGGGAAAGCTAAGGCAGGATTGAGTTTTTTCAGCCAGTCATTCAGTAAAAATGAACTGTCGCAGATAGGGCATAAAGCTTCAAAAGAAAAGATCCCTGTCCATCCCATAGAGAAAGTGTTTTAAAAAGATTAAAATAAGTACTACTACTTTATTTTTAGTTAAATGTGAATGAAGCTTAAAGTTCCTTTAGGCGTTATGTACAAGCCACCAT
Organism: Mycteria americana; assembly: GCF_035582795.1. Taxonomy (NCBI): domain Eukaryota; kingdom Metazoa; phylum Chordata; class Aves; order Ciconiiformes; family Ciconiidae; genus Mycteria; species Mycteria americana. Next base: position 39,036,533 of record NC_134372.1, read on the forward strand.
GTAAGTCTGCTAACTGAAGTAACCTGATGTACAAACATGCTTTCATAATCATGTAACCATGGAAAGAGTAATTTGTTCTGCAAGAGCTAAAAGCAGAATCTTCCTTTACAGTATAGTTACGCAATTTGTTGCTTTTGCAACACTATTAAGACATCCATTTCTCTGTTTCCTGTTGAAGATCTTAACACGTCTTCCTACCAGCCATTCAGAGGAAGGACAAAGTTAGTTGTCAGCCCCAGCTAGTAAAGCGATGTATTCTGTGCTAGTGGTATCTTAGGTGCACTTCCTTTTCCTGGGAAACAATGTAAATTCAACTCTTTATGAAAGCTGATTGATCATACAGGTTATATCAATCAGCAGAGCTCAGTTGCTTGAAGAACCAAAGTCCTTTTATTTCACTGCAAGCCATTTTTTTGGCATTAAGCGTGTATATTCAACTCGAAAGTTAGCTTGTTAAGGAACAGAAATAATACTGGCATAATGCTTAGAATCAGTAACAAATATAATTAACCAGATGGATACAAGTAAATGTAGGCTTCCACAATTTTGACTGGGACAGAAGAACTTTTACTGGTAGCTTCTGCGTGAGCAGTTAGAGTTTTGCAACACAAAGTCCTTGTTTTCTGTTTGAAGATTTAAATATTTTTAATTCAAACAAAAAAAGGGGGGGGAGCCTTTTTTCATCACAGAAGATTTCTGACTGTCCCTCAGTTATTCCTTCACTAGTTTGCAACAATTAGTCCTGTGACTTAAAGAAATTTTTGGTAGCTGAGCATGAATTGAAATGAGGGGTTGAAGACCAAAGATTTGAATCTCTGAATGAAAGAATTTCACAGCCTTCCAGATAAGTAGGAGGTAGTGTAAAGACCAAGGATTTGTGCCAGGCATCTAGTCAAAGTGACGAGCTGCTTCAGTCCATGCCAGACTGAGGGTGTTTTGACCAGATGCTAACCTGATCACATAGGGAAGTCTCCTTTCTGATGGCAGAAGATGGGAAGTAGCCATCACAGCGCATCTTCTCCCAGTGCTGTTGCCCAGATTAATTTGTGATTTTTGGTTTGCAAAATTAATTTTAACATTCTACTGTTGTTCCCTCTAGAAAGACAACAAAGTTGCTGCATAGTCTACAAGAAAGCTGAAACCGGGTGAACGTCTAGATCTTCTTGATCCAGAGAATTAGTTTCAATCTCTGCAAAGAATGAAGTTAATTTGCTGTATACTTGTCACCAGCACTGGGATTTAACTATTTAATTTCAAAGGGGTGTAATGCAGTTACTTTTGAAAAATGGCCATCTTTGAAAACAGTGAGCATTAAATATATTTGAGACAGAAGGATAAGTAATTTCTTATGTATAGTTAATTATAAAGCAGTACTTCGATGGAGTTCAAGTATTTTTTCATCACTGAAAGGATTTTTCTTATTACTAAACTGTATTTGATAATTGCTTCAAGTTGTAAGGACAATTGTATGCAGAAGGCCGTCGATACTGTGAGTGTTTGGATCCACTGAAGGTTGTTTTTTGGAAATCCTGTAATATCCCTTTTGAGATAGTTGTACTTTTATCAACTAGGGTGCTGGACAGTAGAAAACTTGCTTTGTCAGTCAAATATGTACACACAGTAAATACTGTTTCTTAGGCAAAGGAAACTTTTTATATAGTTGTAAAATTCCATTATATCCCATTGCCAAAGAAACATTACAAACTTTGTATAGCTGTATAAAAAGCAACTAATTTTTTAAAGAATAAACATTTTTAAGTCGGCAAACATACTGTGTTATTGCAAAAGTTGATATGCTGAAGAACACTGAATTAGTTGGGTTTTTTTTTTCTTTAGCAGCTTTTCAGGCTTAAATGTTTGATTTTATATTTGGACTATAGTGAAGATTTGAAAATGTTCTTCCATTACATGAAACTGGATACACTCTTCACTTCTCTTGCAAGACGTTGATTTTGTAGCTTCTGGCATATCACAGGATTTGACCAAATTAAGGAGATATTTTCAAATAAGGAGAAAAGAGATTTTCGTATGTCAAAATTTGCAATTAATTTTACTTAGTGATAAATATTAACTTTTTTTAATAATGGACCAGGCACACGAGTTTGTGATTCTCCTGGAATGCCTGGGACAAAAGTATGTCTCCATTCGTCAATTCTTGAAATGTTAACTTTGTTGTAATACCTGTAGGCATAAGCAATTTAAAGAATTCTTAGTGTTTGAAGTTGTTTGCATTTTGATAGACCATAGCTTGGAGACATTGGGACTCTGGCTCTAAGACCGTGAAGTCACAAATGACATAGTATGGACTTTTTGCCAATTCTGAGTGACTAGTTACAACTTTTTGATACGCTGAAACAGAAACCTGGTCATTTGTGTCTGTGTGTGTATATGAAGGCCACAGGAATAAAGGGATCCAAAGATGAAAACATTTTGATCTAATTTGCTGATTTTTTTTTTTTTTTACTTTATCTTCAAAGTGTTCAGTGGTGATAAAGATGTGGAAAACTGCACTGTTGGAAAATTGGAATATTTAAAAGTGGTTGATAGAATCTTAATTTTATAACTTTTGTATAGCACTACAAGGAAGTATTTTGTAATTGGTTTCCTTATTAAGGTCAAGTACTTGGCAACCGTAGAAGTTAGGTAATATTGTTTAGTAATGTTTTTTGCATGTTAACAACAATGCCTTTTGGGATCCATGAATCATGACTCTGAACACCTGTCGAGGGTTTTGACCACAGAGGCAAGTGCTGTACTGTTGCAATAACTATGTATGCTGTATGAGGTGTCCCAGGCTTATTTAAACACGATGAATTGTACATACCAGTGATACCTGCTGCCACGGTGTGAGTGTCGGTCTGTCCCCCGGTGCGTGGTGAGGAGGGGGGGCTCTATGCCCAGGAAGCAGCAGCGTGGCATACCTTCAGTGTACCTTGCTCCACGGAAGTGAGGGTTTCTCTTTTTTTTTTTTTTTTTATTTTAAACCAGAATAAACTGTTCAATAAAACCAGTCTTTTGGAGGTTGCTTCTTATGACTAGGGCTACCGTTCTGGCGGGAGGGTAGTGGTCGCTCTTCTGCTGGACCTGGGCAGAAAAAGCCTCCTTGTTCCAGCCCCCTGCCGGGCTGGCCGGGGGCCGAGGGGGCGGGTCCTTCTTCCCGCCGGGCAGGTGTTTTCCCTCCCGCAAAGGAGGAGGGGCGGGCCGGGGGCGGTGCTGGCCGCGGCAGAGGCCGAGGCGGCGGCCGGGCGGGCCGAGCGCCGCCCCGGGCCCTGCTGCGGTGGGCGCGTTTGGCCGCGCCCCGCCCCGCCCCGCCCCGGCTGGGCCCCGCCTCCCCCCGCCGCGGAGGGGCCGAGGCGTGCGCGAGCGGCCCCTGCGCGCCAATCGGAGCCTGCGGGGGGCGGGGCCGCCGGTTCCCCTCAGCCCTTGCGCGGGGCGGCGGCGCCATGTCGGTGGCGTTCGTGCCGGAGCGGCTGCGCGGGAAGGCGGAGGTGAACCAGGAGACGCTGCAGCGGGTGAGCGCGGGCGTGAGGGGCCGGGGAGGCGGCGGCGATGGCGGCGGCTGCGGCAGCACGGGCCCTGCCGGCTCGGCTGAGGTAGAGCGGGCCCTGCCCTGCCCGGCGCGGCCTCGGCGGGGGGCGGTAGCGGCTGGCGGCGGGCGGTGACGGCGCGCTCCTGTGCCCTAGTTGCTGGAGGAGAATGACCAGCTGATCCGGTGCATCGTGGAGTACCAGAGCAAGGGCCGGGCCACCGACTGCGTGCAGTAAGTGAAGCCCCCGCGGGCGCGGGTGCCGGGGCGCGCCCGGCAGCGACGGGCAGGCAGGCTCTGACCCCGCCGGGCCGCTCGCTGCTTCCTCTGGGGCAACCCGGAAGCCCGAGAGCTTCACAGGCCCCAGAGCCCTGACGAGGTTGAAATGCGGTTCCTGCTCTCCAGAGCTTTCCAGCCGTTAAAAAGCAAATGCCGTTGCACTTCCTAAGAGGCTTCCCCAAAATTATTTGCGCAGATCTGTAAAGCAGAAATGCCGCCGTATAGAATCAGTGTGATGCCTGCTCCTTTCTGTCAAGGTTTTTGTTCCGTGTTAATACGAAAACCAGCTCTGCTGGGCAGGTTTGTCTTCCCGCCAGTGTGTGTAAAACACCGAGTGGTTTTTACGGAGGAGCGAGGGTAGCCGGCTTGCGGCTCTGCAGCAGTTCAGCTCTTAAGCCTGCGGAGGACCCGAATGACAGACAGGCTGACAGCGGTTGCCGAGCCTGGGCCATGCTGGCTGTATGCTCAGACCAGCCCAACGGCAGAGCTTTGTCATCTCCAACCCCTGAGCTGCTCTCTTGCAGTCCTGCATCTTTTCAATACTGATCATACAAAGATCTTAATGTGCATGTTTACTATCACCAAAGTTGGTTAGTAGAACATACTTCGTTACAGCGTACAATTCAGTGGCATATACTGGGCTTTTGAACCGGAAAAGGATATGGAGGCGTTTGCCCTGATTCATTGTTTTCATAGTTCGGTATTTCTTTCCCTAACAGCAAATACTGATCAGATTACAAAAATGACTATTAAAGTGTGGGTAGGTGACTAGAAAAGAACACATTTCCCAGATACTGTGTTTCTTCCTCTCATAGGTACCAGCATATCCTGCATAGAAACCTCATTTATTTAGCTACAATTGCTGATGCGACACCAGCCAGCACGCAGAAGACTGTAGACTGACTGCACATACCTGGACACGAGCACTGATGATTTAAGAATCTATAGAAATACTTAGTTTAGAGTCCCACTTTGAGAGCTGAGAAGGTGTGGTCTTGAAAGGCAGGTAAAAAGTCATCTGTACTTTTATGTTAAAGATGTGAATGTAGCTTTTGATGTAATGTTAGGCTAGGTTTTCCCCCATTACTGTAAGCAGAACTTGAGGGTGATAATTACTTAATCACATTTCCTTTTTCTCCCTGAAAAACTCCATGTAGTATACTTCTGAAAGTAGCCTGCCTGTCAGGACAGCACTACCAGAAATGCCTTTGGCGGACTCTTGCAGTCTCATTGAAGCAGAGACTGTTTCATGACTAAGGTTGTATAACAACAGGGTAAGCACTGAGCTAGGTAACTTCTACCTCCAGCATGACAAAGTCAGTCATATGTTGCCATATATATAAGCAATAGACTGTTTTGCATCTTGTATCATAGGAATTGTGCTTAATAAACTAAAGATGTTCTTTGTAAATTATTGTATATTCTGGATTAATGTAACGTTAACAAAGGAGCAGCTCAGTGATTCAGTGAAATAGAAACATTAACTTTTGGGGACTGTTGTATAACTTAGAGCAATTAAGTGCAAGGGAGAAATCAAGCCTTTATTTCAGTGAGAGATGGCTGTGTGTTTGCCCTAGTTGTGTCAAAGACTTTCCCTTTTTGCTTGAAATGCTCTGTACTGCAGACTCTGTAAACAAGTAAATTCTTGCATAATCAAAATGGATTCATATGCTTCCTGGGTATTTGTCAGCATTTATGATCAGCTGTATGCTTGTGTAACTTATCCGGAAAGAGCACGGCTTACTTGCACCCCTTGGATAGTGCATTTCAGTGCCATGGTTAACATAAGCTGAACTAATAGCCTTGATAATAGTTCCAGTAAGGGGGAGTTTACTTTTTGCTCACTACCATCAAAATTTACTCTGCGATTGCTAAAACTTTTAAGTACCTTGGTTTTGGCAATGTTCATCTGTGGTACTAGTTCAAAGACGCTGCTAAGGCATTCTCTGTATCACATTCTTCAGTGCAATCTAGTTGAAAAAGTAGCCTTAAAGATGCTTCAGATTGTACAGTGCATAAAGTTCATTTTTATATGATGAGTCAGTAAGTAGGCAGTTGACAGTTTTCAAACTGTTAAATAATCCCATGTTAATGAAACAAGATCTTTGTTTACAAACCAAAGTTACAGTTTAAGGTGCTGCTCATTTTCAGCAAGGTGCATATTTTAAACAGGTATGACCTATTAAATGTATATCTTTAATAAAGCAAATAGTTTACTTTTACAGAAGCTTTAAAATACAAAATGTACAGTTCCAGTTCAGAAGCATTAGCTATTCACAAGAAGCACTGCAATAAGGGTAAGTTAACTAAGCACCAAACCCTTGCACTTGGCAGTGTAAGTGAAGTTTAATGGCAAGACTCATTTGCCAAGTGCAACAATTCTTAAAATTACCAGTGTTCAGAACAATCGGAAGCAAAGGACAGAGTAGCACCTACGTGGTCAAAATGCAGACAAACTTTCTTCGTTTTCACAATTCACTTATGTAGGTCCAGAACCTTGCCAGCATTTGTAATTATGAATAAACTGCAAAAACCATAGCAATAATTTTGGCACTTGTTAGAAAAAGTTCAAAATTAAGTGTTCTCGTTAACTTCCATTTTGGTCTTAGTATGAATAACTAGTAAGTACAACCAAATTTAGGATTTAATATTAGATCTAAATGACAAGATTTAGGAAACTCAAAACCATTCATCAAGTTAAATAACCACTAACATTTTCAGCAGAGGGTTTTCAAAATTATAGTAGTACAGACCATTAACAATTTACAGACAGAAGCCACACTGATTGTGCAAAGCACATTACTGTAAAAAGTCTTATGTACAGCAAACAAATCTTTGTAAACATGGTAAGTATGAAGTTTCAGAAAACATGGTGACAATATCATAAATACAGGCAACATTGGCATCCTCAAACAGCACAAAAGGTAACAATCTGGGCCTGCAAATATAGCCCGTCACCATACAAACAAAAAAGGTGGATGGGTTTTAAATACCCAAATGTTTAATAGTTTTAGTGTTGTGTATACTTTTTATTTATATATATATATTGTGTTTATTTTTTGGTATCTTTAGATATAGATGTACTTAGTTTGTAAAAACAAAAACAACAAATGTGCTTTATCTTCATTGAAAAATTATGCAGTTAGAACTAATAACCCATTTTGCTAGTAGTTAACATATTAGAATGATATGACTTAAGAAAAATACAAAAATAAGATTAATACTGTCAAAACTCTTATACCAGAAAATATTGTGGTTTTTAGACTCTTTCAAAGATGAAATATGAAAATTTAAATAAGCTCTAACTATATAAAGAATCTTCTGTAATCTCAATTAATATACAGTGGGATAGCTATACATATATTTACCATTGTTCTTCAATTTTTAAGCACCAGTCACTCTCCCGGATCCACTTTGGTTGGAAGGTTATTCCTAATTCCACAGGTTCACTTAATGGCACATACTGACTGCAAACAATTACTTTATCCTTTTAAAAAAAAATAATGTTCTTTTAACTAACTGCTACCCCACATTTCAGTTTAGTATCTTCTGAGCCAGCTCACAATTTTTAATCAACTGTAGCATCTGAAATAAGACTTTAAATATATGCAAGTAGTCTTTTAGGCTATACTTTCACACACTTAAGGAGCACTGTGTGGATAATGCCTTTGGCCAGATGACGCAGTAAGAAATGGCGTATTTATTTGAAAACCAGTGTTGTATTATCCACACAGATGCCATCTACTTTAAGCAGCTCAGATAACATTTGTGACAGCAGGTTGAGTGGTTCTGCTGATCTTTACTTAGAGTAAGGGAACTACCACAAAACTCAATTTCACAACTGTTTTTGCAGCAGTTTCATAATGAACTCACTTGTGTGGCACACAAAAAGCTGCTGTTGCACTTCATTTTAAAAAAGCTGCCCACAGGCCATTTATGGAGAATACAAAGGCTTTATAGCTTGTCCATTAGAAATTTAAACACAAACAGTGTTGAGCAAAGTGACCACTATATATTTGCTTCAACGTATTCAATGTGTTTCAGTAAGATGTTTAACTATAAATCTATATGAAAAATAGCTATAAAATACAGTGTTTCTTGCATGGTAGTCCTTCAGCAGTTTTTAAAAAAAAGGTTTTGAAAGTAAAGGCAATATACACATTTTTAAAAGCATTTCTACATCACAGTTTTGGGCTGTTTCATGTACATCAAACAAACATATCGGCCATATTTGCTCAGCACTGTCAATCAGAATTCAAGAGTTTTGTATCTCTCACTGAAACCCCCTCAATTCCACATTTAATGAGATAAACAGCATATAGCCAATACACAATTGTGAAACAAAGTATATGTAATTTTTGTTTGGCCCTGTGCTGCATTTTCCAATATGAAAAGCAATTAGTACTGATGCAGGTAAGATGGTCTGCGTTCGTGCTTTACTGGAAAAGATTTAAAGCCCTTATTCATCTGTTTGTGCTGGGAAGCCTGCTGTTGTGATTGCTGCTGCTGCGCATAGGCAAAGTTAGAGGAAATTCCTGCTGCTGGAGCGCAGTCGTTGGCTGCTGCCCACATGGGTGACTGGAGGATCTGCATCGTGTCGCTCCACTGGCTGACAGGGCTGCTCATAGGATACAAAGATGTACTCTGACTGGGTAGCGTGTTTGTGACAGAGGACGTATGCTGCCAGGGTGCCTTTGGAGGCCAGGTTTTGGTTTTATTATCCTGAGAAAACAAAATTAGTTGGTTTGGGGTTTTTTTTGTTGTTGTTGTTGTTTTAATACCAAAACACTTTTTTGAGACAATACTTAACACGTCACCTTATCCCTGCCTTAAGACATTTTCAGAAGATTAATTTATGTTTGAAAGCAGAATTGATGCATATATATAGCACTCTTCTTAAAATATCTGCCTGTTGAAAAACCTTTTTATTTACTTCAGCACATTTGCTTGACACGAAGCAGCCCTTCTCTAAGTCAAAATTGCTAGCAAGAGAGGTAGTAAATCTGCTGATACTTTCGTTTTCTCTGCACAGACAACTAAAATTGACTGTGTTGCCTCTTAGCTTAACTTGAAATCTTTGGGTTTGTGATAATTTCTGCTGCAAGGGAAAAAGATAAGTGATTTCCAATTTTAGTATTTAAACTTGGTAACTTTGATAAAAGTACTACTTGAGTGCAAATGGTTTGGGTTATAGCCGAGGTAAGCCATCTGGAGATTGCTATTCTAGTAGTTTTCCTAGTGTAAACCACCCCAAAATGCAAACAGGAAAAATGACTAAGCAAAGCCATTTTCAGCTTACCTGATTACGGTCATCTGCTGCAGAAAGAAGAGGTGGTGATGGTAGCGTACTAGGTTCCTGTTCGCCACTACTATGTTTTCTGCCCAAAAAAGAGAGTGACATTTACTTTTTTTTTTAAATGAGTCACCCACATTAATCTGCCACTGGCATATACCATTCTGTAGTTTCAGTCTGACATACTTGACAGCCTAGAATGCGTACTGACGTTTCATCTTGTTTCATGTATTTTTTGCTCAGTACAGGTAAAAGAAGCAATGCAGAAAGAAATTCATTATTGAATACTGTCAGACTGTTAATACTGACTACTGTCAGTGCAGTAGTTCTTTGAGCTACAGTTTCAGCAACATGCACACATTTCTGTAGAGGTGAAAGGAAGATGGGCTAGTCTTTTGCACACTTTGAAGAAATCTGCCAGAAATTGCCTTTTTTCTCTTTTTTATTCTGTTACCTGCTCTTGTTTGTTTTTGTTTGGTTTTTGTTTTTTTTTTAAAGTATCTTTTCTGAAATAACTTTACAGACAAGACAAAAGAAACAGCTGAGCAAGTGAAACATCTGCTGAAGCACAGTGACTTTACTGAGGAAAAATGTTACACCTTTGGTTTAAATTTGTGACCTAATACCTAATATCAAATAGAAGTCCTTGACCACATGTGCATTCTGGAAGTTTTTCTTGGGGGGGGGGGGGTAGATTAAAGCAGGAGCTTTTATCCTTTCATCCTCTGTTTAAAAAAAAAAAAAAAAATCACCATGCTCCAATCATCGGGCCTCCACAGGTAAGCAGTCCTTTGCACATCAGCTTTAGAACCCTCAACCCTTTTGCCTTCTCTTACTGTATAGTTTTAGCTATGGTATTTTGTCAGGCCCTCACTTGTAGAATGTTTTTCTTCCTAAAAGTAACATAAGACAGTAGTACTGTTACTTCAGCTTAAGTTTTTATTTAATGAAGCACAGTCTTTGGAAACTTCTTTCTGCTCTTCTCTTCAGAGCACTACATAAAGCACAGCCTTTTGTTGTTCTGGCTCCATGAATCGCTCCATGATCAATCTCTAGATACCTAGTGGCTTGGCAGATTAGTTCGCCCATTATATGCTTATTGTGTTTTCCTTCCCTGCTTCTTTTTTTGAAAACACAAATAATGACTACTTTTTCTGTGACTGCTTATTAGATAGCACTCTCCCATTAATTTCAATTTAGCATTTATTGAAGCTCAATTCCTGTCCCCTCTATATAAATCTTGGTAAGTGTAAAGATTCAGTAAACAGCTCTTCTTTTGGTCGATTCCTTTCAACCTGCTTGCCTTAGTGTTGTTATTTTCAACTCCAGTATACTTCCTTTCTGGCAATGCATATAAAAAATAGCAATCCAGGTATAATCTGCAGGAAACTGGCAGTACATCCACTGACTTTTTCCTGTCACCAAAAAGCAGACAGACAATCTTGTATCTAAATGTATTGACTCTGAATTATTCTGCAATCTAAACAAAAATAGGATATTTGGGCACAGAACTAGCTTTTTTTTTTTTTTTTTTTTTTTTTAGAAAACACTCTGAAAAATAGTCTGAGAGAACGATCCCAGGTTGGAATTGGGTTGGTACTCATGCTTCATCTTGTGCCTTTTATTATCTTAATTACCTTCTACTGTGGAGTCATTGAGGTTCCAAAGATACCCAGTTTCCAGCTCTTTAGAGCAGCAGAAACCAATTGTTGTTAATTCATACTACTACTTTTAAATGGATTCTTCATAGTTGAAAATACTGGCTTAGTTTTTTAAGTTACTAAGCTTATTTATGAATGCAATTAAACCTCTTCATATTGTCAGAAATAAAGGACTAAATAGGCATGTGTTTACGAGTAGTGAAACAGTGGTGGTAGGCAAGGCGAGACAAAAGTCTACAAGACATTATCAGTAGTATTTCTTGAGTGCCACAAAGTTGCAGTAGAAGCCAGGAAGTAGGAACTTACTGGCATCAAAATGCACGTTAGGGGCATGACAAAGCTGCAGTGAAGTACACAGTTTAATAAACCAATTCAAAGGTGATCTCTAATGCCTCAGTAGTTTAGAAAGAAGTGGCATCCCAAATAGATTATCTTGGAAGAAGGAAAGAGTCATATCTTTTCTAGACATACTGAATTTCAGCTAACAACTGGCTATTTGCACAGATGCTAGTTTGTACAAGGAGACAGCTACTAATAAAACTCAATTTGGGAATCCCTAGCATTAAAGTCAGACACACTATACACTGATCCATATCATCAGTGTAGTACGCAAACTGACATTTGTATAACTTTGTCGAATTAGCAAGAATTTCCTTTGTGTGGCTACTCAAATTATCAAAAAAAGAAGACTCTGATGAAGCGGTTAGGTATTTCTGTTCATTTTGCTCACCTTCTCTGCTTTACAGCAGCAACAAGGTCTGGCCCTGAGAACATGGAGAACAAACTGTCTCCATTAGCTGAGGAGGTCTCATCACTTGAGCTGGCAGAGTCTCCTTGAGTACCAGACCAGCTATTTGTCACATCACTGTAAGACAAAAAGTTGTATTAGTCCTTGTATTTACAGTGCCTGGTCCAGACTGCATGCCCTAGTTAGTCATGCTGAATCTTTGTCACAGGTGATACCTCAGAGCACAAATGTCAATACTTTGTAAAAGGTACCAGTAATACCAGTAGTTTAACTTACTTCTGAGTGATCACATCAACTGCTTTGTCTGTTACAGTCACTTTATATATATTTTACTAAACTAATTATATAAATTTAAAAAGTGCCTCTCTTGGTCAGGAAGGAGAAACAAGTGATGCTTGGTTTTGGAATCACTAAGCACTTGACTTTTTCATTGCAAAACTGACCTAGAACGCGTACTTGTCCTACTGGTTTTAAACTAGCTTGAGAGTCACAGCTATTACATTATGGACAAATGGACAGAGGATTTTGAAACACTTCTGTTGTAATAAATAGTTACGATTTGGAAGAGATTAAGAACTACTAACGTACTTGCTGTAAGGTACCTGCCTTACAGTAACAAGATTAAGTGGCTAAAATCTGGAAAGCTGATTTCAGTCAGGCACTGCAACTTTGATAGCATCACTTTTCATCAAAACTAGGTCTTAAAGGTTTTCAAAATACTGAAAAAAAACTGTTCTGAATGAATCTGTGCCATAAATTCCTTATTTCCTGTGTTCAAGTCAAAGTTGGTATACATTCCACTCTAAAGAAGACCTCAAATGTCAGTGCTTCAGTATCAGCAAAGCAGGAAGGGCTCGAGCTTTCTCACTCTTGACATAATGAAGTGCAGCTTTCACAGATGCAGCAGTAACTGGAAAAAAACACCCAGTATTCCCACATTCCTACCAAGTTTGGGTGTAAAATAGACTCACATACAATAAAAATACATAGCCTGTCCAATCTCTTACCCTTCTGTGAAATACTCAGGAAAGGGCCAGGTTTTATGAGGATCATCAGGAAGAGGCCAGTTGCTACGTGTGTTGCTTGGTCGACGGACATGCTGTGCTTGCCTTTTTTGTTGCATTGCCTGGTTGACCCCAGCAACATAGCGGGCAAATTCTGGATCAGAGCCAACTGAATAAAAGAAACCAAGAAGTCAGTTGCTGACATTCAGCTATTTCTACTGCAATTATCCCCCTCATTTAATCCTTTAAGCTTGACTATACCCCACAACAGAAAATAATCCCCTCACTGATAATAAATGCCAGACAACAGTTGATACCCCTTCATGGAGCAGTGAAAAACACTGAATGGAAAATGTTTTTAAAAAGTACGCACCATCCATACATGGTGGATAATAATTCTCACATGGAATTACACCTGCCCCTTGCATTCCATCAGGGAAACAGTATTTGTCACTATGATCATGTCTATACACTGAAAGGTCCAGTACCCTGTCAGCAGGCACTGATGGAATTAAAGCCTGTACATTCATCCAAGCTCACAGAAAAAGAACATATCAATTATAGTTGATTCCAGGGTGCAACATGATTTCCAGCTGTGGGGTGATCCTGCTTACTTCGATAAATCAGAAACTCAGATTGATCACATTAGAACATACAGGCCAGAAATTACCTACTTCCTACAAAGACTAGGCAACAATTTCAAAAACATTCTGATCCTGACCTGCAAAATATTTCAGAATAAGATTGATGTTTACAGAACAGTAATTCTTAAAAATAAAAATTCTTCTATTGTTAAAGTGCTTTATGTGTCCCAAGCATCTGATAAGTATGATTTTGAGCAGACACAGCAAAAGCTTTAATCCAGAAGTGTTTTAAAACCCCAGTTGATCAGAGCAAATTCATGTATTACAAGAATGCTGTTATGAGTCAGTGTAATTGAGTTTCCACAGCTTCTGGGGTTTTGCCCCCCCCCCCCCCCCCCCCCCCCTTTTTTTTTTTTTTGAGGGAAAACTTTGCAATCTGACTGGATTTATGGAAAACATCTAGACTACATGCACAGTAATTCCAGCAGGAAGTACAGAGGTGCTGGCTTGTGGGTCTCAGTTTTAAATTAAGAGTGAAGACTAAAGAACATCCAACAAGCATGCACAGCTCTGAAAGCAGAAATCAGTCTTTCAGATGATGGCTTCCCTACATTCAATTCAGCATTTAGAAGAAAAGTTTCCTCGTTTTCATTTGGCACATTTCAGAACAGAGCACCACAATGTTTTGTTGGATGCAAATTAAAACAACAATGAAGAAAATACCTTTTGTTTCTATACATTCTTTATTATATAAGCAAGGGACAGAGCTATCTGACAGCTGTACAGAAACAAAATATTCCCACTAAAACTTGTTCTCTTTGAGAAATATCTTTATGTCAGTTTAAGATGAGGCTGGAAGCTAGGCAGATCCTCAGATCTAAGGACAGATTCTAGACAGATTCTGAAGGGTGTCCAGGTTTTTTTCCTGTGCATAGCATTAAGTGTTAAATTACTGTTATATTCAAAATAATAACTTGTGTTGATTTTTACCTCAGTGAAAACATATCAGGTAAAAAGCTTTTTATCAGATATGTTTTTTACTTTATTCTTTCACATCTGTGAAAATAATTCAAAAGACCTGGAAGTATCAACATTCCTTCTACTAGTCCTTACTACAACATTCCTTCATCAAGTTCTTACAGATGATAAAAGTACTGCAAAATACATTTTTGGTAGCTAGTTAAGCCTTTGACATGAAAAGCCATCAATTTTACAAATTGTTAATTAGCAGATTTGCATCTGAAAAGAGACATCATTTTCAGGCTCTAAAAATATTTATCAAAAAAGTAATGCCACTTGTTTCAAGTGGCAAATGCACAAAGTCATAAGAAAGTCTGGAAATGAAAAAGTGTTTAATGTTTTAAAGCTTTCTGTACTACACTAACTAGAGCTTAAACTGAAAATTCCTACATCACAGCTCAACCTGGCAAGTTATATGAAGAAAAGTTATCTTTCCAATGGAAACACCTGTTTGGATTGGATGGGGTTTTTGGTTGTTTTTTTAAACCCCAGATCTTTGGAAAATGCTGTTTACTTATCAATTCAACTGTAGAAACGTGTATCTTAATCCACAGAGCACCATTTATCAACTTGAATAAGTCACCTTTTCAGAGTATCTCTTTCAAAGTCCTTGATATTCCTCATATCAAATGGAACAAAACAAGTAGCTTTATGTAGATCGAAAGTAAAATACTACAGAACTATAATGGATTCAAAATGCTAAAAATGCCAGTCCTTTGTATACATGCATTTTTTTCCCCCTACACATACATGTATTTGGTGCTTGGTGAAAATAATTTTATCCTTCCTTAAAGGTTATGATAATCCTGAAGTATATACCATAAGTATGTTTAAATAAGATTATGCTAATTCAGACTTACAGTTGTTAAGAAGCTTTTGATAACATAACTATGATGCCTATTTTTGCCTTATAGATGCCACTAATTTATCAACTAAGTTTACAAAATTACTATCAAAGTTATGAGTTAAATGAGCTGGTTTCCGAGACACCTACACAGTCCTAACACACACACGTGTGCAAATGAGCGCGGGAAACAGATTCGTGGTTTGATAAAAGATTTTCCCGTTAGTTCTAGTGCTGCCTCCCTCCAGGCAGTTTTCATAAATGCATACTACAAAGTTTCTGTAGCTATGGTCCAGGCCAACAGAAATTATATTTACGAGATAATAGATTTGTAAGTTGTTCTTAGTACTACTATCAGAAGAATTCACTAATCTCCTCTTAGACTCTACAGTCAATTTCATAGTCTTTAGCTATTTGCTTATGGCTACAAAATTTTATCGCACTTCATCTCTGACAATAATCCCTCTACATTTACAATTTATTGGTGGTTCAAACACATCTGGCAAACCACATGGCACTTGCTCTTTAGTCTCTAATCCTTCAGCATCCAAGCTTTTCACTGCAGTAACAGCTGTAGAACAGGAACCAGTATGACTCCCATGGAATTGCACAGTAATGGAGGGGAAATGCATGGATATGGGAAAGATGCAATCCGTCTATATCTCCAGACTGCAAGACTGGTAAAGAGCAGGAAGAATCATTTTGGGGAGAGATAAAATATGTAAGTTCAGGAGTTAACAATTGTTTTAAAGATTTTTACAAATTAAAAATAGGAGGAACATAATCTGCGAGTATCTGTGTCAGTACTTTGATGTGGTCCATATAGGAAAGGTCAGAACTACTACAACTGGGACGAGAAGCAAAGAATTTGTTCGCATTCATATTTATTCATGAAAGTTGCTTGTACTTTAGTTCACGTTCTGTTAAAAAAGAAAAGAGGCATACATATAAATAGCTGCTTGCCATTGTAAGCACCCTAGCATCTGGTGGATAGCACTGGGAAATGACAGTTATTGCTAGCAATATTTAACAGTATTCTTTGTAAAAGGACCCTTATAAAAAACATAATAAAGGCAGAGACACACACCTGCAGGGTCAAAAGGCAGGATTTCTCCCAACATCCCAAACACTCCATCAGTTTGGTCACGATTTGGCCATGTGTTGTTTCTAGGTCCTTGTGGTTTCTGTCCTAACATCTCTGACATCATATTGTCCATATAGCTGCTCACAAGACCCAAGCTGTACAAATCAGAGCTTAAATCTGAAAAACCAGGATTGTTCCACTGGTTTATATGAGACAATCCAGCTCCAACAGCTTGGGCTGGCTGCTGTGAAGAATTAGTCAGCCATTTGGCAGGTACACGTTGCTGTGGTCCAATAGGTTGAAGCAAATGTTGGTAATACTGCATTTGCTGCTGCTGCTGCTTTTGTGACTGTTGTTGCTGTGACAAGCCTTGCTGAGAAGGATGCAGTGGTGTGTGAGAGACAGATTGCGGTTGCTGTTGTACTGTTCCTGATTTTTGTTCTGTTGCTGTAGAGGATGCAACAGAGTTCCTTCTTTTCACCATTGGGGAAGTCTGCTGGGATTTGCCCATGTTAAAACCAGACAAGAAATCAATAACATCCTGCATTTCTTGGTCAGTTGGTAAATTCATACCTTTGTCATCCTTGCCATCATCCAGTTTGAAGAAGTTGTCCCGTCTTTCAACTAGAAACCCATTCACTAGCTGATTATTTGTGCTCTGAATTGACTGCAGTGGATCTGCGGTCCTAGGAAAGTTACCAATGTTCAAAATGCTTTGTAACCGTGCATCTATGTTAGTGGGCATTTTAGCTTTCTCCTCTGAACTGGAACTTATGAAGACATTTTTGGAAGGTGTATTGGGGATTGAATAACTTCCAGTATTACTTGTACTGGTGCAGGAAGTTTTTTTTGTAAACCGCGAAGTCAGTTTTGAGAACGTCTTTTGTAGACCACCTGAAGATTTGCTTCCATTTCCGGATGGCATGTCAACTTGATTCCCAAAGTCTGAGATTTCACGCTGTAACTGGATCTGAATACAAGGCAAAGCTTGCTCCCTGCATCAACAAAAACATGTATATCAAACCACCCAATACATAATTGAGTTTGTACTTTGGAGGAAAATGTGTATTTGGGTAATAGCTAGTGGAAGAAACAAAACTAAAGATTGCCAAGTTCATCAGCTACTTATGGTAACAATGCAAATTATTACTAGTATTTGCAACAGCATTAACTACTTTCCATTCCTTAAGAAATTTTAATTGTGCTTCAAGACCTAAATGGAGACTAATTTAATATAAAGCAAGTATTTTTGTAAGAGAGAAACAAATACTTTTGTACTCTCGGATAAGCTGCTGGTTTAAGAAGGCTGTTGTCTCTCTGTATGTAACCATAAGGTACCTATGTAGATTACCAATTCCTTGCTCTCACTTTGACCCCTTCTGATGAACCAGTACTATCAAATGCCTCAGTACAGATCTTTCAACAATGATGGCTTTGTTTAAACTAGGAAAGTAGAGCATGAGGCTCAAGAGATGTACCTTCCTTCCTTCCACCTGTGTATGTCAAACACAGCAGTATAGAGCACATCTACTAGTCCCAAAGTCTTCTCTGGATCCAGACTCCTCTGTAGCAAAGACATTGTTGCTGGATCTTCTTTCAGACACCTGTAATCATTAAGTTTAACTTTAAAATCAAATGCACAAAGCCCATTTCTGGAAAATGGCAAGAGCACTCAACAGACCTGACACAAAACACTAGCACATGGGTGCACTCTGGAGTCCAGCACTAAGAACCCCCTGCCTGACAGACTCTACGTGGAAAATGATTCAGCATATCCAACAGTCTGGGGAAGATTTTACTGAGCTGTGAAGATGCAGGATTAGTGAATTTTCCTCATTAATGGCACAGAATTAGGACTGAATTTGAGGTGTAATCAGAATAACTTAAATCTAAATATTAGCACATTTGTCAAGTACTTAATGAGCCCCTCCAGCGGAGAGGAGTAAAGAGGCACTCTTACTGTGTGTCAGCAGGCGGAGCTCTTCCAGAGCACACAAAGCCTGGCTCAAAGCACTCTGCATTATTTTAGTTCTTTCATAATAGAGCAATTTACATAAAGAGAACAGAGAAGTGCCACTTTATACTGTATAGAGGAATTAAAGATGTATTTGGGTAAACAGACTCTCAGTTGACTCGTACTTGTGGACATACCATTGGTACCATTAGTAACAGGCTATCTCACTAAGGATTGGGATGAATGAACTGCGTTGTACTGAAATTCGTAACACTGAGTACTCCGAAGTAACAGAGAAAGGAAGTGTTCTAATTCCAAATAATTGTTTCAAAAGGGGAGAAATCCTCACCTAAACTGCAGATTAATCCTACCTTTCTTTCCTAGGCAGTCAGCTAAACTGGTAGAAATAGCATCTCAGACCACAGAGTTCTGCAGTTCATGACAGTGCTTAAAGAACAGCTCAGTGAAGAAAGAGCTACAGCTCTCATATTAATCTCATCTAATTCCTGGCCTTCCTCAGGTAACAGCTGTGAGGACCTGCCAGGGAGGAGCATAACAGGAATACTACTGGATTTTTATTTTTTTTTTAAATCTTCTCTTTCATCATCAAGCTTCTACTTTTTCTTTAGAAGTATGTTTTACTGCCCCAGCACTGCCTCTCTTCTATTGCCTCCAACAGAGGCAGCTCTGTACCAAGACAGCTAAAGTACAACTGCCAGTCTGTCAGGAATGGTGGTATTCAAGCAGTTCCAAATAAAGGAACTTAAGGAAGATATGCCATAATTGTGTAGTATTCCCTTTTCCATTTGTACTGCAATTATTTTTCGCTATATATTTCAGTCATAGCTATTAGTATAATCTGCAATACAGTATTTTTATTTACCAAGTTGATGGAACTTGCACCACAATTCTGGATCCTTCTAAACTTATCTGAGGAGCATAGGCTTCTTTATTTTCAATCTGTGCTGTGTCCACAACCACCTAGCAAATAAAATGGAAGTTATTTTAAGAATTAGTTCTAGTTATTTTATCACCCCTGTAGTTAAGATGCAATAGTCTTACCTCCCTGCCATGCTACAGGTGCAAAAAAAATAACCAGATAAAAACAAATTCACTCACAAAATCATTATAAGTTGATTTCTATTTTAATATAAAAAAGATAAATACTATAAAATTATTAGTTTGATACAGTAACCTATGTTTCAAGGACTTAATTCTTCTCAATTAAATACTGTAGTTATGCATCACTACATAGTTACCAACTGCTTTACCTAACAGCTGGTAGTTACCAATGGCTTCGTATAACAGCCCTTACATTTGAGAGGTTTGGCACTATTACTACTCTAATAGCTCCCAAACACCTATTTATGAAAATATTTTAAGTAATTTAACTGCAGTGCACGGTATGATAGACAAGTGGTATTTAGTCTGAAACTCTTCACAGGGCTCACAATTCTTAACACACACACACACACACACACCCCACCACCCCCTTTAAGGTTATAAAATCCCACACCAACATTTCTCTATTCTACCTAACGGAACTGTACTATTATTAATTCCCTATTATATAAAGAGGAGAAAAGTGACTGTTCAATTTGTTGAATTCCAAGCCTTCTGTAAGACATCATGAAGATATATGGAAGATGAAAGTCTTGAAAATTAACCTTCTGTCATGAACCTTTCTTTTTATGGAACTGAGAAGGAATGGATTCACTTCAGCTTCATTTAAACTTTAATACCAGTGATAGTAAGTTCCATATTTGGTTTGTGCTTTCTGTTGTTGTCCAGTCTGCATGGGTTGGCCTTTTTGATCATTTCCATAATTTCCTATTTTGGTCATGCTGAACCAGCAGCTTTTTGGCAGCAGTCAGCAGTTCTTGCTTCAGTGACTAGCAGATTAGCTGTACCATTTATTCTTGAAATGGCAAAAGTCCTCCAGTATAAATAAGCCTCAAGGGATATTACTGGCTTTTTTGCAATCATCCTACACCGGTTCTACTTCTAACTGGTTGTCTACTACTGGTTATGAAGAAATGTGAAATATGACTAATGCTGAGAGTCTCTTCGCTCTCTTGCTTTAACAAAACCATCTGATCCCACTTGAACACAATTATTTCCCACCTTTTAGATATTTTAGCATAAGGCCTTAGTTTTCCTCCAGCTGACTCTAAGCATTTGCCCAAGTTTATTTGAACTCGTAAAACATGTCTAAGCACGGTGACAAAAGGCCATGCTATTATCCACTCATGAAAATGCCTCTCATTTAATAACAGGGCAACTCCATTACTTTTTTCCTTGTATTTGTACCGTTTTAATTTTACGTAATTTGGTAATATGCCATTTAGCTATATTGCAATTATAACTGGGATAAGGAGAGATTAACTTAGGAGTGATTTTTCTCAACTCCCAATAAAAATACTGTCTGCGTCTCAGACCTGTAAGTCAGAACTAAACTTCTGATTTGTGCAGACCTACATGAGCTTCTGGTAGTGGTGCATGGTAGTGCTCATGGTCTGGGCTTTGTTGGGGGTGTGTGTCGTGTCCCACCCTACCCCCCTCATCTTCCTTTCTTCCCTTTAAAAAAAGTTTTACATTTCTCAATATTTGGTCAGTTACGACATCTGGGATTTAAACGTTACTAAGATTTAGTGCTTCTGCAATGCATGTTGGGTTTTGCTACAGAAAGATCTACTAGCACAAAAAAGGATGGCTAGAGACTCAGTTAAACCTTCTCTTCATGACTTTGCATGAGGCCAATTCACAGTTTTATTTCCACTCATCCTCTGAATTTAACTATTTTAATACACAATATTTTTATTCAAACATGGAGATTTCTTCAGCTGACCCAAATCTGAAAATATTCTTAACATATTATGCTAAGGTAAAAACTGAAAAACTGCACTTCTAAAAATTATTTCTTATGTTAAAAAACCTGAAGCCTAAAATAACCAAGCAAACTACGTCACATCTCATTGTGCTTTCCGCTCTTGATGAGTTTCTTCTTGAAAGGCACATGGCAATATAGGCTAAAGACAGCAAGACTGTCAAGTAATGTTCTTTTTTAAATTTGGTATTTAAATGACAAATTTACACACCGTTCTGAACTAATGCAGACGGCTTAGTTTCTAAAAGCAGTAAACCAAAGACTACGTAATATTGTCCCACAATTCATTTATCTGAGTTCTACACAAAATACACTTAAAATAAACACATTCTCCCTCCCCGCCTGGTGGGTGCTTAGAGGGTAGCTTCCTGTGCATCAGACATCTATTGTTCGTGTTTTACAGGTGTTTCCTCTCTCATCTCCACCCAAAGAATGCTTTAAAGAAGCAAATTACAATTTCTCATCATTGCATGAGGCTACATACAAGCGTAATTGAATCTTGTAAAAAATTACTGCACACAGTTTATAAAGAAAAACCTCAACCCTCAACCCTTCCAAATTGTAACAAATCAAAGTGAGAATGAAAGGAGGAGAGAAGTCTCTCAAGTATTTTGTCATGTGTATAGCTCATTACTGTGTCTTTGAAGATAGAAACCTGCTACTTTCAGAACCTGAGGTTCATGCAAAAAATCTTCGGAGACATTCATGATTCAACACAAGTTAACATTCCTTATATCAGCGCTGTCATTTGGGAGACTGCATAAGTAAGTTTTATGCTGACAACTATCCAAATGTTATGATAAACCTGAAGAACACCAGCACTTTAATTACCAGCAGGTCTAACTAGTTATGTCTAGACTGGGGGACATGAGGAGATTTCCAGACTCCCGAGTCCAAGTGTGTGTCGGGCCACTCCCCAAATCTCATCAGGGCAGGACTTGAGGTGCACAACCCTGAAACCCCCTGGAAAGGAAACGGTGGGAGGTGCAGCGTCCTCCAAGGCATGCCTCATCTAGATACTCAGGAGCCAAGAACTCCTCCTGAGTTATGGCACACTCCCATAGGGCTGCCGAGAAACAGTTTCTTGGCCTCATTTCCCATACCTTGCTGCTGACTCCCAGCATCCTACCATGAACTATGGCAGCTGAAGACACTATTCCACTTAACCATATCCTTTTTTCTAGTTCTTCTTGTATTTATTAATATTTAATACACGTTTTCCTTGAGAACACCTTAAGCAGAAATTTGGTCAATCCTACTATTCCACAGCTGCTTTCTCTCCCTGCAAAGATAGCACCTTCTTATGCCTCCCTGTAGAACTTCCTTATACAAAGTGGTTATTGCACTACCATCTTCTATCCTTAAATCCCTGCATCACAGTGAAGTAAGGATTGATAGCAGATGCACTGCTATTATGATATTGATGGTCTATCCCTTTGATTTTAG
Source organism: Mycteria americana (assembly GCF_035582795.1). Lineage (NCBI taxonomy): Eukaryota > Metazoa > Chordata > Aves > Ciconiiformes > Ciconiidae > Mycteria > Mycteria americana. The sequence continues at coordinate 39,058,863 of NC_134372.1, forward strand.
GTTGTCTTTACTGGAATTCAACTGACTTTTCGTGTATGATTTGAACCTACTTCTCTAACAGATATTTAATATTAAGGGAATATGTAATATCTAGTATCAAAGGAATGCTAAAGTAGAAATATCTGACAAATTTGTTATTTACAATTTATCATTCACCACTACTGGAGAACCGATTAATGGTACCAAAAAACATACGGTTTAATTAACTAGGTCAGAAGGTCAAAGCCGCTTAATCAGCTGTGTGATTTGTTTGAAAAATGTGGTATTTACAAAGTATGTAGCAATATGGATCCTTTCATCAGAAATTACAAAGTCTTGATGGCCCACCATCACCTTGAACAAAGAATCAGTATATGAATCAACAAGAAGCATTTAGGTCATTGTAGGTTAAAGATGATTCAAAGAATACTTGACAGAAACTATCACAGGCTACGGTGTACGTTTATGCTTGCATTTCCTCCCTATCCTATTGCATTCTTGCCCCCATTTTATTTGTCCAGTCAAATGAAAACTCACAGTAGTCCAAAAAACCTATGTGTCATGAATGAACACTCTATTAAACGAAGAGATTGCAGTAATTAGTTACGGGAGCACAAATGCGTTTTCTCAGAGTATGTTCCAAGCATCTATTTTTAGCAACTGTTTAGATACCGTGAAACCCATGGGGTTTGTTTCTAAAGAACACAATATGTCTACAGCAAGGTATTTAATTGCTCTGCCCTCTGTTGGAGATGTCAGGTAGCATTACTTGGTGCAGAGGACTTCCTGGCTTATGCTGGGCGGGAAACTCAGCTTCCATTCGAAGTAGAGAAGAAATAAAAAAATGGCAGTTTTTAAAGCTAATCTGAGAGAAGGGGAGGAAGAGATGTTTCTTTTTAACATGGTCATCTATAGATTTGAAAATCTTTCTTTTTCACTATGAATTAGAAGTTTCATTTCTTGTATTCTCTCTGGTAACGGAGACTAAAAAGTACACAGTACCTTCTCCTGTTCCTATCAACTACAGATACCATCTACGAACCTGCATTCTACGGGGATACATTTTGCCCAGATGAAGTTAGCTGCAGCGTTAAAAATGGAGAAACACAAAAGACACTGGAAATTAGTTTCCAAACTCTTTAAAATATCTAGTTTCTCTTCAGGATGTTTAAGTAGCCCTTTTTTTGCTAAGCCTATTCATAGTCACTTACCAGTCCAGCTTGGCCAAATAACAATTGTACAGCAGTTTTGCAGGCTCCTCGCCAAGTGGAAGGGCAAACCTGATTTAGTACTTCAGTAACAGGAGAGTCATCCCGTGGTGTAAGTCCATTATGGCATCCCGCTTCCTTAATCAACTGCAGCATTGTGTGCTAAAAAAAAAAAAAATAATAAAAACTGTGTCATACAAAACACATGATTCAGAAACGTTAACACCAATGCTTCCATATGTATTTATCATTGTTCTACAAGTTTTTCAAACAACTATAACGTCTGTTACCTCTGAACAGTCTTGTATAACTAGAAGAGCTCAGCTGCAGAACAGAAATATGGAAGACCATCTCTGCTATTTGGAACACAATACTCCTCCAAAATCATAAACAGTATTTTTGCTTATATTCTTGCAAAACGGTTTAATCAAAACTATAAAAAGTACTGCAAAGACAACAGAAAAGCAGCACTTTGAGCTGTGGATTGTTTCAACTCTTTCAGGAGCGAGGAACTGGGCTTATCTAAAAAAAAGTGAAAAGGCTGATTAAAATTGCCCAAATTACTTCTGAATTGACATCTTCTCCATTCCTTTATACTGAAAATACAATTAACTTCTCCACAATTTTAAATTATTTTTTAAAAATTGATTAAAGTTTGTAAGAAGACATTAAAAGGAGCTTTGTTACAAAATATTTTTTCAAGTACCTGCCTTAGCACCAGGCTGGGCCAGACCTATTTTGGCACCTAAGAAAGCTCTAAGTGCATCACGTGGTTGGGGCATCTGTAAGGGCTCACTTTCCTCAGCAGTTCTTGAGACCTAACGCACCTGTTTTCAAAAAGTTCACAGAAGCTTCATTACCTCCTAGACTTCTATGCTCCTCTCATATTGGACTGAATTTGCCCAGGTGGTTAAAATGTTATCAGTAACAGGCGTGGACCTACAGCGTTATCAACATCTTGTTTCCACAGGAAGTCAGGCTAAAAATACACACTTTTAAATACAAGTTTGGCACTGAACTTCTACTGCAGTTGTTCTCTGAATTTTAAGGAGTTCTACTCTTTTTTTCTTTTTTCTTTCTTCTCTCCTGTCATTAGATTCAGGGTTATTACCGTTTTCAGCTTCAGGTTTTCTGCTGCAGACTCATTAAAGGATATTCCTTTCAGAAAATGTGATCCTATCTGAACAGGTACAGTGGGCAGTTCACACTGAATTGGCTGAGGTGGAGTCTGTCTCCTTCCTGTTTGCTGGGCTTCAGCTTCACTGCAACAGCCCTGAAATATAAAAGAACAGAACAATTAGAAGAAATTAAGATATTAGAAAATCCTAATGGGAGTAATTTTTTTTGTAAATAGTTATTTTCAAGGTGAGGAGGGATGAAAGAGAGAGCAGGTTTAGCAGATCCTACCTGAAGACTTGCTTCAATAGCTTTTGGGTTCAAGTGGAAGCCAGCCTTCATTGCATATTCACAATGGCCTAAACTCTCCAAAGCCACTTTGTAAGCCTGACATTAAACAAAAAGTTGAGATAGCACAGGCAAGTAACTAAGCATGCAGTCATTGTGTCTGGATACATATATAAGAATTGTTACATGATCTACCCTACTCAGTTCTACAGCATACAAACATTTATTGTATAAGATTTCAATACTGTAATTCTCAAATACCTCATGGCTGCCTGTGGTACATATCTCTGCAGTAATATACTCCTTCCCTATTTCATTCCTTGGCCCACTGACTGTACTACATGCACATGAAAGCAGCAGACTTTAAAAACTCACCTGCAAAGCACTGTCAATTTTCACGTTCAGCTCTTTGAGCTGATGTTCAGGGATTGCCACACTCTGTGAGCAGAAAAGTTGCTGAACTTCAATTCCTGCCAAACATCCATCACAGCCTCTTTCTCGCAGTCGAGATGTGGCCTGTAATGTAAAATAAAAATCCAGGGTAAAGAGGTTCAACATTAAACCAGGTCAAGCTTAATTAAATTTTAAAAAGGAGCAAAAACCCCCCACAGAGCTTAAAACATTATAAAGGAGATGAGAAGCAGCACCCAGTGGAAAGGATCTGGAGGAGATTATTTATTATAACTTATTAAACCTCTACGGCTACTTTGAAAGTACAAATATGATGTAATTTGTATGGCATATAGGTGTTGGCTAACAACTTAATTCAACATTGTTTGCTGTTACTATTTCAGCTCCCTCTCAGGACTAAGGATCCTGTTACACAGGCCACATGATGACTATGGTTACCAGAGAAGGGACTTGTAACTTCAACATAAAGGGTATTACTTGCCACGGAAACAGAAGATACATTTAATCATGTGTGCAAAGACTCCTGCGTACATAAGAAGATGTATTTTATAAAATTAAGGGCGATTACGGTGGTGCAATTTGAGAAGAGCCACACAAGACTGTAACATCAACTTAGCACAGCAAAAGAATAGCTTTATGTAATATGACTTTGAAAAATAAGAAATGTGAAAAGCCAAATATCTAGTTTTAACTGTAAAATATTACACTACTGAGCAGGGTAAAACAAATAGAAACCTACTCTCAACTGCATTTAAGGCCTCAGATACAGCTTAGTTTTCAGTCTAGGAAGGAGTCCTGCTCTAAAGCAGGATGTCCAAATTGGGCATTTTTGGTAGTACAGTCAAGGGACAGACACATTGCTCACCTTATTGACAAAGTTACAGCATTTTCCAAGTGAAAAATCTTAAAAAAGAAAAATAGTTTTGAGCTACTGACAAAGTGTAATCTTAAACTTTATTCTGAAACAGCAGTGTCTTTTTCTGCCAGAGAGGCTGATCTTATATGGAAATAATGGATTACCTTCCACTCCACAAAGTAAAAATTTGGAAATATTTCAGTATTGCAAATCTCCCTTCTATCAAAATGACTTTCATATTAGTCTATCTACAATTATAAGAGAGAGAGATTTTGTTTATTTACAGAGCACAGATTTTTCTTATACTATCCTAAAACCCCACATAAATACTTCAGATTAGTTATTTTAGTCAATCATAAAAATTGAGAATTTTCTTCTATTGTTATTCTGGAACTAGGGAAAGTCTGTATTTTTCTCTTCTCCTCCCCATGTATGTTTAATAATGGATTTGATTAGTGTACTACTTGTACTAAACTCTATTTTGAAATACAGGTTTTATTAACAGAAATAGCTGAAGTGGGCTGTTAAGGAGGTAAAAAAGAAAGTTAAGGTCCCAGATTCTGCAAACCCAGGTTTAATTTTAACCACATTTTAAACAAACTTTAAACAAAATTGCAGGGCGTTTCTAGAAATTGTAATACAGTTTTAAGGAACTAAGTATATAAAACATAAAATTAACTGGGTTTATGCAAACGGAGTAAAGCTATACCAGGATTAGACCTGTTACAATTATCTGTAATACACCTAAAGCACTCCCAAATCCTTATTTTATCCAGTGAAATAAATTTATGCTGCAGTAAAAATTACAAATAATTCCTCTGCATTCATAGTTCTAAAGGAAACTTGTTTGCTTTCATATACCTTGCAGATGTTAGCTGATAAATGGAAACCTTGACAAGATTTCCAGTCAAGATGATTAACAAGCCTGTGTGGGCTGCCAAATTAGACTTCAAAAACACATGCTCCAAGTTACTTGAATTTAAGGAAACCACGCACTCAGTGTCTGAATCCATTTTGATCTATCAGTCTGCAGACTTCAATAGTGCAAGGGAAAGCAGAAAAGCTCATAAAACTAATTTTCTTCGTAAAGTACTTCTTCCAGCAGGAAAAGTAAGGACTCCACAGATGGCAAGTGTTTGTGAAAATACAAGTCCAGAGAGTGGTACATTTAAGTAATATGATTAACATTCCAACAACTGATGGATCAAGCAACATCAAGCTTAACAGCATGAAGACAAAAGTGTTAAAAGTTACCACAAAGATTTTTTAAGTTTAAAATAGAATCCATGCTCAAAATTTAAGAGAAATAGACTTTATCTAAATTATTTTTCATCAAGATTTTTTTGCAAAGACTTATTGTATGGTTTTTTTATATTCCCTCTGTCTGCCAAACCACATTTGAACATTGTTCATTCATTACTAATAACAAAAAGCTGTTTCCACTGTTTGTGCACCCCTTATGTACAATCATATCACAAAGAAAACTTTCCACAGGGCAAAGATAGTATAATCACCATATAGGTAAAACAAGTTCTAGCATCTGAAACTAACTGCACCACGTTCACCCCTTCAAATGTAGCATGTCTTCAAAATCAGAGATTTTCTTCCTTTATTAGGGCACCCAGGCTGAATTTAGGTTTCACTAAATCAAATTGCCACTTCACTAAATATGATGTCCCTACAGCAAGACATCCGTACCTCTGCTGCTCCTCTCCATGATCTTATTGCATCTTCTAGCTCATTTGTGGGGCTTAAATTTGAGGCTCCAGCCCCACTAACGTTCTTTCTCTCCTGAGCTACGGCTTCAGCAAAGCAAGAGTGTGCCACTGGCTGGACCTTCTGCAAAGCTTGTGACAGGAACTGAAAGTGGACCTGCATCACCGTCAGGAAACATCGCCCAAGTACCTGCGGGAAAAGAAACAAACTAGTCTCAAGCAAATAGATTTCACAGAAGTTTCTGTTCTTCCTTTTTGTTCAGTGTTTGGAGTAAGGAACCAAGTTAAACTCAGGTCTTTTTTAATTAAAATAATGCTTCAGATCATAAGTACCACACAATATTTAACCATTGACTTAAGGTAACAGTGCGTGAGCATTCGTTTCTATGAATTGAGGGGAGATCAGACTGATCCCATGTCATTTTTACTTCTACACCCAAGTTATGGTTATTTGAAGAATGAAAAGCTTGTTAAGTTACTTAGCAGTATCAAGCACATGAAACAACACAAAAATGGGAGTAACATATTATCACAAGGACAAAGTCAAAAGCAAAACCAACTTGCACATAGACCTAGCTGAATTCATGCTACAAAACTCAAAACAAAAAAAAATCTGAATCATTTTAAAACAGTATCATAAAAATCAGAAAAAGTTTAATCCAGCAGTTTATTGTCCAAGCAGAGCAATAACCGGTAATAAGCATGAAAAACATTTTGCCACATAATACAGTGGCAACACAGTGCCATTTTTAGAATACAATAGTGGCTGCAGAATGCATGCACAAAGTTGCAGTCCTGTCACTTGCATTGTCTGACAAGAGCCGCTAATGCCGGCACAAGTCTTCTGCACAGAATATTTCACTGAAATGGGTCATGTAATACTCACTTGGAAAGCCCAAGGAAAGGGAAAGGCAGGGAAGCGAAGGGCTGCCGGTCCCTCCCCGTACTCACTGGGCTGAGGGCAGCACCAGCATTGTGCCAGGGAAGGGGTGCCCACCTCTGCCAGCCGGAGCTGGGCTCCACATCCTGGACCTCTGTCCCCTGCACCTTTCCATCCCCCATTTATCTCCCTCTCTCATACCAATGCTAATGAGAATTCTGACTGAAGACAGACATATGCCTCAGTTACTGCAAGCGAAACAAAGCAAGTCACACAAACTGAGTATTTAGATGCAGCCACCACACGTGGAAGAACAGCCAGGAGTGCAATCATCCAGAAGGACAACCTGGAGAGCAAAGCAGCACAACAGGAGTGCTCCATCTACCTTCAGGGCCACGCTCTCCTAGGCGGACGAAAGCTTACAACAAAGCATAACTAGAATGCAGCAGAGAAGCAAGTATTTTCCAGATTACTGTAGAAAGTATTTAAAAGCTATTCAAAATGTTTTGCTTCTTTTATGGAGTTTGTCACACAAAGTGGTTTAAAATGTGTATTTGACTTTGATTTATTAAAAGAGACTCAACTTGAATTCCATTTTAGGAATAATTCATAAAATACACAGATAATGTAAAAAGCCATCATGCCTTGGAGCAAATAAATCATCTGGCTTATTTTCAGCTACATTCTTCTGGGATAAAAATATTCAGACACAATGATCTTACTGGCAAGACTCTGTAGTCACACAAACAGTTATATGCATTAACTATCTACTTCAGAAGAACCAGTGGTGGCAATGCTTTTTTCCATTGCATCCGGACTCCTTTTGACATTCCATTCTGGTTCACTCACTTCCCTTCTTTGTACAAGGCATAAAATTAAACATTTTTGGTACTTTGACTGACCTCTGAAAGTGGAGTTTGCCTTATTAAAAAGGCAGTCAGCAAATGATAAAATGAATGAAACTCCAACTTTCCTGGCTACAAGATTAGAAAGATTTATAAGAAAACTGCGGGAAAAGACAACTGGTGGTCTGAATATTTCTGTGTACAAAGAATGCAGTTCTCAGGGGAAGAAGAAACTAGGACTCATTAGGAATTTCAAGCCGATTAAGTTTCAAAGAATATTTAAGGTACAGAGGTTGAAGTTTCCCCTGCCTGGGAATAATACTCAAAATAAACAAGTGATTTAGTTTTTAAGTAGCAGCACACAACATTCCTAGTATAATTTACAATGTTAAACAGTAAAGATAAATAATAACATCTGCTTTACTGAACTTCTATTTTGTTTGAAAAATAATCTATTTCAGTCTTCCTCAGAAACGGGTAAGGATGGTTTTAACTGCTTAAATAAAATCCAAGTGGTGGAGGATTTTTGCGCTGTTAAACACTCACTGCAGATGCCAAACTCACTTTGCTTTAAAGTTCACTTCTTGAGGATTTTCTTCCAGAGAGCTGAATCTGTCTTAACTGTGGGAAAGAAGCACGACCGCCACCAGTTTAACAAATACAGCCAGGGCTGGCCAGCAGTTACCCAAGTGTGTACAGCAATATACCAAATCTCTGTTGCGAAATCTGCAGAACAATATTAGCATATGGATGCATTTTTTTCCACAGTTAGAGATACCACCAGCTCTTTTTCAAGTTTATGTTTCCCTACTTTCCCATGCAGAAGCGTTTGACTCTCCTGCTTTAGACCATAATAACAACAAACTAAAACCTAGACATTATGTCGTAATCGAAGATGGACTGGAATCATCACAGGTGTCAACTAGTAAGTTTTTCTTAGTAGTGGTGGTGTTTTCTTAAACTATTCCTTAGAATAATTTCTATTGCACATACAGTGAGGTCTTCAGCTTGCAAACTTTTTGTCCCAAGAAATACAGCTCTAGCACCTTGACTTTCCTAACCTGTTACCAGGTAGGACAGCTATCTATCTCAGCATCTGAATAACCTTACCTAATCTGTCTTCCTGTTTAGGCAGTTGGAAGCAATGGGACTTTTTGGGGAGGTCTCACTTCAGACTTCCTTGTCTCTGAAACAGGTGATAAGTTTAATCAAACTGGTTACATACAAACAGGATCATCAGGTGGAGATGCAGTGTGAGGTTACTGGGTACCATATTATCCTCCTAATGAAGGTACACAATCAGCTTTGGAATATTTTACTGGACAAAGTGCACACATAAAATTACTAGATTTCACTGCTAAACAGTGATGCCATGCAAATTCTCTGGCAAGCAAATCTTATACAACAGATTCTTTAAAACAGAACACTACCACTAATAAAGTTAGCAAATAACCAGTGTCAGTCTTCCAAACTTGACACAAACACTGACCTGCAGTTCCAAGTACCATTTTATGTAGTAGAATTTTTTCTCCCCCCCCCCCTTTTTTGGCTATTTCCCTAAACAAACAAAACCCTCAAAAAACCAAAACACCGCAACATACTTATTCAGTGGTTTCCTACTACCCTCATTTCCCTTAACAGAGTTCTTAATGGCTTTGGTAACAGTAAGTCCTGTGCACAACCTGTCTACCCACTGAAGAGACCAGATTAAAATAGCAACATAATGAAGTTAACAATGAGGTATGACTCAAACCGGTGTACCAGGTTATGAGATAACCCCCTTTCCCACATATTACTAAAAGTGGGCAGAATATTACTCATTTTACTACGTAGCAACACCCCACAGTTCGGAAGAGTGATCTCATGACCAAAACACCTCCAAGGGAAGACACGATCCTGCTCATTGAAAAAGGGTTACCTACAAGATAAACTAGCTTCCAGCAGAAGCTGCACCTTTACATCTACAGTATTAGGAGATACGGGCAACCTAACAGACTCATTTCCGCTGTCAACCTAAAAGCCCCGCAGTGATAATGTGATATTGACAGCTACTAAAACGCTAACTATAATTTAGCAAAAAAGCATTTAAGTGTTAAGCATTTTAAAAACAAAAAGCAGCAATTAAAATGTAATACAAAATATTTCTAAAGACAATGCTAGCAGATCTGAGAGCAGACCATGGGATTATAGACCAGAGTACAATGTCATTCCAGCAAGCCATAGCATTTTCTACTGATTTCAAGCAGCTTTTTGCTACTAACAATTCCTCAACTCAGAAAGGTCTGAAGCCAATGCCTGCAAATCACAGGAAAAATAATAATAATTTTTTAAAGTATTTAAATTGGGCTTTACAATGTTTGCTAAGGAAAGCCTACATTTTATATTTACTCAGACATCTGTCCCACAAGCTTCTTGTTCAAAAATCTTCAGTTATTTTATCCTCATAAAAGCCAAAAATTATCTCCATTTAATACAAAACAGAGCATCCAAGTAAATATCTCATGCCCATTCACGCTTCCCTTTTGTTTAGGGAGGCAAAATGTAGATGTCATTGCTACCACTTTTAAGACAATACACAAGCTCCATGTAACTAAACCAAGATTCATTCTTCGTATTTTGCAGTACTGAGGCTGCCGCAAAGCTTCACAAAAGATGAGGAAATACACAAACTTTTTTCCAGTCTTAATTTTTTTTTCACCCCCACAGGATTTCCTTTAACGCTTTTATTAACAGAAGTACAGTTTTACTGCATTCTTCCAGCTTACAAAAACTTTAACAACAGATCTGGAAAACTTAACATAAAACACACTCTCATTCCCCCTGATTTCCAAGCTGTTCCTCAGCCATACAGGCACAAAACACCTGAGAATTCAAAGTTTTTTGAAAGGGGAAAAAGAAAGGCAGAAAATAAAAATTAGCATTTGCATCTCTGAAATTAAGAAACCTTGGGAAACTCCATCTGTCACCAACACTCTGATCAAGAGAAGTCACCTTCTTGCACATATTGGCAGACAGCTCTGAACTAGCAAGCTCTGTTCTGCTAAAAAAACAATAAATAAATTAAAAACCTCACCCACTGCTGCTACAGTCCAGGTTGCACAACCTTTTTTAGTCCAAATCGAAGTCAGCGTATGTTTATCAGAACTTGAAGTTTTCTCGATATTGCCTTCCCTGGGGGCTAGAGCTCACTACACTAGATAAAAATGCGTGGCACCTCAGAAAAGCTATAGCACTCTCCTAAATTTCTAAAGCCAAGCCTGCTCTGCCTATATTTCTCATTCTTCCTCAAAACATACAGCCTTTGTTGAGAAAGGCTTAGGAAAAGCACTTTTCCTTAGCTGGGCTCATGCATAGAAAAACCCTCATTCTCATGCCCTTCTCATGAATTTGGGGTTCTGTCCTCCCACCCCACCATGAATTACAACTCACCTCCTGCTGCTTCCATAATACCAGACTCCATCCCTCAAATAAGAGGCTCTAGAGTACCTATTCATAGAATATTGCTGAGCTGCCACTCAGATATTCAACCATCTCTCAATTCTTTCTCAGACAGAGTTGTTAAGTTCCTTCAGTCATCTACTAGAGAAGCTGCAAAAGCAACTTTAGCTATTACTGTATTTCCCCCCTTGTATTTTCCAAGGAAAAAATTCCACTGCCTCTCACACTCTTTTCCCCTTGTTTCCCCTGGTCAGTGAGTTCTGATGAAGTCAGGCGAGCCCTTTTATATTTTCCTGCTTCCATCGTAAGTTTTTTAATCCTACTGGTAGCTTTATGAAACGTTAACTTTTCTATAGATTGAGGAAAAAACTGAAACCACACTTCTTTTCAATTAAATTTTCAGCATTAATAGCTCAGTCTTCAAATCACAGAAAAGCAGAGTAGGAGAGGCTCTCAAAAGGTCATCCTACTGTCCCAACCAAGGAGGAATTTCACCTGGATCAGTTTTGCTAGATGCAGGTTTAACCTGTTCTGGAAGTTCTTCATGATGGAGGTTCCCTACCCTTTGTAGCAATCCACGTCAGTGCTTCACTAACATTACAAAGTACTTCCACAACATCTAATATGAATTTTTCCTTCTGAAATTTAAGTTCATTACTTCTTGCTCCACCTTACGCAGACATGAAGAACAGAACACTGCCACATCTTCTGGCAGCTTCTTACATACCTGGACAATTCTGATTTTCCTTCTTAAGTCTTCTCTTCTGGGAGTCAGTCTTTTCAATTTGTCCTCTGAAGTCCTATTTCCTGGATGTCTGATTACTCTTGCTACTCTCCTCTGGTGTCTCTCCAGTTGCTCACTATTTCTCTAAGTGCAACAGCAGTGGTGCATGGGTGCACTGTTGTGTTTAAGGCCATAATAACCAAAGTGAAGAGAGTTGAATGCTTATTTTATGGTTCTTGCAGGTTATAGTCGTGTTAAATACATGACAACTGCCTCTTTGCACAATAGCAACAACATTGATTTATTATTTGCAACTGCACAACACTGACTCCTACTCAACATACGACTACCATAAGCACTAGAAATGTTCTTCAGAACTGCTGCCCAGTGGGCTCCACTTGTGAAGCTGAAAATTTCTATTTAAATATTGTAACATTCAGTTTTCCCCTCTGAATTCCACCCCAACTGGAAAACTCATTTTTTCCATTCAAGATTATTTTTAATTCAGCAGGTCTTCCAGCATACTTGTATCATCTACTTTCAAGTCACCTACAAACTTAAATATATTCTCTATACTGACCTCTGCCAAGGTCCATTTCGACAGTGAGCAACTGGCAACTGCTTCCTGGGCACAATCATCCAACTAGCTTGCCCATATACTTAAGTCATCTAAACCATGCTCCCTGGCTGACTTATAAAACAACCATGCGAGTCAGTGCCAAATCCTTAAATTTTGGTGGTTCTTAAGCAAAAGCAGAATGCAATACTTGTCTCACTACACAGAAGTTCCCATAACTCTTGCATATTGACTTTATTTAAAGCCACATGCAAGCTGCAGTTTTAAGAAAAGGTGTAAGAAAAGTACAATGACAAGTGGTCAATTTCCACAAGATATGTCTAAAAAGCAAACCAAGCAATCCAGCTGTTTTGCCTGCATTCTCTTTACATTTGTTCCTACCATAGAGCTGCCTGGTGAAGAGAGCACTGTAGGTGCACATGGAGCTCAGGAACAAGGGCTAGGTCTGTACAGGGGCCAAAGCAAGTTTCTCTACCTTTGCTTTAAGTTGGCAGGACATGCAGCCAACTTATGCAAACAATGCTTTGCTTTTGGTCATGAATGTCACTCACTGCTGAAGAAGCACCCTCCCCACACAATGTGTGGGGCAGGGTATGAATTAGCACCTAGAATTGCTTGACTAGGTTATAAAAGCAGTATACAGACAGTTGCCAACGCCTTGCAAGACAGAGTTTCAAAGTCCACAAAAAAACCCTAGAAGACAGGTAGTGCTTTGTATGTTTTTGCTTTTTTTAATTAGAAAGTCTTTCAGCACAGGTATTATCAAGGTCTTTAATTACATAAACTCACACTGATTTTTAAATTAAGAAAAAGGTTGTGGGGTTTTTTTTCCCCTACAGCCTTAGCTAAACATAGTGATGTTATTACATAGTTTTCAAAAATACCAGTCTACAGAAGACATTTGTAACAAATATATAGCCAATCTTACTTCATTCTATACTAAGTACACAACACCGAAAACTGTCATTCATATTTCTCACTACAATTATGTACTACAAATAACATTCTACTTAACTGCTTCATCTGTAAGTTGTGCAGTTATAGAAAGCAGATAATGCTTGATTAGCATGCATGTATAATATTCATCCTTACAAAGTTATCTGAAATATAAATAAAAAATAGAAGAACTCAAAAATAAGTTTTCCACTCAGGATGGAATTCTGTAGGAATAACTTTGCAAAGACTGCTGTAAAGAAATGTGTCAAAACACAAGGAACTGCTTAAAACACCAAGGATTCATATGTGACTATCACTTAACACTGCCTGTTACATAATTAAGACATTTACTGCAGGAGAAATACCCAGAAATACCCAGCCAGACATGATGAGAGTTGGGGATCCTCTCAACTTCAAAACCGCTGAATTCTGACTGTTGGGCAATTGCTGCCAGTGTACAGAAATTATAGCAAAGTCATGACAAATTTTTACAGCACAAATCTTTCACACTAGCATGGTATTTTCCTTTTAAGCACAACAGCTCAAAAAAACTAAAAAGTTTTGAAGAGTGATAAAACATTATTTTACAGAAATTTCGATTATTGGTCAACTAATACGCAGTTTTACATGACACTGATGACAATACGCCACTCCCAAGTGTTGAGGTTTCCCCTCAGAATGGATAATACTAAGGAACATATAGGTTAATTTAGAAAATGCTGGCTTAATATCATTCTAAATACTAGCTAACATAAAACAGAAAACTGTTGAAAACTTTTATTTAGTTGGTGTGGAGGGGCAAGGTGTTGGGGTTTTTTTGTTTTGCATTATTATTATTTTTAAACTAAGCATGGTTTTCTCAAAGAAGAAAGAAGTTGTTGGATCACTGGTTATAAATTTAAATCATATAGAAGATTACCACTTAGAATTATATAGGTAGTACAATTTAATTGTAACTCATCTTTCTTATTGCATGAAACCTTTAAATAGAGTACAAGTTCTAATACAGAAATACCTACTAAATACCTAATTCAACATAGTTGGAAGTCAGGCACTGCAAATGGCTTAACACTTTCAAGAAGAAAACATAAGAAATTAAGAGTTTCTCTTTTTACCAGCATTACCCACAAACACAAAGCAAGGCAGAGAGAACTTCTGGTGTAGAAGTGATTTTGAAGACAAGTCAAATTAAGAAGGAATACAAATTCACATGCAAAACAGTATCTACCAAGGTAACTTACCTCAATGTCTTGTAGGCTGAACTCTTTTTGATCTTTGAAGTTTGCAGCTCCTGCACTCAGTTCCATCAGCATTTTTGCTATTTCTGGTTTTATTGCTGCTGTGAGTCGACTCGCTGCTTCCATGACATGTTCCTGCACGTCTTTCAGTTGCATAGCTGCCTTAGAATAGTGCGAGTTCCTAAATACACTGCTGAAAAGGTCTGTAAGGAAAGTGCTCGTACGGCAAAACACGTTGAGTGCATCCAGATATTTGGAGATTCCCTGCTGGATGTCTGCAATCGGAGTAGTGTGGGACACAGGGTGGTTGCAGCTGCCCGCAGCAGCTGAGGAGACCAAAGGGGATGCTGGGGTTGTAGATGCCAGCGGTGCGCTCAGGGTCCTGCCTAGCTCAGGCATTTGATACTGCTGGTGTTGCTGCACTTTTTGCTTGGACCCGCCAAGCAAAAAGCGCCGCTTATAGTCCATTTTGCTTTCTTGTGCACTACAGCAATACATAAGTGAGTGCTTGTCCAAAGATTTCTTGAATTAACAATCACTTGTCAAATTCCTTCCTCAAATATATAGTTATGTACAGTAACAGTGGAGGACTGTGTACATAGGTTTCACAAAAGGCATTTCAAAAAGGCAAGCGTCTGTATAATCTGTATCAGCAGTGAGAAAGGCAGCCGATTTGCTGACTTCGTATTTTCAGTGTTCAATGCAGCCCTGCTGCAGTTATAAACTGTACTCAAAAAGCAAGCCGAAGTATCTTAATAATGCTCTGTCTCTTGTTTGGTATTCCACTCTGCACACAGAAAAGCAACGCTGGAGCAGAGAAGTTATCGCCTATGATTTCTTCATGAGCATATTATTGTCACTTGCTGTTAAGTCTACAAAAGTTATTTTTGTCAATGCAAATAATAGTTTTAGAAGCAATACCTTAACACAATTTTCCCATTAGTAATATCAGGAAAAGTGGAGCAAACCACTGATCAACAGCGATTATAAAAGCAGTGCAGAGGCTCCTTCCTTGAAAAAGCAAATCCTTATGTCAGCAGATCAGATATCTTCAAATGTCTTGACAGATCCAGTCTGCCAAATTAGTTTACTTGTAGTGTCTCTTCTTAATACTGAAGGGAAAAAAAAAAATGGACTCTTTACAGAAGACTTTGCAAGTATAAGCTATCGAAAATTAGAGTGTTTATTATTGCAAGCCTTCCTCCCCTTTCCTTATTTGTTGAGGTAGTTGTTTCCGTTGTAACATTAAGAAGTGGTGCTTCCAGACTGCATTTGCCCTCAATTGTAGACTCAGAACAAAAATGCACAAATGTATTTGTAAGGCCTCTAGGTCATTTCCTGTTAAGGGGGGAAAAAAAAAAAAGTTTAAAATGTTATAGAAAAATGAAGTTAAAGATTTTAACTCCTGCAGCGTCTTGGTATACTTCTCTAGGTATACGTTGTCAACAATACACAAGATCAAAAGGAAGGGAGAGTCACACTGACGGTTTAAGAGGCAGTTACAAGTTGGTGTCATCCTGTTACTAAACTCAACACTGCGGAATATTTTCTTATTAATTCTCCCATGCTAGACTGTCAAACTTAAGACTATAGTTAATCCCCAGTGCGACCCCTTATACAGTTAAGAACAGTGGAAAGCTATTAATGCAGAGCTCAGGGGGAGTTAATCACATTTTCTAACCTCATCCCTTTAAAATAATTTAAGAATTAAGTCAAACTTTTTTCACACACCATAATTTATTGCAGAAATCTGAGACTCCCATTCACTTTAATAATTTACTAAATCAACAGATACAGGTCCTTAATTTTTTTTTCAGTAAAACAGCAGACAAATCTGTCTATATCCTAACTGAGATTAGCTGAAAAATACAACACACACATCCCATTTCAGACGACAGACAGCATCTATCATATGCAAGGTATATATGATGCAGAATTGCCTAAAAGATTGCCCTAAGCACTCTCACCAGACATGAAAGCAGGGAGGAAATACAGCTTCTAGTACTGCCCCACTCCTATTAGCAAACCCTGGTGTAGCTGAAGAGCCAAGAGTGCTTTCTTGAAGGCATTTGTAGGAAGGGGAACAGAGCCCGAGCAGTGAGCAAGGGTCAGTTTGCAGCAGGAGACGTTCAAGGCCAGGCTGGAGGAACTGGAGCTTCTGGAAAAGGGCATGAAGATTTTTAAGCCCTTACCCTTAGCCAAACACAGCTCTGAACTGGACAGTGCCTGGCATCTCATGATCATGTTTACAGGTTGGAGTCATATATGCATACAATGGTCACAGTTATCCTAGGAGCTCACTTATCTTTATATACACATTTTCTATAAACACACACATATATATATTTATACACACCCGTGTGACGAGATTTTTTTTTAATGCACTATGAATTTACAGTTTGTGAACTAATTCCACCTCAATCATCTTCCTTTCTTCTGTGCCAGAGTCAGAACTGCATTGACCTAATTACCTCTTATCCCACCAGCTAGGTTAGGGTGGGAAACCCCATGCTAGTATCCTGAACAGGTAACCTTCTACAGCGTTCCTTGCTTTGAGAGAGAAACATTCTATTTCTTGAGACTGCAAAAGACACTCATTAACAATGTCAGGATATTATCAGAAGGAAAGTATAATGTAGAGGAACACAATTTGTTCAATCAGTTTATCTAGTCCTAGCTATTAGTCACACTTTAGGCCACTCTCTCCCTCTCCTACACATACACATAACTTGATTTGATCAACTGAGGACATTCTTTTCCTTACTGCAGCAATTGCGACGTACAAGGCTAATATCAAACAGTAATTCATAATAGGTTTTTTTTCCTTGAGCACTTAAAATAATAACCCAGATATAACAGGAAGGAGCCCTTTAATTCAACACCAAAATGTTCCTTTAGCTATTATATTTGAGATATGAAACCTGTATTAATATTGTCAAAATAGTTGGGGAATAAAGGATTTTATCTTCAGTCAAAACTTCTTATTTCCACCTGTCTGAAGAAACAAGACATCAATTCATTCACATAATGTGTTTTGACACATACATATGACACAAAACTCCCACAGATAAAGAAGCAGGCAAGACACAGCAGGACAAAACAACATATAGAGCCGGATAGTCTCACACCCACTAAAACAACAGACACACAAGTTTTTCAGGAAGTCATTGCTGCAGATGGTTCTGAGCAAATATTCTTTTGTATTCCCACTTTTTAAAACGTGATAAACAGATAAAACACAGCAGAAGTTCCCATATGCATTTCAGTATCCCTTATTGAAGTACTCTAAGCTGATGACTTTCTTTCCTACTTTATACTTCTCTCAATATTCACACTGAATGCGTCAAAATGCAATAAACCCATTAAAAATGGAATTTTCTAGGAGGTCTTGATATCATATGCATAGCTGAAAATATTTTCCTCCTTGCTTTACAAGCTATGGTGCCTTACAGTAGAAAGCATGATTAAATTGGTTTTCTTGATTGCATATAAATGTAGATGGAACAAAAGAGTTGGTTAATTTATATGCATTGTATAAGTAAATTGGTGATTATTTTCCCTAAGTAGACATGAATTTCACATTGCAGAGGAACTTAAGAAAAGATCGTGAAACATCTAAATGTTAATTAGCACCAAAAGTAGAAAAAGCTAAGAAGAAGGGGTTTTCAAGCTATACAGTACTGAATTAGACAAGCATACTGGAGATGCACTACAATTTGGTGGTTCTGATTACACACTGAGCCTTTCAGGATCAAACTAAGACACTGAACTGATCATTTGAAACAGTCTGGTATTTAGCCAATCCATAAAACTACTACATCCTAAAAGAACATAAATGCAATGAATGGAAAAAAAATTGTGTTTTCATATTCTCTACAGCTATAAACAAACATGATAAATCACTGTGTTTTACTTCTAGACAATTTCGTAGTCAAACCTGCAGGTACTTATTCAATTCTTCAACTTGTAATAAAATCAACACAAAAGCTTAAAGAGGACAGCTTATATCTTCAGCATCTAAAAAGATACTTAGAGAGAGGAAAGCTACAGTTCTCAACACTAGGCATGTGGGCAATGCTACGTCTTACACTTTTCTATAAGGAGATCTCCAACATGCTACGTACAAGATAAACATTCCTCCTCTTGCATCTCTTCCTGAAGAAGTGAAGCAGAGAATGTTCCCACGCTCTCCCCTCCCTGCCCCAATGCTATGGTTCCCCTGCTGCTCTTGGTGCACAGACTAAAAATGGGGGCTCAATACTGTAACTATATGAACTTTGTGCCAATCTAACTCCTGCCATATTGGGGGGGGGGGGGGGGGGGAATCAGTGTTTCATTCCAGTGATACAAGAACAGCATGTTATCAGTCCAAAATATAAACCTTAAGCTTGTACTTCATTTTGCAGAAAACAGAAATATTCACAGAAATCAAGTGTAGAAAGTATCAAGAAAATTAGCATGCCACAAATAACAAAATTTTATTCCTTCTTTTATGTAATCAAGGCCAAAAGTGTTGTTCATGTACCATTAAACATTATAAATAGAACTAATATATAGTATAAAAACAAGCTTCACACTGAACACTATCCTGTTGAAAGCTGTAAAACACTATCAAAAAAGCTCACCACATTGTTTAAGTTCTCACTTTATGGAGTTAATGCGATAGTTAAGGAACTGCTACTAGTTTGAACTATTTGAACTTCCACAGAGAATCAAGCAGACATCTGCATAAGTTGCTCTAAAAATGGCCACATTTGCATAGAGGAAACAGAAATTGCATGAAAATGAATGCATATGCAAATTAAGTTCACTGTTCTTTTTTTTTTTTTTTTTATAAATGTAACATCCAAAATTTTTTGCTTAGATACTTCCCAGAAAAATGAAACATATTTTCTCCAACCTCACTGATTGCAAGAGACAAATTAACAGGGAAGACTTTCAGACAAATGGAATTTGGCACCTCCCAGGTTCAGTTTCGGACCAGCAACAAGGGGTCTAATCCCCCATCCGTCCCATTTGGGATTACCCTGTATAGAAGAGGAGGAAACTTTTTTCCCTGAATCCACACAGGAAATTGAGCAGAGGAAGCAGCGAGTAAAATGTACAAGTCTATCACTAGTTAGTTTAGTTACACAATTACCCATACTGTCAACTTCCTTTCAGCCAACTTCATTTACATGAATGCTTTGCGGGCCATACTGGTTAAAAATTTTTCGATCAAAAAAATCATTTTTCCTGCTTTAAAAAGAGTTCTGATATCAATTTTAAAAATTGCTGGCAAAGGTGTTATTTATGAATTCTGTTGTCCTTTCAGTGAATGTGCAATATTACATATATGAGTAAGAAGATCCAAAATACCTGAGCTAAATTTTTTGGGGTAACACTTCCAGATATTGTACATTGGTTTTAATTTTATGAGCTACAGATTCCAAATCTCATGATGAACGTAACATCGTAAGCACCATTCATGTAAAACAATCAAACATGAAAGCAACTAATTCAATTAATGTCCCAAAAAAAGTAACTCCAAAAGAAACAACCCAGAACAGCCAGATGCTTACTAGGGAAAAGCCTGAACAAACAAAGCCTACTGCAAGGCCAAAAGGTCAGCAAGCTGCTAGAGCCAAAGGCTCCTGTCAAGAACACACCCATTCCCTCTCACACTTAGTTACACAAATCTTGTGCACATCCAAAAGCTACTCCGCTAAGAAAGGCATCATTCCACCGTCAAGTTCTGCTGTCACTAATGTGTACATCAGATCCATCACCTGGCCAGGCCACCCAAAGTCCAAATGTGGATACCTTAAAAAAAATAAAAGTATCCCAAATGGTCTTCAACATCTGAATAGCAAACTGGGAGCAGAATGGCAGGGGAAGTGCCCATACGCTACTTCCTGAAGACCAGTCTTCCACTGTCCCCGCCCCTAGCTAGCTCAGAACCAAAAAAGTTACCAGCCAAGGCCCAAGCAACATCAATTTGCATTTCAGCACCTCGCAACGCAACTACAAACGTCCTGGCCAAGGAAACCCAGTGGCCTAAAGCAGGGACCCCCGGATGGTAACGATATCTGGCTCAGACCCAAAGCTGAGCACGCAGCATACGACAAGGCAGGCTCTGCCGCTTTGCTCACCTTAAGCACCACACTGGCAAGGGCGGAGGCAAGGAGAAGGCAATAGGAAGGATGGAAGAGACAACAGCAAGCGATTCTGGAGAAGGCAGCACTGAGAGGCCCAACTATAAAAACGTTTCAAACCAGTAGTCTACACAAAAGCACAGACACAGTACTTAAGCAGGAGAAATGGAAAGTTAGTCCCAGGTAGGGGCCTTGTAAAAGTAGACTGTACCAGTGTGCTCAAGGCACAAATGAACCATACCAAATCTTCATCTGGAGGGAAGAGGCACAGGCTGTGTGTGGTGTACAGTTATTTCTTGCTTCTCGTTTTAGATAGTTCACTTGTATTCTTACCTACAATTAGTAGCCTAAGACAGATGGTGGAAACTCTTTCCTCCAAATAAACTTTTCAGGAACCTCGTAAATAAACAGGTTAAGAAAAACAGTCAAGTAGTCCCAACTACTTCTGGAGGGGGATTTTGAGCCAGACATCAATATAGTATTCTACAGATTTTTAAATGGGAGTTGATTCATTTTACACTATGCCAAACTGAAGATGGATTACATCTACAACTACAGAGTGTGTTTAGCATTTACAAAACATACCCATTCAAAAATACTAGAAATTGGAATCCACATACCAGAGATTCAATATAAGGAATACTAGAATTTCAGTAACAAATCTCATAACCTGAGAAGTTAAACTCTGACTTCAACATCTCCACCACACTCAATTAATATACCACATCTATTAATATTAAAATTGCCATAAGAATGACAACCATATAATATATTCAATCCATCCATAAAAAGAAAATGCATAGAATTAAGTATGTGGGCTTTTAAAATTTGTTTTCATTTTTAAACACTGTCTTGGACATAAAACTTTTCAGAATAATACAAAAGCTGAAACTATGTTCTGAAAATTAAACTTTTCAGTCGACAAGAACAGCCATCTCCAAGTAATGCTGACTGGCAGAAAATACGCATTAATCTCTGACATCAACTAAGTTATTTTGCATCTGTAATTTCATACCAACACATCATAAATACTTAAAGCATGCAAATGCTTTTATAAGGGTTGACAAGTCCCATTATCTTCACCATCAGGGCAAACGAGGCTTACAGTTTCTCAGGACTCGCTCCACGCAGCCATCAGGATGCAGGCACACGACAAAAACCCCAGCAGCCCGCGAGTGCCAGCAGGGAGAGGACGCACGTCCCAGTAGCTCAGCCTATTGGCAGGCAACACACGTCACCAAATCCCGATTGCTTTTGGTCAGGTGCCCATACTTAGGCTACAAAGCCAGAAAGGAAAACTGACCTCACTTTTCAATGCTGATAGCCTTTCTAACAGGGTGGGCTGCAGCCACTAGAAGACCCAGGCACCTCCTGTATGACTTTTTTGTTTGGTGTGTTGGGGGTTTTTTTGGTTGTTTTTTGTTTTGTTTTGTTTTTTTTTTTTTTTTTGTCATCCAGGTTGTAAAATCTCCTATTAGAGGAGGACAGGGGGAGAAAGGGGAAGAGAGACAGAAATAGCCTATTATACCAATATCATTTTAGTTCTTGTTAGCTCATGAATTGCTTATTGGGATTCCTTTTTGGCTGCTTGCCCAGAACAGTTGGAGGAAAAAAAACCAAAACAAAACAAAAAAAAAATAGGCAAGCCAACCCTTGGTGAACCCATGAAGTGCCTGTTGGAAACATCCTCCTTCCAGTGTCTCCCCCTCCTAATACCTGACACCGTGGCCCGCTCTCCAGGGTTGGATTGGTGTCAATAGGCAGTGTTAAAACTGATTCAGTGTCTTCCCTCCCACCGGTTGGGGACCACAGCTCACAGGACATACTCCACAGGGACTATGTAGTTAGCGTAGTTTCACTAGAATCATTAGCTTGAGCATCCTGTTTAAGTGTATACAAATCTAAACATACCAACTTATTAATACAGAAACTGATCTCATTTACCAGTGAAGCAATTACAAACAGAAGCATGGAGATTTGTTAAACCTAAGTGGAAGGCTCCAGCAACTTGGTTTTATTAACTCAAAGACCCATTTAACTGATGAAATATTTACCTAATATTTATAGACAGTCTCTGAACTAATTTATTATGTCTTTGTCTAGAGCTTTTTTCCCTTCAAAATTACTCTCCTGAAAAGAAAGCTACTAACTTATTTGTGCCACTTTGTGTCTTTTGCACTTATAATGAAAAATCCTCTAGAGGCACATCTATGCTGGATGCCCTAAATGACAAGCAAATACAAAAATACCCCCATCCCCTGCCCCAAAAAAACAAATCAACAAAGACTGTCATGAAAACCACTCAGAAATAGAGAGAACTGGCTGAAGAACGTCAGCTTTCTGGAGCTAGGTAAGGACTGAGGGTCTTGGCTGCTCAGCACTACATCACCTCACTTCCAACCCTTAACCCTCCAGGAAGGAATCCATAGCCCTGAACTGTATAACTACACTCCCTTTAAAATACACATGGAAGGTAGGTGTATCTGAATCAGATTCCGAGTTGTCAGTCTACCGAGCTGGACTGTTCCAGGGCAGAGCCTACAGTGTGTCAGGAGGCTTCTTACATGTTGTTTGAAGTAAAACATTTAACACACCAAATAGCACTAACTCAAGTCTCAGCAATAAGATATGACAGCAAAAGGAAAAGCTGGTGAAAGGAATGTGTTAAACCAGACCTTCTTTCAGACTTGGGTGCCTCCCTGAATGTCAAAAATAGATGCCTGTGTCAGATCAGGATCACCGTTTCAATCCTCCCTTGGCAATAGGTACTTACGCTATCTATTTTGAAAGCGGGACCAGTTCCCTTTTGAAAGAGAACTGTGGGTATAGACGAGAAGAAAAAGAAAATAATGTCCATTCTTTTGATACAGTAGCCTAACAAAGCATCTGCACACAGCATGAGACATTCCCATGCAATGTGACTGCCAGCCAGAGGAGACTCAAGGCTCCATCTCTCATCTCCCAAAAGGGTGCACTTAACATCAGCCACAAGCACACTCACTCTTGCTCTCTCAGAGCTGTATAACGTGCTAAGATGAAGAAAAGGCTCATGGGACCACAGCAAGAGCGAGCATGAACAGCACAAGCTTTCTGTAGAAGAGGCACAGCTCTGCCTCCCAGAATAGATCACCTACAGAATTCTTTGATTCTGGCCACTACCTGCAGGACTGCTTGGGAAGAGACTCCTGCTCACACAAAGCCAGCCATCAGAAAAAATACTTTTCTTCAAAACCGAGTGAAGAACTGAAGGCCATGGTTTCAAGGAAGGGATGGAGAGCTGACAGTTTCTAGAAAAGTCTTGAGAATAAGTTAACATCTATTCCTATAAATGGCCTTTTTCAGCCACAGATTTCACTTTGTGCTGAAGGGAAGGCAGGAAGAAAAGGCTGAACCAGAGAAATATTCAATTAAAGCATGTGGAACAGGAATATTACTTCATTAGGCTTATGCATCATGGTCCAGTTAAGGCCACTTGAGATAATTCCCCACCACCACCACCCTCCCCTCCCAAGTCTCCTTGCAAACTCACCCAGCACATCATATATGTACTTAAAGTCTTCCTAAGCTACAGCAGAAGCCACCTATGTTAGACTATTCCTCTTCACCCTGTCACTCCTGATTACAGTTTCACTTCTAAATACAGTAAGCACAAAGAGTCTAGGATGGTATTTCCTTGTTAAAACTTAACAGAGAAAACAAAATATAATTGTTTCTCAGTTCTGTAATGATATCTACAAAAATCATGATTTCCCATGTTTCTGCAGAAGACCAGCTTTCACATGGGGAGGGAACACGGTATGACAACGAACAAAAAAACATACCACACCAAAAAACCCCTACAATCCTATAATCTCATAGTAGACATCTTAAACCTGGAAGCACTTTAATCTTTGGGCTCACTTCAGCAATGGACTTAAGCATATGATTAGTTCCAGTAAAGTTAGTGGTATCTCTCACATACTCAAGTACCTTGTTAAATCATGAGTTGCAGCTTTCCAACATAAGCAAATGCCATATGTATTTTTCAGTATCATTCACTGTGAAGAGAGGTTTTTAATACACATTGTAAAATGCGTGCTAAAAGTTTCTACTAACATTTGTTAAAGAGGTTTAGGAAATCGCCTTGAAGAGCTTAGTTACTGCTGAGTCAGTGTAGATCAAGAAATCAAGCAGAGGGCTCTACGTAAAGCTTTATTCCTACTGGCTTAAAATGATTTGTCCATAGACCCAAATACCACACAAAAAGCTCCTGCATATAGAAAAATGGAAATAATTCCCACCCTTTGGCAAAGTACTTACAGAAATAATTGAAGGGCATTCTATAAATGCTACCTTCAATCTTCTTTCAGAACTCAGGTTCTTCTGAGGAAGTTTTTATTGCTCCAAACAAATCATACCTTAAACAAGACTTGCAAAGACAAGTGGGAGTAAGAGCCCAAGTCACATACTACAGCGTTTAAGCATGACATACTACATGCACTACTATATATATAGATGCATATACACATGCACACACACAAAGAATGGCATAACTTTACCGGACTGAGGGACTAAAATAAGATACTAGATTCATTATGGATAAATTTATCAGCTCATACAGGTGAAAACCAATCCTAGTCTCACATACAAAATTATGGGCTCTGGTCTGATCATTACCATTTAGGAAGATGGTGTTACAACTGGCTGTTTTCGCTAAAATGTCACCCCAATGCTGAATGGTAGAGTCAGAAGTGTAAATCTTATGTTACAAATTATTTGCAAAGGAATTTGGAAGGAAGCAGCAGCGTTGGGAAAGCCAGAAATGTAATTATGCCGCTGCATAAATCCATGGTTTACCCACACTTCAAATTTAGCGTGCAGTTCTGGTCTCCTTATCGCTCTTTCTTCCAGAGGGACTCATTTGGCTTACTAAATAGACTGACCACAAGCTCAAGAAATCCTATATGCAGCAAATAGTTGAAGACAGTTTTAAATTAATATAGCTCACAAATTCACCCCGTTCTTGCCTTTCCCTAGGTATCCATTTATAACCTCCATGGGATAAAGAAGGCTGAGTTGGATCAATTTTGAAGTCTGAATCAGCGTGGCCACTTTTATCTTCTTATTCACCCCAACTTAGCGAACATCGAAAGCCGTATATCACAGTGACGTACTGTTTACAACTGGTCTGGAAACAGAAGTATTTCCTCATCGATAAATCAGCTTTTAACTTTCAGACAAGGCTTCCAGTCATTTTGCTGCTCTTGCAAACAGATACTACATTTCGTAAATGCCACAGTACTCACACTTATTAGCATATACACATTTTAATTTTTCGACTGAAATAAATATCCCTAAACCAAATTTCTAGACTGTTTTAACTGAGTTTGTGATGCTATGCAACTTTAAAAAGAAAACCCAAACTCAGAGTAGCTTCAGTACATGTTTTAATTATTTTAGTAGTGTTAGACAAAAGTCATCTTTCAAGGCAGTGAAAAATCACAGATCCTCTACACATTTAAAGCTCTTCTATGAAGAAGGAAGTTTTGAGTACTAGAAACATAAGACAGATTATGTACAGAAAATCCTGTAAAGCCTTTATGAGGTTTTTTTTTTTGCCTGTTTGCAGCAAGAATGATGAAAGCTTTCAAAACATTTGGAGTAACTCAACACCAACAATCTTTCCTTTCCCAAATTACTATGCTTCTTCTGAATTCTCAACACTTGCCACAGAATACGTCTACATTCTTTTGATACTAGACTACATCAAAAAAAGAGAAAGAAAAAGCCCTGCAAATGTGTTTTCTTAGTTGCATTAAATATACTAATCCTAACCTACTCATATAAGTTAAGTGGCTACTATTAGCATGTTATTTCCACATGTAAACTAGTCACTTTTTCATATTTAATAAGTATATTACCATACTATTTCTTTGTGACCAAAATTAAAACCTATTCCAATATTTACTAATATTTATTCTCTTCAGTACATGGTAGAAGCTTATCTATCTTAATGTTGGCCTTCTCCCCCAACTCATTCACTGAAAGTCTCCTACTTGAGAAGTATTAAGTATTCTGAAATGATATGAATTTCACTTCCAAAAATAGGAAACAGGAGTACATATCAGAAAAACTGACATCAGCACACACACTTACTGTCTCATGACAGTTGCAGCCACGAGCTTTTTTGTCATCTAGCTAATACAGATTCATGTCTCTGTACCACAACTCCTGCATTCTGAGAACAGACTTTCCAAAGGGTTTCTGGGCTTACTGTATTTGAGTAGCAGTAGATTCATCACTGAACAGCTGGAGTCTTGCCCAGGAAAACAAACTATATTCTATACTGAAGAAAGGGACATGATGATTAGGCCTTTCATATCCCTCTCATGTTGAAAATTATGGAATTATCAGAAAACTGTAATCATGAAAATGTTAAACTAAGGAGAATGTATTTTTATAGCAAATGAACATAATTATGTTTACCATATTTGGGCCCAAAGTTGGCTGGCAATTCAGTCTGTATATAGACAGCAATATCTGATTCACTGTCACAGGATATGAATAAACCAGAGCAATCCAGTGTGAATAACAGTCTCCCTCCTATAACAAAACCAAACATTAGTGTGTACATAATACTCCAAAAGCATCATATAATACCACTGTAAATAGCGATTTCATAAACAGTAGTAGTTGAATAGTTTTAACCTTAATTCTAAAAATAATTCTTGAACTAGATCTTTGTAACAGGAGACTTTTGGAACTGTCAGAATGCTTTATTTCTAACAAATCTATGGTTTTTAATATATTAGATTATGTAGAACTAATTTCTGTAGCTGATGAAGGAACAGTGGTGACAAGTAATTTGAGATCATAAAGATCAAAAAAGTAGAAATGGTAGCATGCATACTTCATAACCTTTCCTCATTTTTTCTAATCAAAGAAGCTGCTTGTGTGTCTTTGGCACAGCATTCTCTTCCTCATTAAGACCAGAATTTATAAGTCTTAATTAAATATAGATGAGATTTTTAAAATAGCACTAACTCATCCTGCATAGTTGGGGTCAAAACATGATTAGTTACAAGATCAAATGTAGCACCCTTCCAGTTTATAGATCTCTAATACAAATCAAAAGGGAAGAATATAGCCAAATCTTGCCAACTGTAACCTTTCTCCCTTCAAGAACACCCAAAGCTTAGCGCTTATCTAGTTGCTCTGCCTGCTTTACACAGCAGACAACTAAAAAAAAAAAAAAAATCCTTCCCCGAGTTGCTCAACCTTCTGCAAATGCCATTAACAACTGGTTCAAACACAAGGTAAGCACCGGAGACAAAAGGATTCTCCTCTTGCCCTTCTTCAGCAAGCCCCTGTGTTCCAGCAAGTATCACCCCACCTTCAACACAATGGCAACAGCTTACATCTTTGAGACTCCAGTATCTAGCACCTTCTATTAGCTGCTTCAGTAATCCTGCTTTCTATTTCAGCCCACAGCATAATTTGTTGCCTTTTATCCACACAATGTAAATGCCAAAATAGGCCATAGGTCAACTTAAAAATCAAAAAGCTGCACGCTGAAGGCTGAGGAATGCTAGAGGAATCTTAGGTCTTCTCTACCCATTCCTTACACTGACACAGCTGTAAGAAATTTCTGGGTTTTAAAGCAATTATTTGATTTTTGCATTTTATATGTTCTTCCTAGGAAGACTAGTTTGATTAAAGTTATTTTGCTTTTATTAAGAAAAGCAAAAAATTTTAATATTTTAACAGACTACTGTTTTCCTGCTTCTTTAAAAACAGAGTTAACACTCTTAATAATGAAGTTTAATGTATTTCAATACAAATAAATTTACACGTTTGGAAAATAAATCTCAGGTTTTGTATCTAGTGTAGATGCTACCAAGGAATATAAATAACTTCACACAAGAGCTACTTGCTAACAAATGCATACATGGAATTCTGCTGGCACATCTCAGCAGCCGGCATAGCTTCTCTAGCTTCCGGCTTTAAGCTGCTACATTACGTATACGGCATGGAAAGGCATACAACAGTCAAACTGATGCTCAGATAAATACTGATGTGATCTGACTAATGTAATGTGATTTTTCCTTTAAAAAAATGCATTGTTCTTATGTTAAAAATTATTCCTCAAAGAACTCCCCAAATATTTCCCAATAAAATTATCAATTGTTAAATAATTAACAATCCTACGTTACAACATATAAAGCACAAACCACCTTACCATGTCCTGAAAGTAGAAGTACCAATACTTTTATATAAATAACTAAGCCCTCAATCATGGGCATGATTTGTCACCAGGTTACGTGCCAAAATTTCTGCAGTTAGCTGTGCAAGAAATTTTTTGCCCAGCAGAAGATACAATGGGATATTTATGCTGGTATAATACATCTTGAAAGAGAAACATGTTATGTTTTAATCCATAAAACAAATTAACATGATGTGGTTAATCTATTCAGTAGAAATCAAACATCCATAAGCAAACCTGAAGACTTAAGCTTAAACTTTTATTATTTGTTACATCTTTCTGAAAACTCACATGTGTGTTCCCCCCTGAAGCACCTAGTACCAACAGTCCAAGATATCACACACATGCATCAGTGGAAGATCCTAACTTCATACCTAATTAAATACATCCAATAGTGTCTCTCAATATTCATTAACAGAGCTGAATTTTGTTCACAAATGAAGACTGGAAAAAAACATTGAAAATTCTAAGTGATATCTTCTGATGTGTCAATTTTACTTAAAAATTATTATCAACGTGAAAGACTAGACTTACATTAGATGATGTTTAAGTGATTTAAGCCATGCTGGCACTCCTTCCCAGTAACTAATGTTGACAAAGGGCTTTCTGCTGCAGAAATTGCAACACAGTACAGCTCTGCCAACCGTTAAGACACCGCAAAGATGCCAAATACATTTAAGCAATGTTTCAATACCAGCTGATGCATCCATTACAGATCTGGCCAGACCCTTTCAAATATATTTCCTAAGTATGAGATTTAGAAAAAGCGACCTTTTTGCCACCAGGACTGCCTGTGCAGAGGGTGTGCTGACAGCCCAGACCACCCCACTGGTACCAAGCACTGCCCATGACTAATCTGGCACCAGCATGCGATGGTATGGAGAATGCTATAATACACAACACTAAGCATCAAGGCAATGCCTGGCCATTTCTATTTCATATATTATTACAAACCTCCTCAGGCACCATTTTTAGCCACTGTTGGATTTCCTCCCTTCTCCCCATCCCCCAACCAGGCTCCAAACCTTGAAGTAACCTTGTTTTGTTCCCCCCCCAGAGACAGCTCCATGCCTGAAACATAACCTCTAATCTTATTTTCTATTTCTAGCATACAATTCACGACCCTTATCCCAATTTTTTAAATTAAATATCCCCCATGTTGCAGACTCTGCTTCCTATAGTCAGGGTAGTGCACAGAGTACGTCAGAATTTATAACCATACATTTCTTGTTGAGGACAATTTTACATTACTTTTAAGAGCATTAGAAACATATAGTCTTTACACAATATAGGTTGAAAACCTCTTTTGCAGGGAAGGCTTTTAAATATGACTGTCAGTACTCCACTGCAATGAAACAGCTTTATTTGTCAGAAGTTTTAGATAAAGACCTTAAAATACAACAGATTTGCAATTCAGGGCAGTTTGCAAAGCAAAGCATTAACTTCCAGCAATTATTGAGACTTGGAGAGTATCTGTGGACATTAAGTTAAAGTCTTAAATTACAGGGTTTTATTACAAAGGAAGTCTTCTCATCTGACACCATATATTTATGAGAAGGACTTCACTTAAACTTGTTTGGTTTTTTGCAACAATGAAATATGTCATCTGTTTGCCATCGATTCTGTAACATTTCTCACACAAAACAAATTAAAATAAAAATGGCCTATTGGATCAGATGTCCATCTAGGCCACAATGGCAGTGGTCAAAATTTATACTTTTAATTAATTAGCACTATCCATAACCCTCTTTTATATTTTTATCAATTATACCCAATTTGTGCAGTTGCTAGGGCAAAATGTTCCTCCACGCACAAATTCTCCTACAAAAGCACTTTGATACAGAACAGCTCCCTGAAAAATGAAAAAATATTTTTCTGTCTCCAAAGTGCTGAAAAACAAGAAGTTTCCAGGATTCGTCCCAAGCCTGGAGGTTGCAGTCTGACACAGCCATGCCCTCTCAGAGCTGCAGGGAGTTACAAGTACACATCTGCGTTTTCATCAGCCACATGCTAACACTCTTCTGCCTACCCCAAAATAAGCTATTTCAGTCCCAGAAACCACATCCCCATGGAGCGTGGAAGGAACATCTGTCCCTGTTCAGCTGGCTGGGTGCTCACCCTGCAGAGAGGACCTGATTTGGCCACTGTGCGTTAGTGAATACCTTCACTTACACACAGTGAAAGTTAAAAAAAAGTTAATTCCAATGTACCCACATACCAAAATATTCATAATGCTTATACCAAGCTAGTAGCTAGCCTTTCAAAACAAGGCTAACTATATCGATATGACTTTCTGTTGATTAATCAGAAAATTAGTCAGCCTAGGATGCTAACAGCAAATAAATTGCCCCTAGTACTTCACAAAATCACTTTCCGAGTTGTATTTTAGAAATAATAGTTATAGGACAACTTGACCACATAAGCAAAATAAGGAAAGGAGGAATAATCTTTGAACTAAGACACGAAGTGTTATAACATGTTTTGTTAAATTTATATATATCTTATCAACATGTTTTACAATAAATACGGTTTGTTTCACATTGGTCTGCACAGGCAGTTCTAGTAAATACCGTTAGTTTGTTCTACT
Source organism: Mycteria americana (assembly GCF_035582795.1). Taxonomy (NCBI): domain Eukaryota; kingdom Metazoa; phylum Chordata; class Aves; order Ciconiiformes; family Ciconiidae; genus Mycteria; species Mycteria americana. The sequence continues at coordinate 39,090,037 of NC_134372.1, forward strand.
TTCTCTCTCCCACTCCTTCAGCTTCCATTCTATTCTCAGCAGGGCATCATTTGAATTTATCAGTAGTTCCACAGAAATTGAATAGTGCAAGTGGGAGAACAGCCTCTAGCAATTAAGAATAAAAGCAGGTAAGTGAACATAAATCAGAGTAGAGAAAAACGTATGTGAGAACTTTTTACGGTAGCAGAGCTGGATTTTGAAGTGGACTGGAAAACAATAAATAAAGAAATTGTGAAGTCAAGAGTCATCTCATCAACATACTTATCAGATCAATTTATACTCTGAAGCAAAAGTTAGCACTGTAACAGGAACAGTGCAATCAGAAGTAACCTGACATGAGATTCATTCCTAGGTGACTACTGAGGGAGTGACAATACTTTCTTTCCCTACTTTAAAAAAAAAAGTTACATTGTCAACATAAATGATAATTGCAAGTCAGGACTGCCTTTCAAAACAAAAATAGATAACAAAAAAAAAGATGTTATAATAAAAAAAGATGTTATAAACAAACATCTATAACAAAAAAAATGTTATAAAAACTATTTTGAATGGTAACTTCATTGAGTCTTAAGGGTCAACGTTTTACGGCTTCTCCACCCCACCCCAAAATGAGGACTAGAAACATCTCAAAAAACCTCACTGAGATTCTCATGTCAATGAATGACAGCCACAAAAATTTATCATAGCACTAGGAAAATATTTGCAAGTATGTTTTCAAAAGGATACTGTTATTCAAATGGAAAAAGAGTATTCACACCACCACTGTCCAACAACCCAACTATTTCAAAATATTAAATTCATTAAGCATTTTATTACTGTGGTCTCCATAAAATACATAATTAAAGAACTAATATAATATTGCTTGTTGATGTAAATATAATCTTAAAAATGTTTTCCTACAGTCTCTGCTTTTAGTATGAAAGTTAGAGAAGCAATTCTGAAGTCCTCACTGAGGATAACATTAGGAAGGTCTTTACTCTTCAAAACTGTTTCCACTCCCATCTTTCATAAACTTGTGGGAACACAGTATAGGTGGTTTTAGTCATGTAAGAATGTTCTTCATTAGTCATAAAGAATGAAAACCAAGTATGTTCCAAAGTAAATCCATACTTGACACCATTTTAAAATCCTTACTTCATTGGGAAATGGCTCCTGGAGTACAATCACTGATGCAGGCTGGAGATACATGATAACTTGTGCCTTAATTTTGGCTAAAGCATGCAATAAATATTCTACCAAGTCAAAACAACCCTTCTAACATACAATAGTTTACATAAAACATTCAAATTACTCAGTAAGCATTTGAAAAAACGTTTAAGCTTACTGAAAATGTAGGGTTTTTTTTTAAATTTCTGAAAGGAAATCTGAGAAGGATTTCTGAAAAATAATGCCTTCCACCTGCAGCCCACCAGCATCATCAGGTGAAGTCATCATAGTGCCAACAGCAATACTGTTACTACTGCTGTCAGTACTGGACCTTAAAGAAATGAACACTGATCATCATAACGGCTGATTAATTGTTTTGTTTGGTATTTAACAATACAGTTATTTAATTAATTTTTTAAAATAAACAATTCCATTTTAAATATTAAGTATATTAACATGATCTACAAGAATATTAACATGATCTAGTAAACATTATATTTAAGATAAAATTAGTGGTGAAAATAGACAACGTGCCTTCTGACTCTCTGGTACCTGTCACAAACTTCCACAACACAACTGATTCAGCCCACATACAGCTTCCCTGCCAGGGGAGCCTGTAGCCTGCTATGAAACCCACCTTCCCGCAAGAAGCAAGACACTGCTGTAATCAACACCTCTCAAGAACCACAGCCAGGGATCTTCTGTTCGAACACAGATCTCATCTAAGACATACCCACATATTCACTACTTTCAAGTTCTTCCAACCCCAGCAGAACCATCACACAGTGGCTACGGCTCAGCCAGACTGATTTTGGACAAAACTCAATGCCTACTACTACTCCATAATCAGTATTATGGAAACAACTCCTTCCACACATGTCTTGGGAGAAGGTAAGCGAAATTATTACTTAGGCAAAAAGCTCACCTTACATCTGTTTTAAGATAAACAACACAGTAATAGACCCCCACAGAACAATTAACTGTTTGGAGAGAACCCTGCTGCTAGACCCTAAGATCTAAGGCTCAAACTTCCACTATAGTTCTTTACTATGTTCTCCATTTACAGATAATATATCATCTGCCACATTTTTCCCCATTAGGCAAGCTCTGACAAAAAATTCAACTTGTGTGTACTCTGCTCCTGAATTACTGGTGGTAGCAGAAAGTGCAAATCGCTACTGCACAATCAAACAAAACAGCTAACACGCTTTTGCAGGAAGGATTTCCTCCATTCCTGTTCTCCAAAGCATTATATATTAAAAAACCTAGAAAACTGGGTTCCTACTGCTACTAATATTCCTTCCTTCCAAGGCTCTGTAAGGATCTTGCTGTATTTCCAGAGTTATTCTGTTAGGCAATTACAACTTCTATATTCTGCATAAGCCTGCAATATACATCTGTAGCAAACTCTCAGGGAACACTGCAATGAATAAACACAGGCATGCTACATTTATTTTTTCCATCTTTTTTTCAAAAGAACTATTATAACATCAAGTCTGTAGTTACCTGCAATTTTTGAACACTAAAAATCTATCTTACTTTCTTGCTAGCAATTCAACAACATTGGTCCTATTTTCAATTTCTTTTTCCTACTTTCAGATTCACTCCAGCAAGCTTAAAAAACACAGTATTAGAGATGCATCCTTACTACACACTAAGGTATTTATATATTTGCTTTTAACCACAATACAATACACATATTTCTTGCATACACCTAACAATACCTGTTACGTGCATATTACATGATGTATGTTCTCCTTTAAGGGATTTGAATTTCAGTGAGTCATTTTCTCAAAATTTCCATAGAAATTTAGAAATAAATAATTACCTTCCTTCAAAGTGTCCAGTAACACTATGCAGCTGGAACAGACCATACCACTTTCTGCATTTATTATTTTATTACGAACAATGTGTACTACAGTCAGAACTAGGACTAACCACAATCAGAGTATTATTTGATACATTAAGGGATTTTAATCCTCAACTACCACTCACGTATTATGGTGCAGCAGGAGAGTTTAAGCAGTGCTTCAGCTGCACAGACACCAACACTCATACCAAACTGAGTTTAGAACAACAGGAAATCTTTCGCATTTTCAGCACGGCAGATTCCTCTCCCCATCTTTCAGCTAACATTCCGATCCTCACTGTGTAATACATACAAGCAGGAGAGTTTTAAATGAGAATTAAAGTGTAAAGCAGGAAAAAAGCAGTAAAAGTAGGAAAAAATTAATCATAGGGAGAAAAGAAAAGGAGAGTGACTGGATTCAGCAGCATAAGAAAATTACATGATTGTGGGCTTGGCAATGAAACTGATGGTTTTCTTCACAGTGTATCAATATGATGATATTCAAAATTGAGATTAAACTATGTTTTAGGGCTCTCAAATGTTATTAGTAAGGCATTCTGCTGCTTTTTGAGTTGCTGTATGCATATCAGCAAATAATTTTAAACAGTATAGCCACTTGTAAAATGGAGTCTTATCTCCTCTTACAGCTAACGTATTATTCTCTGTCTGGAATAGAAAATTCTTCCACGGACTGCTTTTCATATCTTTCAGGTGATTATGCTGGCACTTCTTTGCCCCTGAAGTTGAAACACATAGACTCCATTTATGTAGACGTTTCTTTGTCCATATTTTGGACAAAGTGGATTTTTATTGGTCAGAAGTGGTAGTTATTCACTACTAATAGAAACAATTTATATGTTACATTAAGCAATCTATACTACTAAGTTCCTAGAAGATAACTACTCAAGAAAAAACGTCAATGAAAAAATCTTGTGGCATCTAGGTTTTTACCACATGCCAGTGCTATAAAAATCCAAGTATATTATCCTCATTTGTGTCAGATTTAAGCTTGTTATTCATAAGTGAATGAACCTCATTGAGTTCATGACTATGAGTAGTTGCTTTGCTATGTTTCTTACCATAGTCTTCAGTATGAAGGTATTTAACAAGAAACCAAAACCTTTGACCAGAGAAAAGAAAACAAACAAGAAAAGAAAGCAGAAGGAGAGGCATTCCGGTATAAGTGCAAGTAAGCCACTCGTACCTGCCCTACAACCTACAGCTTACCACCAGTTCAAGCGGACACAATACCTTCCATATGGAAGAACATAAAGAGCAGTTTTAGAAAAAAATAATTTCACCAAAAACCCCACATCAATGTATTGCACAAGCAACAAACTCTGTGCAGCTGTTTAAGAACAAATTAAACTTAATATATTGTACCTTTAAAGCCAGAGGAGCTACTCAACTATGAGCTCTGGTATATGTAAACCACAGCAATTCACGCACCCAGTATTCTGTCCAACAACATATCTGACTGAAGCATACTCTTCAGAAAAGCATCCAGAATCACAGACACCATGAAAGGTTTTGCAGTAGTACCTCTCTGCCATCTGACCAGCAACAACTTAAACAGTGTTATGAGATTCGGTGATAAAAACACCTCCTGATGCTCGAAAGACAGCATCTATGATTTGAAAGGGACCTCTGCAGCCCTCATGGTCACCATGACATGGAAAGAGAAGGTAGAGTGAGAGAAGAGCTAGAATCTTTTAACACGTGTTCAGGAGAAACATAAGTAAGAGGCAAATCATTGTCTGCTATTCATTTGTCTGACTGTATCAGACAATCCTAATCAAACCTCCTAAAACCCAACTGTTCCAGAAACTAAAATGGAAAAAAGAAAAGAAAACCTATTTTCCTGCTATGTCTTCAAAGGAAGAAAATGCACTTTTCCCCAAAAAACATTTCCCTAAATCTTGTGTGTCAACTACAGATTTACTCTATCATACCAATCCATCACCACAAAAATGTAACATTCCTATATAAAAACAAAAAATGTATCATTAGTGGTTTTCAACAGATTTCATGTCCAGCAACATCTGCAGAGCAATAGATTTCACTTAACCAGACCAGGATCTTTTCTAACCACAAAACCAAGCAACAGATTAATTTCAAAACAGCGCAGGTCAGATGTACCACTTCTCTACACGGATAAAGCAGTAAGTGCACTTGACCAAAGACTGCCAAACTAGACCATATGCTGTCCCATGACCCAAATTACTATTTCAGTTTTAAGACCAAATATTATATGAAAGACAACATTTAAATTAGGGTTGATAACTTGGATCTGTAGAATACCTTTCCTAAGAACTTGTGAACAAACCCATATTAAATTCATGGCCAAATGTTATACAAAGTTTGCTAATTACCACAGTTATTTTGTAATAACTTGTCTAAAACTTTACCATACTCACTCCTCTTTGGACCTGAAATGAGGTCAAAGTGCTGAATTCAACATCACAATCTGTTGCCCTGGAAATTATTGCAATGTTTAGACAAAGTTTATTATGAGATCTAATAGGATTGCTTGAGAGAAAATGTTTTCATTCTCTTCCTGAAAGCCACACAAGACAGACAGAAAGACTGGAAGCTCTTTGAGTAAGGACTCTTCCAACTTTTTAATACAGAACCAAGCATATTCCCAATAACAGTATATGTGCTCTTCTTTTCAGGGTTTTGTTCTAATAATTGGCATTTCCTTCCAGCACCCCATACAGTTTTCATCAGCATGGAAGTCTCTTAAGAAAAATAAGCCACAGAATTAAGAGTCCACTTCCACTTGCATTAATTTAGGAAATTTAATTTTTAGTTAACCTACCCTGCTCTTCTATACATAAACTTCAGCAACTTCTCTTCAAAAACAGCTAAAACAGAAGTGCAAGTCATAATACAACCAAAAACTTAGCCTTGCTTATATCGTAACTTGTGTATCTACACTGGTAGAAAGACAGTTTATTTGTGCTCCACTATGAGTTAAAGTACGCGCAGTTTGCTCTCTGTAGGTGAAGAATGTACAAGTATCCACTCAAACCTCTGCTTTCCGACTGACAGCAGCAGCAGCAACCTGGCAGTATTGATAATTGCATTTGCACTACTCAGAACTTAACTCAGTAACACAAAATTCCAGTCACTACCAAATATTACACTTTTTTCATTCTCTTTTGCTTTTTATTTAATAAATGAAAGGTTTTAGCTTTTCTAAATGATACATGCAAATTTAGCAGCAGACCTAATTTTCAGCACCATATTAAAGTTCTTGATTACATCACCTGCTTGCAAATGTTCATCTCATGGAGGAAAAAAGGTATATCTTATTACCTTATTATTTAAATATTTGCAAACTGTGTTGCTCAGCCAAAAAAACACAAATAGCTAACTATATCTTTGGTAAGAGGCTAAATAAAGTTTATTCTGGAGCTATGAAACATGCACTGATGAAGTTAGACTCTGTAACAACATATTTGCACAGTTTTTGTTAACACTATTCTATACCACCTGGCCTTCAATTCCTGCTTGGACACAGAACTGCAGACCACTCAACAGCAGGCAATATTGCAATTCTTCCCTCCCACCAAAAAAATCTCCTATCCTCAGGATCTTTCCATCTTTTACTAAACACAGGTGCCTTTAACAAATGATGAAAACCTGCATTCATTTTTACCTTAATTTGACAAACGTGGTTTCTTCTGAGCATTTGGAGATTATGAACTCATTCTACATTGAAGTTACCCTGCAAGATGCATGTAGAAGAACATATAGATCTGGAAGAATGAAATTTTTAGGTAGCCTCCTCCTCCTTGTATTCTTCCTCCTTCTACATAATACCATCTGGTACAAGACTTGCAAACAGCGTTCTGAGAAAAATTTTGAAACACTCAACAGAAAGAGATTACGTTCCTCAAATCTTTTGGAGTCTGGCATAGAATTACATTTACCCAAAGTGATCTCTCCCCTGTGATAACTCAGTCTTTTACTCAAGCTGTGAGGATGCAGACACAAGAAAAGTCTTTCAACAACAAGAAGAGTGTTTCTGTGTCTGTCCTTTCTAGTCACCACAGCTTTCACTGGTGTTCAGCATTTCTGTTATATGCTGGGCCACATAAAAAGAACGTCTAGGTTCTTCAGGATGAGATTGCCAGCTTCAAGTATTTTTAAGGAACTTTTTAAAATATTACCTTGTACTTAGACTTTTAGGAAGCAACACTTAAAAGATCTCCAGATTTTTCTGGAATGTGAGCTGTAGACATTCAGGTGCTTTGTCTTTCCCTGGGGAAGCTCTTGTGCTTGGACTCAAACTGTTCTTCTAAGGCACAACCAGCTATGTTTTGTAATCTGTACAGAAGAGCAGGAAGTTCAACTTTCATAAACAAAAAACCCCCCCCAGGAACATTGCTCTGAATATCCTGGTATCAGACAGACCATGTGGACATGCTTCAAAGGATCTAATTTTACCCCAGTAAATCCAGAGGAATTCCCAATACCATCCAGAAACTCACAAACATACCAAGTTATCGCAGTGAGGTAATCTACTTGGGAAACTAAAAACACTCGGTTACTGACAGGATTAAAGGTATTTTTCATTGCTAGATAACTCTCACACAAATGAATCACACTAGGGATGCCTGTGGAAAAGTGGAGAAAAGGTCCATCACAGTCCTTTCTTCCTATTCTTCTCCTACCCTCTCCTCTACAACACATTTCATACACTGCTTTGAAGTTCCCAAAATACAGCATGTTAGAATAAAGAGTTCAAGAAACAAACAAATATTATTATTTCTATCAAGGGAAACAAACTTTCCCTTACATTCAGAAACTGTTTAAGTTGAGGAGTTTTGTTCCATTCCCAGATTGTAGAGTACACTGCACAGAGCCCGTGAGGAATTTTCTGTAATTGGACTGTACCATTTAAATGTCAACTTTGAGTGCACAACTAAACAAGAATCACACCTGAAATACTGTTATTAAACAGCCAGTTGACATGTTCCCTTATAACTTTCTAACCAACACACACGTAATGTCAAGGAAAGAACAAAAATAGCATATCTAAACCTGAGAAGGGGTGGCTGACAAGGTGGTGGAGGGATCTTCGGGTTGAAATTTTCAAAATAATCTGCCTTTTGCAATGCTATTGTACAGAAATGCTTACCAGAAAACGTTAGCATCTGACAAGTACCCCACTGAAACATGACTAGATAAAACAAAACAAGTCACAGTGACCAAAAAACCCTAACCACTTAAAAAGCAGAAAACTGTTAGAAAAGCAAGAAACGAAAAACCACAAAGAAGGAATATAGCTTTGTTGCAAGACAATGAAAATGCAGCTAGCCTAAAACACAAAATATGCACCAGTCATTTCAAGGAGAAAATTTTACCAAAAACATAAGCAGGAACTGGTCACAATTTAGGCAGGTATTGTAAAGATGTTTCCTAAAAAATTATTTTCTCTGATGTGACCCTAACAGTAAAAACACACAAGGTAAAAATTTATTTTAAAAAACACGGACAGCTAATTTACAGCAAAAACTTTTTAAAGTTGTTGTTTGCTTTTTAGCTAATACAGCAAAAATTCTATCTATTAGTGCTACCATGTTCTCCTATGAGGGCTTTCCTTCGAAGGGAGAATATTTATTTCCTTCGTGAAAACAGTTCTTCAAAGCAAAGCCCTAGAATATCCCACTTCAAACTTGAATTGTTTTAATAGAAAGTTGTAACAGGTGCTTGGCCTGATAAGCTGCTGTATGTTATCATGAGACTGAAGCCAATGTACCACCGATGGTATGCAATACCACAGCTGGAAAAACGTCTGACTTGCTATAAAGGCTCTTGAACGCGCCTGAAAGCCTCACAGAGCCTCAGTTATTCCCACCTCAGATACACCCATGCTGATCTTCACTCAGACATCTCAGGATTCCCCCAGCCACACCTGGAGTACTTCACATTCCCCTTTTCAGCCCTTTTCTTTCATTCTTCAAAGCCTAACCAGCATTTCTAGACCCTCTATTCTGCTGTTTCCCACACACACACCCCTCTCTCTCTTGTACTCCAAGGCTGCCCCAGCCCAGGTCCCTAGAAGTCGGTTTGCCTCATGCAAAGTTTATGACCTTAATAGAACCACACAGATCAATCCCCCCAAATTTATCTTAAATAATCAACACACTAATCTTCATTAATTACAGCAGAGTAAGACAAGATTGATATTTCAAGACCACAGTTCTCAAAATAATTTGTCATGTCACATTAGAGCACTTCAAAGTGAAACACAGTTCGTTAACACCGTCATCTTTTTGAAGTTTCACAGAAAAAAAAAAATTTTTTTCTTTTTTTAATTACTGTTTTGGAAAAATTCAAGGACTGGACCAAAATGGTTTATTCACAGAACACTAGAAGACCGGGATCGTATCGGACCAAATCAGCAATTAACGTGGAAAGCAGTATTTGTGAAATGAATGCCTCCTACTCCCCACACACACTTTAATAGTTTCTTTGGGGGCAGAAGGGATAACATGTAAACCCCTCCTGCCATAAAATTATCTTGAGGTACAGAAACAGCAGAAGAGAAGAAACCCACACAAAGCCTGAGGCACAAGAAAACACAACTACTATTAGCTTCTTCTCAGTGAGTTTGGAACTCATCTTTAACAAATTCTACTTATTTCAAAATATTTTTTCATCCTGTCAGACAGAACTTCAGATTTTACAGATATCAAGAAACAGCACCTTCTACGGTTTAGATCTGCAGTCCCCATATAAGCTTCCAGCGTTGCTTTCAGCAACAATACATACAAAATCTAAACAGAACCAGGAATATGATATTGCGTGGAGAGCACAAGATTGGGTAACAACAATTTATTAGTAACATGCCGCAGGCAAAGGCCAATGAAGGTTAAGAAACACTAATCCAGACATATCACCAAGCTCTAGGAGGACCGGTGCAATTATAATGCAGATTTTGTCAAGCCTAGCAGAGCCAGTTGCCCTCTGAGCCAGCCCCAGCACAACATTCTATGACGAAGTTACCCATGCTGCTGGAAATGTCATCTTTCATGTATGATATAAAACCCCTTCTATAGCTATTAACAATACCCTGGCATTGTTTGCAACATGTAGGGTGTTGCTCTGGCTAACATCCAATTCCAGTAATAATATTCTATGTACCTACAATAACCACAAGAAGACATTCTTCATTTTCAGCCCCAAGTGGTTTTGCAGCACAGCAGCAAGCTCTTAAAAGAACTGCCATACCTCACTGCAAGTTCTGCATTTCACTGTGCGTTTATCTGTCTGCACAGATCAGGCATTTCTCTAAAACTGTAGAAACACCTTGAGATTACTGGGAATAAAGGAGCTCTTTTCACATGGCATAATTAGTCATATCAGCAGTGATAGTTATTTTGAGTGGCACCCATTAATCACTATCATTAGCAGGATTTCTGGTGTACCAGCATTCATTGTACCAAGAAAAGTATTTTCCTATTACAGTACTACTATATAAACAAAAGCAGCAGCACAATTTCTCTTCACACAATCCTGTTTTGAGTAATGAGAGGTAAGTGGCAGCACTTAAAACTACAGTCAACTCAGGGTATAAAGGGAAGCTTACTTATACCTTATAGGACAGCAAAAATACAGTTGTTTTGCTGCAAAGAAAAACTGGCCATCATTTGTATGCTGGAAAAGAAGAGGTGTTGAAAAGTAATAAATAGTGGGAAGAACTGGGGAAGAAAGTTCTCAGGTTGGAGAGAGCAGGAAAAAACACCCACAGAAAAATAAAATTCAAGTGGAAAAATATTCAAGTGATCAAATACAAGTTGATATCTAAGCAGAAGAAACCTAGACTTGTCTTTTAAACATTTGTAGCAGATACTTTCATATGACTTTCTATGAAGGATTATTTACCTGTTAATCAAATTTCAGAGTTTCAGAAGAGACTTTCGACTAGAAAAATATTCCCTGTATGCATTATTTCTAGGCTCCTAACATCCCTGAGTAACTCCTGATTCAGAATGAGAAACGCCAACAGAAGGATTAATGCCTTACACTGACCTAGGAAGCAGTACCACAAGATGCATGGGAAGCAGTGGCTCTGTGCTGCTCCCAGCCTGGTTCCTCACACCACAAAGGTTTCATGAAGCACCAGAAATGCATATGTTGACCTGAAACACACCTTCCTCACAACCATAGATTAAATACTTAGAAAGTCCTTCCTTCTAGGAGGGAAAGTACAGAACAGAAAATAAATGAATAAAACCTTGTGCAAGTCTTGAAGTTGGAAAAACAGCAATTTTTTACAGAAGAAGGGTCCAGTTTATCTTCTGTAGAGACGTTGCCTAGTAGAAGACTCCAGCCAAGTGCAAAATCACGTTGATACCCATGATACACAAATAGCACCTGTGTATATACCAAGATCGGCCAACACTCCTGATCCCATGAGCTGTATACCAAAACCTTCATGTGGCTGGGAGCTACACGACACATATCACATACCCCGGAGAGGTGAGGGAAGGGGAGCGTACCGAGAGAGCCTCAGCCGCGCATCACCCACAGAAAACAACAACAGTTCCTCAAGAATACCACTGCCCTTTTGCAGGACAGCACTGGGCTGAGAAAACAGAAACATCAAGCAACAATAGCCTTCAAATCCACAGTGACCTTTTCCCCAACCTCTAGATTTGAGATTATCCAACAGCCACGCCAGCGGTTACAAGATGCAGTGCCATTTTGGGAACCAAGCCTCAACCTTTTGCCAGCTGCATGTGCCTCCAGAGCCACAGGCTGACCGACTCTGAAAAGCCAAGCAGTTTTTTGCGGCTACGCACGACTGACGTACACCGCTCTTCAAGACATCCAGACATCTGTTCCTCTATAAAACCAGTAATGATAATAACAATGGCCGATTTATACTTGTAACAAGGTTTATAATCTCATGTAAAACAAACAAACAAGATCTTTCAACTTTCTAAGCCAACATCCACCTGACAAATGTATACCTGCACCACTTCCACCCCATGCAAACGATAAAACCCAAGCGGGGAGAAGCAAAGGTATATTTGCAAAGTTTTAAGCTACAGCCCAAAAGGAGTTATCCTCTTCTGCTTGCAGGTACCATATGCATACAGCGTACTAAACATAAGGCCAGATAACAACAAACAGCACTTTCAGTTAGCATCAGGTGAAAAATCTGTACAAGCGCAGGCCACTGCGGTGGCCGCCAAGACGGAGACGCACCTCCCCGCAGGCCTTCGGGCCGGGGGGCGCGAAGAAAACCCGCGGCAGGCACCACGACGAGGTGTGCTTTCGGGAGGCCGATGCTACAACCCTCCCGAGGGGCAGGTCCCGCCGGCACCGCCCGAGAGGCCCGCACGGCCAGCGGGGCCGCCGCACCGCCGGGAGCTGCCGGCGCCCGGCCGGGCCAGGGCAGCGCCGCGCCGCCCTGAGGCGAGGCCCCCGCGGCGGGGTCTCGCTGCCGGGCCGGGGCAGGCTGGCGCCCCGGGCGGCCGCGGGTCACTATTTAGCAGGAAGGTGCGCAGGAATTCCCGCAGGCGCAGTCCCGGCCCCCGCCGCGCTCCCCGGGCAGCCCGCACACGGGTCACGGCGGCGGGAAGGGGGGGGGGGGGAGGGGGGCGGCCGCAGCCTCGCCGCCGCAGCCTCGCCACCGCCCCGGGCTGCGCGCCCGCGCCGTACCGAGGCTGCCCCCGCCGCCACAGGGCCGGCCCGGCCCGGCCCCGCCGAGGGAGCGCGGCGACAACCCCCGGGCCGCGCCCCGGGGCACCGCCGCCGCCCTCCCCCCGGCCGGGGCTCCTCGCGGGCGCCGCCGGCGCCTCCTCCCAGCCCCTGCCGGCGCCCCCCGCCGCGGCCCGGGGGGCTCCCCCGAGCGGCCGCAGGGCGCTGGCTGCCCGCCTCCGCGCTCCGTCCCCCTCGGCGCCCGGGGAGGGAGGGAGGGAGGAGCGGCGGTAACGCCGTCCATGCCAGCCCGGTGCCTCGCACCGCCAGGGCCCCGCCGGCTGGGCTGCGGGGCTGCTGCCGGCCCCCCGGCGCCCGCGGGCAACGGCCGGGGACAGCCCGCGCCGCGGGGCCGGAGGAAGGCCGGCCGGCGGGAGCAGGGGCTCGGCGGCGGCGCTCACTCACCTGCCCGCGACAGCCCCCGCCGCGCGGCCAGCCCCACTCTGTGTACTCCGGAAACGGCGGCTCCTCCGCCGGGCGCCGGGGAGGGGCCGGGCGAGGGGGCGGGCGGAGCCGCGAGTGACAGCGGGAAGGGGAAGGCGGGAGAGGGCGGGCGGCTGCCGGCTGAGGGGTGAGGAGGGAAGGGCAGGGGGTGGCGGGCAGGAGGCAGCGAGGAGGAGGAGGAGGGAGCGGGCAGCGGCGGCACCGGGGGTCCCCTGGGACGGGGGTGTCGCCAGGGGCACGGGGGGTTGTCCCAGTGCGGGTGTGACAGGGACCGCCCGGGAGGGGCCGCGGCTGCGAGGCGTGCAGGGGAACTGGGGAGAGGGACCGCCAGGCAGAAGAAAAGGGGAGAACGGGGGGGGGGGGGGGGGAATCAGTGAATATTTTATACGTGGTTAAAATAATGAGGTTTCTCATTCTGTTGTTTTGTGGTCAGGTAGCAGTGTCCTTCCTCGGTAGAGCAGTCCGTGATGGAGATCGCCAGTGGCACCAGCAAAGTACTGTATTCCTCTTCCGTTCAAAACCGCTAGCTGGAGAAACTGCAGAATTCAACACTGCTGTTAAATGGGTTTATTTGCGAATTAGGTAAAATGCACAAAAATTATCTCAAATTGAACGTAATTGTCACGGTGCTACCAGCTTTAGGAATTGTTTAGAAACAGGCCTGGTCTATGATGGCTTTGCTGTGTGAGTTTAAACTGGTTTGTTACTATTTCTCAGGCTTAACGCAGATTTTATACAGAAAAGTTTGCTGTGCAATACGATGGATTTTCAAATCCTATTTCCATAGAAATAGTCTTCTGTTAATCCTGTCTTTCTTATTAGAAAGTGATTATTTTTTATTTCCAAGGCTTATTTAGAATCTTACATTTGAAATGGAACAAGCATTTAATAACGTGCAGGAATGTCTGGTAGAAGTTAGAAAATAAGGTAGTGTGTAATTGTAGGAGAGTAGTTAAAAATTGTTGGAATGTATGTAAGAAAAAATTTTGTCACAGGGCTAAGCATCTGATCATCTGGCTGTAATCCCCTCCTCCCCCCAAAAAAACCCAAACCCACACACTTGGATATGATACTAATAAAGAGAAAATAACAGTAATTTCCACCAGTTTCAGTGCTGCTAATCAGAAAACTCTGTGGGAAGAAGTGAAATTGTCAATTTATTGGATACCTTCTAGCCACAAGCTAGAAATAGTCCTCAAGTAGTGTCTGTGGGGAGCTGCCTAGGAGCAATCTGTGGCTTTGTTTCCTTCTCCGTAACAGATGGTTGCTGGCAGACTGGGCTTCTCATCAGTGTGTTCCCTCCAAACTTTTCTGATTCTTGCATGTCTACTAAGCATGTCTCTTCCTAGTAAATTTAGTCCTCAAATTAAGAGATACCTGGGAAATACTTGGAAAGCATGCAAGGGAACAGAAGGCTGTCATATTGTTGGCTCCTTCAAGAGAGAGGGGTGTCGGAGTATTCTTTGTACTGGAAGAATGCAATAAAGGGCTGGAGAAGGTACCTTTTTTCTTTTTTTTTTTTTTCTGCTTTTACCTAAATGGTAGATGAAACATTGATTTTAAAAAAGATAAAAAATACTCTGGTGGGGTTTCAACAAGTTTTTGATTGGAAGGAAGTATAGGTATGAAGTGGAAAAACTGAGTGTAAAGGAGGTCGGAAGGAGCCGAAGAGGAAGGGAAAGAGAAAATAAAATACTGGAATGGATTTTCCTTCCTCCCAGGCCAGATACCGAGGCTACACCTTAAAAGTCATCAAAAAACCACCACAAAATACCTCCTGTTTTTTGTTTTTGTGTTGGCTGGGGTTTTTTTAAAGAATGAAGAGAGAGATATTAACACACACAACCACACATGTATTTTTAGGGATACTTATATTTCCTACCCTTGGGAAGCAGCATGGTCAGTCTGGAGCTTTTTAGCTGCAAGCAGGTCTCCAGGAGCTCAAGTGTTGCTCTTGTGTTGTGTCACGTAGCCAGCGCAGAGCAGTGCCGGGGACTGTTGTAGGAAGAAGCAAACCATCAGGAGTTACTAAGGCAAACATTACCACTCACACTTGAGTCTTGTTGCATGTCCAGTCCAAGCCTGTCCAAAAAGCAATCTAGAATCCCTGGTGAGCTATTGACATTTCCCACCTGCAAACTGTTCTGCTCTCCAGAAACCCTTCTGCTCTCCAAGCCACGTTACTTTGCAGTTCTTGGTCACATGAAGAGCATGATACAGTGCCTTCAGGATCACAACAATCTCCTGCCCTGATGAATAGCTGGCAAATTATATTGCACTAGCTGATGGCCATCCACCAGAACTTTTTCTAATAGCGCTGTATGTTTTACCAACATGCAGTTTTACCAATAGATCCAAAAACTATATAAGCCACACTGATTAAAGCATACTGTATTCACAGGCAGAAATTTGTTCTACAGACGTAGTCTTACAGTTCAATACAATGCAAGAACATGTTCTTTCACACTATCAGGAGGTGTTCAAATCTGCTCTGTATTTTGTTATCCTGGTGATTTAATTGTATTCAGTGGATCTGTGCAGAATTTGGTTCCGTCAACACTAATAGTGGAGTTACACACAATAAGCGTATTTTTTATTTTGCCTTGCCGGATTTATTTACATATTATTATAATTTTTTTACAGTGCTGTATAACAACTTTTAACACATAACTGTCTCTAAAGATCAGACATTTCATCTGAAATTTATGACAGATGAAGTTTATAGATTAAGAGCATAAAGGCACAGAAGACTGGTAAGAATCCTAGCCTTAAAGCTAATATGTCTTAACCAGATGGTAGCAATTTAAGACAGACTGAGAAATAAATAGGAAGTTCACACTTCTTAATATGAACAGAGTATGAAAACACTCAATTCAGCAGAAGTGCATAATAACCAGTGCAGAATAAAGAGGAAACTCTTAAGGACCAGAAAATACGTAGTGGAGATATCTGTTGTGACATTGTACATTAAAATTATTTTCCTGAACACTTACAATGCTATATTTATACTGAATGTTCTATTTTTTTATTTTGTTGATTCTAACTATTTTGAAAGATGGTAGTATGATTAACTAATTAGTAAAGCCATACGTAAATCAGCATGGAATAGATGTGTTCAGTTATATTTATGGTTTTCCTATCAATGTTACGTATATGAGAAAAGTGCTTTCCAAGACCTCCATTGAATAGAAACGGAAGGAAACCAGTGCACTGTTTAAACAAAAAATGTAACAATGTTGTTTAGAGAAAGAGGAAACCAGCTTTGAAATGTATTATGAGTGCAACTTGATGTCATGGGCTGTAGGAGGAAGAAATCATTAGCTCGGAAAAAAAGCAGCACTGGCACAATAGCCATGTGCAAATGTTAATGAGGATATGTGTATCAGCAAGGTGTGGGATAAGATTAGGAGGATGAATGCTAGTAATAAAATCCCTCAAGAGTGTGTTGCCTTGTTAAAGGAAAAAGCTAATTCACAAGAGATTCTTGTTTCTGTTAATCAGACAGAGATATGTTTAGGAAAAGGAAATGTGGGGAAAGCCAGGGTGATTTTGGGAAACAGGCTTGATCACTAATGTCCTATTGTATCAGCAGTGATTTTCCCTTTGTCGTTACTAATTACTGTGAATGCTGTAGGGATAGTATGTGGAAGTACAGGAAGAACAGCAGTAGTGTTGCATTAATATTTGGACTGTTTATTTGCAGTTGGAGGGTGAGAAGTGATGAAAATGCAGGTTTAGATCTAGATGTGTTATACAGTTTGTACAGTATGTCACAGTCCTCGTGGCTTGTAGCCTAACTTGCTCTTGCTGTCTGAATGTTTGACAATGAAGGCATAAGCGTAGGCAAATAAGAGTTCTAAAAATACATTTCACAAATCATCCATTCCAGCTGTCAGGGTGAGAACAGTCCTTTTGTCCTGCAGCCCTGGACAACTAAAATCCTATTTCAGACAAGTGAAATTTAGTTATTTGCTGCCTGACAGGAAAGCTGCTGACCTATGCTTTATACCCCTCAGTACATTGACCGACCATTGTGTCTAACCTGAGGCTTAAAATGAGAATTGGCCTCTCGCCCAGCTTCTTTGTAAACACTACCAAATGGCAAAAGAAATGCGTGGTTAGAGCCCCCAGCCTGCTGTTTGGAAAAATTCTTGCCCATTACCTCCACAGAGCAAGTCCCACTTTGGAAAGAGTGAAGATGACTGACTATACACAGCCACATAAAAATAGGGACAATTACCTTTTCTTGTCAGACAAATCAAAGATCCAGGTCACCTTAAAAAATCCTAGGCTGCAAGGCAATGATACTGGCTATAGGGAAAATAAATAAATAAATATATATATATATAAAAATCCCTTAATCCTACATGGATCAGTCCAGTTTTGATCGAAGTGAATGGAGGCCATTGACTTCAATTGACGTTGGATGTGTCCCATGACCTTCTAGTTTATATATTTAGACTCCCCATACTAATCTTCTCTTATGCAGGTCTGATGTCATCACCATTATTATAAGCAGAACTTGTCACTTGATTGACAGCAAATAGCCTTTCCAAAAAGTAGCCAACAAGTAAGAATGTTTTGTAAGAGTGACATATGATCATGACTGCCTGCAGTCCATTTTTGTTTACAGGCAGTGGAAGAATTTCAGATATTTTTAAGGTCAGTGTCCCTAGTCCAGAGATGAAGGAGAAGATGTGTTTGTTTTTAAATTGCTGTTCTGCTAAAAAACTGTCTTCCAGTTGTGCTGAAATGGAGGGCTAGTCTCTGAAATAAATCCTTTGCCTGTTGCAACCAGCTAAATGGGCACAGGAATGGAGGAGTACCAACTACATGCACAAAATTGGCATTTCATATTTTTGCTTCAGGAAGTCAACTACTTAAACATATGTATAATTTTTTTTGAATGTCTGGTGATTCAGATGTCTGGGATCTCATTTTGCTTGTTTTCTTGAAAACTTTCACAAAAAGGAATCAGCTTGCAAAACCACAAAAATGTACTTCTCAGCCAGCTGTGGTAAAAGAGTTTGCATGGCCATCTAAATACTGGAGAAGTTTTTATATTTAAAAAAGTTATTCTGATGAGTAGCAAATGATTATGAATTCATTATTAGTTCGCCATTAGCAGTTGGCTTAGAACTGTTTGAAGTATGCAGCAAATATGGAGGTGTTGAGAGAATACTTGTGAGACACAAAGAACTGTTGTTGACATTTTGTAATATTAGATCTTAGAAGATTGTTATAAAACAAATATTCTCTAAATGTGTGAATGAGAACTGGACTGATTTTTTTTTTACTTAGAAATGAATATGGCATTTAAGTATATTCCATTGTAAGGTTGTGACTAAGAGTAAAATGTAATTCGATGTAATTGACCCAACTTATTAATAGGGTATTTAGGGCTTCTAATATAATAGAGTCTAAACACTATTTAAGAAGTGAAACAAAATTTAAAATTAATTCTAGAACATTTATAAACAGGTATAGAAAAATAGTATCCCTTCTACTAAATGTTTGAAATTAGAGACTACTTGCCAAATTATGGTTTTTGTTTGACCTTGTATGACTGATTGCAATAAGGTGTTACCTATGTTTCACATAGCACAATTTGACTTTTTTAGTAAGTGTCTTATATTGGGCACATAATTCTTATTTTTATAGTCTATAGTAAACATGTTACCATATGAATGGTGAATTTTAGATTATTTACTTTAACTTATGTTTATATGAATATATGAAAAATATATATGTTTATAAATATATATAAATATTTAAAGTGGTCTAGAAAGAAGCCTAAATGGTAGTTTTAAAGAATTTCCATGTGGTAGTTCCCGCAACACAGGATTGTTGCAGGAGGACTGAACGGGGGACTGAATGCTATTGCATTGCCTTAGTTTCTGTTAGGGCACTGTAACAAAGGCAACTTAATTTCAACTGCCTTAGTGGTACTGTTACTACCTTTTCCCTATACAGATTATTTTGTATTGTGGAAAACTGCCAAATAAGGAGTAATTTTGTAACTGAGAACATGGAATTATGAAAGTAGGTTGAACAGAAGGATAACAAAAAACATGTAAACCAGTATCTCATGGTTGAAACTTTGCTAAATTACTTGATAACATACAGAAAAGTGTAGTAGATAAAGCTGTGATCTGATGCAGGCATGACATGTGAATGAACTAGTCTTTTCTCTAGAGTTTCTTCATTAATTACAGAAATACTCAAAGGCCCCAACTGGGATCAGGATTTAAGTAATCCACTTATAGGAAGGCATTTCTCAGGAACAACAAAGTATGAGACTGACAGAGCTTCCTTCATAAATGACTCTCGCTAAACCCCTCAATACAGAGCCTCTTTTGGGTGTCCTGTCCAAACCAGTCCAGGTCTCCTGGTGACATCATGAAATGTGAGATGCCTATGAGCTAGTCTTTGGCCACGATGGAGCTTTGGCCACCTGTCTGTCCTATGCTTGAGAAGATATTCAGGATGTTGACAGAGAAGAGTGGGACTTATCTACTAAAACTTGGCAACCTAGTCTCATCTGCTTTCCAAGGGACCAGTGCAGCTAGCAATGCTTAATGGGCTGAGTACCATTTTCCTCTGGCTCCAACAGGAAAGCCAATGTAGCTGACCTCAGTGGCCAGTTTCAGGTTCTTGATTTGTTTAGTCAGCTTCTAGTGCTTTCGTACTTCCTCTGTAACTGCAGCCAGGAGTGTATTTGGTTTGCTTGCATTATGGTCCACTGCCTGGGCCTGGTTCTCCTTGATAAATCTGACATCAGGTTTGAGGAGCTCACTCTACTCATCACTAAGCTAAAGCTGATGATACAGTGCTCAGTGTTTTTTTGTTTGTTTGCTTGCTTTTTAAACTTCCTCAGGCAAAATGGTAGACAACTGGCTGTGTTATTAGATGCAAATATCCTGCACTGCTGGACACATGCCAAGGATGCAGGAGCAGGTCTCACAGTGTTTACAGTTCACTCTACTGTTGTCTTTTTCACAGCCCAGAAATTCCTTGGTTGGGTATTCATTTGCTTGAAGTTTAAGCGCTACCAGAAGTTATTTCTCTGGCATCCCACAATAATTTTAGATCCTTCACCTTCTTCCAAATGTGCCAGGGCATCTAAGGCAGATAGATGCCCTTTATGTCTGAGTGGGCTAGTTAAAGGTGCTCTCTGCATCCCCTGTCTCAATTTCTATATCCACCTTGTTTCAAGAGGCACATGCAAACCTCTCTACTGTGGTTTGGCTCCAAAGGTCCCAATTCATCTGTCATTAATATAAATTGTGTTTAGCTTTGTTGAAATTGATAGCTGTGGTTCCCAGCTCTTGTGCATGACATCTAATCAATTGCAGTATTGTAAAAGGGGGTATAAAAAGCTACTAAGTCTGCATCAGACTATCAGATCACAGTTCTCGCTGGTGTGAGAGGCAGGAAACAAAACATCAGTCCCACAAGAACTGCACATATGCAGTATGCAACTCTTGTGTAAGTTGTCGTATCTGTCAGCACGAGGGACCGTGAGACAACAGCCCTGTGGTAGCAACTGACAACTGAGGTTTGAGGGGAAGAAACATTTTCAGCTTTGTGTGTGCACTGCTAAATAACTCAAAGAAGCAGATAAACAGTACCTACAGGTGCGGTTTTTTTTTAAATTTCACACAGATGAATCAAGATACTATAACTCAAATAGATATACTTAAGATCCTTTTAGACGCACAACATCAAGCCAACAGTTACTAAAAGATAAGGGAGTAGTAAAACAATTTGTAGGCCATACAAATTCTATACATGGTTTGTTTTCTGTTGTTGGATTTTGCATATCTTCGTTTTCTTTTGGAATTCCAAGAGTTAGAGTGGGGAAATGATACAATATAGATCTTTCAAAGTTAAGCTTTGATAGCGGTACTGAGTGTCAACACACTGTATACACATCTCAAGGACCTTTATAATTCCAAGAGCTGGAAGATGAGAAGGCAATAAATAATAGGATACAGAGTATACTCTTCTTCCTTTTTAATGGGAGAATATTTCAGACATGGTGATGTAGTTGACAGATGTTCAGTTTAGCATAAAAGAAAAAGGAGAAGAAAAGAGATTGAAATGCATAGTCATATTGGAAATAAAAACCCTAATTAGTAAGGGAACTAATTAGTAAGGGAACCTGTTGTGAATTTATCACAATAAAGTAGTTTATGCTTAGTTTCCTCTAAGCTAGCTAAATACATGCTACTTCAATATGAAATAAAGGTAATATAGAATTATAAGCCCATCATTTTTGATATTTCACTAATGCTAGCTGTAATCCGTTTCTATCCAGCTCAAAGACAACCTTAAAACATGCCAAGAAACATGTATGTACATGCACAGGTACGCACACAGATTTGTCTTATATTTAATTGTTACCACAGATATTGTGAGAAATAAAGTAATTACCTGTTTTTACAAAGATTGGTATGATAAAAATACACAGAGTTGATTTGTCATATTTATCCTTGTTTTTCACCATACCGAAGGCTATAAATAGAAGAAGATGGTAAATAAACTGCAGTAGCAACAGGGCTTATAAACAGCATTCTGAGTCGGGGACACAATGTAGATCTAAATATTTTCTCCTCTGTACAATTTTGGAAAGAATTCTGTTCTGTCATAGAGACCGTATCAGATAATAATCGTAACAGTAGTGAAAAACTTATATTACTGGGCTCTTAAATTAAAATGTACAACATGCACATCTATCCCCCAATCTACTCAATATTGTTTCTAGAGAACAAATAATCTGTAGAGTTGTTGAGGTAACTCTAGTGATTTGCTATTTCCTGGAATAATTGCCCACAAACATGTGAGCTTGACCCCTGTGCCAACTAACAAACTCTTGACTATGTACGCAGCGTGACCCCAATGATGTTTTCAGAAGAGTAGGATTTGGGGATTAGACACATTTGTCCCTGACAGGAGTTGTGTTTTTCTCCTCATATGGATTAAATAACATACTGACAATCTTCAGAGTTGCTAATTTTGGCCTTCTGATTGCAAGTTCCATGCAACTTCATGTTTTGCTTTGTCTCACAATTCTGGGAATGGTGGTTTCCTGAGAAAATCAAGCTCATAATACTTTGGGACACTCTCTCTCATGGTGTTTGTGCATGTAGAATTGGCAAACCAGTACACAGTAAGAATGAAGTTCAATCTGTAGTGGTTTTATACCCTATGTTTTTAAGAGTGTGTAATCATTTTTCTGAAAATACATAAACAGAAATCTTTGTAAAGCTCAGTTCTCCAGCTGTACAATGGTATACATGCAATTTGGGGATTTCCAGCCATAACTATAGTAGCAGTAACAAAAGATATTTAAAGCCTGTTAGCTTCAGTCATGTTTTTACTTAATGATTTTAAAAATCATGGTGCTGATCTTGCAGTGAGATCCATTTAAACATAGATCTCATTGAAGGCCCAGGACCTGCAGTTAATGTGATTCCATTCTGTGATTCCATTCCACTCCCATTTTACATAAAATAAATGTGGGTGTTTGTTTCAAGGTCAGCAATTTATGAATTAAGAATAATATTTGTAAATATCCTCAAAATCCAATTCAATAGGAATTTGAAAACCTCAAAAATGCAAAGATCTGGAGAGTTTTCCCCCTGCAAAATTGTCTGGTGGCATGAAGGATGAGGTACAAAGTTGTATCTGTAATTTAAGAGCCTGCAATTATTTGCATTGTAGTCATTTATGCCCTCTGTATGACCATACCCTTTTAAGTTCAAGGACTCCGATAATACACACAAGCAAAAAAATACAGGCAGGTATTTCAAACAGAAGCTGTAGGAAGAACAACATTAACATGTAGATCTTTTTGAAAAGATTCAGTCTACAGAACTGGGATTTTAAAGAGAGATACTGGCAAAAGAATTGGGCTCATCTGATATGCACAGGAAAAAACGGCAACTTGAAGGGTAGACATCTTCTAAAACAAAATCTACATTCCAGAGAACTTCCTTGAACTGAAACAAGCTGCAAGATGGGCTGATTTCTTGAAATATTGATAGTAAATGTTGATGAGACATTCTCATTATGCTTTCACTGATGCAAATTCATTAAATTGCAATGATAATAAATCTTGAGAGATTAAGTTTATAAATGAATATCAAAGGATCATTTCTGGGTTTTTTTAAGACCCCAAGATTGTTTGGCATGTAGCTGAACAATCATTTATCTTTGCTGACAGCCTGGTTTACGTTACTAGACTATGTGCTGCTGTACACCAAATGGCATTGTCCAATTGGGTTTTATTTTTAGGCTGCTTTGTAGCAGATGCAGACTGGCACATCACTGCTTACTCCAGTGATGTGTGTTACATTCCCAGCAGGAGCCCCACTGAGAGGGGAGGAAGGCAACTAGTCGCAGAAATGATAGCAGTGCAAAGCACAAGTCTCAGAACTCTGCTTTAGTGGGTCAGCTGCCAAGAATGACTACATGTAAATGGTTCCTTAAAGCTGTGTTTGCTTCCCATTAGTGACTCGACTTACAATCGAAAAATCACACATAGAGAGTTTGCTAGACCTTTGAATTAATATGCACATTACCAAAACAGCGTAAGTTAAAGTCACCTCCTATTTGATACTGCAAATTCCTAATCCTCGGACATCTATGCTATTCGCTGCAGCAATGATGAACATTTAAAGTAGTAAGCATATTTTAAAGAATATATTCCAAGAGCCTGGTTCTGCTGCTTTTAAGATGAGTGGCAGTCTTTGTGTTAAACTTAATGGGAGTAGATCAGACCCTATCACTGTAAAAAATACTGTAAAAAACACTGTAAAAAAATTTTTTTCTAGAAACCAAAGTAACTTAAATGTCTGTATTAAACCATTTCCATTGTGAAAAGTACTTTTAACCTGGAAATACGTAGCATTTTCTCTAAATAGTATGTTTTAAGACCTTTCCTCTATCATATAGTATATGTGCAAAATAAGTACAATATGTAATATTTATATAAGAATAACACATAATTATAATAATTAATATTTAATTGATGCTAATATAATGTGTAATAAATATGACAATTACCTGAAAAATTAATAGTTATGGGAACTGACATAATTCCACTAACATCAAAATGAATTTCCCATTGTTTTCAGTGGAACCATGTTTTACCTAACTGATTGGCTCACCTTATAAAAACAAGAGACAACGATGGCTGGATCACAGACCTGCAAACCAAGCTTGCGCAATGGTTTCCTCTGTGAACTTGGCAAGTGCTTTCACTGTGAATATAGTAAAAAAGTATACATAATTTAACAACTTCGCTATCCTTCTACATGAAAAAAAATCTGCTTGCTTTCTTTTTAGATGAGTATTTTTCTGCTGGTTTGTCTTATTAGTGTGACACCACTAATGCAGTTATGAAAGAGTAAGCTTTCTGGCCATTGCATCATTAGCAGAGTTATTGTGCTTCCTGAATTTCTATTCATTTTCATACTGAAGTCAGCAATAGTAACTCTTAATATTAAATGGGCAAGGCTGACAACTAGTGAATACATAGATCTTTACTGAAATTGTAAACCGAATGTAATATAAAAATCAGAGGAGGCACCATTGCTGTTCTTCCAGTCACCTTTCAGAGTAAAAATCCTATTTCAGCTTCTCTGCTTGTAAAGGGAAAGAAACACTGAAGTGCAACAGACTGGGTGAAGTTTATATGTAATGTCTAAAAATACTTCAGAAGGAATTTACCTGTCAGTATTGATTACACAAAAAAAGCAGAAAAAGCTTTCTGCATACAGTTGGCTTCCCAGAATACATGAAAAGAATACGTGTGCTCAGAGCTGCTTTTGTGTAGCTATTGGAACCTGGATGATTGCAGGCCATCATCATGCAGTCTTTCTGATCGAGCAGAAATCTCTGCTGCGTTTGAAAGGGGCAGTCGCACCATGCCCTCAGCCTCAGACTTTGCTGCTGCTTGCACTGTACGTGCAGTAATGTTCTTGATGCTATGTGCTAAGCCAGATGATGAGGCTTGAATAACAATCTTCTGCTGTGTATTATCTTTTTTGCCAGAGGTCTTTTGGAAGAGAAAGATTTTTGCATGGACACGAAACTGGAATCCAAGTAAGCAGCCTGATGCTCCATAGCGTCACCTGCTGCTTGAAAACAACTATTGCATGTGGCCTGATTTTATTGCCATTGAAGTCATCGGTGTCTCAACATTTTCAGTTGTGTTACTCTATTAATGTTTATGGCACGATTGCCAATTGATCATTAAATTTTAGCCTCAAGTCACACATATACATCTGAAGTGATTTTGTGCTATTCAAGTAAGTGTTCTTGACCACCATTAAAAGCAATGATTTCCGTAGCAGTGGACATTACTGAAAATAGTTCTTTGCTCCTTATTCAAAAGAATACCCTTGCTTTCTGTAGTGTTTGGTATAACATAACGGTAAATTATAAATTAATTTCCTGCCTTGTTAAAATCCATTGCGTATAGAAGAATTGTACCCAAGATGAATGTATTCCTGGGCTGCCAAAACAGATTTAAATCTGGTAGCCAGTAATGGTTTCATATAACAAAAAATAGCGGTCTTTGTTAGGACCAAGACATTTTAGAGACACTGATACTTGGCAGCTTTAGCAAAACAACAGTTAACTGAAGAGGAGATTTTTTTTTTTCTGTGCTAATAGAAGTGATATAATGTCACAATTTGTAAATTCAGGAAACATATCTTCTAAAAATAACTCCTAAAACAACTATACACCTCTCTCAAGTGTAGGATTCTACTGCTGGGCTTGGTTTCCATGATCATATAAACAGTAGTGCCTGTGCTCCTCTCAAAAGAAATACATAGTTTAACTACACATGCATCTTAGTGGAGACAAGAGACCCAAATGTGACAAAAAGGAAATTGCTCTCATCGTACAGAGTTTGATTAAAGCTTTAGGCATAGAGCTTTTTAAATGACAAATGCTCAATGAAATAATATTATGTCTTTATACTCCAGAGCACTATTAATCTGAGGTTTCAGGACTTTAAGAAATGTTAATTAACTAGTTACCATTCATGTAAAGTGTTAGCATTACAGTCATTTTGTGGGCTGATAACTGAAGCATGGAAATATTAAGTTCTTCAGAACAGATGAGATTAGGGTTCTCTTCCATGTGTATTCCCTGTCAGGTATTTACAGAGATGTTAACTGCTTATGCAGTAGTGATGTCCATATATCTTCCATCAAGTTAGCCCAAAAGGAGCAGGAACAATTTTGGGAGAGACTGTGAACAACTTTAGTTGTACCCAACGCAGGATGTTAATGCAGCCTGAAGCTTTGTGTTGGACACTTGGGAGCCTAAATACGATGGCTAAGAAGCCAGGCAGTGTTCTTAAGGATGTGAAGCAGCTGCATATTCAAGGAAAGAACAAAGACGCTGTTGGCTGTTCTGCAGAAAGGTAAAGGTTTGCAGCACTTAATTTTTAATTTTTTTTTATTTTTCAGAAAGTTGCCTGCTATAACTACAGTAAATAATGTGCAAATTAGGAAGCCACTGTTAGGTCTATCAAAATCTCTGCACAGGCTTGCTGAAATCTATTTGTGATTTCAGTATAATTAAAGAATATGATCACTGCAGAATATGACTCACAATAGAAATTCCATGCAGTGTGGGTATAGGAATTGTTCAGCTAATATATATTTAGCCTAATGTCTTGTTTCCAATAGAAGCCATCAGCAGATGATTTGGAGGAAGGTGTAGAAGACCCATAGGTAATGAATAATCTGCTGTACATATTAGATCTCAACCTGATCTTAAATCTGTTTTGAATGTTAAAAACCTGAAGTATGGCATTTTCATATACTTCCCACAATTTTTTACTCAAAGAAATCACTACTTTTGAGTATTATTGGTAACAATTTAACCACTAAATCTCTTTTTGAATCTTGTGAAATGGTTGGTCTCAATGATTTCCCTTAATGATAAGTTTTATAATATAATTACATGTCTATATTATTTTATTGTTATTATTGTGTTTCACAATAAATTTCCTCTTGCTTTCCTGTTAGAGGACAGCAAAAACTGAAGCTCAAAATCTACCTTTTCTGTAATATTAATATTTTAATTTTTTATTATCACAGGACTTTCAGGCCTGCTTCATTTTAAGGGTAAAAACCAAACATGTTTTAGTTTGACTTTTCCCTGGCCCAGGTCATTCTTCTCATCCTTCTTTTAATTTCATCTAGCTCTGGAGTATCCTTTATTGAGATCTTTGCAGCCTGTATCATTACACTTTCTTCCAGATGAAGATATCAATATTGATTTCTCTAACATTCTCCAACTTATTGATTATCACTTTTCTTATGCATCCCAACATTCTGTTTACTTCTTTTGACCACAGCTAAACATGACCTCAGTCTGTTTTCTAAGCCGATACATTTTTTAGAATGCTGTGAATCACATAAGTAACTTCTGTTCTTTCCTTCCATAGCACAATACTTATCGAGTTTTGCTTGCTATCAGTCCGCCCATGTGATATTGTCTAATTAGGTCTTTTTAAGTTTTTTGCCTCTCTAACTGTAGTATAAATAATCTCTCATCTACAGATTTTGCTGCTCCTTTTTCAGATCTTTGCTTTCTTTCCAGATCAGTAATAAACCTATTAATTCAAAGAGAACTAATATTTTACTTAGTAAAATTGCTAATATAAAAAGCTCTGGTTTTAACAATTTTTGTGTCTCTGAGAAGGTTAGTGCATTTCCCACCTCTGTTTTAAACTTTACTGCCATTACCCAATTTAGAATGCAAAGTAATTAAAATATGGTGGCTTAATGCTCATTTATACTCTGGCTGCCTTTTTCATAGCAGAAAAGCTATTTATAACAATAAGGCACTTACAGAAAATATCTCTACTATGGAGCATGCCTCTGACATAATTGGAAATTTTTTCCCACCATAGTACAATTTATGTTCTTAGGATGCCTGTGTTACAGGGGGTTTGGCCCACATAATTATTTCTTAAAAGGAAAAAGATGCCTTATTAAAAACAAGTAATTTCAGACTTTTGAAACTTGAGTTTTACATGTATAAAAAATTAATGTCGTGGTTTGGACAAATCTCTAGTGTATTAAGGGTGACATCTTTCAAAAACGTTGATTATTAACAGAACCCCCAGTGAAACTACTGAATTTCCCATTACCTTCAACGGGTAAAGAGACAGGCCACCACTGATGGCATTCAAAAGCACTGCCCCTGTGTATAATCATCAAAACAAGTGATGTTCACAATTTTTTTTCAGAACGATTCTTTTGTGTGACATCATTATGAGAGGAGTTAAAACAAGGTAGTAACCATTTTGCAATTCCCTGGGAAGGACAGGGGAAGTCCATAGGACCGCATACAGATATGGTATACTCAGTGCAGTATTGCCATCTGTTGGTAACTGCTTAGCAAAGCTACAAAGCCTTGGACGATGAACTGCCACACTGACTTGCTGTAGACTATTCCTATTTTCCGAGAGGCTGCGTTTCCTTGGCAGGGCATTTGCCCTGTACTGCTGCATTGCTGGGGAACTGGCTGGACAGGACAGGGGGCCTCTGGCTCCCAGCTCTGGCCCAGATTGTTCAGACCCCTTCCACATCTGAAGCTACTACCCAGGGCAAAGTCTGTGAAGACTAGGCAGGCCTGCAGCAGGAATATTTAAGAATCCCCCTCACCCCTCCGAGGGGGAAAGAGAAGGGAGCGGAATCTGCAAAATTTCTCTGCGTGAGCTTTAAAACCTGTAAAACCTGCGACAGATAAAAAGCGTATTAAAAATAGTTCTACTTTCTAGCCAAGAAGTGTTTGCATATCATGAATCTAATCAATGGCAATACTTTTTAGTACAAAAGATATGGCGCAAGACCTGGAATCAGGAGTGTGGAGTTCCAGTTCCAGCGACTCATTAGGAAACCCTCAGAGAACCAGGTAGAGGTTCACTTTTTCAGCATTGCCAAGCTGAGATGCTGTGCAGCCAAGCATCTGTGTGGTGGATTCAAGATCCAATACCTCTGCACAGGATCCATCAATATCCATGTTTCCTAAACATGCACATTCTAAAATTCTGTTTTATCTAACAAACCGAAAGTCCTTATGAGGACTGTATGAACTACACAATTACTACAACCAAACAATTACTACATATAGAAATTAATTCCAATAGACAAGCGATAAAACATAGAAAGAGTTAGCAGTGGGAGCCTTAAACAAAGTTATCACCACCTGTGATTGCTGTCCTGACCATCAAGAAAGCCTTCAAAAGTATTCTGAAAAGACAAGCCCAGGAACAAAAATGACAGGGCAGAAAAAACATGGATATAATGGAGACATTGATTTTACAATACATTGACATTTTCCACACACATACTACCTCATGACCCAAAGGAAATGGGTAACTGCTGTTCTTTGTTCAGTCTAAGACCCGTATTACTTCTCCCCTTGCAAGTTTCCTCCACTGTTGCAGATGCCAGGTACCCTGTTTTCCCCTCAAATTGTTTAACTGATTTACCTAGCAAAGTTAAATTCAGAGCAATTTCTTCCTATCTGTCTTTAGCATGAAGTTTGCTCTCTCTTTGCCAGATCTGAAGAAGAGTTTATATCTGACTATCACAGTCTGAGTAAAAAGATTACCTCTCCTTGCAAGCCATCCCTTTCTTAAAAATTTAGGGCACTTAAATTTATCAGAAATACTTAAAAAATTTATCAGAAATACTTAAAAATGTAGGTATAGACAATCAGCTCAAATATTTCAGAATTAGTACATTGACATAGTCATTCCTGACCTCAGATTGCTCTGTGCTTTTTTCCTGAAGCCTGCTCCAATCTCCTAAAAAGTACATTTATTTGCTGCTCTGAGTGAGCCCTATTCCTCCCAATTCACTATAGTGAGTGTGCATTCGGGTTTCTCCCACTGCTAAAACCAAAAGCTGATGGCTGTGAAGCACTCTGCAAATCTGGCTCCTTTTTTGTATTTGAAACCTGGGACTGGATTTGAAAGTCTGGTCCCATTTCTTATTATCAGTCCTCAGAAAAATCCATTCTACTACTTTCTCTGCGGCCTCTCAAGCATTTTGTTTCATTAGTGGAAAACGAAAGCAGGATTCAAGACTGTAGTTTTGTTTGCTTTCATCTAATAAAATAAGTTAGTACAATGGATTTAAATGGAAGTGGAATTATATATGAAAATTTTTTATCATGCCAGAAAATTTCAATTAGGGAAAATTAGCCACTTGGTTCTTTCTGATAAATTAATCATAGAGATTATCTATTAAATGTGCCACTTAACCTTTCTGGCATCAGTGCCTGAGGCAGTAGTATTTAGGCTCTCCACATTCATTTGGAAATATTAATTTCTATGCAGCTGTCTTCCAAAATGGAATTTTCACTTGTCTTTTTTATAAGTAGGTCATTGTGCAGCTGTTGTTAATAGAGGCTGGCATTTGTAAAATGGTAAATCCACCATTGTACCCTATCAGTCACAAAACTGATCTCCATCAATTACAGACTATCCTTTACTAAAATGCCCTTTCTCAGCCCCAAAGGGTGTCATCCCTCGCTATGATAGCCTTTGGCCTTTTTGGAATGGGAATGTGTTTCAGCCGGTTATTTTGCAAGAGCTGAAGCACCACTATGTTCACACTATCTATCTTCCATTATTTTAAGGTTTTGCCTTGATTCTACATTATCGCTTCCATCTACATTAGAGCTGCCTTAAAATTAATCTTGAGGGAAATTGGTATGACAGCTATCAGCTGTCAAAGAAACAGCTGCCTCAACTGCTGAACCTCACAGGTCCAAATCCTCCTTCTACCCTCTCCAATGAGATCAATTGGTCCTTTTAATGTAGACAAGGCCTTACTGTCCCTGTAGTGGTCAGCTGTTGCACAGCTTATGGAGAGACGAGCAACTCCTGGAACAGCTACAAACCTTATTCTGTGGTCTTTAAAGATTGGAATTAGGACCTTGACCTGGATGTCTTTCTCATACGTCATAAAATTTGCATAGTCTGCTGCAGGAATAGTTTGAACTTTAGAACTCTCTGAGGTGTGTACACCCTGTATCCTAGGGAAAGAAGAGAGGAAGTAAGAAAGTGCTGGCACCAAAGGAGGAGGTCTAAGAAAAGAAAATATGAATGGCAGATAATTTATAAACTTTAAGGTTAATGAAATGAGAGAGAACATCTCAAAATCTTAGAATAAAGTGTTACAAAAGAAAGTAAATGGAATTTACATTATGCGAGCAGCGGGCACATTAGTTATGGGTAGCAAAATCAGCGTTTTAGAAAGCAGAATTGGTAGCTAGGCCATGATGTTACAGTCACAGTTTGTCCGTACTGTAAACTAGAATTAATACATTTTTGATTACCTTACTGATTACCTGAGCCTATACATTCTTGCACAGATACAATTAAGTATGAGAAGAATGCTTGTAGATTTGGGATGTGAAGCCAACAAAATCCTGCTGACTTTGGGTTTGGCTCAGATAAACTTGAAGATCTTCAAGGTTTAAGATCTGGAGGATTTGGAGACAATTCAAATAGTGCAAGGACTATGATAAAAAAAGACAGGGAAGGGGAAACAAAATTGAAGAGAGCTGTGTTGAAACTTGGACTGAGGTACAGTTGGGCAGTTGTGCTGCATAAGGACATAGGATTCAAATTTCACATGAAAAGGAAAAGAACAATTACAAGATTCACAATTGCTGCATGATCAGAGCAGTAAGAAGCTACAGAGCTATATTGTGGTTCAGTAGTTTGGAAAGGAAATGGAAAAATATGTGGACAGAAAAGAGAACTATAGTAATGAATGAGGATTTAAGAAAGGAATCATCAAAAGACATTTTAGCAGGTCATGTAACAGGAGACAGTGAAATCCTGAATGTGAAGAGAGTAACACCTCAGATACCACCCAAGTTCTACAGTGAAAGGCAGGACAGGGGAATTGCCAATTTTCAAATAATAAAAGCAGAAAAGTAGAAGCAAAATTGAGACATCATCACCATTTAAGAAAACAACAGGATAGCAAGAGAAGTGAATGTAAGTTTGTATACATGGCAGACCTTCAGCTTGAAGCTTATCAGTAGAAAGAGGTGAAGCTGCTCTGAGAACAATGACTACTGCTGACAGCAGGAGAGAAACTCAGGAAAAATGTATGTAAGGGATCCCTGGATTTGGTAGGGATGAGACAACTATAATGAAATCCTATTTGCCCTGATTTGAGAAAAATCAGACAGGTGAGTCAAGGAGCATTTCATGGCTGACTATCAAATGCTATCAGTAAGGTTAACGTTTTAAAAAGGATATTTGTTCTCTCCCTGTGACTAGTAGGAGATATTTATTAAGCCAAAGAACTTTACATCCTAGGCTATAGAGTGACTATGAACAGGAATCTAGGATTATTGAGGGGTTTATCCTAAAAGCTTGAAAAGGAAGGAAAATGTGTAAAGTTTACATGGCAGCGTGCATGATGACCTAAGCAGCTTCTTAAAGACTTACCGGGCACTTGTATGCTTCTTTGTGGAATCAACTCCATAGTCCAATTGTTACCTGTTGTTTCATTTTCTTTCCTTACATGAAGGTATGCAGGGAACCACATGCACTGATGGATGGTCAGGTAGATTCAGGCAGCATGAGAGAAGCAGCTTTGCCTTGGAGAAATTGCCCAAACCTGTGATTGGCAGGGATGAGAGTGGACTCCAAAAATGTAAAAAAAAATGAAAATGTGTGGAAGAATGGTTAAGTGAAAAAGGACACAGCTTAATTGATGTGAGCAATCCAGCCTTTGATGGGGCCTGGGAGCCAGAGATCAAGGTGAAATTCCCTTGAGAACAGCAGAAGGAGTACTTGGTAAAGCAAGATAAGCGGGACTAAGCCTGGGAAAGTGCTGATAAACCCCCCTTTGTGAACAGTGTGTGAACGGCAACTTTGTACCAATCATATAACTGTTTTAAGCGCGTGGACAAGTATAGTTATCCAATAGGATAGTCGCTGTTAGCGCGTGCTTTGCTTAGCTTCTATATAAACCTGTTAAGTAATCTGAATAAACGAGAACGACCATACTCATATTGAGATTCATCGTTACTCCGGGTCCGTCTCCCACTCCGACAAAAATGTATCAAGTGGCTAAGATTTGTTTTGCTGAAGAAAAAGGCTTTGGCCTATTAAACAGTTATTTTAAGTCTGAAAAAGCAAACCTTAGAAACAAGCAAGTGTGAGGTAAGGAAGGACCTTTTTTAGACAGCCTATTGTCACTATACTAGAGGTACACATTCGTTAATATAATTAAGGATCAATTAAGAATGTTGTTTGTTTTGCAGCAAGGAAAAGATGCTGATTCTGCTGCTTAAGACTTGGGCTGTGATTTTAGTGATCTGAGTCAAGTTCATGCTCTGTGACTCTGATTTAGGCCCAGATCCATAAAGGAGCTTAGGTGCTTATAATATGACTTCACTGGGATTTATTCACCTAAGCTGCAGAGTGCAATCTCTGGAATTTGACATACTCCTTCACGCGTCTGGGTTTAAATAACATTCTGCTTTATGCCCAGAACAGCCTTTTTTTCCCCTGAAGAACGGCACAGCTGCTCGCCTGCCTGCCCTGGCCTGCCTTCCGAGGGAGCGGGCCACCGCCCGAGAACAGGCCCGGCAGCGCAGGCCTCCAGCCCCCGCGACCGCAGCTCAGGCGTGTAAGCTCCTTATGTAATGGCCGGCGGGGGAAGCCAAGGTTTCCAGAGCGCGAACCAGAGCAGCCGACATGTCGTGCAGGGGCCATCTGAAGTAGCGGGTAGATGATGCTGGCAAAAAGGGTGGGCACCCCTTTGGGGGGTTTAGATGTCTAGTGCAGGTTTCGGGGTGGCGTTGGTGGCCAGGCCGGGGTTCAGAGCCGCATCTCTCCACTGAGGCCTGGTGTTGCGACCACAGAGCAAGCGGCGGTTCCCTCACCAGCTCCCCCAACCCGTCGTCCCCCTGAGCTGGGCTGCGCCACGTAGGACCAGGCCGTGGGGCCGACCCAGAATAAAAATAACCCCGAGAAGAAACATTATTTTTAACCTGGTCAACTTCCTACGCACCTACACGAGCAGCGGCCCTGACACAACTGCGGCAGCTGCTGGCGGGTGGGTGGGCAAGCAGGGCGGCCGGCGAGGCAGCGTCCGCCGAACCGCTGCGCCCGCCGCCTCGCACAGGTGCCCCGTGACGGGGAAACCGCTCTACCCTCAACACGGGATGTACGACCGGGCTGCGCTGCACAGCCCCGGGGGCCGGCGACTCCTGCGCGGGGGCCGCTACCGTTGCCTGCCCCGCGCGACGCCCAGCCGTTGCGAACGCTGCGGACCTGATCGCTGGAGCCCCGACCCCCGCCGCCACCGCCTCCCCCTCACAGGGACCGGCAGAGCGGGCTGACTGCTCGTCCCTCCCCCTGGCACGGCAGTGAGGGAATCCCAGGGCCCGCCGGGGCGGCCCGCGAAGAGGAGGGGGGCCGGGGCCGGGGCGGGGCCGCCGGCGGGAGGCCGCGTCGCCGCTATAAAAGTGGAGGCGGCGGCAGTAGCTCTGCTCGCGTCTGTGCGGCAGCTGTGTCAGCCTTAGTACTCCCTGGCCGCTAACATGGCGCTCTCCGGCGACCCCCATTTCAAGAAGCTGCTGGAGTGGCACAAGGCGAACTCCTCCAAGCTCGTCCTGCGGCAGCTGTTCGAAGCCGACAAGGATCGCTTCCAGAAGTTCAGGTGAGGCTGGGCAGCCCCCGCCCGCCCTCCCTCGCGGCTGAGTGGGGCAGCAGCAGCCCCTGCCCTCCCCGGCGACCGCCGCGGCTCGCCGGGCCCTCAGGCTGCTGGCACGCCGGGCACTTCCGCGTGCGAGGCCCGAGGCTGTGTGGGGCTGGCTCCCTTCCTCCTTCCTTCCCTCCCTCAGGTGGGCGCTGCGAGAGAGCCGGGGCCTCGCCGCGGGCGGGAAGGATGCGCCCTCTCCGCGCAGCCCTGGCCGGGGCCGCGTTTTCCGCAGTGGTGGGCAGAGCCCCGCGTCGTCCACCTCCGCTCCCTCCTGCCCGTGTGGCCCTCTGAAGGGAGCGGGGCCTGGCGGGGGGTGGCACCGCGCACACACGCGGCTGCTCTGCTCGCCGCCGCTCCCGCCGGCGGGCAGAGGGGCCGGGAGAGGGCGGCTGCCGCTGGCTGAAGCCGCGCCGGCCGGTCGGAGGCCGATCGCAGGCCGGGCACATGCGCTCGGGGCCTGCAGCGCCCGGCCGGGAGCGCGGCGTGAGCAGCCGGGCGGGCGGGAGCCCCGCTGCGCCGCGGGGGGCAGGTGCCGGGCGGGGGGGCGCTCCTTGGCAGCCCTCGAGGAGGGCGGCCGGGCGTGCTTGTCCTTGACTCAGCCTTGCAGCAGGGTACGTGCCGGGAAGCACAGCGCCGGGCTGCGGCTCGCACAGCGGCATTGTGGGTCCTTCATTTCTCAGTCTCTCGCACTCGTGTGCTTAGTCATGATAAGCTCCGTGATAGGATCAGGAGGAGCCATCCGTCCGTGTGCCCCTACCTGTCAGTAGCACGGCGGTGCCTCCCCCTGCCCTGAGGTGGGGAAGGGGGATGTTTAGCAGGTTTAGCCCTCCCTTGCCTCGTGCTATCCGTGTTACGGAAAATGCATTGCAACATATTTTTGCTAGAGGAGGAAGTAAGAAGTGGAAGCAGTATGATAACGTTCAGCTGTTTCATCCTGTAAAGTGGGACTAATGTTTTCTGTACACTGGAGACTGTGCTGAGAAGTCATGCATGTGGTTACATTGTTGGACTATACCAGCAATCTGAAAAGTAATACCATGTAGATGCACCCCTGACTGGAGTTTTAAAGTGAGCCTGGGTAATACAGATACAGTGAGCTTCTGTTCTTGAGTGTTGCGATAAGACTTGTTGCATGTATCAAGCTTTTCATTAGCATCCTAGGTAAAGTGACTTTTATTTCCTTTGCACTCATTAGGTACTTATTAAGCTGTAATTAAACATTGCATGTGAAGTACTGCATACCAGTATACAAGAGTTAAAATGTCATTTGCATTGATGGAAAAGGTATACTAAATCTTTGGAGTATTGATGTCATCTGGCTCTTCTAACAGGACTTTTTATACTGTTAAAGAATTTTATTAATATCTTATAGAAGTCTACTAGCTCTTCTCTAATAGAGCTAGTTCTGGTTGCAAGTCTTCCTTATCTCCAGTATATCTGAAGAGATTGAATTTGCTAACATCCTTGGAACAAAGGAAAGCTGAAGCAAACTAGCTAAATAAATCAAAAGGTATAATCAAGAGGTTTCTTATAAGGTTCCTTCCTGAATAGATTAAGCAAGTACTCTTATTGGGGATAGCACTGCATCTTAATCTCATTGGCTGTCACTTTAATGTTATCCAAGCTACTTTAACCATAAAGTATACTCTCTCAATTGCAAATAGTCTGTATTTAATTGCTCTTGTGAATGTGTAATATATTTGGATTTTTTTGAGTGTTACACTATTACTGTGCACAGTTGACCAAGGAGAAGATATTTCACAACTGTTGTTTCAGGCACACGTACTGATCTCTACCAGGTTTTCTCCATGCTGAAAGTAATTAGTGTGTCTCCTAGAATGTGTTAATCAGATTTTTTAATGAAACATTCTTTACCAAGGTTATCTGTTTCAAATAGCTGCCCAACTTAATGTCCTTTTGTGCTGTCCATAGGAATAGGAAATAGTTGAAGTGTTTTAACTTTACTTAATCTATGTTAATCCTTTCTTTTCATGATTTCAGTCCTGTTTCCTGATAAACCAACACATTCTAGACTAGCAGGAGAACTTTCTCATAGCAAAATACAGTTGCAGAACAGACAGCCTGGGTTAGTTTGACAGATCTGCTTGTATACTTCTCACTGATTGCCACTTTATGAGCCAGATCAGCACGATGATGGTAGTTAACATCTGTTGAAAGCCTAAACAGTTTGGAGGTTTGGCCATGAGGTCCCCTCTGTAGCTTGCACCTATCTCCTCATGTGAAATTAATCTTTATGAATACATTTCAGTTAGTTCTCCTAGGTATTATCATAAAATCATTGACTATATCTCCTCTCTTAGAAGGAAAAGAGGAACTTATACCCATGTAAAAGTGCTTCCTGATACTGGTTCTGGAGGAATTTCAGACTGGTGTGAATAATTTTTAGTCTGAATATTTTATATCTGAGTACAAGTATCTATTTAATGTTGTTATAAGAACCTTACACTCACTGATTGTGTCCTACAGAATATAGATAGAAGATCCTTTCTTCCTTCTGTCCTTTTTTCTTCCTCAGAATTTGTATATCCTGTTTTCCTGATTGGGAATGTAGTCAAACCTGTAGGGTACATCTTTGTCTTTCTCTGCCACCCAAATGTAAGGTCTGGTAGGAAGAGTGAGTCTTAACAACATGGGTTGTTCACTACAAAAACTCTACTAATTTTGAAGGGGTTAGAACTGATCTGATGCAGCCATCATAAAACTCAGCAGATAATAGATACCTGGATGCTGATTAAGGTACTCTTGATGCAAATAGCTAGTGCAAGATATAAAGCATGCTAGTATTACACTCCTGCTAGTTGGCTTGTCCATTATGAAGGATAAGTAAGAGCCTCCAATCTAAATCGAAAATATGCCACCAGGGAATCCATGTGTAATAATACATTTAGGGGTTGCATACAGCTTCTTTAGTTTGTGTTTAGATGGGAGATAAAATCATTCTGAGATGCTGCAGGTGACCTCCCGATTAAGGCCTGCATCACTTAAATGTGGATGTGGCTTACGTGACAAGGCTCTTGTTCCACCTGGGTAGTGCTACCATTAGCTGCTGCATTGCAGAATGGGTAGTGTAGCAGTATGCAACTGAGCTGCAGGGTTTTGGGCTTCTGTTTAAGTAAAGGGGGATCACTTGGTGTAAGGATTTAAGATGAGATGACATTGCATGCTGTGTGTTCCACCTTGTGTGTGGGAAGTTAGATCTAGTAGCCATTGCTTGCTTTTTTGCATGAAATGTCTTGGGATGCCATCTTTCTGCAATTTCTTCAAATGAGTAGCGATTTGAATCTAGCCAGAATTTCATGGGATACTTTGTCTTCTAGGTCTAGTGAGATGGATTTTTATTCATATAAATAAAATAACAATGAATTGTAGAAGGCAGGCATATGTCAGGTAAACATAAATAAAAGATTGTAAGGATTTCATGTTCATGGAGTAGAACACTGGGAAAGACTATCTATATTAAACTGTAGATGAGAATTTTAAGAGTTCTACTTCTTTAAACTGAAGAAGTATTAGTATACTAATGGCCTTGCTGTATCATTAGTAAAATGTGTTCAAATCTGAGACCTGCCTGTAAATAAATTGCATCAAATCTCAAATAGAAAGACTTGCAGGTTTTATTTTTCTTCTGTACTGTATTGATAAATAGCAAATTTGGCAGGTGAGAGGTAACGGTCCTTTCCCTAGCTAGCCGTATTCCACGTATCCTTGTGCTGGATGGTCAGGGTTTCAGGATTACTGTTTGCAGCCCACTGAAGAGAAGGGTGATGAACAGTATTGATACTGTTTTTTCCTTACTTGCCTTGTGTTCTTGCCTGTAAAAGAAACACTCTTCTAAGTTTGTGCTTAGACACCTTCCTTTCTGTATTTAGTGTCTCTTGTATTTTAAGACCAGAAAAAGGACATGTTACTGTGTTTTTCCTCAAGTTAATGAAACCACCCAAATGTCTAGGCCTTGCTGATTATTACTGTTATTGCAAGTTGAGCTCCATTCTTCCTTTGCAGAATCTTGCCTGCTCTTATGCCAAGGTTGGTCCCTATGGAGTCTCTGGCATACGTGGTCACTATAATAACAGTACATGTTTCTGTGCTCAAGTATTGGGAAAGAAAAAGCAGGGGAGATGATGAACAACGCAGAAACATTGAGAATTTAGATGCATGCAATTGCCTGTGGCTTGCGCATGTGGAGTTAAAGTGAGAGTAAGATACAAAAGGCCTTCTGTGCCTTTATAGAACACCTACTGAATTACTTATAGAACTTTGATTCTTCAGTTTAGAGTAAATGTGCATTTTGTAAATATACAAATTTGGTAAATTTGGCTGTAAATTAGTGCAAAGAAGAAATGGGTAGAAAACTTTGCTGTGAGGCACTGTAGAACTTCTCACGTAGATGAGAAGTAAATACAAATGGGCTCACTTTATTTCTATTGGACTACCATTCTGTGTTTCACCTCAGATGTAAACCTAAAAGAGCTTGTATTTTGAAGTGTTAGGCTATAGTTTTCAGATGAGGATTAGTTAAATAATTTGGAGACTTCCACTGAGTCAGTGGGTACAGTGAGACTACACCATGCACAAATCAGGTTTAATTCTGCATAGTAGTTGACAGAATGCTTCCATACATGAAGTTGTATAGATTTTTAAATCAGGCTTGTTCAAGTCTCCATATGAAAGAATGACTATATTTGTGGAAAGGACTTGTAGGAAGACAGTTTAATTTTTTAGCAGCAAAAGAATATGATAAGCTTTTTACCTGTGATATATTAGGAGACAGCTAATTATTGCTACAGAATGCTAGTGGCTCAGTGAAAACAGAATGTGATTGTCCAACTGTGCATTAAATATACTTCATTGTATTTGGACTTTCACAAGCAGAAAGTGGACACTATAATTTAGCTTGTTGAAAACCATGGTCTTCAATTAAAACAACACACTAGTAAGTCACTTTATGAAACTTGTGGGGCAAATCAGTTCCTCAGGTCATCTTTACTAACTTAGTATAATTAGGATTGGAATTATTTTGTAATCTGTAGAGGAGTTATCATTGTCTTGCTTAAAACAGTCACTTGTCAGGAATGTGCAATTAAACAACCTGCTTGTTTTGACAGCTTGACTCTGAATACTGACCATGGGGATATCTTACTGGATTATTCGAAGAACCTTGTTACAGAGGAAGTGATGAAAATGCTGATGGAACTGGTAACTCTTTAAAATGTTGAATTAATAAACCAAATAGGTTTTTAAAAAAGTTAACTTTTACCTGCAACTGATTATTTTAGCATTGTTTATATACATTTAGCTCTGAATTTGAGAGACAAAGTTAAAAGGCATCTGTTAACAAAACCTGGCACTGTTCAAAGTCTTGCATTGTCCTTTAGCCCTAAGGTACAAGGCCGTTTTTTCAATGCACAGATCTGTTTCTTGTGCTCACTGAAAAGATTTTTGTCTATGTAACAGGCCACCTGGCACATGGCACTGTTACTGAGGTCTGCAGTAAAATAAGAGATTCGTATAAAGTTGTAAGAGAAGCTGATGTCTTCTGTACCTGCAATTAAACAATGCTTCATATGTCATGCAGTGGTAGTTTTTGAGATTCATTTGCAGTTGGAAGTATTTTAAGAAGCTTGTGTCATTAACTTGAATTTGGCATGGTGTCCATATTTACAACCCTTAACTATTGGTTCAGCCAAAGGCTTAGACCAGATAGGACACAGACTTTTAAAAGGGAAGAATAAACAAAAATAGCCATAGCAAAACTACTTTTGCTACTTGTCAGTTAAAAAAAAAAAATTCTAAGCTGCTACAAAGAATCATTAACAAATTCTGTAGCAGTATGACAAAGTGAAACTGAGTAATTAAGATGGATTCATTGCATCTTGGTCATTCAGTACATGTTGCTGTGTAACCTCTTAAGGAAATAAACAGACTGCATAAAAATACTTGCTTTAAAATAGGAGAATCAATTTTTAAGCTAGAATCTAGTGGGTCTTTTAATCTAATACCATAACTTTTGTTTCACTGTCTTAATGTGGTAAATGTTCAGTCTTTAATGTAGCTGGACCTTTGTAGTGCTTGTTGACTTCCTACTATTTTTAAGAGGAATCTATTTTTACTCTTCTCAGGCAAAGTCAAGGGGTGTGGAAGGTGCCAGAGAGCGTATGTTCAGTGGAGAGAAGATCAA
This sequence comes from Mycteria americana, assembly GCF_035582795.1. NCBI lineage: Eukaryota > Metazoa > Chordata > Aves > Ciconiiformes > Ciconiidae > Mycteria > Mycteria americana. The sequence continues at coordinate 39,131,180 of NC_134372.1, forward strand.
CTTCACTGAGGTAAGGCTATTTCTGTCCATGGTTCTTTCCCCTCACTTGTGCCTATATATTATGTATGTTCATGCATCTGTGTAAGAAGTCTTGAAAAAACTTACTCTAATTGGTACTCTGAAATGTGGAGTGGTTGTAATGTTTGCCGCACTACTTAAATGCAAAATTTTTACACCTCTGACAAAAAGACAGAATAAAATGCATGTGAATAAAGCTATTCAATCCTCCCTTCAACACACATAATTTTTTTAGATATTTTGGTGGTATATTTTTTTTCTTGTCTTCTCTTCCCTCTTTTGTAGAGAGGAAGATGAGTTAGATCTTGCAAAGGGCATGGAGCAGAGTATTGCATTCCAGGTATCCCTTCCATGCTTTTGCCTAATGTCAGTGTTCATAAAGCTTAGTAAACTGCCTACAAAGTTTTAGTGAGGATTGTGTAAGACTTTCTGCTTGGGCTTGTTGATGCTACTTATCTTTGGGTACATTTAACAGTAGAGACTATAAACAATCTTGGGAAATTAGCCACCAGTTCCAGTAAGAGGATGAGTATCATCATCTTTTTGTAGATCTGAAGGTTGTAATTATGGTTAAATCTTTGCTAAAACATACAGAAAACCAACTGTACCTTTTTTCTGAAATTAAAAATAGGATGAAAACTGGAAACACAACAGTATAGTGTGATTTATTAGTCTGCCTTTAATATTTAAGGCTATTTAGTATGTTTGAGGTAAATTCACAGCAATCAGTATTTCCTTTGACTTGGTTATTGACTGATTTTGCTGTTGCACAAGCTGTTTGCTTAAAATAACTCAGCAGTTGGACATTGTATTGTTTGTGAATGCTACATGTTTGTAAAAGCGCACAGACAGAAACAGATAAAGCTTCACTGGAGAAATGGTTCCTCTTCCTTCTGTGTCAGTGCCTTCAACTCACAAATGTAATTCTAGCTAATGAAAAAAGGAAGCGGGAAAAGAGGGTGATAAGTCTTAAATCTACCTGGAGGATTGTTTTCTCAGATATTGCCTCTCACTAGCCTCATGTAACACAAATTATTACAGGGCTAGCCCATCTCTGACTATATATTATGGAGTTACTCTTCATTGTCTACAGGAGAGCAAGTGTAGCAGCTGAAGTCTTCTCAGAAGGGTGCACTTTTCACGGAAAGCACTTAAACACAGTATTAAACTGTGATGTGTTTGGCTTCTGCTGCTAGCTCCTTATTTTGCTACTGTCTTGATACAGCAATTTTGTAGTAATTACCTGCATGATGAGTCATCTTTTTCATTATCAGACTTTCTCATTTACAGTCAGAGGTTGACTTGGAATTAGATTTGGTTTGTTTAACTCTTTCTGCTTGTATAGAATATCAGATCAGTTGGTTTGGCTCTGGAATATGAGTATGTGGACAATGTGGAATTGTCATGAGACCTTAAAAGCAGGATGCTGTCAAACAGCATGACTGAGTAAACCTAAAGCAGTAAGACAGAAGGGAGCTGCTTAATTGCAAGAACTGACTTGTCCACTACTCTTGTTCTGATTTAGAACATTTTTTTTAGCTATTTTCTTAAGTATTTAAGACTTGTCTGTATTTGGTGCTGCAGGCATTGGCTGCATGGTGTGTGCTTATGTGGAAATTCTTTATAGTGCACCCAAGTGTGTCATTGCCAGGTGTCTGTCCCAGATGAGTTAAAACTTGCAGCCTGATACAGCACAAAGACAGCGCATAACAAGGTAACTCATATCTGACCACTTATTATGGGGACAGTCTTCGTAGCCCACCCACTTATTTAGAAAATACTTCTGTTTAACAGTAGACATCAGGTCAAGTATGACTGCTTCTCTTGATCAAGACAAAGCTTCCTTCAAGCCTGATAATGAGCAGTATTTACCAAATACCATTCCATGGCTGAGTGTTGCAAAAAATTGCCTCTGTTCACCCCAAATTTAAGTGGGTACGCTGATGATTAGCAACTGAAAGAGCTTTTTCGTATTCCAAGTCAGTAACCACAAACTCAATGATTTTTGAATTAGCATTTGGTATTTAAACCATAACTTGGCAGTTCTTATTGTCTGTGTTGTCTTTGTCTTACAATGCCTCTCATTGTAGTGAGGAACAATGAGGTAGAGCAGACTAATTTTTTAATTTGTTCATTAGTATTGATGAACTCCTTCATTCTAGATTAAAGCTGTTAAGCTCCTGAACAGGTGAATCACAGGCCAGATTTCAATGCTTTGACTTGTGTAGAACTGTAGAGAATTAATATAATATGGTGCATGCTAACAGATTTTTTTCTCATAACAACTACCACCTACATATCTGGTGTGCAAGTATTCAGGGAACATTTAATTGTGGGTGGTGGATAGAATAATGTGGCTATTGTATTCCTTTTTTGTCAAATGTTTAACTACATATTTGTCTGTTCCTATACAAAATGGACTACTCAGGATAATTGAGAAAATGCCAGAGAAAATAACTTTGGCTGCTTGTTATAATTGATTTTCAGTATCATCATTAATAGGAAACAACTTCATCCTTGTATACCTGAAGCATGCCAGAATAAAGATGACTGAATTCTGAACCTCAATCATTAAATGCTTTTCAAGGGATTTTGAGCTTTCTTTTCAAAGTAAACAAACTATTTGTTTACTTTGCATATTATATGCTTTTGTAAGCCCCTCTGCATTGGTTCTGTGAAATGAGGGTGATTTAGATAGCTGATGACAAGTGTGTGTATACACATACACACAAACTACTGCTTTACTAATTCCAGTTAGTCTAAAGGATTTTTAAGTCTTGAAGATTGTACTACCTTCTGGATGAGGTGCCTGAGGCCTGTGGGTATAATTTTGAAATAGCTTCATCAATTTTTTCCCTTCTTGTTTCAGAACCGAGCTGTGCTTCATATTGCTCTGAGAAATCGTTCCAATGTGCCAATACTTGTAGATGGGAAGGATGTTGTTCCAGAAGTAAACAAAGTGTTGGACAAAATGAAACACTTCTGCCAGGTATAAAGTACCACCACAGCTTATTTTTCATATATTTGTTTTATACCCAGCCAGGTTCTTATATGTGTCTTGAGAAGCATTGATTGTAGACTAGTTTACGTGAATTATTGTGATTGAGGTTTTTGAGGTGATTGACCCTCTGTTTGAGGTTTATAATAGTTCTGGCTCAAGCATGGAGTTGGAGCTGTTTTTAGTGTGATTCACTTTTTTCTCTCTGTTCCCAGTTGGGTTTTTCTTTCATGTGCTCTTTAGATCTTGCTCTGAAGTAAATGCAAGATTACTACTAAAAGACGTCTTGTAAATCATTAAATACCATTCAAATATTGCCTTATTTCTTCTTGCTAATTTTCAACTGCTTGACTTTATGAAGTAGAAACTGCCTCTTAAAATTTGTGCAAAACAGGACAGAGGTAGAAGCTCCCAGCTCACTTGCTGTTTGATTATGTTCTACTTAAATAGTTTCTTAAATATATTCTGGTTTTAGGTCAGATTCCTTTATGATTCTATTCTGCTTGCAGCTTTAGCAGCATGGAAGTTTTTTGTTCTCTGGTTAAATACAGCAGTTAACCATTATCTTCAAATATCATTAATTGTTCTTTGATTCTGTACATATTTAAAATGCAGGCATCTGTCAGATCAGTTGAGGAAATGCTCTGAAGAACTTCATAGAGCACTCTAACAAAGTCAGATTTATATGTGATATAAGCAGTAAAAGCTTACTGAATAGTTTTAGTGCATTTAAAACATGGCTGTGAGGACCTGGACCTGCTTGGTTGCTGTTGTGAGTCTTATCCAGGTGGTAGTGGCCAGTATCATAGCCAACTCATATTGTTAACCTGTACAAAATGAGCCTGGATTATGTCTAGTTCCTAATGGATAAATGCCAAAACAACAACAACTGACACTAATTGGTCTGAATTTGGTAGTTTTTTCAGATAATGTAAGAATTGAATGGCCACAGAAATTCAATGGTCTCTCTTTCCACCATAGAGTTTTTAGCTGATTAAGATTTTCGTAGTGCAAAACAAGACTTTTCACTGGTGCCACCCTCTTTATTGCTAGATGGTTTCAATCATCAGTGCCTGTGAAAATCACTTCCTATGCAGATGTATCTTCTCTGCAAAATAAAAATCATGTTAAGCAGTTCCTTTGGAAAGATTAACAAAGATGCTTGTTTCAGTCGACTCACTTAAGCAGATGGGATTTTAAAACTGTGGCAACATCATCTACAGGCTACAGGAATGGCTTATACTAAAAATGGATTTTCTGCTTGGAAAAACAAAAAGCTTTAAGTTAAACATCTGTAGGGAAGGAGAAAAACTATCAGCATAATCAGGTGACTTTTTGTAGAAAATTGCTTTAGAATTGGGGAATGTATGTAGAAGTGTGCAAGATTCCTTTTGTGATTGAACAAATTTAATGCATAGGTGGTACATGGTGGACAAAATTCAATACAGTGTTTTGATGTTACTTAATGATTGTAATTTTGTTAGTCAGAACTCTCAGTAACTGTTAAACAGCAAGAATAGAGCAGAGACCTGTGCTATGTGCTGTTAAGGTGAAGCCTAGAAATAAATCTTAATGCAAAACATACATGCAATAGAAAAGCTTTTTGAATGTTTGGTTTGCCAGTAAATCTCTATCTCCATGGCTTTATTTCATATTTTAATGTCTTCCAGTTTAGTTAGTGAAGCTGCTTCTAATTAAAGACACTTAAAGAACCCCTTCAGGTTCAAATATTTATCGCAAATAGTTTAATGCCCAAGATTTTCTCATTTTTAACTTGATTTCTCTTGCCTTTGCCAACACTCTAGTGTAAATGCTATAGCAGTCCACACAGAAGGAGAGTTTGATCTTGCAGTGTGTTTTTATATATGTGCGTTAGACTTCTAACACTTAATGAAGTGTCATGTTAGACATAACCAAATGTCTAGCTTTGAGACTAGGCTTTAAAGTCTACAAGCTTGAAAGTTGTCTTTGGAGACTTTCTACAACAATGCCTGAAAACATAGCCTATTTCCACTGTTAGAATCCCTAACTTTAGTGTAAGTATAAAAGCCACTGCAATATTTTTTTTTGCCACAGAGAGTCCGTAGTGGTGAATGGAAAGGCTACACTGGAAAGGCAATCACTGATGTGGTCAATATTGGGATTGGTGGCTCTGACTTGGTAAGCTCCACACTTCTATACATCTTACACATCTCTTTGTGTGTGTACATGCTTGCAATGAAGATAAAATCTAATTGTTGCTTCTATCCAGGGCCCTCTGATGGTAACTGAAGCCCTGAAACCATATTCCAAGGGCGGCCCTCGTGTTTGGTTTGTATCCAACATTGATGGTACTCATATAGCCAAAACCCTGGCTGAGCTTAAACCAGACACTACGCTCTTCATCATTGCATCAAAGGTATGTCTGATACAAGCACTGGGGTGTGACTTTCTCTAACTGTAAACAATTCAGTCAGAATAGAGATCCATCCACAGGAACATCTAGATCAGGGACTTCTAGGGTGGATTACTTCTAAACAGGCCTGTTGTGATTTGTCCTAAACTTGTAGTACAAGCTTGTGTTGCTACTGAAATACTTAGGGATCCAGAAGTCAAGTGCTGAAAATTACTTAACCTAAACAAGTAAGACACATGAGCTTTAGAATTGGGGAATGTATGGAGAAGTGTGCAAGATTCCTTTTGTGATTGAACAAATTTAATGCATAGGTGGTACGTGATGGACAAAATTCAATACAGTGTTTTGATGTTACTTAATGATTGTAATTTTGTTAGTCAGAACTCTCAGTAACTGTTAAACAGCAAGAATAGAGCAGAGACCTGTGCTATGTGCTGTTAAGGTGAAGCCTAGAAATAAATCTTAATGCAAAACATACATGCAATAGAAAAGCTTTTTGAATGTTTGGTTTGCCAGTAAATCTCTATCTCCATGGCTTTATTTCATATTTTAATGTCTTCCAGTTTAGTTAGTGAAGTTGCTTCTAATTAAAGACACTTAAAGAACCCCTTCAGGTTCAAATATTTGTTGCAAATAGCTTAATGTCCAAGATTTCATGTTGTCTAGGGTGTATTGCTCAGTCAACACAAGTTTAAGCTTTATTCACAAAAGTTTATTTTACTGTACCTCTCTGTGGGTGGGATGTAGGATCCTAGGAATGTAGTTATTTCTTTGAAATTCAAGATCTTGTCTCATTCCTTACTTCTATGTAAGGTTACTCTTGGTCCTTTATCTTAAGTACAGTGTTACTTGTTAAGTGTTCTGGTTTTTGTGTTAACGTTTTGTGTTAATGAATTGCATGTAGTTTGGGGATCTTCATTCTGTTTTAGGGTAGTAACAGAATATCTTCACCTAAACTTAAATGTTGAGTTCCTTGAGCACTATAAATATTAAGCTGCTTTACTTATGAAGAGGTAAAGATACTCTGTTGTAGTTTATAAGATGACACTTATTTCTGAATACAGACTTCAAGGCAGCTATTAAGTCTTGCCTTGCTAATAACTTATTCTGTAAACATAATTGCTAGCTGCCATCTTCCTTTGAGGAATGCTTCTGTCTTAGCAGAGGAAACTGATGAAGACAAACTTCATAGTTATGTAACTTGAGTCGCCTCCATTTGTAAAGCACAGTAGAACCTTTTTGCTGTTGAAGACAGAATCTGCAACAAATGAACATGTGTGTAATGCTGGCCATGCTCTACAGTGGTGCTCATTATCTTATCTTGGCAATATTGCAGCTGAGCAACAACTTACAGAGTAATAAGGAAACTTCACAAAGTAATACTAATGGTGCCTTTGAATAATTGAGTTCAAGGATCACGGTTCAAAGGCTTAGAAGACTGCCAAATTGAAAGAGTAACACTTCAATTTCTGTTTGCCAGACTGTAGTTAGATAATTGGGTATATTTGGAAGGGGATGAATGGCATTTTTTTCTGTAACAGGCTTGTGTTTCATAATGAAATATTTCTGGAGATGGATGAGAGTAGGCTGAATCTAGTGTTCACCCTTAAAGCCAAATTTTGATGGTTGAGTAAATCAGAATGGTGGTAGATATTTGCAAAACTGCATGACTGAACTTCTGTGCACACTTCATGAAGCAGGAAAATGTTTTCCTCTAATCAGCAAAACAAAATTATGGCAAGAGTCTTAGCAGAAATGAGTGTTCCTACATGAAAAAGTAGGAATTGAAGAACAAGAGGACAATCCAGCGAGGTTATGCTGTTTTGATGCTCAATTAGTTCCTTTTTAGTTGAATGGTAAAACTTCACATTTAGTGAAAGACTAAAGTAGAAAATTTTACTGTCAAGGTTTTGCATAAAGTTTGGGGGAGGGAAGGTAGGAAATGGGGAATAATTATTCCAGTTCCAGATACATGCTAGTTTAAAACTAGATATGTAAATCTAGCAACACTAATTCTTACTGGATTGATAAGCTTGCTTTTTTGTGAAATCTGGCAGCAGCTGTCTATTGTGAACACCTAGAATCACTCTGCTCTGATTATCTGGAACATATGATGTTTTAGCAGCCTGAACTTGTTTCAGTTTCAAGTACAGTGTTTTACATACTTCTTTGTTTTATGATGTGCAGACTTTCACCACTCAAGAAACTATCACCAACGCAGAAACAGCTAAAGAGTGGTTCTTGCATGCTGCTAATGATGTAAGTCTGATATGTTTAGGTTATATAACAGAATGCAACAGCTTTTTGTTGTGCAGTTTCTCCCTGGTCATTCTGTGTGCTTTGGAGCAGAGCCAATAGCTACCCAAACATAAGTTGTATAGCTCAGCAGATGCTGTACATACAACACTTCAGTGCTTCATGGTTAGTGACAGGCTGTTATGTCCGATCAAAGTGATAAACCAACTAGTTTTTTATTATAAATGGTTGTTATGCATTGTTCCCCCAAATCCTGCCTGTTAAGTGATAGAGTGTAGCATTTACTTTAAAGTTGGCTAATAATTTGGTGGAACCACTGGCATGGAAATCCAAGAATATGGTGATTATGTGACATTGCCTTCCAATTCTTGGCAAATCTTTAAAAACTAGAAATGAAGCTATGGTTGGAGTGATACATGGACATATCTATGGCAGATGGCTGTGCTATGAATAGAAACCTTGTATGGCTCATTCTCTCTTATTTCTAACCTTTAAAAGAAAAAAGCAGATACTGCCTGCTCAGGTTAAGATGGTCTTAAACCTGTTCCAGTCAGGGTAGCTGTACTTAGTTTGAAAGCTGGGTTTTGGAATTCCTTGTTACATACTGTTGCAGACAAGTCATTTGTTCACCAGAACACTTACTGAAAGACCAAAGTCTAAATCTGGAGCTTGAGATCTATCAGTAATTGCAGTTGTCTTGATCTTTTGACTCTAGCCGGAAGGGTAGTGCATGTACAACGAATTCCATCTGCTCCAAAGTGGTGTTAGTGATGTTCCCAACTGGTAACATACTCTTAAGGAAATAGTGTGCTGCTCTAAGTAGTGAATGCTTCCAGAGGGCTTCATGAGAATATTATCAGACAGGCATGCTGCCAAATCTCACGTTGAATGTGAATAAGATAACTTCAAATTGATAACACAAAAATAACTGATGATAGTCAAGGGTATTTTGTTTAAGTGTAAATGGTAGCAGATCAGCTTTGACCGGAAATCAAAGTAATTAGCATTCTAGATCTAACAATCTGTTTATTTTTATTAAGCCTTCAGCTGTGGCCAAGCATTTTGTTGCCTTGTCTACCAATGGTGTAAGTACAACAAATCTATTTTATTTTTTCTTTGTACCTTTAAGATAGGCTTCTGTACTGGATTTTAAAATGAGGCTATCTTTTAAGATGCCATTACTTGAATACCAATAGTTAGCCTTCCTCTTGAAAGGAAGCATGTTTTTTCTGCTGAATATAACTGAAACACTTACAGAGTAGTGAACTGTAGCAAGACTGGACCTTCACTATAGGTTTGTGCTTTTTCTGCTAGAGCTTTAAATCTGAAATCAAGATCTCATACTTGAAATGACTGTCCTTTTATTAGTGAGCATTACCTGTAATTGCTTAAGTGTGTGTGAATGCAGTTATGTGAACAAATATTACTCTCTTTAGACTCCAAGTGCATGCTGAAGTGCTGCAGGTAGTTTGTGTGAATAATCTGTAGCATATGATGAGCACAGTGTACCCTGATGTGGTGTTTCATGCAAAAGTATGAAGTAGAAAGACCAACAGCAATTAGAAAGACTCTGCAATAATTGAGAGGCTGTCAGTCACTGTGGTGTGAAGTTCCTTTCTTCCATTCTGGTTCTGTTATGTGTAAACTGAATGTCAGTCCAACTCCTAACTATATTGCCACGTAGATTGATCAGAAAATGTGTATGCCATTGATTTTTATTTGAGACTACTGAATAGTGATAGTGATCTCTGGAAATGAAGGTACACTTTTTTTCTGATGGGATGCTGTGTATTTTTAAAATGGAGGATGTAATTGGGGAATTGTCTATTTAATAGGTACCCAACTTGTGTTTTTTATTTGCTAGACATAAAGTTTAAGAATGTTGGTTTTACTTATGGTGTTCTTACATGCTTTTTTTATTCTAGCCTAAAGTTAAAGACTTTGGAATTGACCCACAGAATATGTTTGAGTTTTGGGATGTAAGTAAATGTCTAATGTTGTGTGGTAGATGTTAATTGTTAGAAAAACTTAACTTGCTTCAGAAAATGTTAATTAGATGTCAGAAAACTGACAAAACCCCTAAATTATAGTAGTTGTATTCTTTGTGCTGAAACATCTGAAAACTCGTAACTAAAGGCAAATTGAGAACATGTCAGGCAAGCAAAACAGTCTTGTCTCTTGGCCATTCCATTAAAATCCTGCAGTCAAAAGGTCTGAAGAGGAGCCTTCTATATTCTTGGCTGTCTAATCATCTGTTGGGTAACAGGAGATACAAGTCTTAGCTTATTCCTCTGTGTAAGTAGTTATTATAAGCTGTGACATTTGACTGTTGGGGTCTACTGTATATAATCTAGGCCTGTAAAGGTCAAACATCAGAAATGGGAGCCTAATTTGATATTTTATAGCAGATGCATATTTTAAGTATACTGCCTTTAGTCTTGGCCCTTAAACCAACCCGTTCCTGATTAAGTATATCTCATTGACTATGTGCCTGACAAACTAGATTTTTAAAGGTGCTGTTTAGAAATTACCTAGAGCATTACCTTTCCCTAGATAGTGTCATAATCTTGCTGAAGCAGGCTTTACCTATAGAGGAGTGATATTAGGAAAGCAGTTAACACAAGCTGCAAATTTACCGTTTGAAGTGAACTGGAATCATCAAGGGATCTGCTTCAACAGATGTTATATAAATCAGACAAGTGGGATAACTTTAAAGTCTCAAAAAATGCATACTTATGGAATCATTAGGGGGCTACTGCAAGGTGCAGGTTCCCTTGACCATGCCATATAATGTGTAGTGAATTATCACCAGAAAGAATATTGATATTGCTGAAAATAGCCTAAACATGTGCTGCTGTTGCCTCAGTTTGAATAAGTTTGAATTTAAAAGTTTGCATGCCTCCTGTCTAAACTAATCCCTTGTTTTCAGTGGGTTGGTGGCCGCTACTCTCTGTGGTCTGCCATTGGTCTCTCCATTGCTCTGCATATTGGTAGGTACTCCTATGATGTAACAATGTCAAGAATTAATGTTTGCTTCAGGAATTTAACTATGGAATGCATTAATGATTGTAGATCATATTTGGGGCAAACATTATTTTACCCAACCTACTCTGAGTAGTTGGATGTTTGTGCTAAAAAACAATCTGTAATGCAATGGAAGCATTGAGATTTCAGTACCGTAAATGCAGTTTTGGAAATTACCCATGCTTAGGTACAAATAGTCAAATTGCATCTCCTTATTCACTTGCATAGCCAAAAGTGCCTGATTTATGTAAAGTCGTATCAGTGTTGGAAATTAGACCTTGCAACTGATGTTCCTAAACTACTTAAGAGTAGGGTATTTAGTTTCTGTGAGCACATACACACTAAACATCAAAATCCTATGTTTCCACTTCTGCATATGAGCTCTGTTTAGCATTGTTAACTATTTCCTTCTCCCATTACTTCATTTTGTCCCCAGTACTTGTCATTCTAGTCTATAGGGCCTGATGATACAGGAATACTGTTTCTGTCTGCAGTTGCTTGTGGAGCAAACATAGACCCTCTAAATTGATCCCCACCTACTTGTTGTATTGTTATGGGATAGCACTGACATTTCTGATGCAGATATCAAATGCAGGTGGAGAGTACACAGTGAATGTCAAAGAGCTCTAAGAACTGCTGTTTCTTGGTGAGCAGGCTGTTCAGCAGCCTTGCATTTGTTCCCTCATCACTTCTTGCAGATATTTAAAGTCTGAAACCATAATGTAATTTATTTTTCTCAATAAAAGCTGGAATTCCCTTAGACTGAGGCTAGAAGAAAAACACTGGTTTTTTGGAATGATATGAATAGGACTTTTTATGTGTAGAAAAACCTATGTAATCAGCAAAGTAAACTTCAGTCAGGCACTTACTGTTTTGTCTGCAATAAATTTCATGTCTGCTGTCAGACAGATTTGGTGCTGACTGCTGACATGCCAGTCTATCTGCACTTCTTGCTCTTGCATCCTTCACTTCCCAAAGCTGGCTTCTGACCATAGGTAGAGCTGCTACTTTGATTGCCAAACACTTCACCACCATCTCCATTTTTCCATATAAGAATCAGGATTTCTGGCTTTGCAGGAAAAGATGGTATTAGTTAAACTACTCATTAGTGAAAATGAGTGGTGATTTAAATATCCTAATTATAGAGCAAAGAAAAATCAGGTGAATTGTTAAGAGAACAGGGAAGCAGGGGGAACCTTTCTCTTTGAGAAGACATTATTACAGTTATTTCTCCTCAGACCAACACAGAAATCCCTGCTGTACTAGCCTTGCCCTGTTTTTTGGGGGGATGTCTCTCCCACTGCAGCTAAGTGACTAAGTGTTCAAACCTGCTGATAAAAACTATGGAACCTTTAATACAGAGCCTGGTTTTAAAGCATCTGTTTTCCTTCCAGTTGCTCGTTCTGCCTGAATGGGGATTTTTAGGCAAAGGTTTTTGAATTATGTTTCATGAAGCTGGACTTGCTCTGAAGTCCATGTTTTAATCATAACTAAATATATCTGCCTTGTGGGATGCAAATTTTGTGAGAATGCAAAGTGCAACTTTAAACTCAATTAGTAGTTGGGACCCTTGCTGCATACAAGGAATCTCAACTGTTTTATTATATCTACAAGAGAAATCAAGTCTGAGTTATAATAGTAAATACAAACTTTTTCCCTTGTTAGGTTTTGACAACTTTGAGAGCCTGCTTGCAGGAGCCCACTGGATGGTGAGTGTGGGATGCCTATTTCAGATTTGCTCCTCTTAAAGTTGTTAGTAAAATAACTGAAGGCAGATTGGTTTCTCAAGTTCAGCTTCCTGTGTCCTCTCAATGCATCGAAAATGACTGTGCTTGGGAAGCTCTCCCTAGATCAAAACAACAATAAAAACAATTTAAGAGTTGGGAGGGGTGAAGATTGGTTTATCAAAAGTGTAATTTTTTTCCTTTGTGTCACATAGGATAATCACTTCCACACTGCCCCACTGGAGAAGAACATGCCTGTTCTGCTGGCCATGCTAGGGGTTTGGTATATAAACTGCTATGGATGTGAAACCCATGCCCTTCTGCCCTATGACCAATACATGCACCGCTTTGCTGCCTACTTCCAGCAGGTAAGGCTCAGACAGGGTAAGGTTTCATGAGGCAATTACATAGATATGCTTCTGTCCCGGTTCTAGAACCTGAATGTATGTTTCTAGGTTAAAATTGCAGTCACTTAAATGTGTGTAATCAAGGGCCTAAAGAGACTGGTGCCAAGATTGATATCAGCTTATTTGCTCAGTTAATTTAGAGGGGTTTTTTTCCTCAGACCTCTGTTGTCTTGGTGTACATAAATTAAGCAGCTATATCCCTGATACTTATGAAATTTCTATAAACAAGCAGCACTCATACTTGGAAGTATGTATGGAAACTTGTATTGATACTGTGCAGTTCTGGAAGAAAGGTCATAATGCCCTTCTGTTCTTTTAGGGTGATATGGAATCTAATGGCAAATACATTACCAAGAAAGGCTCTCGTGTGGACTACAGTACTGGCCCTATTGTGTGGGGAGAGCCTGGCACCAATGGGCAGCATGCTTTTTACCAGCTCATTCATCAAGGTAAACTGAAACTATTCAATACCTTGTTTTGGAATTAAATTCTGAATGGCTACAAAGCTGGAAGAGTCTGCAGAATTGATGCTGGTTTAGAGGTTGGGCTCTTATCTAACCTAGCATCACATTGCTATGGTGCTCTTAATTAGTGGCTTTTAGAAGGCTACAGGATGCATGTTTTAACTCTACAATAAGAAGTGTCAACTGAAGCTGAAACTACTGAGCTGTATTGTTACTTCCTACTCCTGTTAATAAAAAAAAGCTTTTTAAAGTGGCTGAGTCTTCCAGTAACTCTGAAAATAGGTTGAGAATTGAAGATCTTCTAAGACTTTCCTATTGCAGGGTTATTAACATGGCTTTTCTTATAGGAACTCGCATGATCCCCTGTGACTTTCTGATCCCAGTCCAGACCCAGCATCCAGTCAGAAATGGCTTGCATCACAAGGTAAGTTCTTTGTCAGGGCACTCATATTTTCTTGTGCCTGAAGGCATTGAAGCTTATTTAGTATTGCAGTGTGTGAGGTTTCCAAATGTCCCTTTGAAACTATACACATAGGCTCTGAACGTTCACAATAGGTTTGAAAAATATCGAAATTATAATTACATATTATGTGTAATATATGTAATACAGTGGTATTTTTGTTCTTGAAGAAATTGCAGCCATGGTTCTTGAGGCAGATCAATGGTGTGGCCTGTTGGCCTACTGAGGCTGGAAAGAATTAAGTATTTGGAGAGAAAATTCCTTGTAGGAATTGTAGGGAGTGTAATTCTTGCAGAGTAGGAAGAAGCAAATTCTCAGAGCTGATGCAAACTTCTTTAAAGATGCTGTTGTGAGTCTTAGTCTAGAACAAAATTCAGTGAGTATACTAGCACAACTAGGGTGATAGCCTTCTACACATAGATATTTTTTTTAACCAGTCCAATTTTTTTAGTTTAATGTATCATCCAACTAAGGATTTCCAGTGAACCATGTCTAACAATTTTTAAGTTCCATAGGTGGAAACATGTCCAGCTCTACTACTTACTGCATACTACAGAAAAAGCATGTTTCCTCACTAAATTTCAACTGTGTCATTGTTTCAGATTACAAGTGCTATTTAAATTGCGTAATAGTAATTTTTTGTCAGGTAACACCAAGTACATGTGAAAGTTTTAGAAGATGACTTTGCAAAAGAAGGGGAGAAAAGGCTTCATTTGACTGTAGATATAGTAAGAGTTTACTTTCAATGTAACAGGTAGGACAAAACCACACATGAATTTGCAAGCTAACATTATGCAGGGAATAGGAAACTAAACTTCTACTGTATTGGTAGGGATTGGTATATGGTATGCCAGGAGGACTTTCCTTCATATAGAGTAAGTACATCTTGGTTACCTTTGAGCAATCTTTGCACATGGCTTTCCATTCATATGGTGTAGCATGGGATAAAAGTAGAGACTATACTGGGTGAAAGGGGTGTGTGAAATCCTAGCTCCTTTATTCTCATTGGGAGGCTTGCATCAGTTTCAGCAGGGGCAGGATTCTGCAAAACAGTTCTGGTTGTCTTTAGTGTCTGGTACATGTGCTATTAAAATGGCAATCAAGGCTCCTGGCACTCTGAGGTAAAAAGCAATAGTGGGCATTACACAGTTTAAAACTACACCATGTTTTACTGCCATAGTCTTAAAAACAAGAGTTGTAACTCTAGACTAGGTCTCCGTCTGGATTCAAGCACTAGGTATGACTATTCCAGCTAAGGGAAACAATAGCTTGAGTTGATGTTTTTATTTCTACGTGCTAGATCCTTTTGGCCAACTTCCTTGCTCAGACTGAGGCCCTGATGAAAGGAAAGACTGCTGATGAAGCTCGCAAGGAACTTCAAGCGGCAGGATTGAGTGGAGATGCTCTGGAGAAGCTTCTTCCCCATAAGGTAACCAGGCTTTGGCACTTGACAGCTGTCCTCTAGTTAGATACTGTGGTGGTGAGGGCATTGTGTTGGTCTGCTTGATGGAGTTTGCTAGTGGGGCAGTGCCCTCCGGTGGTTGTCAAGTGCTACTGTCTTGACAGCTGTGAAGGTTGTGTTACAGGCTCTACCTTGTCAGGTCTAGTGGAGCAGTCTGCGAATGGTGCTCCTGCTAAAGCATGCTGATCTGGAGGCCTTTTGAGGCATTTCAGAAAAATAAACTATCTCATCACAGCCCCAGGGATATTGACTTGTGTTTTACTTCTTCCTATAGCCCATAGTAGCCAGTAATAGCACTTGGAGATAACATTTTGCTATTGTGTTTGTAATAAAACATGAAAATTATACAATTTTAAGGTTGAAGTTGTTAGCCTTTAAAACTTTCAGGATTTTGTATTTGCTGCTAACACAAATAATCCAATGTTGCCTATAAGGAAGATATAAGCTGCCAGTTTCTGATGTGAGTTTTACAGCATAGTACATAATAATGTAATTCTTGTTTTGGAAGGTCTTTGAGGGAAATCGACCAACCAATTCCATCATGTTTACAAAACTCAACCCATTCACTCTGGGAGCCATCATTGGTAAGTAAATAGATCTCTCATCTGTGAATGCTTGGTAAGACTTAATCAGAAAGCTTATTGATACATCTTTTTTTCTGCTTATAGCCATGTATGAGCACAAGATATTTGTTCAAGGAATTGTCTGGGATATTAACAGTTATGACCAGTGGGGGTAAGTCTTTTTGATTTGTTTCTTGTATACTTACTGACTGTGGTATTCCTTAATCTGTCATGACTTAGAAAAGACAATGAAAAATTAAGTGTTATACTTAAGAGCAAATTATTACAGGATGGTTTTAAATGCAAACAGATGCTCTGGGGATAAGTCACCATGTAGCCTTGTTCAGTCATGCATAACGACTTTGTAGATACAACTTTAGGTAAGGACCATTGTTTAGTTTGATTTAAAAAAAAATACTATGAATGCAGAAAAAAGGCAGCAATAATGAGTAAAATAGTCAAGCAGGCTGAACACATGCTCTTAGAATTAGAAAGGGAAAATAATTTCCCTTATAGAAGGGAAAAAAGAATTATTTTACCTCTAGAAACATTTAGTAGGCAGTTTGAATGGCATCTGTTAGGCAAAAGGCTGACCACCTCTTAATTTTCTTATAGTGGAGATACAAGAACATTCTTGGCAGGTGTCTTCATATATAGGAGCCCTAGGTCTAATGCAGGCTGCACCTGTGACCAGGGTTCATGGTAGAGCTCCATGTGGAGAAACAGCAGCTTCACAAGGAGGCTGTTACTTTGTCACTTTTAAAAATAGAAGACCTAATCGGGTGCTAATCAGATTCTTTTTAATCTGTAGTAATATTAACTGTACAACATACTGTATGAAGACTTATGCAGGAGAAAGAGGGATTGGGAAATGAGTAAGGCAGGCTTCACCTGAAAAAAATCTACGCTGTGCAGGGTTATTGGGAAGAGAAAGCTTGCTCTACAGGCCTAGAATAGCAGTTTACACTAAGCTTTCTTAAAAGCTGAAGGATAGGTCTTTCTGTGTATATGTTTTCTTAGAGGTATGCTACCACAGTAAGTTAACTAAAATGTTGTAGTAGAAACTGAAAATGGAAGACTGTCTAATAAAAGCTGATTTCTGCTATAAACTCTGAAATCAAGAGTGGGATAGGAGTAAGTACAGCTTTTACTGCAACACATCAGAATCTAGAATGGCATCCAAAACTAACTCGGGAGTGAGGGGATGCTGTAGAACCACCCTAGTTGCTTGTAGCTTTTGGAGTATCCTAGGTTCTTACCCGATCTGTGGCTGTAGCTCCTGGATAGCATGCTGTAGTGTTGGGGAAGGTTTCCAGGCCTGCAACTCAGCTGTTGTTTATTGTCTTCATGCTGCAAATTGGTGTTATGAGTGGTATCATGTTCAACAGTGAACAGCAGCAAGCTGAATTGCATTCTGCATTGGGGCAGGCTGCATAACACAAATGAGTACTGAAGGGGAAAAGACTCTGCTTAACTCTTCAAAACAAAACTTGCTCTTTTTAGACATCCTGTAATTTGAGAGCTGTCTGTTCAGCTAAGCAGCTGTAAGAACTCCAGTTGTTAATGAATGGCACTGAGTTGAATAATATTAACTTTGTCAATAATTTGTGAAGGGGAAAAACATTCATCAGTGTTCACTGTCAAGTTACTTTTTTTACTGGCACCTATTTTTAACATCAATGGCTTATAGTAAATACTGTAAGTTGTTAGCACTAATGTTTTTTTTTTCTTCTCCTGCTTTTATAAATGCAGAGTTGAGCTTGGAAAACAACTTGCCAAGAAAATTGAACCTGAACTGGAGTCAGATGCTCCAGTGACATCTCATGATAGCTCAACAAATGGGCTCATCAATTTCATCAAAAAACACAGAGCCTGAAATGAAAGATTTGGAGGACATCGACAATCTAACCACCGAATACCCAAATCTGTTGTAGTTGTGCTTTTTTAGCCACTTCTAACAAAAATAGCACTTTACAGATGTAGCTTCTTCACTTGTTGCAGTTGGTCTTGTTGCGTCAAGTGTTACCAACAAAAACTAGTTTTGTGAAACCCAGAGATTGTATAGTTGCTTTCTATTTTTGTGGCTGTTAATCTGTAAAGTGCAGCTGGTATGTTCCTAAGTTCTTATCCCTCAACTTCCTTAAAGATGATCACGTACTGATATTAGAAAATAAAAGGTATGATGGATGAGTAAAACTTCTTCACTCTGTATCTTTAAAGTGCAAACCTAGTAACATTTGCCTTGCTGACTGTGTAAGGTCCTCTGAAGCCAAGTAACCTAACTTCTGTCTTTGGACTGGTTCTGCTGTAAGCTGGAAACTAGAATGTGTTCAAAGAATCAAATCTACAGCTGTAGATTGTTCATACTGCATGATTTGATGCATTTGAGCAAGATACAGGTTTTTTCAATGCTACTGTGAAAAGGAAAGCTTACTAATGTTTGGTAAAAGATGCCTTGATTTCTCCATAAGCTATGGAAGCCCTATGTGGACAGCTATCCAAAAAGGAAGAAAGTTCCTGGAGTTGACAGTGTCTGAATTTTCCAGACTGTTTTCAAGAGTTTGTGAAGCATAAGCTTGGGATCACTTGCAGAAGAAATGTATTTTTAGTATCCTCCAGAGGCAGTTTCTCTCACTCTTCTTAAATCAGTATCACTGTTCCAACAAAGAAATTAATAGAGAACAACTTAACTATTTGTAAACAAGTTGCTTATATCCTCTTTCTCTACCACTGTTAACCCCTCTCTGCTAGCAGATTGGCATGCTGTGGCTATTGTTCTGTAACACCTTTAATAAAGGTAAGACACAAGCTCTGAAAAGAAAAATAAGATGTTAACTGTGGTTCTCATATGCCAAACTCTTTATGACAAATGCTACTGTGGCTTCAAAGTCTGAGCTTGTAACTCTTAATGCACATTTGCTGCACAGATTCAATGGCAGGATCGAAAGCTTGATCTCACTAGTGTGGCACACTAACAACTACATAGTGCTTGACAGTCTGGCTGCATGCATTTGAGTAGTTAAACTCAGACTAAGTATATGTAGTGCTTAGATGCTTTGCTTTTGATCAGCTTTATAAAGCAATTTCTCAACATAAAACATGGTCACAAAAAGAACCCCCTAGAGTGGGGCACCATATTTTCATGAGGTTTTAAGCCTTTCATCCAGCTGTGTAAAAGCATGTGCTAAAGCACAACTCCATCCTCTTTCTATAGAGGTAGCTGTGAAGTGATATCTTCTTGTGTAGATGCCTATGATGAATGGTAAAGCCCATTGTTTTGTCTCAGTGCTATTTTGCCTTTCATCTGTGCCTCTCTTGCATATTAGACCTGAGCAACTTTTCTTGGCAAAGAAAGGAAGCAATATGTATTCTCTAACTCTTTGGTTATTCTCTAACCTTGCTATTGTTTATAAAACCTGCTTTTTCTCTTGCAGAGGATTTACTAATGCGAAATACAACACCCCTGATGCTAACAATCAGTTGTTTTTGCTACTGCTCTTTGACTCAACACAGTAGGACAGCAACTAAAGAACAATCATTACACTGTTTCTGTGTAATGAAACAATACTCCTGCAGGGGAGTTTTTAGACCCAGTCCTCAAGGCTTTTAAAAATAAATAAATAAATAAACCCAAAAACAAAAAAACACCCACCCCCAACAAACAAAAACCCCCCCAACACTTAAAGGGTTCATGTTGGAAGCACTTCACTCCTTCCACCTGGACAAAAGCAAAAGAGGGTCCAGCTCGCCGTTTGCTCTCTAGGCTGCTAGCGAGTCTGGGTGTCTAATTTTCAGAAGCATACCTCCACAAAGGGCTACTTCCCACAACGGGGACCGCAGCCTCACTGCCCTGCGTGCGCCGAAGGCCGTGGGCGCTCAGCCGCGGGGTGCCCCACCCGCGCCGCCTTCCCACCCACCACTGCGCTGCTGCGCAGGGCGGGCAGCGCCGCGGGCGGGGCGCCCCCTGGCGGGGCGAGTGTGTGGGGCCTCCGCCCGACCGCGCGTGCTCGGGCAAGGCTTTCTGTCAGGTAATGGCGGGTGGGGAGGCCTCGGCCTCCTCTGAGGCGCCCTCGGGGCTTGATTTTTACAGGCCCTCCCTCGCTCTATCGAGGCCTTGCGTGTGCAAGAGCTCTCAGGACTGCCCCTTAAGCTGTTAGTTGCTCATTGATGGTGAAATTAGCGGGATAAGTGAAGCACTACTTATCAGCAACTTGCCGGTTCATCAACCTCGATGCTAAAATTATTACCTTACAGTTTACAGACTGAAAATGACTGCTGCGTGGCATAACTGCTCATGGCTGTAGCCAAACACAGGGTAAAAATAGTAAAGAAGTTTTAAAAGGAGATTTTTTTGTTTTTCCCTGCAGCCGTTGAAGAGGGTGGGATCAGAGAGGTCACAAATAACATGCAAGGGAACAGACTGGCTGCATTTTGAAGATGAGATGGCATAAAAACCACATACTGTTTAGGAAGTCACTTTAAGTGACAAGAGTTGGAGACTAAAAGCCACGAAAATAACCACATGACTGCCCAGGTCTCATTCTTCCCTGGGTATGTCCTTAGAGCAGTGTTGGAGGTGGATAGTGATCCAGCTAGGTCCTTGGGCTGACCCCGTACTGCTGTTCTTGCCTTCAGCTGTGACACGTCCTGTTGAATAAAAACCACAAGAAGTTTTGGACTCAGTTTCTGGTACTTGAGCTCTAGTGAATCAGTTTAAATCCTTCTGTATAATATCAAGCCAGCCCATTCCTGCAAGAACGAAACAGATTTTTTCATAAATAGTGCTCTACTAATGAGAAGGTCCAACCTAGTCAATTCTAATTGGGAAAGAGCAATGGGCATAGCTGAGCTCCCTGATGCAACTGTATTGTCATACTACAAGAAAGAATGAAAGGTATTAACGTGCCTAAAGTAAGCAGACACTTATCAGACCTGTGAGCTGGAACAAGATCTCTGATCCTCAGCTTAGTGCCCTAGCCACAAGACGTACGTTCCTCTTGAAGGCCTCTGAGGAAATACAGTGTGGGGATGCTTCAGTCAGTGTAAATAGTTAAGTTGATATACATATATAAAATCCCATCTTTACACTTGCAATGCTATTTTGACTATATAATCATAATAACTTTTCGAAGTCAAAATTCATCTATGAATATGTTTTAAGAGTTCTTGAGAAGGTAATTACTATTTTCAAGGGAAAATTCTAATATTTTAAAGAAAATTAGGTGAAATTCATGTTGTATTCCCACTGGGCATGTACTTAATATAGACTGCGTAGGTATGAGATTAAAGGAGGAATATGTTTGCATTGTAATTGATCTAAAAAGACTGTCTCTAAGAGCTGTGATTGTGGTGAAGATGTCTTCTGGTTCTTTTGTTTAAAGAGAATTTGGCAGGAATAATCAATAAGTGATCCCCTTTGGCCCAATTTGCAGTGATCTAATCTGCTGGGGTTGTTCTGATTTCCAAACTACCACTACATGCAGAGTTCCTGCAGACTCAATGATAGTAATGGTTTGAGCTTAGACTGCTTGAAGGAGGATAAGATGAGTAAAATTTCCCAAGCCACACCAAGAACTTCAGTTGAACCTGTTGCTGTTCTGGAGGAGGAAAAAACTCTTACAGATCTGCAGTGTCAGTGCTGAAGCAGCCGAGCCATGAGTCTGTATAGATCAATCAAGTAAAAAGAAGATAGTTTTACCTCATTCATTCATTCCTTTTCGTCTTTACATTCTTCCAGGCAAAGTGCTTGTATTTAGATGTTCTTAAAAATATTCTGCTTTGGCAATTCCTGCTGTTATGTTTTGTTAAAAGGAAAGGGACTTTGGAGGGTTAGGTAGATAAGTACCGTAGTACTTATACATGAGAGTAGTGAAATCTAGAGTAGAATAGTGAAATCTAGAGCATTAAAGTTGTGCATAAATTTGGCTTTGTGAAGTTTCAGTATGATATTGATGGGGAGTGCATCTTGTCAATCCTTACGTAGATAAAAGTCAACTGGCTTGCAGGCTCTGTTAATAACAGTATTTTAGGGACTACAGAGTGTGACAAATAGAAAGCAGTTTGGCTTCCAGAGTTAAGTGTTAAGCAACTTGGATTATTAATGAAAATTCAGCAGAGAAGAGCATGCTTTTTAGCTGCTGTCTCAGTCAAACTTGAATGCTAGTAACTGTAGTGCTCTACCTTCTTTGAGAGAGGCTTTTCAAGTTTTTGTTAGTTTTGTGGCACATGGGGATTGTCGAAATAGATCAGATAAAAAATAATCCCAGAGCTAAACATTTCCAGAGGGCTGGTAATGTCCAGATGACTTTATTCTGCCCTTAGTTTTTCCTTTCTGTGTCCTTTCTCATCTTGGGTTTTCTGACAGAAGAAAAATAGGAAATTCTGAGGTTCTCATAAAACAAAACAAAACAACAGTTCCCAAACCTGCTAAATGTACTTGGAATTTCAAAAAGCATACTCTCAAAAGTTATTTGTAGGTTGTCAGTGTCATGGTGTTAGGATTTTACTTGATGGTTTCGCAAATAGACACATTTCTCAGTATTTTTCTAAAGTGTATTTTTTGAGATTTGTGTAATGTTTCTTCTAAGGAAATATTTTGAGCCCATACTTGTGGACCAATGAGTCCCGTGTGGAGGAGACACGCAGTGTGGCTGTCCATTCAGTCCCTGCTGAATGAGGCTGTCCTAGCCTGTGAGAAATGAAAGGAGGTGGGGAATGGATAATCCTCGCAGAGTTTGGAAGCAGGCTGCATGGTGGATTCTGCCAAGGTAAGAGCTAGATGTCAAGAAGCCTGCTAAGCAGTTGGCCTGGGACAATGCATCTGGAGGACTCTCTAGTATGTGGCAATTCCTAGAAAGGCTGAGCTCTGCCTTTCATCATTAACAACAGCCATAAGGGACAATATCTGGTGGAAAGATCCCTCTCATTTACACAGGATAAAAGCATAGCATATTGTTTGTTGTTGGATAGATTTTTGAGTGCTAGTGAACTGTAAAAAAAAAAGGGGGGAAAAATTGAGTAACAATTCCAATAATTTTTTTGTTGAATATTCCTGTGTGGTTTTGGACTAATTAAAAACACCACTTTTGTCTTTATAAGTCAGTAAAGTAGGTAACCAATGTCTAACCAGTTAATGAGTTTGATGAGTTCAAACCTTGAGTATGACTTTTCATAAAGATTTCAATTTACAGTTGGGCTAATTTATTCTTAAATTTTATGCAGGGACTCCTAGATTAACTGAAGTGCTGTGCCAGCAGAGCTGCTCATTTTAGGACTGTCTCTCCAGGCTTTTAAAGAAATGCATTTATAGCCATACCATTTTTTTAACTATAAGGGCAAATTTCTGTGCAGTTTTGCTTTTTTGCTCTCGCTACATTATTTAATAGGTCTTTTTAATGTTTGCTTTATTCTCCCAAATCCATTATAGACATTAACATAGACAACAAAAGGGCTGGTGGCACAGCTTCGTGGCTGGATAGTCTGTGTTCTAGCAGCAGTGTTACCTGAACAGCTTAAGAAAACCAGTGTTGCAAGAGGGCATCATCTGGAGCCTCACTGGAGTTCTCAATAAATAATTATATCAGTGTTGATCTTCAATAGCCTTTTAACATAAATTGCATCATTTTGAGTTGGAAGAGTTATAATGATGTACTAAGTTGTGTTTAATTCTCAGGATATATACTTGCTACCTGTAATCATAGTAGATTTCAGGATGACCAAGAAGTGAGAAAAGAAAGGGTATAGGGACTTCATTCCAACCTTAGAAGTATGGAGCCTGGTATAAGGACTACTGGCCAAGGTACATGTGTACCAGCTTGGGTCAAATCCTGCTTAGTTATATTTCCACAGGATTGAGATTTTACTGAGATGACTTGTTGTCTCACAGATCATAACTAGGATTTCATGGACCAGTGAAAATGTCTCATTGACTTCAACAGACATTGGTCTGGGTCTTGGATTATCAACTGCAATCATGAGGGGATTCTAGTGACCTGTATTATTTGGCAAAGATATTTTGGACTATTTCAGCCTGGCTACAGATATACTCCTCCACTGAATAAGAGTTGAAAACAAATCTCTGCACTAAGAGGCAGACGCACATGCAAGGAACTTCCAGTGTAGCCTATAGAGTCTTTCTAACCTAGCTTTATAACTCTTTTCAGAGGTGAGCAGTATTCAACAATAAAAAGCACCAATTTTATGTGGAACATGTGTACCTTTGGGGCTAAATTAAAGTTATAGGAGAGGAATGATGTGGTAGAAGAGGTCCTAGAGCAGTGCTCTTCCTTGCTAAAAACATTTTGCCATCGAATAAGTCTAAGCTGGAACAAAATTAATATGGTGATGTCCTTAAATTTGATGGTACCTTTAATAAGAAAAAAAAAGTCTATATAGATATATATTTAAAATATATATATGGGGTTTGCATATATAAAAATAGATTAAACTTGTTTTCCTCTTTAAAGCCTCAGAGATCTTCTTTCTGGGAGATAGTGACATTCCCTTCATATTGGGTGGATTTACCGCAAGGAGAGCTAGAGGAAACTTAAAAGTGTCCGGTTTTATTTAAAACCTTGGTGGTCTTTAACGGCTGCCCCACAGTTCCAGCCTGGTACAAACTTAAACAGAGCTCTTTGTTGCTCTTGAATGTGACATAATCCTTTCATCTGGCATGCTGAATGAAGTATGCACATGGCTTTTTTGCTACCCCTGCTGGGCTGCCTTGTTACACCTTCAGAGCAAACCACCCCCCAGTAAAAAAGCTTGGACTCTGTCATCCACCCTAATGCCAATAAACAACAGATAACTATGGCATCTTTTGGCTTTAAAATGCTGCCCCTTGTTAAACTTGTGTGTTGAGGAAGGAAGCGGCTCCCCACATCATTGTTTCTTGCAGATACAGATACAGAGTACTTTTTTTTGTTGTTGTTTGCATGTTTGCTAATTTGAAGCTCTTTGAAGAATCCTACAGGGAGATCAAAGACAAAAGATTAGAACGTTTTTAATAAAGTGAAGAAGGATCAGGTTAGATCAAAGGGACAAGCTGACAGGAAATAAGTAGGTGCCGTTGTTGGCTGACACTTGCATGCTGTAGGGTGATTTCTGTGTTAATGTGAGGTCAGAAGGAGGATTGCTTTACATCTTATTGTCTCCAGACTTTGCTGACTGGGTGTGTCTTTGTACTTCGCTTTAATCTCAAAAATTAAAACCCATAAAGTCACAGTTTGGCTCAGCCACATGATTTTTCTAGTTATTTAGCTTTGATTTTTGAAATAAAAATAAAATTTGGAATGCACCAGCAGGGTTTGGAGGTAATTAATTGGCCTGCAAGGGGATTCAGCTACAGGAATATTCATTATCAGAGGCCCTGGGCCTCAATCACCCCGAGTGTCATTTTGCTGACTTTAAGGGAATTAAATCTTACCCCACTGTCTTAAGAGGAAATGTGTCTTCTTTATGTATACTGAAGCCTTGTGTGCTCACAGGTTGTACCACTGTAATTAAACTAGCACAATGAAATTAATATATCCCCTTCGGTTTGGATGCAGTTTTATTGGTACAGAGCTGCTAACTGGATAGAGTTTATTTCCCTGTGGGATTAGAGTGGCGGCACTAACTGGAATGGGCTCACTGGCCTCCTTGCGATCTTTGGCATGTAGGCTGTGGTGGATGCATGGTAGTCTTCGGCATCCTGGTATACATATATCAGAAGTAAGGTGCTTTACAAAATACCCCTTTTTTCTAATAAGAAATCACCCTTCTGCATGATGTAGGTAGAAGCTAATTTGAGGACAGTCACAGGAAAACAAGCCAATTTCTTTACTATGTGATAGGTAATTTTGTAGTTGCACAGAGCTTGATCTCCCTGTGTATCTTCACAGGTGAAGAAAACAAACAAATGCTCAAGAGGTTTGTGTGACTTTGTCTCCATCAGCAGGGAACCTCCTCTGCCTGAAAGGATGTTTTCATGCAAAGGTGCAGGATTGGGCCCAAAGAAACAATACTTGTTTTGTTCCACAAACAAAAGGGCTAGTAGCATTAGCTTTCTGCTCTACACAAGTACACACACAGTTCCTCCTTCAGCACTGGGGGTTTCTGTTGCCCTAATGCAGAATAGCACTCTGGTGGTTAGATATGTTATTTGACATGGTGCAAGCAATAATTGTCTTTTTTATACAGTCATGTTAAATCGAAGTAGCAGGTTTTGGTATGGCCTTAACAGAAAGAGCTGTGCTCAGCCCCTTACAATACAGGTAATAATCATACTTCATTGAAATATTTAGAGAAATGTATTTTTATTGTATTGTGGGGGTTTTTGTCTTGCAGTCAGTTATGTAAATGAGCAATCACTCCACAAAACCAAAGGAAAGTATTCAGTAAAATAAAGTTACCTGAACTTAATGGGGCAAAGTAAAACAAATGGTAAGAGAAAATTAGTTTGCATTCAGGAAACTGAGGAAATTTTGTGAGCCTTAAAGGGATGTTAGAAAGAGCACCGTGTTTGACTAATGTGCACCAGTGGGAAAAAGCGTTCCTTTTCACTCCCTGCTGTGGCTGAGCAGAGCTGCTCTCCTGGTGCACGTGGCTCTAAGCCAAAACTTCACATACCACACTGTCGTTTGCTGCTTGTGCACATACCTTATCTAGGGTTCCTGATTAAAAGCTGCATGGCAGATTGTATGAAGCACTGCTGTTCTGGATGCAGTCAGGATCACTTTGTGATGCAGTCAGGATTCAGTTTCAAGAGAGATGACCCTGGGGGTGCAGTGCTATGAGGCCAACAGCTAAGAATGGCATATGGGAAGAAGGGAACCTGGTTTGATTTTGAACATTGTCTCATTTTCTGTATTTGGTCACATTCCATGGAGCCTCCTGGGCTGCCAGTCTGTTACTTTTCATGATTTGTAGGCTCTAGTTAAAAATTACTTCCAAGTCAGAAATATGCAGCATTCAGATGGAAAAAAGACTTAAGGCCCCTCAAATGCTTGAAGTGCTTCTGTGTGGCCATTGTGACAGCACATCTCCTAGAGTCATCTACCTCTGTAATCACTTAGTCCCTGTTGACTCCCTTGCTAGACTTGGCTTCAGTTGGGAAATATGCCCTGCTATGCTTCTCTAAGCTTTCAGATTTAGAAGTGGCACGTCATTCTTTTTGAGATTTATCTGTCTAGTTAAAACACTGGATTTTTGCCTAAATTTTAGACATTGCATGGAGCTGTTCTTCTACAATAAAATACAGTCATTGGAGAAAGGCAGATGCTGGTTAGAAAAATGAGTAGTGATTGGGTAGCAGAAAAATAGGGACTTGGGGGTTCTCAGTAGTGGACAGAAATGTCTAATTCTGCTGAAGTTGTGGGGATACTAATGAGTTCAGCTGGACAGAGGTTCCCAGATTATAGAAGTGCAGGAAAAAATAGGCCACGTTCAAAATAGGAAAATCTGGAGTTGTAAATTGATTTAGTTAAATTTGTGTAATCTTTTAATATATACAACACCATAAACCTACAGGCATTGCAGGAGTCTGATAGGACTGGAATGTAGCAGAAATTCAAGGTACTCAAAGCAGTCAAACAGCATGAAAGGTAATGGAAGAAAAAGAGAGTCCTTTAATGGACTTTGCAGAATGAAGATTAACAATTGAGGGAGAGGTGCAAAGCAGGGAATGAGGATGTTGACAAAGTGTTATGGTAACAGAAAATTCAGTGATGAAACACAGAATTCCCTGAGGGAATCATAAATCAGCTTTAGTCTACAAGGTATGTTGGTTCCTAAATCAGCAGGAGTCTGGTACCTAAATAGCCTTGCAGTCTAGTCCCAGATGCTTTACTTTGGACTTTTCTCTTCCCTTTAGGTTTCATGTGGCTTTAAATTTAACAGGGCACTTGTTTCCTTTTGAACCAAAGCATGTTAATAGTGTCCTTAATATATTTATAAAATGAAGAGTCTTGAAGGATAGCTTGGGATTTTTAAGAGTTCTGAAATGCTAAGTGTTTTAATATAAAGTAGAAAGCATTAAGAAAAGGTTGAAAAATGACAGGGAGCGTCAAGCTGAGACTGAATAACTTTGGGAGGTTTGATTTATCCAGTGCTTGAACCTTTAATGGGTCTCTTTGTGGTTCATTAGATGTGGGGCTGCAGTGGTAGCATACTAAGAGCAAATAATTATGATCCCAACACAGATACAGCAGTGTACTTGTCAGTTAATACATCAACGAAGGGCAATGTTAGGTTACCCCTTGTGGATGGAGATGAGAGGACTGCGGGCAGAGCAGCCTGTGTCCACTATGTGGTAATGCTGGTTGGTAAATCCTGCTCCCACAGTGCCAGGCTCCCCCAGCTCGCTGGGGCCTTCCTTGCTCCCTTCTGGCAGAAGGAAATTTTGAATACTAATTAATAAGAAACTTCGGATCTGAGAATCTACGGGGTTTTCAAGGAAAGCAGGACTTGGTAAAGCTTAAGGTTTAACATGTAGCTTGTGGCAGTGCAGCAAAGCCTTGTATAAATGTGCCTCAACCAGTGGTACATGTCTCTAATTGTCTCTATGTAAGTTTTGGGATGACTTCTGAACTTGTTGAGGGTTCACTCTACAGTAACCACATTCAGCACCTGCTATCTCTAGTTATTTAAAAAATCTTCATAATACTAAATTATATCTCTGGCCCAAATGATATATGAAACTGAAGGAATGACTGGATGATAAAGTGTTGTTACTGGCTTCAATTTGAAGGTGAATTTGTCACCCAAGGTTGTGGGGAAAAAAGCTGAGAGGCATTTAAAATTAACTAAGTACTGCAAGCTGTATGATGTAGCCTTTGTTTAACAGTATATCATGGTGTCTAGGACTGAAACAGTGTCGGGCTAGAAAGTAACCCAAACTGAAAAGGGAATTTAGGGAAGAAAGAATATGATTATTTGATCTATAATTTGGAGAGAATGATTTAAGAAAAATTCCATTGCATCTCTTGACTCTAGAAATCAGCTACACTTCTCTGTCTTTTCAAGAAGATAGAGTTTCCAGAAGCAAAATGTTTCGTAGCACCAAGATCAAACATTGGGTCTTTCAGGACTCAAAGATTAACTGAGTACCATTACTCCTTCCTGCAAAATCTAGGGGTGCCCACTAGAAAACTCCTGCACAAATACAGAGCAGTTTCATCCTGCTTTTCATTGGTGAGTCTATGAAACAAGCCAGTATGTAGTAGGATAATAGATACAGAAGGGCAAAACTGTGAAGTCTGTCCCTGAAGAGATTGCAACCCCAACTCACATTGGGGTAGAAAGTAAAAATTCTGGAATCATTTTTACAGAATTTCAAACAATTCTGAAAAATGTGTTTGGGAATATCAACCTGAAAAAGAATTCTAATTTTGAAGTCAGTATGACTATTTAAAAATGCAAAAAAAATTTAGCTTTCAAGGCACAGATATTAAATTTCAGTGTTGTATTCTGAGTCATCTGGTCCATATTTTGCTCAGGGAGTTCAGGAATCTGTAGTATACATTTGAGATGGACAGAGGATGAGAAAGAAGAGACAAGTATCTTACTTCCAAACATTGGCAACCTTTACTGCGGTAGTGGGGAGGCAACTTCCATGCCCAACACTGGGAAAGTGTGGATGGGCATGGCAGGCGCGGGACAGCCCTGTCTTCAGGAGGAGCCCTGGTATTTATTTGAGCTTTGGGAGTATGCAGGGTGGCTGGAGAATGGAGTGCAGCTGTGCCAGGTCCTGTCTGCAGGTGCCATGTGGCCACTGCAGGAGAGGCAGCAGGGAGGCCTGCTCTTGTATTGCAGCCATGATGATCGTTCAGCTGTAAAGCAGCCAAATAGCCTTATGTCATACCAAAATTAAGGTTATGATAAGTCTATAGAGGCTGACACAATTCCATGTAATGAGCAGAATTGCAAGCCAGAGGTGGGGGAGACCCACTGTGTCAATACATTTCAGGGGGATTGGCTGTATTTTATTTTTTCCCCGCAGTTTGAACTCAGTCTGGCGGCATGCTGTGCAATTGCTGCTTTCATCATCTTGCCTTTTCTCTCTCAATCAGGTGTTTATCTCCCTTCAAGTGTCGATATAGTTCAAAGTACATTTAAGCCCCAGTATTAACTCTAGACTCAAAAGAGTGCAGTAATGTCACTGGTATAAATGAAGGCTTTACAAGGACAATAGATATTACTGTTTTAATGCTGGCAATGGAGATGACTCATACTGCAGATTTTGTATTTCTACAGAAGCAAAGTATTAAATGCATGCAATTTCTGTCCTTCCCAGTTATATTTCTTGTCAAGCTGTGCTATGTAACTTGATCTAATTTTACTAAGCCTGTCATTGTAGCAAGAACACCAATATTAACAACACTAAAACTTGGTTTTCATGTTTTTGATCCTGCAGTCTCACCCATAAAGATGGGATTTTGGGTTGGTGTAGAGCCCACTAGTTTAAATAAATTTCTTTGTGTGCGTAATGGTTTGATTGGGCAAATTAGTGCCATGGTCAAGGACTGCATTTGCTAGGATTCACTTGGAGTAGGAAATATGTCTGTCAGAATCTGTCAGATCTATAACATACCTTGCCTTGCCCACTAGCCAACCAACTGCATTTTGACTCTAAGGAAAATACAGTTCATCTCTCCGTGGGAGATATTTTTCTTTTTTTTCTTAAAGAAAAATAAAATAATAACTTACATATTTTTTTTCCTTATCTGTATTTACTTACGTCTCTTATTAGCTGTATGTGATGTAATTGTCATTTGCTAATTTAAACTGGTCTCTAATACCTTATGTTTGTGTGACTAGGGAAAAAAAAAAATTCCCTTAGCAAACCAGAGTTATATTTCGGCATTCTTACACTTCTTCCAAAGTAAAACATTAACGTTAGGTGAAATGAGGCACGTTGCCTAATATGTTAATTATGGAGACAGATAATCATTAACTTTATTAAAGCTCTTGAGAATGATTCAGGATTATAGAAAACAAATTATTTTATCTTTTTGGCATATATTTCTGTATTTTAAAAATACATAAATGCCTTGTGGATGGGATTTGAAAAATGGATGCAACAGTCTCAATTTTGTAAAGATGCTTACAGCTCTGACAAAATAAAAGATTTCACTTTTTAGGGTAAGCTTGCTGAAATATTTGAACGATTAACAGAACCTTACTATTTTCAATTTGAAAAAAATAGGAAAAAAAATGGAGTTTTTATAGTTTAAGAAAAAAAGGAACAGTGTGACAATTCTTACCTAACCTATATTTTTAAGACTTTGGATCTATTATCTGTCACTTGTACCAGAAAAGACATAGAACAATATTTGAAACACAGTAAAAAACCAAAGTTATAGTGGAGGTATTTGCTCGGGGAGACTAGAAATATTGGAGTAAGTAGTGCATATCCTACAAACAAGTAGGACATTTCTCTTCCTTGTACACCTGGTATTAGCATTAAATGCATTCGGATCAACAAGACTACCACAAACTCCTCTGAGGAGATGCGAGGGGGACAAAGCTGAGCAGCTCTGAATTTGGCCTCTGCCATTTGGCAAACCTTCCCCTCCCTGATCTGTGTCAGCGCGTGAAGAACCCGGCAGGCACGCTGAGAACGTGGCAGTGTCCGTAAGGTCCTGCTGACTTGGTGTCATACAGCCTCTGTCCCAGGCTGGCCATGGTCCTATGTTGGAGTCATTTTCTGTGGGACAGTGAGAATGGAGAAGCACAAGTTTGGATAAATGTTTGGGTTTTAGCAGGCTTTTCTTCAGCACACCCCATTTTTTGGTTTTCCTAAGTTTTGGCTCTCACTGATCAGAGAGGCTATAGTCGACGAGGAGCAGGAACTCTCAAACCACCAGCAACCTGTGACAAGTCTCACCTTGAGGAAAGGGAGTAATTCCAAAGGACGGTGTCTTAACTAGTAGTTGCTTCCAAGCTCCACTTTGTTTTTTGGGGGGACAAGAGGGAACTTATTTACAGCCTAGCTAGAGGCTTAACTTTCTCTTCCTAAAGCTCGTGGAAAACTCACAAATATTGTTGGTTTAGAGCTTTCCCTTGACTTTGCATTGAAGGAAAGGAAGCAATATTGGGAAGGCACCAAAGGGTTTTGGGTGACAAAATCAAGCAAGGCAATGCAAGCCCAGAGCTCTCCAGTTTCTGTCAGCACGCTGATACTCGTGTCTGCCTTTGCCCACAGCCTGCTATTTCAGAGGTCTGATTTTTGCAGGGATAGCTGCTAATCTTCTTAGGCCTAACAGTATCATATGGAAGATGCTCATATACGTTCCTCTAATGTTGCGCCTTCCTCTTCTGCTTTGCTTTCAGGAACTAAGGCATTTGTGGTGAACACGTGGTATTTGGTTCAAGGAGTACTTAGTAAAGTCAAATCACGCCTTTCAAAGTTGGAAACCCAAAGTTAGACTCCCAAATCCATGTTGAGGCTGCTGCTTATGTTGGCTGGTTTTCAAGCATATGGAGATACCTTTGGCTTCAGTGGTGGCTGCTGAATGCAAAGCACTATAAGAAGTCAGGCATCTCCTTTCAGAAATGTGGGTGCTTGTTTCAGACAATTTTGGCAGAACGAATGTGACAATGATGCTTGCGTATGGACTTAAAACAGAATCAAAGTTTTCCTTAAATCAGAATGGGGAAAAAAATCAGAAAATTATATGCCAATGTAAGAGAGAAAATACCATTTTGAAGTGAAGCCTAAGCTGTAGGTTTTGCATAATTGGAATTTGGAGTACATGCTGAAATATAGGAAACCCTGTATTTGTCCACTCAACACGCTTTTCTTCTTACATGGAATTTAGCGGGCTTTCCTGTGTCTGAAGACCGCAGGTGTGATTACCTCTGGTTTCCAAGGGAAAATCTATGCTTCTGGCTGGAGAGTCCTGTATCTTGTTTGTGCATTTTGAAAGGATAAAATAATACTCACCAACATTCACATTTTTTACAAGGAAAGGTATAGCTTTCTCTGTGTGTACTGTGGAACAAAAGATTTGTTGCCCCCCCTCCCGCCCCAAACTGATAGATAAATCACATTCTCTTGTACTCTGCATTTCCTGTCTTTTTGTAAAATATTGCTTTTATAGGTACATGTAATGTTTGTTAGTGTGCAGAAGGCAGATGAGAGAGGAGAAGACTGACCACGAGACATTGAATGTTTTAGACAGTTGCTCTGTATAGCTGCGTTACTACAAAGTATTATCTTGACATGTGCTGGTTTGATTTTAAATAGTAGTAGGTGTTTCTTAAAAGGCAATGGGCATATGACGTTAAATTGGAACTGGGCTAAAGCAAACACAGGCTTTCTCCTTTGACAAGCTTACAGTCTCATTAGGGTAAATTACCCAGTACTGAGCTCCCTGTTTCTATGATTAGATGGTTATTGGGATCCAACCTAATTAGTTTAAAGCTGGCTTGGGTATCTCTACACAACACTGTCGTTATTTCTGTGCTGCTGTGGAGACATAGTCTAAAGTCTTAATTTGAAATCCATTAAAGTCAAAGCAGCTCTTTCTGTTGGTTGAATGAGCTTTGCATCAGGCTGAAAACACGTCAAGAGTACAGTACAGAAAACAGAGAGAGCCCAGCAATGTGGTCCAGGCCTGGCATGTCTATTGGGATATAGTGCTGTGGAGAGGGTGCCGGGAATGCAGGCACGGGGTGGCAGGGCATGGGGACAGCAGGCTGAGGGGCCAGGCCAGGGAGCTGGTGAAGGGGGCTTGCGTATAATGGAAAAGCACAGCAAGGAGAGGGGGAGAAATCAGAGCATCAGAGAGATGAGGGAAGACTTCTCAGGAGTTTTGCGCGTGATGGGAGAGACTTGGATTTTGTATGGAGGAGGGCAGAAGGGCAGTCTGGCACAGCTGAAGCAGCACTGGGTGGAAAAGCGCTCAGCCAGCGTTTCTGGGAGAGGCGGGCAAGCGAAGGCAGGGCTGACAGTGTGCCATAAACAGCACTACAGAGAACAGTCAAGGGACGTAGAAGCTTGGTGGGGGAGTAGACAGCACAACCAATCTGGTGGTAAATATAAAAGTCTTCCCTTTCCCTGTGCACGAAATGATTTGCTGCAACTGACATGCTCTTTAAAGAAATCCAACCTGACAGGAGTGGGGGAGCAGCAGGTGAGCCCTAGGGGCTGGAACAGACAGTTGCTCTTCAGACTGGTGGAGACATGAACATGCTAAGGGGTGATATACTTCCAAAAAAAAAAAATCTGAAAAAGCATAGCAAGCATATTTTAGGGCAGGGTGGAATGTTTGCTCAATTAACTAGTCAAAACAGGATTTCTTTGTGTGTCTTACAGCGCTGCAAAGGGAACTCCCTTTATGAGAATCAAATTCTTTGCCTGTATCTTCGTTACCCAACATATACCATCTTCAGGAGCTTTACTAGCGGAAGCTGATCCCACTCTCTGTTGTGGAGTAAAGGAGCTCTGTTTTCTCCTGACCTGACTGGATGCAGAAACAGTAGGGGTGAAATTAGACAGCTTGCTCAAAACCTCTGGAGAACTTGCTATCATGGTGAACATCACAATTCTGTTCTGTTCATGTAGGTAGGACCATAAGTTTAGAAGGAATAACCTTTTCATCAAGCCTCGCCTGCTGCCACTGTGTCGTAGTTATGTCTGGAAAGTCCAGAATGGTCTTCACAACACCCACTCCACATGCTTCTACAAACCGCAGGTTGCAAAACACACCCTATAACAAACTTAAAACTATTAATCTTATGTAATAAGATCAAAAGCCGCAAACTGCCATGTCCCACTGGAAGATATCTGGAACGAGTAAGAGATTCATTCTGCTCTTAGATCCTCGCATTAACATGGAACTTGTTAAGTGACATTCCCAGATTATCTGGAAAGCAAACTATGCACTACAGTACACAAGAAGACAAAACAATTATTGTCATGTTCCTTAACAATCTGATCTGAATTAAAAGCTTTCCTGATTTTGCCTAACCCTGTGCATCAAAGATGTTTAATACCATAAAGAGCATGAATACCCTGGCTATACCTAATGTTTGCTACTTCAGGGAAAAGGCATCAATTTTCCCTCTTCCACCAGAAGTCCTAAAAAGTCAAGTTATATGCAAAAGGGAGAAATATATGCAGTTTCCTAGCCGATTTTGGACAACAGGAGTACAGCACAAATATGGTGCAGCAAGCACAATCTCCTTAAGATTAAAACAGCACATTCAAACCAGACAAGAACAAAATAAGCAGACCAGCTTCCCTAAGCCTCTCACTTGGTCTCTTGTATTGGTGCTTGACATTGTCTCATAACTCTTTTCTGAATCTTCTCTCTTTTTTCATTGCCTTCTTGAATTAAGGATATCAGAACCATGATATTTTTTTCAGGGTTTACACCAACTAAATACGCAGCAGGAATGTATCATCTCTGCTTTTATCCAGTGTTCCCACTTAGCACCCTGGGGATTGGGTAAGTCCTTTTGGCCATAGTGTTTCATGTGGTGCTAAGGTTGATTCCTGCTTCTCCTGCAGACCACCCCATCATGGAGGGAGTTACGGCCTGCAGTTTTCAGGCCAAATGCATAGACTTACATCTGACTACTTGCAGTGCACATAGCCAGTTTACCAAGCAATTGCTTTGTCTCAGAGCCCCACTCTTATTACCATTTACCATTCTCAAACAGATGTGTCATCTGTGGATTTAATATCTGAACAGTTTATATTTTTTTCCAGTTTATACGTAAAGATACTAACAGCTCAGTGTGTGACGCCATTAAAAATACAGTCAATTAATTATGAGTCTCCATTTACAATTGTATTTGTGGACCCATCAGTGAAGTGGCTAAAAGGACTGAACTCCAGTCAGGTTAGTGGCAGTGGCTGTTACTGCTGCAGCTGCACCACTGCTGGAAGTCAGTTTAGCTGTTTGCTTCTCACCCCTGTGAAGATCCTCCTGCTTGTTACCAGCGGCATTACCTGCAAAAACAAACCTGTTGCTTGTTGCGGTAAGGGCTTAGGCTCTATCCCACATCCAAACAGTAGAATGAGAGTGAAGACCTACTCTCCATGAGGCTGACCCGTCTCCATGGCCTCTCAAATGGGATAAGGCCAAGAGAACCAGTCTAGTGCAAGTGCTGTGCGTGCCTTGGCCTGGTGAGACACAACCACTTCTGCTCGGTGCATGGGATAGCTTGAATCAGCTGTTTCACTGCTGATTCCTGAGCACTGGTAATGGACTACTGTGTTGCTTTGGCTCAGGCTGTTTGCAGGATCCTTAACGGGCAGGTGAAGTGTTTTTCCCCAGCCAGGTCACTTGGCCTGTCTTGTCAGTGTATAATTAGCACATTGCTAAAGACATGAATCTCCTTAACGCACAGGGAAGAGCTGTGGACTGACGAATGTAGAGTGATACTGTGCTGTACGTCTGTTTGCTGATCACTTTCAACGTGCAAGAGACCTCAAGAGAATAAATAAATACTGGTTTCCTCCAGAGAGGCCCATGCCACATAATGCAGATCTAGGCTGCATAACTGAGGGGACTTATTCTGGACTATTCACTGACTCACCGTAGAGAAGAGCAGCTCTTTCGTCGAGCGCAGGGTCAAGGCCAGGAAGCCCTTGAGACCCCAGCCTTTAGGGGACTGTGGTGTGATGAGATTGGGTTACTGCTCTGCTGCAGCCTCTGATAAGCCATTTAATCCCTTTATACATCGTTTTACCCTTGTGTTTCCATACACTATAGAGCTGAAAGTAGACAGAAAAAAGGATGGGATGATGCAATACTGCTATATGTTTTAAGAGATGAAAGTAGATAGAAAAAAGGATGAGATGATGCAATACTGCTGCAATGAGGGCAATATCTCAAAATTGACATATTACCTTTACTGTTAACCATCTATTGAAGTCTGTACTCTTCAGAACTGAGGTTTTAGCCTCATTCCTGCTGTACCACAAGGAACAGGATGCCTAGGAGACTGAGCTACAGTGGATCCTGAGACTGAAGGCTGACCTGTACAGTTACATACTTATTATAGTCCTCAGATCTGAGGCCTGTAACAATTTTTATATATGGTTATATTTTATACATAGTCGTGCCACATCTC
Organism: Mycteria americana; assembly: GCF_035582795.1. Classification (NCBI taxonomy): domain Eukaryota; kingdom Metazoa; phylum Chordata; class Aves; order Ciconiiformes; family Ciconiidae; genus Mycteria; species Mycteria americana. The sequence goes on from NC_134372.1 coordinate 39,168,017, forward strand.
TAAAACAACTTAAGCTACTGCTGACTAGAGCCAAGTCCAGATTGTTATCAATGCCATGTGAAACTGTGAGGCTGAGTGGTGGGTGCTGACTGACAAGGTGATAGCATTGTTGCTGTAGCAACTACACATTACTAAAGAAACAGAAACATTTTTGGTGTCATTTTTGTCTGCAGAAAGCCCAGACAGTACAGCGTAGTTCGATGATCGGCCTGGGATGTGCAGAACCCCTTGCTTGTCTTGGTTTTTGGCGTTTTTCTTTTTCCAACAACTTGGCTTTTGACTTTACATTAATGAAAATGTGGGTGCTTTTGCCAACAGCAAGTGAACAAAATGTATTATGGAGTATGATAACAAAGAGCCTGGAGCATGCTGGCAGGTAGATGTTTTCCTTCCCTAGTACAGCAGCAAACAAAAACGTGTGTCTACAGCCAGAGTCTGATTTTGAGTGCTTGCAGAGGGCACGTAGGGAACAGTGATGGGGCAGTCAGCCTACAGTCACTTTGTGAATCGCATTTTTTTCCATTTAGTTTAATTCTGTCTCTGTATCCTTAGGACTATAGCAGCCACAGCTGTTTGACATGTGGGCAATCATAGGCCTTGTTAATGCTGGTGAGTAGGGTAAATGCTTTCTTTCATAGCAAGCAGAAAAATAAATGAAAAGCCTTTTCTAGAGTCATAGCAGAAAGCAATAAGGAGCTGGAGGCAATGGGATGACCTGAAGTCAACTGGGGGGTTGCTGGAGAATTTCTCTGAGAGTGGTGGAAAGCATACAGGGGTCAGGGACTGCCGAGCTGCAGCTGTGTGGGTGGGAGTGCACAGCAGGGGAAGAGAAGGTAGGAGGTAAGGGAAGAGGTTCTGGGCAGAAGCAGAGAGAGAGGATTTCCTGAGACACAGGCCTGACTATAATAGGTGGACTTGGGATTTGTACGGTAAGTGGCTGTTTGTTGTTATTAGCACTGGGTATGTGTATCAGAGGAGTAGGGTTTGGATATGTTCCCTTTAAATAAGGAGAGTTGCACCACAGAAATACCTGATCTCCATTTCTAGCTTCTTACTCTGGAGTGGTGCAGCCCAGTGCTGAGTGGTTAAAGACAGATATAGGCAAAATAGCTTTTGCAGATTTAAATTTCTTCAGGCAACACAGACATTTTAGAAAGTAAACAATTAAGCAATTGAATGTTGGGTTTGTTTTTTTTTTAGAGAAAAAAAATCCTCTAGAACTGGCAATTATTTTGATTTTCTGATCTCACAGATAAGCATGGTTGGTGGTTCTTCTCTCTACTCCACCTAAACATACCTCATGCACACAGATATGTAACCTGGCTTAGCCTTCATTCATTCAAAAGTGAGAGAAGTTCCCAAAGTCCATTAGCTATAACATGGGAAATATGTAAGCCTTTCTAATACACTTGTTCTTTAATTTATAAAACACCATTCTAATAATACTGTCTGAAGACATAAAAAAAACTTATTTATGGTCTTTGCTTTGGCTTCACTTGAGTATTCCAATTTTTAGATATAATTTCACTAGGGGAAACAGTGGCTTCTAGTTGTGGCCACTTGACAGTTGCTCTGTGTGTTGCCCAAGAAATATTATATTGTTTCTTTGATTTGGTAGAACCCTATGGACTAACCTGAGGTTGAAAAATTTTTTTTTTACTTGTTTTAATATATTTTAGTTTATTTCTGGTTCACATTCCTTCTGACGCTGCCCTGGCTACCTTTATAAACATCTGAACTGTTACTCTGTTTTCAGATACAAAGAACAATAGCACTTCAAGCGCAGTGAAGATACCAAATATTGATCTGTCCCTTGAATGCCAGAAAAGCTCAGCAGGAGGTGTACAAAATATTTCTGAAAAACGATAGCTTATCACCTGCAGACCTGGAGATTGCTGTCTATTATTACAAAGACTTGCTGGGGGGCTCCAGTGACCTCCAGCCTTCAGCTATTTGTGTCTCTTCCAAGGCAAAGAGAAAAAATCTCAACCCTCTCCACAATGTTTGCATTCACCTCATTTCCTGTGTCTTTCACCTAAGTTTACGGAGGTGCACTGCAATACATCAGCCACAGTGATGCAGCAGCATCAAGTTTTCACAGCAGTGGTGGAACCTGATGCATGAGCTGCTTTCAGAGTAAAGATTTAGCTGGCTTGTTTACACCCTTGTAAATATCCCTATAACTTAATCAGGTGGGGTGGGTTTTGGAGATGTGACCCTTGCTGTATAATGTTATTTGATTCCTGTTTAAAATCAAGTTGCACCTGAATGCTAATTTGCACTGTGTGCTCTGATGTGCTAATTATTTCCCTGTTATAAACATGCTTGCATTACTCTGGGGATACCAGAAACATTAATGCTGCTTTTCCAGTCAAATTTGGCCCCATGGGGACAGTGAGGGTTTCTGTTTGCTCTCCCTGCTTGTAGGGTGGCAGTGGCGATGCACCACTGCCGAGAGGGGCACTCGCAGCCTCTCAGGCCACCACAGGAAGCTCAGGGAGCTGGAAGAGTCACTGTAATCTCCAGAGTCATCCTTTTTGGAGAAATAGAGACTACTTCTATTTTGGCCTTTGCTTTTTCTTTTGGACAGTTCATGTGTGGTCCCGGCATCCCCCTTCCCCAGTTCTTGGGGCTCTGCCCCAGTGTTTCCCAGAGTGAGAATGGGTCTGGGCTAATGGCCTCTAATCAGAGAATGAGCAGTATGGTGTCTGAGTGAATGACTGAGGAGCATTTGAACCCTGAGCTTGTAGTGGAAGGTGAAACAAAAAGTGATCTGTGACTGGTGAATCTGCCATGTAACGAAGCATGCTTGCGAATGCCCATACCAGACAGCCCTTTAGGACTGTGCTTGCAGGACCCAAATCTTAAGTGCAATGTTCCTGTGTGTTGTGGAAACAGGTGGTACAGCACTGCGGTGCCAGTGCTGCTCCGTGGCGTCACACAGGTTTTCTGTCATGCCTTCACATTTTTTTTGTTGTGGCCATGAGGTAGTAGTGAATGATAGTATCTCTCAGTTCCCCCTTTTACCTTCATAAATCTGGGTGGTAACTGTTATAACAGTTCACCAGACATTAAATTCAGCTGGAATAGCGAACTCTTTAAAAGTTTTTAAAGTTTTTTTAACTTTTTAAAGTTTTGTATGGGTACATGGTGGTGTTCAGTCTGTGTGTGTACCTGGTTGGGGAACACGGTAGGAGCTGTTGCCAGACCTTGGCTGTCCTAGAAGGCTTTTGGATGAAGAAAAAGCTATTCTTTTTTTCTCCTGGGAAGAGATATGAGGTAGAAGCTTCTAGTTTAACAGCTGTAAATTGAAAGTGTGCCTGTCCCTTGTCCCACTCCTAGGAAAGGTGGTGATACTCTTGGTCTTCCTTTTTTCTGGAGAGAAAATGGGTGGAAGGCAGTATTTGGGATGGGGTAGGTTCAACTCTCTGCTTGGTAGGGAAGCCTACCTGATGAGCAGAGGGAGAAACGAGCTAAGCACGCTTGAACTGGGTTTCCTTACATGCTTGCGAAACTTAAACATACCGACACAGAAGGTAGGCTTGAGTGAGCAAAATGGTCAATCTCTGTGTACAGCATAAATCCACATAAAATTACTTTTTTTTTTTTTTAACTTCCATGGTTAAAAATGTTATGTATCAATGTATATTACGTAGTAAATCTCTTCCGATCCAGCTGACTTTTTATGCTCTACTGCTAGCCATGCTTTAGCTACTTTCACATTCAGGGTGGTATCTCTGTTCTGTTGCCTTTAGTACAGAACTACGTATCTTGTGGTCCTTTTAAAATGTCACATCAGTTACTATCACAACTTGGGTTTTGTCATATTGGTCTGGTTTGACTTACTCAGTCCACTTCAATACACTCATTGCTCATACTTGTAGTGTTCTCAGGACTTTGCTAACATTTCATTCAAATTGTTAGTCTGAATTAGCCATCTACGTCAAACATGGGGTCATAGTCATCCCTACTGTGACCCACAAAAAATTAATGGAATACCAAACCTGAGCTTATCCCAGTATGGTCAGAGTCTGCCACTGAGAAAAGGTTTTTTTTTTTAAATTGTGGAAAGAGGGTAGTTTGAACAGCTGCTGAAGTGCCTCTGGCTTCCCTACTGCAATTTTCTAAACTTAAAATTAAAAACCAAACAAACAAATGCCCAGAGCTTCAAATCTCTCTCTTCTTCTTTTTTTTTTTTTTTAACACAAAAATTACATATTCCCTTGTGGTTACTAGCTCCTGAGAGAATTTAATTTAACTCTTACTTTTACATTTCTAATAACTTGTTTTTGTCTCCTGTATAAAAATGATCAGTCCTTGGGTAAATTGCTCTGAGAATTAAAAATTTTTTTTTCTTCTGTTTTACAATAGAGGGAGCTCTAAAGAAACTTATCTTTCTGTAGAAAGAGTAAACAGACTGCATCTTCAAACATGCTTGAGAAAACAGCAACATCAACATGCATGCCCCTTATGATGGGTATACATGGGCACATTCATGTTTCAAAGTGAAGTCAGGCCAGCCTTGAGTTCTCTAACACAAGTGTGTTTTCATTGATTGCCGTGTAGAGGCTACCCAGTACCTTTGTCTTGCTTGGTGGGAGTCACTCTGGAAAACTCATTTTACAGTACTTCTCCTCTCAGGATGCCTGGGGGCTCTGCTCCTGGTATTGCTGTACCAGGGAGCTAGGTGGGCTTCATTAAAGGAGATTTACAGTAGAGCATATATGTCAGGATGGGTGCTTTTATATGATTGAGTGCTGGACCTGCAACTTTAATGGAAAGGTTAATTCACATTGATTAGAAATCACGCCCTGCGAGGTTGGTAGTGACGAGTGGACTAGTTATAATAAACTGTGGTGACAACAATGCTGAAGTGTTCCTATGTGGAAAAGCAGACCAGCGGGGTGGTTATGGTGCTGGCTGGAACGTGGGATTGCTGCCCCTGTGGCTTTGAATGTCTTATTTAGCTATCCTCTTCCCTGTGTACAAAATGCATATCAAAATTTTTATCTTTCATACTTTAAAGATAGAAATGTATTAGGGGCCAGGCTGGTACTGAGTGTGTAAGTGCTGTGTGTAAAGACTGGGTCTGGTTTTATCAAAACCATCTGTTGACAATATATACTTAATATCTGGCAGGGACCTATGGATTTTTTTTTAACTGTATTTGTATATGCAGTACCTAGAAGCACAAGACCAAGTTCTTCCAAAAATCATTTTGATTTACACTTTTGGGAGGAAAAAAGCATAACATTTCTTAAAATAGTTGTTTTACTGTTACAATGCAAATATGCATTTGGCTGTGTTATTAAAGCTTTTTCCAATGGGTTTCTTTCCCCAGACACACAGGGAAATAGATTTGACAAAAATTACATATGCCATCCAGCCTTGCTACACCATTAACTTTTAGAAGGAGCAGGGTGCTGTTTATGGACTTGGTATACCTTTGTTTTCATAAGATCATCTTTGCTGTATTCCTTGAACCAAGGCTCTTTATTAGCAATCACATATTAATTATCTTTCAGAGACTGTTGTACTAAAATGAAATTACTCTTTTTCTAAAAAAAAAGAAAAAAAAATTAAAAAAACCCTGCTCCTTCCCCAGTTCACAAGAACTCTTTAAAATATAACAGTGCAGCAATCTGTACATCCTGCTGACTTGTTCATACTAGAAATCTTTCTCAGGAGTAAAATGGCAAACAAAGGCTATATACTAAATTTTTGTTCTTGTAAGTCTTCACCTTTGGGCTAGTGTGACACTTATTTTCTGGGTTTTTGTGGGGTGGTTTTTTTTTTTTTTTAGTCTGCCAGCTCTTGATACAGCAGACATTGATGGTAAATGTTTGTCAGCTGGAAGGTGACCATACATCAACATAAAGAATTTCAGATGTGATCACTTTAGCTTTCTATTTTTGGCCTGTACAATTCTGTAGCGTTTTAAAGTGTGGTCTGCTTTGTATATTGAATCATATGATTAAAGAATGCCGACTTCTATACTATTCAACTGAATTTGAGTTCTCCCCCCGCAATGGTGATTGTAGAAGGCTTTTATTGTTCTCTTCAAGTCAGGCTCTATGCAAGCAAAGGTCAGACTGCAGACATAACTGTATTAACAAAACCACTTGCTAGTAGAGAGTGTTTTGCCTGTAAACCGATACAAGGTAGGTTGATTTTAAAACAAACAGTATTTTTTTACTCAGGATAACCTGCATGTATTCTTAGACATTTTGTCCATTACCACATACCTGTATGTGCAAACTGCAGGAATGGGTCTTGTTTTGGGAAGAGGTATTTCATGAGTGCTTCCTTCGAAGTTTCAGGAGTGTTCTGTACTTGCACAGCGGCAGCTCCAGAGCTGAACCTGACACCTCACAGGGCGGAAACAGCAGGAAGGCTTTCTCTGTGATCCTCATCTGGCTAGCTATAATTATAAAAGCTTGGTTTGAGGGAACACTTGTATCACCACTGCTCGGAGTCTGTTGAAATTGTCTTAGGTAATTCGATACATTTTGTCCTTAAAACCTTGGTGGGCTCTTTAGCTCGCATGCACAATCAAAAACCGGAAAACTTCTACTGAAAGAGAGTCTGTAGTTAAACAACGTAAAATATGCGTTGCAAGTGGGGCAATGACTGTGGCCAACGTGAACAATTTGGAAAAGAGCAAACCCTGGCCTAGGTCCGCTCGTCCAGGCAGGAGGAGGAGGAAACGTGAATCTGAGTGGTGAGTTCAGGGCAGAAGGGCTGGCGCAGCCTCCTGTGCTGATCTCTCGTCCTCTGCAGTGCTTGCAGGAATGCTCTAACTGCAAGATGTAGTGATGGGGGAATTTAAGATTCTTGAGTTTATCCTGAGGAAAGGCTTAGCCAGGAGAAGTTTTTGACTGTCAGCTAATAAGCGGTTGTGACTGTGACACATGACATTCACTACATATTTTAAATTCACTACTTTATTGTGCTCAACCAACTTTCAGTTTAATAACACAGAGCTGTTAAGGAGGGAGCAGTGGTACAAAAACTTTAATGAGAGGATAATTTGAAATAGGTCTACAGATGTCTGCCTAACTATGCAAAACTGGTATCTGTCCTGGAGCAGTGTACTCTATATGGTCATTTGTATCATTTATAGTAACTATTCAGTTCTTATAACCACAAGCCTATCAGCAGGCTTTCAGACAATATTTTTAAAAACACATAATAATAAATCCCAGTTGGCAAGGAATATCTTCTTTTAGCCTTTTAAACTATTTCTTTTCAAGACCACAACAATGTACAGCTTTGCAGAAATGTCAGGTTTGAACAAAGTCCATGTTCTTTGAACAAAAACCCTCCTTCAATACTAGAAAATAGGAGTAGGCAGAAATCTCTTCCAAGTTGCGTGTTTCAAATTTCAGTTTGCTGCCAAGGACAAATGGAGGCACCAGGCTGGTGCCTGTGCCCTTGTTTCGGCTGGTTTGCATCACCTGAGCATTGCCTTGCTCTCTCGCAGCTGTGCTCAGGCAGTGCCTGCCTGGGGGCTATGCTGGAGGAGACACCTTCCTCTACCGAGTTACCCTGACCCACGAATAAAACCTGGCTTGTTGTCCATGTTGCTTTTCTACTAGTCGATGTCTGAGAATATGGTTGTGCTTTTCATAAAAGTCAAACGTGTAACTGCAGGCTTTCTCAGATACTGCAATGTATTTGTGGAGCATAGGCCCTTGCAAATCACTATTATACAGGAGAATACAATTTAATTTTGCATATGTGAACTAGGGTGTTGTGTTTTTTTTTTTTAAGATCAGGCTGATATTAAGAATATGCCTTTCATATTTAATTATTGCTGTCTTTTTATTTTTTAATTAATGCTGTCTTTTTATTTTTTAAATGTGACTAGCTAATCCTATTTATATTTGTCTACAATACCCATGAACATCAGTTGGCCTAATTCTTGCTTTGACAAATTTGCCATTAACATGAGCATATACCTAACAAAGTATACGGATAAGAATCCCTCTGTGCAATCTCTTCAGTGTAATTGATAAACTCACAGTCATATTTGTTGCACCAGTCAGTCTGCTTTCAAAAAATCAGCCAGCAGGTATGCAATACAAATGCAAAAACTATCCCGCTTAATACATTTTTGTACTGAAAGTCTATGCAATAGAGAAAAAGGTTGTTTGAGAAACACAGTTGTAGTGATGATGGGAGCAGGAGAGACAGGTGAGAGGGCTGTGCAACTATGGGCTTGCTTCTCTGCACCAGGAGGTGGATGTCAGGTGTTGAGTGTGGCAGCAGGGTCTGCAACCTCTTCCCCATCCCCCGGCTGTGATCAAGGCCAGCTCTGATACGGAGCAGCTGTGTAATCTTGGATCAGGCTGGTGTGAAAAAAAGCTGCGAGAAAGCTTGTTGGGGGTTTCTCCCTTTGCTCAGGGGTTGCATTTAAGCTCAGTTCCCTGCCTGAGCTACATTGTGCGTGTGCTGGTACTTAGCTGTGTGCATTGCTGACCCTGACCTTGCCTTGCTTTGCCTTCCTGGCTTGACCTTGGACCTGCCTCATCACTGCAAACTTGTCTGGTGAGTGCAGGACTGTGGCTGACCCCGATTAATGCCACTGGACCTGCTCTGCTTGCTCAGAGACTGTGGGACTGTGTTGCTTGTGAGGTCCCTGCCTGCCTTGCTTTGCCCCTGGCTCTCCTCCCTGGGCAGAGGTCTTGCTGCTCCCAGGTACGTGTTTGTTTGGTTTTTTTCTCTGGTGAGAATAAATTGCTGTCCTGTTGGTCTGAGCGTCTATGAGAATGGACAAGTGGAAATATGTGAAGGATATTGGGAGGATCCTTGGGAGGATGGACTTGTGGCAATATGTGAAGAGGAATTATTCTGATGGGGTATTAATTTGATCATTAAAAAAAAATTGGACTGATCTCTGTTCATGGATGGTGCTTTATGTGAAAATGGTAACTTGTGAGTTTTGGTGATGTTAAAAACAAGGTATGTAATTGATGATTACACTGTAAATTCTTCGGACAAGAGGCTGGATCTGTCTTATGATCTAAGGAGACTATATCGTATATTATCATTTTTGTTGACTTAGTGGCTTGAAAATTCAGAGCTGAAAAAGGACAAATAGGCACTGGTAAATATTTCTACTGCAGGTTTCCTAACTGAGAAATTTTGTACTTACTAGGTTGCTTTCTATCATGCCTAGAGCACATCATCCTCAGCTGTGCAAGTCAATGAGCTAATGCTGCCTGTGCCTACAGGAGGCCTTAACCAGGTTCATGTGTGCAAAGTATCTGATTTTAGAGCATGATAAAATATTAAAATGGTAATGAGAATTTGGTTTAAGTTCAAAAATAATCTGTTAAATCTTGAGGAGTAGCATAGTGCTTACTGTCCCTTAAATACAGCTCATGATTTTATAGCAGGTAACTCCCTCATAAGAAGCAATTCTGAAATAAAAGGGTACTTTGACGGTAAAAACCCTCACGCTTTGGGTCAAAGATCTTCCTCTGCCATGACTCTGGCTTGTTGGTCATGGTAGCTTCTTTGGCGGAGGAGGACAGAGGAAGAAAAAATTCCCTATTGCGTGCCAAGCCAAAGCCTGGTGGAGCTGCTCCGTGCTCTTCTGCTCAGTGCTGCTTCTTGGGCTGAGCTTACCACCCTCCTCTGTCTGGAGGGCTGCCCGCTGGCAAGGGCAGCAGTGGGGGACTCTGTTGCTCTGCTCTCCACAGGGCATGGTGTTTGGGTTAGTGTCTGAAGGAGGATGTCTGGACCCAACAGCGACAGTCCAGGGTGGAGGGTCCCAACCTCATTTATTACTTGAGCCTTCCTTGTAACAAATGCTGCTCCTGCTCTGTGCTTGGCATCATGCCCTCCCAGGTGGCCCAGAGCTGCCATTGCCCATCTGACCTTCCCTGTTGGAGACCCTTTCTCCAAGGCTGCCTCAGTGCTCTCTGCTGACTCCTTTGCTCTTTCTCTGGCAGCTCTGGGGTTTGGGTCTGGGACTAAACTTCTGGAGGACTTTGAGAGCCTCTCAGGTGCCGCTGTGCTGCACTCATGGCTGTCAACGTCAGGCCAGCCTGGGTGCAGCCATCTCCTGCACCAGGCTGTACCTTGCCTGCAGAAACCCTCTTGTTCTGTGGATGTAAAGCAGCTAGCGCAATGGAGACAGTTACAGGACCTAAGGAAATAACTACAGTATGCATAATAATTAATAATAATAGATTCACTGTACTGGAGGCTGCTCTTAATTTTCAGCTTTGACAGATCATTATTAAAGGACCAGACATGTTTTAGAAAGGGTGAGTGTAAACATTACTTCATCTCTTTGCTATGAGTAGTCGGTGGAGCTCTGCTCCCCTTTCTTTTTCCTTAAGAAAAGAGGAATGTTTTCTCTTTGTGAATAGGTGTAAAGTACTAGCTTGTGCCAAGATGCCTGGTATTTGGCCTCCTCACATGCTTGCAGGACATGGGTTGCATGTAAAGCAGGAGAAGTGTAGAGAGTTGGGACAATGGATATTGGGGAGTAATTGAAAGATTAAACAGAAATCTCAGACATTGCAGGGAGACAAAGATTATAATGAAAATAAAGGCAAGGGAAGATATAAGGGCAAAATTCTGTAGGGCAAGAGAAGCGTTCCTTTCTTTTTCCAGGGACAAACACAGCCATGCAGCTTTTCTTTGTTTCTTGGCAAGTACGTACTTTTAGTATAACGGCAGCATTGCAGTGGAGTTGTTTCGTAAGAACTTAGGTTAAAAAAAAAAACAAAACTATAGTGCTACTGTACCCTGACTCTTCCTGTCCTCTTCATCCCTCTCTTCCCCTTGTTTAATTCTTTGCAGGTAGAATGATGGAGGGAAAAGAGCTAATGGCACCTAAATGGTTTTCATCCCTCTGTATGAATCTCCTTGTTTGAATTATCATTTGAAATTCAGAGAACTGTATTTTAAATAGCTCAGACTTGAGGCCAGTTTGAAACTTCAGATTAAGCAAGTGAACAAAATCTCCTCTGTTTTGTGGCTTAATTCAATAAATAGATGTTCCAGTTTGCCTGTTGCCCTGTGATGTACTGTGTTCTTTGATCAGGCTGAACAACTACTGCCTGGCAAGTTTTCAAGTTAGCCAGAGCTCGTGCATTACACCCTCCTGGGACAGAAGCAGGAGGCAGGAGTAGGTCAGTGCCCTCGCTGTGGATCAGAGCAGTCCGAGCCTTGCTCTGGAGTAACTTGAATCCACCCCTCTTGATTCTTTTGGTGGAAGGGTGCCTGGTTGCCTAAGGAGTCAGAAGCAACTGGAGCTGGTACTAGCCTCACTGGTTCTTCATTTACTGCAGAAAATGGTGTGGTTTTTATTGCATCATCACACACAGCCACATCGGCTAAGGCTGGACCTTTGTCTCTGAAGCAGAACAGTATGATCTGTTCTGTGTTAAATGGCTGTTACGAAGGATGAGAGTAATGTATGGTCCTAACGTGGTCTCCTAATGATGTAGAATGGGGAAGGCCAACTCGGTGGCTTAAAAGCATTTAAAAATAGTCAGAACTTGAAAAATAATTGAAGGTGGGGAATTCATCTATGCACAAATCAAGTATTCTCACTGATGTTAAGGAACCTTTGTCCATCTCTGACACTACAAATTTACTCTGAAGATAAGATTTAGCTGACTTACTAATTCCTAAATAGAAAAACATTTTCAGAAATCTTGAATTCTGTAATAATTTATTAATAGAATTTTCCCCCCACAAATGAGCTGATACATTAGCAAAACTTTCCAGGAAAATAAATCATCTTTTACTTCAGAAGAATATAACGTTAGAAACACTAATTATTGTTCAAAATACATCAGTTTTAAAGGTATTTTTATTGTTATTGAACATACTTTTACACCACTTCTTAGGAAGAATGCATAGTGATATGTCATATCAGATTCTGTCCCAATGCAACAGACTTCACAACTATTTTAAACAAAAATTAGTACAAATGTAAACAAATAAAAATTACTCCCAAGTATATCTGAACAAGAGTTAATGTTTACATTTTTTTGAAAGAAGTTATTAAACTTCTAAAACCTCAGGAGTATTTCAGAAAATAACAATATGCCTAACCTTGGTACCTAAAAAAAAAAAAAAAAAAAAAAAATTATTTAAACTACTGTAATGTAATACATGTTATGCTGTACCAGTGACACTGCGTGTTACAAGAAAAACCTAATGCAACACTGAAATCCCAGATTTTCACCCAGAACTTCCCATTTGTAGGAACCTTGAAAATATTTTTTTTTTGTTTCTTACTGAAAACAGCCATCAAGATTTTCTTTAAAAAATAGAAACTCAGATTTTATGTAGCTGCATTAATAAGCACAATAAAGATGTTTTTAAAAGAAACACCTGCCTTGTAAGAAGGCTTAGAGAAAGCTCCAGGGAGACCTTATTGTGACCTTTCAATACTTAAAGGGGGCTTATAAGAAAGATGGGGACAGACTTTTTAGCAGGGCCTGTTGCGATATGACAAGGGGTAATGGTTTTAAACTAAAAGAGGGTAGATTCAGACTAGATAGAAGGAAGAATTTTTTATGATGAAGGTGGTGAAACACTGGAACAGGTTGCTCAGAGAGGTGATAGATGCCCCATCCCTGGAAACATTCAAGGTCAGGTTGGACGGGGCTCTGAGCAACCTGATCTAGTTGAAGATGTCCCTGCTCATTGCAGGGGGGTTGGATGAGATGACTTTTAAAGGTCCCTTCCAACTCAAGCCATTCTATGATTCTAAGAATTATTTTTGGAAACTGGGATGAGTTTTCCAAAAGATCTACAACCCTTATTTTGGATTTGTCTTTCATATATGAATATTTGGTTGACTAAGGAATCAGCCTTTTGGGACAGAAAATGAGGACTGGCTGGTGTCCAGGTGTCACTGAGATATGTTATTTTAATTTATTTTTTTAAATAAGCAGTCACTAATGGAATGCAGACCAGGACACACATTCAAGCTCATAAAGATTTATTAGGTTGCTGCTGTTCCCCTCTCATTTTGTTAACCCTGCTGGGCACTGGGCATATGCTCTAAGTCACATGAGGCAGGGGCAGAGCCCTTTCTCCCTCTCGGTATTTGGGCAATATCCACCCCTGCCCAAGAGCAAGGAGGGGAACGAGGCGTCTTGAGGAAGAATTTTGCCAAGGTGCTTCAGTTGGGAGCAGCTGCCTGCAGCCTCGCGTACGCCGACGCGCTACCTTTGCCCTAACTGTCCAGGGAAGCTCCCATGTGCGCCAGCCCACCAAGATTGACATGTGTTGGTGGGAAAGTCTTAGAAATAATTTTTTCAGAGATCAAATGGAAGACTACTCAGAAAAGCCCAGCTTGATTATGGTGGGCTGACACAGTGTCAGGAAGTGGAGGTCACGGCTTGCTGCCTTGATGGAATTCTTTGAAGATATTGCTGCTCAAGAGATATGAGGGACGAGCTATAGACAGCACCTAATGCTTGCCAAAGTGGGTCTGAAAATGACGATGTGCTTAATCTGTGTTTCAAGACTCTGCCTTTTTTAATGCCTTTCTATAAAGCTGTATGTGCTACTCTGCATTTACAAAGTACAGCCAAAGCCAGTGTTGTAAGCATCGCTGATGAGGTCTTATAAAAATTACTTAAATAGTGTGCCATGAGTGAGTTTTGCCAGATGAATAGTGACAAATACTGCCAGGAAATTAGGCCTGATCAACAGAGTATGAAGATGCAACAGGACGTAATCATTTCAAAGCTTCACACAGTATGACTCATTTCAATTCCTTTTCATATTTGTATCGACAATAAGGAAATTCAGGGACAAGAATGGGCGATTAAAATACTACTTGGCAGAATGGATCGTCCAGATTTGTATATCTGAGTAAACAGATCAGCTTCAGGTTCTTTTCTGAAAGACTTGGAATTGGAGAAGTTGTAACTTCTGTAATACCATCCCTTCCTCTCCTGTGGAGTCCTTCAGCAGCTGCTTCGTGGGGCTTCACGTTCTGCAAATGTGGAAAGGGGGTCAGATCACAAGGGCAACATCTATGTGCCAAAACTGACCCTCAAACATGTATGCTGCCCTTGTTAGAGTCATGCAGACATGAGTAATGTTACCTGGAAACATTACCTGGTGATTCTTTTTCGTATCATGTTCCACCATTAATATCACTGAATGCTGAAGGACAGCCCATTGAGTACAGGAGGAGGATGTAATACCCCTCCTCTGCTTCCCAGAAGACTTATTTCTAATTCCTCAGCTTCATGCATCTAGAGAATCGGGACTGAGTTTCAGTACCTGGTGCACAGTAGGTCCTTAGTCATTTACAAGGGAAAGAGGAGATGTGACCCTCAGTAGTGACGTGTGCTAATTCTGGCATCTCTGTGATTATGGTATTTACTGTTAAGATTGTGCAATTTTATTGAGATGGCAAATTTGGGGAATACCAGCATGTAGAACAACTTGTGGCCATACGATGTCATTGTGTCTATGATGGGATGAGGTATGAGAAGCCATCTGAGCGTGTAGGACCTCTAGGGCTCTAGAGATAGCAATAGGGACTGCTTAGCAGCTGGATTGACCAAAACCTGTGTTTTCTCCAGAGAAAATCTGGAAGAGTCCAAGCTATGATGATAAGGGGTGGCAGGAGGACGAAGAATTAAATTAATAAAACTGCCTCATCAGCACATCTCAGAAGAGAGAAAGAAATGGTGGGGCAAATGAGGACAGGGATCTATATTTCAGGTTTCCACCTACCACTGGGAACCGAAGGTAGCCTGACACAGAGCAGAGCTCTTCATTCAAATGCCTGTTTGAATGCAGGTTCCGTGTGAAATATGGAGTAATATCAAAGCTGTGGGGTTGTGTATGGCATTCATTTCAGTTGCTGGCAAGCTGAACAAGGGTGAGGAAATGCATAGTTCAGCCTTTGCATTTAGGAAGTACTATAAAGGCTGTGTCAAAGCTGAGAGCTAAAACCATAGATAGGAAGCGCAGAATGAAGTCTGGACTGACTCCTTGTGCTTACACATGCTTTTTAGGATATAATCTGCCAGTTCAATATGTACAAACTAGACACATCTTTTACAGCTGTGGGTTTGATATGGTCTAGCACAGGTGTTATGAGTTCTTTTTTTTGTTGGTGGTTTTTTTTTTTTTTTTTAGATTTCCATGGCATTGTTAAGTCTTTTCCTAAAGAAATCATGCCAGAAACAGGGTTTATGCCATTGCTTTATCAGTCCCCATATAAATTCTGAAATTTGGGTGAACTTCTAACCAAATTTGGTTGTTCTTAAAGTGTTGTGAAAATAGTTGGGGAGAAAGTGGAAAGGAACTTTGACTTTTTCTGAGGGAAAAGCTGTATTCATTAGAGAATCCTCCTAGGATGTAAGTCTTGAGACATAAAATCTATGAGAAATAATACTTTATTTTGCTGCGCAAAGAACTATTTGTCTTAACATCTTAACAAGATCTTTTAAAAGTTACATTTAAAGAGAATTATCGCTATAATTTTGAGGCTATTAGTCCCTTGTGCTACAAATGTTTATGTGCAAGACTGGTCTTGGCAGATCATTAGGCTCATTAATTTCTTCAAGCTATTCCCCATTAAGCCTGTGCATAAATACTTGCAATATCAAGCCTTTGTTGAAACTACATAAATGCTGGAAAGAGCTCTTTACTGTGACTGGAATGAAACGTCTTCAGTGATGGTGTATCATGTCTTCCAGGATTTTTTTTTTTTTTTTAATGAAAAAGGAAAAAAATGTAACATTCAGCTTCTCATGATACAAAGAACTGAGTGGATATCCTTTGTAAGCAGACTTACTGGCCCTCTGCTCCAGCATAGTATAGCTGGGAAAAACAAACTCTGGACAATTTAGATAAAGAAATTTTATTTTATGAATTATGGTGGTAGGAAAATGCCTGCAAAGTGCAATTCTGTTTACAGAGTTTAAAAAAAACCTGATAAATGTTCTAAGGCTATTTACACAAGGGAACAGGAGCTGAATCAAATGGTTTTTTAAAAGAAAAAGCAACACAGTTGCTCTTGATTATTTAAAAATATGAAAAAATACCCCACTCTGATGTCAGACTGGCACTTTTTTGAGATTTAAAATTAGCATTGAACAGTCTGTTCTGGGAGCCCATGGTTTTAGTATAACATTTTTTTTCCACTGCAGTCAGCACTGGATTGACTAGCATTGCTCTCCTTGCTTCAAGTACTGTAGCTGTTCAGTCAGGAATGTACAACTAAAATGAACAACAGTGAGGAGGAATTATTAGGATTGTTTACAAATTTAGATTTGCATGAGGGAGCAGAGATGTTGACAGTTATACTTTTAAGAATCAAGCTACCGCAGCTGGATAAACATTTATTGGCTATCTCAAGGCCTCTCTCTCTCTCTCTCCCCCCACCCCCGTGGCAGAGAATGAACCAAATGCAAGTCCAAGCTAATCTGAAAAATAATAGAACAGCTCTCAACAAAACCTATTTATCTATGAGGTCAAAAAGCCTCAGCCTAGTTACACTCCTAGATAGGCTCTTCTTGACAACATCGTCATACTGTCTAGGAGGCCAGGAGTTGTAGTGTTACAGACCACCCAGAACTATTGCTCCCACAAGGCGATGATAATGGTGGTATGATTTCACTGCCTACAGACTTGAACTAACCTTTTAATAGCTTGAGTAGCCATGGGAAACATACTGCATTGTTGTGTTTTATGGATTGCTTTTCCTGGATGCTTTTTAGTCACCAATAAAACCGTGTTGGTTGATTGAAAAAGTAAAGAAAACTTGTAGGAAAAGGAACGAAGAAACAAGTTTATATCCGTGTGCAGAGCTTAACCAAAGCTAGCTGTGATTAATAAATAGGTTTTATCTTCTTGGGCTTCAGTATGTTTGGCACACCAGAATTCTGTCGGACTCCTTACAGAAGTAGAATATCTGATGTTTCTTACAGTAAAAAGATAACAATCTGTCCTCTGGAATGAAAATGTGAATGCATCCCAAATGCAAAGGATTCTCAGTTTTCTGAATCTGTAGACAAAACTTCTGGGGCCTTTGGGTGCATCAGCAATGTAAGTCTGAGTACAGTTTGCAGGAAATAACCGCTTGTGAAAACTTTACTGACCTTGTGTTGAGAAAAGGTTGTAGAAATAACTTCCCATAAATCCATTCCAATTGCTGAATGATCTTCAAGTTGATGGACAGTCCCATATGTAATTCTGTTAAAAAAAAAAAAAAAAAAGAAAACAAACCCCAAACAACCTTGAGAATGTTTTTGCAGAGGCTGGGTTTCTATTCTTGCTTCCTCCCAAGTCAAAAGAAATTGTGACATAGGTTTGAATGGGAGCAGATTTGGCTTAAGAAATGAGCAGCTTTCGTGGGGAAATGTTTGTACACATGGAGATCTGTTTAAGTGCTGATTTACATACTCGAGTACCTGTTTGCATAAGGAAGCATATTTGGGCCCAGCTGTTCATAAATACTGCAAGGTGTATGTAAGTCTCCTTTTCTACATTAGTCTGCTACCATCCAACTATAGCTGAAAACTAACATGATCTCTTTTGTCTTTTTCTTCTCACCCTCCAAGCTCCCCCACCCCCAAATCCAACAAGATAACTATGAATTATGGAAACTCTCATGTTGCTTCCTGGTAAATCTTTGATATCTACAAATAGCTTGCAGATAAGGTTATCTTTCTTTTTGCTACAGCCATGCAGACATGAGTAATGTTGCCTGGTAGGTTGAGATGAATCTTTTTATATCATGTTCCACCGTGGATAATTAATAGCAAATACTTTAATCAATGTGCTTTCTCTTTCTGTGGGTTGTTGTGTTGGGTTTTTTTAAGATGGTTATGGTTGATGTTTGGGGTTTTTTTTCAGTGCATTAGGATGTAGTGACTAACGTCTTTATGTTTGTGGTGGGTTTTGAGTGAGCGTTTTGTTTGTTTCGTTGGACACATTTTCAATACTGAACGCTGAAGTCGCATCTAGTACCAAATGGGAATGGTGCCATCATTGTCTTCCCAAGAAGCTCCCAAACTTGTGACTGCAATTCTACTCTTTGAGCTGTAATTTAGCATAAGCACAAATATTAACAAAAATATCAGCTTAAACTGAATTCCTGTTAGGCTCTAATAGGTCCTCCATGGCCACACCTGGTGTTGTGATCCCCAGTGTATGAGCACGTGCCTTAAAATCTGCTTTCCAGTGATTATTAGCTCTGGTGTCTGGAAAAGCACATGTGGAGGAGGAGGCAGGGAGTGCTCTGATGTTGCCCTCCCAGCTCCTTCAAGTGACTTTGATCCCAAGAACTCTCAGAATTCAAAACCCATCAGTGGTTATAAAGGTGAATATCGCATATCATACACTTTTTGGTTTGAACTAACCTCTTGGAGATATAGGTGGAGATAAATGTTAGCTGCAGATTGTCAATAATGCTTCTATACGTCTAGAAACAGGTTTCATTTATATTCGCATACTGTAAACTAAAGCTGTCTTTCCACAGTCAGTGTGATCCACTTTGAACACAGCAGCTCTTCTTGTTTACCATCTTGCTATATATAAACCTTGTCATGGAAACAGAGATGTTTGTGTGATTTTTCTTTTTTCACTATATCATATTAGTCATAGATTTCTTGGTTTTTTTTTTTTCTGTTTGTTTTGTAAACCACAGAGAAATGTCCCACTCCTTTTGTTGTTGTTGTTAATTCCATGTGCAGCATGCCAGGAGAATGAGGTGTCGCAGAAACATCTCTTCCCATCTGAATAGATGCATTTCGCAGCCAGAAGAGCATGGGGTGTGGTGTGCCGTTCTCAGCAGCCTCAGTCATGTAGCCCAGGAACAGGGATCCTCTGCTCCATTGATCTGGCAGCATATGGCCCTCATAATGTCTATAAGAATTGGAATAAACTTGTGGTGCATCTCCAAAGATGGATGGTTTGGGCTGTGATATGCTTACTTGGTCTGATCTTTAGAGTGAACTGTAAAGTTTTCCCCTGTTTAATTTTCTGGATGAAGAAAGTCCCGCTTACTTGGTCTTATTTGAAAACTGGCCCAAGTGCTTACCTTTGAGACCGGGCAGGCTGTGATACTATGCCACCTACGTCCACAGCGATGTGATCCCCCAGTATCATACAGAGCATCGTCTCCAGTTTCTTTTCTTTTTCACCTTCCTCATTTCATCCAAGTTCTGGGCGAAGCGTTCCGCCCTGCTCACCTCAGCACAGCCACTGGCTGGAGGCACCTGAAACATCGCCTATTTCATATGAAGTCTTAGACCTAACCTTGCCACCCTTCACAATACAGCTGAATCTTCCTGTGCAATTTGGCAATATCCAGGACACCTGAATCCAGTAAACAATCTGTGAATTACTCCCCTGTGTGTTGTATTATCTATTTTGATGTGTCACTTGGAAAGCCTTAAGAAGCATGTATGTTTTCCAGCTACCAGTGGTATTGTTCTGAATGTGGGTATTCCCTTCCAAAGGGAGGGACTGATCTGCCCATTCCCCAAAACACCAAGAAAATGTCACTGTCTGTGGTCTCCTAGTAATTTGAGTGCAGTTCTTGCTTAGTGCTTGCTTAGTGGTGGCATTGCATGTCCTGACATCTGAAACAAACCCCTTTAAGACCTGTACTAGAAAGGCTAATAAAAATACTCTAAGATGTGAGAGGAATAAAATAATTACTGGGATGTTTTTTCCCCCTTTTTGTTTTCTCTGGATCAGCCTAATTTTTATAACTTTTTTTTTTTCTAATTTTAGAATGGGGCATAACTAGTAGAAAAGGCAGTCATTCCAAAGTCATTCCATTTGAACTTGCAAAAAGATATTTATCTGTGATCCTAGGAAAGTCTTTGATAAATTCAGTGAATTTTTTGGAAAGATGACTGTATTCTTATAGCACTGACCGAGGAATATATTTCATGTTTTTGAGGACTCTCTAATGCTTTGCTGAAAGCTCTGAGTCTGTTTTTTACTTTGGAGTTACTCAGGTGGGATTTTTGTGGTTGAAGCCCACGACGGTGAGGACAATCCTGCATCGTGCCCTGAGTGTCAGCAAGGAAGTAGCTGCTTCTTTCCCCCTTGCACATGAGGGTTCCCACCCCTGGAAGAGCAGCTTGTCTCATGCCTTGAGGTCATACAAACACAATGTGTTTAAGCGGGTTTGGGGTGGGTTGGTTGGTTGGTTGGTTTGTTTCTAATGGGGGTGATAGAGCCCTTTGTTACAATTACCTGCTGCTGCTGTTGATTTCTCATTTATCAAAGCAGTCTGTGGCCAGTAGCCTACTCTTACCTTGGAGATGAATCTCATCTCTGAGACATCTGAGCTTCTAAGGGGCAGAGTGGGTTTCTCTGTGCAACCATCCCAAATAATGTAATGCCAGGCAAGAAACACACTGTATGAGAGTACATGATATTGCAGTATAAACATGTTGCGTTCTCTTCTTTTTGTGAAGCATCAATATGTCCCCAAGGAAGGGAATGTGCTGCACTGCTTCAGGTGTTCAAGGATAATAAAGTCCTAACCGTAGGTTCATAGAAATTAAATTGGGCAGTGGATATTGCCTGTCCACCAGACACTTAAAT
This sequence comes from Mycteria americana, assembly GCF_035582795.1. NCBI lineage: Eukaryota > Metazoa > Chordata > Aves > Ciconiiformes > Ciconiidae > Mycteria > Mycteria americana. The sequence continues at coordinate 39,188,591 of NC_134372.1, forward strand.
ATAGAGAGTATTCTTTTTTAATGTTCTAGAAGTTAAGTTTTTTTATTTAAATGAGATCTTGGACATTAAATTAAACCACTGTGCAACTGTAACTATGTGAAGAACGTATTTCTTTAAAAGAAAAGAAAAAGATGCATCTACTCCTGTGACCTATTTTAGCACTTTTCCCTCTGAAAACCTGGTTTTGCCTTGGAAAGGAGAGCTATTTTTATCTTCAGAAATCTGCTATTTATCTTGTAACTGTAAGAGATGCAAGCACTGATCTCAGTTGACTTTAAAGTCAGATGAAAGTGTCCAAAATATTTGCAATGAAATGTTCTGCTAGGAAACAGCTTTCAAAATGTCATCTAATGATGGAAAACAATCTGTCTTGCCAAAATTTTCCCTACATGTTTAACAGGATTTTAGTTTAAAAACTCTATTTCCTACTTAATAGCAGAACAGCTGTATTTTGAATGCAAGGTGATTTCATGTTTTGCCGTTTGGAAAACTTGTATTCAAACACTCCTGCAGTAAATGTCACCATTTGTTATGTTTCTCTGTTTGCAAAATGTAATATTATCTCATTACTAATATTTGTATCTTGGTGATTTCAGTGTTTTGGCTCAGTCATATCAATACCTGAGAAATGGCTATGTAAATGTGAAATTTGCATAAAAGACTTTTAAAGTGTCACCTAGTTTTGGTGCAAGATAATATAATCTTAATAAGTATACTTTAGGAAAATATGGAGGGGGTGTGTTTACCAGTTTTTTAAACACAATATACTTTTTTTTTTTTTAATGAATGAAAGTATTAAATGTACTAAATGCATGGTCAGTCTGTGATAGGCAATGTCCCTTGTGCAAGGAATACACCCAATGCACTGATCCAAAGGTTACCGATAGTTCATTTCAAGGTCCATGGTAAAAGGCTCTTCCTAACCTTAAAACTAAGATTTTTGCCCCAGTTTTGCTTGTGCATGTGGATTTTATCTAGTGATTCTCCATGTTCAGCAACACAAAAATTTGCTAGTCTCCTAAGTATTATAAATATTCCGCTCTGCGCTTTTGTATCCAAGACAATAACTTTTCACACAGGACAATTCAAATTGATGTGACCACAGGGAGTAAGGAGAGCAGATAAATGCTAAGATTAGAGATTGTCAGACTATTTTGGGCTGAACGAAATGTAATTGAAATGTATCACTTTACAGGAACATCTCTGGGGTAAGTGAGACGGGAGGAAGCACTGGGAGGAGAAAGATTGCTTGCACTTGGGACATGAGAAAACAAGTACCCGCTATGTCTGAGACAAAGCAGAGTTTTTCACTCCAGGTCACTGGAGTTTGGCAAGACGAGTCTTGAACATGGGGATCCCACATCCCAATGAAGTCCCCAACATCTACTCTTTGGTGTGTTTTGATGGCCATTCCTGTTTGTTCAGAGGAATTGTGCCAAAATAGCGTGTCCAGAGAAGGGCAACGAAGCTGGTGAAGGGTCTAGAGCAGAAGTCTTATGAGGAGCGGCTGAGGGAACTGGGGTTGTTTAGCCTGGAGAAAAGGAGGCTGAGGGAGACCTTATTGCTCTCTACAACTACCTGAAAGGAGGTTGTAGAGAGGTGGGGGTCGGTCTCTTCTCCCAGGTAACAAGTGATAGGACGAGAGGAAATGGCCTCAAGTTGCACCAGGGGAGGTTTAGACTGGATATTAGGAAATTTTACTTCACTGAAAGGGTTATCAAGCATTGGAACGGGCTGCCCAGGGAAGCGGTTGAGTCACCATCCCTGGAGGTATTTAAAAGATGTTTGGATGAGGTGCTTAGGGACATGGTGTAGTGGTGGCCTTGGTAGTGTTAGGTTTACGGTTGGACTTGATGATCTTAAAGGTCTTTTCCAACCTATACGATTCTGTGATTCTGTGAAAATATCTGTGCTTTGTAGGACTTCTGTTCCTTGTGCTGTGTGGCATTAGGGAAAAAGAAAAAAGGAGTACAAGATACAGATCTTTAGAGTTGCTACAGAAGAGGCTTGTTGTCCTTGATCTGTTCTGGTTAGGACTGAGTCAAACTACTCATTAGCTCTGGAGCTGGCTATGTTCTTTGGACATGATCTCTGTAGGAGTGCACAGTGCTCAGCTGCTCTTTGGGAGCTTCTGGTTGGAGGCATCTTGGTCATCCCTCTCTCTGTATAAGTGCGTTTCTCTCCTGCAAGCCTTGTGTTCCTTCCAGTCTCCACCATTGGAAACGTCAAGGAAGAGATTTTTGTTCTGCTTTGTTGTCATTTTTGGGAAATGGGAATGAGATTGGGATTACTGAACAGACTGGTTTCCAAAAGAGTGAACCTGAAGCTATGAAAGGGGCAAGAATTAATGCAAGAAAAACAGTAAGGAAAATAGATGTGAAATAATAGCAACAAATTTTGTACTGTAGAAAGCCTCGTGATTTGTCTCAACTATGCCTTGCAAGACTTTGTTAGCTGTCCTTAATTGAGGTAAAAAGTGGTGTGGGATGATAACAAGAATGTACCAATGACTAACCGTAACTAAAAACTGTCCCAGATAAGCAGCTCAGAAGTGCTTGCCCCAGGCACTTTTTTATTATTTGCTTTTTTTTTTTGGTTCACTGAGATGAATGACTTGTAATACTTTTAAATTGTACTTCCCTTGGAAGTCAGAGTAAATGCACATGTTACCCAGCCAGTTTTCAAGTCTTGATTAGGGTTTTAAGTGGGGCAACGTTATTTTTTGCTGGTGTTGAAGAGCCAGTTTGCAGGTTATTGTGGTGTCATTTGACTTCAGTGCGGCACCACTCTTTGAATCTTAACATTTAGGAATGGAGCAGCAGGAATATGCTGGTGTCTAAGGCCAGCAGTCCTGTGGAAACCCAGATCAAGCCTTTGTCGCATAAAGAAACTTCTTGTGAGTCTCACTTCTGACATTTGCTGAAAATATTCTAACTTTATGGATTTATACCAGAAATCCTTCCTCCTTAAGTATCAGCCGTGTGATTCTCACACATGGTATGTGAGGGTCTTTGTTAATGGGGAAGAAGATCTTGACCTTGGTTAATCTTCACACAAAGTTTGCTTGCTGAAGTACAGTCCTTATGTCAACTTCACTGGCTCTCTTCTTTTAACCTCATCTATGTTCTTAGGAGAGAAGAAATGTCCAATGCAAAACATCCTCTCGGTTATCTCACGAGCATTGCTGGGGATACTATCATGGAAAGTATAGTCCTTCTGTTTGAATTCTGTAAGGAAAAATCACATAGACCTTCTGTTATAGTTCAATTCATTCAGAAACTATCCTTTAGTTATGTTTACTAAGTAGAAGTTCTCTGTTATACAGAGTTGGATTTATAGAAGTACTAAATATTATATGTTTACACATTCACAGTTTTTTTTCCTCTCTCTCCACAGACATCTGTTTCTAAATCTTTCTCTGGTGTCCATCACCACAGAGTCAGAACAGCTTACAGACGTCAACAAATTATTTCTTGTGATACCACTGGGAGATAGATATTGCTATTTCAGCTCTGTGGATGGGTTACTGAGGATTAAGCAAATTGCTCAAAGAAAGACAGTGAGAGAAGGCAGGAGCAGAAGTGTTAAGTATTGTCCTTGCACCCACTCTTCAGGCAGCACTGCACGAATGAGCTATCCGTTCAGCTGACAGGAACCCACTCTTGTGTATGACACGGTCTCCCTTCAAAACTTTAAACTATGTCAGCAGGCCAGACATCCGTGGTATCCACAAAAAGACTTGGAAACAAATGTCTTTCTGCACTTTGAGCCTTACTCAGTTTGGAAATCTCAACTTTGGAAACTTGTTCTGCACAGAATTAGAGAGAGGCTCAAGTTTCAAAATGTGGTTCTCATCTTTTTTTGTCGTTTTGTTGACTCTTCAGTTCTGAGGTTTGGTGTCAGCTTGTATGTAGCCATAATAAGATTGCAGAGAAGTCTTTTCAGGATGTGTGCAAGCCTTGGCAAAATGTCCTGCAACGTTATGTGAGGTTTTTCCCTAAGAGAAAGAGCTGTTATTGCTCTTCATACAATACTTAGCTTCATTCCTAAGAATTGCTATTACTTTGTCTTTTTAATTCTTTCAGAATATAAATTTTACATGCTTACTTGTAGAGCTGCAGGGCTTTTTGAGTTCTCTGTGTAAATATTGTCCATACATTCTCTTTCCCAGTGTAACTATGCAATTGTAGGCTGTTCACCTATTCAGCTTCTTATGCTGAATGCTAGCGTAATTACAAATGATGCTGTATCTGAGTGAGTCAGTTCTCTGATGATGATAGCACTAAGTTACCTGTGTTTTGCTTTGTGAGAGGTATGTGTTTAATGTTACCTGCATAAGTCTATAGACACAACAGCTTTATTGCTGCCTGGATTCCAGCAAGTCTTTGTTTTTACACTGGGAAATAGAAAGGCTTAGCTTCTGCAAGAAGCTATTCATGTAGCTGAAATTACCGGCTATGCTTCTGCTCAAAAATTATTTACCCACTTTCAAATACTTGCCAAGTGATGCTTTGATGTGTGAACAGGATATCTTTGTGACTTTTCCTAGACTCTTCTCTTTGACAGTCTTTTTTTTTTTACTTCACAAAAACATCTGTACTAGTTTCAATTTCTACAGTGAGACTTCAGAAGGTCAAGCATGCAGCAACAAATAAAAAACGATGGGAGGAAGCATATTTGGAAATAACTGATTGTACCTTTCCATTTTGTCTCCAGACTTTTCCACCCAGTCATAGGGTATTGAGTTATCTTGTGATAGGGGCACACCAATGATTACTGCACAGTAAACCATGATGTGCACATTCAGTCTGTACCGGCACCCTTAGAGTCAACCAGGTGGGAGATGTAGGAGACTTTTTTTCCAGGATATAACCAGAGTGCTCTGCCGGATTACCGGAAATGTCCCATTTCCAAAAAGTCACAGTAGAGAATATAAGCTTTTGCTGTTTTGGCAATATTATTGTATTGCTGTCCTACAAGCAAAGCAAGAAAACAGTAAATGCATAGTTCAGGTCAGCAAAGGTTTGCGTGTAGATAGAGAGGCTCTCCTGGATGGAAACGAGGTTCATCATTACTGACCTTGCTGGTGAGGCCAGCTGTGGTGCTCACTGGTTACCTACAGGAGGGACAACGTGCAAATATCCGAAGGGAAGAGAAGGACTGGGATTGGGGGGGATCCCTGTAAAGGAGCAGATGATAACAATTGTCAGCAGGGAACTTCAGGAAAAGCCAGGTGTGCGAGCAGCAGTGGTGCCAGCTGGTCTGGCTCTCAGGATTTGGCACCAGTGTGACATGTTACTGCCACAGGCATGGTTACAGGGCTGAGCTCCTCCTGAGGATGGTCAAATGTGCTAGGAGAGGTGCAAGCAAGCTTCCCTTGCATCAGACGCCCATCACAGGTCATCTTGGTCCATCTCTCTTGCAGAAATGTATCCATGGCTAGCGCAAGGCCATTTGATTTGGCTCAAGTGTGCATGACAAAGTGGTAATGAACACAGTATCTAGAAAACAAAGTAGGCAGGCACCTGAGCACAAATTCCTGAAGCTCTTAAAACCTCATCTGGAGTCTAACTTAGCAACTGAAATCTTTTTACATGCAGCTGGCTTCTTGAGCATGCAGTCAGTATTCTCATGGGTTACACTTTCAAATATTTATGCTGTAGCTATATAGACCTCTATGTATCCATTCAAATTTCTTTTCCCTCTCTTGTATCACTTCAGAGCTTGAGGCTACAGCAAAAAATGAATGTGGAGGGGGGAGTGTTTCTTAGGCTTTGTTTGTTTATTGATTTGTTTACTACTCATGAGCCCTATGAAGCATTCACAACCAGGAAGAAACTTTGTCAATAATTTAGGGGGGGCATGGGAAAACAGGCCTTTTGATCTATTTTAGTTCTCTAAGATGGCAAAAATTACCCTCAAAACTGCAAAAGTGATCTGGTGCTAGGAGGTTTACTATTTCCCCCTTGCTTGCCACCACTGCTGCTCTGGAGACTTTTAAAAGCCCTGAGCACCATGAAAGGTAGAGGTGACATTGTGCAGGGAGTCACAAAAGGTAGGCTCTCACAGCCCACGAAAGTAAACTTTCTGGGGGCAGCTGTTCTGTGTCACTGCTGTCACATTGTTGTTTAACTGGAGGCAGCAGTAATGGGAGGGAGATGGTGCTGCACAAGAGCTGCTCGCTGCCAGTTGTATGGGGAGCTTCACCCTCGTTTGGTGAATAAGGAGAGTTTGACAAATACAAAGGGAATCGTGATCAAAGTATTCAAGCATTAATTCAAGACTCTGCTTGTTTTGCATTACTGTACTTTGCTGTGGGACCGCCTTTAGGATGTAATGAGTTATAAAAGCCTCCTGACTGTCTGCTGCTTCTGAACACCATTGCCTTTCCAACGTCTCTGCTGCTTGGAGGATGACTGTCAGGCTTTGGTGCTCGGAAATGGTGGTTGTTCTGGTTGCTTATGGCATGATTCATAGGCTTAAAGTTAAGCTGACACTTTAGGACTCTACCTGATACCCTTTTTTGGAGAAAGAGGTTTTGGGGGAAACCCAAAATACTCTGCTGCATCTGGTTCACTGTCATTGTCTTTCAGCAATACGGTGCCATTTCAGACATCTTTGATAACACATTTCTCTGTTTCATGGATATTATACACAAGCAAAGAACAAGAAAACGTACAGGTATTCTTATTAGTAAATTTGGCTGAAGCTTAACAGGTTTGTTGGTAAAGCTTTTCTTCCTGCAGAGCATAAAAATGGGGTTGCTGCTGTGCTACAGTCGTGCCAAAGGGCTTTGCTGGCATTACATGTATAAATTAAGATTTGGGGTGAATTTTACTCTTTGGGTTAGCATTGCTGTTTCTTATTTTTCAGTATATTGTGTAGACTAAATAATGAAACAGAATAAATAATAGACTGTCTGACTCTTTATTACAAGTGAAGAGCAGAGTTGTAGGAACTTTTTTGGGTTTGGCCAAAAGGAACATTTGTCTTTAATGTTCATCATTGAAAATGACACTTCAGTGAATCAGTTCATTTTTACTGGTTTGAGAAACAAGACAAACTGAAAAAACATCCCAAGCAAGTCAACTGGCAAAAAATAAATTGACCATGAATTAAATTAATATTTCCATATCACTAATACAAAGCTGGTGCTTTACATGGTGTAGGAGAACTAACCTTCCAAAAGCCATTTTTAAAAATGTCTCTCCTATTCAAGGCAGAGCTGGATTGCTTGTGGTTATACTTTATTATGTAACCTTATCTAGGAAATTGAGATTTGGGGGTTTTCCCACTGAAATAACTGTTCAAAATACATTAGGAAAATGCCACCACAGTTGCCTAGGGAGAGCACTTGTGGGTCTGTCTCCCTGCTAACCAGCTGGAGCGAGAGCACCGGTGCTGGCACTTTCATTTAAACACCATAACATTTAATATTTCTCTAATGTCCTTCTGATCCTTTCTCTTGAGGAACTGAATGAAGCAAAACCATTACTGTAAACACAGAAGACATTCAGCGATGTTCCAAAGTGCACATTTTTGGCAGCGGTAAGCTTTCTCCGGATAGCTGCCTGGGAATTTACAAATCGGTCACATCTGAATCCATTTTGTGAACCTTACTTGAGTCTGCACCTGCCTCCCAGAGACAGACGGAAAGAGAGAGGCTATAGATATGTTATCCATTTGCTGATGCTTCCTTAGAGCTGAAAGGGAACAGCCACATTTTAATGGTCTGATTACAACACCTTGGGTGGCAAAACATCACGTTGCTTGTTGGAAGGGAGCACTTAGTGAGTCAGTTGTGCTTTTTGTTGTGGTTCCCCCCCCCCCGGACTACAGGGATTTTTTTTCTCCCCCCCCCCCCCCCCCCCCCGAATAAAGCGTAACTTTCTCCAGGTTATTTTTGCTGAGAAGAGAGGACAAATACTCAAGTAATGGAGACTGAGTCACCGAGTGGGAGAAAGATTCCTGGCGTTGCCGTATTTATCATGCACTGGAGCCGACACTGGAATAAAGAGGGCAGCAGCGAGTCACGATCGTGCAGGATCAGACGGGATGAGATTGGGTGTGCAGGTAACGCAGCAGAGAAACCTCTTTGGAAAGACTTGAGCGTTGAATTGTGCTGAAAACACTGTGCCAATGTTCACAAAGCACATGTTTGCTGGCGAAATGTAGGTCACAGCAACTCTTCCTGCAAAATTATCAAAATGTTTGTCCATAAAACACGAAGGCTTTTTTATTACTAGTATTTGGCAGGTTGTCCTGTTAGATTCAGGTATAGAAACTGAATTTAAAGCTTACTAGTGGATTTTCAAAGTGAATTTATTATTATTCCAGCTCAGCAGCTCTGGAAACACACTGAAATTCTTTTAAGAACTACATAGGCTTCTTAGTCAATTCATGGCTTTTCCTATCTGCAGGACAGTTCATCACTGACTGTGGCACTCCGCGCTTGCTGTACTATTTGACTGTTACAGAAAGATTGCAGGTTGGTTGGTTTTGATGTTTCTCTAGTCCCAGGTACAACTTGTTTAATGCGAGCAGGCACTTACTGGTGGAACCGAATGCTCTGTAATGACGAGAGGGGATTGAAAGGCTCATTTCTTGGTAACAGCTTTTGGTCAGCCAGAAAAACAAAACCAGTCTGGCCAAGTCTGGATTTAAATCTTTGGATGCAGATGCTTTTATAGCCCTGCTGGCTTCAGTCAGACCAACCACAAGAGGTATAAACCTGCGAGGAATAGACAACTCACGTTCTTCTCATTTCCAGAGTTTTGGGAGGGATCTCCTGACCCATTGTGTCCCTGTGGACTTTATTAAAAAATACTAGTATATAGGTATTTAAATACACACAAACCCATACATATTCTCTAAAACATAAATGCTTTTTCTCTAATTCTTTTTGAAGTCATCCTTTCAAGGCTGGCAGTGACATGAAGGTAGAGCATCTACTTTTTTTTTTTTTAAATTCATTAAAATATCTGGTTTTTAATACCTGTTTCTAGTGCAAATACAATATATTAAAAGTCTTTCTGGACTTTCTCTAAGTCATGAACACTTTCAAATGTAATTAATGATGTAGCCTCAGAGGAACAAATGTTGCTTTACAGATATGGAAGGTATCTGTACACCTGCAAGGCATTTCTTTTACTAACAAAGAATTAGTTAGTTATTTGCAAATAAGCTGTTGGATTTTATCTCCCTTTTTTATGGCATGAACATTTTGCTAAAAAAGTTTGAGGCAGCCTAATGCTTTACAGCAAGTAATGGTGACACTCTGTATAGTGCATCCATCTTCACAGAAATTTACAACAATACCTTTTGTTCCTTCCCCTGCTCGTTCCTGCTTAAGTCTCCCGATAAAAGCCTGGTTTTATCTGGGAAGGTACCAATAGCATCTCCTTCACACCTCAACTAAATCGTTGTTCACACGGCAGCTTTAAAAGCCTCTGGGTTTATCGGTGGAAAAAATGCTTGGAAAGGAGAGATTTAGTACTTAAATTAGTTCTATCAGCACATTTTTTTATTTTTTTGGCTGGGACTTGTTCTCACAGAACTTCAAGCTGGATTATTTGTGTTAAACTTCCTGACTGAATTCCGAACAAGTCATCTTTCCCCACAACGCTGACCTTTAGTACGAGGCCAGAATAATTTTAATTTGCTTCAAGTTTCCCTTATAAGCAAGAGAACAAGAAACCATATCCCTCTAAGACCTGGTTAGCTAGCTGCATGGCAAAATATTTTTAAATTCTAAGGGAAAAAACCAATAAAGTTGGATATTCCAAACTGACATCCAAACAGCACGCTTCCTGAGCAGGTTTAGCTCTGCCATCTTCCAGGCAACCAGTTTAAAAGCTATGGAAATATAATGAGTTTAAAGAAAGGTATTAAGTAACTGACCTGTTTTTAATCAGGGTTATGCCCTAATGGAGGCATTGCAGGGCATATTGCAAACTCCTGTTGCTGTTTCTGGCCGTGGTGTGGGCTGTAGCTGCTGAATACATCAGGCCACCACCTTGCACGGGTGCTGCCCCCCGTCTCCTGCTGGCACAAGCATCTGTTCACCTATGCGGTGAACAGGAGGAACCAGGTAATCGATCTGGCTGAACGCAAACGCAAACCCCTCTCTCTTTTTTCTTTTTTTTCTTTTTTTCTTTCTTTCTTTCTTTGCTCATCAGTTTTAACCCAGTTTGGTTCCCTGGTCTGTTCCACTGCACAGCTGCACGATTGCCTGTGCCACCACACAGGAGGAGGTGGTGTGAACGTAGGAGCAAGTGACTTGGAAGAAGCGTGCTACGCTTTTATTTTATAGCTGTGCTTAGATATGAGGACAGGCAGTTTTGGTCCTGTGATGGCAAGGAATTGCTGAGAAATGAGAAGGATTTGACTGAAGCAAATCTTGGTAGTCCTCTGTTAGGAAGAGAAGAGAGCAACATGTTTGGAGAGCCAGAGCTGGGAGGGCCAGCAGTGGGGTGGGCAGCTCGAGTACCCTCAAAAACAAGCAGATCTACTTGTTACTCAGCTTAGCCCAGCAGCACAGAGGAGAGATTCCACAGATAACAACCACTGGAGAATGCACAGTCAGTAGCCATGTCTTTTGTGGGATGTCTTTCTTTTTTCTTTATTGGGATAAAAGCCCGTTTCCTGTGTGCGCAGTTCATTGGCCTTTTTGTTCTCAGACTTGATGCTGCCCATAACTGGAAGTGCGCGGTCTTGACTTTTGCAGAGACTTGGCTTTTGTTCCTCCTTGCCGGAGACTTAGTCTCAAATACACGTACGGAACTGCAGAGGACAGTCACAGAAGTGGGGAAGTGATTTTTTTTTCCAGCACTAGGTGGCTGTATGGAGTTCTGCAGCATCCTGTACACAAATATTTTAAAAGTTGGGGAATGAGCCATTCTCAAATGGAAAAGCTTCTGCCTTTTCACACCTCTTCTTCAGTATGACTTAAAAAAAAAAAGTTAGAAAATCAACGAATAAAGGCATTTTATTTTTATAAGCTTGTCCCTGGCTGCAGACACCTTCATCTCTGTGGAGCCCAAGTAGGCATGGAGCCCACCACAGAAGTGACTCTGGTGACTGGACTGTGATTACTGCAGTTGGCTGGTGTTGCTGCTGCTGCTTTTTGCTTAGAGGCTTGGATTTGAGCATTAAAGGGAGAGTCTATGTGTGTAATATCTGGTCCTGATCTTTCCAAACGCTCATGCTACTTGGAGGCCACTTCGTGCTCCACATGGGACATGAGGACGGTTAGGCAGAGGATGTCCACACCACCAGGAGACACAGGGTGGTTGGTAGGTCCCTGACTCCTGGTGGTCCTCACGTTCCCTGATGGGTGCAGAGCTGCGCTAAGCTTTGCTGAAGGACTTGCTGAGGGACCAAGCTTGGAGAGGATTAACTTGTCCTAAGACCCGGCTGTGCCTCCCCCTGGCCAAGTGGCTTTGCCAAGGCAAATGAACTGCCTCGGGAGCCATGCTCGGCTGTTGTTTTTGTCATGAAGCCCAGCCCTTAGAAGCAATTTGTCTCCAAATGAAAGGCAGGCAGTTGTTTTCCTTCCCCCTTGCAGTACTGTCTTCTCTCCTTGCTCTTCTCTCAGCCGTGATCTAGTCTCTGTGCATTTCCCTGCCCAGGACACCCCTCTCATTAGCAAAGAACAAAACCAAGAACTAGGTTTCAGCTTAAAAGGGAATATAAAATCCTAGCGTAGTGGCTTGTGCAATCCTATATGTATAAAGCCTGATGCAGCGGGGGTTTGGGCAATACTCAGTGCTGCCTCTGGTTATTTCTTTGCAGTTAATAGCAGTGAAAGAACCTTTCACAATTGGGATCCTTTATGTGTTTGAGCTTCACCTTCTGAATGTTTTATAGTGATCGGAGCTACTGTAATTTTCCTCTTTTCCAGAGCTCTCTGGAGTGTAGTGCATGCAACTCTCCATTGAAAAATACGATGACATGAAACATTTATTTTGCATTCTCATGGTGGCACATCCAGTACGATGATAAGTATTTTTAAGGGAAGAGTCCTAGCTGAGGATTAAAGATCTTGGGGTGCTCAAAGCTGCTGTAAATGCAAAAGGTAAGACATCTAATGAATTAGCAGATCTGCTAAAATGAAAATGTTTATTAAACCATGAAGTCTAGGGGCTCAATAATACATTAGGTCTCCATTGTGCTGGGTACTGTATGTGGATAGCAAAAGGTTGGTTTAGGCCCCCACATGTTTTTTTGTAACTCTGCTTACATTTTTAAATGATGTCGCTTTGCAGCCTTGTTTCATGCTTGCTTTCTCTGAATGCTCTTGAATGAAGATCCCCAGGACATAAGAGTAATGTGCAGGAGCGTTTGTCCCCAGGTTTTTGCACACTTGATCAGATGTGAAAAGGAGACGCTGCAGTGACTCATCTGACCTTGTAGACCCCAGGCTAAGACTGCTGACAGTGGTCTCTTGCTAAGGTCCCCATCACAAGAATGCAAAGCATTTCAGAAGCTTTCGTCAACAATTCTAGAAATTTGCCAGCAATTTTCTTGACAATGTTATCTATAATGGAAAGCAAAAGACTAATTGGGCAAATTATTGTGGACTGCTTCTGAAATCTCTTTAATTTATACTTAGCAATGTAAAACCCGTGGCAGGAATGGTAATGCTAAGGATGGCTGTGATAGTGGTGTGGGGTGGTTTTTTTTTTGTTTGTTTGTTTTTTTTTTTTTTTTTTTTTAAGGACAGCTTTCGATGCTAGACATAAAATACTTCCTATAGCAGAACTGCCATTACATTAGGCCAAGAAGATTTTGGCAATACTGAGAGATTTGTTGGTGTTTACTTGTAAACTTGTAGTTGTAGAGTTGCAAGAATGTCTTCCTTGTAATTAAAAAATAGCTTTTTGCCCTCAGAAACGTACTGTCCAAATTTAAGACAGGATAGATGGGTACAGGTGGTAGCCATAGAGTGCTACCAGCTCTAATTGGCAAAATTAATTTAGATATCGCAGCAGATTAGGGTATTAGGGAGGGATTTAAAGGAGGATAATGAGGTAAATAACTTTGCAGTTCCTTCTAAATGCCAGTCCTTCATAATCAGGAAGGGCCTTGTAGCAGAAAGCACGTGAAAACAAGCAGGCAATAGCAGAGGGCATCCTGGTAGCTGATAGCGTGGTTGGAGCTGTATCACAAATGCTTACCAGTGCCAGCAGCGTGATGCGAGCTTCCAGCAGCACCAGGAATATAGCAAATGGTGCTGACGGCAGGGGGGAGTGGGGAGAGAACATAAATGCTGGCTTATACAATCCAAGCCACTCATATACATCTAAATTACTGTCTTGGAATATGTTTAATGGCAAAGTAGTTGGGCAAGAATTTGGTTTTGGTTTTTTTTTTGGGGGGGGGGGGCGGGGGGGGAAGTCAGTTTGTTTCAGTGTCTAATTTTGTCTTGAAGCAAACTTTCTTGTTTGCCCTCTGAAGGCAGCAGCCGAGCATGATGGGTCTCTGTGCAGGGCAGCGGTGCTGGCCGGAAGCGGCCTGCCAGGGCTGCTCTGGGATTTGTTTTCTTTTGATTATGGGAAAAATAACCCGAGATATTTCTGTGCATGCAGAGCATTCTTAATGACTGAAAAATCTGTTGTCAAGTCAGGACAAGGGGGAAGTGCCATCTTGAAAGACGACACAAATGTGTTTGGATTAGGTTAAAAAACCCAAACAAACTTATTTTTAGTGACTTCCAGAAGCTTCTACTGCCAAAAAAAAAAAAAAAAAAAAAAAAGATAGTTGCACAGCTAAACCTGGACTTGCTGTGGTGGAACTTAGTGGAGTTCACTGCAATTCACAGCAGCAGGCACGAGAGGAGGGTCTCCTCCATGGCCTCCCAGAAATAATTACTGATCTCCTCCAGGCAAGAAACGTGGCAGAGGTGTTGTCAGGCCTCTTGGGGTTACACAACGTGGGGGGTTTGATGAGGCTTTGTGCCAGCCCCTGGCTCCGAACAGCCATCTTGGAAGAGGAGGAGAGGGATCGGTGGTGCTGCTCTTGCCTTTCTAATGCTTGCTTGGTAGCTGGCTCGACTGTGTGCTCTGGGAGGCACTGGGGAGGACGGAGTATGCTCCTCAGGGGTATCTGTTTTGAAATAACTTTGATATTTCCACTGGAAAAGGTCCTCTGGTAACATTCCCATGTCCTTCAAAGTCAGTGCACTTGGCACCGTGCGGGAGGCTGAACGGTGGCCGTCTGCTCCTCAAACTGAGCAACTGGCTGGGTCACCTCTGGCTCTCCCACCTTTTGGCCTTCTTTATTTTAATTCAACATGCTGCAACTTTTTTTCAGCTGCGACCCAAGCACGACAAAACCCAGGAGGGTGCCTCTTGCCGTGCTCGCAAGCCCGTGCTTTGTTGCAGCAGGCTGCGGGGCGGTGTCTAGAAACAGTCGCCCAAAGCAGCACAGGAGTCTGACCCCCATCTTTTGCCATAGCCTGGCCCTGGCCTGTGCCCTGCCATGGCTGCAGCGGGCAGAGCTCATGGGTCCCGTTCCTGCCGCCTCTGCTGCCTGTCCTTGAGCGCATATCTGCGACTCGGAGAATTTCCTCACTGGTAAAATAGGATATTTAGTAAACTTCAGCTGGAGAAGGGAGTAAGGAATAACGTGCACTGCCAGGTAGTGTGAAGAAACGTGCTTATGTACATGCAAGTGTTTTTATCACCTGCCTCCAAAGAATAATATTGGGATACACTTAAAATGCTCTGTAACCCTTTGCCAGTGAATCTCGGGTGGTCTGGTTCCCTCTAAAATGTGATCTTTGCACAAAATAGCTCTTCAGCCCACTTACACCTCTACATGTAGATTTATTATTTATATATATTGTGTATAATATAGACAAGTTCATATGTAGTAAGTTCATATATGTGGGTTTGGGGTTTTTTGAGGTGGGAGGTGCTGTTAGGACAAACAAAACCTTACTACTTCCATGAGCAGATACAAAGGACCATGTCCAGTGATAGTAGCGCTGCAGAGATTTTGGACGAAGTATCAAGAGACTGCTCTTGCACCACCGCGAGAGACAACAGCTCGCTTCGCTGGTGCTTTGCAAACAGGGATGGCAGCTGGCATGTTACATACAGTCCTGCTCACCTCTTCACTCCTGTTTAGTATGGAAGCGTTGCTGAGTCTCTGCAGCGTCTTCTCTACAGTGCTGCTTTCTTTTGGGCTGTGTGTTTATGTACAAGGGCAGTTGAATATCCAGCTCAAAGAAAACAGCAGTCTTTGGTACCTCCTGCTTTGCACTCCCTGATTGAGCCTGCTAAGCCTGCGAGCGAATTCCTGCTGCAGGAGATCCTTAGACCTGGGGTGCAAATAGTAAAGCCATAAAATTTTAGGGAAAGGTGATATGGAAATTACTGACTGCAGTGCAGTAGGTGCCTGGCTTCATATTATCTTTTGGCTCATCAGCAAAGGAAAAGATTTCAGCTTTGAAGATATTATGATTAATGCAAAAAGGAATCAAGTCAAAGTTAAATTATATCATGAAATCCAGCATGCTTTATCAAAGCATTGGCTGGAGGCTGCCAGAGCCATTGATTTAGCAGATTTTCTGCTATATGTTGCAGAATAAAATAAGAAATATTTAAAGAAAACTTTGTTTTGCTCCACCTTCCTTCTTTTTTGATTCAGTTTGGAAGGTGCAACAGCACATTCTTTAAGGACTTCTGCTCCATTTCAGAGGCATTCATGGGCTCTTCTATATAGACATTTTTATTAATTTTTTTCCCATTCTGATGGGGCTTCTGGAAAATAATTGGCCAATCACATATTAACTGGCAGTAAACTTATTCTTTTTTAAAATAGTTTTTTCTGGCTTTTAAAAAAAATATGGATTTGGTCCAGAGTTTGGAAAATGTGCTGCGAGTAAGAGAGCAGCTAGCAGCTGACTGCAAGGAAAGTAAGTTTTGTAACTTTTTTTTTATATATTTTTTTTAAAATAGAGAATGAAATAATGTTTATAGCCAACTAAAGGAAAATCTTACTACAGCTGAATGCCTGTCACTTTTACCATTGAGTGTGGTATATTGGGGTGATAAAAGAACAATGAGCCAAATAAACTGTAGGTATAGCTTTTACGGGTTGGGAATGTAGGCAGCAAAAGGTCTATTCCAAATGATAAGACACTGCTAGAAGCAATAGGGTGTGTTTAAAGTGACCATAATGATTGTTGGACCAAGACTTGCCATTTTGATAAAAGGGATTCATGTGTGACAGAATGACCACTGGCAAGCAGCCTTTGCCGAGGTGCCACAGCCCTGTGCCTGGCAGGGTGCCGTCTTCCTCTTCTCCCTTGTTGGGAAATGCCCTGATAAGGAACGGAAAAGTGAATGGTGCAGAAAGTTGTGATACTTTTTCTTCTTTTCTATTATTTTTCTGATATAGGAAGGAGGAGTGAGAAAAAGGACCAGCTCCCAGGTGAGCCCAGGCACAGCCAGCTGTGGAGGAGTGCCACCAGCATCCTTTTGGACGAGAGACAGCAGTTCCTGCTGCAGGACACTGGTGCCCTTTTTTTCCTCACCACTTTAAAGAAGCTCTGTGGAAAAAATTTTCTGGGAGCCATGTTCACTGGTAGAGGTAAGTGCAGTTAAACACATGGCTTGCAGGTATTGCAGGTAAGTCTTTTTGCTCTCTCCTCAGTGTTGCACCCTGCCATGCATGCCATTTTCATTTTTTTTCCCTACTTGGTTGCTGCATCCAGCCTTACACACAGTGTGTGACCTTTGCAAACTTCAGGTAAAGGCCCTTAGGTGAGACTGGAGCCAAACAATAACTGACCTTCACAGAGCAGAATTTATTGCTGCTTTATTTCCCCTCTGGTAAGCTTGTCGCATTTGACTCATGAAGCTTTCAGCTGCAGGATTTAGGTGGTAAAAGACACAGCTTGATACAATAATTTTCTTCCCTAATGCCCTGTCTCACACAGAGCATGAGACGCTCTCATTTAGCACGAACCAGCACAGCTTCCTTGGTTTTAGCGGTGCAAGACCCATTTACACTAGTTGGGAACTGCGCGTATCACTGTTTCCTTACTGTGCCTGGAAGCACCAAGGGGAGCCTCTGGCTTTCATTTGCCTCGCCAGAGCAGCTAGTAATTAACGGATCAGTTGGCTTTAACATTCCTGCAATAGTTTAAATGTGCCAAATTTTTAATGAACAGGGGGTTTTTTGATAGTCCATTTAACCACTTGAATTACTGTAACTAACCAATGCAGTACTTGTTCTTCGAGGTGATGACTTCCCAGACATGTACATACAAATGTGGGGTTTTGTGGATTTTTTTTTTTTTTTCAGCTGTGACACAAACCTTTAAGAATTTGTTCTTAAATGTGTTGCTGGATAGACACTTATTTTATCATTTCTGGCAAACCAGTTCTCCACATGGTTTCTTACTTTTTGTACAGTTTTCAGTTTGTGCTTCTCCTATGTTTGTGTGAGCATAGTGATTTATGTATTTTCTTCTGATGGGACAGAAACTGACAGCACGGAGAAAATGCAGGTACAGCAGAAATGCGCTAGTTCTTATTATGTGCTCTTAATAAACAACATGGCAACTTATTTTTGCTGTCTCAGTGTTAAGTGAAGAGATGGAGAGACCTGCATTGAGCACTAGGATAGGATCTTAAATGAATTTTGAACACTAAGAAAATATTTTTGGTCTTCTGGAGTTTTACCAAAAATTGTGGTTAACTCCATAGCTTTTAAAATACGTAATTCAGCTGCTGATGAGCCCAGCGGTGGTGATGGAGGCATAAGCTGCAATTTATTCCAGAAACCAATGCCCTCTGCTTAATGGGTGACACTTTCATGTCCCGCTTAGGCATTCAGAGAAGACTGAGGTGTCCCGCCCAACATCCAGCTCTCGCTCACTATTTCCAGACCTTGCTTAGTAGTTCCTCCTTCAAAGTTTCATATCTGTAAGTGAACTCCAAGCACGAGGTTGTAGCACCAGCTGGGATCATAGTCTGGCAAATTCAGCTAAATTCAGTGCTTTTTAAGGCTGCATGAAATAGACCTGCAAGTGGGGCAGCAAGCAGGGAGAAGCTGCATTCAGAGTAACAAGGTCCGAGTTCTTGGATGGGAGAGTGGCTGTAATTGCAGATTACTGTCCTTTGCTTTTAAATAGATTTCAGAAGTAAAGGTGTCTGTTGCTATGTTCCAATGTTTAATGTAAATAAATTGGTGATTGAAATGAGGATGTTTGGGGGGGGGGGGGGAGGGGATCACAGATGTTGCCTTTGCAAAAAACCATGCCAGCCCAAAACGCTTGCAAACTGCAGCACTCATACTCGAGCTGAACTTGGTTGTATTGTTTTCAGCAGGGCCCTGGTTCTTTGTCTTTCTACATTTGCTAGCCTCTGCCACCTTCTTCTCCTCTTAGCTGGTGTGAAGTTAAAGGCATGGGCATGGGTGATGCAGCCAGCTGGTGCCTTGGAAAGAAACTGCAATGCCAAATGTGAACACTGAGCAGCTTTGTTACTACCTGTCAGACTGGGCCAATTAAGAAATGCTGTTGCAGTAGGAATGAGATTGCAATTCCAGCTTCCCCAAGGGAATATTTAAGGTATTACAGATATAAGGTGCTATATATGTATGTGTGTATATACACACACACACATATTTTGCTTTGAGTGTGTGTGTTGGTGGTGGGGTGTTGCACCAGATGACCTCTCAAAGTCTTGTCCAACCTCACTTACCCTATGAATCTATGAACTAGGGGGACTAAAAGCTGAATAACAGGGATGTGAGCTGAAGGCAGCCTCACCAGCTTAGTTTACACATTCCTCATGGTTCCCAGCATGAGCCAGTCACCAGCGTCTCTGGTTCAGCCCTGGGATGACTTGGAAAAATCCTTGTTCTACTCAATAGCTGCAAGGTGAAGGGTGCAGACCTGGGGACGGCTGGTGAGGTGAAGAGCAGGGCTAGCAAAGCCCTCCCAAGTAATCTGCATGCCAGATTTAGCAACCATGTGTCATGCAACAGCTTCCAGTTACACACTGCCCTGTGGCTCAGATGCCATGCCAGGGAGTCCTATGATACTGTAGACTTCTGTGGTACTCCCCTCTGGGAGCGGGGTCCTGACTCACACCCTTCCTGCAGTGAACGTATGTTCATTTTCCAGTATGTGTTTCCTGCAAGGAGGCCTGCGAGGGGCAGTTAATATTTTAAAGTAAGTACTCTGTTCTTTCAACCAGGCTGGTTATGGCTTGGTATAAATTCTTGCTGCATTAAGAATATGTCCTAGATTTTATTGACTACATTTGTGTCACCCACGTGGTGAGGCACTGTTAAAATGCTTTCAGTTGGCCAGTCTTTGTGCCTTTTTTTTTTTCCCTCTTCTGCAAGGAGGGCATGAATTTCTCATTTTGAATGAATTTTAAAAAATTACAAGAGTGAGAAAATAGCATGTATGTGAAGGCCCTACAGAAGTGTGGTACATCTGTTTCAAAGCACAGAAGTGCAGACCGTGTCCCTAAAACAATTGTGGCATTTGTAACTCTTTCCATTCCGTCTGTGCAAAAGAAAAATTTGCCAAAATAGCCATTGTGTGAAAACCACCAGTAAGTTTCATTTGCAAATGTGAAGTCATTTGTACTTTGCAAAGCCAGGGTGGCAGAGCTGCAGAGCAGGCTGCTTTGGAGGAGAGGGTGGCATCACACTGAAGTAGTAGTTTGTGAATGTTTGGCTTCCACAAGCCACTGGAGGAAAGAGCATCCACAAGGATGGTACACTGACCAGCTTAATGGAAAGGAAACTCACTGAATATGAGGAAACTAGGAAGAAACTGGTTCTTGTACACTTTCCCCAGGCATCCACTTTTGGCCGTAGTTGGAGACAAGACACCAGCACTGGTGAATCTTTTGCCTGACAGACATAGCTGCTCTTGCAGGACCACTGTGTGCGGAAGGTAAATGTGACCAAGCTCCCACCTGTGCCATGAAGCTGGAGACAAGGAAGTAGCAAAGAGCTTCAGAAAGGTAAAATATATAAAAAAGCATCTTTTCTATCCTATTGGCACTCTGGCCATGGTTTCTGAATTACTGTGACTTAGCAAGAAAATTCAGAAAATTCCCCAAACCCAAGGTCTGAGTGCTTAAAGCTATGCAAGTTCATAGCCCAGGCAAGTACTTCTCTTCTGGAACACAAAAAAAAAAAAAAAAAAAAAGTCTTGAAAAGGAAGTGTTCCTCAATACTGACTGTCCTACATGTGAACTAGCCAGACTGGTTGAAGCTTAATTAAAAATTGCCAGAGTGGCTAAATTCTTTTCCAAGCACAGCTGCAAACTGTTAGCTGTGGGCATATTTTAGACCTTAATTAGTAACACTTGCACTGGAGGACCAAAATCTTTCATGAATGCAGCTGCAATCAATTAATATCAGTTAGGCATTTCTGTAGGCAATACAAGGGTCTCCTGAAAATTGTTTTAGTGCCCACCTAGATTAAAAAAAATAAAATACTTGTATGCAACACACTACAAAATCAAAGATAACTACAAAATGTCTTTATTGAAAAAAGCAGATTATAGCATCTAAGGTTAAATGAAACTTCTGACTTTAATATTAAATAACTTAAGATGATAGCAAGTAGCTTCTTCTTTAGATAAATAAATCTACATTTCCCAATTTTTTTCTTAACAATCAAGGGAATCAAACACTGAAACACAAAACCACAAGTAATTCTAAAGACTAAAAGACAGAAGCACATTGAGAGGTTTTACAAGGATATATATACAAAAATAGTTAAACTAATGTATATTTTCAGCATGTAAACTAGTTACATGATATACAAACTGGGAATTTATATATTTCCTACAAAATAAAAATCAACGTTGGTCCAAGTTCTTGGAAGAAAACTATATTCTTTTAAAGAAAATGAAAATATTTCTCAAATGAAAACTTAATTTAAGTCAAATTATATACTCTAGTTACGGCATTAGTTACAGGATGAATCACAAACTTTTAAACTTTTCTTGAAACACAAGAAAGCAGCTTTTGTCTCCTTTAGAGCTTTGGTTTACTTAACTACTCTGGAATTTCTGGTCTTAAAGAGCTCCTCTAACCATGTTTTCCTTTTGAAGCTCCACCTTACAAAATATATACACACACGTGCACACAAGTGAAAGGAAAAGGAAAGAAACCCAAACAAACCCTCTTTGAAAGCTCAATTATCTGAATGCATTCTTTTGTTTTGTTTTCAAATTATCATTTTGGTCCTTTGGAACGCGTCCTCCAGCGCATGAGGGACTCTGAATCGCCTACAACAGCTTTGTGCTGTAGGGACCTTTGTAAGATTCCTTACCAAAATGGAAAGGTGTAGTCCTGATGCAAATGAGAGCAAGTTGTTACTGTTTTAACTTTATGGAAATGTTCTGAAAGTACAGCAAAGGCATCTGAAGAACAAGCACATCGTAAAATGAACTCTAGAAAGTTTACATTTGTGTTGAACTAATTTAACATAAGAATACTCCTTAAGAAAATAATTAAAGGAAGCTTTCTCATTTACGTAATTCCCCAGACAGGAGGTAGAATGTGCAGAAACCGTCACTAGCACTAAAGAGTACAGCACATCATTATTTTAGATTTGCTTTTATTTTTTGATTGAAGAAGAAGAAAAAAAAAATTAAAAAAAAAAACCCAAAACAAACCCCCAAAAATCCCTGGCAAATTTTACTCAAGGTGTCCAGTTTTTATGCTAAATGCTGGAAAAGCAAAGCTGTATTTCATTCTATAGTAATGGAATGCACCTGTCTAGAAAACACTGGAACAACAACTGCTACTTTCTGGTTTTAAACAAATCACTTACTCTATATAGAACTATTACCTTTTGATATTTTTACCATGTTGATACTTAGCACATTGGAACTGAGTAGAACTACAAGAGACTGACAAATTAACATGTGAAATGGAGTTAAATAAGTACTCTGTTCTACAGTATGCTTGTTTTCAAAAAAAGAAGAAAAGGTAGAGTATGTACATGTTAGCGTGCTGTCCCTTGGAAACTATGTTGGAGTGGAGGCTTAAGCTTGCTGCTGAAGGAGGCAAAGTGCTAAGGAAGGTACTGGCAGAAGACTGGGCTGAGCACCAGAGTAAGTCACCTCCATCTCTGGCCACTGTCATTTTGAAGGTTTTGCTTCTATACTGGTAGAGCAAAGCGGTTTTCCAGTACAGTGAGTACTGGTATGGGATGACTTGCTCACAGGAACAGACCTAAACCTTCTCTGTGTATTTTAATGATTGCTTTCTAAATTTTGGTTCCTTAATATATATATTGTAAAGACAAGCACGTAAAAATGCCTCAAAGCTAAATGTGGTCCAAAGCAGTTTCCTTAAATGGAAGAAGTATTACATGGTAGCTGATGCTAAAAGTTTATCCTGAAGCTCTGATATCTTCCATGTTTGTAATAACCTTAAGGAAGTGACCTAGTCATACAATCCAATTTAAGGCAAATTTTTTTCCCTTTTTTCTGGTGAGAGGCACATTACTTCCACTTCCTTCTGAGGCTGGGCTGGTGACTACAGACACAGAGGTAGTGTTTGCAACTGCAGAAAAAGTGTGCATGCACCCAATGTCTTCTCTTTTGCAGGCCAGGCCTCTTAGGTCACACTGTAGAAATGGGGCACTAATTGCACTGTAAATTCCTTCAAAACATGGCTATCGCAGTAAATATGTTAATTATAAACTGATAGAGATTAATTAGAAAATGACTTTTTAAAGGAGCATGTGACTTGCCAAGGAGCAGTCAGTAGGACAGGTTAATCTAGGCCAATGGAAGTTTGGCAAAAGTTCAGGAAACATACCCTTTGTTCCTTACTAACAGAAAAAAAAATAGCTCACAGGAATTTTTCCTGCCCCCCCTTCTTCCCCCATAAGGAAATTCCAGACTATCAAAAAGTTCTGTTAAGGGAGTTAATTATTCCACTTAGGAATTAGTGTCCATTGGATGTTCTTTGTACTCTTCAAGAGCACCACAAATGGCTTTCAAAAAATCAATGGAGCATAAGAAACTAAACTGCAATGGTGTTGCCAAATAAGTCAAGTCATTTCATCAGTCTGCATGCTGAATTTAACATGGGATCATTTCCGAATGGATCGGTCAGATTCTCGACATGTTGAGAACTGGCATGGAAACATCCCAATTTACACATGCGGAGAATCTGGTCTGGTATCTCCACTTCCTCTGGAGCAGAATTTTATTTTATTGTAAGTTTGGATACAGTTAAAGACAGCAATGATGGATTTATTTAAAATATAGATTCAGGAAGGCTGGATCAATTCTCATGAGAATGCAAGGAATTTTTTAAACATACAGATGTGTGATTTGCATGTAAATCATCAACACATGGTAGAAAACAAACCATAAAAAAAGATTCATCTAACTTCCTATATGGAAGACATATATTTCCCCAGAGCTCTGAGGTTACTGTAAAAGCTTATGCAAAATATGAAAGTGTGTACATTCTATGTACATCTAATACTTGTTATAAAATACCAATGTTTCAATGGTCTGACTCTCTAAATTATTATTTCTGCTAAACTGTGCTTTGTTTCCCAATGAAGACAATCACTGTAATCAGTTAAAAAGTACATCTCGAAAAGAACACAAAGCTGAAAAGATAATACAAAAACCACCGTCCCGCTCTTTTTTTTAATAACGTCTCAACATACAATCATAAAGCAGTTGGTAACAAATGAAGTCTTGTATAAAACAAGTAGTATAAAGACAAGTGTACCTTTGCATAGAAAGGGGCTGCTAACCCTATTAAACAAAAAACAGGTTTAAAAGATGAATTCTTTAGTAAGTGCCAAATCATCAAGTTGATATGAATGCATTTTGAAACCATGGCTACATTTGTACATGGCAAGCAATCACAGAGGTCTGTAACTTTCTTCAACTGTTATGACCCTGCATGTGCCAATCTTTTGGATATATTCCTCTGCAATGTGGTTTTTATATGAGATGCTTGCCATATTTCTTTAACAAGCTAAATAGTCTTTGGATGACTGTGGAACCTTGTCAGATGGAAAGCTGGCCTGACGCTTCTTCACAGAGTGCCATTATTTAATCCATACTGAAAGCTGGCATTGCTAAAAACACTTGTTTGCTTCCTATTCACTACTTCTGGGAGTCTAAGTTTTAAAAAAATGTCAGACTGTATTCTCTAAGACCAGAATTCAACAAAACTAGCTAAAATGCTAGCATTTATCTTATCATGCTTGCTGCAATATGATAAGGTGCTAACTTTTGGAAAGTAATTCTACACTCCTTACTTGGGCAAAATCTCCACTGAAGGAAAGTGAGTAGGGAGTGCAGAGCAGCCCTTTGTACCATTGTTTTTAGAAATGCTGCCATTTACAGTTTAGTGGTGAATTATTTGTTCAAGTAGACAGTGTCTCAGTGAAAATGTCTAGATAAAAGAATGCATATGTACAAGATCAGAAAAGGACCCCTCACCTCTGATTTAAAAAATAAATAGCTGGTTTAGATGGTTATTACTGGAATCTCATCTTTAAAGGAACAGGAAAGTCATTTTTTAGATTTTTGTCTCCTCTTTCAAATGGCTTATTGGAAACGGAAATGTCTTTCAGAGTTCTGTAACATGCATTGGATAGCTTGGAGGTGGATGTGACGGCAGTTTAATATTAAGGCGCCTGATATGACAACCGTGGCAGAGCAAGTGGCCCTCTAATGGGTAACAACGATGGCCTTCCTCATCATTGAGCTGCAAGCCACAATCCTAGAAGAAACATACATCCCAGATTAGTGAGTGATTCCGGTAGGTCATCTCACAACAATGTTGATCCATCCTGCATAACCTTAAGAGCTCCCTCCCATGCCTCCAAAGCCAGGAACCTCAAAGAGTTTTTGGTAGGTGGACCCTGACTATCTCATATTAAGCAAAATGACATCACTGAAGTCAAACAGGACAGTCTATAATAGTACCCAGCATCTTTTCCCCCCATTGTTTCCCATCCTGGTCTCTTCTTCATCTAATAAGTGTTGATGCAAATCAGACAAAAACAGGCCAAGGACGGACTCTTACACATACGACCTGGAAGAACTTGGAACAGAGAAGGAGCTAATTCTGCAACAAGGCAGTGAGCAAGAAATGGGGGAGCGTAAGTAGAGAATGGGAGGAGGGGGAGATGACACATGTTTTACTTCTGAAGCAGGGCTGTACTTTCTTCAATTTGGAATTTAAAAAAATTAAAGACTTCAAGGCCAATGGTTCATCTTTAGTGGAAATATGTTAGTACCTCTGGGACAGGGACAACATGGGTGAACAATAGTGGAGGAACAGAGATAAAAAGAAAAATAACAAACGATGAGCTGGCAGACTATTATGTACGCTGCAATAGAAACAATCCTGGTTCTCTGTTGTCATCATTATAATTTTGAGAACATTTTAAAGTCATGGCAGTTTTGTCTTGGATTTGATGTTTCAGGTATGTTAAATACTTAAAAATTGTTCCTGTGACCAGACCTGACAGACCAGAGATTCTGAGTATGTATCTCCACCCTTAACAGAAAGGAAAAAAAAAAAAAAATTGAACAAGGTGGCCATATAGGTCATTTTAGTATTGAAAACTGATGCAAAGTTTTTAATTGGACACAAAGTATGGTTTTTTCAGCTTTCATAGCTCAAGTTACAATGCTGAAATAAGAATGAAAAATGGGTTTTAAAGTAAGCTTTAAAACTGGAGTGTTAGGTTAGGGAGACTTTGATTAAAGTTGCTGCCAAGGTACTTTTCTGTGTGTTACTGTATGTTATATAATAACTTCATAGTCCTTCATGTAAGAGTTAAAATTCCTCATTAGAATTTAACAATTTCAGATACCCTGTAGATGTGCCAAGTGTTCATACCTTTTTCCCTCTCCAAAATTGTTTTCCTCTTCTGCAATGAAAAAGCCTACCTTCTCAGTGGATTTCAGTTTTAGAATGGGGTCTATTGATCTGTAAACCGGCTTGAACTTGAGCAGAAGTTAAGTGGTTGCACAAGAAAGAGATGATACAGAGAAGCAGCAAAGTTTCCAAACAGACTACTGACTTTGCATGGCCACCAGGTGATGATGGCACTAACAGCATTTCAGAAGTGGCTGTGTAAGTCATCATAGCCTTTGCAAAAGTCTCTATGTGAATACCTCAAAATACTGGCACTAACTTTTCTAGCAGTATTTGGAGACAGCAGTGACCCAGGGTGTACAGTTTGAGAGCCTGATTTGAGACCATTAGGCAGTAACCTACCCTTGTTAACACATGGCTAACCCCCTGATTTCTGTACACAAATGCACTCTGCCATTCTGGGCAGATGTGGAGGCAGCTTGATTTGCCTCAAACTGGAACGAGAATGGGGAAATGAATAATGAAACAGAACTGAAAATAAACCCCCATTGGGACATTCTAATATAAAGTCAATAGCCTGAGAGAGCAGGGGAGGGAGCTGTCATCTTAGGTGAAGCCTGCACAAAGCAATAGATGGGGGAAGAAGGAGGAGGGAAGTACAGCTCTCCAAAATGCTGTGATTTCCTGTGCCAATTTATCTTTAAAAATTAACAGAAAAGGATGGTGTATCAGGTATCTCTGATGGAAGGAGATATCTGAGTGGAGGGGGTCTTCCTTACATTTAGGTTCACATACGTTTCAAGATGCCCTGAATTTTGTTGTTTTCTCCCTCAGTCAGAATTCTCTTTGTAAAACCTTTTTGTGCAAAAGCACATAGAAGATAGTATTGCTGCATTTTTGCCTCTGGTGCCAAGACAGTTAGGTAGCACAGTTAGGATCTGTGTGGATATTTGCATATTATATCAGCAAAAGGGACTTTTTGGGTTGATCCCAAATTAAAGAGTTTGTTTCCCTCCTTATGCTCCCGGATGCAGAGCTAGGACTGAACTCATCTCTCCTCTCCAAAGCAAGAGCACTAATCCCACAACTTGATCCGCCCCAATAAACATTTAAAAGTTCTGCACAAAAAGAAACTACGCCCAAAAAAGTGACAGAAAGTCAGTGGTATCCCTGTCTCTTTTCTAGTGAAGAATCAATACTCATTCAGCATGGAAAAACCACTGATCCCCTAGAAAAGCCTTCCCGTGCAGGAGCGAGGGTCCTTCCCTGCACAGGCAAGGTGAATTCAAGTCTCCTCAGATCAGAGCCACACAAGCTGTATCAAGAGATCAGGAAAAAGAGAACAGGCACCTACACTTTGTTCTCTCCCCATCTGGAAGTATTGAGAAAATTCAACCCAAACAACCAAACCCAGCTTTTGAAGTTAATATAATGGGACAAAAAAGACACTACTTTGGCACTAGAGATGACAGCACCACTTGCAGCCCAGCTAGCGCTCATCGCTTTGCCTCCCCTCCAGGAGCCAGGTGAGGCAGGGCCCAACCTGCCCAGGCGTCCAAGGGCCAGCAAGTGCACCCTGGGGTGCGAGTCAGGCACCTACCAAGAGGCTGCTAGTTGTTTGCAAAGCCTTGCCGTGGGGCAGGCCGGCAGAGGCGCCTGATGCTTACCTCGCAGTGATAGCACTCCACATGGTAGTCTTTATCCATTGACACCACCCGAATGGTCTCCTCGGAGCCCTGTTGGGGAAGCAGAGAGAAGGTAAGAGTGGGCTTGTAGGCGGTGTTTTCTCAATCTTCTTTCAGTGCCCAACCTACTGCTTTGGAGAGCTGTTTCCCTGGGGGATTCCCTCTTCCTCCACAGAGCAGAGGCTCTGTGACCGCTGAGGGTCTTGTCCCCTGGTGCACCGCTGTTTTTGCTGTTTAGCAGCAGCGTGGGTGTCTGACATATCTAAGCTGTAGAGGTCATTTGGAGAGTGTAGCCAAAACTTCATCCTCAAGGGACAAATTAGTCTTGAAATCAAGTAATTTTCCAAGGGCACCCAGGATCTGAACGAATTACCAGCCAAAAACTATGACCTGCTGATTGGGTAACTTCTCCTTGTAGACAGCCTGCCCTGAGTTTTCCAGGACTTGTATTCCCCTCAAACCATCTGCTGCACAGCTATTTTGCACATGTCGCTGTATGTACCCCATAGGGATTTACATACCAGTCCAGTAGGTAATTATGTGCACAGGCAAAAACCTCAGTGTGAGGGTGGATGCAATGGAGTTGTGTAATTCCTGGCTGAGCCCCAGGCCCTGCAGAGCAGCCCATACCCTTCTTGTAACCTCACAGACTCTTTCCCTGATCCACTCTGAAGCCTCTGAAGACAGAGCTCATTAAATTTGTTGCCTTGCATTGTTTCCAGTTCCAGGTGTGGTTAGAGCATCAGATATGACGTAGACTATGTCTGAGAGAAGCTGTGGGCAAGCTAGTACCTGCACTGCTAGACCTGAACTAACCTAAGAAACCTCCATGGGAAAGAACGTGGAGTGCATCCTGCAAGCCATTAGATGAGTCAGCAGGACTGCTTTTTTTTTTTTTAAAAAGTCATTTTGTAAGACACAAATCCAGTTAAATTTATATAGGGGTTTTCTCCTCACATCCCATCATGAGGACAAGCAGTTCTGGCTCAGCTTTTATAAGGTTTCTAATTATGTGAGACCTGTCCATTTAACAGAAATAATAATGATAAATAGAGAGTAACATGCAGAGTGATGGAGGTGGGCATGCTGAGAGGCTCTAGCCACAGGCTTTACTAGGGCACAGCAGCTTATAGGATGCAAGCTCTGGCTCTATAAACACAAGGAGGAAAAGGAGGGAGGCTCTGAGGCCCTTGCTTACAAATGAGCTGGTCAGTGACCACAGCAATGGGAACTCAGAGGCTCCGGTGCCCACCAGAGTGGGAACACCACTGCAGGCAGGCAGAAAAGGGATGTCTTAATGCACAAGTCTTATCGTGGTAGCTACACTGTCAGGATAGGCTCAGGTTGCAAGCAGGTCATTCACCTGGCTTCCCTTTTAGCCAACTTTTCTGCTGCCTTTTTCCACCCCTTTAAGCACTTGCATTACATTGCCACCCCAGGCCAACAGACTGTGTGGCCTTTTCACAGGGTCAGGGTAACCCTCAGATGTCTTTTCAAGTTTGGGCATCTTAACAGATCCACATCAGAAATGCAAACATAGCAGACAAGGAAAATTGCTACTTGAGCTAATAGGAGATTCTAAAAATAAACAGGGCTTTACTTCTTGGGTTGTTCTTGGAGCCCCAGTCAGGGCTTTCAATTAAATGAGATTTATAACAGCATAATTAAGACCTGGAAAGCACCCTAAAGATACAAAGTACTATGCTGCATAAGTAGTATGACTATTACAACCTCTGGGAATGTTTGGGAGTGACATTACTGCTGAACTGTATTTAATTTAGTATCTGACATAGTATAGGTTCTGGAAGAGGGAGGAAAAACACCTACTGTGTTTTTACAAAGTGTTCATATGCCAACAGTTGTTTTCTCTAAAGAGTCAGTGCATGTTAACATGTACCTGTGCTGGTAGGATCGGCTGGTTACAGGAAGCGCATTTTGGTGCAAAAACCCTAGGGTGCAAGAAGAAAGTGTTCAAATCACATTTAAAGCTTCTTCAAAAAGTAGAACCAAGAGAGCTATTCTAACCATGCCTTGTTTTTAGCAAAATCTAGATACACAGGATTTGAAACACCTTAAATGTTTGATCATACTTAGGGAAAAGGAAATTTGGAAGAGGCTGATCTACCCCAGCTTTATTGCTCAGGTCTTCCTGACCTCTAGGCATAGTGAATCCAGCCCTCTTCCCACATCTGCCCTTCCTCTTACCTTCCTTTACTCATAACACCATTCAAATTCTTCCAGAGACTCACTGCTTTGACTGCAAAGCAGCTCCTGACTTGGGGACTGGCACCATCTGATGTCAGAAGACATAACTGTGCTAAATAGGAGAGGGGCTGATCATGGCTAGGATCTACTTAAACCAAATGCATCAACTGGTCTTATTATCCGTAGCTGCATTTTACAACAATCACTGGGACAACATTCACTCTATCCTTGTAACACGGTCAACTTGGTACCAATAAGGTTGAGCACAGAGTGATTTACTCTTGCTGCATAAGCTGAGCTACTGGTCGACTGGAGCTAAGAGCATTCCTGTTGCCTTCAAGCAGGAGCAGAAAGGAGTCCAAAGGCAACCACTGAAACCACAAAACTTTTTGTCAGGTGAGGCTAAAGTCATTCTAACACTAGCTGCTAATTACATGTCTACTGTCCAGTCTAGGTTAACCTAACTTACAGTCGCCAGTGCCATGCACTACCAGAGCCTCGACTCAGAAACAGCCAGCGGAACCTACCATCACTTGCAGAATTAGCCTGATCTAATTAGTATTGAAAGTTCTGAAAGAAGTAACGAAACAGCCACAAGAGAAGTACATCCTCCGATGGTGATTTTCAACCTCACCTGGCCACACTGGGCCCATGAAGTGACCTTTAATATAACTTTAAAATACTTTACAAATGCAACATGTGAGAGCAGCACTTGAGGGACATCTGAACAAATAGGAATGACCCTTTTTATCTACTACAAGGCTTATAACTATACCAATAATTTAACTACTATAATTTTTCCAAGCATGCAATGGAGTTGCGTACTTACGTATGGTAGTCTTTGACACAGTAAATATTGTTCTCCACATCTACAGTGAAGGGGACTCCATCCAAACACTCGTTACACACCACGCAGCGGAAGCAGCCAGGATGGTATGACTTCCCAAGGGCCTGTAAGATCTTAAGAGGCAAACAGCAAGATAAGTGGATGTGTGATTACATGAGATTCCCCCCCCATATACTGCTGTGTCTGATTCTTAATAATGACAGTGAGAAAAGCACTTCAGGATGAAATTACCACTCTGCAGATCTGTCAGCAAGGGGCCTTTTAAAACAATCAACTTGCTTATTTCAGTGGGTTTCAGTAGGCTCCCAATAAAAAGAACTGTGAAAATCAGGCTAACGCCCATCAGTCTTAGCTCTGCAGGGCCAACATTGCCAACAGAAATTGAAAACGGCTTCAGAGACCACTTCTTGGAAAATCTGTTGCAGCCAAATACAAGTTACTGGGATACAGAGTTAATTTACAAAACTTAACAGGCTGTGACAGACAGAATCCAAACCAGTTATTACTCAAAAAGTAAAATAACAAGAAAAAAAATAGGTGTCCCTTTATTGATTAAGGATCCTAATCCACCACGGTTACTGACTGGTTATCACCCATAGAAGCCTGTCGGTTTCTGTTAAAATTCCATCTGTATCCATGAGTTTGGATACAGATCCATCCATCTGTCCAGGCTTTTCCTATGATGACCTTGTCTACTGCATTTTAAAGGTTTCAGGGAAAGGCCTAATGCAGTCTCAGCCACACTACTACAGAATAGATCCCCTCCCTCCTGGCATCCTTGTATGTAACGCTCAGTGTGGCACTGGGACATCAAGGAGGAGGCATGAAGCCCATGAACAAGCCTCTGGGAAGAGTGAGACACAGTATCATCTTCAGGCAGCTCTCAACAGGTTTTAGCACCAGTTGCATACATTTCAGGTGTAAGAAATACCTTTGGAAGGTAATTTCAAAAAGTATCAGCTAGCTGCAGTGCTCAGCTTGGAGGTGCTAATAAAGCTGGAGATGAAAAATCTCCACAGGCCAAGCTCTCATGGCCCTGTAGGTGATTCTATGAATAAAGATCAAATCAACAGGAAATAAGAAGCGGCCCATCAGAAAAATGAACAAAATCAATTTATTTGAACCTTTTTTCCCCCTCTAATGAAGCCCTATAGCTCTCCATTCAGTGAGTGGCACCAGACTCCATTTGGTTTGCAAGTCTGTTCCTAGCCAGAAACAACTCGTCTCTGCGCGTGTGTTGCTATCTAGGCAGCTCCGTAACACAATCTGTTAGCCTGGCGTGGCTGTGCAGCCACCCCTTTGCACAGAGCAACTGCGCTTGCAGCCTTGAACAGCTTCAGCTGCGCCCAGGCCTGCGGGGCTGCAGCTCTCCACTCCTTGGCTGTACGCGGGCACCACTACTGTGCAGGCACGTTTGTTGTATGTGCGCTCCCAGGGAGGAACACGAAGGAATTAGCCAAATAAGACTGCTTAATTCCTGGAGCTCCCAGAGCTGTTTCCTTTGTGAGAGCACGTTTGATGATGGGAGAAAGGCAGACAAGCACCTGCCAAGCTTCCAGCTACTGAGCTCCACCAATGAGATATTATGGACTCTTGCCTGGGATTCTGCAATTAAGGGCCAGCTCAAAGCACGCAAGTCAGGATACCCCTCCCCGTCCCAGCATGACACAACTCTAGAAATTTGCTCTTGGGCTAAAACGAACAATATCCTTGTCCAACCAGTGGTGCCAGGATATGAGCCAGAATCCTCATTAGTGAAGTCTCCGTTCCAGCTCCTACTGAACCTCCGTCTCTGCAACGCAATAGCTACTTCTATTAGGCATATTGAGGTTCATATACATTTTAAAGCAAGAGGAAAATAAATATACTACATGATCTGCACTTCTTCAATGTGCAAGCTACTTCATTTCGTTTGGGAATTTCTGCTTAGGAAGAACAGACTAAATTCTTCCTACTTTCACCCACTGAAATGATGCCAGCAGCATCTGGCCCAACCCATAGCCCTTTGATTTTTTTTTGTATTATAAAAGTAACTCTGACCACTGGCTCCCTACAAATCCCACTGGCAATAATGCATTTTAACTGACATGGAGCAAGTGGCAGAAGATAAATAAAGCAAGTCACAGAGCAGGCGACCTCAGGACTATTGATAATGTCCCTCTCCTCGCTAGCCCATCTCTGTCCATCCACTTGACAAAGCTCTTGCTATTCTACTGTCTTACAGAGCACAGCCTCTGTTTTCCTTTACCATGGTCTCATACAAAACTGTGCTGTATTTCCCCCCTTTAGTATTAAAATTCTATTTATATTTATTTATTTATTTATTTAAACTGGCATGTGGCAGAACAACAGCCTCTCATGCTCTCAGGTAGAAAAGAAGCCCCACTTACTGTACTTAATAGAGCATGAAGGTATTTTTGTTTATTTACTGCCTCAGTTTCAAAAATTACCTTGACAGCAGCAAAAACACAATGATAGTCTGACTAGGGAAAAAGCACAATGTGTCACAGTGCACTACCCAAAGTACATGAAAAGCAAGCTACCCCGCCGTTAGGAATTTAGGTCTCTTACCATTTCCATTATGAGGTGTCCACAAACAAAGCACTTGTCTGCTGTTTGCTGAAAACCTGAATACTGTTCAAATGATAGAAAAGAAAGGATTATTAGTAGCTGCTCCTCTAGCTGCAGAAATACCTTTGAAGTGAACACTGTGCTATTTTCCAGCCTGTGCTGTACATGATAGCAAACTATACAATAGGTTTGGGAGACAGTGACTCAGAAGGCCTTCGCTTTGCTCCTGCAGCACGCTCAGATACCAGCTTGGCCTTCTGATGCACTGCAAGATTTCCATTGAGATTTCCAATGTAACAGTATTATTTTTATTTTTGAAGCCTATTTGGCCAGTTTGCATTTGGTATGCTGGAATTCACTCTTTTGGTTGTTGTTGTTAGCAAAGTAAATAACATAGGACTTACCTCCTGACTCCTGCTCAAATTAGTGACCAGATGCTCACTGACCTTAGATTTTAGACCTACATTTCACTCAGTGCTATATGCAGGCTAGAAAAATGAAGACAGGCCCAAGTAGGATTTAGCTGTCTCGTGGATATCAAGCTTTATATCCAGGGAAGAATCTAAAAGTCCAGTTGTAAGAGCATGGGCTCCCTGCACAATGTGGACACCAGTAAGGGACCTCAGAAAGATGATACAAATCCTGCCAGCCCATGCTCCAGCCTGCAGCGGGAAACGGGAAGGCTGGGCAGGCCTGGCGGCAGAGCCCTCGCGGGCTCAGTGCCGGGGGCACGGCAGCAGGGAGACACTTTGCTCACTTGGGACCAAAGCTCTGCGTTCCCTGCGTGAGTGTTTTTGACCTTAACTTTGTACTTGCGTCTCCAAAGCAGATCCTATTTCAGATGCCAAAGTCTGTCTTTAGCCCTGTGTTTAGAGGTATACAAAAAATACCAAGGTTGTCAGGCCAGATGACTGACCTACCAAACAACTACCCTACAGGCAAGAGGCATTTGCCTGAAGAACTCTAGCCATGTAATTTTGAAACTGGTATTTGCAGTGGCTGAACTCTACCTTCACCCACTGCAGTCCCATATAAGTGAAGTGCTGCATGTGCACTCTTTCCTGCCAGATGGAAGGGGTGCCCAGTTATTCGTATGGTATTGCACAGCGATGCTTATTTCAGCAATTAAAGTTGTAGCAAAGCTCACCTGAAATGTACTTTAGTTGCACAAGATAAAAGACAGGGAATGGGGAGGATGAGTGTAAACTGGACTCCTCCCAGAGCACAGGTTAATTGGCTCAGGCATCTAATGCATCCTCAGAGCCTCAGCCCAACAGAGCTTACGGCTTGCTCCATTCCCCCCTTGATTTAGTGGGGATTAACTGTCCCCTCACTTCAAAAGCCAGTGGTTCTCAGCCTAGAGCTGCCATATGTTTTCCTTTTTATTGGTGTGAGGGTATTACATGTTATTTCAGACCAACAGGTTAGAGACAAAATTATCATTGCTATGCAACAAAGTGATTATGAAGGAAAAGGTCTCGCAGACACTTTGATGGGCCCAGAAAGTCAGTAAATGATGGTATGGCAGCTGTCACAGCTCCAAAATTTACTACACACAAAGGAACACCGCTCATGCAATCTTAAGAAATTTGGAAATTTCATCAAAAGAGATCAACAAATACAGAGGCGGGCAGTCCTAGCTGGCTATTTTTGCAAGATACTTTTTTTTTTTTTTGCTTTTTGCTTCTTGTTACTGATGCAGAAAAAAGGCCTCACTGCTCAGGATGCTTCTTGGCTGCACTGTATCTGAGTAACCATCTGGCTAGACTATTTCCTAAGGTTTTGAACTCGAGGGTTACTGGAAACAGGTGGGCAGGTCCTAGTGGCACAGACAGCAGAGGATTAACAATAGTACAAACCCAGCTAATTCTAAAATCCTGCTGGAATGAATTTACCAGTACCATCTGGCTGTCATTTGATAAGGAATGCAAAGGAGCATTGACCCAGCTATTGATTAAGGAGGAACATTATTCCCCAGGAAGAGAATAGCATAGTGGTCAGATTAACGTCATTTCTTGCTAACTAGATTGTCATAAATTACACTGTTTGTCAGAAAAAAAAAAAAAAGGTTTTGCTGACACAAAAATCACTCTTTATATGACTAACTCTATTAAATTAAAACCATTATTTGTTTTTAACAAGAGAATTGTTATTTGTCAAACACATCCAGAACCGGACTACCCAATTAAGAAGACTTTGCAAAATGGCAGTAAGGCTAACAGCAGTGATAAAATATTTCATGGGCTCGGGGCCTTTACCACTACACTCTTCTCTTTTTCTGATCGCAGTATCTATCCCAGACAAACTGGAGACCTGATTCAGTGAGATCAGGGTTTTGGATTCAGCTCTGCTTGTGCTTTAAATCTATTTGGACTGGAAAAGAGTAACAAGCCTTGGATCCCAGCAGCACTGTTTTCTACATGATGGTACTACTGTGGACACTGCTGTTTAAAGGTAAACAGTAAGTTATTTTCTCTACATTTTTGTAGCTCACCTGTCAGCTTCTGCTTTGCAGCATTTGTTCTTAACTTGGAGAGTTCAAACAGGGCTGTTGTGCTAAGTTTTCAATTTTAGAAGCAGCGCTTACAAATGGAGTCTTAAAATACTAATTAAAATTGGCAACCTCTGTCTTTGAAGCACTTTATTATTATTAACCTTCACAAATCTTGCGTGTGCAATGAGACAGAAATTGTGACTTGCTCCAGACTGCAGACAAGGCAGAATGGCCTCTTTATTACCTCTCAGCACACCCAAGAGCCTCCCCAACAGTGGGTAGAAGCAGCACTGGTCCCCCAGCACTTGTGAACTAGGTAACTGCAAGAGAAGAGGAGGTTATGCTCTACAGACTTGTAGGTTCTTTTATTACTAACGTCGTTGGAGGGAGGAAAAAGAGCTATTGCACACACCAGCCCTCCCTCACAATCTGAAGACGTGAAAAACAGATTGAGGTGAAACAGTGAAGTAATACAGACTGATAGGCAAGACCATAGTGGAGAAGCCAAATCACAGCTATGCTTCCTGTACAAATGGTATTTTATACATACAATTTCATTCGGGATGTAAGCAGTACTGGGCTCAATTCTAGCCTTGCTCTATAAGGGTTTCCTATGTGCCAGTTTTTAAAAAAAAAAAAATTTTGTTGGCAGACTAGTAAGATGATGTAAATACAGACCATTCTCAAACTAGACAGAAACATTCAGAAGTCTACAGACAGTCTGTACCCAGGACAAATAAGCAGCATAATTTTGAACTTTCCCAAATATCCATTATGGATGCTCATTAAGCATATATAAAAACATTGAAAGAAGTTGTTATAAAAATAACAACTCTGAAATTCAAAGCTGAAAATGAAGTGTTACCCTCTACTCTCACTTCTGTGACTTAGAAATAAGATGCTAGTTACCAGGATGCAAAGAAAACAAGTGCATGTTGAAAAGCTGGTATATGATTTTTCCCAATTTCTTAGTTTGGTCCCAACTGTTTTCTCCCATATTTACCTTGTCCTTGACTTTTCTCCTAGGATAATAAAATCTCAACTTTATATACATGAATCAAGACTCTGTAATCAATCTCCCCAATGATGCTTATATAAAATAAGACTCTGGGAAACTAAATAAACCTTGAGAAATATGTTAATTATGCTAGAATAGAAGAGTAAAAAATAAAGTAGGAGACTTGGCTAGCTGAACTTTTCTTTTGTTTGCTGTCTACTATACTTTGATTATCAAACGGGGAAAAAAAAAAACTCTAATGATTCTGCCCAAGAGTCTTTGTTTCAATGTAAGAGGAAAACAAGTCCCCTTCTGTCCTGAGTATTTAGGCCTGTTAGTGTCCTCCTGTGATAATCTTGGGGTTTATAACTCTTCTGTCTAATGTGCAATATATCCAAAAGAAATTAACAATGAATTTTGAGCATATAATGAACAATTATGCATGGAGGATAATCCCACCAAGTACTATGAGAAACAATTTCTCCTGTTTGCCCTCAGTCCTGTAACCAATCTTGGTTGTCTACCCAGGGTCTTTTAAAGTTTGATGTTCTCATAATGATTTTTCAAAAGCAAAAACATTCAGAAAATAGCATGCCTGAAAAAGGCTTCAGGACCCAAAGTTTCTACCTTAGGCAATGTCAGATCTTTGAAAAGACATGTCGCTTCTTCTCCTTCGCATGCCTAACCGTGCCCAAGGAGAGGCTGATGCGCTTCCCTGCTGTTATGCACTCAACAAAACAAAACCTTCCTCCTGGAAACAGACCCTGGAATCTCATTCAGGCCCATTTTCTTCTTTGATGAGGATGTTCAAAACCTGCTAAAGGTTTGTGCAAGCAGATCGAGTGGGTTACATTTCAGTAGGTGTGGCAGTTGCTGCCCGGGTAATGGTATGAAGCCGTAAAAACTACAATTCACTGTTACAGCACTGCAAAGTCACCAAGTGTGATTGCTCAGCCTAGACTTGAGATTCCTACTCTTTTATGCTTTAAGGGCTTTTGAGAGGGATGATCAAGTTTTTGCCAAAATGCTTCAGGCATTTAATTCTGAAAACTAATTTCTGAATTGGGTGCTATGCTAATAATGTATTCCAACCCCAGGCTGCCTGTAATCCCTCACAGACTCTCTTCTCCTTGGTTTCCCATTAGCAGAGCATCTGTCTTCTCGCTGCTTTATTGTTTGCTCTCTGCATGGGACCCTTAGTACATGGGACACAACAATGCAAGAAATTCATGGGATCACGTTAGGAGAGGGAGAGAATATCAAATTTGGTTTCATGCAGATGGGGTTTTGTTGTTGTTGTGGGTTTTTTTTTTGTTTTGGTTTTTTTTTTTTTTTTTTTTTTAACACACATATTTAAATGCAGCGATTAAACTGAACTGAACAAAATGGGGCCTTCTCAGGCTCAAAGATACAGGAGCCTCATGGCAGGTGGCAGAGATTAAACTAAGGGAAAATAGTCCAGAACTTTACTCTTCGTCTCGCTGAAACCCTTTCATACATCCTGTTGGTTCACCCTGTCTTGCTGCCAGCAAGGAAACGCTACCGCAGCAGCTTTTCTTCTTGCTTCTGCGTTTCCACTTCGTTATGTTTGAAGGACATGGGTAGGGCAAGGAGGGACTTCATGTTCTGCACAGAGATAACAGTTGGCCTGGCCATGCACAAAACTCTGCCAAAAATCAGGAATTCAGCTGGTAGCCAACTTTGCCTTAGCAGTCAGGCATTTTATAGCCTCTGAGAAGGGAATAGCCATTTACTTCCTAGAGAGCCTACAGAGACCCATGTGTGAGCACTCACCAAGGCTACTTTCTGTCTGATTAATTAAGAGCCAATAATGATTTTCTTACCTAGATTGTCCTTAAACAAACTCCTGTGGAAGCTTTGCAGTGACAATGATCAAGAAAAAAGCCTAAAGCAACAACTTTAACTCTGCATCATATCATACGGCCCAAAATCTATTAATTTGATTCACATTGTACAGCACTTTATATTGCACAGCGCTATACTCTTGCTGTGGGTTATTTATTGTCACTGCTACCATCTATTATGTATACTGTGAAAGAAATTGTCTACATTAGAACATAGCTTCCTGGAAAAAAAAAAATCTGGATTTTATTCAAAACAGTTGTTGAAAGATTGCAATTCAAAACATAACAGCAACTAATACCAACGTTTACTACAGAAGTGGAAACATACCACTTTCTCACATATTTTTTCCTAACTCTCCCATATAAAAAAATTAACACTGTCTGCTTACAAGTGTTTGGCAGGAGTTACACGTAATTAGAAAGAGCTCTAGTTCTTTTAAGTGTGCTTCAGTTATTGTAATTTACTTTTCAATGTAATATTAAGAAAAATGGGATAATCTGACTTTTTGGATCACCACCTCAAGAGGAAATAGGGGAGTATCTGGCATGAAACCAATGACTTTGTAACACACTCTTCAAAACATTCCACTAGCAAATGTGAAGTACGGGATAGTTGCAAAAGCTAGTCCATAGTGATACATCTCAGAACCCCCCCCCCCCCACCTTCGTCTTTCCTTGTCCATTTTGTCACGGCCCAGAGAATGATTCCAGTGACCCATTTAACAATCTGTAACCCAGTTCAGGAAATGCTGAGCATCCTTTTAGTGAATACAGACCTGACTCACAAATTGACATTTCATCACACTATGTTTATCTACGTTATCACCTGGGTCTAGGTACTGCCTGTGTATTGCTCTTTTATAAACCTGAGAGATTTTTCTGGACTCCAGTTGGTCTCCTATTTCAAAACACCAATTTTCTTCAATTAGCAGACCTGCAGTTGGCCATGCCATGCAGTGTTTGCAGCATTCACCCTTAGTTTCTCAGCCTTGGTGCCAACATTTTTATATGGGCCCTAGCTTTAAAAATTTGTCCTCTGGGATGAATTCCTGGGAGAAAATCCAGACACCCCCCCCCACCCCCCCGCCAAAGTCAGTGGGACTTCTGCCACCAGCTTCAATAGACTTGTAACTTCTTGATACGGGATACAGCCCTACAGTATTGTGTTGCAATGAGGTGAACCCAAACTGCCAGCTCTACCCACTCTTCATGCTGACTCTTATTCCAGTCCAAAGTGCAAAGGCCAATCGATACTTGACTATCCCTAAATATTTTGAAATTTGAATTTTAAGTCCATCTGTAGGTTTGATGCAACACTTCAATTCAGAATATCTC
Organism: Mycteria americana; assembly: GCF_035582795.1. Taxonomy (NCBI): domain Eukaryota; kingdom Metazoa; phylum Chordata; class Aves; order Ciconiiformes; family Ciconiidae; genus Mycteria; species Mycteria americana. Next base: position 39,228,456 of record NC_134372.1, read on the forward strand.
AATCATCATTACTGTCAAATTCATTTATAAAATAAAACCCGTACCACTGGCATACTACAAACTTAGGAAAAACTAAGGAAGGAAAGTATTACAATTTTTTTGGCAGGGAGGGGCTGGAGCAAGACACACACAAGTAACAACATGAACTTCACTCCCTCATGCACCAATTACAGTAACATGCTATAATCTGTTTGCCTTTGTTTTCAGTGATGGTATTTGGGAGCACGGCAACGCTCGGCATTCATGATGCCTCTGGAACTTGAAACCACCTCCTGTCCCAACCTAGAGCCGTCAGCGCCTTCAAAACGCTCACACACTTCCTTGCACTTCTGTATGTCAGGAATATTGCATCAAATCCCTTTCCAAGCTTTGATTCCATCATTCCGTTAAACATATCAATAAACACCCATGTCTGTCTGTTCTCTGGCTGGAACATGCATTTTAATAGCACGTCTCCTAAATACAACATCCTCACAGTTATCTAGAACTCCATTTGCTCTGTTATTCCCATTAGATAAGAAATGGACACAAGCTGCAACTGTAATAATTTACCTTTTCAAATGAGTCTATTTCTTCTGAGAGAATCTTGCTTAGCAGCAATGGGCTCTCTGGCTAATGCACTAGTCCCAGTGCTCACCTCCCAAGGGGGAATCTCCAAACATTTATACTTGCTGAGATGGAAAATCAAACCTCTGACTCCAGCTGACACCAGCTTCCATTACACTAAATAAAAACTATCTTCCTAGGGCCCCAGCAAGTGGGACAGGCCATTTCCCACACTGCCAGGCTTGGAAAACAGCATGTGCACAAACCGAGAATAGCCTCGTTAGCATTAATATTTACATTGCAGCCATGCCCAGGGGCCCAAATTCGGGTAAAGGGCCTTGTGTTTGGTGCTACAGGAGATGAAGGTGCAAGCCCTGCTCTCATGAACTGCCGATCACCCAGCTAGTCCTCTATTGATGTCCTATCCCTTTCCCCCACGAAAAGCTGATCATTTCCATTTGTCACCTCCCTACCAGTCTTGCACACCCTGATCCTTTCGCATTTTTAAAATCATTGAGAGTTTTACAGTTGTGGATATGAGACAAGGCCCTGTATGTTCTCTGTAGCCAACTTCTGCATTGCAGTGGCCAGCTGCAGAGCAAAGAGGCTACCACTGTAGCAAGGAGAGTGTCCTGAGCAGGTACCAGTTGCTGGTGTAGGGGAGAGAAGGATCAGAAACCCCAGCAGAATGGATGGAGAGGAGAAGGAAGACTTGAGAGGCAGCCTGCAGGGCTGCAAGGCACAGCTCTGTTGGGGCTGTGGGCTGCTTGCCCTCCTTCTGCCACAGCCTCAGCCCTTGCCTCTCCCCAGCAGGAGGGAACGAGGCCAGGGCAGGGAGCTGCAGAGGCACCAGCACACAACCATCACAGGGACTGGCCACCCTCTGGGCTGGGAAGGGCAGAAAGGGGACACCCAAAGGCCTCCTGGAGGCTTGCAATGTGCTAAGTCTCTCCTTATGGTTGGCATGTGCAAAACAAAGTTTTTAGAGTCTTTCTCTTTGAGGATTTATGGGCAAAGTGACAGATCTTCCTCCAGTCTTACTCACTGAAATGGATGAACAGCTTTAGATGAAACTTTCAACAACTAATGACAGCAAAGTTAGCCAGAAGCAAAAACCTGGCGTGAAGAAGTTCAGCCTAAATGATTAAATTTGGCAAAGTTATAAGACAGTGAAAGAGATAATCTTAAAAGGGGAAGTTTTGGATGACCTTAGTGCTATGCACTGCAGCTTGTGGTGTCTGTAATAGGTTATTTCCAGAGCATCTGAGTGTCTTCCAGTAGTGCATTAAGCAATGTAACTAACATCTGTCATGAGGTTCATTTTCCCTCTCATCTTCTCCCTGGAGGGAAATTCTCTCCTTCCTTAACCTCTACTGGACCCCCACTCAATAATGTTCATTACCTCAAGAGAAAAAGGAAAAGACTATCAAAAAGAAAAAAGAAAAAAAAAAAGAAAAAAGAAAGATAATAGATCTAAGATTCAGGCTGCTTTGGTGACATTTTTGAAGTCTTTTTTGCCAAAAAACCCCAGTAAATTCTTTTAAATTTCTTCCATGATATTTAAGCATTGAAAAGAAAAGACAAATTAAAATTACTGAGCTATTTTTCCTTCACCCATGATTATGCAGCAATTTATCAACAAAATGGAGCAAGAACATCTGACTGGGATTATTTATTATACAGTAAGGCATTTATTTTTTGTTCACTTCACCAGGAACAGTGTCCCTGTTATGGCTAGTTAGCCATCTGTGTCCTAAGAGCTTTCAGGGAAGGATTAAACTGTCATTTGTTTTATTTCCTTTCATGAAATAACTATCCTAACAGGGCTGAGGCAAGACTTGGCTATTGCTGGACTTGCTACCTTAAGGTGGCATGAAAAAGAGTAACTGGATCTTCCCTGGAGCTAAAGCAAAGCAAGGAAAAGTTTGGGGGTTTGGTTTTGCTCTTTTTACTCCTTACACTCAGTAACATGCAATATTGCTACCAAAGTGCTCCTACTGGAAATTGCGTAGATTAGCCAATCTCTACGCCATGCTTAGGCAGAAGTGGAATTATATGTGGAAATATATATATTTTTTTAAATCTGATTGATTTACTACATTTAGCCAATATGGCTTGGGTTTAAGCACTGAGAGAATTTGCAGCTAATCAGGGCTGGAAGCAGGAGGCTGACAAAAATAAACAAAGAAGGAAGAGGTATGCCATGTCCTCCAGGTTTACCAGCCCTCACACATTGATTTGCAACCCCACACACAGAAGGCCAGCACCGTTCTCACAAGGATGACTGTGGCATGTGGCATCCCTTCCCCATCTACAACTCCACAAGTGGGTCTAAATACTTCTAGCACTTCTTCCCTGGAAAGAATGAGAAAATGAGTCGCCTGATTCAGAGAAAGATAATCTGTGCCCTCAGTAAGAGCAAACATGTGGGAAAACTATTTGCTAGAAGAATGTACCTCGCGGCTATTGCCAAAGGTTTTGATGGGTGTATCTGAGCTTTGGATAGCTTTATGGCTGCGCAGTGGAAATTGCTCATAATGAATGATAGTATCTATATTTCTCTTAACACCTTTTGTCCAGAAATCAAAAGCACTTTTCAAAGAAAGGGCCAGATTTTAAATGGTTGACGCTAGCAGCACCTCATGTCACACTTTTACGGACCGATTTTTTTGAAACAACTTGGTAGCCAAAGCTCCCTGGCACTCGCTACGCTTTAAGTGACAACTGAGCTCTCTTAAAAAATGTGACCCACACAGCATTTCACCGTTAAAGTGCAACTGCCTCTGGGGTGGACAAGACATACCGCGGAGCGGCTGGCACCAGCACTGTGCTGAACCTCAAAAGGGACAGTGTAGCCAAGGAAGGCGAGCCCTGCTCTTACAACAGGTGTCAAACATTTCTAAGGATCAGATAATGACTTTTCTCAAGGTCTTGGCTTCAAGGACCATACATAATATTGCCATGAATTCCATGTATCACCTTTGATAGAGAGAAAGAGCTGATCTGTCTTGAGTGAGTGGGAGTTAAAGAACCAGGTATCGCAGATGAGCCATCAACTACAGCTCTGGAGACTCTTCTCCAGCAGGAGCCGTTCTGACACAGAAAACAGCAATATTGCAGGAGAATTAAAATACTGACATCTATAGGATGTTAAACATTTCCAACAGTTACAATAAGAAGAAACCCATAAATAATATCCATTCTTCCCTAAAACTTCCTACATTGACTGACTGGTTCACAGCAAGAACCAGTTCAGCTTTTCTGCCCATTGTTGTTCATGTGCTATTTACTGCAGTCCCTGTGTCTTGCCTGGACTGGCCTGCAGAACATCCCCAGTATGATGCCAGGGATGATGGGGAAGAAGCACCTGCAGCAAATTAATGGGATACACAGAGGTAGCAGTGGGGATGGACAGAGCTCCACAAGAAATACAGCCCTCAGCTCTGCCCTGTGCTGTCTGTTGAGGGTGGGAAGGGGAGGGGCTCTCCTCCAGGTAGCAGGGAGGCTTCAGCCCACTACCACCCCTGCTCCCCATTTGCACTACATTTGCAAGTCAGCTGCTTCCCATCAGCATGCCTCTTGCTGGGAGGGCAAAGGAGGGGCTCATTCAGACCACTGCTGCTTTGGCAGGGCTGTGAGCAATGACACATTGACTCCTCACATCCCTCCCTGGGAATCCATGGAAAGAACAGCCTGCTGTTGCAAGCCTAACCATGTACACACAGGCCCCTCCAATTCAGTTGTTACTACATGGATTTCACCAATGACCCCAGCGTGACAGCACATTGTACCTCCTGCCCAAATTTTCTGAAGCTGCTCTGCTTTCTAATTCCTGTTATGTTTGTGTCATCCTTGAAATAACCTGGTCACAAGCTGCGGGGTTGCAACTCCACGGAGCTGTGACCAGGTTCCCATACCTGTAGGAGTATCTGATTCTCCTGATCAGTTCCCAGGCAAACGCAAGGACACCAACGGGAGACAATATTTTCTTAGCAGGAATACAATTACAACGTAGGTAGACTGCCTCTGTTTACCTCCCCAAATTAAAACAATCTTTTTCTTATGCTCTTACCTAAGAATGAGACCAGAATGTGATCCACTCTGCTTCTGACTGCATTTACTGGCCAGAAAGAGGCTGCAACGAGCTAAGAGGCAAGTCTCCCACTGCAAGAACTGTCAAAGGTACGAGCGTGTACTCACATGGCTGCTATCGGGCAGGGCAGAGGCTTGCAGAGAGGGAGGAGGCACGTCTCTGTGGAAGACCTCTAGATTCAGGGCTATGGGACAACTCCTCAGACTGTTATAATGCAAAGCAGCTCCTATAGCTCTGCTGGCACTCTCTCCTTGGCCTGCAAAGCTTGCATGGTAGTGGTCAGAGGACAGAGTACCTAACTCACGTGCCAGCAATTTTTTTTTTTTTTTTTTTAATACCCCCCTCCACCCCCCCAGTCTTTACCTTCCCTAACATCCCACTACCATACTGTCAGCAGGGAATCCCTATATAAAGCTGCACTAAGATTTGGAGTTATGGTAGATACTGAAATCCTGTTATACAGAAAAAGCATTTGGCTCTCTGCTTTGGACTGAGAACACCTCTTTTTAGAGAGGATTGGGGTTTCCAAGTGGTTAGAAGCAAGACCTGGGAATATAAAGTAGTTAAAATAATTTCCTTTTTAATTGCTACTTTGCAGCCTTTTCCTCTGACTCTGAGAAAAGCTTTGAGCTTTCTCTGTCCACAGAACTCTAAAATAGGCAAAGTTGTTTTATTTTATTAGGGAAACAAGACAATTCCCAGTATTCTTGCTATGACGTTTGCTCAGGGGAAGCTGAGAGAAGATGAAATCACTTTCTGAGAAGCAGCTGGCTTAACACAGGCAGGCACAACATCAGAATTTCATTTCTTTTGCTGACTTACGTAGCAGTGAGTCCCTTGGTCTGCTTCTCTCCCACCCCTCTGTGCTAATGGGAATCTGCTAAGACACACCTGTGGGAGGTTTGGGCTTTTAAATCTGTGCCTTATATGTCCCAACAGTTCCCTAACTTGCAGAAAGTTTACTCCTATCAGGTCCTTAACCTCAGTTTTCTTGGGAAAACCACTGCAAGTATCTCCCTTCAGAAGCCTACTACAGAACATGTCTAAGAACTAAAGAGGTTTCCCCGCCACCCCTTGAAAACTGAATGTTCTCCAAAAGACTGAGATTTTTAGATTTAAAATTCTCATGCTTAGGCTGAAATTACAAGCTAATAACAACAATTGTGTCATTAAGTCTGGATGAAAGGTTCTGATCATGGGGAAAGTACATTCCAACACAGTTCAAAATAAAAATCTCAAAGGTTTGAGCCCTTCCATCTCACACTCCACCTCTTCTCCCTCTCCCTGTGCTTCTGCAGAAGCACAGGAAAGAAAGAGCTGAAAAAAGCAAGGGAGAAAAAATAATTTTCTCCCTAAAATGCAAGCAAAACAGAAACACATTCCAATTATAACAAGAAACTTATTTTCTGCACAAAATACAACTTGTTCTTTTCAACAGGCTCCAGCTGTGGTAGGCTGAGGGTAAAGGTGTAACACATGAAGGCAAATATGGCTTATATTTTAGGAATTTCCATTATTTTTATGGATTGCATTGATGAGAAATGCATTTGTGCACTCTGACCTGCCAGTAACATTTTTGTTGTGAGATATACTTTGAATAATTCCTTTGCAAAAAGCATGGCCATATATTCATTAGAAATGGAAAGTCGTTCTGAAGACCCAAGCTTCTATATGACTGGTATTTCAATAAATAAAGGTGGTATAAATTCAACATACTGATTCACCAATTCATCACCTTCTAAGCTAAAATATACAATTCCTCTCTAATTTCAATTCCCAACCATGCCGTCCTCTTAATCTTAATTATAAATGGTCTGCCACTTATCAAACCATGCTCTGTGTACTGCACAATCCTCACCCTTAATTGCACAAATATTTTATTTTTGGTACAACACAGCTCAGCAACAAGCTTCATTTTTCTCTTCATGACTCATTCTCTATTAAAGTAAAGCGTTTATAAAAGCTCTGGGCGCATGGAGAGAAAATTAGTTGCTCCTCCGTGGCTAACAGTTTTTAGCTAATCACAATGCAGCTCCACATCACTCCGAGCAGAGCAGTGATTAAAACTGAGCCTGCAACAAAGCAACATTGTACACAGCGATGACGTGCTCCAGTCAAAAACGTCTCCGCTCTTGTTATGATTGGTATTCCCCAGATGTTTGACTTTGAGCTCTAGCTTGGCAGGCGAGGCTTTGTGGCTGCAATTCAAGTCCCAAGCTCGAGCAGCTCCAGTGTTTTTTCTCATAATTTACACTTTGTGATGGCTTATGGACAGTTATGTACTTGGTTTCATAGCCACCACTTCAAACCCAGGGCCTGATCCTTCCTTTATGGAGTTAGTGGTAAATGCTTCCCAATTCCAGCACTGGCAGGAGGCCCCAAATGACTAAACCCTCTCTCAAAGCAAACAAACCAATATAAAAGAACAATTTGGTTTAAAACCAATAAAAAAATGCCTGAAATCTTACTTACTAGGAAGTCTTCTTCACAGTACACCTTGCCATTGACGTTGTAGAACGCTTTTCCTCGTAGTCTTCTCCCTGTTAAAATACGGCACTGTCAGAATTTTGTGCTCCATCCCCAAACACAGTCATTCAGGATGCAAAGTGAAAAGCACACCCTGCTGCGCCTGCCTGCACGGCCAGTTCCTGGCCCCTCTCCTCCCCGGAGGCTCCATCCAGAGACGTGGGTGAGCGTCAGGCTCTCAGCTCCATCCTGCCTTAACAAATTCCTTATCGACTAGGTGTTACTTCTAAGTGCAGGTTATGGAACCCAGCTGATACCAGTTCCTGGAAAATTTGAAATCTAAACCAAAAAATGATTATCCTGGGGGGAAAGGCTCATTTGTAAATTGAGACAATTTTCTTAGCAGGTGAAATAACAGCAGGCATACATCCACTGCAATCAACATCAGCGATGTGTTTGTCTCTGAAGGACCAAACAAGGGATACTGCATATGGATGTTCCTGTCACCTTTAAAAATATTAATACATTAATCAATGCCACAGCAGCTACACCCACAGCTCCCTGTGATACTAAAGCAGTAAAGGCACACATGACAGAGGGAAGGGCAGAAAATCTCAGTGAAAACAAGGTATTTCATTTTCAAGTTTGAACATTTGCCATTTCATTGGTGCTTGTGGAACTCTATTGACAAAGCCTGTGATCATTGTTAACTGATGGCTCCCTTTACAGCTAAGAAATGCACAACAGACTCCAAAGAGTCCCAAGAAAAAGGATCGAAACCAGGAATTCAGAAACCACCGAGCCCAACCAGTTTTTAGATACAGCAGATCAGATCTGTCTTACACCAGAGCTGCTCCATTGAAAGCAACACCATTTTATCAGTGTAAAACCAGAGAGGGAGAAAGGAAACGGCACTCATCCTGACTCACCTTATTTCCACTCTGTGCCAGGGTCCCACTGGCCAAAGCTCCCAAACATTTGGGAGCTCTCACAAGCCATTTGCAGCCTTGGCAAGCAGATGGCTCGGTGCCTACCAGCTGCCATTAGCAGTGACACAGAGCAAGGAAGAGGGCAAGAGGCTCTGTATTTACAGGTCAACAGACGACCCCTCCCAGATCACTGCCAAAGCTTTTACTCCACAGAATAAGCCTGGACATCTCCTACCGAGGCAGAGTAGCAGCTCCACCACAAACACTGCTGCTCTTTGCGGAGGGTTTGACTCTGAGGGCCAGCGAGCTGAGCCAGCTGGCCAAGCACAGAGGGGCAGGAGTGCTCTCCACGGTTTCCATAAACAATGCTGAGGAAAATATGATTAATTTTCAGTGCTTGAAAGTGCTTTTTACATGTTGCCACTGTGATCTGATCCTGGGAAACAGTGTGTGGCACAAAGAAGTTGGGATCTGGGCTGATGCTTTTGGGAAATCACATGCTGCATGTGGTTGTCTGGTGGTTTTACTGTCGTGGCCGAGGGAAATGCTTCTTTTGTGTGCACATTCTTGGGCTGTCGATCTCACGGGCTGCTGTCTCCATACTGCTGGTAGGTGGAGTCAGCTCTTGTTTGTCTTTCTAGCTGCCTGGTAGCTCTGGTGGGGACCAGAAGCCTGGTGACATGGGCAATGCACGGAGACTGTCCCATCTCCTCTGGGACTCTTAGGTAAAACTGGTAAAAACCTACACATCACCGAAACAAGGCATGGGGCTGGGACAGCAATCAGGGGGTCACAGAGCCTCTCTTGACTGATGCAGGAGCAACTACCTCTAGATCTTTCCTCCTGCTTATCCAAGCCGTTTTTAAACCTCTCCAGTGAAAGGTAAAGGAAAGGTAAATGGAAGGGAGAGAAGAAAAGGAAAGAGGAGAGAATGGCTTTTTAAAGGCCATGTTGGCTCTGCCAGACCCAGCCTTAATACACACCTTGTCGTTAGATGGTAGAAATAAAGTGGCTGCACCCAGAACAGGGACTTGCCTTGGACATGCTGATGCAGCACTTCCACCTTGCTCACACACACCCCGGTGCATTTGTTTCAGGTGGAGAAGCACTGGCCATCACCCTCAATACACACCCATCATGGTTAGCAGCAGCAGAGATAACTAGGGACAAATCCTGAACTCCGTTGCTGGAAGGATCTCCGCAGAAAAGGAATGCCCTAATTCGGGGAGGTGTCAGCATCTCCCGAGGCACTGCAGAAGGTGGATGAGAACCCGTATCCCAGTGTGCAGAGCCTCCAGTACTCAGGTTGATAGAAATGGCCCAAATTCTGCTCCTGTTGTTTCCCTAGCACAGCATCGCTGGCAGAAGCCAGTGGGGTCAGAACGTTCCCAGGTTGGGAAGGAGTGGGAAGCCTACGACCCAAAGCAAACAAGCCAAAACTGATGTTTTGGCCTGGCTCTCAAAGACACTTGTATTATCAGATGCATTTGGCAGCTGATTGCCCGGCAACATGAAACAACCTCACCTCACCCCAGCGCAGCAAAGCTGCGAGCCTCCATCTCAGCCACCGCACAACTTGTGAGCCCCTGCTCACACGCCGCTCTGCAGGCCCCCCGCGCCTGCCCAGCACAGACAGCAAGCCCCCCTTCCACACAGCTGACGCGGTAAAAACATATCTGTTTTACACAGCACTTGCAGAGCAACACCTTTCAAAACTGAGGAATAATATCATTTTCCCCATTCAGCTGTAAGCTGAAAAAAACAAGCCACCTATTAGGGAACTGACTTGCCTAAACTCATAAAGCAGGCAAAGCAGTTTGCTCACATGATAATTACTATTATTAGCAATAATTAATAAGATAGGCCTTTTACCTTAGAGGAATTTCATTCAGGGATCGTACAATAATTATCTCATAAACAAGAAGCAGCAAGTTATCACACAAATAGCCATGGCAGCACTATATTGGCTTCTACATACTGCATTTTAGAAATAAAGGCAAAAACATATGTTCCATTTGCCCTCCAGAAGAGTTTGCTAAGTGACAGCATTGAACATGGTCTAACACCAAACTCTGCGAGTGCCTGGGCATCATGTGAAAACTGCAACCAAGAGGAAAGCGCTGGCAGTTGCAGCCAGGGAGACACAAAGCCCAAGGCGATGCAGCGTTGGTACCTCCCAGCCCCAGGGCAGCCGTGCAGCAGGGCGGGTGCAAGGCCTCAAGTCAGGGTACCCGCCTGAGCTCAGTGTACTGGACAAGGCTGTTTCACCTCCCAAGGTCCCGGAGTAACTCAGTGTCCTGCACAGCACCGGCCTGTTCTGTGTAGCCGTAACCTATTATTGTCAATCAGACAGAGATTACAAGTTAAAAAAAAAAAAAAAAAAAAAAAAAAAAAAACCCAAAAAATCCCCCAAACCTGATGTTGCTTTAGCCAGATGAGTCAAACGCCTGGCCAGCTAGACAAGGTAATATCATCCTGCCCACTGGTACACAGAACCTGCTGCTTGGCTTTCCTTTGAATGACTGAGTATAGCCAAGCCCGGGTTACTATTTACTTTCATAATATTGAAACAAAAAAGTCAAGAGTTTCTGACAAAACTTGATGCAACTTGCCAATAGCTCATTATAATAATAATGAGCAGTTATAATGAGCAGCCTAGCACAGAGTTCACAAGTATGGGGTTTCACAAACACTGTGCTTCTTTCCTCCTTCTGCTGGATACCCACCTTGGCACGTCTGCCCTGTCAGACCAGTTTTCAACAGTAGCGAGGAAGAGGCTCTGTTTCACACCGACCAGAAGAGCAGCAGGTCGGCCAGGAATGCGCGGGGGGACCATGGGACGGGGGAGAAGCCACCCAGCCTGCAGCCCGCACACAGGCATGTAACACTAGCTTTTATAGGGAAGCCCCTTTTTCCCCGAGTGCTCTTTAGAGCCTTGTTTTACTGTAGAAAACGAAGCTTACGCACTCACGGTGACAACAAATGCTTGTTGCAAAGAACTTACATTTCTTGACTGACACCTACACATTTGAGGGGTAGCGAGCGCCAGGATAAGGGGGTTCCACCACCTCAGGTGGGAGGCAGAGACCTTGCAAATGCTCCAAAGAGTGCAAAGTTTCATGTACATAATCTAGCAGTTAATAAAATGCAAGCTAGAAATTACTCTGTCCCAAGGAATGATCACAACGGGTGTTTGCAACCAACATGACAAACATCCAAAAGAAAGCAGCCTTTTGGAACTTTAAAAAAAAAAAATATATAAAATCAGAATCAGCTCTAGGTTTTTAACATCAGTTTTCACCTTTAACCAGTTTATAAGTCTCTGGTATTTAAATGTGTCTAGAAATTACTTCCTGCACAATTTTTCTCCCCTATGTGTTGCAAACTAAAAGGAAGGAACGGGAGAGCTGTTGCTTTAGTAAAGGACTCAACTCAACGATTTGGCTTGCAAAAGGAAAAATGACCTGCAGTTGACACAGGCTGTCCACAAGTATTCTCTCCAAGTCTCCACAACACTTTGCTGGGTGGTGAAAACACACCAGCCAGGAAGCCAAGATGGGGTAAAACTTTTTCCAACGCTGTTTCAAAAGCTGCTCCAGGCCTTCATGGAACAACATCTGAATCAGACCAGGTTTTATGGTTTGAGGAGGTGCTCCAAAAGAGCACTGAAAATGTCCTGCCCTCTCCTCACTAGCTCAGAAAGCATCTTCAAAGACCTCCCTGCCGCTGCTGGCAGTGGGATATTTGCCTATGGGGAGGTGAGTTTATCAAGTCGCAGCCTTCAGTGGTAGATCTCCAGTCTCACATGGGATGATGCAACCGCGTTGGGGGCTAACACCCCCCCTCGCCTTTGTAAGACAAGAGATAGCAATGTCTCACTGTCACAGCATGGTTATTAGACCTAATTATTGTTTGCAGCGTGCTTTGAAGTTGAAAAGTGCCAAGCATTATTATAATATTTTAAGTACTTTGATGATTAAAAACACGCAACCGTTGGGTAATAATCATGATTTACTAGCATTGTAGTGTAAGCAAGTTCATGTGAGAAGCCTGCATTGTCTCAGTGCCTGACGCTACTTAAAAACAAACAGTTCCCCTCTGACATAATGGGAATGCTGCAGCCCCAGCCTAGCCTCCCAGATAACGCCTGGTGTGTCCCTGAGACTACCAGCGTGCTGAAAAAAAAAATACCAGCATACTTCCTTGCCATCATGATCTCTCCTGTAATATTCGCATGATATATGTGCCTCTTGTCGTAACTTCATGCGGGAAAGTTTCAGCGTTAGAGGGAACAAAGTGCGAGATGACTAATAATGTCCTTGTTATTTCTAATGTTACAGCTGTGTGGAACAAGAGGATTGTATTTTAGTCAGAAAATGTAATTAAAGCCTCCCCATATAGAGCGCAATTGAGGAGTTCAGCTGTAGGTATCGCTGCTAAAGAGAAGAAATTCGTTAAAGGAGAGCTAATTAAAAGCCTCAACAGCCCAAGCTATCACCATGGAATATTATTCAAGTACCTGCCGTTCCCGTTGGCTGGGGACGTGCCGGGGTAGGTCTGGCCACACACGAGCACAGACCTTGGCTCTGCTGCCTCTTCTCCCACAGGGGCTCGGCCCCCCCGGGAGCCCCCGCGCAGGCGAGCAGGGTGCAGGCTGCGGCAGGACCAGGCAGGATGGCTGCGGCTGCCCTGCCGCGGCATCGGGGGCTCGCTCAAGCCCCCGAGATGGCCACATGCTGCTGCTGCTGCTGGGAAAGCAGCACCATGAGCTCCTGGCTTGCCTCACAGCAGCAACACAAATACACAGTGTCCTCCTTTAACAGCTCTTTGTAGAGGAAAAAAGCAGATCACAGTTTCTCTCATTGGGATTTCTTCCCCTCACTTCTTATTTTACAGATTGTCAGTTCTAAGGCTGAACAGGACACTCGGTGAGAACCTCTGCACTCTGGAAGCTTTAGTCCACAACTCACAGAGTTTTCTCAGCATAGCAGCCCCTGGCTCTTCATGCCTGACTGACCGAAGAACTGTGCCTATCTGTTTTAGTTAGCAATGTTAAACATGGACCTAATTGCTTGTTAACTGCTTCAGACGCCATCTCTGCAGTGACTGATGTGACACCAGCATCGTTATCAGTCTCATGTTAGCACCTTAAGTGACAGTCTCTCAAAGCGTTCAGACTAAAGCAACATGTAAACACACACAGAAGATTAATATGCAACATTTGCTCAAATATTTCCCAGCTACCATAATAGGGAATGAAAATTCCTATGTATTGCCCCAAAGCCCTGTACAAGTGAAAACACACACAAGGTGGCTTCGGCTGAGCAAACGTATCTGTGTAGCTGCTGCGCACCTGCAGCCACAGTCTCCATCACTGCTCAACAGAAACGTCAACTTTACTAGGACAAACCTGGTAATTTTGTTTTGCAAAAGCCCCTGGCATAGGTCTGGAGCTGCTCTGATTCAGAGCCGGTCTGTGGTGCCCATCCACACAGGCTGCCCACGCTCCCAAATGCAGCAGCACCCAAACACACTTTTACACCCCACGTGCTGCCCATGGGCTGTGGTGGGGCCCATCGCCGAGCCCATCCAGGGGCGGCTGGCACCCAAGTGATCTCCTGTATGGCCTGCGGACACCGTCACGACAGCACAGGGCACCACAATGGGAACCACCGTCCACAGCCTTAAACTAAACTCTGGCACAGACACTGCAGCTTTTCTTGCTGTGCAAGGTGTGACCTGCCCTCTGAAGAGCGCCTGTGTGCTCTCTAAGTACACGTTTTAATGATTGAGAAACTGGGACCAAAATAACTCAAAAGCTGAACGGCGAATGAAACAGCCAGAATCCAAACTGTTCTCTGCAAACCCGCAGGTTGGACGACAACTATTTCTGAAAAGTAGAAGCTAAACTTGAAGTCACCAGATGATTCCAGAAGCTGAAACTTCAAGAGGAATACCAAGTTTTACAAACACGGAATAAATCATTGAAAATATTAAGTAATAACAACCCACCTCTGCTACCTCCTCTACCCAGTCATCTCAAGATAAAACTGATGCAGAATTTCACCCAGGAGATGTTTACTTTCACTTGGTAGAGCAGGTTTGCCTGCCCAGGAATTAAAGATGTGCCAAAAGAAAACAAAAGTTTCCAATACTTTTTCTTCATTTGTTACTGTTTCTCCTTTACTCACGTGTGAGTTTGGGCCTGCAGTTCTCCATCCCTCCCTCTGGCTTATGACTGCCTATCTGCACAGAGATTTTCTTTACAGGGTGTTTCTGGCACTCCACTCACTTGAGAATGGGGAGCGCGGAGGCTGCTTTAGCCCCTGAATAACTGTTAATTAAATTTTTCTCCTCCGTCTCCTACAGGGGACTCACACAAAGCCACCAAGCAACGTGAGCACCACCTCTTCGTGATGGGGTCCCGCGTTCGAGCCGCAGCCCCCGTGGCGGGTGCCGGGGCAGCGCAGGGTCTTCGCAGCAGGAAGGGCTGGAGGAGGACTGCACCCCAGCCCCAGCCCCTGGGCTTGGGGAAGCTTCCATCCCCCACCGCCACTGCCCCGTCCCCTCCTCACAATGCTCAACTGCTCAGGCTTTGTGAAAGGAGGGGTGAATTTCTAGGGCTTTCAGGGTTTTTAAGATGGGGGGGGGGAAATCGATGCCAAATTCCTTTGAATAGAAGATACTGCATGTTGGCAGAAGCCACTTTTCACAGACTCCAGCCGTTTGAAATCTGAAACACTAAAAAGTGGCTACTGTGGATGTGCTGTATTCTTCTTTTCAAAGCAATCTGGCACACAATTTTGCTCCCCTGTTTCAGGACCCAATCCTGCATTCCTTTCACGCTCAGACTCCCATTGACTTTAAGGAATGCAGGATTGGATCCTAAATGTGTGCTTTACTCACACAATAGCTCCTCATGGTTACGATCTATTGAGAAAGGCACACTTTAAAAACCATTTGGAATTGCAGGCTCATCCACCAGGCCAGAAAGCCTGTAAAGATCTTCCATTATTTCAGGAAAAATGCTCGGTGTGTGAATTACACGCACACTCTCACACATTTTCCTGGTTTCAAGCTGCAGGCACAGCTTAGCTTGAGATGCATCAAAATATTTTGAGCACTGGCCTGATAGCTCATAAAGAAACCACGTGTAATTTTAGTTTTCAGAAAAAAGCAAAACTCCGGGGGAAAAGAAAGCCACCAAAGCAAACATATAAGCAGCTGAATCTTTAGGACAGTTTTTCAGAAAACTTTTGTAAAAGCTTCTAAAAGACCTGCACTGGCTAAGACAAAACAGAGGCTCGCACTGCTGTTTTTGAGGATGCTGTATATTGAGTTACGAGGCTATTACGATGCAAATCTCAAATGTACAAGCTTTTTACTTGGCCATAAACACAAAACAGTATACATTGTCCTTTCAGAAGAAAAGGTTTGCTGCTAAAATAGCAGAAGCCCTACGTAAATAACCAACATTCTTTCTGCCTGAGGTCACTGACTTGGCCTATTCAATTCCGGGCTAGTCTGGGATTTGACAATCTAAGCAGGGGAGAGGCCCTTTCCTTTTTTTCAAAAGAATGCTGGGATTTTATTTGAAATTTAAACTCTTGCAAACAAAAGGTGGCATCGTATGCTAGAGGCCTATGAAGGTAGAGTACAGGATGTGTATTGTTTTCTCCCTTTACATAGATTCTTTCAGGAAAGAGCATTCAGAGTCTGTGAACAAATTCTAATCAAATATTATCATCAGGTAGGCAAATATAGCAAGATATGAAGGAACACTTTTAAGAGATCAGGAGATTAATTTTTTTAAAATATCGATGCAGGGAAAGCACAAAAATTGCTTAAAATTATAATTTATCATTTAAAATAAATTATTTTAAAAATTTCAATTGAAAATTCCTCCATAGTTTAAGTTTCTATACTAATTCATATTTGTACACTAAAAAAGAGCTTTTCAGTGCAAATTAGCTGTGGCTACAAAGCCAGTATTCATTCTCATTCTCTATCTCAAGTTGATCTGTCCTGGAGAGGCAGATGGCAGTTAACTATTTTTCCTCCCGATTACCGTTGCCCAGCTCTTACTTGGAGTCTCACAAAAGTACACTCTTGTATAATACAATTACCATTTCTATTTCTGGGCTGTTATCCAGGCTCTGCACTGCTCTGCTCTGTGCCACCTCTCCAGCACCCGAGCAGTGTGCCAGCTCCTGCCACATGGACATGCTGGTACCACACACCTCCCACCACAGAGGACGATGCTAAGCTGAATTTGCAGCTGGTGTAAATTGTGACAGCATCACTGAATTCATCACAATTTATGCAAGCTGTAGACCTGCCCCAAGGTACTATCTTCGCCAGAAAAAAGTCTGTCTTTGCTATGCACTCACTAACATGTGGTAAAATCCAGATGAAAACAAGGCAGTTTATCAATTTTGACATGTTTGTAGCCCAGGGTAAACTCTAGACTCTCCTCTGCAGTTTACCTTAACCTGCCATGATGTCAAAATGAAAAACTTCATTATCTTCCCTAGGATTTTGCCTCATGTCAGCTATCGCACTGAAGGAAACACCCTTCTATCCAGAAGCACGCCTTTGCTGCCAAGAAACCTCGCATGTCTGCACTGAGGCAGGTCCTGTGTCTTGCTCTGACCACTCTGCATCATTTGCCACCACCAAAGCCAGCAAGCCCAAGACTGGGTGGGGAGGACGTGGAGGGTACATTTCTGCCCCAACCTAGCTGCATGACTTAAACTGTCAGTCTCCAGCAGGATTATGTAGATAGCTAGCTAGTATCTTTTGTTACCTTGCTGGGAAACCCCACCTTTCTTGGCAGGGTATCCATAATCTCTATGCCATGTTTACTCTAGTGTGGAATTCTCTCTTCCTTTCCCTCTCCTCCTACTCTTTGGTCAGGTTATTTAACCGAAAGGTTACTTAATGCTGCAGGGACAAGAAGATCTCTGACCTCTGGTACTCAGGCAAAGCGTTCCTGTGCAGACCGTATTACAAACTTAGCAGATACCTTCAAGCTTCCATATAATTTGCAAAAGTTAAAATTGGCAGATGTTTCCTTTCTCTCCCACTTATGTATTTATTCTATCCCATACCACCCATCAATTTCAGCGTTAAGACATAAATTATTTCCATGGAGCTCCAACAGAAGAACTTATGTTGAAAACGAGTTTGTAAAAACATAAGCCAAGCATATATTTAAAAACAGAAATACAACAGCCTGTATTGATCTAATAGCTATTTTGGGCCTATATATTAACATGTATCTTAAAATACATTTCTTAATAAGCTAGCAAGTGGACACACTAACAGGGAAATGTAAAGTAAGGCTCCAAATATACTTCAATTAAGATTTTTTTTTTCAGGGCTGGGTTTACAAATGCAAAAACATAAAGTAAAGAACAAGGGCAAAGCAACACGGGCCTCCCCACCACTCAACAAGCCGGGAGGGAAGGGGGTATAGCTCTTCCCCCAAGGTAGCTTCCCCTGTGGAAAGCTTTCATGGTTCCATCATAGACCCTGCTTGTTATCAGCAAAGAACTGCACTTTTCCAGCTGCTGCCCATAAGCCAGGACTTAAAAAGGAGTACTTGTCTTATCACACTATCCCAGGGTCCCAGTGCCAGCCCATTCTGTGGCAAAATAAATCCATCACCAAACTGCAGCCTATTCCAGCCCAAGTCTTCCTGACTCTGCAGGACACAATCTTCCTGAGCAGCTTTGCTGGCCGCTACCCATGCAACGCGGTGGGTGGTTTTCATTCAATGTCCAGTAAGAACCACCATAATGGCAGCAACAAGGATCCATCTAGCGCGGTATCCTGTCTCCAGCTCTGGCCAAGAGTGGAAGCTCAATGGGAAAGTGCATTAGAAACAGGGCTCGCACAGGCTGATGTGTTCCCAAGAATAACCTCTCAGCTTCCAGCAGCCAGCACTTAAGGCCTTCCTGCACCACAGGTTGCATCATAACTATTATGTTTAATAGCCTCGCTGGACCAATCCTTCTTTAATTTGTCTAATTCCTCTATGAGATCATTTATACTTTTGGCCTCCACACTGTCCCTATGGCAGTGAGTTCCACAATTTCATTATGCATTGTATGAAGCATTCCCTTTTGTTTGTTTTAAACCTCTGCTGATCTCAAGCTTCTGTTGCATCCGAAAGAACAAAGCAGGCTCTACAGTCATCACCACCAGACTAGAGAAGAGCTTTGTAAGTCAAAGCCTGAAACTTCAGTCTTCAACTGCACCTGGAAACAAGCGGGATGCAGATCACAGGCACAACTGGTATTTTTATCTAGCAGCTTTTTGAGATTCTGCTTAGGTCCTCTTTGTGCAACACAGAAGTAGACACATATAAGTGGAACTGATAGTCCCTGACTCAAAAAGTTCACACTGTGTGTGTGAGCTCCCTGCAGGAGACACGACCAAGCCACTGAGTTCTGCACTGCCTGAAGTTAATGAGCAGCCTTCACGAGGAAAACTGCTGTAATACACACGGGAGATAATTTCCATGGGAATACATCCAAACGAAGAACCCACTGTATTCCAGTAAGACTAAAAGAAGGGGGGGGGGGGGAGAAAATGAAATAAAAATAAAATAATAATAAAAAAGATGTTTGGTCCCTACTGCCATCTGGACATTCACAGCAGGGTGAGAACCCACCAGAGACTCCACCTGACAAACTTAACTAGAAAAAGTTAGGTAAACTTGTTGAACTGAGAGCACTGCAGACCCCTCATCATTGCTACCAGGTTCTTTCTTGCAAGTCATTATTCTCTTCTTCATTCAAGTTCAGCCTCAACTAAAAAATCATAGCTTAGCCTGGCTCTGAAGCAGATGATCAGAAATCTGATCAAGAGCTGGAACAGCAAGTCAGATTGCTGAATGTCATCTCTGCACAGAGTGAGCTGCAGCATCACCTTCTCTCCTAATACTTTATACATAAAAGTATGTTGAACAAAAGGAGTGGACACAGCCCAATCCTGTGGCAACATGCAACAGAGCCTCAAGGGAGATGAGCAATTTCCCTAAACTATCTTCTGCGTTGTCTCAGAAAAACAAGAATGGATTTGCACAGGAACAGTTTACTTTCTTCCTCCCAGTAGCATCGTATGCGTCAGCAGCTCAGTGCGAGCAGCATCAAAGGGTGCTGCTGCTGAACCTAAACACACCAGCAATGCTTGACTTGAGTCACATCCAGGAAGTGTTCAGCAGCCAACACCAATAGCACCCATGTGTTTGTGAAATCAAGCTGACAGTGCTCAATTCTCATTCCCTTGAGATAAACCTTCACAGTAAGGTAAGATTGTTGAGATCCACAGTGCCTAGAGATGGCATCTTGAGCAACAGCTATAACTTTTTTCTTCATGTGATAATGGAAGAATGTATCAGGGAATGGTCCTCAGGATCACAAGTGATAAGAAAGCTTAGAACGGTTAGTACACAGTGGGAAAAAAACCCCTAAGTATTCTCAGGATGGCAAAGTATTAAAACATTCTGCCAGTTTTGAAGAACATTCTTTGGGTTTAAATTATTTAGCAGTACTAGTTTTTAGCAGACTAGTTTGAAAGAACTGCACAAAGAGACAACTCTTCCCTTGCTCACACTGGTGAACAATTATACCGATGTTAATAACGTTACTTCATATTTATTCTGTGTAACTTTCAACAAAACCTTGCGAGGAGCTTAGATACGTATTTTAGACAATATTCCATTATACTTTGCTGTAAATAAAATAAAACTGAAAATTATAGTTGTACTGAATTACTGAAATGAACTTGGGCTTGCCCAGCCAATTCAAAATATAATCAGAAATCAGCCCTCCAAAATGGCCTGTCCTCGATGTTTTGTGGTGGACTGACCACAGCTTCCTGCACCAGGTCACATTAGAACTAAAACCACAAGCAGCTTCCAATCAGAGCTGAATAGGTAGGACTCCTGATAGCACGCTCACTTCTTTTGGCACTCAGGTACAATAAGGATATTGTTCCTTTAATGCTTAGCTTTCCTTTTAAGAAGTATGTGAGATTTCAGCCAATTCTCCCCAACGATTAGTTCAGGATGAATGTACTTAACTCAGGATTCAGCTGGAAAGAGCCCAAGTAGATGCAATCAATTTTCCACTAAATCCACTTCCTTCCTCTCTTCCCTACCCAGCATGAGACATCAGCTCACCACTACAGCCAGTGGTGACTAAGACAACGAAAACCTCTGCCTTCAGCCATGCTCATAGCAAACTTTGTTATTCCTTCTTCTGATTTTCCCTCGTTTTCTGTTTTCGTGTACCCTGTTCACTAGCCCAACATTGGGGCTAGGTGGAAAAGCAGCTATACAGCAAATGTGAAAAAGCAGCTATACAGCAAACCACAAACACCAAATGCATTGGCTGCTGTAAACCCCAAAGTTAATCATTCAAAACTGCACAGAATCCGCTGCAGAACTTCACTGATAAAGGATGACTTTCCCCTTCGCACATATTTAACTGGAACCTCCCCGAGGCTTCAATGTAAAGGTACTGTATGCCTGCATCTGCCAGCATACGTGCTGTGCCGTTTCTGTATGTAACACCAAATTATCTTCACCACCATCATCTAAACACCACGGTACTTCTGAGATATTAGCTGCTAGCCACTTTACTTGAACCAGCTTCATGCAGCCCAGCCTGAAAAAGAACAGTTCTAACAATAGGGATGATTTGCTACTAGAATTTAACCAGGGTAATAAAAAATAACATCTGTTCAAAAACAAGGCTTAGAAAGCATGATCTCTGGCTCTCACCTACATGCCTTCTTAAGAGTTTAAGTAGATGATTTCCACTCTCATTTCCCCAAGCGCATACATTCTCCTTTGTTAAATAACTTGTCAAAACAGCAAAACAAGTCCTGGTGGCTGTGTGTTCTTTAGGCTTTCTTCCTCTAGAATAGTGGTCTCCAAACTTTTTTGAGCGTGCTCTCCTATCAGTAAAAAATATTTGAGCATGCACCCCCAATACATGTATATTTATTTATAAGTTATATACATCTACTACTGAAGTATTTTCTTCCCGTACCCTAATGGATTGTCTTGAGCACTCTCTGGGGTGTGTGCACCCCGCTTTGGAGACTGCTGCTCTAGAGACCACTGGACTGTTAATACTGATTCAGCAAATTGTTTCCATAGGTCTGAATTTACACTGCTGTAGTTCCTAAGGTCGGTAATCCACTGACTCACTCAAATAAGTTATGTACATTATTTCCAGGAAAAATTTTGCAGGGAACGCAGTTGGAAGAGTGACAGTGTAGAGTACCCAGGCAGCCAGTTAAGTGACTGAGGTTCTATGACTATATCCAATTTAACGTTAGGACGTACCACACTTGTGTTTTAAAACACATTAATAGACACGCATTGAAACACAGCAGTCAGTAATCAAAAATGATTGTAAAATCCATTCCTGCTTTTAAACATGCATTAAATCAGATGCCGTTCACTCTGCACAGGTTCAACTAAAAGAGCTGGAAGATATTAGCGGCCGTATTCTGCACGTGCACTGACACTGTGAGTCGCCTATACCAGTTGAGTCAGCTGTGCTGTCAGAAGCCAGCAGCCACTGCTGATTTTATTTCTTCTTACAGGAGATACTTTAAAAGTTTCTCTCCTCCACTTCTTTGCCTATTTCTTGCCTACCTCATCATTCACTTTTCTTACTACTATTCCAAACACAGTGCAAGTTCACAGGAGTGTGGCAAACAAAGAGTCAAGGCTTGATAGTTTTAGGCAAGAAAAATCAGCTTAGGGGGCTGGGGGAGAGGAGGAGAAAGAAGCAAGCCTAAGGAGGCATCGAGAGCAGGGAGCATTGCTGGAAGCAGAGTCCCTGCCAGAGGAAGGCAGGGCAGCTGGGCAGACAGGAGCTGGGAGCCCCTTGCTGAACACAGGCAGGCTGCCTGCCCACGCCAAGGCTGGGCTGCAGGAGCAGGCAGGGGATGGCAGTGCTAGGGACCGACCAGCTGAGTCACAGGGGGAGAAGCAATAACAGCAGACAGGGAGGTGAGGACGAGGTTATATGGGGCCCTGAACAGGAAAGGGAAGGAATACAGGGGTTTTTGCATCTCTAAAAGGAGCTTGTGAAGACAGAAAGGAGCAGGATGGTGCACAAAGCAGCGAGGGAACCCCTCACCAAGCACCCAATGCCTCTGTGCCACCTGCACTCCACGGGATGAACAAGCAGAGGAAAGGGAGAGTGTCTGTGGGACTTGAAACCTGTTTTTGTGAGCCTGTCCCTAACACCACAAGGCAGCAAGCGCTCACAGGGGACTCTGGGAATGACTTCGCAAAGCCTAAG
The DNA here is from genome assembly GCF_035582795.1 of Mycteria americana. Lineage (NCBI taxonomy): Eukaryota > Metazoa > Chordata > Aves > Ciconiiformes > Ciconiidae > Mycteria > Mycteria americana. The sequence goes on from NC_134372.1 coordinate 39,250,823, forward strand.
TAACCTCACAAACAACTGAGTTTACCATGGGGTTTGAATGCCATCTCAGAGGCCACAACTATCAACAGCCTCCCCTACACCTTCCTGCGCCAAAGCACTCCTCCCAGATTGCATGAGCCAACAGGAGCGCTCGCAAAGCCACTCGGCAGAAGATGCTTTGAGAGTGTAAGCAACACCTATTGCCTCCGGTAGGCTTCTGCACCTCTCTAGTCATGTCACACACAAACTAAAACTTACATGCAAACATACTGAGCTACATCTTCACCTGTCACCCAGTTTTGTGGGACATAGCACAGAGAGACTGGAATGTTCTTTACCATTTCAGCTTGCAGGGTGGTTGTTTCATCACCCAATGTTGTGGGTGAAATGCTGAAGCATCTGAGCCTCCACTAGCCCAAAACGATGGTAGGAGGTTATTCTGGCCCAGGACCACAGGACACAGACCTGTTCCTCAAGTACTAAACACCCACAAGAAGAGGAGCAAGAGGACCAAGTGTCCAGCAAACACTCAACACTATTCCCCAAGGAACCCCTCCTCACTCCTTGCATGCCCTGAGCCTGCTAGGACATTTGCGGCAGGCAAGGAACACAGGGCTACACCCAATGTTATTACACTCCCACTTTCTCCACCACCTTAAGACAATAATTCTCATTGATTTATTTGAATGTTGAGCCAGGAGAGCTGGTGAGCTCTCGTGAGAGGGTGGATCATCAAGAGAAGGCAACTGTTCAAGGGATAGCACAGAGCATCTACATATCAGGTACCAGCCCCAGCCAGACTGCTTTCATCCTCTGCAGCCCAGCACCGATTTCCAGATAGGCAGCGGCACTACAGAATATCGCATTATCTCTGCTGGCTGCCAAAGCCTGCTGCCTGCGCTCACTCAGATACTGGTCCTGTGAACTGCCAAATGGAGTCAATAATCCTATAAATGGAGGAGTACTGAATACGGACTGGATGTTGGCCATCAGGGAGGCCATGGCAGGGTTTTGCTTCAGGTTTGTTTTTAGAAAGTATTTACTGTACCTAATTCAAGACTGTGGGATCGAGTTTGCAAGCATGAAGATTTCCTATTTTTATTTGTGTCAGTTCAATGCAGAGCACCCACATATAGGTTTCATGCTGGTAAAATACTAGGAGTTTCTCAGTAAAACCATAAAATAATTCCTTACTATTTCTGGCATAGTGTTCATAATCAAAGCTATATTGCAAAATTACCTGCTTTTTATACAAGTACAGGCAACAGGCTCACCTAGGGCAAACCACACCATTAACGTCAGTGTGATGGGAGCAGGCTCCTGCTGCCTAGCTAAGAGCTCATGCCTCTCCACAAAGTCAAGAATACTTTGACACTAGCTGAAACGGGATTTGGCCATGAGTGATGATAAATCTAAAAAGTCCCAGTAGAAGTCCTGGTCAAAGGCATGATTTTCAGGAAATGAGATATTTATTGGAAGGGGAAAAACATGCTTTCTGGCTAAGATCAAATTTACTTAGTTTCTTCCTGTGCTGTGTTTTGAGGGAGAGAGGCAGAGAAGAGTGGTTGGGAACAAGAGCTCTTCCCTACCTGGGTTAAAACCAAGCTAAAATTTCCTGAAAAGTCCAAGGATAGGAGGAAAACATCCACTGCCAGTAAATAACTCTGGAAAGTGACCTGTGGAAGTCAATTTACCAGAACCAAGCTGGTCATTCTATAACAGTAAGTTTATGAGCAAGCAAAACATTCAGCTCATGTCAAATACCAGGGGTCACCAAAGCACTTTCCTTGGTGCCCAAGGACAGCCCACTGCAGCTATAATAGGCCAATCCTCCCGAGTCCCATCATTTTAAATGAGAAAAAAAAATTATGGTTGTTTATGTAGGCTTCGTGCCAAGCCCGTTTCTCTGATAAGCTTCTCTGGTGCATTTGTGTCTCACATCCGATTTAGAGTCCTCTGAATACCGGAGACAGCATTCCTTAGATACTTAAAATAAATTAAAAACACAACATTGGGCTTGGACAGAGGAATGGGAACGTTATTCACGTGGCCCAGGCACTAAGGGCTCTGGGGAGTGGTGCTGGGAAAGTAGTCTTTTTAAAAATCTTACATTAGTCCGTGTATTTAATCATATATAATCCTCAAAATGGTCCTCCAGAAACTGTAAATACGCATTATTTGAGCAAGTAATTATTTTCAGTAGCATGCTGCAGCAGCTATGTATGCTGCAGCACCTATGTATGCAGCCAAGTATGGCTTGGCTGCCAGACACTGTGTTTCCTCCAGTGAATGCATCTATTTGTGATATAACAATAATTATTTAGTAACTTACAAAACTTCTCACTTCTCCAATACTTCGACCTCAGGATCTCCAAATATTTTCAAAATATTAATGAAATCAGCACAGTATCATCCATGTGAGGTAGGTGAGAAGAATTATCTCCACATGGGCAAAGCCAGACAGGCTAAGCAATCTGCCCAAGATGACAAGGAAGCCCGTAGCAAGTGGAGTAAAACTTTGTCCTCTGACGCACAGGGCTGATTTACCCCTTCGTGACCACCAACCTATCAATCCTCTCAGCTAAGAATTTTTTGTCTGTCGTCTGCCAATACCCTCTGCCAGAAGAAAGCCTGAAAGACAGAATGCTAAAGTTTGCTACCACTATTTTATAAATGTGAAGACAAACTTTACCAAAAAGTGATCTTTTATTTTGTTTTGTACATGGCAAGATTCTTACAGGAAACAGCAATAAGTAAAAGCATCCTGAAGGTGAAGAGTGGCAGTGGAAACCTTCAATCTGTAAAATGAATTTGTAAGATAAAACCCAGGCTGCTTTCTGGTGTGGAACATCAATGAATTTTCAGGCCATACAGATATCTCTCCCTTGAAATAAGCAGTAAACAAGAATTATTATTAGGGATGAGTTAGTAACCTAGCCTGGATAGGAGGCATGGATGAGGTGCAAAGCAAGAGAGTCCTTTTGTTAGCCAGCACATGAAGATGAAGATAACAGAAGCAGCAAAAACAGATTTCCACTTTGCACTGTGTCCTTTGCTAAGAGCTCCTGTCCTCGTTAGGCAGGACTTGCAGGGCAGGAGTGAGAGGCAGGTGTGTGGCCTGGCAAGAGGGGAGAGGAGAGGTCCTGCCACTGCGCTGCAGTGTCACCAGGGGAAGGGACAGCGAGAAGTCAAAGACTGGAGACAGCAGAAAACAGGTAGAAACAGAAAACTGTTCAGTTGTAGAAGTACACAGGAAGTTTGGAAAAGGAGCTTTGCTGGTGAGGAAGGACTGACTGAAGTTTCCATGGCTGCAAAGCGGTATAATCTTGCCTCCTCGGTAAGGGGATGATGAGCTGCCAGCACTCTGGAGTCTTTAGACCCTGGGAACTCGGGCATCCAGGAAAAGCCTAAGATATGCATAACAAGTCAAAATGCGAAATGACCAGGGTACAGTAAGATTTCAAACACTGCCAAGGGCAAGGGGGTAAGCTCACTATTTTCTGGAGAAAAAGGTACTGACATGCAGTTAAGATCTTTTTAGTAAAGAAATTCATTGTGCTCATTTGAAATGAAGAACAAAAAATGCCCACACAGAAGTAACAATAAAGTCTGAATTCTTCAGTAGTAGAACAAGCACATGCCAGAGCAAACACAGGCAGAAAGAAGAAGAAAAAGTCAAGGGAGATGACAAGCTGGCCTTCCCTTCTTCACGGAAGATGCATCAGAGAAAAACCTGAAGTTCAATCCTTCCAACACACCAGGAAAACAATCAGGTAATGGTGGCCCACAGACCACACTTTGGGTCAGTCCAGAGCCGTAATGGTGAGATCCACACATCCAAAGGGTCGGACAGAGGAAAGACTGAGATTCAGTCAAATGACAGGAAAATATCCAGGTGACACACGTTTAGAGGGGAGGCTAAACACATGAGCATGGACATGTTTGTGTACATGGATAGGTTTGTGCATGAAGACCAAATTTACCGAGACAGGCACCGGAAAAGAAATTATCAGTTGGTTGTGGGAGGAAGAACTGATTTACTGAGTGCTGAAGTGATGAAGGACAAAACTGATTAACTGGCACATGTGGAGACAGAGTTGGTTTATTGTTGAAGAAGTGATGATGATCTATATTAAATTAGAAATTATTTCAGGGAGCTATAGCATTCTGGGGTCTAGTTTTCAGATGAGTAAAGGATCAAGGACATCACTAAAGCATTAACTAGGCACTTTGCAAAATATATAGGTACAACGCATAGCAGAAACATAGATCATTAAAATTACAGGAAGCCAGCCGTGTGTATCTCCTTTCATTCATTTTCTTCTTCCTTTTTTTTTTCCTTCCTGTTCTTCCCTTTGTTTTTAGGTAATACTTAAAAATTATGGAACCTGGAAATAGGAAACAGAAACATCTGTTGATAATGTCAGTGACTTGCCTGCACTCTATTCTGGATTATCTGGATTTCTTCCCCTTTCAGAGATGAACTCAACAGCAGCCCAAGGGAATCTTTTCTTTTGGAGAAACTAAGATGTGTTCCAAGAAAACATTTTAAATGGGCAGAGGGGAAGGCAAGAAAGAGGAGAAAAAAAGAGTAGAAGGGAAAGATGAAAAAAATGCACAAGAGATGTGGGTTTCAGACTAAGACAATCAAGACCTGCAGATAATAGATGCTGATAAGGAAACAAGGAAATGTTAGCAAATCTTGTTACACTAAACAATAGGTGGCATTCCAAACACACAAAACTATGCAAGGAAGTGATTAGGTTCTCTGTGGTTTTTACAGAGAAATAAAAACCAGGCAGAAACCTTGTTAATTAGAGTATATTTTTTGTACTTTATGTGTTTTCCAACCCCTGAAAGGATCACAGGTGCTGTCAGTGATTGGTTCCACATTATGAATACAAAAATATTGTGGGAGGAATACATCTATGGTCAGTCAATCAACACAGAGAAAAGTTTCCATCATTAGTTGCCAAGCAACCCCCACCAATTAAAATAACCATCAAAAGCCATGCATTTCATGCTGGAATAATTAATAGCAGAATGCAATTACTACCTTTCAAGGAAACAAGGAGACAGAGACAAACCACCAGCCAACTATTCATCGCATGCCCTCTGATAATCAGAAATAGGGAATGGAAATGTTTTCCATTTCTCTGCCAGCTAGCTACCTATCAACACCACCTTTCCCTAGGGTTCAGCCTCCAGATCTAGATCTACCAACGCTAGCTGCCAAAGCAGCCCTCAGAGAAGAGTGATACTCTGTATTAAGACACACACACACACACACACACACACCCCAAAAAAAAAAACCAAACCAAACCAACTTTAAGCACATGCATCTTCAAGCATCTGAGATGTCCCCATGGAAGTAAGGCCCAGGACTGGGCCAATCAGATGAGCCACCCTTAAAAAACAGGTTCTCTCCGAGGGTTGAACTAAGATAATTTGAAGTAGTCACAGAACTGAAGACCTTTCATGACATAACATCTAGTAGTCTTGTCTGTAGAACAGACACAGTCAATGGACTGGTGTATTTATCTGAAGTCAAGCACACAGATCAATGCCCTGCTGGACCAGAGCTAGCTGGGACAACAGAGAGCAATGCAGAGAAACTACTAAATACCTCCTAAAATGTAAAAAACAACTAAATACGTTCTAAATAAAGGAGAGTTTCCTGTGTCAATCCCATCTCAAACATTTCTGATTACCCTTTTCCCATCCCATCCTTTTTTGTTTTTCTAAAGCCTGGAATATTATCAGACTAACCATGGATCAAGATAAAGGAAACATTTTTCTACCAATTGGTACCCGAAGGTACTTGGGCTCTTATATGGGCTGGTATCCAAGTTTGACTTTTAATTACCAGAAGACAAGATTACATTCCTTTGCTGAGACTCATTCATGGTTCAGTCTCTTGCGCAAGGTGAACCCAAACCGTCTGAAGCCAGCTGTCATCTCTACCATCCGACTGCCTCTTTTTAAAGCGAGCACCTCCCTTTCCGTGAATTTTGCATTAATGGGTTTGTCTGGGACTGCAGTTGCAGACATACCTGAAATAGCTTTTAACTATCTGTCTTGATAGGTGTTAAAACAGAAAGCACGGGGCTAAGCACAGGCTGTAACTTATCCCAAAGACGCAGAATGACTCAGGCAAAATTCTGCACTCCTGCAGCAGTGCTGCGAGTTATCTCAATTACACATCTACACAAACCGCAGTCTTAGCAGCACATACAGCAAATACTTCTGTCCTTTTTCCTAACCAAACTTGCACCTCTCCGAAGTGCTTGGCTTTTCCTCTGAATCACACCTCAAAGTAACTGCCCCACACACAGTGCGTCAGGACCTACTGCCAGCTCCAGTTATGGCTTGGAAACCACCAAACATTCAGGTGGCCGTGAATTCAATCTGAACGTGGGGTCTGAGTTGGGGATGAGTAACAGTCGCAGTTATGCAAGTTGAGGGCATCCAGCTCTCATGCTCCAGGCCACGGGGGTCGGGGAGGAATGTTCCCACATGCACAGCACTGAATCACCCGCCGGCTTGTCTTCCCCTGAGCACCAGGTATTAGCCAATGGCTCTGGCAGGATTACAAACCAAAAATCCCAAATTCCAATCTACTCCGGTCCGACAGTATGTGGCTAGAAAATGGCAGGGAAAAGTGTGCAAGGACATTAGCTACCCAGCAGACTTTCACTGCACAGCAATGTACCCCTTGCAGCAACACTCATTAGCTCCTCTCCCTGAAGTGTTCTTGCTGTGTTTCCTTGGTGCTGTGGCAGTCAGATGAACAGATACTGAACCTGCAACTGCATCACCTAGAAGTCAGCCACGAGGCACTTAAGAGTTAAAAGCCACTGACATACACACATATTTGTACCACCGATTACCAATTCTAATATTGGTGGACACACTGTGTAGAGCTCAGATTTGACACTGAATTTTGTTTTATTCTACATGAAAATCACATTCACAGAGAATTTAATTTAAGGTTACAAGGCAAGTACTGGCAGTGTGCAATTTGGATGCAGTGACTCATGCCAAACTTATAAATATGCTGTGGGGACAGAACAAATATGAATTGAAAATGAACCTTCCACTGGGAATTTGGGTATTTTAAAAACTCACCAACTGCTGATAAATATACACTGAAGGGACACAGCTCCCTTAAGACATTCTGTGCCTTACTACCACCAAGAGCAAACAAAGTTCAACCCGGGGCAGCAAATACGCAAAAGACCATTTCCAGTGTCAGAAGGAACTTCTCCCTACAAGCCAGCACATGAGCAACCTGCTATTAATAGACATCTACGTACAGTAGCACTGAGCAGCCTCAGTCAGAAGGGAGCCGTTGCCTCCCAGACTTAATATGAGCAAAAAGGCGGGCTGTGTCCACAACCATGAACCAATTCCCCTCCCACGTCAGTTGGAGGGCACAGGTTAATTCAGAACTGCTCTTTATACCTTCAGGGTAACAGTACTTAGTGCTGCAGTTGTCCCACTTGGGCCTTTTAAAATGGCCATGCTGTCAGCCCTTGCTGTGATTCTCCTCTTAAGAGGCTTGTAGCCATGAGCTTGTGAAGTCTGGACAACGGCTGGTGCTGAGACAGCAGCAGCAGTGCCAGTAGTCAACCAAACTGCGATACCTTTACGAGCTGTCCCTTAAAATAAAACTGCTGTACAAAACCCCCATGAGTGCTCCAGTCTGATCAATAGCTACCAGGTAAGAAATGAGCTGCATACCTTTGGGATTATACAGTTTGCTTTAGGCTTCTGATTGATCTTGCGGTGATTTCCTGTGCCTTAAAACCAGTGGCAAAAGTGCAAATTAAAGACAAATGGCATGCTCAAACATTTGCCTTCATATAAGAGAGCAGAATGTGTCCCTGGTTTTTATGGTGAAATACATGTCAGCTTTGAAAGTACAGACTTCAAACCCTTAGCTCTGCAAAGCTCATTCCCTGCCCATCTCCTACACCCTCAGAGTAACAAATAACAAACCAATATTCCTCATTGTAAAGAGGAATATTTATCTTACTGCAGTTTCTACAATCATTGCCACTGGATTAAAATTTTCAGCCTGAAACGATGCTATGGATGGCATTATGATCTGCAAACTGGAGGCACCTGATAAGTTATCTTCTGTAATGAGTATCAAAGAGAGGCCATTAATTCCTGCAATGATCATCTGCACTTAAGAGCACACAAGTGATCTGGCATTATTGCAATTATTCTTCAAGAAATCCTGTCATGCTCTGAAATACTACCAAAAGTAATTAGATGATGAGCTTTTCAGGCAGACATTTTTCAGCCCTTGTCTACTGTAAGCAAAATCTGCAATTGAACTCCTGCCAAAACTAAAATTTTACACTTAACAGAAGGGACAGTATATGTTGTTGCCTGAATTTGTCTCTTATTTAAGATTCAGCAAAGCATGCTTACATATGAGTAATATAACATATTTAAGCACACGTCTAAGTGTTTTGCTGAATCTAGGCCTAAAAGAGGTTCCACTGGTGTTAGGGCTGAGAAAGGATTTGAATCTACATTTAAAAACCATCCTAACAAGCTTCAGTTGTTTTCTCAAAGAGATTGTGGATAAAGATCTACATTGAACTATTTGATCCCAAGGAAACCTTGGGATCAAATCACTTTGGCTTTTACATTACCTGAAGAGAATTATCTGACCTCTGAAAGAAGCTATTTGAGGAGCATGGCTTTTTGCAGAAGGCAATAAGGGTTTACAGAGAGACATAACAAAAATTAGCTTACAGATGCTGAACTTGCTCAGTTATGGGAGCAAGGCTCAACTACCCAAAGCCCACTGAACACACTAAAGAGGCAGAAATGCAGCGTTTTATTTTAAAACATAAAGTGTGCCTGCTAGGTAGATCATTTACTTTCCCTTTCCATTCTTCTTCTGACCTCAGCTCACTGGCACAATTTTCTTTTTTTGAGGAGATCCCGTACAACTCTGAATCAATGTATTACTGAGTTTTATCCCAAAGTTGTCAGAACCTAGGAAGACAATGAAGAGATTTACCATCTGAGCATTCTACCAAAATGTCTAAAGGGGACAGAAGTCTCCTGTTTATTTAATGTGTCTCTGAAATATTTCCTCATCTTTCTGCATTCATGTTCTCAAGAGCTAAACACCATCACTGCAGAAGAGCCCTGAGAATCCATCCTTGCATCCTCACACTTCTACACTAGCAAGACTGCAGTCCTCAGAGGTGCCTGCATCTGTGAGTGTATTTTAGGTTTTCCTCTTAATTACAAGCAACACAAACCCTCCAGCAATGGTGTGATATACGATGGTGGGAGTTGAAAAGGACAGCACTGGGGCAAGCACTGTATGCTCCCTGGAAGGCACAGGATGGCCCATTCTGCCATGTGCTGCCCTTTTCAACCAGGACACCCTGACAGACGGCACTTGGCACTGAAACCAACGTTAAACTCAAAGAATGCCTAAGAAAGGACTCTGACTCAGGCAGAATTTCCTACTGAGGGTCTCTTCCCGCTTCTCTGCATAACTGCACTTGTCTTTGCTGAGCTGAAAATACTCACTGCCGAGTGCTGAAATGAGGCCCTTGGAGGCTCCATCACTCATTATCACATTTCAGCCTGAGTGGTCTCCAAACCACAACTTTTCCCAAGGGTTTAAAAAAATAATAATAAAAAAATATATTTCAATTGTAGCTGGTTAAGTATTGGTCCCTTATCTAAATCGGATGTCTTCAGGTACAGAATTTTTCTTCTTCAATTACTGCCTTCTACTTCTACATTCATTATATTGAAAGTAAGACTGATAACTGCTGGAGGAGAGTTTGGATCATTCTTGTTATCTGGGAAAAAAAAAGAGGAAAAAAGAAAGGCAAGCTTGCGCTCTTACTCTATCTCAGATTTCTAAGTATACATAGGAACCAGTGCATAGGAACCGTTTTAGGCAGAGAGTACTAACTTACTTCTCCACTCTCCTGCCAAAGGCTCAGAAGGAGCGTTAGTCCGTGTGCTGTGACCTCTTGCCTAACAAAGGTCATTAATCATCACCCAGTTACCTATGTATTGAATCTAAAAGCTTGGCTCAACGTAAAACACCCTCCAAAGGGAAATTTGGTCTTAATTTGAAAACAAAGAAGAACAGAGAATCTGCCACTTCTGTTGCTATTTCGTTCCAGCAGTTAATCACCCTCATTGTATAAAAACCGTCTTTGATTTCTTATTTGAATTGTGTAATTTCAGCCTCCAGAAAAGATCTCTTGTGTTTGTCTCTAGTATGTATGAGTCCACTTTCTAATGCTGTTTTCTGGTAAAAGTATTTACGAGCTCCAGCCACATGTTCCTCCCATCGTTTCTGACAACCAAAATACACTGGGCTCTCACGATTAGCTTTCCTCCAGCCTTTAATCATCTATGTAACTACTTCCGGACCCTCTCCAGTTCTTCCTCATCTCTTCAAAGGTGGGCACCAAAACTAGAGTGCAGAATTCTCACCTGGGTCCCACCAGTGTAACAGTGAAGGTAAAATGTTCATAAACTGAAGTACTGTGAGAAGTTTGCATTTGGTTGCTTTTACAAGAGGTCCTGTAAAGCCTTTTCAGCAGCACACTCCAGGATGCAATTCCCATAGATTGGACCTGCACACCTCATTGTCAAGGTCTGGATCTACTGGCACCGTCCTGAATCACTCTGTTTTTTCCAAGGACCGCACAGCCCCAAATAAAGTGGGAAATCAAAGAGTTAATGCAAGACCCTCTTTCCAGTTATGCTCATTTTGATACTATTTCAGAGCTGAGTTGAGAGGAAAAGCTCTGCTTTTGGCTCACAGTTGTATGTAGCTGAACCTAAACTTAGATCAAGTTTTTTTACCTTCACTCAGGCACTACTGCCACAGTAGCAGCACATCCACCTTTCTGGTGCCTAACATAAGAAAGTCCCCACACACTCCCCTTTTGATGGGATTGTATCAGAGGTTGCAGACAGAAGGAAATCCAAGCTCTTCTTGCTTGCGAAACATCCTGGCGGATGATAGCTGGGAGTACAGTGAGCCCACGAGCAGTACAGTGAGAAGCTCAGAAGACAACCTGGAGCACTGTTTCCTCGTGCGTGTGCGTGACTCACGGAAAGCTGCGTGAATCACGAAATTCCACTGGCACTGTGGGGTGGGGCAAAATTACGCTCTGAACAGACATGTCTCAAGTCGCCCTGTGGTAGATGTACACTGGCCACACACACCTCATCAGGACAGTCAGAAAAGCTTGTTGTGCTTTTGAATACTTAAGTTGGGTTTGTATTTTGCTGTTAAAATACATTCCTTGGCCCTTATACATTCTTCTGAGGAACAAAGTGACCTGTGTACAGACCCCTGCAATAGCAAATACGCATCCTGACTACTCAAAAAAAACCCAACATGCCTGCCCCACAGAGGAAGCTGGAATTCACCCATGCAATTAGGTTAGGTTAATGTTGGTGATGAGTGGATAGATATTATCCGATATCACATTTTGTAATCCTCTGCTAAGCAGGATGCTGTTCACTTTGGGAGCCAACAAAATAGCTAGTCATTCACTGTCAGACTTGAGCAAAGTCAAGAGCAATCCCTGAAGGTTTGAGGCGAGTTTATTCTAGAACCTGGTAATGGTCCAGAGTCATTTATAAAGATCACTAAATTCTATGTTCAGGCTGTAGGTTTCTTTAAACCAATATTTATCATACAAATCTCAGGAGAGAAGACAACACTTCTCCTTTCACAAGTGAACTTTACCATGATCTTTTCATTATCAACTTATTTGGTTCTTGGTTCTACGCCGATAATCTTTTACTCTTTTTCTAATCCTTAATTAATCCTTTTTATAAACAATTTACACTCAGCATATTCTGCTCAGAGTAAATCTTTTGCTGTGTATATGTAGTGCAACAAGATCTTCAACATCTAGGCAAATATTTTCATATATTAGGAACCTAAATAAATGTGTGGGTATATCAAGAAAAATTACCTGACTCCTGAAAATTAAGCTCTCATTCTTCCTTTGAATTTGGTGGGAATTTGTGAGCTCTCAGCAGTTACGGAGAAGACTGAGGAAGTTTCCAACTTAAGTTCACAATGCTTGACTTAAGGCAAACACTTCTGAAAGTGCTGCCCTGAATTTTCCAAGTCCTGTTTCCCCTGGCAAAGATATGACTTTCCCAAATCACACACAGAATGCATTGCTTTCAGATGCATTCAGATTAAAAGAGAAACCTAAAGAGGTCCTGAGAACAGCAAGGAAAAGATAGTGATTTACCTGTAAGTTTTCCTCTACAAAAATAAAATATTGTAACAGCTTAAGGTGTTTCAACATGCGGTTTCTATTTGTTCTTACCACATTTAAACATAAGAGAACAATTTTTGAGCATTATGTATAAACCAAAATGACAAATATACATGCTAGAGTTGCATTTGCAAATACAAAGTGAGTGAAAATACGGTTTTGGCTGCACAAATTTTATTGTTTTTCTGTAAAAATGATAAATGCACATTACAGTTCCATAAACACAAGTGATTTAAAGTATGTGGTGATTATAAAGGCCAGGTTGAAGCCATTTTGTAAATGCAGCCCTTAAAACAACCAAATACTACTTTTCTGGGCTGTTGCTTAAGAAAACACCATTGAACACTTACAGATGGCAAATAAAAAACAACTTTTGAAGCTGGAGTCTTGCATGGGAATTTTGCCTCAGGAAGCAGGCAAGATGAGCTCTCACTTTGTACACTGGTTGCTACAGGAATATGTATTACAAAAGGAAGCTACTTAATAAGGTAGATCTGACTTACCACAAGAGCAGCACGTGAAGCAGTTGGTATGATAGAGGTTACCCATTGCTTGGCAAGCCTGGCTCGCTCCATACACACCTTTTCCACATTTTATACAAATACCTACAAAGCAGAAAGAGAATGAAAGTTAGAATCCTCCGCAGCTCCTAAAAACAGCTCCGGGCTGTTGATTCATAACACACCCCATCAGGCCCTAAATCAATGAACTCCTCGCCCTGAATAGATTCAAGTACCCAAGACAGCAGCAGGCAGCTTGAGTGAAAAACAAATGCATGGAAATTAACTCAAAATAAAAGGGGGGGGGGGGGGGGGGGGGGAAGCCCCTGCTGCTGTTTCAGTGCATGGAGACTGAGGCTGGTTAAAAACAGAAATCCAAAGAAGGCAGGTGCAACGAGGGGACAGAAAATCTGCACAATCCCTGAAAATAACTCCTTTTGCCCAAGAAATAATTTAGTGAGATCTTCACAACTAGGTGCTCCTCCACATTATATTCAATAATCACTAATAAAACAACAATTCAGTCCAAAACCAAAAGAATTCTCTTTGCCCCTTTCCAGCAATGCAACATCAACAGCATTGGTCCACGGCGGATGCCATGCAGTACCGGGAAAATAGGTCTGTCAGTCACGTTTAGTAATTGTTTAACTTTCAATGAATAGCAGTACGTAAGCTCATAAACATAACAGGGCACCTTACAAAACAGAAGAGCAAGGCTTCTACCTTCCTTATGGTCTAAGGGCAAAAATTCTGGCTGGCAGTTTCGCTTCAGCAGGGTCAGAAATTCACTTTTGCTGCCCAAGCCTGCTCTTGGTGATGCTGGGGATGGCTCCCATTAAGCCCACATGAGACCAAAGGACAAAGAGCCAAGGTAGCACTGGCAAAGTCAGCAGTTAGCTCCACACATGGCAGACTCACAGGAAAGGTCATGATTTCAATAAGCTCTACAAAGAGGGTTTTTGGGGGTGTTTTTTCATTTGTTTTTAAAAAGCTTTTTCCTCATAATTACAGCTTTAAGAGTCTTTTGCCTATGCATTTATTTCTATCTATGCATAACCTCTCTATATTCAAACCAAGACAGGGAGATAATTCAAGAATCACTTTGCTTCTGTATCCCCATGAAGAGGAAATGAAATACTGGAGAATTTATGTCCTTTTCTCACATACTTGAGACCACCGATTTTAAGTTTTTCTGAGATGTCCGTTGGTGTCTATTCGATTGTAGCAGGACAGTACCTCTCAAGACAAGGCTGTGTGATTTTTAAAACACTACAGTAGAAAATAAAAATTGACATTTTTGCCTCATACAACTCTATAATGAAGCTGCTGTGCTCCATGTGCTGTTTGAGGCCCTATTTCTACAAATGCACGAACAAGCTTAGCATTAATCATTAGCATCAACAAAACTGCTAATATACTTAAGAGTCTAGGAACTAGAGAACTACGAAATTGGGCTTTAATCATCCAGAACTCTCCCCTGCTGTGCTGTGCACATTTTATACACACAAACACACAGAAATACAAATGCAAGCTGCTCTGGGGGGGAAATCAGCATATTATGAACTGGTAGAAACTTTAATAGCAGAAAGAACAAAGTTAAGCTAACAAAGTGCTTGTGTCTCAGTTCAGTTTCCATGGGTTTTGCTTTTATTCACTCCCAGTACATGAATTGGCATAAGCTGCCATGCCACATGCTGTCTGTCCCCGGCAGGTAGCTGTACAGAGATGAGCAAACCTGGCAGGAGAGCAGTACCCAGTAATACAGCCGAGACTTCATCCGGACTCTCCACAAGGAAACAGTCATAGACAACACGATGCCCATGAATAGCTCTACCCCCGCCAAGCTATTCAAGACACATTTTAAACCCCATTTCTGAAACCAAACTGTTTCAGTTCAGTGCAGCATTAAGACAGCCACCTGTATGGGCTGTGTAGTGTGATCAGTTTAAATGGGATTCTGTCAAGTTAAATTATATTTGAAGAAAAAAAAAAATCTTCCTATGCTACTAATATGCAAATACTGAAATGGAAAGACCTTTCATAATCATGGGTTTCCTGGTGTTTATACCTTTAACTCCCTCACTTCAAACCATGAAGAGAGATTAGCCTTTCATTCAACTAGCTCAGCATCCTGGCACAATGTTGCCATTTTGGACCATGAGGACATTTGCCAAACGAAACAGTAATTTTAAAAAACAATAAATCTGTTAATAATAGATTTATTTTTTTAAAATCCTAAACACAAAATTTCAGTGTTCCAGTGAAGCAGGAACTAGAACTTTAATATTATCAGATACCGACATCCCAAACTAAACCTGTGATACAAACTGGCTGCCAGCTAGGTCCATCAGTTCATTGCAAACAAAGTATTAAGAAAATGTTGGCCTTTAGGCTAGCTCAGCTCTGGTATAGGAAATGGGAATTTCAGAATATTTTGTTGCTTATTCAAGGCTATTACGTCTATTTATTTATTTGTAACCAAAGGTTATGAAAAAGGTCTGCTATTTGCCATGAGTTAACGGTTAACTGCTGATGAAAGATGGTTATTGATTACTGTGGACACTGTGATCAGAAAAGGCATCCCATCAGCCAGCAGCTGCAGGAATTGCTCCCAGCAGCAGCACAGCAACCACAAACCTGCTCTCTGCCTCATCACATACCACAAACTCCGCAATAACCCTGGTCCCTCCTGGCCCTGGGGCAGGAGGGGTTGCACACACAGCAGAGAACACGGGGCTCACACCAGAAATGAGCAATCTGTTACTTCAGCATCAGGTCTTGGTATGATGTTTCAGTTTGCTCTTGGCAATGGAGCCAGAAGAGAGCCCTTTCAGAGCTCCCCAGCTACCTGCACCCTTCTTGCCTATCTTTTCATGCCAAACATGTACCTGCAACTGGCAGCTATCGATTATCTCTCTGACTGTGAGGTTACACCGAGAGATCTACCTTTTCCCATTTACACTTAATATTACTCAAAGAGGAGCAGAAATCCACAGTCTGTAATTCTCTGGCATTTCTGTCTATGAGCTGTCATGCACAAATCTACTACAGCCATGAACTGCTTTGATAAATGAAGCTATTGCCTCATTTCTTTGCCATTGCTCCACCAAACCATCAGAAGCAAAAGAAGGATTTATTGTGGATGTTAAACTTACGCTGGCCTCTCCAGCAAGTGATTCGTTATGAGCAGCTGTCAGTTTGTTAACTCATTTTCTCTAAGAGACTAGTCATTAACTCCAGGAATGAATGACCACAGAGACGATTAGCATACTAAAAAAAGCGCATGTATAATTCCAAAAGTGTATTTTGGAAAATATATATGCAGCTGTGGTGCGAGTATAGTGTGAGCTCATAATTGCCTAGGAAAAGCACTGATTACATGGCTGTTCAGGTCTGGTTTTCCACCAGTCACAGCCCAGACTGCACACTGCAAGCTTGTGAAAGCCTTGACATAACAGCTACATCACTTTTTCCCCCCCCAGATTTAATTCCAAAGCTTGTTAAACCGCCTATGAAGAATGTTCCGTTACAGAGCAAGCATGTCTCGTTTCTGACACTTCACTTGACATGACTTCAGATCAACTGCTTCAGCCTTTATACAATTCCTTGCCCCTCCTAACACCTCTATTCTACTGTGCCTCCAACTATCCAACTGTGCCTCCAGTTCTTTAAAGCATCAAACTGTTGCATTTCCACCCAGGTCATCAGCTCTCCTACAGATCTGGTGTCTCTCTTTAGCTAGAAAAAGATGTTGCATATACCCAAAGTCTGCATAAAGGTTGGCTGAGCAGGAGCACAGTGTCACAGGTTCCTTCACTGCAGTGAAGAGATGTTTTCATCCTCACACAGTGTTTAACCAAACATGAGAATAAAGACTGAACGAACACACTCTGTGGACAACAGCAAAAGATCGCCAACAAAAATGACACTAGAAAGAGAAGGAGCTCCCAGAGACTCCCTGCTGGAGTTAGCTACAGCACATTGCCAGTGCTCCCCGCACCTTTAACCAGTCCACTTGACTGAGCTTGACTGTGTCAGTCAGAACAACATCTCTGGACTCAATCAGGCAAGCCTCCAGCACTGTACAGCAACATCACCACCAGAAGCAAGATGCTCTTCTGGGTAACTCATGCATTAGCAAAATGCTAATATCAGCACCAGGAGAAAATAAGACAGGTATTTTCTGATGTAGTCAATTGTACTGCTCCAGACTCAAGAGACCAATTGCAATGCATTATAACAAGCAAAGGTATGAGCAACAACCTAGAGAAGGTATTAAAGCTATATGATTTTTGTTCAGCCTGCTATAACATACTTATAAGAGTTCCCTGTAGTAGCCTACGCATTAGAAGTTCAGTTTGGGACCTGTACATCAAATCCTGGAATGCTCTTTTGACCATGCCAGTACAGGCTGGTACTTCATTGCAGACTTCACCAGGTACCCAGAATTGGGGAAAAGGCAGTAGACAAAGGTTAAATGGAGTATGTGTAATGGCAGATATATAACCGCCTTTTGGCCAAGCTTTGTCCTCAGACGCGTGTGGAACTCAGCCTGTGCCTAATGCCATCCTCACTTAACCTGGAGTCAAGGGTTTAGCACAAATGCAAGAAAAATGGTACCATATGGCCTCTCAACTTCAGTACGCGGCAGCTGCGTGAGTCAGAGGGGGAATCTCGCTATCACACTCCTTGACAGTGCGCCACAGCTCAGGGACGAGCTGCAGCTTTACTGTCTTACAGCCACACCGTATCTCCAGGATAACTGCTACATGCTGCCTACAGTAGGAAACAACCAAGCCCTGTCGTCAAGAATTATGGTAAAGCTAAAATTAACAACTAACACATGGCACAGATGAATCCCTCCCTGCCTCTGCAGTTCTGTTCATGCTGCAGTACCGGGAAAAGGGCGAGTGAACGTCACACTGGACTACTGCAAAATCCCCTTTTTTTCTCTCGGACAGGAAAAGACCATCTCTACGTAAGTCCCCAACAAGCTTTTCCACACCTGTGGCCTAGAGCCAAGGTGCAGGGCCAGGGAAATGAAAACCTACAGCCCTGAAGCAGGAAGAACAAAGGAGGAAGGAAGCCTTAACTCAGCTCAAGAAATCAAAATGCTGCAAGAGTGGGGAGGACTGTGGAGGGGCTGTGTCAGACGCCTGCAGGTGTCACTGGCCACAGGAGGTGCTGCCTGCAGCCAGTGATCTCATGCCCCAGCAGGTTTTACACAGGGTGTTGCTACTACCTTTAAAAAAAATATTCTGCTAAGAAGCTAGGTAAACAGTGAAGCATCAGAGCTGCCCCAAGCCTGGGCAGCTGTGCCACTGCTGCAGCAGTACCTGCCCAAGCTGACAGCAGCTACTGTGCAGACATCCTGGACTGTGGCAGCTTGGATGCCGACAGGTGACTTCAGGCAAGAAAAATGCTCCCTTTCTTCCAACAACCACAGGAGGAGGGATCTTCCAACACACACGTCATCTCCCAGTCAGAGACAGATAGAAGAAACAAGGCACCTACACAGGGTGGAGGGGCAGAGCCTCTTCCCAGCAGCCAGGCAGGAGCGAGGGAGGTAGCCTGGGAAAGCCTCCCAGCCCTCACCACCACAGGTAGCTCTCGCTGGAGGGCTTTAATTTGTCACCTAGCAGATGCCTGGCAAATGTACCAAGGCTTGAAGACCTAACATAAAATAAAATCTGGTATGTACAAGTTATAAGTAAGTAAATATATTCTGGACACGCTCAGCAGCAACGTAACAATTGCACGAAGACCTGGCTTAAGTTGTCTTGTGATAGGAACGATGGAGGGACTATCTGGGTAAGCTACCAGCACTGCCCTCTCCCCCAGGGGAAGATCAGAAGACACAATTTGAATTAAGGTGTAAAATGACATACTAAGAAAAGTGGGAAATGCTCAGGTAAACATTTTAAGCTTCCCTCCCAAGCCACAGCCCATCCACACCTGGCACCGCAACACCCCAGGACCAGGAGAGACCTGACTCCATCCAGTAACACAACTCTGGCTTGCAAGTACCCATGCACTCCCCGCAGAGACCATGCTGAAGATTGGTGTAGGTTAAACTGGAGGAAGATGGGCTACGCCACCTAACACAAATCACAGCTCACACAAAGCAAGACAAGAAGCATGCTGTGGACCAAGAAACTTTTTGCTGTCATTGTTAAACCTTATTGAGATTGCCCCCACAAGCTTGCTTTCCTCCTCAAGGAAAGAAGGTAAAAACCCATCAATAAACTACTCGGCCCTTGGGATATATATCTGCTGACTTAAAAAGATCTCCATCACTTCAGCACCTGCCTGCTACCAGAGGTTTTACGCAATATACAGGCTTGGAGCAGGAGGGATGAGTGTGTAGAACTTACTTAGAAAAATCAAAGTTTAATTTATGTTTGGTTACAAACACAGTGAAGTTCACATTCACTGGAAGTTTTGTAGAAGCAAGCTCTAGATTCTAACTCCAGCTCCTGGAATAACCTTCATCACCCCCACTCCACCTATTGCTTAACAAGGCTGTAGCTCACATAGGACAAAGCTATTGGGAGAGGTCATGGCCATGAAGGGAGGCCAGTTCCAGGAATGACAGTGCTGTCAGGACACAGGAGCTGAGCTTTACCTGCCTGAGGGATCGGCCCTGCCAGCAGGGCTCAGCCTATTCCTGCTTGCTTCGGTAAATACACAGGCTGTTCTGTTTTGCCAGAAACTTCCCAGAGTTTCAAACATAGGGTGAGGTGATGGGCGAGAGTTTGGGAACATAGAAGGCTGTAGAAACAACTCTTAAACACCACCCTCCCTGACTTCATACTTTAGCAGCTATGAGCCCAGGGCATGTCTGTGCTAGTGAATTAAACCACAGCAGCTCCAGGTCAGCACTACAGAGTGGGAGATGTCATGGGAGCCGGTATCAGCTCTGTTTAGCAGCTGCTGGAAACTGGAAGGCTTTTGTTACTGTTAAAGTAGATCCACCCAGTCGCACAGTGAAAGCCTGAAGCTAGCGCAGCAAATGCTTATTGCTTCATACAGTATGTGAAATTACTGCTCTGAACCATGAAATTACTGACACTATCTGCACAGAGTTCATCCTGCCTGGGCCGCAGCCGGCGTGCCTCTGCATAGCTTCCCTTTGTGTGGATCTCCGACTCTGCCGCGGAGCCTCCCAATGGCACAAGGCATATCACAGGCCTATTGTTCTGCACAGTGTTTTAGTTACACTGACACTTGCTTTACAAATATTCATTCATTTCTGTGCTTCTTGATTTAGTGCATGGCAGTTCCAGGATGATTTATACTTCTCACTTGGCATTTATAGAAAGATCTTTTGCTACTGAGGCAATGAACTGGAAGACCAAGTAATTCTCGTGGCTGCTCTATCGTCTGTGCCGCTTTGGGTTGCTTTGTCCGTGATTCAGAGCTCAGCAGACTGCTCAAGCTGACTACCATGGCACAAGGGGACTTGCAAATAGCTTTAGCAACTGAATTATTGACCAACAAAAGACAGAGAAGAAAATCCTGCTTCTAAAAGTACCTTGTGATTACTGGGATTAGCAAAGCAAGGAGACACATACAGCTGGGGAGGTAAAGGAGAGCACCACTGGGAATGGATGACTTGGAGGGAAAACAGTGTCTATAAAGCCCCTTCCCTGTCCTACTGCCCCTCCACTGCTGAACATCTGAATGTCTCGCTGCAGAGATGTATCTGGATGTCATCCACAGGGCCCTGGACAAGCTGGAGAAGTGGGACCATGTGAACCTCATGAGGTTCAACAAGGCCAAGTGCAGGGTCCTACACCTGGCTTGGGGCAATCCTGTTTCAATACAGGGTGGGCAATGATGTGATCAAGAGCAGCCCTGCGGAGGAGGACTTGGGGGTATTGGTGGACAAAAAGCTGGACAGGAGCCAACACTGTGCACTCACAACCCAGAAGGCCAACCATACCCTGGGCTGCATCAAAAGAAGCATGGCCAGCAGGTCAAGGGAGGTTGATTCTGCCACTCTGCTCTGCTGAGACTCCACCTGGAGTACTGCGTCCAGCTCCAGAGCCCTCAGCACAAGAAGCACATGGAGCTGTTGGAGCAAGTCCAGAGGAGGGCCACAAAAACGATTCGAGGGCTGGAGCACCTCTGCTACGAGGATAGGCTGAGTTGGGGTTGTTCAGCCCAGAAAAGAGAAGGCTCCAGGGAGACCTTATTGCAGCCTTTCAGTACTTAAAGGGGGCCTATAGGAAAGACGGGGACAGACTTTTAGCAAGGCCAGTTGTGACAGGACAAGGAGCAATGGCTTTAAACTAAGGGAGGGCAGATTTAGACTGGATTTAAGAAAGAAATTTTTTTACAAGGAGGGCGGTGAGGCACTGGAACAGGTTGCCCAGAGAGGTAGTGGAGGCCCCATCCCTGGAAACATTCAAGGTCAGGTTGGATGGGGCTCTGAGCAACCTGATCTAGTTAAAGATGTCCCTGCTCTTGCAGGGGGGTTGGACTAGATGACCTTTAAAGGTCCCTTCCAATTCAAAGTATTCTATGATTCTACGATCCTCTTAGAGCCCAAAGGTCAACAAGGCCTTTCAGCTCAAACCATGCTTATTTTGCCTGTAACATAATAAGTGCAATCACACATATAATTCAGTATATTTGAGGAGTGTAAAATTTCTAGCACAGTATTAGTAGCAATCAGGTGAAGACAGGCTAGGGCCAGCAAAAACTTGAGCCTGTACAACTGCTGGCTGAGAAGGACACATGACCAGTCACCAGGCAAGCCCAGCAGACACACACACACAGGTCACGCAGACAGCAGAAGTGAGTGATGCTCCTGCAGGTCCTAGTTTCAGTCCAGAAAGATCTAATACCAACATCCAAAGCTCTGCAATGCTCCTGGGCAAATTTCTTGTTGGGAAGCTGGTATACAGCACCAAGGCATTCAGCCCAGCTGTATATTCACACTGATGTAGGAAAAGGGCAGACCTTCACACTGCATACCCCAATATAATGGGCAACAGAAGTGGCAGTTCAGATTGTGATAGAGGAGATTTCTCAAAAAAAATTTCATGTTGCAAATGCACACACATGTAAACATTTGATTTTTAATTAACATGGATACTGCAATTTCTACCAGTGCTTTAATTTCTACAAGTTCATTTAGCTGGTTGCACCAACTGGAGATCATCTGAGCTCTGCGACGAGATGCTTGTTCACACCATTACTTTAGATTTACACTGGCATAATGCAGGTCAGAATGTGGACCTGCTAAGTTTTATTTAAGCTGTTTCCAGTGGCAGGTTTACAGACATCAAGACAGTTATATTACAGTGAACAAACAACAAACAAAATATTTAAAGCTTGTATTTTCATCACCTTTCCTTTGTGCTTACTGATACCACACATTAATAATAGTATACCTACCTACACACTGCAGATTTTCGTATAGAATCATAGAATCATTAAGGTTGGAAAAGACCTCTAAGATCATCAAGTCCAACCATCACCCCAACACCTCCATGCCTACTAAACCATGTCCCGAAGTGCCACATCTACATGCTTTTTGAACCTCTCCAGGGATGGAGACTCAACCACTTCCCTGGGCAGCCTGTTCCAATGCTTGATAACCCTTTCAGTGAAGAAATTTTTCCTAATACCCAATCTAAACCTCTCCTGACACAACTTGAGGCCATTTCCTCTTATCCTATCACTTGTTACCTGGGAGAAGAGACTGACACACATGTCACTACAGTCTCCTTTCAGGTAGTTGTAGAGAGCAATAAGGTCTCCCCTCAGCCTCTGCTTCTCCAGGCTAAACAACCCCAGTTCCCTCAGCCGCTCCTCATAAGACTTGTTCTCCAGACCCTTCACCAGCTTCGTTGCCCTTCTCTGGACAAGCTCCAGCACCTCAATGTCCTTCTTGTAGTGAGGGACCCAAAACTGCACACAGTATTCGAGGTGCAGCCTCACCACTGCCAAGTACAGGGGAACGATCACTTCCCTAGTCCTGCTGGCCACACTATTTTTGATACAAGCCAGGATGCTGTTGGCCTTCTTGGCCCCCTGGGCACACTGCTGGCTCATATTCAGGCAGCTGTCAACCAACACCCCCAGGTCCTTCTCTGCCAGGCAGCTTTCCAGCCACTCTTCCCCAACCCTGTAGCATTGCACAGGGTTGTTGTGGCCCAAGTGCAGGACCCAGCACTCAGCCTTGTTGAACCTCATACAATTGGCCTCGGCCCATCGATCCAGCCTGTCCAGGTCCCTCTGCAGAGCCTTCCTACCCTCAAGCAGATCAACATTCCCACCCAGTTTGGTATCATCTGCAAACTTACTGAGGGTGCACTCGATCCCTTTGTCCAGATCATTGATAAAGATATTAAACAGGACTGGCCCCAACACAGAGCTCTGGGGAACACCACTTGTGACCGGCTGCCAACTGGAGTAAACTCCATTCACCACCACTCTTTGGGCTCAGCCATCCAGCTAGTTTTTTACCCAGCAAGGAGTACACCTGCCTAAGCCATGAGCTGCCAGCTTCTCTAGGAGAATGCTGTGGAAGACAGTGACAAAGGCTTCAGTAAAGCCTTCGACACTGTCTATCTACTATCTGTCACTAGTACATGTTGTACTGTCACTATCACGGTACAAAACCAGTCAGCAACTCTACTGTACCAGCCTCCTTTTTCAGTTTTTACTTTTAGTTGTCTTTAGCAAACGATTCAGTCGCTCTGTCTTGGCTCTTTTCTATATGAAATGGGAGCCACTGACACCTGTATGGTCTTCAGAGTAAAAGACAGTTAAACCTTCTGAAATGACATGGAAAAGACATAATCCATTCAAATGCTTCAGCTTAGAAAAATCTGTGCAACCAGGTAACAACAGCGACACTGAAAGCATGAACAATGCAGCCCAAATACCCTGAACTCCACAGCACGTCAGACCTGAAAACATCAGCTGCACAGACGTCAAGTTGGAGAGACTTTTCATTACATTCTCCTGACATAGCACGTATGAGTCATCACTCTAATATATGGCAGAAAAAGGTCATATATTACAGCTGCCTTCCTTGACATATTTAAAATGGGTTCATGATTAAACAAGGAGACTAGTCTAAAAGTTTCCAGGTGCACTTTTCTATTTTCTTAGATAACCGTCTATTTCCAGAACGAGCATGACAGTCTGGAAAAGGCACGGCATTACGTAACCACATTTGGTTATAAATCCACCAGCTCCTTCCACACAGTCACAGCAGCCCTGCATTGCCACCACCCACACCTGCTCACTAGTTCTCACCTGCTGCATGGAGGTTCTTTATCATTTCCAGAAGTATAAATAGGTTTGCTTAAACAAAAGCATGCACATAGGCAGGTATTATACCAAGCTATTTAGAAAAGCTGAACTATTCACTTAAGGAAAGCTGGAAGTGACTTAAACCTCTGTCACCTCAACCCTCTGAACTAGTTTTTTTTTTCAGCCACTGCAAGTCAAGTGACTCAAGGATGCTTTGAGAACATAAGGAAGAGTGATATACTTTCCTGTAAGGACATCCTGCAGGAACAACAGTTTCAGAAAGTCATTTGCCATATGTTTCTCCCACCTTCAGCTCATGACAGATTTTAGTTCTGAAGTAGCTACCTTGGCAAGCCTCACTCTCCCTGCCTTGGCTACAGTGAAAAGCCCAGTCTCCTCTGCATCTGTAAGGCCCAGTCCAGGGAGATGCTCAGTGCTAGTGCAAACAGCCATGCTCCTACACTCCCATAGGACAGGAAGACTCTCAGACCATAAGAAAAGCCTGTCCCAATCTAGCAAGCTGAAAACCCTTGGGACAGCTGGTCAAATACAGCACTAACTACACGTAAACAGGATATTCTAATTTTGCCTCCTCCACCTCCAGGAAACAGTAACACTACATGCTATATATGTAGGCTCATTTCCTTCCTATGGATCCAAGGGGGCGGGGGGGGAGTAAAAATCTACAGACCTGGGCAGTCCCATGCGTTTGGCTGCTCTCCACTGCAGACCTAAGGCAGACAAGTGGTGGTTATTCCAGGCTTTAGTGAGATTCCTGTCTGCAATGATTCTTAACAAGAGGATAACTCTGAGCTTTGCATAACCATGAAAGGACCTGAGCTCCATTTTCACCTTCAGTGACTTGCTCTCCAAGGCAGCTGCAGCCAGCCAGCACCACTCAGAACCGTAGGAGTGGGCAGATCTCACTTTGCTCAATAGCAACCCTTCCACTGAGACAGGCAGCAGCACTGCAGTACAGGAGGGCATGTTCCAACAACTGAATAAATCCAGCTTTACAACTCTTAGTACCGTATAAAAAGATGCCACACAATGTAAAGTACTGATGGTTAACTTCATATTGGCAGGGTTTCTGCTAGGTCAGGTACTGTCTGTCTGGACTGCTTTGACTTTTTGCTGGATCAGGTATTGTCAGTTCTGGATCAGGTAACAGTCTGCTCTCCAGCAGCTGGCGTGAACTCTGGGGTATGTGGTCTATCTGGCTAATTCGACAGAAACGTGAACATGTGCTTGACCCACATCCAATTAGTATCAATGAACGATCCAGGAATGCACAAACATCACACTCAGGACCATCCCTCTCCCCTGCTTTGTCCCTGTCTCACTCATCTTGACACAAAATGTGAACAAAGTGGGTAGAAAAGGCCAGAAAATTACAAAAAAGAGAGTAGAGCTAGTTTTCTCAGATGAAAACAGTGGGAAACGGGCATGGTCATAGGACTCAACTAACAAGTATGTGTGGTAGACTCTGCTTACGCACTCAGTTATACACTGTTTCCCAGCTAGTGATAAACCATCATCCAGGGTTAGCAGACTGCAGGCCTAGAAACACACTCGGTTTTTTACCACCTACCTTTTATATTCTCACAGACAGACCAATGGTAGAATTGCCTGGCTCCTCTGCAAAAGCTGGGCACAGAGGAAAAAACATAGAAGATGCTCATCAGCAAGTTATCTCAGAAAGGACCTGGCAAAAAAGGCAAACCCCAACTATAATGGGGTTTTGGCATCATCTGCTCTTTTCGCAACCTGCCCACTGCACCTGCAGCCAAACCCTTGGCCCATAACCTCTACGGAGAAACCTGCAACCACTTAGCTGAAGTGCTAAGCCTCTCCTATTAAAGAACACGTGTCTGCGATAGCACTTGGCACCAAGACAGAAACAGTGAAATATACTTTGGCCTCAACGGCTAATGTTGGAGGCTATTTGCTTGAGGAGAGAAAGGATTTATCTTTTGAAATGATCACTGTGCGTAGCGCTGGCACCAGTGCCCCAGTGCCTAACAAGTCTTGTCTTCACAAAACAGACACCAGCAGCTGCCAACCAGCCCTCGGCACTGCGGGACCCAACTGCACATCACAGCAGACTTGTTCCCAGAACTAGCACTGGGTACCTTCTCCACACCCACCCTGCTCACTCTCTCCATGCCAAGATGGCAAGGCATCCTCTTTTTAAGCTGAATTTTGGAAGATAGACTCCATTTCTTGTGGAGCTAGATGCCAGACTCAAAGTGGCGAACAAGAGGCAAGATGCTCCTTTCTCCCAGTCCTGACACCCCCACCACCCCCTCAAGCATCCCACCACCCAGACATCACTCATTTAGTAACTCATCAGCTCCACCACCCAGTCATCAGAGAGCAAAGGAGTTGTGGCTAAATTTTTAGCAACACTTACAAAAATACAACTAAAGCATTGTTGTGGAGCAAACACCTCCGGGACAATTATTCATAAAAACCTTTCCAGAGGCAGCAAAAAGAAAACTCAAGAACTGCAAAACCAGGGAAAGAATGAGCAGACAGAAAAGACTGAAGGGTTAGGAAGGTAATTGTCCACTTTGTTAGTTACAGTAAACATCTCCAAATAATGTGATCTTATACAATTTATCAGCCAAACCTCCCTTCTCCATTTTGAAAGGTTACACAAAGTGGTGAAATGTTAGTTAATTTACATCTTAGAGGACCAGCTAAAAAAATAACAGAAACATGTAATCTTCTCATAATTATAAAGTCAACACTTAACTGATATGAGAAGCCTCTATTCATAGCAGTTAAAAGGAACATTCATTCCTCTTTACATCATCCCTTTGGTGTTATGTCTTGATACAATTTTCAAGAGCAGGTGAAATCACTAAAAATTAGAAACAGCGTGAAAAATTTTCCTCTATCTGGTTTTAATTAAAATACTCAGCAAAATGCAGAGGAGCAATAAAGAGAGGTAACCCTTTCCACCTCAATTGCGCTGTCTGTTCATTGTTACAGAGCCCAGTGGAAATGCCACATGCAACGTCAGTGGTAAATATTTTCCCTAGTATTAAAGCAGTGGTTCAGATTACGATCATGACAAAAGCAATGGAAGATAATTCACATCTGATTATGATCTATGTGGTAGGTGTTTTGTGGCCTTTGAAGTTTCAGAAGGTCCACCTGAGAAGCGGGCACCAGAGGGGCTGCTATTAAGAAGACCAGATGAGATCTGAGCTGCCCCATGGGCTCACATCACAGCAGTGGGACCTTCTGTCTGGGCATTGGGTGGGAGCTGGTGCCTCTCACATCCAAGACTTCCACACCAGAAGCTGACACAACCCACTCCAAACCCTCCAGGCCCTGTGGTCTCCTGTTTAGACACAGCTCTTGTGGGCAAACTGCCCAGACACTGGGGATATGCAGTGCATGGACAGAGCACGGGGGCACCCAGCTCCCACAGAGACGTCCAGGGCATGCATTCATCTTCAGTATTCCTGTGATCTAAGATTGTCGGGTCTGAACACCAGCTCAAGATGCTGTTGGCTTTCTTTGCCACAAGGGCACACTGCTGACTCATGTTCAGTAGGACCCCAGAGGGCTTTTATGCAGAGCTGCTTTCCAGCCACTGGGCCCCCAGCTCATACCATTGTACAAGGTTGTTGCTTCCCCAGGTGCAGGACTTCACGTTTCCCTTTGCTGAACTCCACAAGATTCCCGTCAGCCTATTTCTCCAGCCTGTCAAGGTGCCACTGAATGACACCACATACACCTAGTCTATCAACCACTCCTCCCAGCGTAGTACAATCTGCAAACTTGCTAGGAGTGTACTCTGTCCCATCATCCAGGTCATTAATGAAGAAGTTAAACAGTACTGACCCCAATATTGACTTCTGAGGTGTACCACTAGTGACTGGCCTCCAACTCGACCTTATCCTGCTGGTCACAACTCTGAGCCTAGCAGCTCAACCAGTTTTCAGTCCAAATCACAGTCCACTTATCTAGTCTGTACTTCACCAGTTTGTCTAGAAGGATGTTATGGGCAACAGAATCAAAAGCTTTGCTAAAGCCAAGCTCAACAACATCCAGAGGTCTCTCCTTATTCACCAAGCTTTTCATCATAGAAGGCCACCCCAGTACTCCTGCTCCACATTTTCCCTAGTCTTCCTTTTGCTCATTCATCTGCAGAAGCACTTTTGACCTTCACATCTTTCACCAGATTCAGCCCCAGGTGAGCTTTGGCTCTCCTGACCCCAACTGTGTGCTCAGAGAGTGTTTTTATATTCCTCCCAGGTCACCTGTCCCTGCTTCCACCTCTTATGTGTTATACATTTTGTTTTCATTTCCTTCTTAGGAGCTCCCTGCTTATCCATGCAGGCCTCCTGTCACTCTTGCTTGGCTTCAGGATGGACCACTCCTGAGCTTGGAGACAGCAATCCTTGAAAAATCAACCAGCTCTCCTGGACCCCTTTTCTCTTCTTCCTAGCTACTTTATAACTCCCTTGAGTCAGTAAGGTACAGAATTTACATATGCAATATCCTAAGTCCAGACAGTCTACAGAAATGCTCTCCCTTATTGTAGGTACTAGAAGAGAATGGACTTCAGTTTTCAAGTAAAGCTTTCCCTAACTAAATTCACAACAAAATGACATGGGTAATTAAAGAGCTACCTGTGAATATTTACACATTCAACTCCTACTTAGAGATTTAACTCCCCCGTGGATTCTCTTTAAACTTCCAAATAAGCATAAAAATGCATTTCTGAGTCTGACCTTTAATCAAAACATTCAGCATCAGTGTGTAAATCACTCGGGATTTTCCTTCGCATGCGCTAAATCACTGCAGCACAACCTAATGCAACCATTTCCTTAATTGCAGCAAAGCCCTTTTGGAATCTCTCCTTTCACTGTATCCACTAAGAAATATGTTTGTAAGTGTTCCTTTAAAAAAAAAAAAACCACAACAACTCACAAAACTTCTCTTTTGAAAACTAGCTAAAAGAATTAGTGCATTTGTTGGTTTTTTTTTTTATTTTTGCCCCCTTTTTTTTTTTTTAATTACTAGAGCCTTTGTTTCCAGATTAATCTAGCCTCTTCTGTAATGTCCATGGAAATAAGGGTAGCTTTTACTAAATCTATGAAGAATCTCTCTACTGTGCTGTCTCTGTAAGGTTAAGAGTGAAGTACAGAGCTGGGACTGAGCTGGTACCTACACATCCCCTGCTTCTCCCACTGGTGCCTTTGAGAGATGAAGGATTTTATCATTTCTGGAGAGAAGCTATTTGTCCAATTTAGAGAAGGAATCGTTGTTTGTCCTCAATTAAAACAGATTCTGTTTCAGTCTAGTACCAGTCACAAAAAGTCTTCTCTGGTTGTCTTCCACCATAGCCAGAAAGAGAGACATGTCTCTTCAAACAAAGCAAGAAAAACTAAGGAATCATTACAAATGGTTGTTCCCCATTGGTTTTCATCTGATGGGAAACACAGCTTTTATCTTGCAGTGGTGTCAGTGACACAGGCTGACAGGAACGATTCATGCAAGTCTCTGGCAGGGAGAACACAGGATGAACATGCATCCTTCTCCTATCTTTCCTTGAACCAAAAGACATGCTGTAAAGATGTGTGATATCATGTAAGAGTTAGCCAAGCAACACACATGGTACCTAGAAAAAAAGCTGTGTTCCTCTACAGTACCAGGTTTAAATCCTGGCAGGTATCTCAGTCCTTTACCTGCTGAACTAGGTAATATCTAAGCATCTGTTGACAGCAGAAGGATCTTCAACTCAAACCTGAAATACTGGATGTCCCCCCAGCGTCCAACCTCTTCTTTCCCTGTATAATACTGCCCAGTGCACTACTTGCTACTATTTCTCAATGACCAGATCCTGGAGGTCTTTGAGAGAAGAGAACTTCAAGTATTTTATTCCTATTTAGGATCAAGCATGCGGCCTGTTCTCTGTTCAAATCTACACTCCAGACTGCACAGAAGAGAACAACCTTATCTCACCTTCCCTCTCTGCCCCCACAAAGTTAGTGCCCTGGCCCTGAGCTGCAGGATAAAAACAAACATGCGACTGTTTGTTATGAAATGGTCACACTTGACCTTAGAGTCAGTCTTACTCTGCTTTAGACCCCAAGACAACGCTTACTCTGTTCTCTTAAGTCAACTGCTCAGTGAGAAACTGCAAGCTGCATAGTCCAAAAAATTCAAACAACAATTTGTTCGCAGGCTTATTGAATACTTTTTCTGGCTGGTAACTAGTTATTTCAGAACAGTAGTGTCACAGGTGGAAATGGTGTGTGCAGAACTGAGCCTGCACCAGCAGCGTACCCAGGTCCCAGCTGCTGATCTTTCTTCAAAACAGGAATGTCTACTGTTTAGGGAGATGTTTTTACCAGTGATTGCCACCTGGGTGTGTAGTTCTTGTCCTTTGAGAAGGGAAGACTCCCATCAATCTCACTGCAGTTTGGTTGCAGTCCTAATCGAACTTAACACATATATAAGCAAAATAAAACTTACAACCTAACATGCCCCCACAGTGCCCCTATAATTTGGTTCTGTGCTCAAAATGAAAACAGCTCAAAATAAAAACAAAGTGGTTTTAAAGCCACTTTCAGCTCAGCCCTGGTGCTGGCAGTTCTGGACCAACGAACAATGCCTTGATATGGCAAAAGCCTAGAAAACAGTGAGGGGGCAAATGCACAGATGTAAGCTTCCTAATAAAGGTGAAATAACATACTACTTAAAAATTTAAGCAAATATTGCCACATATTTGCCAGAGCTCTCAGCAGCCTCCCTCTCCTTTTTTGAATCAAAGTTCTCTCTTGCATTTTACACATTGGTTAGGAACATCAATTTAAAAGCTCCCCAAATGCACATGTTGGTGAGCCGCTCAGTCCCAGTGGGCACTCCCAGAGTGACTCACGCTCTGAAGAGCCATTCCCCCCCACCCCACCACTGCATGGCTCTTCTCTGCTTTTAAATATCATAGGAAAATTTGTAGCAACCTTGAGGGACCAGCACAGCTACCTCCTTGCAGAAGCCATGGTCTTTGTACAAGCCCACACAGGCCTTGCATTTGCAGGCTGAGAGGGGACAGGAGTTAAGGCAGGGATAACCCCCACCCAAAAGATAAGAAGAGAGAAGAGAGGAACCCTGACTGTTGGGATCAGCTGGTGCACATCATCCTCACCCAGCCACGTTGGCTGGAAAAGCTTGGGGAAGAAACACTTGGATGTAAAAGGGGAAAATGGAAAAATTCTTGTATCATTTGTTACCCTGACACCTGCGGCTTCAGGTTCAGCTAATGTTTGTGCATGGTCGTGTGCTCTCAGCAGCAGCCCAGAGCCTACCCTCGCCCCGCTAGCACTGCTGCCGCTGACCTCTGGTTCCCATGGGTGGCATTCAGCTCCATGCAGCGCTGCTGGTGGGCAGGGCAGTCAGGTCCATGAGTCCACCGCTCTGCTCCAACCCAGGCACAGTGGCCTTCGGCAGCCCCTCCACTTATCATCCCACCTACAGAGCAGTGTTAGAAATTCCCCATGCTGGCATGCTGTGCAGACTGACCTATTTGGAAACAAAAAAGCTCTAAGCCAATACCCATTACTCATGGGGTACTTTGTCAGAAAAATGAAAGGAAGTACTTCCCCCAGACCTTGCAATCCACCCTTTCTCTGACCTTGCAATAATCTAACACTGGGTTTCCCAATCTGCCAGTCTTTAACCAAGCGAAACACTCAGTAATTTCAAAGGAAGTTCTGCCCAGAAAGGAGCCCAAGATTTGGCCTTAAGCTCAGGAGCTAGCGTGTTTTGTGGTTTTTTTTTTTTTCTTTCATGAACTACAGAAATAAATTAGATGGACACAAGTGAGATGGGGTGCCCAGACGGAGCCAGGCCACCGCTGCAGCCAGATGGGTTCAAGCTGCTCCTGCCCATCATCACTCCCACCACCCCATGGGGAAGCCAGGCAAAGCCCCTGCAAGGTGGGGAGCAGAGGCAGCAGCAGAGAGAGGCAGAGCTTCACACACTTGGCACACCAGGAAGCTGATTTGCAAGTCTGCACTTGGAGCATCTTCAAAGTATTTTCTTTGTGAATAAATGCAAATCAGCCTCTGGGCATCACCTCTTTCTGGGCTGGTTCTTCATTGGCCTGAATTCCTTCCAGGTGTGGAACAGGGGCTGAGAAAGCCTTTTCCCAAAAGAGTAACATCAGTTTGCTCTTACACAGTATGCAAGGCTGTTTAAGCCTAACCCAAGCTACCTCTTCTCTTTTCCCCTTTTCCTAACAGGTCAGGAAGGTTTTTTGGTTTTGTTTTTTAAAAGAGTGTGGTCTGGCACTCCTGAGTCCTTCCACCCCACGGCACAAGGGCCCTCTGAAACTCTAGGGCAATGTGGGATTTGGCAAGTGAATTGGCATGCCTCCACTCTGCCAGAAGCTACAGCAAGGGGCAAACCTTGCCTTGCGCCTGCCCTCTGCTGTGTTCAAAGCTCCAAGCCCAAACCTGCTGTGGATTTGATTTTTTTTCCTCTCTCCGAATTGAGCGGTGACCTGCTTTGC
This sequence comes from Mycteria americana, assembly GCF_035582795.1. Classification (NCBI taxonomy): domain Eukaryota; kingdom Metazoa; phylum Chordata; class Aves; order Ciconiiformes; family Ciconiidae; genus Mycteria; species Mycteria americana. The sequence continues at coordinate 39,283,423 of NC_134372.1, forward strand.
AGGTGTTGCTTGTGTGGCTGCCAGAAAGCTCCGCACCACTCTCCAAGACCGGGCAACACCTGCCAGCACAGCCGTTCTCACCAACCTTGTACAGGAATGTCTCCCTCAAAACTAACATACAGGAGTAAGACTGGGATATTCTCCTTCCAGGCCAAGCAAAACAGCAAGCTTTTTTCTAACTGTTTGTAAAACAGCATCTGAGACAACACCTGATGGCCACCAAAATTTCAGGAAAAAACATTAAGTATGAATAAGCAGGACCTATTATTTTGCTGCAAAAAAGGCAACCAAAGGAAAAAAAAAAATGGCAACAGTATCCAGAGCCCAGAGCACTTAATTCACAGCACAGACAGTGTCAGGGCGCTCTCTATAACCACCTGCAGATCAGAGGCAACGGGTGTCACATGCATCAGCCATGTCTGTACCCGTTCCTCTACTCTCTACATCCTCTCCAGGTTTAGGTCTTGATACCTTTAAGTGACTTCTGTTCTGGGCAGAAGATGACAAGGAGAGGAAAAGCAGAGGATGCAGAACTCCACTTCTGGACGCAACCTCTACCCCACCCTGCCAAAATCACATGCACGGGAAAGTCAGGTTCAGTCTCTGGATCTAGTCTCTTCACACTGACACTTCAGTGCCCAGAGACAGAGGGATCAGCTTCTGCAACAAGGAGCTTTCCTAGGATTCACACACATCTTCCATTAACCCATTGCATCTTCCTGCAAGCAGAGTGACTTGGGAACTCAAGGCCAATAGCTGGCTTTGTACAGGTCAGCAGGACTTCACAGAGCATTATAGCCCTCTTTCACACCATTAACTCCACCTGCTCTGTTATTTACATCATAATTTGCAGGAAATTGGTGTCTATCTGTCAAGTTATGAAGTTCTCAGGCAAACCGCACATCACTTTTACAGCCAAAGCACAAAGCAGCCATATACCCAACAGCTCCACGGTGGATACATCCTGGGAGGTACAGAGGTGGCCAGGCAGAGAAACATGGCAAGGGTAAAACACAGATGTAAATTTACTTATTCCCCGATCTCTGTGGTGTAATAAAAACAACTAGAGATTACTCCAAGCTGTCAGAAACAAGTCAAACATGCCCCCGTGACCTAAACAGGACTGTCATGAATGAGGGAGGTCTGGATTTATCTGATAAGTGTTCCATTTTCTAAATAAAAATTGAATTAGTTAATACCTTGTATGGATTTTATTTTGAGATGCCTTGAGGTTTTTTTTCCCCGAGTTAAGTCACCAACGTCTGCACCTGAGCCACAGGGGTTTTCCACCACAGCAAGCGCATCACTTGCTGTGAGCCACTGCTACTTTACAGGGCTGGACCACAGAGGCTCAGCCCTGCTCTAGCCAGGAACAGGTAGAACAAGCCAACACACTTTCTAAGAAGAACAGCTACTGACCTACACTTCAGAAAATTACATGCTTATTTCTCAAACCAGCTCAAAATCTGGACTCTAACACACTTGATTGTTGTGCAGCTCTGTTTTCTATTGAGTGTTTAGATCTGGGAAGTATGGCTTTGATTAAAAATGGGCAACCCACCAATTGCAGAGAATTTTCACATAACTGCTTGGCAAAAAAAGAGCTGCAACAAAGTTATTAGCCGTTCATCAAAACTTCAGCCTTGCCCTGTGAGGAATTACCTGTTTCCCCCATCTACACCCAGGAACTGGGATGCTCAAGGTTAACAGCATGGCAACTGCCACAACACAGAGACAAACACTGAGAGATACAACATTTTACCAATTATAGCTCTTTCCGCTGCCTGGTATAAACAGTTGTTTTGTCTCAGCTGATGTTGGGCTCCAATATATTTTGCTGCTTTTACTTTTTTCTCTTTTTTTCTTTTCCCCCTTAAAAAAAAGAAACACCCAAACAAAAAAACCCCCAAACAAACAAAACAAAAAATCAACATCCTCTTTGAACTAACTTAGTTATGGAGAGGTGGAAAGATGAGTGACAGGTGAGACAGTCCACAGAGACCATGGGTCTAATCCTGCTGCGTTTCACATCAATGACAAGAACAGGCAGGGGAGCAGACAGTAGCACATGGCCAGGTGAGCAGGCTTTTTTGAGCAGAGGAAGCCACGTACAGCAGAACCACCCAACTTCGAAGCTCAGGAGCTTTACTTATGGGATCCCAGTTCCCTGCACTGCATATGCTTGGATACGCAAGCTCCCCAGCTTGCAGCACAGGGGAAAGGTTTATGCAATGACCAGAACAAAAGGGTATTTCCCATGCCTGGGAGAGGCCACAGGGTCTCCACGGACCACAGGAAATATGATCCAAGCAAGCTGAAGCATCTAAATATGCACAACTGTCAAACTGCATTTAGGAATGGCTTTTTGTTTCTCTTTCTTTTAACTTTGAAATTTTCTAATTTTTTCAAGTGGCCACATTAAAAGGGAGAAAACATCTTGTTTTCACTTTCCAGAAGTTCTGTGGTGTTACAAGTGAAACAGTTCACCAATTAAATGTTTGGATGGCCAGGAAAACATCTGAGAGTCCCCAGCAGTTCTTCCACAATAGCTATCTACTTTTCACAAAAACTATAAATATGTTCTGAACTGAAATGAGCCTTGTTCAGCCAAATTCTTAAAAAAGCAATGGTATATAGCTGGACATGACCTTTTGTAACCTATTAAATGCCTCTTCATTGTCCATTTGATCCACTCCCTGGCTATTTCATGACAATGTGGTATTAATATTCTTTATGTTTGCACACTGCTTTCCCTGCACTTCTCCCAATATTCACAAATACATTCACCCTCACAGCAAGCTAGATGCATTTCAGTGCTGCTGCCTGCAATTAAAGACTTTAGAATTAACCATCTCTCCCAAATCTAGCATTAAGTATTTGTGTTGTTATTCCAACCCGATCCTATTCCTCTTCAAAGTAATTTGATTTCTCATCCCTGGCACTTGGAGGAACTCAATTCTGTGTTAGATACCTCAGCTCCCAAAAACTCATCACAGGAAAAACTAAGTGTGCCTGCAGCATGCAGCACCCATCGGCAGACCCCACGCTAGCCCAATCCCAACGGGCAGCACCAACCAAATCAGTCCAATATACCCCTTTTTCCAAGTCACACAGTAGCTGCCACTGTTGCCCCCTTCTCTCAGCAGCAGGGAGGGTCAGGGCTCGCAGCCATGCTGGGTGAGATAACGGCTGAGCTGCACTTGCCAGCACACATGCACCACCACAACCCCAGCAACACAGGAACACAGAGGTTTAAACCCAACTGCCTACAGGTTTTAGTGAAAAACCTGCTGAGAGGAACTTTTCCAGCATCTCAAATTCGGAAATAGGTGTTACTAGCAATAAATCCTTACACCCAGCTGAGTCCCCCGTGTAACCTCTTACATGTTTTATATGCACAGTAGTTCTCAGCTGAGCATTAAATGAGTGTTTGTGCTATGGGGTGCTGGGGTTTTTTCCTTAATGAGTCATAGGCCTTTTCTTAAAAGTTTGCTGGAACACATAAATGTGACATTAGAGATTTAGTAAAACTGCTCCAAAAAACAAGGAATGAAGTTTCAGACAATGTGAAATACTCCAGCTGGAAGAGATATATGACTTGGCCATTTTCTCGTGCTCCTCTGTCTCACAGCACAGTAACAAACAAGGCTATGCTGATAGGGAGTTAAAACAACACAGTGAGGTTAATAGAAAGAGATAACACATACCACACAACAGAAATATCTGCTCCAACGTAGAAAAAAGGGACAAAATCCACTTCCAGAGACAGCATCCACACAGGCACAGTGAGAAATCGCATAAAAATCCAGCCAAACACTGACATTTATTGGTCAATCATTAGCACATCTGCTAATTTTGTTAAGAGCTGAAGGCTGGTCCTGCTCCCAAACAAGCCAACAGGAATCCTGCTACCAGCTTCGGGAGCTGTCATGCCCCTGGAGCATCTCCAAGCAATGCCACATCACAGCCTCAGGTACCTCCATCCTGTCAGGACCTGAACCTTTCAGGCAGTTGAACGCAGCCCTCAAATGAGCCTTTTTAAGTTCGTAATAAAACTTACAGACACTGTGCACATTCCTGCATTTCTTCCTTTTTGCTGCTTCAGTTTTGCTTTATATCGTACATTCCCAGCCCTGTCAGAGAGGAGGCACTTTGTCCAGGATAGGCATAAAAATCAAATACCACATTATACTCTAAGAGACACCTAGTTTCTCCAGCCACAAAATAAGAAATTATTTTGGACACAACTAATGCCAACAACAGAACCGCTCCACTTTGGCAGGCTGCGAGACAAAGCACAGACTCTGAGACACCACAGGGGTGGCTCCACCTCCTCCCCCACCAGCAGGGCAGGGGACCTGGGGAGTGGGGTCCTGCAGGATCCCAACACCTTCACCCCAACAAGGACAGCTGCCCAGGTAGCCATCGCCAGACAGCAGCGCAGGATTACATCCTCTGCCGGTGCCTGAGCTGGGTCTGGGATAAAGGAGACGCCCCTGCAACGCCGTGGGGCTCCAGGCGCTGCTGAGGAAAACCCCAGACCGTAACTGCCAACATGCTGTGAAGCACCGTCCTGTGATAGCTTTTGGGACATATGATGTAGGTAGGAGGCCAAGCTCAGAGCTTACTACACTTCTGCAAAATTTTTGTTTTAGTAAAACTGCTTGGCTTATTGCTGCTGTTTTATTTTCTTTCCATTGATGAATAACCCTCTTAAACATCTGAAAATTACTTTGCCAGATTTTTTTCCTTTTTTTTTTAAATAATAATTTTGGTATTTGGCAAATTCTCTTGCTTTGAGAAGGCTTTCTAAATATCCAATATCCACATGGCTGTAACAGAGACATTTGTATCCTAATTTATTAACCATGGATATTAAGGATTTCAGCCTAGACTGGTATCTTTGCTGCTGCCACCAAGCCGTCAGCAGGAGCACATGAAGTTGTATCATTTACACCTTTTAAATGTAAAAATGATACAACTTCAGGGAAATTTTCCACTAAGAAGCATCAACTTCAGTCACATAACTACAGCTGCTTTGACAGTTACCTGTTCCTTCACAACAGGGTCATGTTTCTACTCTGCAGAATACAGCAGCCACAGAATCCATTAAACAATTTACTCCCAATTCACACGCCACCGTATACGAATTTCCAGTGCGTGATTTAACATCCAACTGGGACATTCGCACACATAAATCTTTGTGGAGGATCAGGCACAGAGGCTAGGTAAACAGCTGCCAATACAAGTTAAACTCCACTAGAGGAACAGTTTTTTACTTCGAATCTTGCTTAGCATATCTCCCTGCCCCCCATAAGATGGCATACTTGATTGGTTTTTGGGTTTTTGGGGGGGGGGGGGGGCGGCGAGTGGGTTTTAAAGCCTGACATTACTTCTGAGAATTTGAGAGCCTCTTACTTGAGGAATGCAATACAGACCTGGCTTGGAGCTTGTGACAGCCCTAAAAAATGACCAGACATAATGAATTGCTCAGCGTTTCACACAGCGGCCCTGTGGCTCTGCAATCAGTGGGGCACAGCATGCTCCAAACCAAAGCAAACTGCAACACAGGCTCCACTCAACCCTTGCAAACCAGTATCCTTTCCACAAGGATACAGACTCTTTGAGACAGGTGAAAAGAAACTTCCTTCTCCACACACATTTTGCATGTAAACGATCCCCTTTACTTCAGGTCCATAGAGTGGGGTAGCTCGTCCCTTCCCTCCCCCTTGGCACATTGCTGCATTGCCCTGCGGCTCAAAAGCAACCAGGTACGACGTTCACAGGTGCACGCACATGGGTACATTTCCCAAACCCTGAGGCAGCAGGAAAGGGTAACAATTAAACCAGGAGTTACTACACCACAGCAGTGCATATGTCTATGCCAACTCTTGTATTATACATCCAAACCTCTGTATCGGAAACCTCACCTGTGGTAGCCGTAATAAAATGCATGGCAGTTCTTTGGAAGTCACCGCCTCCCTCTGCACGCAGTGCTTTTATAACAGTGAAGAGAGAACCCAAGAGTAAAAGCATGAACAACAAAACCAAGCAAAAAACATTCGCCATCAAATAATACCCCTGTTCACAGTCAAGTTTCCTGCAACTGAAGAAAGCAGTCGTCCCCATTCATAACACATGCTTCTGTGCAAGTTGTAGTCGCCCAAATTTCCATTTCATGTTAATTGTATGTTACATGCATCTAGTACTTAATAAAATATAAACACACTTATATTCCACATCTCTCCCCTCCTGTTATTACGTATGACATGGTTTATCACTTCCCAACTTCAGGGAGACTCACAAGCACGTGCATGGCTAGCAGGGACTACAAGAAGCCATCTAGAACCACTCCCACATCCTTCATAGGACATTTCATACATCAGACAAAAAAAGAATTCTTTTTTCCAGCTCTGTTGACTTGCGTTATCACACTTATTTTTTGCATCCCTCTTTGTTGTCTTGAATTCTTTCTACATTCTCTCCCTACACCCTCCTACTCCTTCCTCCCTTTGGATGACCCTCCAGCTCCAGGCTTTCCCCATCACTACTTTCTTGACTCGTTCAGCCCATCATTCACTCTCTTTCCCTCTCCTCTACTGTCGTGCACCCAGGCTCACGCAGCAGCACCATTCACTCTCCCCTTCACACACACGCAGTCTGCACTGCCTGCTGTCTCAGCGTAGGATCCATGACAGGAGGGCAGGCTCCTGGTAGCTGCAAGCGACCAGGATGCTGCTAATTCACACATACCCCAGCACCTCCCACTGCAGCTCTTCTTGCACCTTCCCCAGTGAACACACACCTCCCTCTTCTGACCCTGTTTTTGAGGGCTTTCTTGCATTTCAGCTAAAAAAGCCTGACCACTCTCAAATCAGTTTCAGCAATATATTTTCCAGCTGTAACTGGGAGATCAACAAAACCGAACTCTGAACTACATGACCTGTTTGAACACTTCAGGAGACCACACCATGTAAGTTTATTTCTATTTAGATGTTTGCCTATTAAAGGCTCAAATCTGACGGAAGAGACATTATTTTTCATCTGCAAAGGCTGAAGGATCTCTGCTGCTTATCAAAGCTGAATGGATTTCTAGGCCCAGATAAAGAGAAATACAAAGTAATTCCCAGACAATAAATCTTTGCTTATTTCCAGAAACAGTATGATGTATCAACCCGTACCTCTATTATGATGGAAATAGGAAAGATCTAATATTTCACAAAGGAAGCTTCAGGAAATCATAAGACAGAAAACAAGACTTTAGCAAATATCTCAAGTCTGGTCACTAACTGCAAGCTCACCTAAATTTTATTCAGATTTTCAAATTTCATCTTTAAACAATGCAGCTTCTAGGGACTTACCATTGTTATCTGTCTTAATTTTGATCTCACTTGTATATACACCCTTCTGTCACATCAACCTGCACACACAAAAGAAACATGAACATGCAACTCTGAACTCACAAGCACACTGTAGGGCCCAAAAGCCAATCCTGCAATGCCAGCAGGATTTCTCAATGCAGAGAAACATATTTGCATGGATGACTATATGTATTATAAAGGGCAGAAAGACCTGAATGGGTCTAGGGATCTATTTCTTCCCCACACCTACCTACCAGACCAAGTGCTTTTCAACAGGATGTTAGCAGCATTTCTTGGTGGTGCTCCAAAAAACATGTGCTGGTACTACTGGATGGCTTTCTGGAAAGATCCAGGAGCTCTCAAAAGTCAAGCCTACTTGCTAGGGTAAGAACAGGCTTTTGCTAGACAGATGACTACAGTTACTAACAGAATCCAGACTTTGTGTCTCATTCCGAGACATCAACAGACCCCTGCTTTGCTTGGTAAACCTCCTACAGGGTACTGAGAAAGGGGCCATTTCCCTCAGGGTGGAGAAGGGTCAGACAAAGGTGCCTGTGGAAGACAAGAAAGGTGACAGCTTTCTGTGACAGGACCGCTTGTTTCTCACTGAGGAGTACCACATGTGGTATGAACTTGCTGTATTCTGCATATCAGATGCGAGAGATACGGGGGTGAGGTGGCAGCAAGGGGTGGAGAAGACGCTCAATGTGCAGAGATGGGGAACAGCACCTTCACAAAGGGCACTGCACAGGCGTGTCAAATGACACCAGCAAGATTGCAAACTTGCTTGTCTCTCTCTAGACTTTGCACAGGCAGGAAGTAATCTGCACTCCCCCCCACTTCCCTAGTCTCACGGTGCCTTTTCCATCTCCCTTTAGTTCAAGACTGTGAGACAAGTAAGTCACTTCTTGCACTGGATCCCACCACCCTGACCAAGATGAGCAGACAGCCCTTGTTGGGCGACGGCTGTAGCACAGCTGGGGCTGCCAGGAGCGCAAGATTGCTGCCTGCGCCCCTCCGTCGACTCTCCTTCCATTTCTGACAACATACCGGTAGAGCTACAGGACATACGAAGAGATCTTGTTCAAAAACAACAGCCAAATCAGCATGACTGTTCAACATGATGACACTTCCCTGCCTGGTAGATGACAAGCCGTAGGTTTACAGTCAGTCCCACAGGGACTGCTTTGACTTGGATGAGCATGCCAAAATCCAATTTTTGCTTTAAACCGTCTTTTTCAACACCTAGACATCAGACTGAAGAATTCTGCAGAGTAAATAGAATTTAAGCCAGCACCTGAACTGATGACTTCCCAATACCCACAAATGTCTTGTTGACCCCTGAGGATGCACATTCAATTTAAAACATCCCTGAAACACAACTTTGACAATTCACCTCATCACATACGAATGCTCAGCTGAGAAGAGTTATGAAAGTGAGTGAAAGTACTTTTTTATTACCCCTCTTCTCAGCATCTGCCACTAAACCGAGCATGTTTAGTAAACTGTCAGTACCTCGATAAGGGACAGAGAGGGGGTTCTCAGAGGGTTGAGGATGAAGCAGTTTGGGCAGGGGTTGCATAGGAAACAGCTGTGAATTCTCACAGCTTTACCCAATCCAACTGCAGGCTGATGCCAAAGGAACAGTCTCAGCCTCCCAGAGCCCTCTGTCTGCACCCTCTCCCTTGGGTCAGCTCCAGCCACCTCATCGACAGGGATGAATTGGAGCAGTTTACCAATCCAGCCCAAAACAACCCTCCCTCTCCCCCTCCTTCTCTGCAGGCTTCATTTTCTGTAAGATCAATGAGCGCATGTGGCTGCAATGTGCTGGTGGGAGCACTTGGAAGTGGCAGGGTGCTACCTCTCAGCTGTGCAACTGGGGGTAGGGCAGATGCAGAGCACTCCTTTTGCGGCACTGTCATCTTCAGTCAGATTAAACCAACTGCGGAAGGGCGTTTCCTCCCCTCTACAGATGCACTGAAGCCTGCCAGAAGAAAGGGAAGGATGGAGAAGGTGAGGCAGTAAAGCCAAGCTCCCAGCACAACACTGCTCACAGCCATTCATACCAAAACGGGCAGAGGGCTGTCAGTCCCCTAGACCTGCCGGGCTGCATGCTGCTTGGCTCCCCTGGAGCCTCTCTGTTCAGACCCTGATGTTCAGACCCTGCACGTGTCCTCCATCATGTCTGTATCTGCCCCAGACTACAGGTTCCTCCTGAAGCAGAGCAGTGAGGTGTGGAAGAGCAGCCAGGGACTGCCAGCACAAGCACAGTAAGGGGAACACTCAAACTGACCCACAAATAGAATGAAGGTAGGGTAGAGTTGTTGCTCCTCCAAACAGGACTGGTTAGTCACTTGACCTCAGTTTCAAAATAACACACTGCTCAATTTTTCAGGGTTTTGGTGTGGGTTGGTTTTTTGTGGGTTTTTTTTTTGGGGGGGGGGGGGGGGGCCACACAGAACACAGTAAAATTACCAGTGTCCTCATATAAGCATTTACTCACTAGACAATTGAGTTCATCTAATCAAGGAGCACTAAACCATCTCCTCTGTTCCCTCTACCTTGTTAGACTACTGACTCAACACTTCTGTTTTCCACGGGCATCACAGAACACCCCGCGACTGCCTTTGTAATGTGCCAGACATAGCACTAAGGGAGTGAACGCGTAAGCAAAGACTTCAGCTGTAGTATGTGCTAACTGCTATGCAAATCAGTGCATTTCTCCTTCCTTTCCTTTATTAACCTTGTTTAAGACCCTCTCAGGTAAGTCAAACTAAATAGCAGACTTCTCCGCATCCTGTCCTTGCCCTCCTTGTCTCTGACCCATCAGCCTGCAATCGTCCCTGCCAACCCCTTGTGCACTTGCTCAGCACTTGCCTCCATGCGTGATCTGAGCCAGAAATGCAGGATCAAGCCCACTAGAATTTATCAAAACCTCTACAACTCACAGAAATCAACCTTCTTTTAAAGCACCTCAGTTTTCTGGGTTTCATCTGCTTCCAGGGTGCAAGCCACAGCAGCGCTTCTTTGTGCTGCTACAACAAATACCTACAGAGCAGCTAGTACATACACTCTCTAGGCATAAAGGCACAAGCTTACTGCTGATCCTACATAGGATGCATCCGCCGAGGTTTAGGGCATGCTGCAACACGATGCTACAGAAGATACCTGCAAGTAGTAACACTCGCAACAGTCAAATTCTTGTAAATAAGAAAAACTCACAACACAGATTCCCCAGGGCTGCTCCTGGAGTCCCTGATCGCACATCCAGCTTCCCTGGCCACTGGAAACCCCTCTCAAAGGCTCAGGACAGCTATAACTTGTTTCTTACTCTGAATACATCTTATTTCTCCATCTCTCACTGTATACCGTGGAAATTTTGAAGGAAACATTTCTTGCAGTTAAGTGTGTTAACGAGCCCTTCCATCCAGCTTCTACACCTACTCAGTAGTGAACCTGTTGTCCTCAGCTGGAGTCACTCAGCTGGTGAGGAGTACCATGCCAGGTGCCAGACCCTGCAAAAGATGCAGTGGATGTCCATCAGCTTTCTTTTCAGCCCTACATTGGATGGAGGGAGGCAGTAAGCACTGCATTCAGTTTCCTTTGTCTGGTCACAAGAGCTTGTAGAAACTCTGCCACTGCAGTTCACAGAAAGGTTTTTCTTGTAGGAGAGAGTACTGCTCGCTCAGCTACCTCTGCTGATCAGCCCAGGTCTGTCTCACTACAAGCATCTCACAGATGCTTGCAAGGAGCCCCACAACTCCTCCCTTCCATGCAGGGCACACTAATGCTGTGCCATAAGCAGTCTGAATCCTTGTATTTTAATCGGCGACCAAGGTAATGCATGTCTCCATCCTCAGCAATGCTCGCGTCTGTCAGAAATCACACGCCATCAGGGAGCCTCTACCCTGTGCCCAGGCAGCACACAAAGGCACAGAGATAACTGTCCCCTCAAAGGCCACAGATGAGGACTGGCTCATCCACAGCCCCTCATCTTCCTAGGCTTCTTTCTCACTCCTCTGCTGGGAGCTCCTACACAAGAGCTCTCACTCCTCGGTTCAAGGAGGGAACAAACTGCTGCCTAGGGCTGCCCGGGGCCAGCAGTCGCCCAGCTCATCTGCAGTCCCCAGTGCAGGAGAAACAGGACAGTATTCGCACGTTCCATAATCATCCTTCAAAGGCATTTTAGCTTTTTTCACACAGTACAAAACTAAGAAAGACAGAGGAGCTTAATCCTAACTACTGTGACTACAAAACGTGCTTGCTCATTTCAAGAAGTTACTTTTGTTCTATAAAACATCAACAGAAATTCAGGAGACGACCAACATGCTGATTTAGCCTCAACAAGGACAGAGGGCTCTCCTCTCCCCCAAACTCCCCTCCCAGGGATGACACCGACCCCCGCCAGCCTTGCACACTGAGCAGACGCCTCGTGGGGCAGAAACAATGCCGGGGCTCCCACAGGCACGCTGAACTAGCACAAAGATTTTACTGAATGAGGCACTAAAAACTGCTTCACCAGGCATGCTCGTCGTTGATAACTTCTATCACAGACGGCCTGAGAACACAATCACAAACGCCACAGTCTCAGGGATGCTGGAGGTTATCAGCGAAGCTTCAGCAGCCCAAGAGGAAGGGAAGTAAACGAGAGTCACTGTAAGCCCCAACAGCACAAACAGCTTCTGAAACACCTCAGACAACTCTCCCATCCGCACGTGGAAGGGGAAGCACCACACATCCTGGCAAACTGCCTAAGGAACAGACGGGAGAGAGATCAAACTCCAGGAACGAGCTATGGTACAAGCACCTCTGACACCAGTTAGACAGCACTGGAGGCGATACGGGGCTTTAGTAGGCACCTGGTCCAGAGCAGCCCTGGGCATCACACGCTCGCCTTCTCCACAGCCAAACCCACCCGGCCCCAGGCAGGCCCCGCACACCACCGCCCTTCAGCCGCTCGCCCCCCTCCAGCCCCGCGCCCCACCCCGGCGACTCACTCACCGAAGTACTCCTTCTTCATGTGCATCTCCAGCTCCTTCTCCAGCTCCAGCGTCAGCGCCTCCAGCCGCCTCTCCGCCTGGCTGGGGCCGCTCTCCCGGCACGGCGTCACCTGGTAGGGGAGCTTGAATTTGGGAGCCGAAGCGGAGCCTTTGGTCGGGCTGTAGGCGTAGGGGGGCGCCGCCTCGGGGGCGGCGGCCGGGTGCTGCTGGTCGTGCCGCGGCGGGGACTGGGCATGGATCTTGTGGTAGACGTCCCCCAGCTCGGGCACGGCGCCGTCCTCCTGTAGGCCGGGCCCCAGCAGGGAGGAGCGGGGCGAGGGCAGCTGCAGCTCGGGGTAGGCGCTCATGGAGCCGCGGGAGCTCCGCGAGCTCTGGCTGGAGATGCTGGAGCGGGGGCTGACCACGGCGGCGCCCGCCGCGCCGCGGCCCTCGGGGCCGCAGAGGCTGGAGCGGGGGCTGGCCAGGGCGAGCCCGGCGCCGCCCGCCCCCTCCGGCTCGGCGCTGCCCGGCGGGCCGTACCTGGAGTCCGAGTAGCTGGAGCGGGGGCTGGTGGTGCAGGAGTACTGGCTGGCGGTGCTGGAGCGGGGGCTGGCATGGCGCTGGTCGTAGCCCATGCTGATGCCGCTGGTGCGGTTGCTGCTGGGCTTGCTGCCGCCGCCGCCGCCGTCGTAGCTGGTGAGGCTGGCGCGGGGGCTGGAGTGCTTGCTCGTGTCGCTGGCCGTGCTGGCGTAGCTGGAGCGGGGGCTGAGGGCGCCGGCGTCGTACTGCACCAGGCTGGCGCGGGGACTGCCGTACTTTTCCTGGCCGGGCACCACCAGGCTGGAGCGGGGGCTGGAGAACTTCTCGTAGGGCAGCGCGGCCGCACCGCCCAGGCTGGAGCGCGGGCTGGAGAACTTGCAGTGCTCGGCGACGGGGCCCGGCGAGGAGGCGGCCAGGCTGGCCCGCGGGCTGGCGGCGCCGTACTTGCCGTCCGGGCCGCCGGCCGCCCGCCCGCCGCCCTTGGCCACGTAGCCGCCCTCGTAGGGGCTGCCCGCGGCGTAGCGGTAGCCCTCGGCCGAGTAGCGCTTGCCCTTGTCGGCGAAGCCGCTGTAGCAGGGCAGCGCCACCTCGGAGCGGGTGCACAGCCCCTCCTCGCAGCACGGCGGCCCCGCGGCCGGCGGCGGCTCGGCGGCGGCGGCGCGGCCGTTGGCGGCGCGGAGCGGGGCGGCCGGCGCCGCGGGCGGGTAGGCTTTGCCGCAGGGGGCGGCGGCGGGGAAGGCTTCGGCGGGCGGCGGCGCGGCGGTGCCGTTCATCTTCCGGCCCCGCTGCTCCGCCGTCATGTGGGCGGCGATGACCCGCTTGGTCTCCTCCAGGTCGGGGTGCAGCGCCAGGTCCCGGCGGCCGCCCCGGCTGTACGGACCCTCCGGGCAGGGCTCGTAGAGGGACAGATCCTCCATGAACTTGGTGGCCTTCAGTGCCATGTCCTCCTCGTACTTCTCCATGCTCGGCCGGAGCCCGGCGGCGCGGGGCGGGGGAGGGACGGCGAACTCTCTGCGAAAGCACAGCCCGGAGCAGAGAAAGAAAAGGGAAGGGGGGAAAAAAAAAAGGCAAAAAAAAATCCCCACCCCAAAATCACCCCAAAAGCAAGCCCCTTCCCGCGGTCCTGGCGGGGCAGCGGTGGGACGCGGCTCCTTCTCCGGAGGACTGCTCGGCGGAGACCAGGCGAGGCGGCAGTCACCTCGGCGGCATCCCCGCGCCGCAGCGCTCGGCTCGGTGCGGCGGGGCTGCCCGGCGGAGCGCGGCGAGCAGAGACGAGGAGCCCCTGTGTCACTTTCCAGCCTTAAATAAGTTGCTCGGTCCAGTCAATGGCGCGCGGCGCGGAGGAATTTGCGCTCGGCGGCTCCCTGCCCCCGCCGCCCCCGGCCGGCCGCCCCGCGGCGGGGCCGCGGCCCGGCCCGCACCCCCGGGCGGGGGGCGAAGGCGGCGGCCGGCCCGGAGGGGCTTTGCGGCGCGGCGAGCGGAGCGCGGGGCGCGGTGAGGCAGGGACTCCTTTGTGTGGGGCAGGAATGCGAGGAAGGAGACTGGGCGCTGCGTCCCGCTGGAATGTAGTTAATGCCGGAGCCAAACAATGATTTTCACCGAGTCAGTCAGGGAGAGGGCGGCCGCGGCGCTGCTCAGCGGCGGGTCCGGCAGCTCCCCTCCGCGCCGCCCGCTCTCCTCCTCGGCCGGCGCTCACCGAGCCCTGCCCGGGGCTGGCGGGCGGTGCCGCTGCTCGCCGCGGACTGGGAGGCGGTGGGGCTGTCACCGCGCCCCGGGTCGCCGCCGGGCGGGAAGCCGGGGGCTGAGGAGAGTGCCCGCGCGGGGGGCTCGGAGGAGCGCCCTGAGGGAAGCCGCGCACGGAGGGGGTCTGTCAGGGAGGGAGACGTTGAACAACCGCCCGGGGTTCCCGCCTTCCGGGGGGCTCCGCCGCTCTCGCCCCTGACTGGAACTTTCCGGCGGGACCCGCGGCCTCGTCCCGCCGCGGGAAGGGAGCAGCTCTCGCCCGCCCTCCTGCCGGGGCTGCGGCCGGGAGCGCCAAGTAAAATAACCGACATCTCGGTGGTGTCTGCAGTGGCCGGGGGTTACGGGATCAGCCCTGCTGCTGCAAATGACTCACACCTGTGCAAAATCCCCAGAACCGGCCAGGTGACTCTGCGGAAAGGACCTGCGCTTTAGCACAGCAGCTAATTATTTGCAGTTATTTATTTAGTCTTTTTTTTAAGAAAAAAAAGGCAGACTAAGACATATGATAAACATATTGTGGCCTAAAGCAATTTATGCATTGACACGAGTTTAAAAAAGCACACTACTGTCTGTGTAACTTTGCAAGAGCTTCATCTGTTGATCCTGTAACAAACAAGACCCTGCACTGCTTGCCATTTACATCTGTATACACACGAAAAAGGCTGTCAGAAAACGCCTCCACCATGACTACTGACCTGAGACCTCCGATACTAAACCGTAGCCTACAGTTAATTTTTTTGCCGCTAAGCTGCAAATGCTTGACCATCATTTGTGTTGATGGCAGAAATGCTGACAAAGCCCTAACAATAGGTACCTGAGCAGCATCCTTACACTGCTGGTGCTGAGCACCCTGTGAGGAGAGAAATACGTTGCAAGTTTGAGCTGTAGGCACTTTGCTGTGCCAAGAACATTTTATCCTGTTATCATACCTAATTAAACATTAAAAGCAACTGTGTACTCAAAAATGTCCCCAGCCGTGGAGGGTAATTGATTGGCAATCTGTTTGTTTGTGTGTGCAGAGCTGGCAAGCAAAAAAAAATCCAACAAACCATGTAAATGTGCAGAGCAAGACCTGAAAAGCAAATCTATTAGACATGGGAGAGGTAGTCCGCTGTCCCTGTGAACATATGTGTGCAAATACAACTGATCTTGGGAGTCAAGTGCTCTTTTCTAGTGTGTGTTCATGTCTTTCATTACACTTTTTGTCGATCTCCTAAACAAGCTGTTACCATGTGCTTCTGCAGCTTACTAATTGTGGAACAAGTTACATTTCACCTCTAGTCTGCAGGTGTGTGATGGTCAAAAGCACCTCTTGCAGTTGTGCGTCCTGGTGCACACCATCGCTGCTCCAACTAACACAGCGCAGGCCCTCAGCATCAGTGGCAAAAGCTTCCCAGCAAACATGCCATGGTACTGAGTGGGGCCAAAGCAGCAGCTCAAGTCCCTGTCCCACTCAAGCCTTAGAGTTTCTGGGAAAGCTGTCAGCAAAGACACAAACTCTGCTGTTAGCCACATAGCCACCGAGAACAAAGAGAAGTTCCTTCCACAGAGCGCATGGAAATCCCCATTAACTTGAGCCCTCATCTACCCCACCTGGGACTCCTGCACAAAGTTCATTTGGGGCAGTGGGCATCTTGTGGGCTGCTGCCTTCAAGTGTACCGGTGCAGAGCTCCTTCTTCAGTCGCTCCTGGGGCCTGTACTAAGATGTTCTGTCCTGTTACTGACTTTGAACTACTTACTGCCAATTTTTATAAGGTTGTCTTCCTGAGAAACTAGGAGAGGCTCATGGACAACCTGGGAACTTGGTCCATCAGAGCACATGTAAAGAAAAATTCATTTATTTTAAGTTTTTGTTTGTTTTGGTTTTTAAACTTTACAACATTAGATAACTTTAGTATTAATCTAACAGAGTGCGTAGGACATATTGGGAGGCCCTGCCCGCGTGCTCATGCAAGGAAGCATTTTGAGCAGCTGTCTTTACAGTAGAACTGCAGAGCTGATGCTGTGTGAAGTCAGAAGTGTAAGATACAGCAGGAGCTTGTTGTCCTTCTGTAGCTCTGTCCTTCTGAGCCACAAATCTGCCCTTGTTCCACCTTTTGAGGCAGCACAGTTCTATACTGCTGCTGCTGCTAGCAGGTAGCAAGTTTCTACAAGGCTACAAGGTAAGCCTTGGTACGCAAGTCATTAAAGCACATGTTTTGTTGAGTATGAACTCATGGGAAAAACATAGTTGGACTGAGAGAATCTGGGGAATCTAAGGAAACAGCCCTTTTTAGTAAGCAATGTGGATCAAATGATAAAAATCACTTACTTTTACTGCTGAAAGCTTATGCTCAATAAGTAAATCCTCAAAGGCAGGCCCAGCTGAGCCTGCTGCAGCCCTAGTCCAGAGTATCCCTGCAGTGTTCCTGTCTCAGCCCTGCTGCAGGGGCAATACTACAGCCCCGCTCTTCACCAGTAAATCGTACTTCTGTCATACACGTAATGAACATAACATTTATCCACACTATAGCCACAGATGTAGCCCACATGGGTGAAATAAATATGTTTGCAGTGGTACACACCACACTCAAGAACTGCTGCGTTTCTCATAGAGGACCATATGTGCCGGGCTGTGCAAACAAAAAGCGTAGAGTTACAGCTGCTGTTGCTCTAATAAGTAGCCCCATCATTCTTCTTACTGTTATATACAAGAAAACCCAAAGTACTGGGCAATTACAGCTTGACAATCCTGACCTGTTTTTCTCCCCACTTTATTTTAAATATATTTGCTTAATTTTAACAACCAGCAGCAAAATGTATATATTGCAAAAAGACTCATGCTTGTGCAACTAAGAGCACAAGAGCTATCAAAGAGTATTATAAAAGCTGAACTTCATTTCTTAATTTGGTGTGGTAGTCCTTACGCCTGATTTTAAGTTATATCAGTAAATCAGATATTAAGGAAAGCCAGCTGCTTCTGTTAAATAAACTCCTTTGTCTAAGACTTAAAGGGAGCAAAAGAGCCAGGTGGAGTTATTGATCTGTGAATATTGGCTGGCTGGGCCTCACAAGCAGTGCACTCCTGTTTCTTCTAATTGCCAGTGCCTTCAAGGAAATGCTACCCACGCCACCAGGCAGGGAGACCTGATGGTCTGCTGGGGATTTTGTCTCCCTGAGTTGCAAACAGTTTACTACCAACAAAGCAGAGAATCTGTAAATGTAAGAATTCACTGGTGAAACTTTAGCCCTATTGAAGACAATAGCAAAAATCCCACTGACTTGTGTTGCAGTGTGTGTGTATCAGACGTGGTTTTACTAACACAATGCAGGAGGGAGTTCCTTGTCTCACTTTATCAATTTAACAATTTGAAGCTGCTCCACAGATCTGCTTATTGAATTGGATGCTACCTGATTTTTTGCAATTTCCCTCCTTGTCTCCAACATTAAGAAAACAATGAAATTATACCTTGAAGTCCACAAGGTAAATAAGACTTATTATTACTCAGGGATTTACTGCTCTGATTTCTAGTTTTACAACTGATTGATTTCTTGGTGAGGAATGTAATAATTACTCTTTTTCTCTGGTCTGTTCTAAGCCTCATTAAAAAACAAAACAAAACACCAAAAAACTTGTGAAATTCATACAAAAATTATGCTGAGGAATGTTTTTATTGTGGGAGGGGGGACTGCAGTTTTTCTTTTCTTTCAATTGGTAGCTGTATTGTGTTTTATATTGCTTTGTTTTGCTTGTTTGGGTCCTGTATGTTAATTTGTGTTGTGATAACTTGAAGTATAAGCAAGCTTTTTGGAATATGAAGTTTGGATATTAATATGTATTTGGACTTCAGTGATTTGTTTGCAAATCACCTTGCTCTGACATGTTTTTAAAAATACTCATTTGCAGTTGATCACAGGTTTTAAAAATTGAAATTATTGAATGTGTTTTAGGGCACCATCTTCTGGTAGACAGAACACATTGTATTTGAATGGCTACCTTTGCTTGGCTACCTTTGCTAGGCACAACTATTTAAAATATTTTCGACTAACACTACTCTGCAGGCTTACAGGTCATTTCTCATTCTAAATCTGCAGTAAAACACTCTTTAACATTTTTTACATTCTTCTTATTCATTGCAAATGCAGCTATTCACTGTGCTGCACGAATATAACTTGGGACAGACCCTGTAAAATTCCAGTCACAACAGTCACTTTGTGAACGTTCTAGGTTAGGCAGCCAACATATGCCCAAGCACTTACGATTAATACACCATTTATGTGTCTTATTTTTTTTATAGTTTCATCTTCCACTTCTCTTGCATATTTCAGATAACAACACTTCTGGCCAAAGGAGTTTATTGGCTCATACTTTGGAGACTGCACATGGCCTTAGTCATACTTCCTTGCAATCACAGGACATAATCACTGTATATTCAAATACAATGAGTTAGCTTAATAGCAGCCACATACATTTGCATAAATACATAATTTAGTTTGCCAGCTCAGTTAGCAGTGTACCCACTTAGTACTTTTAAGGAGGTCTTAGGTTATATAGGTTCTTATTTCAGAGACTTGGAAATATAAAAACAAACTTGGGACTCTACAGAGCTAAATTTACCTTGACGTGATAAGAAGAAAGTCCTGATTACAATACTGCAAACCATCATCTGGCAAAGAAGTCAGATAGCATTAGTGCATTTAATAAAAAACAGAAACACTGCGTGAGGGCCAGAGTGCTCTACACGTGCCCCCTCATTCTCTGCTGATGAAAAGTATCAGGCTAACTGTATGCGCCTCTTTATACCCATTCAAGAAATGAGGCAGGCTACGAGCTCTGACCTCCTGACCTGACACTACAGCACGCTTCAGCTATGATGAGAAGGATCATTTCAGAAGAAAGAGGACATTGGTTTGTTGAGAACACCAATTACATTTACATTTCATGGTATTTTCCATATAAAATGGTATTGTAGAGATAACACTTCTTAACTGAAAATAATGAGCAAATTTGCAAGAAGTATAGAGGTGTTCGTAAACAATGGAACTAACGAAGGCCAGTCTACCGGTCTGTATTCCCATCCTTTGCGTTCTCCAGCTTGTAACCTCCTCTCCAAATCCCCAATAATGCTGCAGTCCTGTCACCCCCCTTGTCCCATAGAGCTCTCCCATTGCTACAGGACGTACCCCACTCCTCAGCCACTATATACAGTACCTCCAGGTTCCTCCCACCATATTCACCTACATCCCTCAATAGACTTGTCAGTGCTCTTCTGTCTCTGGCATGCCTCCTCTCCAACATCTTTAATTCTCTCCCAGGCCCACCTACCTCCCGCCTTCTCTCTATCCCCTTTGTAATATCCACAGCTCCTAGCAGCTTCCTAAGCTTCTAGTTAGGTATCTTAGCCACCCTCTTTTCCCCAGCACGCTCCTGCTAGCTCCAGTTATCACTGGTTAGATGCACGAAACGCAGCAAACTCCCATGTGGACTTGCATACAGACCCACCAGCAGGTAGGTGTGTTAGTACCACACTGAAGAAGGCCAAGTGCTACCGCAGAAGCACTTCTGTGCTTATCAACAGCCACTTACTTGTAGACTTGCAGTAGCTTTGAGATCACTGATGTAATTGCTTAATGTTTGCGAGTACCTTCAAATGTTGCTGGAGAAGACTGGCAGAGCAATTCTGTAAGTATCTTTTCTGTAGGAAATCGTACTGAAAATTTCTCACTTTTTCTCATGGGAGTGAAGAAGTATGCTGATGAGAAAGATAATGACAAGTATTTAAACAGCAATTTTCTTCTTGGAATATAAACTGCTTTCAAGCTATATCTAGGAGTACATTTATTTACTTCATCCCATTCCTCCCTTAAAGAAGAATCAAGGCCTCCAAATCAAAGCATTAAATTGCCGCCCCCTCCTATTCCTTTGTCTGTAGGTGTATGTTCCTTGTAACCATTCTGCTTAGACATTAGTCCAGAAATAATCTCAGGCAAGCAAAAAACAGATGACTGACCTGCATAAGATTTGTTGTGTTACTTTGATCCTAGTTTCTGCTTTCTTGCACGTTCAGTATTTTAGGTGCACAAAATTGAAGGCCTTGATTGTCCTTATAGCTGCAAAGAGAAGAAAGAAAATACCTCTACCTATAGGCACAGAAACAGAACACAGGGAAAAAACAAATTTATTTTCTTTAATTTAGTGTTTATTCAGTTTTCTAATCCAAATTTACAATTTTGGGGAAGTAGAGATAAGGTTTGAAGCGGGTAATATCAATGGTATATACGAACTGAACACAAGCCTGTTTTATCTTCTGGTATCTCATAAATGATTAGCAAGAGGTCTTTGTCGTAAAGGTCAGAACTTGAAATGGCACATCAGTCTGCTTGCCAGCTGTCAAGAGTCAACAGGCCAGGAAAGCATGCATTTCTCTCTGTGGTTCAACAATGAAATGGTTTCATAAAGTAAAATGAAAATGTCACATAGAACTACCACAAACATTACATGGTTATCTACAGGTTAAAGTTGCTCTTTAGGGAATGAGCTGGTACAAGTGCCATCATGGCCCCCAAAGTTCTTTCTCCTGAATGGTTATTAATTGCCCCTTCAGAGCGATTCTCTAGATGCTTTGAGAATCAGATAGGTTGCACTTCTGCCTTTTTTTTTTTTTAACAATAAGATTGTGGGAAAGTCAGTACAAATTTCTTCACCGTAAGTCAGAGCAGCTTAATGAATCTCTAGTTAACTGTTGTATGTCAATGGTGGTCAATATTCCTTTCCATGCTCCACTGCAGAAAAAGGATATTGAACTAATAGCATACAAAGACAGATACTAGATACACTCCCAGCTGCATTCAACTACACTAAAATATTCCACTATTTTTCTTGTCCTTTTCATACATGGCACTCAAATTCACTAAGTAAATAAAAAATACAAGTGTCAAGAATGAATTGTTACTATGAAAAGCAGCCAGAAAAGCTTATCTGTGTTACAGAAATTTGCATCAGTGTAAACAAACAACTCGAGAATGCTGTGTGACAGAAGAGCCAATTTGTATCACTGCAAATAGCAATTTGTAGATTGATTTAATGAGCCTTGCTCAAAAATTGTTAGTGATGACAGACCCAACATCAGGGTTGCCAAGCTAAGGCACTGGGAAGAATTTATCCTCCATTTTAACATTTAAACCTTGTGTCTTCCAACTACACTTACTTCCATATCAATATTACTGCTATTAGGACTTGAACAAATTGTCAGTTGAAAAGTGGCTTTTTTTTTTTTTTTAATTACTTGAAAGCTTAATAAATGCTTCAATTTATAATTTGCTCTCAAGGGCAAGACAAAGTTTAAGTTGGAAAATTCTACATTAATACAGTGTTGGTGACTAGTAGCCAGTTAAGGACATTCATACTCCATCAGTTCTGAAAGGCAGTTTTTCATTTAGCACAGAAGCAGTTTGCATTTTTAGTGGTTCATTCAGTATTGCCAAACTTAACAAGAACCGAATAGAACAGCTGACACTATATGAACAGCCTGTCATATGTTCTACAGAAGCAGCCTGTGTAAAGAAAATATATTAAATATCATTCAGTTTGAAGTGTTTTACAGGAAGGATCTGGGAGCATTTTTTGCCATCTAACTACTTACTACCCAGACAAAAGCAGCACAACTACATCTAAATACATCAAGATGTAATTGCTTATGTAGTTAAGTTCTAGACTACCTTTCATGCTGCAAAACAAATGATGATGCATTGTTAAAATTACTTAATGCTTCTCTAAACCTTAACCTAACCAGTATCCTGCAGTGGTACCCCCCCAGCTAAGACACAATGCCTGGTTAATTCTGAGCATTTTTGCAGTCTGGCCTTATCGACAGAGTTGTCTACTGCCCCGAGAAGCTATTACATCAATCTTCTTGGACAGCAGCATCCCAAAACTTTAAGAAATCATTTGAGTACTGTCATCTTATGCTGTTAACACTAATAACATAAGGAGTAGAAGCCAGTGAGACTGAACAGCCCCCCCTCTTTTCTTTTTTACCCCCAAATCTGTTGTTGTGTTTTGATTCAGCTAATATACCACTCAACTTCTAAGTCATGAACACTCGCAACTTCAGTAAAACTAATGCAATAAAGTTACCAGAATTACATTCTCTACTGTAAAAATAATCAAAAGAGTTCGAAAGCCAAATTCCCGAGTACCGACCAGTGCAAGCAGGGAAATTTCTCGGGTAGTGAGGGAGATAGGATCCCACTATCCATTACACATGCCACCAGCTTAGATAAACCTTTGTCATGTCACAATGAGAAGCACATCTTCTTACACAGATAATAGACTATTGGACAACTGATTTAATAAACCAATACTTTTATTTTTTAGTAAAGCTTAAAAAGCAAATGTCAGCCTTAATTTTTGGAAGATGTAATCAGACCTATTAAATTCTCGTGCTTCAACTGTTTATGGCAAGAACTATAAAAGCTTCCTATTGTAGCACTGAAAATCCTTTCTGTAATGCCTCTTATTTACATCTTTACCTCTCAGTCTTCACTCATGCTGGTCAAGAAGCAACTAACTCAAAAGGATTTAATTTCACAGTGGAGTATCATGCCTCCAAGCAAGCCACTGCATATGACTATTACTACCTAAAAAGAAGACATAAAACATTAATTGCATCATAGAATCGTAGTTTTGTACCGCATTGGCCAGCCATTTAACACTGATGAAGAGCTGGCCTTTGTACTAGACAGAACCAGGTGCAGGAACCAAAACCTAAAAAGGTGCTGGTTCTGGTTTTTTTTTTACATTCTCCTTCTACACAGTTAACATCTTATTCAGTCAGTTTGCAAACTGTAACAGAATAAATCTTGTCTGCTCCATGTCTCTTCTCTGTAAGACTAACTCTGCACACTTATCTATGAATAGAAGCAGTTTTGGTTCACTAACACAAAGTTAGAACATAATTTCAGTACGGTGACAGAAGTGGCTGATTAATGTCTTCTAAGAATCAATACTGATAGTTCTGAAAGCTACCAAAATAGTTAAATGAATGCAGTAGACTTAAAGATACTGATTCTAAAACATTGCTCTTTTTGTCCTATGCACAAAGTGTAACGTATAAAAGACCAGTGCTTTCTTCTTTCTGAAGGCATGAGGTGGTGAAAGCATGCGTGTGGTGGTGCAAATGCTCCAACTGAAGAGGCCAATAATTGATTGTCCAAGAAAAAAAAACATTCACAAAAGTTTTATTAAAAAATTCCCCTTTCACCTCAAACAAGTGAAGCTTAAGTTCTGTACTACTAGGTTATGTTTAGAAAAATGAAAATAATACAGTAATTTTTGAAGGCTATACATTGTAAAATCCCATAAGTCAGCATAAACTTGGACTGTGCAAGCAAATATAGCAAGTATTTCAGATGTCATTTATTTGGTCCATCAGATGTACAGTATAGTAGTAGTATCTGAGTTTACAAAACATCAAATATAAATAACCTGAAACTGTAACAATACACAAAAATTTGCTTCTTACATTGACATACCAGGCAGTACGAGCTGAAAAACTTGAGTAAATTAACAGTTTTACAGTAATGTACATAGTGCCAGTTGAAGTTTAAGAACACTGTTAAAACATGGCACTAATTTGCTTTGAATTTTCTTCTTTACTTGTTCAGGGTGTGAAAAATGTTTAGGACTAGGCTAAAAATATTTTTTCTTCAAGCAAAAAATAAAAATGTAGTTACTCAAAATCTGGGCATCCAATGGTGACCCTTTAAGTAAATGAGAGTAGTTTTTTTGTCCTATTGAATTATACCTAAAAGGTATTTACACAAAAATAACATGCTTTTTCCATGACTGTTTAAGCAAATACTTATCTGTAAATATTTATAAACTATGTTTTTACTACATTTAATATATGGAATTAATATGGAAAAAATTCTGAAATGAGTCTATCGAGATGAGAGCTTTATCATCAAGAGAAACGGACACAAATTATTTAAGCCAGCGGTTTGGTATTCACTTGGAATAAAGGCCTTAAAATTAGTCTAGTTCTAGACATTTTTCACATCCCAACATAATATGCTGTTACTGTATTACATTATCTGAATCATTTTGTCAAGGGGCATTTGCATGTTCAGTCTAATGCTATAATTTCATCTTGCTCTTCTGTCTGCTCAGTACGCGATCTCTTTGTACTAATGCACTCTTTATCTTCTAGTTTTCTCTTGCGGCTTTTGTTTTCCATATCATCATCAACATTGCTTGAAGTACCTTCATCTTCAGAATCAACAATCAATAGATCGTCCTGATCTGGAGCTGCAAAATACACGTTTTTAATTCAAATGGATACTGTAAAGATAGTCTACTCTCAAACCAAGTTTCATATATAAAAATAAGAATGTGTCTAATACAACAAATACATTGTGGAGCATTCTTTATCCATATTCTTTGTCATTCAGCTGCAAGAATATTTTGAATTTCTCTAAAATTGGTATAAAATGGGCTTTTCACATGGTTATTCCCTCTTCACTAGAGATATGGAAAATATTGAAATAACCCAAAAATACAGGAAATACATTAGTTAGCACAATTTTTTTTGCATGTACAAAATAGAAGAATTACATGCTATCTTCAGCAGTCCTTGAGAAAAGAACTTTTATACACACTGAGCTGTAGGCCAGCCTCTCTTTCACTAGTGCATTCAACAGAACTCCCACTAGAAGCCATGCCCCCTGAGAGAGAGAGAGAACACGCAAAGAGAAGGAGGAGTGGAAGGGTAGGCAGACTTAAAGAGCTAAAGGATAACAACGGATAGTATAAAGAAGGGAAAATAGAACCAAACATGAACTTTAAAGACATCCTAGTGGATTTTGTTTGTTTTGAAGTACAAATTCACTGTAAAAACTAATTTTATGCTATTTTTTTAAGATATAATTTGAGATCAATTGTAGCAATACTCTTAACATTTAATCTCTCCTGAACAATAGGCAAGTGGAAGTGACTACGTACTTGTGCACGTATCTTAAATAGCACCATCTGACAGGCAAAGGAACACCAACCAAAAGCGTAAGACAGAACTACAGGTGTCTAACTTTCATGTCAAAAGTATTTGGATTCATATGTTATTCCTATAAAACAGTATGACGTTTCCAGTACATTAGCTTTCAGTGCTTAAGCATCCCATATTCATTCGAGTTAAACTATTTTGAGTATGTTCACAGAAACACCCTACATTAGGAAGGTAATAGTACTTCTTCCTGGATAGCAAATACTATTTTCTTGCCATGCTTTGCTTGACAGGTGAAAAATAATTATTTTGTAAGCAGATAATAAAGACATCTTCTTAAATTAAAAAAATAAAACATGATCAAAGACATCCACAAATTAATTTTTAATCTGTAGGGAGACAGTGACAAATTTGGTTGATTCTTTTTTGTCAAGCAATAGTGTGACCATCAGGCAGAATGGTCTAACTTTATTTAAATCACTGTGCAAACAATGCACTTAAGCTGACACCCACCAAGTCCTCGCGAATTAAGTAATATAATTTCAAGGTGTGTTTACTATAAACCTTTGTAACAATCTTAAATGTGCATTTGGTAACAACTGTAAATGTGCATTTTTCTATTTAATATTATATTTATATACAGAGGCAACTTAAATGCCTTTTATTTCATGTTGGCAAAGTTAAGTCATAAAACTGAAGACAACTATTTTAATTGGACTGCACTACTGAAAGACTATTTTGTTATATTTAATATTGACTACTGTTATTTACCTGTTGATGTTGAGGGTTGCGCTCCATCATCACTACCATTGGTAATGTTCTTGGATGTTGGTTCTGATGGTTTAGGGCCAACTTTTTCAGGGGTATCACCAACAACTTCAAATTCTACATCTTTTTCTAGGTCTTCACTGCAGAAAAATCCATATGCTTTTAAACAACCAGGTGAAAATAAAAAACTGGTTTTTTCACAAAGTATGTCATTCAAGTATTAGAGCACCCTGCAACTATGACTAAATGAGAAAAACGTTAAAAAAGAGGAAAACATGTTCAGTCCTCCTTTATAATTTATGCTTTCTCTATTCACAAACACTGTTCCACCCAGTGCCATGACTTAAAATGCTTTGGAATGAGAAAAATCGTTACTCAAGCTTACCCTTCTTCCTCAATGTCACATTCCTATTCTCATTAAGTGCAGTGTGTTAATTTACCGTGTATAATATGTATATTACTTATCCAGGGTTAAATACACACACAAGTTATTTCAAAGGGACTTCTATTTGCATTGTCGTGTCTGAAAACAGGTAGTTAAGCAGAGGATCTACTACACCAGCAGGCTGGGGGGGTTTTGCCTTTTTTAATTTTGTTTTTTAGATGGCAGTTTCTCGCTTGCTGGCTGCCCCAAAAGTAAATTTGGTTTTGCACTGTATTTTATGTTGTGTAATGACAAATTATTCAAATAAACTTTTTTTTTTTTACAACAGTAACTGGAAAAACACCTAAACTCTATAAATTCATGAAAAATAACAGTTCCTCTTTTACCTCTATATTTTCTTTCCGCAGCTTAATCTTTGAGCTTTATTCATGAATTTAAAATTCTGAGTGGGAAATCCCCTGTGGAACTGTTCTACATACATACACAAAAATAATAATTTCAGAATCCTTACCTATGAAGCACATTGATTAACAGTGTATAGTCCTGGAGGAAATCATCTGCTTGTAGTCGAGTGCCATTTCGAATTCCAAAGTCTGATAATTTCCTGTGGTTATTTGCTAGAAAAATAGTGAAAAACTGCAGTGTATACAGCTATGTATATAAAGATCCTTTACACCTGAATAAATATGATGAAACAAGTACTCCAGAAGTTTTATGTAGAAACATAAGATTAACATTTGTTAGCTACATGTGAAGTAAAAGCTGACATTTAAGCCTATCAGGAGTTAAAACTACTTATGTTTGACTTATTTACCCCTCGTGCATCATGTTAAAGCACTTCACTATTATTACATTTAGGAACATTTTGGAGATAATATTTGTATTATAATAATGCCTACAAGCATCACAAAAAGACCACAATCTAAGAACAGGAAAATGAACACAACTTGCAAACAGAGGAAAACAACTGGTGCGCTTTTATAGCTGAATACCTATTCTTGAAAGGAATCCTGACACTCCAGGTGAAAAGTACTTTATATAGGAAAGCTGAACTGGACATGCAGGCTTGTAGACAACACCACTAGCTATTCTTGCTAGTGCTTTCACCACTTAAAATACTTGCAAATCCAGTTCTCTTCAAATATTAGTCTACAGGATGAACACGAAAACATTTGTTATACTTCCATTCTGTGTATCTTGGTTTCTTCCTAGTTTTTATCTACTCTTATCTAAAAAGCTTCAGTATGCGTACCTTCTGTTTCTCCTTCTTCTGAAGAGATAAGAATAGTTCCTTTTCCATCATCTATTTGTACATCTGGTGCTACCATAGCAAATTTTTCTTTCACTATCTGAAAAGATGAATACGATTATTTAATCAATATCTGACTTAAAAACACTTATATAAGAATGAACCTTGAGTTACGTTGATTTTCTTACCCTGGCTCATTTTCAGGCATCTGCTGAAAGCCTATACTTTTCTTTTTTTAAACTTCTACGAACAAAATAATTACAACTTTTGCTGTCTGAAACCTACAGGTTCAGATACGCTAAAAATTTCTTTAGAATACTTCATAAAATGACAGAATTACAAATCAGTTTTGACTATGCAACTGTAATGTGGCTACTGAACTATTCAACTGAAATACAAATTCAGTTTTTTGCTGTTCAGTATGAATAGGCTTTAAAACCACCAAAAAGTTACAAACCACAAACATTCTTTCCCAAGACATACAAGCACACATGAGCAAGAAACACACTGGCTAATCTAGGTCTTTTTGTAGAAGAGAGAAATACAAAATGTAGAGCAAATATAAACAGCTGATGTTCAGTCAAAATACATTGAACAAAAACCTAACTTTAATAATGGACAGTATTAGAATCAAAACGACAGCTGTAGCTAATATTCAAGATTTACCTTATCCTGGAGTGTTAACACAGTAACTTTGTGTACATTAAGTTTCACAGTCACTTCTGGCTTACTTGCACAGACATAACAGTTAGGATTTGGTGGATCCAAAGCACAAGGAACCAATAGCTTCTTTCTGGGATTTGGCTGCTTGTTCAGAAAAATCTTGAGGACAGAAAAAAATAAAACAAGTTATTCTGTAAGTAACAGCACTCATAAAACCTGTTTTCCTACAGATTTATTCTCTTAGTCTCACAGGTTGTCCTGTTCCCTAATCCTCTTTGACATGCTTGCTGAACAGGAGAAAGTGCGTATTACGGCCAGTCCGCAATGACACCTGTGCTGACTGACCAGCTATTCCCAAATCGATGTGTAACATGAAACAACCATGTTTCAAGTGATGTCAGTCTGCTTCTCTCTCCTGTCCAGCAGCCAATTTTCGTTAAATCAGAGGAATTTAATAATCCTTGAGACTTCCACTTCTCTTTTCATTGTGGCTGAAAGTTCCCAGCACATTCAGAATCTACTGAAGCAACAAGTGAGAGACAGTAAAACTACACAACAGTCAAAACAGGTTAAATGTGACTTTTAAATAATAAATAACAAGAAAGTAAAAGTATCTTATTCCCACTTACCGTTCTACACTGATCTATTTTTCCTGATAAAATCTTCAAACCTTCCAGCACTATCAGACCAGCTATTACGGCATTAGTAGTAGCTATAGCTGGGATAATATTTCCTGCCATTGCTGCAAAATAAGCAAGAGTATGCAGATTTTTAACAGTAAATGAAAACGAGAAGCTTAAATTATTTAAATAAAATGTTATATTTTATCCTTACACTTGATATCAAATCTGCTCTTCATATTCATACTGAAAACATGCATCCTGAGGTTCGCAGCAGAAGTGACAAAATCCATTGCAGAAGGGTCATCCTGACAAGAAGTTAATGCAAAAAGTATTTAAAAATCAGATTACTCATTGGAAAGTTTGCAACACATGGGTCCTGAAATCTTAAAAACAGAAAGTTTAAAAAAAAAAAAGTCTGTACAATATTCCATTTCAAAGTCAATATACTTCCTCTTTCAGATGGTATGTTTAGACATAGCAGTAATACTTTAAATACAAGTGTTTAAAAATTGTACTTAGTATTTTATTAGTGAATTAGTGTATTAGTATTAATCAAATGCCTTATATGTTCCAAATGATGTCTAAATCCAAAACCTTACAGTGTTTTATGCTCAGTTTCAAAAACTGGTGTTTCAGAAAGAAGAAATATTTTTACTATCTGTTGTAATACTATTACAATACTATTTGTAATACTATTACAAAATAGTAATATTTTGTCCCCCCTACATTTACAGACTACTTTTTTGTTCTTATGCCAAATGACAACTGACTGCAGGAAGATTACGCCATCTCTGGGGCTAAAAGAGAAATTTTTTTCCTTGTTTTTCTTCAGCAAAACTTGTAATATATCACATACCTATCGTCAGAGCTAATTACCATGTACAACTCAGTAGAACTCTTAGCTACAAACTACTGTATAAGTGCATGTTTTAGAGAAAGCTAGAGCAAAGGACAAAATCAAGTTGCATTATTAAAATATTTTCAAATATCAAAATACGACAAATACTTCTGAATTTGTGCTTTTTTAAGTTGGTGAATTAAGTTATTTTACATTACAATAGTAAATCCTTACACTCAGTGAGTTACAAAACACAAAGTGTTTAAAGTATATATTTGTTTACGTATGGAAAGTGCTTTCAGTGAGGTGCCAGACAGTTTTGTTCCAAGTAGTACTATCTTGGAATGAAACTGAATGAGTCCAATTAATATTAGTACTACATATGTAGAGTATAACTGGTTCTTATGTATTTGATAAACTAACCTTATCCCATATAAGCTCTGCTCCATCACCCTTCTCAGCCAGGTGAAGCCTCAGGGTTTCAACACTCTTGGAAAATAAGTGCGCATAGCTCTTGACATCGAGAACCTGCTGATCCTTCAAGACTGCAGAGGATTCATTTTGTTGGTCAGATATGTTTTTCTCTTCGGGAAAAGAAAAAAAAATTAAGATCAGGAATACTTATAAATCCCACAGAAGTTCTCTCAAAGACCTAAGAATTTTCCAATCTCAGCAAAATCAAATATTTTCTAAATTGAAGAACAATATCCTTAAACTACAGTAGCCCCAACATTTTACAACAAATCTGCATTTAAAACTGCAACTATAGCTATACTTATACCAATCGCCTAGACATGCACAAATTACAGCAAAACGCAGCTTTCAGGGATAAATGTATCAATGCTTATGGTAAGGTCTCCTAGAATAAGATGACAGCAGTTTTGTGAAACGTGCATTTTCTACAGCCAATACTGAGTATCTAAAATAACAATTGCAAGACAGTTTTAGAAAAAACGTTTTCTATATAGAGATAAATTTAAGATCTCCAGGAATCGCAAAGAATTAATATGTTCATTATCAGTATTCAACTGTGACAGTGAGAAAATATATGTAACAGAGATGCATTAACAAGCAGCAGGTATGACTTACAAATATACAGTGGGAGGAGGGACAATTACCTTGATTTTGTACCTCAGCCCAGTCCAGTGGCACTGGAGGCTTTCTTTTTCTCCACAGCTTATCCATTGTCAGCAGATATCTAATATCATCTTTGAAAAGCTAGGAAACATTAGAAAAGCAAACAAAAAAACCCCCATTAAAATGAAAGGGGAAAAAAAAGACATACTTAATTTTCACATCTGCTGTGAAATCGAAAAATCAGCATTAGATTTGAAGTTTTGATTGTCTCCTTGAAAATATTTTCAACCACAAATAAAAATCAAACTCCACGGGAAAAATAAAGAGTCAAAAAACTTCTTATTCCCCATTCTCTAACACTTATTGCATAAAGCAGACACAGCTCTGATTAATTTGTGGCGGGGAGTAAAGTAAAAATCTAGAAACAATAGGCCAAACAGTGGGTTCATGTGCCTACTGAAGCCATCACTACAGCTCTTTGTATACTCTCCCTGAGATATTCTTACCTACATGCCAATGCACTTCCAAAGTAAAGTTATTACTACCTATCAATATTACGTTCTATACTCATTTCCTCTATTTATCAACTTTCAGCAACTATTTGGAAGGAAAACTCCTAAACCAGTTTGTATTTTCTTATGCCAGAGCCTAATTATACACAGAAGATGACTGATAACTTTTACGTCCTCAGATTGGTTCTGATTACGCCCACTGAAACTCCTACAGAATTCAAGTTCACCTTTCCATATTAAAAGTAATTTGAATGAAGATTTTTCTGTATGGACAGTACGGACAAGCTGCTGAAGCCATCTGTACAGATGCAGATGGAATGCTGTAAAACAAGCAAGTGTTGTAAAAGACCAACGCTACAGCAAAATTGGTGGAAGTCATAACATAATTGGGTAATTGATGGCTAGCATTAAGTGTCCAAACTGGGTTTTGACTTAAAGCACCTCATACACTTCAAATAAATACATTTATTGGGGTAAAGAAGATACCTTAGTAAAAAGTTTAACTGGATCGTATCCAGTTGATTTAGCCCATTCCTTAGTTGAAACACGTTTAATCTCACCATCTTCATTGGATGCTCGTGCTCTGGCTTCTGCTTCTGCTGGCTCCCCTATTAATAAAGTGTTAACCAATATTTTAATTCAAAAAAAGGAAAATTATATCCAAGTATTTCCCCTAGAGTCAATAACCAAAATTATGCAAGGACCATAAAATGGCTTTACTGCACCCAACAAAAGCTGAATTAGACACAGTGTGACTACTCCTGTTTGCTTCTGCAACTGCAACTCACTAATTTAACTTGATGTCACCTAATTCCTTTAATAGGAAACAATTGTTCACTGTTTCTGCTAATAATTTTCTCCACATGATGTTGCATTTTCATAAATCTCTAACCATCCCCTTTTAGTAGTCTCTTTTCTTGGCTGAATAGTCTTAGTTTGGTTAGAACTTCAACACACACACAAAAAAATCATCTTCCTACCTCTGGTTATTCCTATGCAAAAAAATTCCACGCATACAAAGGCTATTAATTTTGTGTTTCTTTCCCAGTCACATCCAGCAATTGCTATCGTGATTCCTAATAAGCAGCAGGTTGATATTTTCATAAAACTATCTATTAACATGTTGACTGAATGAGAAAAATCAACTCAGAGACCATCACTTTGTATGTAATTTGTGAATGCTTCCCTCCTTTCACCAAGGCATCATTTGCATCATTTCATATTTATCTGCACCAAATCTACCTAATGTCTCATTGCCCAGTCATTCTGTATTGTGAAGCTTTCTACGACTTTTTGCAGTTAGTCCTCACCTTTATTATTCTGACTGACCTTGCTTAATCATGTATGCTGAATAGCCCTGGTCCCATCCCCAATCTGAGACACTCCTCTAGTCTCCATTTATCTCTATCATTTAAGTAGTAGCTTATCCACTTCAGGATCTTAATCCTTTTTCCTCCCCATGGCTGCTTAGCTCCTTCAGGTTCCTCACAAAAAGTTTTTGAGTGCCCCCTGCAGATTCAAAACAGCATAAACCAGATATGCTTGTCCACAGCTTGACCGATTCCTTCAAAGGACCTGCAGAGCTATGCAAGGCACTTCCCTACACAAAGGCTGCATTGACTCTTCCCTGATATACCATGTATGTCCACTGATTCTAAACAACATTATCATTACGGACAGTTTGCTCACTACAGACATGAGGCTACAGGTCAGGCATTCCTATAATTGCCCTGGTACCTTTGTTTAAGTAAGTGGCATTGTATCTGCTACCTTCCAAGTATTCCACTTCCAAGCTGTTGTTTTAAGTGAGTTTATATGCCACTCAGCTATTTCATTCTGCACTTCCTGTAGGAACAACCTGTCAGGTGATCACTAGCTGATGTTCAGAGAATCTGAAGAGCTGGAGGATCCTCTAAGTTCCCTCTCCCAAGTCCATTCATCTATCAAAGGATCCAAAAGGAGCAACAATGATGCTTATTCACCTTCACAGTAACTATGGTTACTTGTCCTTACAGGAAAATACTGAATAGCTACAAAACTTCACTGAAAATGGGCATATTTCCTGTGTAGATTAACCTTGAAGTGTTTCAGGCTAAAAGTGTTCAAACACAATCCCTGTATTTCCTTGCAATCCCCCAGCTAGGAGTGGAAAATGCAGAGTGACCACAAACATCACTCAGTTCTCAGTCTTCAGTTCAAAAGACAAGCCTCCCAGCTACAGGGAAGGAAGCGCTCCATCAAATCCAAATACATAGGGGAAAAAAGGCCACCCTGTGAAGATCAGTTATATTTAATTTGCACTTCAAGCTCACTTTTCACTTCAGGTTTCTGTGCACATGGGGAAGACCGTCTACTGCAGAGGGAACAGGAGTCTCCAAACAGATACAAGCTCATTCATCTAAATCATGTATCTTATACCTGGATGTGTTAACTGGAACTTTACAATTACCAAGTGTATCAATAGTGTGGGTAGAACAGCTGTGAAGAACACAGTCTGAGAACAACTAGTGAATGCCACTGACCCATCTTAGACTGTATTAAAAAGTTTTCACAACAGCTGAAGTAATCATTTTAATAATGTTTTAGGCTGCCCACAAGGGCCACAGTTCTGACAGGTGAAACTATTAAACTGTTGTAATTTTGGAGAGTATTTTTTTCACATTCTCCATGCAAAAACCTCTGGTATGCAGTATGCATCAAGTTAACTAAAAAACACTGGAATTGTTTCAAATACCTAATAAGTGGCAGTATGAGGGAACTAAATTATGCACGGTGTACATGAAGGTCTGTAAGGGAAACTACTGTTAACACACTCCAAACTCTTGTTGTTCAACGGTACAGTAAATGGAATCCTCTTAAAAAGAAAATGGAGCTGAACTCTCTAACCTTAAGAAACGTACAGAAACAAGTAATAATCTCTGAAACAGAACATTTCAGTAACAGGGTAAGCTACCAGCTTGTATCACACTCACAGGCAGCTTCAGGATCAGCTCTGTCAGGAGAGACTTCTTGATCAGCATCTTCTTCTCCAAATAACTGGCTATATAATAATTAAGAACAACAACAACACTAGAATTTCATCATATCTGGTTAAAGACTGAAATATTTGCTAACAGATATATATCCACTTTAGAATTCTTGCTATCAGAGTGCCAGTTCATACATTGCTTTTTAAATTGTTGGGATTCATCACATGTGGACTTAATGCTGACAACACAAAATGTCCAACACAAAAATGAATTTTGCAAAACAGTTCTGCTTAACTCGCTCAATAGTTCACCTAGTCTTATATTTATGCTGCAGTACCGAATGCATTGCTTATAACCCCTCCATGATCTCAGCAAGCTTTACATCTGTTAATACATGCATTAAACCAGAAAAATGTGTTAACTCCATACAGAGGTGAAGAATAAAGTAACCTCAACCTACACTGCTGTGCCAAAGTACTCTGCCAGATTTTCTGTCATATTAGAGCAAGGCCTAAGTACTAACCAACCTTCCATCTTTACATTAAAAGAAAAAAAAAAAACCCACCCCCAAAAAACCACCCCAAAACCCAGGTCAAAGAACTGGAGGTTTTCGCTATAATCCACATTCATTAAAAAAAAAACAAAACAAACCCCCAAAAAACCCCTCAAAAGTGTGTGTCCACTTTATTTCTCTGCCTGTAGGTTTAGAAACCAGAAGAGTGAAGCACAGTACCTATTTTCTTCTTTTTAAAAAAAATCACTTACTTGAACAAATACTTAGCCCACACAATGCAATGGATAGGTTCCGATGGCGTATTTCGGATTGTGCAGCCTGGAAAAGTCTTCTGAGTTGGTTTAGGATGACATTCATAACATTCTGTCACTCCCTGGTGAAAAGTGAAATATTTTCTTGTCACACTGTGAAGACTACTGATAGTATATGCTATTACCAGATGAACTGTAACTGTATCTCAAAACACCCAACTCCCTGTTGTCTAAAATAGCCAATGATTTAAACTTAAAGTGACAAGAGTAATACACAACCTAACCTTTTTAATAACTGTTACTTGTCCAAGGTAGCCTGCAGTTCCACTCTCTATAAGAGGAACATCAGCAGCCAGACACATCCTGTTCACATGGTTACGGGCAGCTGTAAATCAAGAGTTTTTAAAGAAAAATTTGAATTAGAAAAAAAAGTTTTACTTCTCCAAATTCAAACTAGCCTCCTATGCAAACATTTATCTTTAATCTGCCTTATTTCATTATAGAGCACTACACCTTTTTCACAAAGTCATTTTCCAATTAACACAAAATACATTGACACTATTAAATATAGCAAACTCAACTGAATAAAGTGACCTACGTACACACAATACTCATCAGTTCCCATAAAGCAGCAACATAGCAGTTAATGTTTGCTTTCAAAACACCTGTAAAAGCACTAACTACACTTTCAAGTTTCTAGTAAAGCACACAAGCATTAGTTAAACTACAGATGGGTTAAGAGAATACTTGTTATTTAACTGACATTGCAGAAGTACTAAGAGTAGAACACATTAAAGTTCTGTTTCTATGAACAAGCAACAGTATTTTCATGTCCAATATAAAATCATAGTGAAAACTTCACCTCTGTTATCCAGAGCATTCATAACCAACGTAAACTGGCGGAAGAACTCTACGTTATAGTCAGGGCTACAGAAAAGAAAAACAATACTCAAAATGGCATATCAAAGTTGTTGGTAATTATGCCACAACAGAAACTATACACATGCAAAGGGTGGACTGATGTTTGTGTGATAAATCACACACATTATAAATTTACTGCTAGCCTTTAACTGCCCCATTTGTCTTCTGCCCATTTTAAAGCTGGGTGAAAGCATGAATTTTATGCTGCTGGAAGGAAGCTATTGCAATTAGTACTAATTTGACCAATGAAACAGGCAGACAACGAAAAAGTGATTATACTGCTCTGACCTAATGAGTAAATTGGCTGAGCTGTGGGTAACTGACCTTAAAAACTATCAGCTGAGGCTAAAACGTGCACACTGTAATTTCCATAGCTCATCAGACTGTTGATAATTCATTATACTGTGATAGCTCAATTGGTTTTGATCATGCCTCCATACCCTTAGGAGCCAAGACATGGGATTTTAAAATCTTGACACTTTAGTATCTTTACATTGCATTTCTCTGATTTAAAGAAGAAGGTGGCAAAGAAGAGAGAGTAAAGAGGAAACAGGATTAACGGTTTTACAGTTTCAGGAGAAGGATGCAATGAGTCAGTGTTTCAGTGGCTAATAGCAACATCAGAGTTCAAACCTTAATATTACAGAATATAAATTTTTAATAAACTGGACAAATATAAATTAAAACATGGGAAACAGCTAATGAAAATCTACATAATCTTGTACTCATTGGTTATGGATCATAAAGACTAAATTTTAACAGTTTTGGGCATATATAAACAATACTCAGTTACCTATACACACACAAAGGACTTCATTTTTTTAATCACAGACTCAACATTCACATTTATTTTAATCTAATTATTGCTCAGGACATCAGGGCATCCTTACAGTGTAGAAACTTACATAGTAAATGTTGCTAATAAAATGAAAAACAGACACAAGCAAATGACTACAGCTTACTACCAGGGCTTACGAAAACTCATGCAAAATCCACACTCCCACTCAGGTGTGTGGTAGTCTCTTATTTGCAGCTATTTCTTCTTACTGCAGTAGCTTTGCAAAATATCTTAAAGCACACCATTATAGCATTTAAATAACACAGTACTTGCAAACCAAAACATGTAATTAGAGCTTAAAAACAAACATACTTCATGATGCTATCATGGTAAGCTATAATATTAGCTTCTGGATAAAACTGTAACACGCTTTCCTTGGCAACCTAGAAATAAAAAAAAAACAAAAACAAAAAAACCACTTATTATTTCTTCCTTCCTTCTAAAGATAGACTCGATACCAGTTGAGTATCGAGTAAGTTGACTACCTTAAGAGATTTAAATACTTTCATAATGAAATGTTGTGGATAGCCATGATCAACCAACCAACACTTACCTCTTCACAGTAGGAACAAAATTGTGGCATGCTTCTAACACTGTCCATAAAATAATGCTGAGTAAGTAAGACTAGAGCTTTGACTTTTTCCTCACCTGCGATTTTGATCTTCCAACATGTTTCTTTTGAAATAAAAACTGCCTGTTGAGATTGCTGACATCAATAGTATCCAAATCAATCTATAAACACACAAGAGAGCCATTTCACTTTTACAGAAATAAAAGGAACGAAATTATTAACAGAGTTTGAAGCAAATGCGATTGACCAAAATACATAAGCTTTACAGACCCCTTTTCAGACCTGCATACAGGTGTTACATCTGCAGTATAGCAACTGCGGAGGCACAAGTGATCACCTAACCATCTTCAGGAATCCATACATTTTAAATAATTACTAACAATGGAACTGTATGTCAAAAATTAAGGGCTACATGACAACAACTTTCTGAAGAAAGAGTCCCTACTGAAAACGCACTTGAGTTTTGAGATATGTATGCACAGTAGTTAGTAGAAAGTCAGTGACTGATTGTCCTATTTACTGTAGGATAAAGATTCCTGAGATTCATCAGGAGCACAGCATACAAACTCAAGGGGAGATACTGCAGAAATTGGTCAGACTCTACATGGGACTAACCACCCTAAATGCTGGCTCTGTACCACACTTCCCCAAGGTCCAAGAAAGGCTACTCAGCAAACTAATTAGTACTTCTACTTTATATTTGGACATGGCTTTGAGCAACTGAATCAGTAAACTGAGGGCTGCATTGTCATCTAATTCATACACTGCAGGGCAAAAGCTTTTACTGTTTGTCACCAGGACTAACTGCTTAAGTGTATATTAAAAAATTATGAAGTCTACTTACAAAAAAAAAATCCAATCACGCAATCGGAATGTTTAAAAACATATACCACAGAACACCTGTGATGTACAACATCAAAGGATGACATGACTGTAATTCCCCTAACAGCCACATTTCTATTTATTAATATATGCACATGAACATCATAATTTCAAATGTCTTTACCCCCACCACAAGAATTAAGAAGATTTAATTAGAACTTTGACAAGATTTATTCCTACCTTTGTTGCCACTACTTCTCCTTTATTTAAACAGTTTCTCTGATCAACCACTCTTTTTAGAGGTCCTCTCCTGTCCCTAACATTTTTAACTAGGAGGGGAGGGGAGACAATTTTTGTGAGCCTCAGAGATATTCCTCCCATATTCCCATAGATAATGCTGACATACTCAACATAGTAACGCTTTCAGCTATATGGAGAGTACTATCAGGCTGACTGTGCAGCGTGAAGTTTAAACATGACCTACTGAGGGTGTTCTCATACACTTTTAATTTTATTAGCCAAACTTGAATAAGGAAAAAAGTATGCCACACACTTCTCACTGAAGATCCTTTGCATGCGAGATCGAGGCTCCAAGATTAAACTTCCTGTTTTCTGAAGGGAATATTTTTAATTTAAGGATTAAGTTTTAATATACTAAGAACTGTAAAAGCTAAAGAGTTTTATTTAAACACTAAATAAAAGCACCTGTGGATATAGAGCAAACAGACAATATACAATGTTTTAGAAACTTATTATAAAGCAGAGAATGGCAATCTTTATTACCCATAGTATCCTAGTAACTACCCATGGTCTTGTATCTTTTCATGAAAATGGTATTTGCCTGAAAACACATTTCTGTCTCCTTTCCTTTCTCGCAAGACACTCTCAGAAGGCTTGCTTAGTCCAAAGGCAAAAAGCCCGAGAACCTCAAGTGAAAATGATTAAGTGCATAATTCTGTTAAAACTTCCACTACTCAGAAAGCTTTTCGTATTTTAACCGGAGAGGATAACAAGTGACATAAGCTACAACTGAAAACAGTACTACCAAGACCAAAAGAAGCAAAGGAAGTTTTTCTCCAAAGAGAATACTGGAGACCATTAGATGTCAACAGAAGCTTCAATCTAGCTAAGAATAATCAGAATTTAACAGTTCTCTTATTTTAGTAACTTTTATACTGCTCCCATTTTTATAAGTTAGAACGAAAGGCCTCAGAACTTCCTAAGAATATATATCCATGTTCTTAACTCAGACTTGGATTTTGAGTAATTTGATTTTGTTCTTCATTCATGAGGACAACAGCACTGCCTTTCAAGAAAGTATACTTAATGAAATCACATATTTGTGAGTTCTCTGGTATTCAAAACTACTAGATTTTTCTTTTAGTATTGTTTTAAAAAATATTTCATAACTTATTCATAAAAATAAAAAGCATTTTCAGGTGTTCAAGTTTGTTAGTACTTAATAACCAAGGAAAACCCTCAACATCCCAAACGTTGACAAAAGCAATTTATTCTCCTAATAGCAAATTTCCTCTTTGCGTAACAATTCTTTTTTAGCTCTCGCCTTGTCTTTTGCTCACCCACTCCATATGTTACCAAAACGCTACTGTCTTGCATAAAACACTGTCAATGATATTTTTAAATGAAGATGGCCCTGATCCAACATGTACTTAAGTTAATGGAGTCCAACCAAGTCAGCCTTGAAAGACAATACAAAAAAAAGAAACCTATAATAAGTGAAACAATAAGCATACCCTAATGAGATTTATCCTTAATGACTAACTGGAAAGTCAGGAGACACTAAATTCTTTCTATTATAACGGACTGCAGGAGTACACAAATGACATAGTAAGATAGGAAAAAAGAGGGGAAAAAACAAGTGCAGAAAATGCAGGCTTCCACTCTCCTGCATATGTTTACTTCAATGTTACAATGTTATGGTACAATGTTAAAATTTGATAGGCTCTCGGTGGCAGACTCAAATCAAAGGGACAATTTGGAATTACACTTAAGCATATCCTTCAAGTTCTAAAAAGTATTTCAGTAGAAGGACCTGAGTTGCATGAATAACAAGGCAAACCAGTAGCCGTACTCTTCTACAAGCTGATACAGTCTTAGATAAAAGCTGTTTCTAATATGCTCTGCTCAACAAGCCTGACTGTAAAAACAAACCGCTTACAGCTTGTCATAGAAAACTCTCAGATGTGACTCCTGGCCAGGCACACACAAGTAAAAACGTATTCAAGGAAACCGACCTGCACTCTAGCTGGATTTGTACTCCCGTGATTTCTTAAAACCATATACTTTTCATAACTACAATAAGAAATTAATAAAGGTCTGGAAACTAGGTAATTAGAGTTTTGCTAATAGTATTTCTCTCCATCCCGTTTTCATTACCACCCTCTCAATTCTGCCCTTCCTATACACAGAGATTACTATCAGGAAGCAAAACCGAAAGCAACAGCCCCGCAGGAAGCTATCGTGACCGGACTTCTAAGACTGACAGTTTTACAACTCGGTATCTAAAAATACAGTTCACCTCCCACGTATTTTGTTTTTTTCGCTGCAATCCGTCACTGGAGCATTACCCACAGTATTAGGAAAGGCGGCATTTGGCACAACTCAGACTTTAACGAGCAATCGCTGGGCAGCAAACATGGCACACCGCTGTTTCCCAGGAGATTCCATCTACGGGCTCCCAGAGAGACGCAGCCGCTCCTCCGCCGAGCGACGGCTGGACCCGCCGCTGCCCCGGGAAGGCGGCCCGACCTCCGGCGGGAAGGCGGCCTGACCGCCGGCGGGAAGACCACCCTCTCCCCCGTCCTGGCGATCGCTCCGGCGGGGAGCCCGAGCGCAGCGGCACCGCCGCTCGGGGCGGCCCCGTCCGAGGCAGCGGCGTGGATGGCGCCCGCAGGCCGCAGCCCCTTTGTGGCGGAGCCCGTCCCCCGGCGGCAGGGGCGGCGCGGCGCGGCAGCCTCGCCCGGCAGCTTTGGCGGGCCGGGAGCAGTTTGAAAACACGCAGACAATGCGGCTGGCGGGAGGGGCCGCGCCGCCCCGGCGCCCCCGCGCCCGCCGCCCCGGCCCCCCTCAGGCCCCCGCCCCACTCCCTGCCCCCCGCCCCCCCTCCCCCCCTGCCCCGGCCTTGGCTGCGCCGCCGCCGGCGGGCCCCTCATCCGCCCCGGCCTCTGCCCCGGCCGCGGCCCCGGCCCGCACCACGTCGATGTTGCTGAAGCCGGTGAGCACCAGGTCCTTGAGGAGCTCGCAGCCGATGCCGCCGGCTCCCACCACCAAGAGCCGCGCCTGGGCCACGGCCTCCGCCAGCTCGCTGCGCAAGGGGCCCGACACCGGCACGGACATGACGGCGGGCGAACAACGGCGGCGGGCAGAGGGAGCGACTCCGCGCGCCTCTCCTCAGCCGGGCCGCACTCCGGACAGCGAGCCCGGGCGAGACCAGAGCGGCAGCCGCCCACCTCGCCCGCAGCGCCGCCTGCCGGCGGGGAGGGCCTCGGCCCTCTCCCGCGCACCGCCCAGGAAGGCTGCAGCGGGGCCGGCGCTCGGGCGGGACGGGGCGCACCGAGCCCCCGGTTCGAGCCCCGCTCCCGCCGCCGCCCGGTGGCGCAGGCCGCCTCGGCTGGGCGCTGCCTCCGGCCCGGCACCGGGGGCACTGCCTCGTGGGAAAGGCGGCCCTCGTCTGTCTGCTGCAGCCAGGGCTCGGCCCACAAACCGTGCGCTCTGGGCTATCTGCCATAGCTGGGGAAACGAGCAGGCCGAGCACTCGTGGGAAGCACCGGCAGTGTTCAAGGAGTAACATAAGATTTTTACGCATGTATGTATGTTAGCCTAAGTTAACTGACTCACCTCTAGAAGCTGACAGGGTAAGCTACAATTCTTCCTTAAAAAAAGTCGTTTTCCACACATGTTCCATCATTTTAGCCCCTTCCTTGTTTTTTTTAAAGCTGTACAAAAAGCTTTAAGGACACTTACTTAAATTACTCCTCCATTAAGTCAATTAAAATACTGCAATTTAGCCTAAATGAACAGGGAACTCCCCAGAAGAATTTAGACTGTTTTAAAGCAGCACGATCAGCCTGCGAGCACTAGGCTGTGGTAACAAGGCAGGTGCTGTACCTACCCCATCATTCTGTCCCTGCAAGAACAAAAGCGCTAACAAAAATCTCCCCCTTTTCCCCATCCAAAGCAGTGTGACTGTCAGAGCTCATTTAGCCATGCAAATGTAACTTATCCTTCACTGGAAAAACATACAGAAAACCTTCATCACAGGAAGACTGTAGTGACAGCAAGGCCCTTTCAGCCCCTGCCCAGTGAATTTCCCATCCGTGGTTAAAACAAAGCAGATCTGTTTTTTAAAATCAAGCCTACATTAAGTTCTTCACTGCTAATAGTTTCTAAAAACTGGATCCTGTTTGGCTGATGAATGCTAACAATATAACTAACTGCAATAAGACAACCTTTCTCCTTTACTTTCTTCCCCAAATGTTCAGTGTAACTAGAATCATGAAACAATCTCTACACTTAAATTTCCATGTGTAACCGAAGTATGCAAGTTTTCTGTTGCCACGTTTTAGAGGCATGCTAATATATACTTCAATCAGTTATTCTTGGAAATAAGCACAATGTCATCAAATGAATTTCATTTTTCACCACATCTGAGGAAAATTCTGTTGCATAATTACACACTTTCACCTGTAGTAAAAAAAACCCAACAGACTTTCCATCTATGCGGAGAAATACAATTTATTTAAATAATCTCTGATCTGGGTCTTCTTGTACAAAAATAAATTCTTCAAGAGGGGTTTGATGATTTGTTGGCCAACAGCTTCTCTCACATGTGTAAACTATAACAGTTCCAAATTCCACTGCCAGATCTAAAAACAAAGCAATAAAAGTATGTAATGTAAAGGTATGAAAAATTATATAATCAGGAGCTATTGCTTATTGCTGTACTTCAATCTTTGCCAATTCAGAAAATATTGTTCATATTCAATCTCCTACATACATAGCATTTTCTAATTTTAAAGATTTTTAAAGCAAGCTGACTCAGAATTTTCAGAGAGCTTCTTAAGTGTCTGCAGTCTTATCTGACAATATTTATTATTTTCCAAGGGCTCATTTAAGAGGCAATAAAGACAAACTACTCCCAAGGTCATGGAATTATCTATATTGCTGTTATTAAAGTTCACTAGTGAGCAAATAAAGTTGCAATCATAGAGTCTCCATAAACCAGAGTTACATGTTTTGCTTAGTGAAATCTGTAATGGAAACAACAGTGGATTCTATCTAAGATGATCATTGCAGTTAAGCACATCCGTGTGTGTGGTTAGCAAGAAAAAAAAACAATTGCAGTTCACTAAACTCTACCAAGAAGGTGACTGTTTCTAGTATTCATTCAGCTAAGTCAAAGGTCAACACCTGAATCACTCTGGAGCATGCTGACCAGCGCTGGCA
Source organism: Mycteria americana (assembly GCF_035582795.1). NCBI lineage: Eukaryota > Metazoa > Chordata > Aves > Ciconiiformes > Ciconiidae > Mycteria > Mycteria americana. Next base: position 39,327,493 of record NC_134372.1, read on the forward strand.
TGAGTTGAAATTCAAATATTCTGTTGCTTCCACAGTTACTGCAGGCTGGAATGCCTTTGTTAATGTTGGCTGGAGGACACGTTATGAATAAAGGCTGGCCGCCCCAAGAGTATCTAAGAAAAGAAAGGAAAAAAGTAATTTTTTTTTTGTATCTAAATTTCACACAAAAACTTACATGTTGGCAACAGTGTTCAGGACTCTCTGAAACCTCTGAACTTGCTCGAAGTAAAAAATATTGCTATGAGCCAGAATTGTTGCCTAAGCTTCAGATGAGTTATTAAACAAAGAATAAGGATGGGGAGGGGGAAATACTTGGAAGGTCAACGCTTGGAAAGTCTTAAGGAAAGAGCTGGATTTAAAGGAGACAAATGCTTTGAGTTGACACCTCCAAAATATGCTGTACCTAACTCATTTAATTAAGCAAACTACACTTTCCTGAAAAATGGAATCCTAACCAGTGGCAGTTGAAGATATTCAACATAGAATAGCTCTCAAAAGCACTTGTAGTTATGCCACAGAACCGATGTTTTATTTATAAGAGCTACCATGGCTCCACAACTAATAGGAAACCAAGATCAAAGATGCTTTCCACTGAACGCCAAGCCGGGGATTCTGTGCTGGTGCTGAAAGCTCAACGGAGATCTGGCAGCCCAGGAGAAATGGGGGTCTAATAGGCATCCTCGCAATACCCAGGAAGGGCAAAGGGAGGGCTACATAAAGATTATAACTAGTGGTAGTCATAGGGATCACCAGAGGTGATGCTTTAGAAGAATGGAAAACTCAATGAGCGTAATACTGGAAAGTGACAGATCCAGTGAAAAAAAGTTGTTTGAAAGTGTTACTTGCACTCTGCATTAGTGCATTTTCTGTATAATCTTTGATAGATAATTAACGAAGTTTCTAATGTTTCTTATCTGTGTAACCAGCCCCTCAGACTTTACCTCCTCAAATCAAAAAGGTACCAGTTAGTTCCATCTGGTTCTGGAAACTTGATAAACAAAGGTCCTATCACTACACTGAGACAGCTTGACCAGATAGGCTGCATTGGACTCTCTGGAACAAAGAAGTTAAAAACTAACACTTGGTATGATCCATGAAAACCATGTGTATTATCTGGTACTATGAATAATTTATGATTTGAACTTTTTGTTATACTTTCATTCAGAATTAACTCCTCTTTCAGGAAAGTAGGTGTTCTGAGGTGAAACCTGCTTTTGTTCTACGAAAAGCAACAGATTTACAAGAACTGAAGACTGCAGGGTTCCCAGGGGTAATCACAATAAGCTGCAGAACTCAGGCTTTAAAACGAGTAACTTCTTACTTCAGTAACATCTCAAGGACTGAGACATAAGCAATTACAATAAGGTTACAAAATTTCAGAGGAGCAGATAGCCTTGGAAATCTATCACAACAGCATACCACTGTGTATTATACTTCCACCTTAAAACTGTCTCTTGAAAACCTCTATGCCTGGATTTCAGTGAGTCTTCAAAGGCAGACTGGGTCTGTTTTCATCAGGTCTTATGTTGAAGAAAGTCTCCCATAGCCAGATCTGGGGTCTCCGATCCTGCTTTGCTTCTCATCTACTTATACGTTGTATAAAAAAGCCCAACCAGGGACTTAAGTCTGACCACACAGGCATGATAATGGCCCTCTTAGCCATTTTTTTTATTAAGAAACAAAAATATACATCTATTCCCAATGAAATGGTTTATTTTGATGTACTAACAATCCATGTCTATGCTCTGTATCTCCCTGTTGCAAGCAGATGATCAACATACCTTAGAATCTGTTCATGACACACAGATATTCTTTTCATAAATTTATGGAATGTGTGGTCCCTGCTTTTGACTTCAGTCTTCTCATATTTTTCATTATCACCTTCACCTGCAAAACTATAAGAAAACAAGAAAAGAAACAAAATTTTCAATAAGGTTTTCAGTACAATATGCATACTTTAAATAAGCAATGGTTACTATACATTATTAAATTATACTAAGTACACTGAAAAAAAAACTATACATGTTAAATTAAGAGGCAATTCCTGTTAGAGGTTGCAAGTGAACATTTTGCTTCTAGTTCTTTGGTTTCTGGTGGCAACAGTGTTTCAAACTACCACATGAGATTCAAATCCACCAGATACCTGCTTATTCCTTAAAAATATCATTCCTTTAGTAACTTCTCAGAAGTTTTTCTAGTTTTTAAATTACAATGTTGTCTTTTTGAATTTTGAATTAAGTGTAATGGAAGTTCTATGATTCTATAAAGGTCAACAAAACTCAACAGGAACACCACTACTAAAAAGCGTTCTATATAGATTCTGCAATTGACAGTAGCTTTAGTTATCAAAAAATTCAACGTCCACAATTCATGAAAAGTCACTGCAGGTGTTAATATAATCAAAAGAGAAATGGTCTGGAGATAAGCACTCACTGTGATCACTTAAGTTAATACTGAAAATATTTTCAGTAACTACATTCAAAAATTGTTTTTCAGACAACCTTTACAAAATCTTCAGGAGTCTTACCATCATCCCAGTCTCTAGTCAAAATCCCTAAATAATTAAACTCTTAAAAATGCCACTGGAATACAAGAAAAGCTTTAGCCTTGTAAAGAAAAAAAAAAAAAGTCAAATGTCACAATATAAACTCATGCCATTTAGTATAAGATATTGTTTAAACCACATTGGTTCAGTTTCAGAGACTGATGGTCCACTGGTCTACCTGGAGCCCAAGGACATTCCAACTGCTCAGTCACTTAGAAATAGATGCAGCTCTGAATAACTCAAAATTTGACAGAACCAGGTGCATTGTTATGTTCTTCCAGCAAAGTACTACACACCAATGATTCCTGAAGGGCTGTCCTGGTTTCAGCTGGGATAGAGTTAATTTTCTTCCTAGTAGCTGGTGTAGTGCTGTGTTTTGGATTTAGGATGAGAATAATGTTGATAGCCCACTGATGTTTTAGTTGTTGCTAAGTAGTGCTTACACTGGTCAAGGACTTTTCAGCTTCCCATCCTCTGCCAGGTGCACAAGAAGCTGGGAGGGGGCACAGCCAGGACAGCTGACCCCAACTGGCCAAAGGGCTATTCCATACCATATGCCATCATGCTCAATATAGAAACTGGGGGAGTTGGCTGAGGGGCAGGGATCGCTGCCTGGGGACAGGCTGGGCATTGGGTCAGCAGGTGGTAAGCAATTGCATTGTGTATCACTTGTTTTGTATATTCTTTTATCATCATCATTATTATTATTTTCTCTTCCTTTGCTGCCCTATTAAACCATCTCTATCTCAACCCATGGGTTTTACTCCCCCCCCCCCCCCCCCCCCCGATTCTCTCCCCCGTGCCACCCGGGGGGGGTGTGGGGGGTGTGTGTGAGTGAATGGCTGTGCAGTGCTTAGCTGTCGACTGGGGTTAGCATAAGGACCCAGTTACGAACAAAAACCATTCAGATTTAGTGAGAGTCAGATTTAGATTATTAGTCAGCATACAGGAAACTACGTAATCCCTTCAGTTTCAGCATGAAATCCAGACCTGTTCTCACCTTTCTGACATCAACTGTTCCAAATCAACACCCTCTCTCTGCTGATACTCCTTCAATAGCTTATCTGCATGATCTGTATCAAGGAAACCAGTGTAGTCTTCCTCATCCACAACATTAATGTAAAAGGGCTGGAACACAGGAGCTGAACTAGACGTTGCCATTACCATTCCCTCACTGACTGCAGGATGTGTATTCAGGGAACCTGACCCATCTGTAGCTTCAGACAAGCAAAGCTGTTGGAACTGGGATGCACACTCCACCTCTCTGGACAAGGAGCTGCTCACCGCTTCATTTAAGCCAAGCAGCTGAAGGGAGGCACACGCAGGAGATTCTGCTCCATCACAGACTCCCCAGTCATCTGCTTCATCACACCAATCCTTTGCAGCAAAGTTCGATTCTTGCTTCTGAGAAGAAAAAAAATAAAACCAAAAAAAAAGGTAAAAGAACATTGTCAAGATCAGCCACCTTAACACACTTCAAATACAGTCCCATAACAGATGATAAACCTAAAACATTGACTTAATGCTTAGTGTTATTTTGCCTGTTTTCCTCACAGCGGTAGTTACCAGCATACCCATGTTTACTTTTCACAGCAGCACAGTTATAGCAAGAAACACCTCACGCTGGAGAAACGGGACAAGAATTCATTGGCTCTTTGAATGGCCTTTGTACATCATGTTGCCATACCTTGGCTGCTGGCATGACAAATGACAGCTAGTTTGGGTATGTTTGTCTGAAGCACAGTTACTACATCACAGGTAAGCTCAAAGGGCAGAGTATGGGGGAAAATAATAATAATAACAATAACAACAATGATGATGATAATACCATCATTTTATCAAAGTATAAGATAATTTACCACAGACCAAAATTTCATATTGCAAATGCACCAGCTGAATAAACACTTTCTGCCTGTCATCATTAGTTTGACAGCCATCCTCCTCTTCAGGTCTTCTCAAGCCAACATGCAGTTTTTCTTCACAAGCAAAAATACCAGAAGTATATTAACAATAATTGAGTCAGATTAATTAAAACTGATTATAAAATTTTAAAAATCTATTTAAATTAGAAAATAAAGAAAACACCTTAAAGATCCAAACCTAAACAGTATAGCCCAATCATCTAAAGTAAAAAAAATAATGTTTAGGTAGCTCAAGTAATCAAAGTATTAAATATCAGTTTTGACCACCCAGTTGGGACTGCAATCTCCACTTTAAAACAAGCCTAATGTAGATCACAAACAAGAAGTTAATCTTCTAGTAAATAACGGGTAGCACTCACGGTGTCAAAAATTCCACGGCCATGACCTCTCTGCATGACTACGCACGTGACTCAACACCAGCATATAGCATAGCTTCTTGAGAAAGGTTACGGTGTCTTCAGCAAGTATATACAAGTACGAAACTCATCCAACTCAACTGCATTTTTATTTTAAAACCTCCTCAAAACCACACTTCATACAGCGCACTGACACAAAGGACAGAACCCAAGCCGGCAGTTTGCTAGCTATACCTGTTTTAGGCTGCAATCTCGCGTTTCCTTCTCTTGTGCCTGCAAATACTGGGAGCGCAGTACCTTCCAGCTGTACGTGCCGCGTAACAAGAAGAAAAGACACGTAAGGAGCAGAACGCTGGAGCCGAAGCCGCATTTATTAGTCGCAGCCGAGCTGCGCGGGCCGGGGAGGCAAACGGCGCGCTCACCTGCGGGCCGCTCCCCAGCAGCCCTGCCCGGCGCAGGCGAAGACGTTGGCGACGCGGTGGAAGGGGGACCCCTCCAGCGGGCAGTACACCTGCACCAGGTGCGCCAGCGCCCTCCCGCACACCCCGCAGCAGGGCGCGCCCGGGCGCACGGAGGGCACCCAGTCCTGGAAGACGAACAGCACAAGGCACGGCTGGGGACGCTGCGACGGCGCCCGGCGCCTCGACCGGCCTCCGGGCTGCGAGCCCCCTCGGGGCAGCGCCCCTCCGCCGCCATCCTCCCCCCGCCCCGTCCGGTCCCGGCCCTACCGCGGAGCCGCCCAGCTTGTTGACGGCCCAGGCGGGGGCCTGCCCGCCTCCTCGGCACGGCCCCACCATGGCGGCGTCGCGCAGCCCCAGCAGCACGGGCGGCCTCGCCGCCATAGCCGCGTCGCCCCGCCCGCCTCGCTACGGCGGCCGCCAGCGGACACGCGCCGCCGGATCGCTCGCCCCCTCCGGCGACCGCGACGCCCCGGCACCGCCCGCTGGCGGGGACGCGCGTGTGCGCATGCTCGGGGGGGGAGGGGGCTGAGGCGGGGCTTGGGCGCGCCCCAGCTGTCCGCAGCCCGGAGCGCGGCGGCCGTGAGGCGGGAGGGCGACGAGGCGGCCTCGCTCCGCAGCCCGCTCCCTGCCGGAGCCTGCTCCCCGCCGCCGCGTACTGGGCAGCCGCCCGCCCCGCGCCTCACGGCGCGGCCGCCCCCGAACCACGTCCTGTGCGGCCCCGCAGGGCGCCGCGGTCTCATTTACCACCATTAAAAAGAGAGGTGATTCGGTCTTGGTGCCGTGTCTAGGCAGGCGCGTGAGAACGTACCCCTTCCGAACAAAGCTCGTCCGGCGCTTCATAGTTGCTCGGCTAAGTGCGAGTTCCTCGCCTGCGGCGTTGCCTGCGGCGTTGCCTGCGGGAGAGAAGGGAAGGGCGGTGAAAGGGCGAGGCGAACGGTGCTGCGCAGCGCGTTTGGCGCCTGTTTCGAAACCGATGTAGGACATCATGCCGACGTCGCAGGGGCTTTGCATGAATATGCCTCCCAGAACTGATTCCAGATAAAGAAGATCGTGGAAGATCATGAGTCCAGTACTCTACAAGAATACTAAAATTTCTTACTTTACTAGAAATGTTTTCATCTTAGCAGTGCTCAAGTACAAATGATGAGCAAACAAATTATTTGGCAAACCCAGATACCTGCCAAGAAGGGCTTTCCAAGTACAAAGCCAATGTAATCGGCATGATCTGCTTTTACAAAGTTTGAGTTTGAACATTTAGTTGAACTTGGCTGATGCTGAAATTCATAAAAGTACACTGGATTGTCTGATAGACAAATAAAACACGTAACCAAAACTCAGAGCTGGCGCTTCAGTGTTACCTGTTAAAGCTCCACTTGGAAGCAAGAGGTTTGCAGGAGCTCAAAGGGGAATTACCTTGATACCTGCTCAGGTGTTAATACCAGTCAGCAATGCCTGCTGTTTTCCAAATGTGGAAATCACTCACATAAAGAAAACAAAATCTGAATAATCTTGTGAGTTTTCACAGGATTATCTCAAGCTCATGGCTGTATTCCCTTCTGGCATAGGTTGTTCTCCTCAGATACACGTAGCGTCTCCTGGAGCTTGGGGGCCAGACGCAGGGACCCTGAACGGATGGACTCTCTGCAGAGCCTGAACTGCAACCTAATGCCCCCCCTACATCTGGCACTTAGTTCAAGGACATCACAGTACGTGGGGGAGTTCTGCAGCGTCTGTATCCAAGAAAATGAAGGGGGAAACAAAGCAGGGACAAGTGCAGGTCTGAGGTACCAACCCTCACTAGATAAAAGTCAATTAGCACATTAAAATTGCCTCTTACTGTGAAAGACTCTGTGCTCTTTAATGCTACATTTTTGTCCAATCCTTTTGCAAAAGGAGGATATTTCAGCACCTGCAGAGTAATAAGAATGTTTTCTGTGAGCTCCTATGCTCCTGAATAGTTAATAAATCAACATATAAATAAAAGGCATTATAGGCATCTTACAGTTGGAAGCAGAAATCCAAATTCATGGTTCGTTACTCCTATCATGAACAGGACTGCATCAATCCTTTTCTCAGCTAGTAGCAGTGATGGGTTTTTAGGGAAAAATATACTGTCCACAACTGCATCAATAAAGAGAAATGCTGGAGAAAAAAATACCCCTTTGTTATTTACATGTTGGTTTTGCTTGGAAAGATAATTCAGCTTTCTTAGTATTGACCTTAAGAAATCACCCAAGTGACCTATTTTTAGTTACAATACATAGTGTCAAAGGTAACTAAGTTTCAGGCCTTGTTCTGAGTTTCTCTTACATAATTTTAGTACCGCACAAGAATTTAATACTGAATGCTCAAGACAGTGTCTTGTTAACCAGTTTCTAACTCCAGCTTCTTAGGGTTGAATGAGTAACAGGGTCAAAATAAGCTCATGTGGCAACATTGCAGAAGAACTGACAAGCCAGCACAGTGATACAGAAAAACTGATTACGGCAACAGGTAAAACAGCTACTAACAAAAGGTCAGTTTTGCAAAAAGAGCAGCTTTCTCAAATGACTGTACTTCCTAGAAAGGTTGCTGTATTACTTCCTCCAATATGCATTCCTTCCTTCTTGCACACTGTATTAAAAAATCAGCCAGCTGCTAGGAAACGCCTTGCTGATGACACAAAGAACTGCGCAAAGCTGGCCAATTCCATTTCTACAATTTTAACTCTCCTGTCTGGTATTTGTGAGCCTGCCTGGTTCATAATAATTCCCAGGGGAAAAAACCCCCAACATTAATTGTTTACATTCCTGTGATGAATGCACCTCTACCCTGAAACGCGTAAGAATAGACCACAAGGAGGGTGGGGAATGTTCCTCTTCAGATTCTTCAGGTGCAGCATTATTGTTCAACTGCACTGTTGTGAAGTCCTGCAAAAGCCAAGCAAGTGTCATACAATGGTTTTGCTTCAAGTTACCTTAGTCCTAGAGAAGGGTTTATTCTGTCTTATAAAACTAAGTACAGCACTAGCTATCATTTTTAGAGTTATGTTTACAATCTCTTTTGCTGTTTTTTCTCTTAAGCACCGAACCACTGCAGCTGAATCAGGTTTTTAACAGGCAGCTTGGTTGCAATTCTCTGCAATCAGTGTAAGAAGACTGACAATTTTCTTATATTAACTATGCTACTTACTCCTCTGTGGGCAGTACTTTCTTCAGCAACTGAGTCACAGTGAACAGTCATCAGTTACACTGTGCTGGGAATGCTAAGTGATTTTGCAGAACTCCAATTCCTTCCATCACAGCTGAAGACCAGAGTCATGTTTCATGTAAATGTTGTGACATAAATAATTTACAACAGCATGCACTATACCGAATATTTGCAAGTTTGAACAAAGCAGTATCATAAATGGGTGTGCAAATGGATTTTTTTCACAGGAAGCATCAACATGTGGAAAGCTACAATATTAAAAGGTCAGTAATAATATTGAATACCATTAAAATACTAAAATGTGGAACAGTATACATTTTAAAATTACTTACTTTAGCTTGTTTTTCAGGACGGTCAGTTATCAGAGTTCTGTCTACAACTCCATTCTCTGAGATAGCCGTATGGCACAAACCCTTTCCCAGAGGAGACATGACCTGAGAAGCAGGAATGGCACATAACAAACATAGTTGGTCACAGACTTAGAAAGGCAATCATAGAAATTATGTATAACTAATACATTTTTTAAAAAGGTTAAGTGTTCTATTGATGGAATGTGAAAAACAGAACAACAGCAGCAGTTCTTGCTGAATATTATCAACTAAATATACTGCTAATAATTTCTTCGAATAAAGGTGCACAGTGCATACATTTGCATTTAATGTATACGTACCTTGAGCCGAACTGGGTATCTATACCAAGTGACCATTAATATTAAAGATATAAAAATAAAATGCGGTTTGGAGCATAATTTAGGAATCTGCTACTTAAAGGTAACCTATACGTTGTGGCCCTAGTATTATTCCTTTCTCAACTGTTTGAAAGCATACCATTCTTTATATTTGGGGTTTTAAAGTAGACAGATGGACAGAATGCTGCTTCTTGCACAGTCAGAAAGTACTTTGGTATCATATGTGCCTAATAAAATAATGGGCCTCACTTTTCCGCAGAAGTTATACCTATGATTTTGCATTCACAAACACATGGGATTTTTTCTGTCTTAAGATAATGATTTTTGTGAACCTACAAGGACAGAAACACTAATTCAACAAACAAACCAATAACGGACTTAAAGGCTACTTCACATCAAAACAGGGGAAGGAATAAAATGCCCAGTGTGCCCCATATGCTGCATTAAGGAATATGTGACAGAACTAGCAGTATGGTTGAACACTGTTGCTACAATTAGCTGTTACTTAATGATGGCTTTTTGCAAGTAGCGGTAACAACTAGTGCTTTTTGGAAGTTACAGAAAAAATGCACAAAAGAGGATAGCCAGGCAGATGCTCAGTATAGATCACACTGCTCGAGGTCCACCAATGTGTAAAAGCAAGCCCAAGTGAACCCAGAGGTGAGGAGGAAGAAGAAGATATCCTCAAGAAATCAACACCTGCAGGCAGGAACTTGGGCTGCCAATGTGTCACTGTGACAGCCCCTTCTGGGAAGAGCAGCCATAGACTGGGGGATGCTGCAGGAGATGAGAGGGTGAGCTTGACACCAGTTAAGGGGGTACGTAGAGCTAATTTATTGCTGTTTGTTTGTTCTTACAGATTCTTGGATGCTTACATTGTGTGTTCCTTTGTGCCTGGCAGGCGTATCTTGCTTGTCATGTAACTTTGCAAAAAAGCCACTCCACTACTTGTGTGCCCTGACGCATTCCAGATATGCCAAAAATGTGGTCACAGCTGCTAGTGCCCTTGAAAGGAGGAATTCTGAGGGTGCATGCTTTTCACATCAGCAGGTCTTCCCTTTGCGGGCCCATGGACAATGTTGAGCTAACAGCATGCAGTGAACAGCATAATACTTTGCTATCCCCTCTGTCTCAGTGGGTGTCTGTCCTGCCAGCAGTGCTTCCTCCCTCCAGCCAGTGAATTGTGAATTCTTTGCCAGGAAGGGTGGAAGAACAGATAATCACACCATAGAATAGTCTGTGAAAACCCTGCAGCCTTGAGACTCAGGTCCTGCCAAGAAAGCTGGAAAATTCATATCTGAGACCCTTTAGCTTGAAGAAAGAAACTGGGCACATTTCTGGCTTCTTGGGTGTGATTTAGCCTCTTGGAATTAGCCTGTATCAGTTAAGTGAAAGAAAAGGAAGTTCCAAAAAATCAAAAAGCAACATTTATTTATAAAAGTTTACAAAACAAGAAAACAAGTAGAGATTTTCTGTCCTCATTTGTGAGAGGTCAAGCCCATCTCCCAGATGTTTTTTGATGGATGTTCTGCTCCCTACAAGCTATTTCCAGTTAAAGAAAGTGGAAAAAGGCTGTAAGAATGACAACTGACCATTCTCTTCTGAAAGAAGAGGGGAATAAGCATATAACATATTCTGGCACTTATATATTCTGTATAGATGATTTCTTACAGATTTCAATATATTTGCCAATTTCCCCCTCATTCCCCATTCTCACAGGAGCATTATTCAGTTTTGATATCCACTGAGTACATACCATGGTCTTTTTGAGCCTGAAAGATTGTTGTTTTTTTCTGTTTGCTTCATTGAATAGTGATTTTCAGTCCCACAAACATTCCAAATTTCCCTTGATTCTCTCCTTTCACTGTGATCATGACAACAGATTACATAATAGTGAGTTAGAAGGTGATTATGAAACTCTGCATCCTGACAAACTAATTCTGTTTGACCTTACTTCAGGTTTTAAAACCAAAGTATGCCCTCCACAACTCTTATAAATCTGTGTGTTCTCTCCTTTCATTCATCATTTGTTGTGTGAGCTGTGTCCAAAACTCCATTTTGCGTTCTTTCAATTTCTTTGCTGCCTTTTGCGTTAGGTCTATTTCCAGGTATCTTTCATCCAGATCATACTGAGGCCAATGGACCAAGCCTTCTCCGTTGGGATTTCTGGAAATAATATAATGAAAAGTTAGCTTTCCATTTGCCTATTAATTGTGCTCTGACTGCTCAGGCTGGGAGCATTTCAGAAAACTAACATGAGCTCATATTATGTGATTCTAGTACCTGAATAGCTGGATGTTTTTTATCAAAATGCTCATCAGTGGAACAGCAAACATTTAATAATTGCCATTACTTTTCGATCTAAAACTCCATTGCAGATGGAGTAATAGCTATTGGATTTTTTTTTTTTGGTCTGCAGGTTCATTTAAAAGGTTTTTCTTGCAATCATTAAGAATATAAATAATTTGCTTCAATATTTATCTTAAATTCTGCCAATTTTTAGGAACCACCATGTAAGTATTGGTGTTATGTTTCAGGCAGCACAGATGAAACTTGAGCTGTAATTAGCATTGTGATTCTCACCCATTTCTAGCAAAGTTAGTCCAGTATCTCATAACAGTTCTGCTAAGTTTATTTTCTTCTTCTGTAGCATATCCTGCAAAATGAGAGATGAAATGGCAACATTAAAAACTAAATAATTGGAAAAGTAGCAGCTATATCAATTCCAATAGATGGTAATCAGTTCTACTCGTTACTCCGAACTATGGGAGTTTCACCTGAGCAGAGCTCTAGATGAACTGCAGATGAACAATTTCATGAAAAGTAACTACTACTAAAGACAGGAAATGCTTATGTTGATTTCAATGTTTCTAAGAGAGAAAGTCTGTTCTAAAAGCCCTCCAGTAAGTAAAATTAATAATAATGATGTTTTAAAAGGAATACTTCAGTAAGCATGGATACATCACCGGCTAGGAATGGCTTTCCAAAGACAAAGGCAATCTCATCTGTATGATCTGCTTTTACAAACTCTGGTACAACACCTGTCGCTGAACTTGGTCGATGTTGAAATTCATAAAAGTAGACTGGGTTGCCAGCATCTAGTAGAAAATATACAGAAGAGTGTTAGACTGAGAGCTGAAAATACCTGCCACCTAGGATGATAAACTTTCATTACCAGCTATCTTGATAAAATGAAAACACTATCAGTTCTTTGGATAATGAAGTGCGATGCATACTGTCCGTAGACACACCCCAGCATGGAATTCTACATTTCTTCTAATAGATCTGAATTAGAGACTCACCTCTATGGTATCTAGCCACTTCAATGGCTGAAAGAACAAACAAAGGGTCTCCTATTGCATCAAGAAGGCCATCTCGCACCTGAGCACTGTTTTCTGCCTTCCCTATGTATTCATTGTATACTTGATCAACAACTTCAGAAGTAACACCCTGAAATGAACAACAAAAATACTTCTTATAATGACGATGAATATTATAAAGAGTAACAGCACTAATTGAGTGTGCCATCTGCATGTCCCTGCCTAAATCTCAAACATTACCTTCTTTCAGAGAAAATCCTCTGCTGTGCCAGAGTGTGGCTCAGAGCTCGGAACTGGGAGTTACACAGCTACTGGATACAGATGTTCTCAGGGAAAAGAGGTTTGCAAGATCTAAAGATCACACATCTTTAGATAAACATCAGTCAGTGATGCTGATAAATAGATATGGTAGCCTGTTCTCCCTTCTGTGGAAATAACCCTCATAAGAGAAAAGAAATCCTATTGGATTTCATAAAATTCATTTATTGTTGTAGATGGCCATAAGTTACTGCCTTTCAGAACAAGCCTGGGCTCTGCCTTTCCAAGTTCATGATGGATGTCTGTGACACTGAGTGATCCATTGCAAGTACTGGCCATGTTTATCAAGTCCTTAATTCTTACTTATTAATCTGTATTTTTCTACATTTAGTAGTTTCAGGAGAGCACAAAGGAACCAGAAGGCTAAGAGGTTTGTAAATTACAGGGAAGCAAAAACTCAAGATACCTAAACATAGGGCGCTCAGTGTCGTTTTAAACATCTCAGGTTATCCTTTCTAGTCTCCAGCTACTGCTTCAGAACAGTGTTCTATAGGTCTTGTGTCATACCTGCTGGTACCATGCGTGTCTTGGATAACCTAGGGTATCTAAAATGTCACAAGAGAACTATGTTTAGGTACCTGAATCACTCCTGGATTTCCACAGAACTCCTTTTAAAAAAGAGGGGCATTTAGGATAGAAATTTAAAGTGTATTTTCAGTCACTAGTGGCAACAGGAATATACCATGTCTGCTGCCCATTACTGCCCCATGGTAGGAAGCTGTCAAACAGAGAAAAGTTTGCCTCTAAAATGTACCCCTCCAGGAGTACAAATATAGAACCAGACCAGTGAAGAAACAGCACTGGGTTATTCTGAAAATGGTCTCTTACCTTAAGTGATAATGCTAAGGAGCTCTGTAAAACTCTACGCGCAACATCTTCATCCAGACCATCTGCGTAAGCAGGGAATTTCATTGTCTGCATGATACAGAGAATCATATTTATTAGAAAATCTTATATTAACAAAATGATATATAAATAACAGCATTATAAGTCTCTTACCATAGGAAGTACCCATCCGAATTCACAGTTATTTACTCCTATTATATATGGGACTTCATTGATCATTTTTTCAGATAGTAATTGCCTGGGACTCTTCGGAAAAAATACACCATCTGCAGATGCACTGATGAACAGGGAAGGCTGGAGGAAAAAAAAAAAAGAAAAAAGCTTCATTAATACACAAATTTTTCTTCTAGAAAAAAATTTCAGATTTTTACTATAGTTCCAAAGCAAAACAAATTAAGTGTCAAGTGAAAATATAAGAAGTAATAGTATTCAAGCCATCTCTAAATTTTCTCTGACAGATTTTCTGCACTAGGTAGAAGATTCTGTGAAGATTAGCATTATATTTTTAATGTTTGTGAAACATAGGTGATGATGTCCAATTTACATGTCTTCTTAGTTCAATCCTATTATGGATGTGTGGAGCAGTAGTGGAAAAACTGTGTTGAAACTGCAAAGGAACATGGAAGCCAGCACTGTGATAAGAAATTTTAAGTAGGACATAATATATTATATTAGTTAATTTTCAGGTTCTCCAGGAAACACTGTGACATTTCATATGCTCTTTTCCTTCCTCTGGTAGAGCATGACAGCAAAACACAAGTAGCTGAAAGTCCACGCAGAATGAAAGGGAAGTAACCTGTTCACATTTTTCAGGTGAGGTGTAACATAGCTGCAGTGTTGTCAAATCCTGAAAAGGCCAAGAAAGTCGGATGTTACATTCACTTCCAGTTCTCCTAATATTACAACACACAAATAGCATACTCTGTTATGATAAAATTTGAAATGTCATTTAAATGCAAGTTTAATTTCACCTACCATTTTTAGTGTTATCTGTAGTATCTCTTCTTCTGTTTTTTCTCTTAAGCATTCAACTATTGCAGCTGAGCTGAATTTTTCACAGCCAGAGGCAGTAGCAATTCTCTGCAATCAATAAAAACAAACACTCTCTTTTTCATGCACTTCCCATAGAAGGCTCTATGTGCCACCGAGCCTGAGAGTCCAGCATGGGGGAGTCTAAGCTTCTGCACAAGGATCACTGAAGCCAGACGTGTTCCAGCTGCAGAGGTAGAGACTAGGAAGCCCTCATAACCCTTCACACTGTGGGCTGAGCAGAAGAACAAAACACGCCCCTCCAAAATATTTTGATACAGAAATAGACCAAGGTAGTCATTCCGGTAAATAACATGCTGGGCTGAGAAGGCAGGATGACATGAAGGAGTTAGTGTGATGCACAGTCAGAATACAACCATGTAGATGGTAACAAAGAGCACATTATACCATTCTTGATGATGTCTTTTTGGGTGGAGTAACAGCTGTCACTAGAGAGACAGAGCTCATTATAATGTTGCCCCTTATATATCTCAGATTATCAAATCTAGGTTCCCGGAAGTTGTTTCTTGTAGTTGAAAAAAAAGTTGGGTTGAAGTCAGCTCTTCTTTTCAAATATAAACAAATTGAATAAAGTCTTGTTTATTTGCACACAACAGGCATCAAACAGGAGGGGAAGAGAAGAGTATTCAGAATCTGGTGCCATTTGCCAGCCAAAAATTATAGCTCAACTTTTCTTGAAGATAGTACATGTTACAGTATTATTTTACATTTCACACTTCTTCCCTGCCTTCTCTCTTTGCTTCCTTAGTCTTTTGCTTTCACTCAGACATATGTGAATATTTGGATATTTGAAAAGCAAAGCATCATTAAACATGTATTATTTGCACACAGAAATACTGTCTTTAATGACTGTGGTTGTAGTTTCACAAGAAAAAAATCTGTTTCTACATTTTGGAATAAACAGTTTAAGATATGCAAAACTATCTGGAAAAATAATTAAAATTACTACAAAATACTCACTTGTGCTTCCTCCTCAGGCTGGTCAGTGAACAAAACCCTGACTGCAGTACCACTCTCTGAAATGGCCTTATGGAACAAGCCCTTCGCCAGGGGAGATAAGACCTGTAAAAAAGCAAGAACAAGCATTACAAGCATGACAAGCATTATGTTCTGACGACTGACTTAGAATTTCAATATCAGGAATTGCCATTTAAAACATTTTGAAAACAAATGTCATAAGACTGTTATTTTGTAGCCTCTAATCATAGTTCAGCTATGCAAAGGGCTTTGGAAGCACTATCAGGGATAAGCAGTTTGTGCCTGCCTTTTCCCCTCCCACAGCACCTTGCTTCCAAGATTTCATGGAGCTACACTGCAAGCCAGGTGATCGAATATAATTGTGTCCAAGATAGTCTGGCTGTGCTGCAGAAGGGGAATAAAGAACTATTGACCAGAGGGCAAGAGCTTTTTATCACGTATCACTGAACCCTGCTGTGTGATCTGTACCAAATTGTTAGAGACTGGAGAAGAAGAACCTCTTAGCTAATGTGCTCAGTATTGATGTAAAAATTTTACATCATCACTGGGTCACAAAATGCATGTCTAGTTCAACTATCATGACTATTGGCCTTGGTTACTTGGCACAGGTTACTGTCAAAGCAAACAGGAAATGGGCAATACATCCTCTGAAAGGACTTTTCTCACAAGGATAAATTTTTGGGGTTTTGGCACTGCAAAACCCCCCCCAGAATTTAATATAGTAGGTGAGGAATAACATTTTGGTCTGAAGTACAAGATTTAGGTATGAAAAGAACATTTTAATCAATCAGAAGCTGTACTCATATCCCATTGTATTATAGACCAAGGTGATGTGTCATTTGCTATAAAACCATCCCTTTTCTCTCACTGACTTTTCATGCAGGTACTAAAAATGAACATGAACAGTGTTTTTTCCCCTAAGTAGTTAAAATTCAATATTACTGTGAACTTACAAGAGCAGAAACACTGATTCCTCCTGCAGATTCTCCAGCGATAGTGACGGATCCTGGATCTCCTCCAAAATGTATGATATTTTCCTGAACCCACTGAAGAGCTGCAACTTGATCCAAATACCCCCAGTTACCTCGGGCATGCTTATCACCAGTGCTGCGGAGAAAGAATAGATTTGTTTAAATGCTCAATGTAAGAAAAAAGGCAGAGAAAAATACAGTCTGCGGTATAAGACATCAGCTGCCATTCTCTACACAGGGCTTCTCTACACAACTAAAAATAAATGGCTCAGAAAGCATTGAGATTAGAGTAGCAATCAAGCAAGAACAGACTTGGAAGCTGACTTGGGACTCATAAATTGTTTCCAACTGTTGCATATGTAATTAAGAAACATATAGTTTCTTTCCATAAGCAAATATTCTGCACGTCTATTCACAAAGGCTTTGCACACATAATTTCGGAAATCACTTAGCAAAAACTGAGATAAAGTATCTTACCTAAAATACCCAACAATACCTAATCTGTACTGAATTGTTACAACCACCACATTGTCAAAGGCCGCTAATGCTGAACCATCATATGATGAAGCTGCTCCAAAAACTAATCCACCTCCATGGATCCATACAAAGACCTGGAAAGAAAACCAGAAACAACCCAGCACAGATAAGAGCTCCCAGTGATAAAAACTAAATGTAAACCAAAACACAACATTTTGTGCTGTTTCACTCCTGACTCTTTCAGATTACATTTCACAAGTGGTAGAAGTCTTTCAAATATGAGGCCTGCAGTCTTACAAAATGGCACTGATTTTATTAAATACTTACATTATACCAGTGCCCCGTGATTTATCACAGATTATTTAGAGGAAATCAAACATTAACTAGCTAAAATGTCAATAAAATTTTATTTGTAAAATAGGATTTTGTGTATCTTTTAAACCTCAGCAAATATTTACTGGGGCAAAGCATGTAACTTGATCATCATCACAAAACTGCACGTGTAAGCCTGCCTATAGTACAGGTTGTAGGTTTGCTGTAAAATAATTTTGCTAGAGGTTTTATAGTGATTTTGCTTACAGGCAGCTTCTCCTGTTTTTCTGTAGAAACGGGTGTATACACATTTAGGTATAAGCAATCTTCAGACACTTGGAGAAGAACTTTTTCTTTTCTATTAGTAATAAAGTCCGAAAAAAACTGTCCTTGTACTTTATCCTGTAGACACCTGAATAAATGAAAAAATAACAAGCAACAGAAATAACTAAAACCTCAAAGCTATGAAGTATAGCTTTTTTGTACTTCCACAATAAAGTGCAAACCAGAAAACAATCTCCAGTACATTTCCAGATTGTTGGCAACAGAAAACATAAATTTTTTTTCCACTTTTAATATATTTTCTTCCTTTGACCTGGCATTAAGGAGATCCGTAAAAAGGAGCCACAGTCTACAGCAGTACACAGTGACGTGCAGATATAATTTTGCCTATTTCAAAATATGACAGAAATATACCTGCAAATACATAAGGCTATAAATTACTTCAATGAGAAGGCAAATTATTTTACATCTTCAATAGCTTTTTATATTGTAATGGTAGGTATTAGGCTTGAGGCACTAAACAAGGGCAGTAGTACAAATGGAGTAAGACATTTACAATATAGACTAGAACTGGTCTGCATTTCTGATGTGTCCTATTAAGCATGTGACTCTCTTGGCATTTTTTTCTTCTGATATTTTATTCCAACATTTCCTCAGCTTCTTTCTGTTTCTGCTCTAAAGCTACACAGTTTATAAACATTGCTAAGTAATGGCCAAATGCTCCCAAAACAGAACAGTACTGGCAAAGTGCTGGTCCATATTAGTTCATCACTGATGCCCATTAGATAAGAGTTTTTAAAAAGAGCAGCTTATAAAGATGTCTTTAGAAATGCATTCATTGTCACAGTTGCAGGTGGTAACGGGATGGCACCAAGGAATTTATATTTGTGGCTTTTGATTGCCCTGTACATCAGTGTCCTGGAATTGCATATAATATAAAATCATTAAAAAGATCAATGGTCTTGTCATTGTCTTACATTGGTGGGTAGGAAGTGGCATCTCTGACACCTTTCCATGGCTCAGGTGGCTGGGGTTCAGAAAACCTCAGTGGTCCAACTGGAGGCTTAGCAAAAGGAAGCCCCAAAAAGATATTTACACTCCTCTCAGCTGCGTCTACTTTAAATTGGTACCCTCGGACTCTCCCATATTTGGTCACCACTTCTGGTTGCTCTGCTTTTTGTCCTGGGGGATGTGAGCACAAAATCACATAATTGCTTTATTTGTAAGTAATTGCCTGATTTCTAAGAGCTTTAGCTACTTAAATATACACCTTTTGTTTGCTTAAACAATTCATTTTCATACATAAGGCTTCAACAAACTCTAATCAGTATAGCTGACATTATTTCAGCCTTCATTCTGACTGGTTTGTACATACAATCTCCCTCAGGTATACAATATGATTATGTATTGTCTTACTATGCACACACATTAGTAATTGCATACAGATCTCAATCCTTTTTGATCCAGGTTGTTAGTTAAAAGTCCAAGAGATTGCTGTCATTAAGAAAAGGCATTTCCTTTTTAAGAAAAGATCTGTGAATACACAAAATATATTCCGGATCCTTGCTAGTATGTACAGCCAAAAGAAAAAGCTTCTGACATACTTGAAAAGAGTCTGGCATATACAAATACCGTTAACATTTAGGTAAGATTCATTTTAAGATCGGTGTGAAAGTTCTCAATACCAAATTACAAATGTGGTACAGTGGTCTGCTCTGCCTCAGCAGACAAGCTTTTGGGACAGGAATTTGATTTCTCTATTTGCAAAAAAGGCAAATAAGACAAATGACTGAAAACAGATCACAAAAAGAAATGGAGACTTATTTGCTGTTCAGACTTAATTTCTATGCAGCAAGGTTGGGTGCCCAGGTCCTCCGATAAAGCTGGGGTGCCCCTAGGTGAGCAAGCTGCACATGTGCTCTGTTTCCTTAGAGAAGGCAGTAGGTAAAAACCCTTCTGAAGCTTACCAGTAGCTACAAGCGCTGTGACCCCGATGGTGAGAATCAAGGAGAGCAGTGATGTGTCCTTTCCAGTCGCCATTTTGCAAGCTAGTCACATATTCACCTCCTCAGTGTGTTGCCTTATATACTCTGTTAAGTTTAACTGTTGTGCAAGGCGAACACTGATAAGGAAAAGCAATACTCGACCTGTGAGCCAACCGGGCTGCGGGCAGCCAGAGCAACTGCCCTGCCTTGTAAGGCACTCCTGCGAGGGCAGTGCACGGCAGCTCAGCTCTGTGTGGGAACAGGGAGACCTCCTGCCTCGCAGAGTGGCCCCTCAAGTTTCATACTGGCTCCCTAGCGCTCCTTATAAATCTTATTCACAAAGCATCAACTATGTGCTTTAAAATGTGTTGAAAACAGTCTTCCATTGCACCAGGAGATCTGTCCTGCTGCTGTAACACTACCATCTTGCACAATGAAGTTAGGATTTCCTCACGCTACACAGTGAAGACACCAGGAAGGGAACTACACTTTTACTTCATTACACCTGCTTACTTAATTTTGGTATTAATATCTCAAGGTAAGGAACACACAATATAGCCACAAAGAGCAAAATCCAAAGCAATACGCCTGAAAAATATGCTTTTGCTGAAGTAAAAGTTGAGGGATTTTTATTCTCACAAAAGGATGTTTTTTGACAAAAACAATACTAGAAATATCTTAGCTTTTCCTGCAGGGTGGATACTCCACCTGTCACTCAGTCCTGTGCGTTCAGGGATGTTTGTTTGGTGTCCAACACAATACATGAGTTTTGCAACACTCAAGAGATGATTTCTCAACTTTTGTAGTGTGGGAACAATATTAAAGGATTTGGGTGGTAACTATACACTTAGTGCCTCTGAAAAATCAGGAGGATTTATGGCTTCTGCATGAACTCACATCTACCATTGGAGCATGATATGAAAAAGAGGGAAGAGATAGCTGAATAGAAATAAAAGATATTTTCTGCCCAAGTTAACTCAGAGGTTGTGTTAGTTTTATGTAAGCTTTGGGCTCTGCCTTTTCTTTTTTTTTTTGGCAAGGCTCAGTAGCCCTTGCCCCAGAAAGGCTGCTTTGCAATTTTATATCATGAGAATTCTCAGTTGTCAGAGACAGCATTTCTGTAGATTAACTTACTGCTTGCACCTTTGTTTTCAGCTAAGTGTGTTGTAAAGACCCACAGTCATTAAATTAGTTTAGCACATATATTATGCACCTAGTAGTCCTGTGTACTGTGGCTGTGCTTGCATACTTTACTCCAAATCTTCCTAAGTATATCTGCACAGTTGTGATTTACAGCCCTTGTAGGTAAATCCCGGACTGCTTAGAGAGCAAACTGTTGGCAGGTAGCTTCAGGCGTACACATTCCGTGCATACTGAATAGCTTAAGCATTTGCTCTGTTCATCAGGAGACTCCTGCCCTCTGTACTGAGCTCTGTGCTGCAGCAGCTACGCTGTTAACAATGCCAATGCTACGCTAGCATGCACGTCAGCTGCTTCTGAGTGTATGGTTAGTGCACAGTATACATTGGCAAATGGGATAACACTGTAAATTTGAGCTTCTAAGAATACTTAGAAGCTCAATACAATAACTTCATTGCAGAATTTTTATAGCTGTATAGATGTTCTCTGGGAGACTTTTTTCTTGTTTCTCAAGAGTGAAGTTCATGACACCACGGGTCAATAAAACTGATGGGGGATTAGTCTGCACTGTTATGAATGTACAGTCTATACTGTATTGATAGATGTATGCACTGTCAAATGCAATGAATGGAAACAGCTGCCTGGGGTACAAGTGATGGAATTTAGCGTAAGCTATCTTCTAACTTTATCTGTGTGATAAAGGTTTCCTAGAAGCCAAGGGCAGAAGTACTGTGTAGTAGTAAACTCTGCACTCCTGTTTGCCTGTTTGAATACTGTTGCAAACGCTCTCACTGTCTCCACTTACCTTGGACTGCTTTGGTTCCTGGTGTGGGAAAACTGTTTCCATGCGAGGTGGAACTACAACAATCCCTGCTTGTGACTCAGCTTCCATCCTGATGGGCATGCATGCCTCAACTCACTTGTGACCGGTGAACTACAGGAGTCCTTTGCTACAAAGCCAAATGCTGTGTACTCTGCTTGCTGCTCTTTGCTTTTGCTGTAACAAACTATCTCCATAAACAATTTCTTTTCTATCTTCTGATCCTTACTGATTTTACTAAACTCTGTCCTTTCCCATTTGCTTTCCCTTTATTTTTCCCCTTCATTTACTATTCTATTTTCCAAGCCTTACTCCTCAATCTTTGTTCTACTCACTACTTCTCTCTCAAGTACCCATTCTGCAAAATGTCTCAGCCCATATCCCATCCACAGTCCCAGAGAAGCAGCCATTCTGCAAATATTACCAGTGCAAAGCGGTTTCTGCAAACTCTGTCAATCTTACATACAATAAGATAATAAACAAATGGGATTTTAGATCCCTACAGCTTTGCCTCTAGATACTTTGTATGGATCTACAAGCATGACCTATATGCTCTGCAAATGTGGAAACTCTTACTCCAGTGACATAGACTAAGCTTGTGGAACCTGGAAACAGTGCTACATACCTGGCAAGTGGAATTCTTGCATGCTGTTTGGCATTTAATTTTAAGAGGGAACATTTTGCAGCTTACCCTCAATCCGTGATTAACGCGTAAGTCAGGGATCAATAAAAAACCATCCTGCCGTATGATGACATTTGCCTCTTTATACTTTAATGCACTGCTACCTTTCTTTTTCAGCTGTTGAAATCAAGAGAGACAAACATCACATTTATAGGCGCATAATTGCATAAGAGCTCACAATTACATTTTGCCTCAAGTATGTATGGTAGAAATGTTTAGAAGTCTGCATTTAAAACAGGGTCAGTTTGTTTACTCAGCCCCTGGTGAGTATTCAATGAAGCTGCAGGGTATAAAACTTAGAGCTAGAGTCTATGAAGCTAGTGCCTGGACAGCTTTAACACTCTGTCTCTTTAGCATGTGGTAATCTCACATCAGGATGTCTCTGGGATGGGACAGAGTATCAGAGCACTCACCCCTAAGTAGATAGGAGTAAAATCTTTTGACATTTTCCACTGTGATTTATTTTTAGCATTGTGCCTGTGCATGAGAAGTCAGTTCCACTGCACTTCTCTGTGTACACTTACAACATAAGCATATATTCTGTGCATATACATACAATGCTGCCTGTTATCTCCTTTTAAAGGGAGTGGTACAGGACCTTGGGGAATTGTATGTGCAATGAAAATCTATCAAGACTATTTTGAGATTATATTCCCCTCGCAAAACACATTAGCTAAAACAAAGAAGAAGGGACAGATGCTTAGCAGGAATTCCCACTCACCAAAACAGCAGTTGTGCTAACAGTCTAACCCTACCTCCTGAGTTCTGACTCACAACAGAATTTGGGCAGAAAGAGGTAGGAAATCCCACCCTATTTCTTCCAATAAAGTAATTCAGAAAGAAGGGATGGCCAGTTAGTTGCTGTAGGACATCATTAGCTATGAACCATCTTAAATTCTTCCAGAGATACAGAGGAGAGATGAAAGAAGGGGGGAACAGATGCCTAGTGCCCTGTAGGATCTATGGAGCTGCAGAATGCTGCTGAGAGGTAGCAGTAAGGTCAGGAATACGGTTGGGATAGCTGGAGCAGCCTAGGAGTCAGATATAGGAAACAAACAAGACCTAGCAGAGAAAGAAGTTCTTGACAACACTGCAATGAGATGTTCAGGACTTGTTCTTGGCAGTCCAAGTGCGTATCAGCCAGTAAGGGCGCTGGAATAATTCTGGTAAACGAATCTCTCTCCAGTGCTAGTAACGAAGGCTTGTGACCCTGTGCATAGAATCTGGAACTGACTGAGGGCACAGAGAACAGCCTGGAGCACAATGTAAAGCACCATGGAAAAGACAGAAAGTGTGAAACTAACGTTACCAACATTGATCCTTCTAAGGGAGTTATTGCTAAATTTAAAAGAAAAAAAAAGTGTGGGTAGTAGAGACTGTTTCTCCCTTTTCTAACATTTGACAGAAGTCTTAATTCCAGCACTACTGTTACCGATTATGTATCACAACAGTCAGAAATATACTATCTCTGTTGTAAAACTGACTTACAAAGCAGAACATTTTTGGGGTCAATTTTTTTTTCCACAGAGGATATTTCTGTATCTAAATCAGAACAAAACTTCTGTACCATCACTGATACACTTGACATCAAAAGACAGTTTTACTCGCAGATCAAGTCTTTATTGATTTCACTTTATTAAAATAATGTTGCTGCTACATTCTGTCTTCAGTCATGGGGCAGCAACAGAAAAACCTGAGCAGTGGGGAAATCTGGTACCTATATTTAATAAGTGAGGCTGCTGTTGTAGACACGAATCCAGGAAGAAGTAAAGGATCACAAAGGGGAAATAGATCAGTTGGAAGTATTACAGTGAATAATTGCAAGTATGATAACTGTGAAGTAAAGGTGAAATGAAGGGAAACATAATTTTATCCTGAAAATTATTTTAAGTAATTTCTTTTACTGTCCTAATAGTTTGCCTATTATGCGCATGTTTAGACTGTAAATTATAACTCTGAATTAACCTTCTTGTTTTCCATTCTTTTGTTATTTGTCTTTTCAAACATCACCTTTCTCCAGAAGTCTACCTTCTTTTCTTTCAACTTTCTTGCTTTCTTTTGTTTTAGATTTATCTGTAAGTATTCTTCACTTAGGTTATAAGACGGCCAGTCAACCAAACCTTCCCCATTAGGATTTCTGTAAACAACAAGAAAGAAAGAGTGAATGCCCTTTTCAGTCAGTTCAGGGGAATTCAGTCACAACAGCTAAGACTGAATCAACAAAACAGCTAATTCACTTTGGAGTCAGTACAAACCAGTAATATGTGTAATGAATCTCACAATTCTTACCCATTTCGAGCAAAGTTAGCCCAGTACTTCATTAGAGTTCTACTAAGGTTCTTTTCTTCCTCTGTAACTTCACCTGAGAGACAAAATACAAAATAATTATTACATGTGGCAGAAATCCAAACATCGCTACTACAGAAGCAGCGTTTCCATCTGTGAATACGTTGTAACAACTTCGTGGTTACAACAGAGGCACCGTACCTGCAATATGTTAGTAATACAGCAATCATCAAGAGAAGATTTCCACACTGTCTGTGAATGAGATTAGCATAATTACCCTTATTCTAGAAATCAGGGAATTGGGGTACAAGGAAATAAGGTGATTTGCCTGTAGCTTTTCAGGAAACCAGAAGCAGAACCAAAAAAAGAACCCATGTCTCCTGAGTCCCATTACAACTCAAGGAATGGGCCACATGTTTTAGTTTCATAGATCTTATTCTAGCTTTGTGGGACTGAAATTCTCCCTATTATTCAGAGCATGACTAGGCAAAGATTTCTTCATTCTAATACAAGATGATGCCGTTCCATGTCTCAACAATTCAAGAATATTCATTTAAATATAGTTACACATGTGCCCACTGTATCAGGTAGGTGAAAATAATTTTAGTTACAGTGTGTTATTAATTATAAATGCGTCTCAATACATCAAGAAAAATATTCACTATTTTAATGCTCTCGGTAAATTCAGGCAAATAGAAAAAGAACTGTATAGTGTTTTCTAGTGTAGGATAACATAAGTAAAAATATGTATATAAAATATAAGCAAAATCAAAAGGCTCTAGTAACAGATTAACGAATGCTTTTACAACACAGCTGGATTGCTCAATGGAGTAAAAGGAAATACTTTCAGTTATGTAGGCTTTGAAACAGACTATGAACTACTGTGCAAATGACAAAAATAAAAGCATAAAAAATGGTGAATTCACTTAAGTGGAATTTCTGTGTTTCTTTGTTAAAATAAGAACTGCTCCTAATTTGTTTCACGGGAAAGAAAATACTCCATCCTGAGTATTGGTTTAGGCATATGCAATTAAAGCAAGTTGCCGGATGCATAATATTCCTGAGGATGTGGCATCTTGTATTTAACTGTTCAATGATTGGCACATTCATTTGGACTGTAGCAATGTGTGATTCTGCCTGAAGGAACCAGAACTTCAAGAACCCTCTGAGAATGCCCAAACTGACAAGGCAAAGGCAATTTTGGGAGCACACCCTTAATCCTTCCTCAATGGACCGGTTCCATTTTGAATAAAATAGTTAAATATTAATTGAATCATGGGAGAAAATAGTCTTTAACCTAACCATTAGATCTTCACGCCGAAAATGAAACACTGGAGTTCCAAGCCTTGCTCTAATCAACACAACTGGAACACTATCTGCAAAAGAGACCGAGTCCCCCATTCTCTGGCGCCTGACAGCCTGTGGGATTTCCTGGAAGGAAGGAGATATTAGCTTAAATTCCTCAGGAAAAGAAGAGAGCCTAGATTTCCTGCTTCCCAAGCACTCCGCTAATCCCCTGCAAGTTTATTTGACCTTTCCTTCAATTTATTATCAGCCAAAGCTATTTGGCAAATTCATGAACAGTGCTTGTATAATGACAGTGATGTCTTCTAGCAAATGCCCTATTTGCTGAATTGTCGACAACATGTGTAACTTACTGTGCTTCAGAAACAGCAACCTGTACGTGATAAAGAATGGAGAAGACAGTAAATTAGTGTTAAATTCTAACAGGAGAAAGGGTTATACTTTGGTATCACTGTTAATATATGCACTTTAGTCTGATTAAAATGGAAGTAGCACTACTGAATAGAATAATGCCAGTGTTATGAGAGTAATTTATAAGTTAATATTGAATGTTCTTTTCCTTACTACGTAGCTGAATATCACCAGCCAGGTACGGTCCTCCAAAGACAAAGCCAACTTCATCTCCATGATCAGCTTTCACATACTCTGGTTTACTATCCCAGTATGAAGTGGGCCGATGCTGATATTCAAAGAAGTAGGCAGGAGCTCCAGACTCTAGAAAACGTAACATTTAGAGAATTAAAGAAGAGATGCATAAATTATGGCTGACATCAACTGTTTAAAATATTACTTTAAATATGCCCAAAGCTTTATACTGGGCACATTTTTAATGTAACGTTACATTCAAATATGTATTTTTATTTTTAATTCAAAATTAAGAACACTCCCCCCCCCAAAAAAAAAAAAAAAAAAAGATTTACCCCAGGAAAACTTACAGAAAACAAAATAACATCAAATTATTTTCCAGTTCTGGGTATTTTGGCATGGATTGTCTACACTTAAATACCAGAAAATCTCCAGACTACAGAGCTGCTGACTTCCCAAGGAGCAGTGGGCCAAATGACAAATTGCAGGTTGCTTTAATATGTTTTAATTTTTAAGCCTGTATACTTCACTTAGCAAACATTTACCTGTGTATCATGCTGTGTTTGATGTTGTGTTTGATGATGTGCTGCATAAATGTTGTCATGCATAACATTTATCATGTTATCATACTGTGACTGTGAGCACAAGTGCAAGACACTAGCACAAAGATAAAGGAGTACATACACTTGCTTCACACAATCCTGCAGACCTATATCACTCTGCACCCCCATCAAGTTCCCAGTGGGAATCTCACGAAGGGCTGCCTACACACGACAGGATTTGTGTCATTTGATCCAGCATGTAGTAAGGGGTTTGAATATCCTACTGGTGTTCATTAGCTCACCCCTGTGATAATTCAATGCTTTAATGGATGGCATGACAATTCCTACATCTCCTAGCAAGTCCAGAAATCGGTCCCGTAGCTCAGCAGGATCATCTGTGTTTCCTAGATATTCATCCACTATCACAGGCAGAAACTCTGATGGTACATCCTAAGAGGAAAAGGGGAAACAAGAAACAAATAGAAAAATTATTACTCTCTGAATTAGCAACTAAAAATGTCATCTTTTAAACTTCAGAGATTCTGCGAAGACACAAAGGTCCAGGGTAGCACCCATGTTGATGGGAAACCACGATGGCAAATATAACCTATTCACACTTTTTGTGGGGGGAAAAAAAAACCCAACATCAAAAAAACAAACCAAACAAATCACCTCAGGTCAAATTTGCACAGATTTATATGGGTTAAAACTCTACAGGAATCAACGAAGATCCAGCAACTTCTCCTGAAAATACCTTTGGCTTCTGTTTTCTTCAGGGGAAAAGAGATGGGAATAACAAAAGTAAATTCTATGAGTCCTTGAAAGATTTATTTACTATTAGAATACAGGGCAAGACCAATGGGATCTCCAAACACAGGTTATGTTTTTAGTGTTAGAATTTGCTGCTTGAAAGATACACTTCAAAACTAGGAGTGCAAAGTAACTACTTCAAAAGTTACATTTAATTTAATGTAAAGATTGAAAAATCCTGTCTTGAAACCCATCAACCAGGAGATTAGCCATCAGATACCGTAAGATTAGCAACACTATTACAGTAATCCTGCATACAAATACAAACGGTAAAAATGTTGGTTGAGAGGTCTAGAAGGAAAAAGGTATTTCCCCAAATCCCAGACCTGACTCAATCCTATTTCTGTGTAACCCCATACACTGTAGTCCTGTCAGCTTTGCTGGGACTCTCCCCAAAGCATAACATGACCCAAGTCTTAGTAACACTGCGACTCAAGCAGAAAATTAGAGAACACCAAACTTCACAAATCTGTTCTATGCATTAAAAAGAAATTTCACTTCTGAAATTAGATTAGCGCAACAGTTCTTACCATCATTGGTAGTAAAAACTCTAAAGTTGAAGTGATTGATTTTTTATCTCCTATTTCCTTCAAACCTGGTATTTTTGATGTCTGCACAGAAAAAAAGAATGTTATTAGCACCATTCAACTTCTCCACTATTTTTAACATTGGAACTACGTTATTCTACTTTATCTTTACTACTGGTGTTTACTTTCAAAGCATCATATCACATGCAAAAATGCAGTATGATGCAGCAGCTGTCTTGAAAAGCTTGTTTTTATTGCAGCAAATGTTTCCTTGGTGAAGATTTCTGCATAAACCACTCATACTAAGTAGTTGATCCTTAAATCAACACACATTGTTAGGAAACTTATAAGACTAGAAAGCATTAGGGCAGAACTGAAGCAAAAATCTTCTTCTGTCTCAAAGGCTTATTTTCCCTATGGTAGGGGACATCTTAAAAGTCACTGGCAGCCTCTCCGTCTCGAGTCCAGTTGTTTGAACCCTTTGAAGTAAAGATAAGACAATGCTCCTCCTCTTTTAGAGCATTACATAAAATGACTCTTCCGTCTGCAAAATGAATTAGAACAGATTTCATGTTACATTTTTCTTCTTGGACTCAGTACCAGCACACTCCCAGAGACACACAGTTACTACACAGATTCAGAACAAATGCTTTGTACTACATAGATGGACCTGAATACTTAGGAAATAAAGCAAAGAGGACAAGGAAGAGAAAGGATACAAATCCACCTCCTGCAGTTTTGTGCACTGTATAGCAACTGCTCACTTTGGGGAGTTACCCATGGAATTCATATGAGAAAGAATTTATGCACTGAGAATGGGTGGGACACCCACGTTATTCCCATACTCTGTCCCCAGCTGAGATTTTCAAACGATAGATCTTTCTGCATGGTAACAAGGAACACAGGGGCAACGATATAACCAGCAGTCAGAATTCATAATGACATACGGGGTAAACTGTTTAAAGTGATCAATGCCACATTTTTAAACATTCTAGGTATCAATCCTGAATACCGTGCATGTAACATCTGTGTGTTGTGGGGGAAAGGAGTGGTTTTGTTTTTCTTTTAGTAATAAGCCCTTGACTGTTGCATTCTTCTTCCTCTCTCTGACTGGATGAGGGATTAAAAACTTAGGATAAGAAAACACCGTATAAAATTGATGTTCCAAGGATGTCCACGTAGTTTAACTTGCAGGGTGAAGCCTGTCTCACTGTTTTGTGACCAACTGGTTCTGGGTCACTACAGAATCATAGTGCAAGCAAAGTTTACCTTGTATGTATTTCCAACAATGCAAAGCCTTTTGGCCATACTTAAAAGGTGTCCTACCAGCAAATAACTCCTCAGAGTTGCCTGCATCAGTTAACAAAAACATTCAAAAAACCAAAGAATAGCCATTAAATTACAGATCTAATATTCCAGCCAAATTCATTGTTGGTGACTCCTATCATAAACGGGACTGCATTAAATTCTTTTCCAGCCAATATCTCTTCAGGCAACTTATGAAGAAATACTCCATCCAAAACTATGGGTAGAAATGGGATTTCCTGAAGGAAGAGAAAAAAAGATCAAATTACTTGTTAATAGTATTTTCTTTTTTTCCTTCAAATCACATAATAAAATGTCCACATTTAATGTTCTAAGTGCAAAAAAAGAGCTTTAAGAAATCTGAGTATCTACAACCACTGTAACACACATTTACTGTTTTGCACAAGAGTATAAAATACTAGCCTGGTTGGGTCATGGTATGGAGTAATGTAATGGTTTCCTGATCCTGTGCTGCTTCTGACACTAAAATATACGTACCCTCAAGTTTTGCTCACAACTTTACAAGTGCTGTGACACTTCACTGAAAATTCTAATGAGAAATTATGTGAAATTATTTCAATATTTAGGGGGTATTTTGTCAAAAATTAGGAAAAATCAACTTTGGAACAGGCCAACAATGAACTCTAGTCAGAGGCTGAGCTAAAGTTTTGCAAGTGTGCCATTAAAAAAATGTTACTAAGTAAAGTTTCACCTACCGTACTGTTAAAGACTATATCGTTTGCTTCCTGGTTCCTTAAGCAGTTTATCAGTGAGAGCGAACTGCTCATCTCACACTTAAATATACTTGCAATTTTCTGAAAATTATTAGCAAAGACAAGAACTGTTAGCTATGAGGTGGTCTTTAAGGAATTTATAAACAGAAAATTATTATACACAGTATTGTTAATAGTTTTATTTAAGGGCTGATTTAGGTGGCTTGATAGGTCTTTGAGTATTTTATTTGACTAGAAATACTACAGTTTGATCACGAAGTGAAATCATTCTGGTATACTTTTCTTTATTGCTATATTTCCATTCACTGTTCTACAACAAACCTTGCTGTAGAGATAATACGAGGTTGTAACATAAATCACATTTGCTGGCGAGAAAAGGCAAGAAAAGGTAAGGCAAGAAAATTCAGAAAATCAGCTTACGAGAGATTTACATTATTACTACCTGCTGTTTCAGAAGGAGAAATGAAAAGGTACCTATAGAGAGGAATTTAATTTTAAAGTTGTTGGGGCTTTTTTTGTTTGTTTGGGTTTTTAAATTAATTTACTTCAGATAAAGGCCCTCCATAAAAGACCATAGCTGAATAAAAACTGAATGCCTCTTCTGGATTCTAATTAAACTTTCCATAATAAATTTCATAGTTACTGTTTAAGTTCCAATGTGCATGAAAATGGACATATGCCTAGCTTGGCATGTGTGTAACTGAAAATACCTAGCTCGACCCACAGATATTATAAACACATAACTGTACAATCTATTTCCAACACCAAACGAGCACAGTGAGATTGAAAATAAATAGACTATTTGAATGAAAATTTACTTAGTGCTAATCTATATATTTATAGGTATGCCATGAGAATAAATTTTATCAACTTTGTTGCATAATATGCAATCAGATTTTCCCTTTTTCTCTTTTAACCAAATTATCAGATATAAGAAATACCCTATTTTAGGTTGTAAAGGCTTTAAAATACAAAATATGAGCCTACCTTAAGATCTGTCGAAAGAAGTAAATCTTTATCAGGGGGGATTAGAATTCCACTCTCTGATATTGCTTTATGAAAGAGACCCTTAGACAAAGGAGATAAAACCTGCCAAGAAGGGAAGAACAGAAAGTATTTATTCTACATTAAGGTCCTTATCCCATAACTTTATGTTTTATTAGACTGCTGATTCATTGGGGAATTACACATTTTTATGTGCTTACAGGGGAAGGGTCCAGACTTAGCACAATGTGCCATGAATCTTACTTTGAAAAATCAGATTAAGCATGAAAAGTTACATTAACTGAGTTTTTGAAGATTTTTTTTAAGACTTTAGTATATCTACTGCATGCCTACATGTGCAAAAACAGAGCAAGATCCTGCAGATACACCAAAGAGTGTGACAGATCCTGGATCGCCACCAAAGTGTTCAATATTTTCTTGGATCCACTGAAGAGCTGCTACTTGATCCAAAAATGCCCAGTTCCCACGAGCATGTTCATCACCAGTACTGAAAGAAAAGCAGTATAAGCCAACTTCTCAGGAAGAGTAATAGTTCTTCTAATACCAGAATAAAATAAACCTCAACAACTTACACTTTGTGCAAAGTGTCATATTTGGCCAAGGAAAGATCTGTATAGCCTACTGACCTACGGCCCTTTATAGTCAGATCTAAGCCCCACTGACTTACTTGCCTCTACTGCTCACCCATACACAGATGGATTCCTGGCCTTTACACTATATGATTTTCTGCTTTACACACCAATGGATGGAAGGAAAGGCAAGAACAAACATCCTATCCAGAACCAAATAAGCCCAACTATGATTTGATAGCAGGCTACAATCAAATCACAATGCAAATGGAATTTACGGACATTTCTTAACGTTCTTAAGTCCTGATGTCAGTGAACTACGTACATTTAAGTTCAGCTGATTTAGAAAACAAAACTACCCATGCTTTAAACATGATAGAAAGCATTTTGTAAAAAGTGAAATAGGTCATCTTACTTGAGGAATCCAAGGAGTCCAAGTCTGTACTGAATTATTACTACCACAATATTCTCATAGGCTGATAGTGCAGAACCATCATACCTAGAAGCACCACCAAATATAAAATTGCCTCCATGGATCCACACCATTACCTTAGAGAAAAAAGGGTGACACACACTTTTATACATTGTTTGGTAGATTTCATTTGAAAAAGGAAGACAACATCAGAGAATTAGGAACTCCAAATCACTGAAGCTCAATGGGCGCTGAATTTTAGGTTGAGACTTTGAATTTTACATAATAATATTATTTTTGCTAATCAGCATCACATTTGCAAAAGCAATTAAGTGACTTAGGAGCTATCATTAGGTGCAAACTTTGTACAACACAAGTTTGTACAATGGGTTTACGTACAGGTAACTTGTCCTTCTTGTTTGAACCAGCAGGGCTGTAAATATTTAGATACAAACAGTCCTCAGAAGTTCGGAATGGAGGGTGTTTTTCTTTAAAGTTTTTTTCAGCTATTTTCAACATGGACAGATCTTGAGGACATCTTCACAAAAGAAAGGAAGTGTGAATTAGTAATAAAGCTGCAATAGCAACAATGTAACAATGATAGAGAAAACACACTTTCTTTTGCCCCAGAGGCTGAATTCCCACAGGGTGCTCAAACTTTGTGTTACTTATATACAGTTAGAGGTGCAACCTGTAAAAGCACAGCTCTATACTTGTACTTACTGTACTACTTTCAGCACAGTATAATGAGAAAACATGATTTCCAAAGACAGGAATTTCCCAGGAATTCTTTGTGGTTCCTAGTCCCACAGTTTTTATGAAATATTTCAGTACTGGCAGCTTATTCACTACGAGTCAATACAAGCTCCTTACCAAAAATCAGACCTCTGTACCCTAATAAACACGACAACACTGACAAACATGAGCAGGTCCTATATACAAATGATCTGAACAGCTCTCACAATGGTGGGTAAGAAGTTGCATCTCTCAGATCATTCCAGGGTTCAGGCGGTTCAGGTGGGGAAAACCTCAAGGATCCAACAGGTGCTTTTGCAAAAGGAATCCCAAGGAAAACATTTACAAGTCTGTCTGTCCCCTTCACATTTGTTTGTCTCCCTTTGAGCTGTCCAAGTGCGATAGTCACTTCTGGCTCAGCACCAGTCTGTCCTAAGTAACACATAAGGTAAAAAAAAAAAAAAATTAAATTGCATCTTCATAATTATCAGACAGACATTTCAATGAAGCATTTTTTACTGACTGGTTAATTTAGAAGATATCAGCTTGTTCCTTTCGATTTTGTTCAGTTTTCATTTCGCTTTTGTGCAATGACAGACACCCCCTGCCAAACACTCCCATAGGTGGCTCTGCCAATGACAACAGGAGCTAGGTAAGACACAGTTTACTCACTGTGCAAGAGCATAAAGCTTAAAAACAAATTTCAGAGCAAACAGAAACTGTTGAAATCATTAACATTTTCTAAATTTATCATCCAACAAGATCTTAAAAATACTTTGTTTAGGTAATTCAGAAATCTTTTTGCTTTCTACCTTTTAAGACAGATAGAAAGTTTTATTTTCATAAAATAATCTCAGAAATTATTTCATCTCATAAAACCAGTAATTCTTCCATCAAGCTTAGTATTAGGATACTTTTGCAGATTGCTAATAAAAGTGTAAGAGATGTACTGCTTTTGAAAATCACTACACCGCAACTTGTTAATGCAGTTGCTTCCCCAACAGCAATAACAACAGATTTTGCATCTCACCTTCTCCGCAAGTGATGAACGCTCTAATACAAAACAGGGTACAAAGCAAAGAAATCTGGCTTTGAGGAGCCATTTTTCACCCCCGTTTGGACTCTAGATTGTTTTCTGGTTTTATGCGGAAGAGAATGGTACAAAGGTCCCTGCTGAGGACATTCTGATAGGGAGTGCAGCTAAATTCCCTTTTGAACATGCACTGCATTAAGCACTTTGAGAGCTGTACTTGATAGGGAGTGTAAATACAATCCCTTAGTGTGTTGTACCTGATCATTACCTAATCCTGAGAATGCATGATCTGAAAATGACCCAACACCATCTGTGAACAACAACAAAGGTCTGATCAGTCATAGTTAATCTGCTGTTAATCCTACAAGGAGAGAAAACAGTGGATGCTCTGAAGAGGTTCCAGAGCTGTCAACACCTAAATTCTTGTAAAAAAACCCCAAAACAACAACAAAAACCTCACCAAAAAACAGGATCGCAGATTAAAAATAACTAGGAAGTAACAATTAAAAGAAGAAAAAAAATCAAAATAGTTAATTCTTGCAGAAGTTTTAATGAGGGCTAGCACATCTGTACCATAATTGACACTATATGTGCTTTCCAGCAGGGACTGGCCTCCAGCCTCCAAATTAGTTCTTTATCCCTTCTTGAATAAAAATAGGCCTCCTGCATTTTTCAAAATTAAAGGGGAGATTAAAGTTGAGGGTCAGATTATAGCTTCTTCTCTATGAGCAGCCTCAGTGAGGTCAGAAAGCAAGGTCTATGTACCTACACTTTATGGGGTATGTACTTCCCTCAAAAAAGTGGGAAAGGGCCATGACCTCACCTTCTCTATAAAATAGCTTCCTACAGTGGAAATAGGCTGGCAATCCAACAGACAGTTTTCGCCTGCTGGCTGAAAAAGTCCTAAAAAATGTTGTAGTTTGTAGAAGCATAACATCCCTCAGTGTGGATGACTGGCCCTAAGCAGATTAGCCAAGCCAACTTCTACAAGCCCAGCCTGCTCCACTAACTCCCAGTGTCTTCAACTGGCAAAACACCCTCTACATAATGGGTCTTTGTCTTTCCACCTTCTATTTGTGTCACATCTCCTGGATGAATGGTGTCATCAGCATTCAGGTGCAAAGCACACATACTGCTTCAGGCTCCTCTGCACTGCTTTCACTTAATCTACCTCCAGCGTGGACACTCATAAAGCCTGTGAAGCCAACTTCTCCTCCACAGATCATGTAAGTTCACCCTCCACGGGAAACAGGTTTGTCAGAGTCAGTCAATTCTTTAACAAAAAGGGTTGCAAATGAGATAGGTAAAACAAGATTTTTGGTGCAAGAGAATTCAGAGCTACTTTCTATTTCTTACACAGTCCCTGAGTCTCTGGGTTGCGATAGCTTTGGAAAATGTGCCAATTTCTCATGAATTCATCTGGAACTGTGCAAATATGCACTGTAGAACATAACTTGCCTCTTATTTTTTATACTTCCCTCAAATCTTTCTGGAAAATCCTTTCTGTGCAGTTATTTTTGTTTCAGTCCAATGTGAACAGCCCTGGGATTTTTGTCAATTCTTCTTGTGGACTAGGAAGACAGACCAAAACCAGCAGACAAATTTCAACATATGGGAATAGGTGTGTGTACCTGTTTGTGTATGTATACATCCATCCATGCACATATACATGAGGCAGGGAGCAAGCAGTTAGAAAAAGCAGGACTCCACGAGGCTACTTCAGTTGAACACTTTCCATCAATGAAATACAATTAATATGGATTTCTTGTGCTGCCAAACTGAACTCTCTTTATCCAATTTAAAAAAAAGCAAAACCAAAACAAAGCAAATAAAAGCCACTTTTAAAATCAGCCAATGCCTTTTGCCACTAAGGGTAAGTCAGCTTAGTCAGGTTTGTATTTCCTAAACAGCCAGAAAAATTATGCTTACCAACAAACTTTGTTATCCAAACCAACATACACTAATTGAAAGACCACCTTAAGATAACAAAGGATTAGATTAAGTGAACTTTAATGTCAATGCAATCTATAGATTAACTGAATATAATACAAAACAAAGATGAAAGCAGAGATAAATGGAAACTTTGCTCACAGGTAGTTTGTTTGTCTTATTTAAAATATCAGCAGATGTGTAAACATATCGGTAATCTTCAGAGCAGGTCCCGCTGGGGGCAAAGCCCATCTGGGCCAACTCCCTGCAGTCAAAAGCACACCTGAGGTAGCCACTGTTTCTGTAAGGCAGTGCTGAGCAACCGAACCACAATATACATCTTTTCTTCCAGCTGCGACATCTTTGGAAGCAGCAAGTCTCAGCTCCTTTCAAATCCTCTTTTCTTTCTGTCAGCCACGGGGCAAACTGCCGCCCTCCGCCTGGAGAGCACATTCCCATCTTCTCACCCGTGACCACGACTTGACGTGGCAGGCATGAAAAAACCAAACCCTATACAGATGACTTTTTGCAAAGACAAATCAGATAACATACAGTATGTTTACACAGGAGTATGCGGCTTAACGCCATTATAAAGGGGTGTATGAAGCCAAAATATGTCATCATTACACTCTACCACTCCAGTTTCTTTAAGCTTGCAGGTTTTTTAGATACAGTTTGACTTTTCAAACCAATTAAAAGATGAAGGAAGTAATTTTAACCAGGAACATTTTGTACTTAACGCGCAATTTGATTTACCCGTCCTTGACAGCACTAAGAGGTGCCTCAGACACCTTGCAGCGTCGCTGTCCCCGTGAAGCCATTCGTGTCCCACTCGTAGGCTTCAGTTTAAAGCTGGCGACACTCGAGCCGCTGAGCGCTTCCTCCCCTCAGCGCCGCTGCCCCCTCAGCGCCTCATAACCGCCCCGACGCGACGCTGAAGCCCGCCCGAGCCCCCCGACACCCGCTCCCCGCAAATCACGCCAGCCCCGCCCTCGCCCACATCCTGTCGCGGGGAAGAGGCGGCCGAGCCGCCCCAGCCCCGCCCGTTGCCGCCGCCGAGTGCCCGCCTCCGCGCCCGGTGCGGCAGCGAACGGCGTCCGGGCTCCTTCCGCCCCGCCGGCAGCGCCGGTGTGCCGCCGCCAGCAGCGCCCGCCCGGTAGCGGGGACGGGGAGGGCCTGAGCGGCGGCCATGGTGGGCCCGGGCCTGGGCCCGGGCGGCGGGGCGGCGCTGGAGAACGCCAACCCTCTCATCTACCGGCGCTCGGGGGAGCGGCCGGTGACGGCGCGGGAGGAGGACGACGAGCTGCCCGACTCCATCGACGACCGGGAGATCTTCGATATCCTGCCGGGAGGCGGGGGGCGGGCGGGCCGGGGCCGCTGGGGCGGCGGCGCGGGGCAGGGCGGTGCAGCTCCGCTCCGCTTTCCTTAACCCGGCAACATCTCATTCGCTCCATTAACGACCCCGAGCACCCCCTCACCCTGGAGGAGCTGAATGTCGTCGAGCAAGTGCGAGTGAAGGTGAGGGAGATCCGCCCTGAGATGCGCTGATCGTCCCGCTCGCGCGGCCGTCCCGACCGGGTCTGCCGGGGCCGCTGTCGGGACTGCCGGTCGATAGATGCGTGCGGTGCTGCAGGGCAGCGCTGTCTCTGCCGTCTGATTAACTTAACTAATTTTTTCTAACATTCAAAGAGGTTTATTATAACAGCCTACCGCAGCTAAACATAGTATTTTAAAACGTCAGTGAAGAAAACCGCTTCACCTTGCATTTCACATAAAATGCCTCCAGCTAGCTTGGGGTAAAGGCAGCGAGTTTTGTACATGGAAGTGTTTGGTTTTCAACAGGTGAATGACGCAGAAAGCACGGTGGCAGTGGAGTTCACTCCCACCATTCCTCACTGCAGCATGGCGACGTTAATCGGCCTCTCCATAAAGGTAAAATTGATCAGATCTCTGCCTGAGAGATTTAAGGTGAGTAGTCAAATCGCTCTGGAAAGGAAAAGAGGGGGATTGTGTTTGAAAAGAAAAAAAGGGAAAAAAAAGGTGCTAACTAACTTGCAGTGAAAAATAACTAGAGCTTTTTTCATATTATGGGTGGGGGAAACACTGCAGGAACCAGAGAGGGCAGTGGACTAAAATATCGATGCAGAATTACGGTTCTGTGACAGTCATGTGGAGGGCGAGTGGG
The DNA here is from genome assembly GCF_035582795.1 of Mycteria americana. NCBI lineage: Eukaryota > Metazoa > Chordata > Aves > Ciconiiformes > Ciconiidae > Mycteria > Mycteria americana. Next base: position 39,365,797 of record NC_134372.1, read on the forward strand.
GTTATGGAGGGAAGTTACCTGCAGTGCTTTATGGCGTGAGAGGAGGAGAGGTTGGTTCCTCACCCCGCTGTCTGAAGGAGGGTTAAGTAGATGGGAATGCAGAATATTCTGTGATTTTAGACTTTATTTTATTCTTCTATATGCAGTAACTGGATGCAGTAACTGGCAAGGATGTCCTTTTTGTCCCTCTTCGTGTTATTGTCTTATTATTAAATAGTTTGAACTTGAGCTTCCAATGTTTTGTTGACTTGTCCCCTTTTTCTTTTGTGATGCTTTTTAAGCTGGATGTTCATATAACACCAGGAACACATGCCTCTGAGCATGCAGGTAAGGTTTTTAGTGCTCTGTTGTGTGGTCTTCTTTCTTTTTTTTTTTTTTTTAATTTTGAAAATTAGAGAGGAGAGCGACTTCCACAGCTGCAGAGCAGCTGTTTAGTATCTGGGACTTTACATGCATCAGCTCCTGGGGGATGTTACAGAACAGGAATGTGTAATAATGACAGATATGTCCTGTACCATACTTTAAACATCTCTTCAGGCTACCTGTGCTCTCAACTAGTCATTGATTTGCCTGGGTTATGGAGGACTCAGAAAATGGGAGAGGCTGGGGAGGGAAATTTTTCTTGTGTTACACCTACACATGTAGCTCCCTGCTGCTGAATTATAAACAGCTTGCTGGTTGCACTTGTGATGACGTGGTAGCTTTGACTTTAGACTGCAACTCTGCAGTGTACTTAGCATCTGCAGAATTACTAGTCTACCTGAGTACCATAGCAACAGTGTGATTATGTGTCTCAATGTAAAATGCTTTTAAAAAAGAAATTGTATACCAATGTTTTCACCGGTTTCTTGTGGTGTTTTTTTCTGCACAGTTAATAAACAGCTTGCTGATAAAGAACGTGTAGCAGCTGCTTTGGAAAACTCTCACTTACTGGAAGTGGTGAATCAGTGTTTGTCTGCTCGATCATAATTGCCTGATGAGGAAATCGTTGGTATTCTGCTATGTTAAACTAATTTTGTATATAAGTGGTGACGCTAGTGTTACTCTATACTTATATCTGTGAGCAAAATAAAATCACTTGGATTTTCTTAAATAAATGTTTCATTACTCCTACAAAAAATAGTATGTGGGAAATGAACTTACAGGCAGCTACAAAAATATAATGAAAATTGACTTTTACATTTTATTAGTCTTTTACATTGGATAGGTAGGATTTTTCACTAAAAAGACTTGTTTCAACCTGTTTTTAAGTGGTTTCTCACTATCCAAAATCAGTTATAAACTGCATTTTAGAAGTGGATTTTGCACACTGGACTTTACAAGTACACCAAACTAATTGGCAGTTAAAATCTTTACATTCATATGACTGTTTTGGACAGCTAATACAATTTTAGCTTCAGACATCAAAAATTGTATAAGTTCATGTGTGCAAAGTTGTATCACATTTTAGCAATAAGTGTAAACACTTCTAAATAATCTGCTTGGTTTTTATTATATTAACTTGGATTAGCCACATATGGAGGGCTCTTTAGACCTGTATAAAACATGATTTATTTTTAATTACTCATTACTTGTGGTAGGAAATACAGTATCTTTGAGATAGGGTGTTTTTTTCATGCACCTGCCGCAATATAGGAGAGAGTCATTGATGGTTTTCAGTACCAACAGTCCAGCTACCCTCTGCTGAAAGACTTTCCTGGCAAAGTTTGACAGCTAAATTACAGGTTTTGCTTTAAACGTATTGAGATTTAATAATAGTACCTAGCCTGTGCTTCTGGTCTGAGAAATGTGGCATTTACTAAACTATTGTCTTTGGCAGAAATTGACAATAGAAAAATTCATTAACATAGAATTCCAGAATTAATTTGAACTTTTGTAGAAGATGTTTCTAATCGTGGACCACATGGAAAAATAACAACCTGTTAAAAAAACCCTATCAGGTATTTTGGTGCCTGCACACATGCAATGTTACCTTCATTGTCATCAGTTATCTAGAGAGTCACTAATACACTTTTTAAAAAGTAGATTGTGCTCACCTGTTTGATGGTAATGCTTTATATTTCAGTAGTATTTTTTCTTGGAGGGTCTCAGATGCTACTTTAAAAATGGTGAAGCTTATGAACACTATGTAAACCACAGCCTAGTAGTCCAGTCTAGTCTGTGTTGAGCAGCTGAGGAAACTTGAGGCCATGGTGATCCAAGTGTGACATCTAAAGTCACATAGCAAAATAGGACAGAAACAAATCCAAATCTTCCCGTTTCAGAAGTGAGGCACCCAGTTTGCACAGGGCTTCTACAGAAAGCCAACTCTGCAGCAGCCTTAATCTCCTTATTTGGCTTAGCATCCTTTGAATGATCAGCACTTGCTTGGATGTATGAATGAAACTGTAAATAAAGACAATATTTATGTAGTATTAATATTGGGAAAGGTGCAGAATGACCCAGCTGTTAATACTACCTTTCCTCTCTGCCTGTCTTGCTGAATCACTGAACTGATTAGTTCTGACATTGCCAACATTTGCACCACAAATGAAACTTCAACCATGGCAATGTATGCAGGCAGCTTGTAGGCAACACGCTTGGTTGGTTTGATTTTGTTTCCTGCTTTTTTTCTAATAGAAAATGAATTTTGCCCTCCCAGATTTTGGGGAAGAAAGGAATGCAAATATGTGCCGGGGGGGGAACAGAAGGATGACTAAGCTGCCAACAGATTGCTTCAACCTGCACTCCAAATAGAGAAGGAATCAGTAAATTATGCTTTGTTGAATCTCTCTGCTTGGCTTTCACCACTACATAATAATACTGTTAAATAATTTATTGCGATGTTGGCACTTGCCTCATGAAGCACATTGTACACAGTAACCCTGGGGGTGCACTTTGCACCATTTACCTTTTAAGAGAAGCAACAGTATGTGGTTAGATTGTTTATAGTATATAGTTGGGGGATGACTTTTCAGTAAAGGGATGCTGTTGTGGGATATCAAAGAAAAGGTCTGACTTCTGCTACTTAGGGATGGAGAATTCTATTACTTTAGACCCGGTGCGTTTCTTTAAGTGATGTGGATGTTATATTTATGAGATGATAGAAACAACAGTAAGGACAAACCGCAGTTACTTTGCTGAAGATCACTGAATGATAACATACTGCCAGTTCTAGCAAAAATCTTCTGTTCCCTCCTTTTAATGATCGTTAGCTGGCTCCTGCTGTATGGAGATAAAGTGGTAGAAGAAAACATTAATTTGTTACAAATATTTCTTTTCAGACTTTTATTTTTCCAAAAAGCTACCCCTAAATTTAGCCTCTGGAATGCTTTGTAATAGGACACATTCCATCAGAAGCTATGACCCTTTAGAGCAGCTGTGTTGAATACAAACAGCCTCATTCAAGTCCAGGAAAAATGCCAGAAGCAGACATCTGTTTCACATTCCTAGGCTCTGGGCAGAGCCTTCCAGGGGTGGCTGAATGGCATTCACTACTCAGTCTGCAGACACTGCAACAGGAGCTCCCTAGGGCAACTGGCTGTGTTGTGCACTAGAGTAACCTGCCGCATGTTTGAGCCCGCAGACCAGCACAGTTTGTGCATCTCGGGTTCCAGCACACTGCGCATACTTGGGCCTGCCTACACAGTCCTGCTCCCTGGGAGGAAGCAGACTTCTTCCCAGCTGCTCCCATACTGTCTGCTGCCTAGTACCAGCAATCTGAAACTTTTGAAGACCCTTCATCCCCCAGTTTCATGAGTGGCAGGGAAGCAGCTCAGCAGCTTTGTATCCAAAGACGCAACTGAACTGTCCATGGAAGAACTTCACACTTCAATGGCAATATTTCTTGTGCTCCTTGGGTGGAGCGATGTGTACCACACACTGGGAACTGTTAGTTAAAAAAAATTACTTCAGTCGTCTGGCCATGCTTAAGATTGATGTGTTTACGTCAATAAAGTGCTTTGATAAATATCTCCCTCCGGAGCTTTGATTTATAAACTACATGTTTTACAATGGTTTTTTTTTTTTTTTATAGCTGTTAAAAACATTTCCCTTTAGCCTGTCAAGCAGACAACTATACCACTTTCCCTTCCTTTACGAAATGCACTATTTGGCATAAACACAGACTGAACAAGTGGCAGTCAACTTTTTTCCCTAAACAAAAGAAAAGTTTATAGCAAAATCTTTCAAATGTTACTATTGAAAGGTAAGTATAGCAAAGAGAATAAAAGCAGGGGAAGTGGAGGCTATTACCTGTCTGTTTAAGTCTGCTGGTATGTCTCACAACCATTTGCCAGCAACATTTAATAGAAAGCACATAAAACTTTTTTCATTCCACGAAATGCTAAAAATACACAACATTTTTACAAAACGTACAAATAGTGGAGAGCCCTCATTTTGTTCAACACACTTCAGTAGTTGCAGAAGACGTGCTATCACATTCTGTAACCTTCTTACATATTTCTTATTATCAATTCATACATTTCTTCTTTCATGTCCTACCTGTAAAGAGCTTTTGCATCCTGCGGCAGGTTATTTCCATTCCTTAGCTTTCCTCTGTGGATCAAAGGAGCAGCCCTGTCTGCAGTGATAAAAACATCCTGGTGGTTTGGATGGTTGGAAACCCTGCTCTCCCAGCTTCATTCCACACACTCCTCAGGGTCGCTGAGTAACTTGCCAGTTGTCTCATCAGTTTTGTTGCTTTTGAGCATCTTGTTGCAGCACACGCAAGCTTCAGATGCCAAGGCTGTCCTTTTTAGTACAGAAGTCAAAACAGTCTCTGGTTCCTGCCATTAGCTCAGCTCCCAGTGCAGGGCTGGAAGGAGAGAACAGGGCAGAAATTAATTTCCAGCAAGTCTGTGGAACAAATATAACACGGGAATGGGGAGCAGCTGCTGCCTGGGAGCTTTGGGAAGGCACAGGAAGAGAAAGAGAAGGAAATGGCAGGGGCGTACAACACCTCAGTGTGCTGCTACTAGCTGGGGGATGCCTCCAGCCTCGGTCTGTGGCAATATGGAGAACAGGTAGCTTCTACAGTGCTGGAGGCTTTGTCCTCCAAATTGCAGGGGAAATAAGTCCTGTTACTATACGCTAGACATCTCCCACCCCTCTGGTTTCCTTGTTCCCTACAAGCTGGCTGCCTGAAAGGGAGATTCCCATGTGGAGCCTGTAGCTAAGGCATGGCCACAGCATGGCCCTCTCTGCCAACTCTTGCTGGGCTGCTATGCAGCCCATCCCATTACTGCCCTTGTGCAGCTGCAGGTAACAAGAAAGCCTTTGCTGTCCTACTGCAGGTGAGTCACAAACAGCAGGAGGAGACGGGAGGATCAGGAGGACAAGTATCTACATAAAACTAATGCTTTAAGTTGACAAAGGGAGATGCCCACCATGCCAGATCGTAAGTGCAGTGGCCAAAGAGTGTGGGCAGCAGCTGTGTCCACGCTGAGCCAAGCAGGAAGACCCAAGCAACTGGCAAGTCATCACTGCCAAACTCTCTCTGCTGGACGTGATCCTCCCCATTATTTTGCTGTAATCTTGAGATGATGGTTTATCATAGCACATTTTTTCCTGATCTACCCAAATTAGTTTCATCTGGGTTCCCATCAGATGTGTCACACATGGCTTTGACCAAAATAACCTCAGTAGATTGTCACGAGCTTGCTTAACCCCAGGATGCCTGGCAGCTTGATTTCTCTACACTTTTGCTAATGGAAGAGCTGGCACATGCTCTGACTAGGATTATGAAGGTACCTAAGCAGCAATACTTTTTATTTCCCCTGCGAAGTGACAAATAAATCATCCATGTAGTCTGAAATGCTTACAGAGAAAAACAATAAATGCCAATAGATTCCAATTTTTTTCCTAACAGTTTTAATAGAACAAAACTAGTTTTATTACTGAAAATCAGAAGAATAGTTCCATTAACACTGCAGCCAACTTTTTTAAAAACACAATTACTTTTGAGGTAGACAGAAAATAATGATTAGGAACAAGTCACATAAATTGTTTCTCTTCAAATTGGTACTGACTTATTTTCACAACAATGCATTTTAGACATTGTTTTTGGAAACATAAGTCAATAATGTAAAGACCCTGTCAAATTCTACTTTATTAATGATTCTTACTAATAACAAAATTGACTAGGAGCTTGAAACAGGAGCTGTTACTGAAACAATTTCTTCCTCTTCCCCTTCAAACTCACCACTCTGGGTCTGATCCTGCAAACTTAGAGCTTTAATTGAAGTTATACGCTGGATTATATTTTTAGCATAGAAGTGATGAAGTCTTGTCACATTTGTTTTTGTTGGTAAGAAGAATATTGGGCCATTCCTAGTAAAACAATTGAGAGTTAATTTATTTTTTCAAACAAAAAGTAAACATTGTATCAGCTTTAACCTCAATCATAACTGCCTTACTTTAAATGCATATGCCATTTGCGTGTACACATTTCAGTTCGTCTATAGTCTAAGCACTTAACTCCACGGGAGATGTACTTATGCAGTTACCAAGTCATATAATTAATAGTTTTCTGCATTTTACGGCTGAATAAATAAACACTATAGCTTAGATGCAAATTGTATACACATCAGTTAATGTATCATACTAGTTTAGCACTTGCAACATATTCTACTAATCCTTAAAACTGCAGGAGCTCTGCTATGAATGTTATGAAGACGGTGTACCTTCCTCTGACATTTTACTGTGATCCAGTCTTCATCCTCTTAAAAGTTGCTTGAGTCTTTCACAGACTACAAATAAATTGTGTCTTTTTTTGGCTTGCATGCCTAATGGGGCAATTCCTGCTTCGCCACGAAGAATGACAAGATGAAAGAGACAACGTAGTATGAATCGTGCCTTGGTCCAGCTGGGGAGAATGGAAGCCATCCCACAGAACAGGCTCTGGAATACACAAATAAAACAACATGCCAAAGAGAGGAAATACATACATGAAAGCTGCCAAGACTGTGATGTAATGTCTCTGATTAGCTACATTCAGGTCTGTACCAAAAAAACCTACTCGGCACAGAAGCTGCAATGCACAGAGCCTGTGCTCTCACAAACACAGACAACTTGAGAGGGACTGCCCTGCTCCAGGACAGATTTTTTCCTGGTGCCCACAGGTCTCCCGACATCGCCATGCGCAGTCTGTCCCAGCCACGCAGGCTGCCCTGCTGCACCCCGACTGGGAAACAAAATTTGAAAGCTCTGCCAGTTAAATATGTTTTCACATGTACAGACAAATTGTCAAATTAGCAAGATGTAGAAAAGGGAATAGAGGAGAAATGGGAAACAGGGGATAGCTGAAATCGTGAGCTGAGATCGTGAATTCCGGTGTGGCTCAGGGGCTGATAACGGCACCCCGGCAGATGGTGCTACAATTTCATACGGGTCAGTGGCTGTCCCAAGACCTGGCCAGCACAAACCCGGATGAGAAACAAGGGAAGATGTCTTCACCCAGCATCTCAGAGGTCCTGCTGCCTCTCAAGGCTGGAAAGAGTCCTCCCAAAGCCCAGAAGCTGGCCTGGCACCTCCGTCATCCTCTGTTTGCTGGGTTCATCGCCCTCATCCGGGGCACCAAGGCATCGATGCCTACGCTGCACCCGCTAGATCACACCAGTTTTTTGGCTTGCACTTAACCAAATCCCTTCACACACATAAAATCAGTGTTTGCCATTCACAACAGCTCTGTCCCTACACATAGTGATGGACTGCACATACAACAGGATGTCTTTTCCACTCATAAAATCTCTTTTTTAAAGCTGACACGGTTTCAGCTGAACTGAGATACAATTTATTTCAGCTGACTTGGTAATTTTTGAAGCATTCCATTTTAATTAGGATGATGGTTAATGAAATCTGCCATAAAATAGTTTGTGGGTTTTAGTCTTTGTAAAAAAACTTACAAATATGTAATAGAGAGAAATAAATAGGAACAGTATACGATGCATTGTTATTTTCTTTCACAGCTAATCAAGTGAAGCCTATATATCGATATGACTTGTCGGTAACAGGATGACAGACTCATTTCTCCAATGAACCGTTTTCTTCTTATAAGGCAAAAAAGCACTGCATCTGTATGAGATCATCTAGAAAAGTCCTCCTTCCTGAAAAATACTATATTCTTTTTTGTTGCCTAGCTACATGCTGCTGTTACCTTAGAAGGCTGTAGATTCATCTGAATGATTCTGGTGGTGCTGATGTGCTTGAGCAGAGGAGTAATGCAAATACATAACCCTTTCTTTGGTAAAGATTATGAAAGAAAGGGGTGAGTGTGAAGAGAAAGAGCCTTTGCAGAAAAGCAATTTACTGTATTCATCACATTCTTTTTGACATTAATTGTTGAATAAAGACCATTTCCCCCCACAGCCCTGGGTGCATGAGCAGGCAGTGAAATCACAGTCTTGATGCTTTTGACGTGAGAGTCTGATGCCAGGGAAGCGTTTGCCTGGTTCATGTTAATTACTGCTGTGGGTAAGTGTAGAGAAGGGAAAAGACTGTCAAGGCCTGATTCTGATCTCATTTCCAAAAATGTAAACAGGGAAAAATGCTGTGAAATGCAACCAATTTGCTGAATTTCATTACCACCAGAGAATGGAATGATCACTGAGTCCTTCTTTGAATATAAGTAGCTTTGATGATTTGGAAAATTAAGAAAGTCCACTTAAAATGCCTGAAGCCCAAAGATTTACATTGTAATGTGCCTGTCAAAGAAACCTCTGACAGGGAACTCTGCCCTCAAGCATGAGACATGCAGAGATTGAGAGCTGAGCAATAACTCCCTGGCACTTCCCCAACGTGATCAGCAGCTCAGCATGCCACTGCCTCGCCAAAGATTTCAGTACACTGGTATTCACTAGATGTGGGGAAGTTGCTTGTGGGAGGAATAAGATGAACAGGGAAATAAAGTTATTTCTTACCTGCTTCACTGTAACTGGCTTAGGTGTAGAATGTCCTTGATATGCGTCAAGATTTTGCAGTTTTATCTTTAGGACTGAGAGACTTTTAGCACTGGAGTTTTGATTCAGCTTTTTCTAGTTAGGGCTGGCTTTGACATTAAGATCTGCATTTGCTTTCATAAAATAATATTTTTCAAGTCTACTGTCTATAACCCTCTTTATATAAGGTACACACTTCATATCATTCTATTACCTCAGTCTATGCTTGTGCTTGCTCTCTGTACTTTATCATGAGCTTAGATCCTGATCATTTTACTTTTTTTGGAGAGAAAGTGGTAGATAATGAAGCATATTATGATTATCATAATGATTATTACATTCTTTCCCAAGAATAAAATCAGAAAGAACTTTGACAATTTAAAGTGAAAATAAGAAAGTTTATTTGATTCCTGTATAATTCTACAATAAGAATTTTGGAGGTCTTCATCAGAATATCTTGTATAGCAGCAGAGGCAAAGCAGGAAATGAGACATTTAAAAGAAGCAGAGATGCCTATTACTGCTATGATGCAAATGTGGAATTTGCCAAACTCAGCACATTCCAACTGGACAAATTCTGAGTTTCTCCTGGAACGGATGATAATATCTCTCACATCCAAATTCCTACACACTTTACATGAACGATTCCATGACATCACTCACCACAGGAAAAGACACCATAAATTCTGCACTGGGTTATAAAGAAGTATGAAGCCTTTCTAATTCAAATTCATAAGTCTTCCTTGTGACTGTGAGTTTCTGTCCCTGCTTCACGCTTTCATTTGTTGAAATGAAAGGGAAATGGAGTTTTCCTCACAAGGGAAACAAAATCACACTTTATCACCTAAAGCAAAAGGGCAGCTATGTTTTAATCCTGGTCACCACCACTCTCCACCAGGAGCCTTATATAAGGTGCAGCAATTCTAAGCATTATAAATGCACATTTGGACAGAAAGCTTAAGTTCTCTGTGTAAGAAAAGATAGATTAAAAAATCCTTGTCCTTTCTTCTTATCTAGTACACAGAAGAGGGCAGCACAGTTAAAGTTTCACTTCATATTGCCACAAATATTATAAATTGTGTTTCTGTCTTACGTCCTTCCCTCAGTGATGGATCTATGTGACTGCGACTGGAAGCGTGTTGGTCATTTCCTCAGAGGACCACAGGTCTGCTCCTTCTCAGGGGTTTTCACTGCAAGGATACTTTTCTTTGTTCATCTGCCATATTCATAGAAACATCTACAATATGATGACTTTATCCAGATTTTCAGACCCCACATCCCCAGATGTTCTTTCCTTTGTTATCTCTGTAATGTGTTGAAAGGTAAGCAATGCCTTGTCACTGGCAATATCTGCTATGCTCCCGGCACCCTCACTGTAATCTCTTGCTACAGAGAAATTTTCCCTTAATATTACACTTTCCTTCTGCAAGTTTCTGTGCTTTTTTCTGCAGTACTATGTGGAAGATGCCTGCTAACAGGCAACTTTTGAAGACATTGTCCTGCAGGTGTATGGAAGAAATGGACTCTGCGGGTTACCAAGGGGAGCTTTAGGCTGTTTTCTACCAATTTCCTGCTTATCAAATCCTTAGTTCCTCAATAAAAGAGAGTTACAGTAGGTCCATGAAAATGTTACTCAGTGCTCCGTTGACAGCGTAAACAGATGCTAGGGATTCTCAAGATTAACAAAGCAAGCAGAAAGCATCACTGTCTACTGTGGAAGTCCATGGGCACATGCAGTTTGAATAATCTGTGTTTCTAGTCTGTGTGCTTCTTGTCCCCTAACTTCTGCAAAGATGTATTAGAAAAGATACAGAGAAGGGCAAGTAGGGATTGTGTTTATGCAAGGAATGACTGAATACTCTAGGTTCCTCAGCTGAGAGAGGTAATTACTGAAGAAAGCTATAAAATCATTACGTGTATGAAGAAGACATGAGGGAAATCTTATTCTCTGCTTCACAATACAGTAAACGGAGGTGTTGCAGGATATTGAAAATCTACATGGGTTAAAAAGCAATTAGAAAAATATGCAGAAAAAACACATCAAGAACCTCTGAACAAAAGGAATACTTTTAGCCTGGCAGTTGTATAGCGGGAGTTTTAATTGTGTTTATCATGTTCTTATTGTCCATTCTTCTTTAGATATCTGCTACTGACAGCTGCTGGAAAGTGGCTGTAAGTTGAGTCTGACCTGATACAGCTCCTTTAATTTGTTATTGTAAATAGATTCATTCCTCTTGCCAAGAGCTACTGCTGGTAAGCAATAAATCTTACATTTGCAATTTGCTTCCTTACCACTGTGTACTTCTTAGTAAGAAAGACAGACGGCCATTTACTTTGCTCACTCCTTAAACCAAGTGTCTGTTGCAATCTGTAAATTCAGAAACCTTTTCATGGTATCAGACTTCTAGGTATTTCTTGTAAAGGGCCTCTGAAATCCACACTAAGGAGTATACATCCCACAGGAACTGTAACAGGATATTTAGCATTCCGCTCATGGATGGATGATGTATGTCATGCACATTGGCCATGACAGGTTTAATACTGAAAAAGAGGAATTAGGGGTGATAAAAGAAAATAATTATGGAAATATCTTAGGTCATGTTCTGATTTTACTCCAAACTTGAAATGCAATAGGAGCAAACAGCTGATCACATACAGTACATGTTAATGAGTCCGTTCCGCAGTGACCGAGGAAACTAAAGGGGTATCCAAACTCTGACTCTTGTAGTTGGGTATAGCACGAGTGGTTATCATGTTGGTAAGAAGTAAACCTGAATCTAAAAAAGTACAAATCAGTGCAAATTCGAAATTAGAATAAGACAGAATGCTTTTCTCAAGTATATTCTAACAGGATAGTTTACTAACAGCGTGGTGCACTCTGTGAAAAAGAAGTGGGGGAACTGAACAGGCAAAAATGAAATTAGATATGCCACTTGTGCAACTTCTTTTTTTCAGAGCAATGATTCATCTGGTTCAGTTGGTCATGAGGTTATCTAGTAGTAGAAGTTTCTGACCTTACTCAAAGCAGTGAGAAATTCCGAGCAGCAGGAAGATGAACCACATTTCCAGTTACTCTTATCACAAGTTATTTTTTACACCTTTTGCAAGAGTTTCAGAAAGACAGAGGCCTTTGCTTTATATTACAAGCAATGGACTTAAAATTTACCTATTTTATCATTTTCTACCTGAAAAACGCAAACAGTGCTACATTCTTTTGCAGTGCCTACCAGTGACTTTTAGAATTTCTGGTCTGTAGCTGAGAGGAAGCACAGTAGCTGTGAGAGTAACCAACTTCTGACTAATTTTGTAGATATAATAATGGATTTAGTTAGGTTTCTGCTTGCATTTCCCCCTTGGCACTGTACATGAGCTTTCTAAGCTATGTCGATTTCTATCAACTCCAAAGCTCGTATTTTTCACATGTTGTTATTGCAGCCCCAATTCATAGCTACGACTACTCAATCAAAAATATTACCTGCCATTAAATGCAAGAGTAATTATCAGAAAAAACATGGCTCCTTGGCTGAAGGGATGTGCTGCCCTCCCTTGGGAATGTCCAAATGCAGGTTCAGCATGGATGCAACATTTATCAGGCTTTCCGACAAAGGAGTTAGCGCAAAGGCTGAAAGCTCCACCATTGCTACAGTTACTCACACAGTTCAAACTGTAGTCTACTTTTAAATCCCTATATATTAACTGCAAAATAATGCAATATACCATATGCTACACATGAAAAGGTCTAATGTGTATTTGCATACAACCCACAAACTGAATCAGTTAGCCCATATCTGTTCAGCACACATTAATCTGATTTTAAGGGTGATGGTGAGGAAAACTTGACATCACATTTGCACTATATCCTACTTTTTGTAGGATAAGGAAAAAATGTGGTGTTTTTTTTTCATTTCCCTGTACCTCTATCTCTCTTGCTTAGGTTAAAAAAACCCAACACATTTCCTATTGCTGCCTCTGTCTCTTCTGCCACTGGCCTGAGTCTGTCAGTTCTGTAATTAAAATAATAATAAATGCTGCTATTTCTTTTTTAGTCCAGGTATTTGGGAGGTAGCCAGACTCATGCTTCTGCAGGAGTAATGCTTCATATAACTTGGCAAGAACAGACCTTTGTGGATATCTCTGCAGTTTGTATAGAAATAACTTCACCCACATAATGGCTGATTAATTAGACTTGAGGCAGTGCAGATGAGTTGAAAAGTAAGGAGAGGAGAAGCCCACGACTTCCAGCGTAGAGCCACACTGAGAACAATACTTTCTCCCAAACCTCGCTGCTGCTAATCCAGTCTTTGGGCTGTTCAAAATATTTCTATTATTCCTAATCAAATATGAAAAAATTCCAATGTAAGACAGCAGGAAAAGCAAAAACTGGAATTCAGTGATAACATTAATTTAATGTAAAAAATATAAATGCTATTTATAATATGGCATTTGACCCTGAACAAACACTGATGAGGTTGAATCACATATAGTTAATTCAACCCTCAAAATTCTGATTATTTTATCTGAAAATTCAAAGCGGAGGAGGTTAGGTGTTAGCTTATCATCCTCAGTTATCACTGTACCCCCTGCAAAGTCTGTGCTTGTCATTTAGACCGTGAAATGCACTCTGCACCTAATATAGCATGAAGAAACTCCAGGCACAAGCTTTATTACCCCAGGAATAAATAACTGGAAAAACAGGATCAGACTGCATGTTTTACATTTTCCATATGATGAAAAGTACTCAGGCCAAGAGAGTGCGCTAGAAGTGAACACTGACACTTCTCAAAAGCTAGAGGAAAACTGAAAGGGAAAAAAGGAGAGAGAGAATAAGAAAGGAATGAGATAACAGAAAAAAAGAAACCAGATATGCTACAACAGTAAAATACAAAGAAAGGCACCTTAAATGAAAAGCAGATGAAATGAGGAAAATGAAAATCATATTAAGATGAAATGAAACTGAAAAAAAAATAATCCCTTTTTAGAGAGCTTTGTGCTCAACTCCACACAATATAGGACATCAGTGTTCTTTTCCTTCTAAGTCTCAGATCAAATTCTTCCATGAGAAACACAGGACACACACCACAGATGCTGGGCAGCCAAGCAAAAGTGAAGCTTTTGGATTGATTCACAAATGGGAGGCTACGGTGGCTCTGCCAGGATCCCAGAATACCCTGATAATTAGGATGTAGTTGACTGGGGTCCCTGAGACCAAAAATGACCCAGTGCTTCTGGCCTCAGCAGAATTTGCTTGTTACTTCTGTTAAGCCGTATCTCCTCATGCAGCGAGGATCTGGGTTAGACAGCAGCCCCTGGGCTGCAGCTCTGCTGCTGGTTATATGACACAGCCATTGCAGGGGACAGGCACCTGAATTGCTCAGGAGTCACCTGAGACTCAAGAACTGCAGATGGTACCACTGCTACCGTGATGACCCTGATTCAGTGCCCTTACAATCTGCCATGCAGGCTGGAGTGGACTTTTACCTTCAACATTGATAGACTCCAGGTCTGGCTCTATGTAAAATCCAACAAAATTATAACATTTCCAGTTTCCATTTCAATATGTAAGGAATGGTATATTAGGCTTACTACAAATATCAAGTCTACAGTATGTAGACTGAAGTGCTCATTTAATTAAAACAAACCCTAGACCAGCAGAAGCTAGAACAATAGAAAACAAAAGTAGAAAAGCAAGATATGAAAATCTCTTTTAAATAGAAATAAATTACAGTTAATATATCTGCTGGAAGCACAGTCACATGGAAGTGGAAGTGGAGGGCAGGTGAGAAAGGAGATGGTCAGAAAATCCTTCAAAGAAACTAAAAAAATCTGCATTTCAAGCCTGCGGTCTCATATGCACCCCACTGAAATCAGCAGGTGCCACGGTAATGTATACATGAATATATAGCAATAATTAACAGCAAACAGAATTACATGCTATGTGAAGAAGCACGTTATGCTCTCAAGTGATTAACCTGAATTATCTGTTAATTCCTTCCAACTTCACAAAATAGCTGGACCTATTAAGATCAAAGGAGATAAACCAGCTACATGACCCCTGTGATCTCCCCCTCTCTCTGGTTCCAGGCATAAATCCTCAGCGGATGGTCCTAACTGCCTTGGCACAGCGCTCCTCTGTGCAATTTTTACTCACCCCTCTAGGAACAAGTGAAGCCCCAGGGACCAAATCCAAGGCCATCGCATTTTCCGTTAAAGGACAACTCACAGAACCCAGTGCCAGATCCCGGGTAGTATCCTGTAACTGTGGTGGTATTCTATAACCATTAATTCATTAGTTGTACCTGGGTGCTGGCACAAAACAAGTATTTACCACAGAGTCCTGAATTTTTTGTATGATTTCTATTAGGTATTATTTTATTTTCAGTCACTTTTCCTGCTGAAACACTGTTCTCTCAAAGTGTTTATTTAGCACTTTTACATACGCCTTTCCTGTTATTTTTGGGGTCTCAAAGGGTCTATCTTGCATTTACATCATTAAAATATTCATAATTCTCATCAGCAAAAGGCCTGGAATAAAGTATGGCTTCTTAAAGTCCTGCCAATGAAACTCCCATTTTTAGTTTTGTTCCAGTCAGTAGTGCTATATGTGGCACAAAAGTGGCACTGTATCTTTGATTCTGATGCTTCTCAGGTTTCCCTTCTTTCACACAGAAAAGAATTAAAAATACCTCCACTTTATATGTCAACTTCTAAAGTTTGACCCTGACACACAGTAAAGGCATGCAAGAAAGACTGGTCCAAAAGACTTATAAACCCACTCAGAATATTTTCAGGTGAGAATTTTAAGCAGAAACATTCAAATTTTTAAAAAGTTAACTGAAGACAAACCATTTCTGGAAGTGTATGTACCTAATTAACTGTATATAAATACAGGTTAATCAAGATGGTTTGGCAGATTCCAGTTTATCCAAGTTAAGTAACCATGGTGTACTTCAAATGCTAACCACAATTTATTTAAATATGATTTAAAATGCTAATCAGAGGTTTATAATTCAGTTCAGTTAACTGAAGCACTCACTTCGTTTCACCACCAAACTCTGCCTATTTAAACTGACAAGGCTATTTTGGTTGCTCTTCTGTGAGACAGGCAGAGAGAACTTGCTGCAAGCACTTGGTGATCTTTAACTACCACATTAACACTTCAAACTGCAGTTATCAGGGCGAAGGGGCCAAAACCACCCCAAGAGCATGGACTGGAGAATTATAATTAGCTCCTGAAAATAACAGAATATTCACTCACTTAATTTCATAGGAAAAAATATCCATTCCCTGTGGTCAGTCCCTTCAAAGTATTTTTCGTGTTTATCTTTGTCGCAGTTAAGTAGCCTGAGAAGTTTAACATGTTATAAGAAAAAAGATGTTTCTGAGCCGGTATGCTGTATTTTATTGGCTATGCAACCCCATAGCCCAATCCCACAGATTCTTTACCTTCCCTTGCTTTATTTCCTACGTCTATGGTTATATGGTCATTTCCATCACCTCCCTATCTCTTGCCTTCTTTAGCCTCGTTTCTGCAGCTGATTTGTAAACCCTTAAACTTTCACGAATTTTATGGCAACTATACAGAGTCACAGGGATTTTCCCGTACTGATCAGGCTGTAATCTTTCGGGAGCAGGAGCCAGAGTTATTTTGGCTGTAAAATGTCTAGCATGTTTCGGTTGCTAGGTAAACAATAAACTGTAGACACGATGCTGGGGTGAGCCATTCAGAATGCAAGTATAGTTATCTGGTTAGTCGGTTCTTCACCCGATCACACGGTAATGACTGTGCCACTTAGGAGATAAGACTTTCACTGTCTCACTTCGCCGCTCAGGTGAAATCGAGAGAAGAATTTGACCTTTATGTTTTATGTTGGCCTCTTAAACCGTTAACACTGCATGTGGACACACTGGAAAGCTTACGATGTAAGTGGAACACCTAGCACAGGTGCTTTTCTCATAACCCGCTCCTAAGCATTAAGTAAAGCAAGCACGAAGTAATGCAAATACTGCAAATTTGCAAATATTTTTCCTAACACTACTGTAGACACCGGGACTACACTTAAACTCCTGGATAATGACACAGAGCCTGACAAGCCGAGGAAACCTGTCTGTGTACAACACGCGCTCTCTCACGCAGGGCTGCGAGTGGAAACAAGCGACATAGGTAGCAAATGCTGTCTTCCCTTCCACGCGGGGGAGCATCAGGAAAGAAAAGTATCCCGGGCCGGGCAGGAGCAGGGACGTGGGGCAGACCCGCCACCCTGACTGCACACACAGCCTTTCACTCGCTACACGTGGCGGTATTTCCCGCTGAAACGCTCCGCGTCCACCCCTCGCCTCCCGGACACGGCGCTCGCCCTGCCCGGCCGTGCTGCGGCCTCGGCGGCTTCTCCGCGCCGGCGGGAGGGGAGCCCCGCCGCCGCCCCCTTCGCTGCCGCCAGCGGACCGGGCCGTGCCTCCCCCCGGCGGGGCTCCCCGCGCGGGCTCCCCGCCCCCGCCGAGCCGAGCCGAGCGGTGCCGCCGTGGGCGGACGGCGCTGCCCACGGCCGCGCTGGCAGGGCGCCGCGCGCCGCGCGTCACGGCGGGGAGGGCCGGGCCGGCGGAGCCATAAATAGGGGCGAGGAGCGGGCTGGCGGCAGCACTCGCCCAGGGAGCTCCGGCGGCGGCACGGGCGATTAACGGCGGGGAATCCCTCACTGCCTCCCTCCGCAGAGCGCCCTGAGGTAAGCGCTGCTCCGCGGCCGGCACGGCACGGCACGGCACGGCACGGCACGGCACGGCACGGCACGGCGCGGCGCGGCGCGGCGCAGCGCAGCGCAGCTCGCCTCGCCTCGCCTCGCCTCGCCTCGCCTCGCCTCTCCCGTGCTGTGGCGGCGGGGCTGGGGCGCTGCAGGGGCGGCGGGTGTTGACAGCTCGTCTCTCCCCTCCGGCCGCAGCTCGGCACCCCCATGACTCTGAACCGCGGCGACAAGCTGCGCTACCTGGACAAACGGCGCGGCAGCATGCCCTTCTCCGTGCACCAGCACCTGCACCGGCGAAGCATGCCGGTGGACGAGCGGGACCTGCGGGCCGCCCTGCCGCAGGACGAGCTCTCCGGCCTGGTGCGCTGCACTTCGTACAGCCCCGGCGAGGCGCACCGGGAGAGCTGGGCCTCCGACTCCTCCGACTCCGTCATCTCCTCGGGCAGCGACTCCGACAGCAACCTCTACAAGGTGATCCTGCTGGGCGAGCACGGCGTCGGCAAGACCAGCCTGGCCCGCATCTTCGGCGGCGTGGAGGACTGCGCGGACGCGGACGAGGCCGGTGAGGCGCGGGGCACCCGGGCAGCAGCCCGGCGGAGGGAGGCGGGCCCCCGTTCCCCGCCCCGCGGAGCCGCCGCTCGGTAGAGCGTTAGCGCTGCCGGAGCGCTGCCGGCCGCACCTCCCCGGGCATCCCCTTACGGCCACCCCCTCCCGGGCTGCCGGCAGGGACGGAGACGAGTAACTTCTTTTTTCCGAACTTTGTTTTCCCGCAGGAAATACATACGACAGGTCAATTATAGTTGACGGAGAAGAAGCGTCTCTCGTGGTGTTTGATATATGGGAGCAGGTACTTACAGATTTAAGATGTTTTTTCGTTATGGCTCGGTCAGTGGTTCACTCTTGAAAGAAGTAGAAATGGAACAACTATGTCTGCCTATTTCTTCGATCAGATCAGTGGCATTAAAAAAGTGGCATTAAAAATTTAGAATTCATACTGCCTTTGTTCTCTCCTGCAATTAATTTCTTGTAACTAGGCAGGCAATTTAAAAACCTGAATAGGGCTGGAGTGTGAATCCCTTAATGCTTTGAATAAGCAGCAGCTTACATGAGCAGCCCAGGGAATTACTGTAAAATTAGAGATTCACAATCTGATCAGTGCAGACCCGATGCTATTTCTGGAAACAAGAGAATTTTGGTTTGTAATATATTTTAAATAACTAAATCTTAAAAAATATTGGGAGGTTGGCTTGCTTTTACTGACTCTTTATAATAAAGCTAAGAAAACTATCTTTAAGGTGCTTACAATAATTAAATCATTAATCAGTGTCGAATAGATTTTTCAGTGCAATAAATCTATTTCTTGCCTTTTGTTTTAGGATGACAGCCAATGGCTTCAGAACCACTGTATGAAAATGGGAGATGCCTATATTATTGTATATTCAGTGACAGACAAAGTTAGTTTTGAAAAGGCCTCTGAGCTAAGAATCCAGCTAAGAAGAGCAAGGCAAACAGAAGACATTCCTATTATTCTTGTGGGCAATAAAAGCGACCTGGTCAGGTCCCGAGAAGTCTCAGTTGATGGTAAGCGACACTATTCATTTATACAGTAATGTCTAAATTAGTAGCAAAGGCTATGGAGGATCATGGCCGATAGAAATGGGCTGGTTTTGATGTAGAAAAATGTATGATTCGAGGCACACCAGAGAAATCAAGCCAGCTGGTTCATGCTGAGGGACTTGGTACCACAGAGAACAGTGGAGATGGTGGTGTGGAAAGATTCGTGACTGCGCAGACCAATGCTCTGACCTGCAGTACAAGAGAAAAAAATGCGCCAGAGCTGCAGCTTTAGCATACTGTTTTGTGTAGGATTCATTTTTGGTCAGTATTAACTGGAAGGGTTTAACTGTATGTTATATGTGCAGCAGCACTTGCTAGTCTCGAGATTTGGTAGCTCAAGCTGTGATTTTTAAAGGACAGTAGTGCCATGTCATAGAACCCAGGCAGCCTTTGAAAAGGGTGATCCCATACAGCCTGTACAATCCTCTTCTGGAAGTGATTCCATCACATTTGAGTTGAGCTGGTGGGACCAGGCTCACACAACTTAAAGTCTTTTTGTATACGTTCTCCGGTTGTGGTCAGTGAGAATTTTCTCAGCTAGTTCCAGCTAGCATTTCGGTAACTAGAGCACAGTAACCCCTGCCATCACCACAGTATTAATTTCACTTATTTAAACATTTGGTGGGTTTGGGTTTTGGTTTGTGTGTGGGTTTGTTTTTGTTGTTTTTTTTTTTTTTTCCCCACTGGGAAGAATACTTTAAAATATCAGTGCCTTGATGATGAACCATCTCTTGCTGTCTGGTTTTGCCATGTTCCCCATGTTAAATGCCTGCACAGGGAATTGATTGGAGTTCATCAGGAGATTATTACTTTTTTCAGACTAGTGGCAGTGCACGGTGGACCTGTCCTAGTTGTGACATCAGTACTTTACTCAGGTTTATGACTTTGCCATTATTTACCACAAGTTGAACACAGAAATTTGCACTGCGGTAATATTCCAGAGTTACGTGCTTATGTCTGGAACATTGAGCATCTTGCATTTTGAATGCAGTCCTAGTCAAATCCAGTGGTGTACAACTTCATGACCTCTAGTGATCTGTTCAATGACTTGACCTTGTGGACTGTATCAGCTTCATTTGTAGCTAGCGTGGAAAACTCTTACTTGTTACAGCAAGGCGGAGGTACATAATTGCTCAACAACTTCCAGAGGAAATAAAAAAACATTTCTTTCTGTACCTCACACTGTTTCCTATCAAACAGCAAGCGTGCATCCAAGTGCCTCTCCTATATCAGCTTTAGCTCTTAAACAATACTGGGATGGTCTGCCTAGAGGACTATTGTTGCCTTATATTCAGTACTATTGGTCAAATGAGATTTCTGACCATACCACAACAAAACCAAGAAGATTAAGGGGGCAAAACCATGGGTGCAAGTTTGGACTTTCCTCCATGTAGAAAAGCTCTTTTGTGGCGTTGAAGGCAGTGTCCTTACTTAAAGCCAATTTTTGTTTTGTTTTTCTGCCAGTATATATGAAGAGAAAATGTCCGTCTCCACTCATCTCCCTTTTTCTCTTTCCATCCAGAGGGACGGGCCTGTGCCGTTGTGTTTGACTGCAAATTCATCGAGACCTCAGCTGCTCTTCATCATAACGTCAAAGACCTGTTTGAAGGTATTGTTCGGCAAATTAGACTTCGCAAAGACAGTAAAGAAGACAACGCTAGGCGAATGGCCAACACAAAAAGAAGAGAAAGCATAGGCAAAAAGGCAAAGCGATTCCTTGGGAGAATTGTGGCAAAGAACAATAAGAAGATGGCTTTCAAAGCAAAATCAAAGTCTTGCCATGACTTATCTGTGCTTTAGAAGCTTTCAGCAAGATGTTGCACGTGGGTGATGAACAAGCATTTGACTGTTATGAGAAGTGTATAGATGATCCTCATGGTGGTAACAAGAATGACTTATCAATTGAGACTCTCGTTAATGCCTTAAGGTGCGCAAGCAAGTCCGGAAGTTACACTACAATGTCTGCCACATTGATAATGGTTTAAGTTTCAATGTGTGCAAGTAAATGAACTAACTTTAAATAAGTGGCTTGACATGCCCACATTTTCACTGTGTACATATGTTATATATCCTCTTGTCCTGTGGATACCAGAGATGCAAAGATAAGAAAGGATGATGATAAGTATCACCATAGACTTGTCTCGTTTGCAGAGCAAAACTTAAAATTGTACGCAGGCTCGTACACTCTTTTTAGTATCAAGCAAGCAATGATAAATCTTTTTAAACTTAAATGTGGGGAGGGGGGAGTAGAACCACATTAGAATGGGAGAAAAATTATATATATATATATATAGTTAAATACAGAACAGATATTGTTTTATGAAGTTAATTTGCACTTCCATTAACCGTTATTCAATTAATTTGTTACTTGTTTACATGCAGATTTTATAATAAAGTATTATTTCCTGTTATAATAAACTGTGCTTTTCTCAGAGTATAGATAAAGAATGAGAGAGCAGTATTTTTATACTGACCTTTTTTCACTGTACAAACCATTGTACACAGATTATGCAGATTTACACATGATAAAGTTCTGGAACAAGATGAATCGGGAATATCCTGTGTCCTTTTCTTTAATAAACAGTTTCTTTAAGAAGTAAACCCTGCTTTTATGAACACTCTACTTCAACAGCTCATATTGGGAAGGCGTGCCTTGACCCTTCATATTATTGTTCATCTTCAACCTGGTTCTCGTCAGCTCTGGCAGGAACAGGCCTCTATATAATGCCTTTAGTTAGATAGACATCTTGTATCCATACTGATAAATTGAAGCCTGCAATTTTCTACTTTTTAAGTTCTCTCCTGGCTTGAAGGTCTTGTGTTACAGCCAATAAGCAAATGTGGGGGTTTGGTTTTTATTTTGTTTTTGTTTTTTTTTTTTTTTCTTTTCTGGGAGCAGTATAATTTTCTAATCTACTCACAAGCCTGTAGATACCTTCCAGTGGTTTCAAGAAATTCAAAGCAGGCTGGCAAGGCTGTTTGAAAGAATTGTAGGCTTCAGTTGTGGTGTATGGTGGCCTTCAGTGCTGTTAAAGTTTTCACGTTCATTTTACTGTGTTATAATTAATGTGTTTCCATGATTTTTCCCTATTTGCTATTCATGAAGTTAAAAAGCAATCATGTCTCAGTGAAAAACTTGGACTTAACTGCATTTGCTTTATAAATTCCTCTTCATAGGAATACATACATTCTCTTTAAATTCATCCATAACTTCACTTCTCAAAAACAGTAAAACCTAGGCCTTCTGTCTCTTTCTACTGTCCCTGCCTGAGTCCAGTTCTTTAGAGAGATTGTTCCAGATGCCTGGGAGCTCTGTTTGTCCATGATTTTATAGGGGCTGACCTTTCCCATACAGCAGACAAATTGACCTTACATTGAGTTTCCCTGAGCTCGAACAAACAACTCTCCATTGGGTTAGCCCAGTGCTTGGGCACTCATCAGGGAACAGTTAGTACTGGGGGAAATCACATCTGATGTGCGTAGGTAATGCTCTGTAGAATTAGTGCCTCCTGATGTGCTACTGGTGGATGTAACTGGTTAGATGCATATGTCGCTGCTAACAGGTCACATTTCTTACAAAGACAGGGGTTTACTTTGTGTCCTGAGTGAAGTCTAAAGTGAATAATGCTGTCCTGCTGCCAAAACTCACATTTACCTGATGATACATTTTAATTGGGTTTGGCTTTTTTTTCACTAGCCTTGCTCCCTGGAAAACTATTATCGCTGGAACGTCTAACCACTGCCAGAGTATGGCACCGGGTGCCTATTTACATGAAAGCTTTTAACTGTCAACACCAAAGCAATTGCTCTAGTCTTGAAAACTCTACAACAAGAGTGTCCAAATTCATGTGCATAAATTTGGCACATACCTATTCATGCATATGCTGAAGTTACTGACAAACTACATGATGTTCCCTGTATGTTTGCAAAGCTTCTGTCTTTTGGTTGCCCTGTACTTTCAGAATGACCAGGAGAGGACTGATATGTTTGATTGACTTGCAAGATTTAATTCTGTCCATAATAAATACAAGGAATAGGATGCAAACCCAGAGTTTAAGACATGGCATTTCACAAAGTGCAAAATGTTACAAAGATGTGTCACTCAATGCTGCACATAACTGCAGCTGCAAAGCCTCTTCAAGGTCATGGTTAACAGCTGTGCTTTTTGCACATTCTGACCTACAAATCAGATGTTTTACTGTGTTCATGAATTCAAAGGTTAGGTTTGGACAACTCTTAAGCCTAAAATATTTCTGAGGTGCTCTAGCACATTGCTAGAGGTTCTGTGGAAAATAATTTGTATTTTGAAGGTATGTCATATAGGACACTGTGAGACAATAAACTGTGAATCACTCTAAAGAAACTTGGGCTAATCTATAATGTATTCTACCAGTTAATATTGTACAATAAAATACTTACTCAAATCCTCATTATACTAATTTTTTCATTCATTTGTTTGTACAAGGATTAACATAATTTGGACATGGTTCATGAAAAGGGGGAGGGTTTGTTGTTATTGTAGTTCTGACAATAACCTGCTCTAGACCAAGATCATATTCTATGCTATAGAAGTATTACCATTGTGCTGTTTTGGCTGTGGTAGAGTTAATTTTCTTCACAGTAGCTAGTATGGGGCTATGTTTTGGGTTTGTGCTGGAAACAGTGTTGATGACACAAGGATGTTTTAGTTCCTGCTGAGCAGTGCTTGCCCAGAGTCAAGGCCTTTTCTGCTCCTCACCCCACCCCACCAGCGAGGAGGCTGGGGGAACACAAGAAGCTGGGAGGGGACACAGCTGGGACAGCTGACCCCAGCTGACCAAAGGGATGTTCCATACCATATGACATCATGCTCAGTATATAAAGCTGGGGAAGAAGAAGGAAGGGGGGACGTTTGGAGTGATGGCGTTTGTCTTCCCAAGTAACCGCTACGTGTGATGGAGCCCTGCTTTCCTGGAGATGGCTGAACACCTGCCTGACCATGGGAAGGAGTGAATTAATTCCTTGCTTTGCTTCGCTTGAGTGCGCGGCTTTTGCTTTACCTGTTAAACTGTCTTTATCTCAACCCACGAGTTTTCTCACTTTTACCCTTCTGATTCTCTCCCCCTTCCTACCAGGGGGGAGTGAGTGAGAGGCTGTGTGGGGCTTAGTTGCCAGCTGGGGCTAAACCACGACAACCATTTTGCGGAGATTTTGTAGCTCCTGGAAGACCTTCTACCCAGAAAAAAATTAATTTCTTGGATGTCATTTAGTGGAATTTCCAAGCAGATTTTTTGGAAGTACATGTGTAACACCAGCTAGAAACAGCTAGTAACAGGCACCTAACTGACAAATGCCTCTCAAAATCAACCTTTTTCAAAAGGTTATTTGTATCCTTAGGCATTTGAAAGTCATCTATAGGTTTTTGTAATTTGAGATATTTTATTGGTATGGATACTCAGATTCTTGTCATTAATGGGGTGATTCTATGTCATGTGAAAAATAGTGAGTCCCAGACAGTAGTATTTTCTCCCATTATTACCAGAGTAGAACAGAGTATAAGGGGCAACAGTGGTGTGAGTTTTCTTATTTTTTTGCCAATGTACATCAGTTTTAATTTGGAGGGACAGTGCACACAGTCATTTAATATTTACTGCCTTCACTGCTGCTGCCAGCTGAAGTTCCTATTACTGCTAATTGTGATGGTGGATTTTGTGTTGGCACAAATCCATTTGGAACAGCTAGTTATTAACAACTACAGTGGAAGGACATTGCCTTTTATATGTGACACATATGTTAGGTAAACAAATCAAAGCCTCCTCTGCTTGCTATTCCTAAACTAGCTCCTGTAAATTCTTCACTATATGAAAAACATGAAGAAAATCACTCCTCCATCTGCCAAAACCACAAAGCATAAAGTCGTGTCACATAAATATAGGGGGAAGACTTAGCATCACCAAAAATACAGTTTTACTCAGATGTATTTTCTCAAAATAGGACTAGAAAAAACAGGGCATGATCTACATAGCAACACTGCGTAACATCACTGTTCTTTACTGAAAAGGAAAGTACAGTGAGTTGACAGTGATTAAGAATCTAGTGTATGATAAAAGATTGCTAAGACGTAGTCTAAAAAAAGTGGGGTAATACTTACTTATATTATTGTGAAATTTGCTTTAGTGCTCTTAATTTTATTCAGAGACAATGTACAGGTTTAATTGCACGTATGTCACCGAGACCTCACTGAATCTGCACTCACAGTCAAAGGTGATGTCTGTGCATTCCAGGACCAGCATTTAATTTATAATTTACCACATGATCTTTAGCATTATAATGGACAATTTGACTCCCTCTTTGCATGAAGGAACATCTGAACTCCAATACTATTGAAGTTATTAATTTCTAAAAATTGAAATAGTTAATTATGTCAGCTGTCTTTGTGCTCTATGATGTGGATGTTGAACAGAGAAGTAAAAGATAAAAAGAGAGAACAAATATCCATTGATTACCTGCAAATAAGATTTCTCTAACCTACTGTTCAGAATCCAAGGGGGAACAACATTGTTTAACTTAGAAATGTACTAAGGATTCTAGCACTAGAAGGTAGGAAGCACACTAAGAAATTTACTTCAACACCGAGTTCTTCACCAACAAAATAGTATTAATTATGTACCACAGAAATGTTCTGGCTGCTGGGTAAAATGGGCAGTGTATGTCCTAAACACTCTCCTCTCTCTTGTTCTCTTCCCCTCCCTCTTTTTTTCCTATTTATAAATGTGCTGTCTGAATGAATCATTGGAAACCAATTAGGAGCCTACAGATTTTTTTCTAATACTACCCATATTTATCACAGAAGTTGAAGGAAATATTAATCTGAACAAAAATTTAGATTCAGAAACTGAGATAAATAGAATACATTTGAAAATATTAATTTTCTCACTCTCCTAAAAAAGCTTCTCTAAGGTCCAAAACAGGGGCTGGAGAAAGGACAGGATTTGGAGAGCAAGTGCTCCTGCTCAGAATAGTCTAGTCAGACCCGTAAAAATCTTCTCAGCTTGTTTCTGGCAGTAAGTCCCCCTTTCATCAGCCTCATTACACTAGCATAAATAATTACACTACTGTTAGGCTTGCAGTCCCACTGAAGGTTGTGACCCTTATTTTGGGAATGACAGTTTTCAGTCCAGTAGATGCCTTGGCAGAAGAACAGTAATTTTTGTCATGTCTAAATTGGAT
Organism: Mycteria americana; assembly: GCF_035582795.1. Taxonomy (NCBI): domain Eukaryota; kingdom Metazoa; phylum Chordata; class Aves; order Ciconiiformes; family Ciconiidae; genus Mycteria; species Mycteria americana. Next base: position 39,392,275 of record NC_134372.1, read on the forward strand.
TATTGTAATGCATTATGCTTAACAAAGAGCTTTCAGGAACTCCAGGTAGTAGGAAATATAGCCAGGCTAATTAAGCTGGCTAGGTCAAAATGTGCACATAACTTCTGTGCTCAGGCCTGGGTTCCCATATGTTTTTAGGTGAAGTGGGGATCTAGAAAAGCTGTAAATAGCATTGGACATGACTAATGTTGAAAATGCTTCACTTTGTTGCATGTTTCTTGGCTGGCTACAAAGCTTGTTGAGCTCACTATAAAGTCAGCAGCATTGCTTGACTTTGGACTGCTCAACAAGAACAATCTTTGCATTTCTAATCGCAGGTATTCAGGTGTCTTATTACAGGTATTCAGGCCACAACAGTTTAGTGCATTTGACACGGCAACGGTAACTGCAAGTGATCATGTCCTATTTATTACTCTTGCAGATCAAGGATGCAAAAAGCATAAAGCAACAGAAATACATCTTAACTGAACTGGAAAATATGGCTAATTTTAAAACCATGCCAACTTGCATCAGCTCCACTTCATTACAGGCCTGCCATTGGAATTTATAGAGGAGTGTTCACCAACCCTCTTCAATGAAAAGAATAAGGTAACTCTCTTTGGGTATCAGCCAGGTGCTGAGCAACTCTCACAGATTTTTCAGCTATGGGTATCTCAGTTGTAGGGCTTCTTTGTCACACGCTTTTCATGTCAACTTCAATTTTATCTTTCCAACCTCCATTGTTACACATTGTCGCCCTTGCAGCAGTGGCTCAGCAGTACGGTGGGAACGGGTAAGTGGCACTCCTCTGCTGCTGCATGACTTACTGAAAAACATTAGCTGTCAACAGTTGTAACATGAACCTGGTCCCCCAGCTCATTGCTTTACATAATATAGTCTAGATAAAAATGTCAGATTTTGCTGCACATGAGTCCCTGATTAAGACAGCATAGCAAATTAAATTACTCTCTCCTTGAATGTCAGGGGTACTGTTGCATTTGCAAGGCAAAAGGGAATGGAAGATTTTTAGCTAATCCGCACATGGAGAAAAAAGAAAAAACTTATGCAATCTGACAGCCACCTCTCATTTTTACCCTATAGTCATTTTTTCAATGGAATTCTTTTCAGCTATAGAGTATTGCGTATGCTCTTCTGCCCTCTGACTATTCATTGAGTTCTTGGATCTCTGTCCTTCCTACCCAGTCCCATATGGAAAATCTTGTTAGAAGTCCTACACATGAGATCTCAAGGAAGACAAGTTAGGTGAAAGATATGAGCAATGGAAAGTTTTCATGATTTTGAAAAACACTAATGAAAAGATTTTATTCAACAAATTAACATTTCTATGCAGGGTTTACAACTCACAGTCCACAGCACTGTTGTGGTCCATTAAAATAAAAAAGGAAAAACTGGTTAGAGAAACAAAGAAAACACAGAACTCATTAGTCTTTATCAATGATAAGTATTTTCTGTGTTTATCTTGATACTCTGCACCAGATCTAAAGTCACTGTCTGTAATAAACTGCACAGAAGTAGACAAAACAGAAACTACAAGACCAGGCTGTTTTTACTCTACATTTTTGTCATTACCAATAATAAGCTTTCACTTGTGCAAGTAAAGACACTCAATTCGTATGTATCATAAATACACAACGAATGCATCTATATGCGGCCATTACCTGCAGAACTGTTTTTCTTTCTTTTTTTCTCTTACGTAGTAATTTAAAAGAGAATACTAAAAATCTAAGTTATAGCATAGAAATGAAATAAGCACAAAAATAAAGCAGTAGACAGCACTGAGTAAGTAAATAATGCCTCCTGCAGATCTGTCTCTTATTCACTGTTTATTTTTTCAAGATACTGGAGAGCTAAAGTATCCATGCATGTCTGCACAACATTTATTCAAAAGCTGAGCTATTCAAGTATCAGAGCAAAACTCTGAATGGCCAAGTCCTCAAGAACAAGTGCATCCTCAAGACTTAGGATGCAACTATGCACCAATGTACCTTCTACCTTCCCAGAGATTTCATTAGCAGAATGTCCAACTCTTTTTGGATCGGTTTCAAGGGTTCTAGAAAACAGCACGTTATATTCCAAAAACATATTCAAAACCAAAAAAGTGTTAAGAGCTTTTTAATGAACAATTTTATACTCAGCCTTCAGAAAATGAGTTGTAAATTAAATTCTTAGTTAAATTCTACAGATTCTGACTTGGTTAGTAATTGGTTCATTTTTAATTACAAGGTAAATAATTAACTAACATGTCTTTATTATTTCACTCCCAAAATAACATTCTGCCCTTCAAGAGTAAGATGGATTAAGCAGCATTTTCATTTTAAGCAGAGAAATTGGGAGCTGGTTGACTTTCTCTCTCTTTTCTGCTGGCTTGGACTGTGAGCCCTTTAAGCTTACACTGCTCTTACCTGTCCCTCCCGCCAACATGAATTAGGAGGTCTCCAGCCTTTGAAGCATGCCCTACCGTCATGAGCGCTTTGCCTGCTTTTCTGCTTTTCCATTTCTTTTTGAATGACGATGCTTAAATATCTGCTAATACAGTATTCATTTGAGGAGTATGATGTAGAGCAGATGTCAAGCCCAAAAGAACAAACCAGAGACAAATTTTGACAGGAGTTTGGATGTTGTGAATATTGTAAAGGCAAATTAGTATTCCGGGTGGTAACTTCAGGTCTTTCTTGGCTGAACAAAGATTTTTAATATTCTCCTCATTAATAAATGTCAGTATTTTGTAGGCTTGTTTGTAAGAGTTTTTGAAGCATTCAGGCACTCTGAACTTTCAGTTTTATGCTGGATGGGGTATGTTTGGTGGCAAGTATCAAAGATAAAATTATGGCTATAAAATCACATTTGTTTTGCATTGACTTTTCTAGGATTTTTTACTTTGGGTATCATAGGAAGACTGACTCTGTGTTGGCACCCGCAGAAGTCATATAAAAGACTGAGCAAAAAGGAAAGCACTGAAATGAAATCTATAAACAACTTGATATTTTCATTCAAGGGAAGAGCTGGAGTGTTTATGAAGCAAACCGCCTCTGACTTCAATGCTGAAATTGCAGATGGGGGATGGAGTGGATAAACAAGCCAGAGAAGATCTGTAGGTCCAGATGCAGCGTGGACTTTTTGATCACCCCCTGCTGCCAACTGTTCCCTTCCCAAACTCTACAGCCAAATGCAGGGCTGAAGCAGAGAAAGGGAGGGCGATCAGAGGAGGAATAAAAACATTCACTTGTACTAACTTCTTGTCTCTGAGCTGCTTCAAGAAGAAACTGCAGCATGGGGATTGCTGACTTCAGCAAGGAGCTGTGCCTGAGGAAGACCGAGTGAAAAGTCTCTAAGCTGCTCAAGCAGGAGTTTGTTCTTCCATGTCGTGCTTGGTGGGAAACTTCCTGCATCTCAAAGCATCACCTCCATCCTTCCTCCTCTCTCCCCCCCAAAGAAAGGGCTATTTTTAATTCACTGATTGTAAAGCTTGCTTTCCCAACAGCAGGATAGAGGTTTAATTAAAACTCCACCTGGTACTAATATAATCCAGCAAAATCCCATCCATTTTAGGGAATAAATCCTTGCCAAGGTTGGTTAACCAAAGCAATACAATTTAGGCAGTTTTCTGTACTCTTCCTTGAATTTAACTGTATTTCTGCGAGAAAAGGTGCCAAAACATTCAAATCTCTAAAACATTTTACATGACATTGAAATGGCTTATTAAGGTCACTTGGTGAATAATGGATGAAGAACACTAACTGCATTTTAATACCTGTGTTTTGCTTATCCTTTGTAATTTCCACAAGGATGAACAGAAAAAAAACCCCAGCTGAAATTCCCAATACTCCTTACTTCCATCCCAATCTGTACAGCAGAGAAGGCACAGCACCTTCATTACTAAACGTACACCCAGCTTTATAATTCCTTATTCAACTGAGTACTATTTATGCAAATAATGTTATTAAGATCACAGGACAAATCCTGCTCTTTTCTGGAGAGTCAGCAGATTTAGGCCCTGTTTTTGGAAACTCTAACACGTGCTTAACGTCAGCAGGGTACACTGAACATGTAAAATTGAATGAATATTTAAAAGGCTGTTGGTTTGGAACTGTGTTCTTGCTATACTACAGGGAACACAAAAATAGAATTTAACATTGTTAGAGTGTCTACGTCATCTCATGAAAATGTATGGTATGTTTGCAGGATCAGGACTACGTTTTGAAAACAAAATAATTGCAGGGCAATTTCTGTGAGATACAATCACACTGTGGCAAAAACATGAACAAGCACAGGATAGTTCTCCAAACTAACCAAAACCAAAGCCAAATAATTCCTCCACTGATGATTTATTTTACTTTATTTCAGGAGCCATAAAAATAAGACAGATCAGGTATCCACTACTAGAACAAGAAAGAGGGATTACATTAATCACTAATAAATTCAACCCTATTTTGGAATGTTCTCAGCACTTACAGTTCATCAGTTAAGAAATCATTAAAATAATAAACTTAATGTCGCATAGACATAGAACTTTCAAAAGAGCAGAATGGAGCTAAGAATTAGTTTTCCAAAGAAAGGGATATAATTATAACACATCATTCTAATTGTAAATTCTGCAAATTTATCAGAGGGATAGCTGAAATTTTGCTTAACATTCTACCCGTTCTACCTTTTGGAGAGGAATGATTATGTTGGAATCTCACTTCTGTTAGAAATTAAGGATCTAGCTATGGAGGTACAGGGAAAAGTTGACAATGTAAACTAGATGGAACCCAAAGGCTCAAATAAAAGATATTTCTTAAATTTCATATAATTTTGAATCCTGGCTTGTGAATTTGTGATAAAGTTTAAGACTGGCAGTATCATGGATCTCTCTCATCTGTGGAAAGCATCCATTTGCAAGTTAGAGAACCAATATGAACTTGCTTCTGAGCCTTATCCTCTTCTGAGTTACAGCAGAACAAATAAAAAAATAATTGCACTGATTTTGGAAGAAAACTGGATTTAGGGTTTTTTTGGTTTTGTTTTGTTTTGTTTTTTTTTTAAGCAATTCTCTCTTTATTTCCTCTTTGATAAGAATACTTTATGAAATGAACCATTAATTTCATATCCATCTACTGGCTCTTACCAGGAGAAACAACAACTTGTTTTAGACCTAAGTTTAACTGTGTAACATTTTTTATGTTCTTATTAGAAGTATGATTATTTTATTTTAAAAAAGAAAAGATTCTATAAATTTGCAGCACAGCACACTTTTGCTACGTCAGGCTTTGCCTACAGTAATTAGCTTTATTTTTTTTCCTTTTTTTTTTTTTTAAACTTTGTTTGCCATCTTAGATGTTGAATTCTTAAAAAGCTGAATAGATAAATTTATGGTGTAATGTAATCCCACCTTATCTGAAGCTTTTTTGTCTTCTCTATGTCCACGTATGCTTTTTCTTTTTGTGCTGAAACATCAGGTACCATTCCTATACCTGTGCAATACAGGAGAAGAGACCCAAGTACATCTCAGGAATTTTTGAGCCTCCAAAGCAAGTCATCCTAAAATGCCCAGTACTTGGATGGTTGGAGGACTGAGCTTAAAGGTGAATGTTACGTTTTTTCACTTGTCTTTCATAGTTCAGACCCATTCCAATTTAATTGAACAAGTGTATCTTGGAATATGGATGGACCTGGATCCAGTTGCTCTAGCTTCCAGAATCATTACTTGATGAGATTCCTTTTCACTCCCCCTCCACTTCCCTAATGAAAACAGAGAGTACTTTGGGGGTTTGTCCTGAGGCTGGGAATAAGAAAAAATTGAATGCCTCCAAGAATCATGTGGTAGTAAAATGATTTCCTGCCCAGCCCTGCTGGCAAATACAACGGGTTAAATGCTAACTCTGATGAAGCCACTAAGTTTTCCCTTAGGCCCAACTGTAGCCAGGAGCTGTATTTCCTCTGTCATTAAAGATGTAGTAACTTGAAAAAGCACAAAATGGAAAATTAGTTCTATTTTAAAGTGGATTTTGTACAAATTAGCAAACTATGCACAGAAAGAATTCAAAACCTGTACCTCATATTACGTGTTTTGCACAAGAATGTTTTGACAGATGGATGCATTCAGACAGAGAAATTAAGAAAATGAACCCAGTAAAGGTTTCCTGATTATTTTTGTTTCCAACATCTCAAATATTTGAATGACTAAATGCAAAACTATGTTTCTATGTCTGGGAGGCAATTAACAACAACAAAACTGTGGAAAAGTCTTTCATTTTATTTTATTAAAAACAGAGTGGAGGTCAGAGTCCTACAAAGGCATATGCTCCTGCCACACTTTATGCTGCAGAAGAGCTTTATTGAGTTCAAAGGAACAACTTTAATTTAAGAAATTAAACATATGCTGGGGGATTTGGAGAGCTGACCTTCCCCAGCTCACTCTCCACACCACCTCTTTGCCAGCGAGTGCATGTCCTGCACCCCAGCCACCTGGCTGACCTAGCTCAAGCCACCAGGGAAGGTAGGGCTAAGACAAGACCTGGATACTCCTCACCTGAGAGGTGCCATCCATATTTGAGAACCACATTTTAAAGACCCACAGCAGAATTTATCAAAGCTCTTCTATCACAGCTTTCAACAATTAGAGCCCTCCTGTACAAGGTGATGTGTATTAAAGAATGAATCAGTTAGAACTAAAACTGATAGACTGCTTTAATAACGGCAACTTTAATATTGCTCCTTCCCTGATATGCCGAAATTTAGACATGTGCTTGATGCTACTTGAATAAGATTCAAAGTAACATGTGCATTTGTATTTGTAGAGCTACTGCTCTAATGACTAACTGTGGTACCAGAATCCATTGTGGTATTACTCTTCTTTTTGTGTAAACTAATATTTTTTCCTCAGAATAATTTATTTAAAAGACATCAGGATAATACTAATAGATTAAAATAATGTCCAGTACTTACATGAAAACAGGAGAAATCAAAAACATTCATCCACTGTTGGATTTTGTTGCTTTATATAATGGGAATGGTCAATTAAATTTAGTCAATGGTTTTAATTTAGTTTATACCAGAGATGCAATTAAGCCAATTTTCTGACACTGAGCCAGACAGCAGGCATAGCTGGCTTTAAAAATTATTTTTCCATATATCATTCTTTCACCATTCACCTTTCAGTAAACATAAGCATTTCCATACAGCTCTAATAATTATCTTTATATTTTTTTAAAAAAATATTTACAATCATTTTTCTTCTTTAATGTTCTGTTTTGATAGAATTGATACTTCCAGTTTTCTAGTATAAATTAACTTCTATTTCACCCTGAAATTTCACCCTGAAAATTTAAATATCAGACATCAGTTATCTAGCTTGTGCCTATAGAACTATCATCAGTCTAGTTTATGGCTGCAACGTTACAATGACCATTCACTGCGGCACCAACAACGTGAGCGAGCTCACTCTCCTATTTAATGAATATGTGTTGGCTGAGATTCCTTATAAAAGTCTATCCCTTTCAGATATCTCTTTTAAGACTACTGAAGGCTTGACTGCTTTAAAACATGAATGTGGCTTTTTTAGTTAAAACTCCGAGTCTTAAAAAGAAACAACATTTTATTTGAAACTGTAAATAAATAAAAAAAATAATCAGAAACCATGGTAGGTTAGAATTAGGCCTTTTAGAAAGAAGTCATTGTTTTTTTCCTTTACTCTTTACTTAAGGGTCCAAGAGTAAATTTATGTAAGCATACTTACCACTTGAGATGTGTCAAGCTTGTACGAGGCAATATTTTCCTGAAATAAATTAGCCTAGCACAGTAGGATACTTATTACCAGCTGAGAAAAAATAGCGTATGGTAGTATTACAAACGCGCAGTTTTATATACTCTAAGTGGTATCGTGTAATGCAATCTATAGGTATACCTCTAACCTACACAATAGGTCACCTGCAAAAGTTGTCCCTTTTTAATCCTATTATATACAGAAGATTTGAAAATAATATCTGCTTTTTTTTCAGGAGTATTGGGAATGATCAGGCTTCCTTTAAATTCTTCTGCTACATGACTTCTGATAAGGCTGAAAGAAGTATTTACTGGTACTAGGGGAATAAGAATGAATCCTCCCTATTTCTTGTTTAGGTGTTGTATATTCCTAGTTAATTTATTATTTCATATGGGTAATTATATGTATTTTAATAACATTTTAACATATTCATTGTATCTTACTCCGTTAATATATTTTGAAGAATTTTTTTTAATTATTTCTAAGCAAATCAGAAGATTAAAATCGGGTAAGAAAGTTTTCTAGCTAAGATATGTTATTTCTTTCATTGCCTTTCAGGATGTCTAAAATAACATTTACTGTCCAGCTACTGATCATTTCCTTTTCCATGCCTGAAAATAGAAGCAGATTGCTTCTATTAGTAGCTTTTCTTTGGCACGTATGTTAGGAGTCCATAGACTGTATATTGTAGGACTCCATATGCAGCATAAAGTCAAACAATAAAAGCCCCTGTTAAGAGAAACAGTAGAATATTGTAATAGATATGGACTCCGGTCACTGGCAAAGACTAAAACAGCATTAAATTTCCGAATATTTATACCATTAACATTAAAATAAGGAAATAAGCTTCTAGTTTTAAGTACAAATTTGTGATCCCAGCTACTCTGCATTCTAAATAAGGAATGTCCCTTCCAATAATAAAAAAAATAAATTATTCTGTTACTGGGCATAGAAATATTTAAGTTAACATAATTTCTTGGATATGATCTCAGTTCACAATGTTGAAACATCCAGTTAAGCTAAGTTTTTAAAGGCATGCTTGACTTTGAGTATATGAGCCATCATCCTCCTATGAGTTATTGCCTTATTCATGTGCTTAAAACTGGATGTCTACTTAAGAAAGTGGGTGAATCATGGCCTAAATCAAAAGTTATTCTATTTAATTGAACTTACACTGCTGTGAGATCAGAATGAAATGTAGAGGGCCTCATTCTTTACTTCCTTTTAAATTTTTTATGCAAAGTGAGTTTCAAACACGGTGGAGTCCAGAGGACTCGAATGAGGTGTCTGCTGCATGTAGATAAATGAGGTGCAGTGCAGAAGAGACCTGCCTGTATTGTACAGCATCTTGAGGCAACCTCTGTAGAAAATCCTATTTGTGCAGGTTACCTAGCTCTCTTCTCACCCCATTTCCAGCCATACTAGCAAATGGCAAAGCTGCAGCTTCTCAGGACTGCCATACAATGCTGACTGATCCACACCAATGACACTGGGTAGGACTGGGTAAATAGCAGGGGCAAGCTTTAATTCCAGCTTCTCTGAACAAGCTAAGGTCTCAGCAAAGGCCAGATGAATACAAACATTCAGAAATTTCAGGTGAACAGACAGACACAGATTCACAGCAATGTATCATAATAGGATATTTGGATTGTAATGTTGTGATATAACTCTAAGAATAACAGTGGACCAAAAGAGTCTTTTGTACCATAGTGTCGTGGTTTAACCCCAGCCATCAACTAAATCCCACACAGCTGCTTGCTCACTCCCCCCACAGTGGGACGGGGGAGAGAATTGGAAGGGTAAAAGTGAGAAAATTCATGAGTTGAGATAACGACAGTTTAATAGGTAAAGCAAAACAAGGAATTCATTCACTACTTCCCATTGGCAGGCAGGTGTTCAGCCACCTCCAGGAAAGCAGGGCTCCATCACGTGTAACAGTTACTTGGGAAGAAAAACACCATCATTCCACACTTTATATGCTGAGCATGACATCATATGGTATGGAATAGCCCTTTGGCCAGTTGGGGTCAGCTGTCCCGGCTGTGCCCCCTCCCAGCTTCTTGTGCACCTGCCAGAGCATGGGAGGCTGAAAAGTCCTCGATTTAGTATAAGTACTACTTAGCAACAACTAAAACTAAAACACCCCTGTATTACCAACGCTGTTTCCAGCACAAATCCAAAACATAGCCCCATACTAGCTACTATAAAGAAAATTAACTCTATCCCAGACAAAACCAGCACACATAGATACTCTTTCTGGATCATAAAAAGTTTGATTTGATTTTGACCCTAGAGCACACTATGAACCTGCTCCAGAAGTTTGCACTATAAACAGAAATCTGACTATGATTCTGGAAGAGCCGAGCCCAGTAACCTTATAATACATCTATCCACAGTCAACTTATTATTGCATTTGTTCCATAATTAGATATAAAAGGGTGTACACTGACAAAGACAATGACTCGCTAACGTAGAAAAGTATGAAAACAAGGTGATAACACTGTAGGAGGTTAATGATGAAGACTTACAAATGTTCAGATAAATCTCTTGCACATACAGCTGCACGCTGGCAGAATATTGAACCATACACATTCTCCCCATTTTGTAGGAGTGAGTTAGTGCTTTGTCACTTTGTTTCATTCAGATACCACACTTTCCAATAGAGGTATATTTGTTACAAAAAATGTCACTGACATTTCTTGTAATACTGATGTTTAGGTAGTGACATCAGTAGCAAAGAAGCAGAGTCTCCATTTCTTTGCTCTTCAGATCTTCTGGATACTACAGAAAGACTTACAAGATTCTTGTGAGGTCTTTTCACTCTTATGAAGAGTTATAGGAGCAGCCCATAATTATTCATGTTCTTTTTTCCCTCTTCATGGTGATTCACAATACAGCAAATATACATACTATATACATACATAAAATTTTTCCTTCTGAACAATGAGTCATCTGTACAGTTTTGAACAGACTAATTTTTCATTGGATTGGCATCATACAAAAAGGTACAATGTAGAGTCTCGTTCAGGATCTGGTTAAACCCATGTTTCTCTGCATTAGGAGGAACAGTAATGGCCTATGTTTTTCTCTCACTGGTTACTGTGCACAGAATTGTTAACTCTAGCTATTGAGTAAATAAAAGAAGGTAACTTTTAATTACAATTTATGTGGGATGTCCTATCTTCTTTGTGGGTCCTCTTAATATAAAGCATATATAGGGACCACATCTTTGAAAAATATATTTTATATTGGTACACTACTATACCAGAACCAAAAAGTAGTTAGGCATACCAAAGAGTACTGATCACATTATATTATTAAATGGGCTAAGATATATTTGTGACATGATTCAGAGTTTTCCTCTATGCTTTTTGCCTAAAATGTAATCTGTGGAAAACATCAATAATCAAATCATGGAAATATGATGCCTATCAGTCCAAGTGTTTTCTGCTTCACCATGTCATCTGATGGTCAGTGATGTTACAAATGTTTTTTGCAGGGATGGGGATAAGATTAATGTCTTCCACATGACCTTTATAAGTGCAGTAATCCTGTCACCTGAGCAGCCGCCTGTGTAATATGCCTGTCTGTTTAATTACCCTGAGATTTTATCTAGACCTGATTCAAGGTTGATGGTGGCTATTCAGATGAGCATGAACCATAACTTATCCTGAGGCAAAATTTTTCAAAAGTGCAGGGGTATCTATTGTTCAAGTTTTATTCTGACCATCTTTAAACTATAATAACTCTCTAGCTTGAGTTTATTACAGAACAAGAAACTTCACTGTATGTGGTTCTTGTACCAAGTACTGAGGTCAGCTGAGTAGCTCAGTCCATAACCCATATGCAGAATTAGAGATTGGTTCAGAACTCATTCCTTAGCATTAAAAGCAACTCCAGATTAGGGAGATGAGTTCAGATAATCGTGATTAGAAACCTGACACAAAGACATTCTGAATTCCAGAGGATTCAGTGAATTTGTCAACGTTCAGCACTATTCAAGATTTAATCCTCTACGTTAGTTAGAGCTTATCCTATCTGCTGCTAGAAACAGTCTAAATATTTCCTTGAAGTATAGCCAGGTTTCCAGCCATTGATGTCATGTATAAAGGGAAGATTAAATATAGAATGGTACGTTTAAATTGTTAACCTATGCAAACATTTTTGCTATGTATTTCACTGAAGTAGATATCTTAGAGGAATGTACTTAGGGACACTGTACAAATAAACAAGCAATTATTCTTATTAGAAAGAGGAGAAAGGAGGACTAAAGTCTGCTCTAATGCATATTGATCAACTTCAGAATAACAGGACTAACTTTCAGGGAGTCATGCCACTGAATGAGGTTGGTATTGGTTTCATTGCTGTAAAGGGAAGATGTCATCCTAGCATTGCCAGAAAAAAAAAAAATTATTTGTATTTGGTTTTGTCTGGATTAAGAAGTTAATTTATCTTTCAGGGTTTTGTGTTGTTATCAAACATATATCTCATTAGCAGAAAAGAGTATGTACAGGTACCTGAAAAGTATGGTGGCTCATTCCCACTGTATTCCTTACGCTACCATAAAAACCCACCCAGGACTTCACAGGTATTATTCTCCCCTCATTTTCACTGTATAATAGCCCCACCAAAGTCAATGAAATGACACCATTGCAAACCAGGTATGAGCCAAACAGACTAACCTGGCTCACCTGCACTACTGTAGTCTGGTGCTGCTTACAAGAAACCTTTGCAGGATATATAAAAAAAAAAAATCACTTTCAATCTTAGCTTGCTATGTGCTTTTTAATTGCTTTCACTCTTCGAGGCCCCTATTGCTGGCATCCAGGAAATACAAAAGAAAGCCACTAGTATCAGATAAAAATATATTGATTTTAATATATCTGTCTTCAGCAGCCTCCTTTTTGCCTTATTTCCAGATAAACTTTTATACTGATAGCATTTTTGAAGCAGACCGACACTAGGAGTTCAGTGTGAAAAATGGACTAGAAAAGCTTTGTCTGGTCTTTATTTACTTAAAAGAATTATTTCAATGCTTAAAAGAAGTATTTGGAAAGTGTTCTTCCTCCAAGAAAAATGTCAACAGAAACACATAAGCATTAAAAAAAAAAAAACATTTCATAGAATAATTTCAAAAAAACTCCTGAAAATTTGGACTTGAAAATGTTGCTGTGGTAACTCTGAGGAGTCACAGTTCATACTCTATTCTACTGCCTGAGCTGGGGTCCCTAACAGGGCAATATGCATCCATAAAATCCATAAAACACCAAAGTGTTCCCGCTTCTTACATGTCTTAAGAGTTCCTGATCGTTTTCCATCAAAAAAGGAGGATAATATGGAGGTTAGTTCACAGAGGAGTTATCAGAGACCCAGAGAATACTTCCTAGAAGGCTCTGAGGGTCTCTAAATATATTTTTTACTACTTAAAGCCATAATTTTCCAGTTTTTAGTCAGCGTCTTCATTTTAAATGAAGAATTACACACACCTAGCCTACCTTTAGTTCTACAATTACTATACTATATAATCTTTGCACAGTAAATGATGAAAAGCAAACACAATATCCTAAATTTGTAAGTATAAACACTGTTGACTGGAGCCACTCAGTTAAAAAACATATTGAAAACAATTTATACTGTGTACTTCTCTATCTTGGGACCTCATAAAGCACAGAGAGATTTTGGAGAAGGGATCATAATTATTCAAGAAAACAAAATCAAAGTCCTTTTAACGTAAATATTATGCTCCTGCTCAATCTTATCATGGAGCCTGCAACCAAAGCAAAACAAATGCCACTGATACTAAGTCTGCCTTTTAATTCCTAACAACGGGTTTGACTTCAGTAACTGCCCTCTGCTAGAATAACAAATGGTCATTCTCCTTCCCAGTCATAAGCACCATCTGCCATTTAATAGGTGCTTCAGTGACTCATTAGTCTGTACTTAAGTTGACTTTGAACAGAACACTGCCATTTTATTGCTGCTGTGCTTCGAACCACCAGCTAGGACCCTTAAAGTCAATACTGATAATGTCAATATATTTGAAAACAGTTTCCAGGCTTCTGTAAGCGGGGCTGGAACTTTATTTTCAGTCTTAGTATTATTTTCTTCACCTAGCACACAACATGGTCCATATACAACTGTACTATTTTTCATAGAGTAAAATTACAGCACATATTTTCAAAGGGGATTTAAAAATGTTTTGCATGTGCTAAAAGTGTGTTTGGAGTGTACAACTGCCCAACTGTGTGTGCAGAGTCGAGTTTTGTGCACTGAAATAGATATTAAATGAATGTGAAAAAGTATTTATAGACACATTTTTGATATTGTTTGAAAAGCTACTCAGAAAATATTACTGGAACCTCTTTAAGTAACAAATTAAATCGCATTTTGATGCCAATTTACCTTCTCCTTAAAATTACTTCCAGATGCATCTATTTCTGTAAATATTCTAGCTATTGAATACTAAGTCCTTAAAGCCATATTGCAGTTCTTATTACAACCAATGTACGCTTTGCCCAAGTCTATAAAAAATGGGTATTTACACATGCCTTTTCTTTTGTATTTGTAATATGCTTGCTTGTTATCAGTGTCAGATCTTAAGCACTGCACTTGGAGATCACTGAATGGAAAAACTAAGTAGCCTTGATCTTATAAGGAGTACTTGAACAGCTGTTATGTGAATGTCCAAATAGAAAATAATTAGCAAATAATACTAGTTAAATAAATGAAGATAAAATAATTATTAATTAAAAACTAAGCCCACATTATCACCTAATATCACCCTACCAAATAAGAATTTACAAATTAAAGAACATGGATTACTCTTACACCTTCTTATTTTACACCTTCTCTCCTCCCAAATACAGTAAATGCCCCCACATGCTGGCTAATAAGAGCTACAAACTTTGAAAGAAAACCATGGGGGCTTACCTATCTCATGGCAACAACTTCATAGATACCTCTTATTTCCTGAACCCTTTTCATGACAGAATCACATCTTATAGCCTATTCCACAAGTAGGCTACACTTCTGTGGGTACTTATCCTGAGTCACCTGTCTTCCCTGACACTAGTTCAGGCCACACTTAGCAACAAAGTCGGTTTCATCCCCAGGGAGTTTCAATATGAGGTGAGGCCAATAAAAAAAAATAATCTATAGCTGAAGTATTTGGCTATAATCAGAAGTATGCACTGCAACCTCCAAATTAGGAGATGTTTCTCTGAAGACAGAAAACGTGCATGGATCTGGTTACATTAACGTATACTGATGACAAGCTGAGATGAAGTGATAGACTCAAACATCCAACACTCAAACATCCAATCCAAATACCAAAAAGCCCAATACTGCTCCAATGGCAATGCTAATAAAGCAACACCCAAGCACTGGATCTCTTCATATTTTTTCTTTCTGGACAACATGTGAGCAAATTGCACTGTGGCCATGCCAAGATAACTAAAAGGATGCAAAAAAAATCATCTCCCCCTTGTTACCTGTAGGCAAAGAAAGCTGTAACTCTGTACTTCTGTCCCTAAGAAATTACTAGCAGCAATGGTAGGACCTGGAGATCTCAATAGGAGCCTGTCTTTTGTCTCCCCATTACGTTTTTCTGTGGGGGATATGAGGGACAGAAATTCAGATAGGAGAGACAGAGGAAGCTTATGTCCACACCTCAGTTTATTTCTTTCCCCTGTATTTTAATAGATTTTAAATCTAAACATACCCTTTATTAGTAGCAACTAACAGAGGTTTTCCTACAGCTCTAATAACATCATGTGTATTATAAAACATGTTTTAAAAAATTGGCATTTGGGAAAGCTGAAGGTGAGCATCCAGAATTGAATTCCATGACCATAACCGCAGCAGTAAAAGATTAAAAAAGGCAATATGCCAGTGTTGGCTAAAGATGTCTCCTCTGCAGTTCTTAGCAAACATAGCAAGGTAACATCAACCTCCCCAGCTCCTTTCTAAAAAGGGATGTTCCTTTGTCTCCTCCTACATTCAAAGCCAAAGGTTTTACGGATCACATGTGTTAATCTTTGTAAATTTAGTCAAACATTTAATTAAAATAATCCGATTTATATAAATTATATAGTGTTTATACTAAAAAATTCAGAAGTTGTTTGCTCTCCCAGAGAGAAGACTAGAACTGAATATCAAAAGAACAAGTATAAAATGCCTTCCCTCCCCAAAGATAATCACAACCATCCATGTGGGAAGGAGAAATACCATGCCTTACTCTTTGGGATTAGGGCATTCTTTTAATTTGCCATTTGGCATTATGAACACAGTAAACAAAGAGAGAAAATATAGAAACCATGTGACTGCTTGTTCCATAGCCTTTTGCACACTGCTGCTGTAGACTTGCTTTCAGATGTCAGTACAAAGCTGCTTGCTCACTGATGCTCAGTAAGAAATGTCAGGGAAGAGATAAGCAGGCTAAAAGGAGACTATTTTAGAAACATGGACTGTTCTATCATTAGTTCTATAGATAAACTTCCCAACATATTTTTGAACAGCAAATGTTATTGCTTAGCCAAACATAAAGTCAGAAGGAGACAGTATTTCAATATGGAAGTAGAGGTGATTTCAGGACCTTCATATAGGGTGAGATAGTTTAACCTTGTTAAGATGTTGTTTTAAGCTGCTAGTGTACTTAAGTCTTTATGTTAAAATGACTTTGCTTGTCAGAAAAATGGGGAAATAAGTGTAAATCTTCAGGACATAAGTCAGAAATAGAAAGAAAATTACCTATCTTGAGGTGAGCATTAAGGTGTCATGTCATGGAATGGTAAATAAGGGCCAAATTCTTGATAATTCTCAGTTTTGCAATAGAAGGAATTCATGGAATCATAGAATGGTTTGAGTTGGAAAGGACCTTTTAAGGTCATCTAGTCCAACCTCCCTGCAATGAGCAGGGACATCTTCAACTAGATCAGGTTGCTCAGAGCCCCGTCCAACCTGACCTTGAGTGTTTCCAGGGATGGGGCATCTACCACCTCTCTGGGCAACCTGTTCCAGTGTTTCACCACCCTCATTGTAAAAAAAAAAAAGTCTTCCTTCTATCTAGTCTGAATCTACCCTCTTTTAGTTTAAAACCATTACCCCTTGTCCTATTGCTACAGGCCCTGCTAAAAAGTCTGTCCCCATCCTTCTTATAAGCCCCCTTTAAGTACTGGAAGGCTGCAATAAGGTCTCCCTGGAGCCTTCTCTTCTCCAGGCTGAACAACCCCAACTCCCTCAGCCTTTCCTCATAGGAGAGGTGTTCCAGCCCTCTGATCATTTTTGTGGCCCTCCTCTGGACCTGCTCCAACAGGTCCATGTCTTTCCTGTGCTGAGGGCTCCAGAGCTGGATGCAGTACTTCAGGTGGGGTCTCACCAGAGCAGAGTAGAGGGGCAGAATCACCTCCCTCGACCTGGTGGCCATGCTTTTGATACAGCCCAGGGTACAGTTGGCCTTCTGGGCTGCGAGTGCACATTGTCGGCTCATGTCCAGCTTTTCCATCAGTACCCCCAAGTCCTTCTCCACAGGGCTGGTCTCAATCCCTTCATCCCCCAGCCTGTATTGACACCAGGGGTTACCCCAACCCAGGTGAAGGACCTTGCACTTGGTTCACATGGGCCCGCTTCTTGAGCTTGTCCATTGTTCTGAAATAGCTCATAACTGGGACTTGCGGTATCTGATGAGGCACTTTGTGATCACTTTTTCAGCACGTGAGCTCTAATGCTTCAAACAGTAAGCAAAGGGCATGTCACTCATCTTTTGGAAACATTCTGGAAAGTTAAACTGAATTGATTAGCCCAGCTTCCCAGCAAAAGGGTCTATTAAGTTAGCTCTGTATCTTCTTGTGGTCTACGAATGTCAAAAAGGAGCAAAATGAGATACATCATATTTTACTTGTCAACACGGTTTACAATGCAGAAGAATGTGTGTGGAGCACAAAGGAAAAGAAGTGGTTTTAGACCATCTTAGGTAATACATTATGGGAATCAAAGACCAGAGTGGTGACAGACAAGATAATACACTATTTTCTTGAGGTGATCCTATAAAGGGACACTCAATCTATAAATCACCTTTACCTCCAAACATATATTAAAATGTTCTTTTTTTTCACAATATACTTTTAAAGTATGTTAGTTAACATATTTTAGAAGTCCTCTTAGTCACATCTAAATGCATCCCAAAGGGATTTAATTTAGACTGCGATTAATTTTCCTCTCCCCTACACAGCAAGTACAAATGGTATAAAAAGCTCCTGCTTGAAACAGGAAGTATTTTAAAGCCAGCACAGATGTCAGGCAGTCATGATGCGAGGAAAAAATCAGCAGAAATATGACCTATTTGGTACAATATTCCTCTCACGTTGCTATAAAATCAGGAGTAACTCCACTGAACTCTGGCTTATTATACTGATGAAAATGAGGTGTAAGCCAGAGAATAAGATCCTTGATTAATCACAAGAAGTTTTTTCTGTCTGAAATACTTAGTTGTCTTCAGTGTGATGGTTTCTCAATGTATTGATTTGGCTTGCATTGGTCATGCTGTTTTGCATCATGTCTCAGAAGGTGGCTTTTAACAGAAATATTCATTGTATTGTAGACGTTATAAAAGGTTTGCTGTGCATTTCCATATGTTTGTAAGTGAGGCAAAAGTTACTTCACACCACAGCAGCAGAAGAATTCATAGTGTGAAGGCTAAATGAGTTTTAATGGGTACTTGTCATTTGCTCCAATCTGTAACAAAAACTCGGGAGAACAAATCAAAAATAGGTGGAGAAACGTAGTGCTACAATCCATAGTGCTACATTACTGACATTTAATGTAAGTGCTTTCCTAATGCTATTTTCTAAATATTACTACTGTTCCAAATATTAACCCTTACGTGGCCTGTCTCCGTTTTCATATTAATGGGAATACATTGTATTGAGTTAGATGCTTTATTAATGCTACTCCTCAGAACAATCCTGCAGAACATTGCTGGACCTCTACTATCCATTATGAGAAGAGACACAAACATTTTTGACTAGGCAATTAGCAGGTCCTTTGGGATTCCCCATGCATGTGATCCTGAATGCATGATCCCTGCATGAAACCATATGATCCTGACAACACCATTCAATTTGCATTTAGCAAATGCTACCTGATTGCATAAGCTACAAAAACACATGGAAATTCTCCACTATGTCTAGAAAATCCCACTTCCACTGGCATATACATAAAGGCAGAGTCTGGTTATGTTTTGACCATAAAGACAGCTATCTCTAGTGTCGAATACAAAAGCTATTTAGCAGCTGTTTAATGCACATACAAGTGTAAAAAACAGACTATTTACTTGAAAGTATAGAATCATATAGGTTGGAAAAGACCTTTAAGATCATCGAGTCCAACCGTAAACCTCACGCTACCAAGACCACCACTATACCATGTTCCTAAGCAACTCATCCAAACATCTTTTAAATACCTCCAGGGATGGCGACTCAACCGCTTCCCTGGGCAGCCTGTTCCAAGGCTTTACAACCCTTTCAGTGAAGTAAAATTTCCTAATATCCAGTCTAAACCTCCCCTGGTGCAACTTGAGGCCATTTCCTCTTGTCCTATCACTTGTTACTTGGGAGAAGATACTGATCCCCACCTCTCTACAACCTCCTTTCAGGTAGTTGTAGAGAGCAATAAGGTCTCCCCTCAGCCTCCTTTTCTCCAGGCTAAACAACCCCAGTTCCCTCAGCCGCTCCTCATAAGACTTCTGCTCTAGACCCTTCACCAGCTTCGTTGCCCTTCTTTGGACAAGCTCCAGCACCTCAATGTCTTTCTTGTAGTGAGGGACCCAAAACTGAACACAGTATTCGAGGTGTGGCCTCACCACTGCCAAGTACAGGGGCACAATCACTCCCCTAGTCCTGCTGGCCTCAGTCTATTTCTGATAAAAGCCAGGATACTATTGGCCTTCTTGGCCACCTGGGCACACTGCTGGCTCATATTCAGGTGGCTGTCAACCAACACCCCCAGGTCCTTCTCTGCCGGGCAGCTTTCCAGCCACTCTTCCCCAACCCTGTAGCGTTGCATGGGGTTGCTGTGACCCAAGTGCAGGACCCAGCACTCAGCCTTGTTGAACCTCACACAATTGGCCTTGGCTTCAATCCAGCCTGTCCAGGTCCCTCTGCAGAGCCTTCCTACCCTCAAGCAGATCAACACTCCTGCCCAGCTTGGTGTCACCTGCAAACTTACTGAGGGTGCACTCAATCCCTTCGTCCAGATCATTGATAAAGATATTAAGCAGGACTGGCCCCAACACAGAGCCCTGGGGAACAGCACTTGTGACTGGCCACCAACTGCATTTAACTCCATTTACCACAACCTTCTGGGCTGGCCATCCAGCCAGTTTTTTTACGCAGCGAAGAGTATACCCATCCAAGCCATGAGCAGCCAGTTTCTCCAGGAGAATGCTGTGGGAAACCGTGTCAAACGCTTTACTAAAGTCTAGGTAGAAACATCCACAGCCTTTCCCTCATCCACTAGGCGGGTCACCTTGTCATAGAAGGAGATCAGGTTGGTCAAGCAGGACCTGCCTTTCATAAACCCATGCTGACTGGGCCTGATCACCTGGTTGTCCTCTACATGCCACGTGATTGCACTCAGGATGATCTGCTCCATAACCTTCCCCAGCACCAAGGTCAGACTGACAGGCCTGTAGTTCCCTGGATCCTCCTTCCGGCCCTTCTTGTAGATTGGTGTCACATTTGCTAATCTCCAGTCAACCGGAACCTCCCCAGTTACCCAGGACTGTTGATAAAGGATGGAAAGTGGCTTGGTGAGCAGTTCTGCCAGCTCCCTCAGTACTCTTATAGGTGGATCCCATCTGGCCCCATAGACTTGTGAATGTCTAAGTGGTCTTGCAGGTTGCTAACCATTTCCCCTTGGATTATGGGGGCTTCATTGTGGTGCCCATCCCTGTCTTCCATCTCAGGAGGCTGGGTACCCGGAGAACAACTGGTCTTACTGTTAAAGACTGAGGCAAAGAAGGCATTAAGTACCTCAGACTTTTCCTCATCCCTTGTCACTATGTTTCCTCCCATGTCCAATAAAGGATGGAAATTCTCCTTTAGCCCTCCTTTTGTTGCTAATGTATTTATAGAAACATTTTTTATGATCTTTTACAGCAGTAGGCAGATTAAGTTCTAGTTGGGCTTTGGCCCTTCTAATTTTCTCCCTGCATAACCTCATGACATCTTTGTAGTCCTCCTGAGTTGCCTGCCCCTTCTTCCAATGGTCATAAACTCTCCTTTTTATCCTGAGTTCAAGCCAAAGCCCTCTGTTCAACCAGGCTGGTCGCCTTCTTCCCCAGCAGGTCGTCTTTCAGCACATGGGGACGGCCTGCTCCTACGCCTTGAAGATTTCCCTCTTGAAGAACATCCAGCCTTCCTGGACTCCTTTGCCCTTCAGGACTGCTTCCCAAGGGACTCTGTCAACCAGTCTCCTAAATAGACCAAAGTCTGCCCTCCAGAAGTCCAAGGCAGCAGTTCTGCTGACCCACCTTCCTTACCTCTCCAAGAATGGAAAACTATAATTTTGTAATCGCTATTCCCAAGACAGCCTCCAACTGTCACATCACCCACAAGTCCTTCTCTGTTCACAAACAGGTCCAGCGGGGCATGTTCCCTAGTTGGCTCACTCACCAGCTGTGTCAGGAAGTTATCTGCCACACACTCCAGGAACCTCCTAGACTGTTTCCTCTCTGCTGTATTGTATTTCCAGCAGACATGTTCTGAAAAATTTTGGAAAATTAAGCAACACTGCATTAAAATATAGAAAGAAGAGAATGGACATTGTTCACATCAGGGAAACTCACTGAGTTAGACCAACAAGGCCACAGCCCCTCTAAGCAATATATCCATTTGTTGTCTGCTTCACAGTCTTTCTAGAGAGACAAGAAAATTTGGTTTCACTCACACCAGATGTTAAAAGAAGAATGTTTTAGACATTTTGCCACCCCTTAGTAAACCCCCAGTGAGAGGCCTAGGCCTCAACTCATGTTTGATCTATTGCTGCATTTCTTGGGCCATAACTGATCTCAGTGCAAAGCAAAAGGAAACACCATTAATCCAGGACGAAGTATGCCACCCCATTTGGAGTAGTACAGATGACTGCAGAAGATGAGGCGCGCCAATATCTGGGCCCTGCATTTCCATTACTTGTACAAAACACTGTATTTTGTTTCAGTTTTGTAACTTTGGCAAGCCTGCTACCAGGATATTTAGCTGACACATGGAAACACACACAGATACCTGAAGACTCTCACTCAGCGTATGTTCATACTGTTGACTTCCTTCCACACATCACACATATAAACATAACATACACCCTAGTAAGTTCTTCAACCCCAAATTCTCAGGTTACGCTCTCTTTCTGACAGTTTAAGAACAAAACCAACAAGGAGCTGTCTGTGCCTTCTCCACACTTTTCCAAGACAGAGACCTAATGCAAGATACATACAGCCTGTAAAAAAACATCTCCAGCTGCTGAGCTGAAGGGTTTAAGTACCAACAAGTGGAAAGAACCACCTGTGCCTAAAGCCTCAGGCCACACTTTAAAGGTTTTCTGTGCAATTAAAAAAACATGTTGTTCCACTACTAGCCTAATCAAAACTGCCAGCAGATGGGTTATCAGGAAAGACAACGAATATCATGAGAGCTGGCAACCCTGAGCCTACAAAACGGGGCTGATAAGAAATACTGTAAGGCCCTTGAATGCCTCAGAGAAAAGGTGCTATAAATTTGCTCTTGCTAATGCATCTCATTTACAGTAGGTATCTGAGGCAGCCCTAAGATTTAAAAACTTGCAGGACATAAGTTTAAGAAAAGATACTATTAAGCAGGCAGTGAATGCAGAATTGGCTTGAACACAGTAAGGATGGGAAGGTACATGCTGCTCTGTCTTTTCCACCTGAAAAAACACCAAACTCTCATACAAAATGCCTATAAGTACAATGCATTTAATGTTTTCAGGATAGGTAGATGCTCACTAGGAAAACAAATGTGTCTATAAAAAGTATTTGTCATGTTGAACCCCACTGTGTTTTAGATAAATTACTGTGCCACCAAAACCAATTTGCAGTCTTTAAACTTGGAGTATCCTTTGTCCCTGGCTGTGCCACTGTCTTGAATGACCCTTCCACACCAAATGCTGAGTTACAATATAAAATCCTCACACAGACTCCAAGCCAATCTTCAGAGCATATGTTCCAGATGGATTCAAGGACATGGACTATTTCTTCATCTGTAGAAGGTAAGATACAGCTGGGTAGTTCTCCATTGTTTTGTACTGAAGTGTTTGAACAATTATAGACCTTAAGCCTTAGGAAACAGAAGTCAGTTATCTATTTTGAGACCATGTAGAATGCAGACAAGCATGTGAACTAAACAAAGGAATGTTTTTAGAGGCTCGAGGATGTACTGTCTCTTTTAGAGCTAGGAATAAGCTCTAGATTTGGAGAGCTGTTTAGGTGCTGTTACAACAAAAAGAAAAAGTCTGGAGCTCCCTACACCACTCCAGTGATAAAACTCTGAATAACCAAAGTAATACATAGTGGAGAAACAAGAGCACACAACACAGCAGCTGTCATCATGGAACTTCTTGTTTTTATACAAAAAAAATGCCCTTTAGTAATATCTGATGTAAAATTTTCCATTGGGTTTTCAGTTCTGATTTTAAGTTACCTAAGCAGTAGAAATGTAATACCTTGGCATTACTCACTCTGAGTGGCACTTTATAATGAGCTCAGCAATGCTGAGATTTTCTGTGACTCCAGGCAGAAAGCTTTCTACCAGATTGCATCCCAATGCACCTACCACCAGACGATGCTGCCCCTGATGACTCCTATCCTCACTTCTTTTGTGAACAAAATCCAATATGCAAAGTTTTATTTTATAGCAGTTTTTTTCTGAATCTGCAGATTATAAAGGACAGCTGAGAATGTGCAAATTGTTATCCTTGAAAAACAGTCTGATGCTTTGAAACACCCACACGATGCATCACCAATAATGACAGGTTGGATTAGTTTTTTTTGTAGTGAAGTGAAAGGTCTTTTTGAAGTTCATTTTGTGCGCCTGCAGTCATTGTGTACTGTATGAAAGATTCTCGAAAGACTAAGTCCCTACTAGCCATAGAAAATTTTGGAAAGTGCAGCTAAAAGAAGTCAATACATATGGGTAAGGGATTAAATAAATCTATAACAATTTTTTTAAACCCATAACTTGGAATTGTGTCAACAAACTGTGCGTATTATTCTGCATCAGTAGGAAAGAAAAGAGGAAGGGAAAGGGAGCAAAAAGACTTAGGGAAAAATTACTTTCCTTTAAAAAACTACAAAAAAATTTAACAATGTCAAATGTTGCAAAAAAGAACTACAAAGGCTAAATGTCTGCTCCCCCAAAACAGAATATCCAGCCTGTGAAGTTTTTAATCACATTCTATATCAACCGAACAATTAATGTCTTGGCTTGGACTTCAATGGTCTGGCTCTGCAGTAGATTCTCCTGCCTTAGACATTTTGCAAATGACATTTTATACGGAGAAAACACTCCTGGAAATATAACAGTAGAACATGACAACTCAAAAGCAATAATGGAATGAATTGGGAAGGCAGAGCAATCTCACCTTTTAAGAAGCTAACATAGGTTACAACGCTCTGTTTAAATGTATGTCGCTACATTGTGTTACAACAGCACACAGAGGTGCATTCCTGGTCACCTCTCCATATGCTTTATGCAACAGCATGGAAAACACCTATTATTTAATTATGAAATTAAAAATTCAAGTCTGTAAACTGCTCCTTAATGTATGTTTCCCTTATTTTTACATTTCAAATTGCTATGTAAGGCTGACCACCATAATGGGAAGGGCACTTAAAAACAAACCCAAGGCTGAGACAGTAATTTTAAGTGTTTTCATGGAACTGGGAAGAGTTTTTTTCCCCTGAAAAACAGCTGGTGGCCATCACTTAAGAAGGTCCTTGTTTATGTTTTAGATAAAGGGTAAGGTCAGAATAACAGTCAGGAACAATGACCAATCTGGACAGGTAGTTTCTCAGATTATATGAAGGCTGTTTTAACTAAACTATCACTGAAAATGTGTGTCAAATTAAGCAAAGAACTCCAAAAAGAAAGGTTCAGATGAAATCAGATTTTTTCTAGCCTTCTAGTCTACTACTGCTCCTCTAATGTCTGTCAAAAATACAGCTGTCATTCAGTTGATTTCCTTTGTTCCAGGAACAGTTTAACAGTGAAACACATCATCCATATAACTCTGTTTTGGGTAAACAGATTGAAAAATACCAGGCTTTCCTAACTTCTCTCTCCTGGCTGCTATTACTTTTGTACTGCCACAGCAACTGATATAAATCTCACCTTCTGATACAAAAGCAAAGACATCCTCTGCCTCCCTCATGATAACAGAGGAGCACATCTTCCCTCATTCAAGAGTTCAGAGAAATTTCTATGGCTTTCAGGTATTAGTCACTACAGAATCATTACAGAAAGCTGCATCACCACCCTAACAGAAATGTAGGAGGGAAGAATATTCTAAGATAAATCTACATCCCCCTGCCAGGCTCCTTTAATACAAGCTTAAGTGCTACATCCCCTCCCACTACTGACATTCCTGACTCCAGTCAATGAGATTACTTGTACAGAGGAAGCAGGAAGGTAATCCAACAAAGTTCCAGAACTAGAGGAAAGGTCCAAACGGAGCAGTTTGGGAAGGGCTACGTTCTGCTCACGGAGAAGCCAGGCAGAGCGGCCTGCAATTCAGTGACAAATTGCTGGAGTTCTCAGGGGTCTGAGACTGTCCCTCAACAAGGACACACTGGTCATCATGAGTCAGCTTGACATCATCTCTGTTCAGCCTTAAACAGTAACACCCATCACATCGGCATGCCAGGCAGATCAGGATGCCTGGTGCCTAAGAATTTAGGAGCTACTGTAGCTATATTAGCTTGTCTGAATGGGGCCCTCCATTGGAAATGGGAAGGGGGACTTTCCCAAACCCAACTTCTGAAAGCTCTTCCTCCTCACTGCCTGCAATAACAAGGGAGTGTCCCATGCTATATGCTGTGCAGTCATACTGTCATGAAAACAAACGTCACTTCAGATAAGTGATAGTGAAC
Organism: Mycteria americana; assembly: GCF_035582795.1. Taxonomy (NCBI): domain Eukaryota; kingdom Metazoa; phylum Chordata; class Aves; order Ciconiiformes; family Ciconiidae; genus Mycteria; species Mycteria americana. The sequence continues at coordinate 39,418,176 of NC_134372.1, forward strand.
ACCAGTCACAGCATTGCCTAGAACAAGATCAGTATGATATCTAGAGGTGGCTGTCTCATTTGCCTACATACTCCTTCATCTGTCCCTCAGCAGAGCAGCTCTCTCCTCAGAGCCCAGAAGCTGCGCTTTTCTCTCCTGGCACCTCTCATTCAGGGCTGCTTGAAGACCTTTTCCTGGCAACGCTTCATTTCCTTTCCAGCAGCAGATGCTGCAGTCACCTTAAAGTGAAGATTTAGCAGCCAGTAACCCAGGGCTGTCAGCAGCAAGGGATCAGTACAATCATTACAAGCCTCTGAAAGACACATAGGTATGATGGAAAATATGGTACAGAACTGTCCCAGAAGCGCCCCAAATTCTTCCCTTCTAGCAGGCTCAGCAGAGGTGTCATGTCTAAAACCTTACTACCATTGGCAGTAACAAAACTGAACTGAGCCGTCAGTGAGTAAATATAGAAAAATACACAAATTCAAGAATACAGAAATATCACCATAGCAAAGTAGCTGCTCTAATTATTTAGCAGCAATTAACAAGAAAGGGAGCTTAATTTCATGCTCCTAGACTAGCTGTCATGCTTTTGTAAAAGAATTATAAATGTCTTTGATAAGTTCCTCTTATTTGTAGACAGCTCTGTGCTAGACACATCCCAGGTCAGCAATTATCATCTAATTGTGCAAGTCAAAGATTTGGGGAATCAGTCTCTAGCATATTGTGCCTTAGCGACAGTGAAAACTGCAGTTGTGGAAAACACCCAGGTAGCTCCAGGTGCCATTTTCCTCCCAAAACTCCTGAATGTGAGTTATCCTCAGATCATTTCCAAGGTAAGTCAGGAGATCCTGATTTTCAAAGTCATTCAACTCAGATCATTCAATTCAGATGAGGCAAGATTCTCCTGCAATCTTAAATCTACTCTGGGTAATTCCTTTGGATTAGGAACATTGGCTTTCATACTGCAAAGCTGTGATTAATTTAGGCTTATGAATAATCCCATTAAATTCAGCCTTCTCTTGTGCATTTGAAGAAATGCTGCCATGTGCACAGGTACATTGTGAAAAGCAGATTTGCTGTGTGTTGCACATCGGAAAGCAAAAGGGAAATGTGTATGGCAATAGGCCAATTTTAATTAGGAGATCAGGAAATGGATCTCAGGTACATGATCTTCAAATGACAACTGATGAAAGTGTGTTTCATTTACATGAAGGTGTTTAAAATAATTTATATGCCTATGTTTTGGACTGAACGTCTTGTTTTTCTCCCTGAAAGGCTAAACTCCACACTTTTACATTCTTACCCCTACGTTCTTGGAAATACCTAAAGTCAGTGCTGCATTTTCTTACTCCAACCCTAACTGCCTATTCAGCTCGCATTGTTCAAGCAGTAACAGAAACACAGGGCTGCCTAATGCACAGAGTACAGCCTGCTGTTGTTCTATTTATTGGAACTCCAAAGGGAATCCCTCAGGCACGTGAAGATGCAAAAGGGGTAGGAAAAGGTCAGTTAAAATAACAATCTTACTTTAAACATGGATTAGAGATTGCACTGTCTTTGCTCATACCAAACCAAGCAATGCAGCGAGGTAGCTGAGTCGCATGACTGTATCCACATACTTTGGGAATACAGTCACATGGGTTAAGAGGCACAAAATCTAAACAAAATCACCCAAGAAACACATTAATGCTAGCATAAACAAATGGATGTTTAAATTAGCATGAGGCCTCCATCATGGCTTTGCCTTCTTATTTTGAGGACTGATGAGGCACTGCACACATCCCATTTATAACATTTACCTTCTCCTTTCTCCTTGTTAGGAACTGTTTTGCATCCATGGAGTCGAAAGGGTTTGTGTCTTACAAAAACAACCGACAAGCTGTATTTCATGAGGACTGTACAGTCTAAACACAAGTGTTTGTAGCTACATTTCCATGGTAACAGCAAAAAGATTGGTTATAATTTTCTCAGAGTTTGCTGTCCATTCTTCCTTAGACTATCTGGCATAAAAGTGTTTATTGCTTTTCACCAGTGCAGTTCTGCAGAAATATTTTTAGCTCCACTAATTCAATTTCTTATTTAAATCAATCTGAAAATGAGTTAACTTTCAGCCTGCCAAAGGATGTCAGACAAAGCTTTCACTGATTTGATTTTGCTTTGGCTTGTGATGATGGAAAGATTACACCACGTAACAACAAGGAAATGTGTCCCAAAGTTCTAGAAAAATTTCATTATTTCATTTCAATTTCAATATTACCCTTTTGAATTTATTTGATATAAAATGCGGCTATTAGTGCAAGCCTCCACAATTCCACAATCTTGTCAGAAGTCTGAATAATAATATAATTATGTATTCGAAGGATCTCAAAGCAGATTGAGAAAATTATGTATACAAGTCCTGCAATATTGCAGGAGGAACGCATAAATTATTATATTTTACAATAACTGAGGCAGAGAGTAGTGATGGCTGGGTATGTAGATGTTCATTCATAAATCCAGTTAAAGTCAATAGAAACCGGTTAACTTCAGAGTCATAAATAGCCTGCCTACTGATACGAAGAATGAGTCTAGCAGAAACAAAGCTCCAAGCCCAGCATTTCTTGATTCCCAGAAACCTTCTATAGCTAGTAGACCATATCTCAATATTTTTTGATAATATAAATTAAGAAGCCTATTATGGCAAAACACATTGGCACAGTCTTCAACCACAGCTGCTTTAAGAGCAGACACTGTACTACACCTAGATGCAAGAGCAATGTTGTCTCCAGTTTCATTGAGGCCTGTTGCCTCTCTGAAAATAATAACTGATAAAAAGGATTAAGTTCTATTGATAAGAACAAGTTCTGGGCTGCTAACACCAGAGATGAGCTTCTTAGTTCCTACTCAGGATAGGTAAGGAGATGGAATAATAGCACAAGAACTTCCTAATGTCCACCCAAAGTGCCTGGACAGGGCTCTGAGTAGATTATTTCCACAGGGCAGTTTCATTTCTATGCCTACTTATTCTTAATAGCAGTCTTCTGTAGCTGCCAGCAAAAATTTAATGGTGTTTTTGAGGGACGCTTTGCCCTTGAGACTGACCTATTCCAATGTTATTTGTGGGGTTTTTTTGAAACTTGGAATATTTCCATTTACATTAATGTTTTTGCCACTGAACCTGGAATCATGGGTAAATAGAGAGGTCCGTTACTATTTGAATGGGAGCTACCCTTAGGGCTTTTTTTTTTTTTTTTTAATTGATGCAGCCAGAAACATTTATGCAACACTAGAGCTTGACAGAGAAAGTCAGGCAGAGGTAAGTATAAATATAAGGAACAATCAATCGGAAGTTGTAGTATGACTTCTTCAACTAGTGCTCAGAAGATTTGAGTACACAGAGCATTTTGTTAATATGGATTAAGGAAACTTCACATATATGAAACAATAGGATTCTTAAAGATAAGGCCAGGGAAACAATCTTTTGCCTGCTAATAACTTCTTGTCTTACAACACTAGGATTTATGTCCCTGCATGCCACCTTGCCACTCTTAATGGGTAGCTCTTCAGCATTTCCGGGCAGTGGGAAAATGCTATTATCTCCTCCTACAGAAGAAAAGACACTAGGTAGAGTCATTTGCTGAAATTCATACAGGCAGCCTGTGACTAACCTAGGAATTATATTCTGTTCAGTGCCTTATCAATTAAACTCCTCCCTTGAGGAATAAGGTTCTGATATCAATTGCAGAATGCAGTTCTATTTTTCAATACAGAAAGACTGTCCTGGATTAGGAGAAGGATTTGACCCTTGACTATAAAAACAGTGATTTCTCAAATATAACTAACTCAGACTTTAATTCTGATTTGATTTGAAGCATTAACTTTGAACCATAACTCTATTTAGATTTTTTACATCAGTATTGCATTTCTTCATACTTCCTCCATACTTATTTTCATGGGACTAAATCTCATGATCTTTCACCATGTAATTAGTCATAATTCTCCCAAACACCAGGGAAACCAAATGTAATTTACCTGAAAACAGTCAGAATGAAAATCCCGGCCTCTGGCCCAATCAGGACAGAAACAGATTATGGGCTAAAGGTGCTGCACAGGGCCCTCTGAAGGAATGGTGAGCACAGAAAGCAGTTTGGGCACTCTTGCAGCAAGGTGGGTCTGGCAGCAGCACTGTCAGTAAGCAAATCTGTGCTTTAAACACTGTTTCATGTCCTCCTAAACTTGTTCCCAGAATCCATCAGTCCATAACAAGCACTATTAAGAAAGAATACCGAGCCAAATGTTGAGTTGGGTAGACATACAGTACAGATCTTATTGTGTACACTATCTTGTCTTGGATTTTTTGGATGTCCTTACTATGACGCTACTGTCCCACTTTTCCAAAGGGATGTAACAGAAAAGAGAGTTTACTGATGTTTCAGTGATGTAGGAACATATGGTCCTAGATATTTATAGAAAGAGCCCTGGGACTTCCATGTATTAGTAAAGCCTGCAAGATGCCATCTGGGATTCTGAAGTCTATTTTCTGTCAGTGATAATACATTTTACCTTTAGGCTTTAGATTTTTCTCTGGAATATATAAAGCTGAGAATAATGCATGCAATGAAGTCCTCTTTGAAGATCTCTATAGACAAACTCTCATTTTAAATACTGTCAATTGAAATGTGATCAATACTTGTCAGAGAAATTTATAAGTAGAAAAGTAATTTTAACTCTGTCTTTGTAGTCCAGTTCATGGCAGAAATTCTCAGCTTCTGGACAAGACTGACTACTTAGCTTGTTTTGGTCATGCACCACTTCCAAATTAGATAGGCTAGCAGTTCAAAAGTTTAGAGTATCTACCAGCACAGTCCACATGCTGCATGGAGTAGCATAAGAGTTAATTTTTATGCCTCACTTTAGCTGAAGACACAGCTGGCAGAGGGGGAAAGGAAGAAATTTTTTGTTTTAAACGCACCAGCTGTCCACTATTGTACTCCCCTCTCCTCTTCTTGTTTCCATTAGTTCTGCTAATATAACACTAGGCTTTGTGCAATCTACAAAAAACCTTATTGAAAAGTTTTATATAACACAAGTTACAAGTAGCCTGTGCAGCTCAACACAGAACTTTAACAATCTTAGCCCATTTCAGTCCTACACATCCTTATAATTTTTCCAATTTTTTTTTTTTTTAGTTTTAAAAGGGAGTTGAATATTACATCTATACTGCAGATCATAGCAGAGTTTTTAATGTGAATGGAAATATTCATGCCAAATTCTACTAAGATTAATAATGAACACTTTAATCATATTACTTAAATGTTTTTTTCATCAATTTGAACTGTATCAGCATGAGATTTAGGTTCTTGCTGGGAACAATGACAGGCTGCTGTACAGTGATCCACTTACGCTGCTGATAACAGTGATGGATGAGAATGACAACTTGCCAGTATTCACCCAGGAGTCTTATCAGATAGCACTCAAGGAGAATACAGCCAAACATGGGAACGGTTCTTATCACAGAATCGTATAGGTTGGAAAAGACCTTTAAGATCATTAAGTCCAGCCATAAGCCTAGCACTGCCAAGACCACCACTATACCATGTTCCTAAGCACCTCATCCAAACGTCTTTTAAATACCTCCAGGGATGGTGACTCAACCACTTCCCTGGGCAGCCTGTTCCAATGCTTGATAAACCTTTCAGTGAAGTAAAATTTCCTAATATCCAGTCTAAACCTCCCCTGGTGCAACTTGTGGCTATTTCCACTCATCCTATCACTTGTTACTTGGGAGAAGATACTGATCCCCACCTCTCTACAACCTCCTTTCAGGTAGTTGTAGAGCATTATAAGGTCTCCCCTTGAGCCTCCTTTTCTCCAGACTAAGCAACCCCAGTTCCCTCAGCCGCTCCTCATAAGACTTCTGCTCTAGACCCTTCACCAGCTTCGTTGCCCTTCTCTGGACAGGCTCCAGCACCTCAGTGTCTTTCTTGTAGTGAGGGACCCAAAACTGCACACAGTATTCGAGGTGCGGCCTCACCACTGCCAAGTACAGGGGCACAATCACTCCCCTAGTCCTGCTGGCCTCAGTCTATTTCTGATAAAAGCCAGGATACTATTGGCCTTCTTGGCCACCTGGGCACACTGCTGGCTCATATTCAGGCGGCTGTCAACCAACACCCCCAGGTCCTTCTCTGCCAGGCAGCTTTCCAGCCACTCTTCCCCAACCCTGTAGCGTTGCATGGGGTTGCTGTGGCCCAAGTGCAGGACCTTGCACTTGGCCTTGTTGAACCTCACACAATTGGCCCCAGCCCACCAATCCAGCCTGTCCAGGTCCCTCTGCAGAGCCTTCCTACCCTCAAGCAGATCAACACTCCCACCCAACGTGGTGTCACCTGCAAACTTACTGAGGGTGCACTCAATCCCTTCGTCCAGATCATTGATAAAGATATTAAGCAGGACTGGCCCCAACACAGAGCCCTGGGGAACACCGCTTGTGACCGGCTGCCAACTGGAGTAAACTCCATTCACCACCACTCTTTGGGCCCGGCCAACCAGACAGTTCTTTACCCAGCGAAGAGTACACCTGTCCAAGCCATGAGCAGCCAGTTTCTCCAGGAGAATGCTGTGGGAAACCGTGTCAAAGGCTTTACTGAAGTCTAGGTAGACAACATCCACAGCCTTTCCCTCATCCACTAGGCGGGTCACCTTGTCATAGAAGGAGATCAGGTTGGTCAAGCAGGACCTGCCTTTCATAAACCCATGCTGGCTGGGCTTGATCCCTTGGTTACTCTCTACATGCCACGTGATGGCACTCAGGATGATCTCCTCCATCAGCTTTCCTGGCACCAGGTCAGGCTGACAGGCCTGTAGTTCCCCAGGTCCTCCTTCCGGCCCTTCTTGAAGATGGGCGTCACATTTGCTAATCTCCAGTCAGCTGGGACCTCCCCAGTTAGCCAGGACTGTTGATAAAGGATTGAAAGTGGCTTGGTGAGCACTTCTGCCAGTTCCTTCAGTACTCTCGGGTGGATCCCATCAGGCCCCATAGACTTGTGAGTGTCTAAGTGGTGTAGAAGGTTATTAACCATTTCCCCCTGGATTATGGGGGCTCCATTCTGGTCCCCGTCCCTATCTTCCAACTCGGGGTGCTGGGTACCCAGAGAACAATTGGCCCTACTATTAAAGACTGAGGCAAAGAAGGCATTAAGTACCTCAGACTTTTCCTCATCCTTTGTCACTGTGTTGCCTCCCCCATCTACTAGGGGCTGGAGATTCTCCTTAGCTCTCCTTTTGCTGCTGATGTATTTGAAGAAGTATTTTTTGTTGTCTTTTACAGCAGTAGCCAGATTGAGCTCTAGCTTGGCTTTGGCCCTTCTAATTTTCTCCCTGCACAACCTCGCTATGCCTTTGTAGTCCTCTTGACTTGCCTGCCCCTTCTTCCAGAGGTCATAGACTCTCCTCTTTTTCCTGAGTTCGATCCAAAACCCTCTGTTCAGCCAGGCTGGTCTTGTTCCCCACCGGCTTGTCTTTCAGCACCTGGGGACAGTTATGCAGTAACACGGGCTATAAAATTACGATGAGTCCACCACAGCTCTGAGAAAGAATAATAATTTACTCAGGACTCAGCTGCACAATCTTTACTTCAGTGACAATCTTACCTTAGTAGCTGCTAAATGAGAGAAACCAATTCATTCCTTTTTTTGCACAGGACTTGCAAGAGGACTCGAAAGATTCATAGATTTTGATCTAGAAGAGGCATGGTCATTCATGAAGTAACAAAAAACCTTTGATGAAAAGCTTAGGGATCAGCAGTGGGGGAAAACAACCACTAAAAGGTATGAAAGCCCTCATTAATCTAACTGGAGGTGAATCTATAATACCTGAACATTCACTATTTATTTCTCATGTCCTTCTGCTTTAACATCTTGTTTTATTTGTATTTCTGCAAAGATAAACTCTTTATCACATTCTTTATATAACGTATATTACATAAAAATTGTCTCAAACCACTGAAATTAAAAACAATTGAATTTAATTCTAAACAACTTCTTTTTCCCTGAGTAGTGATCAAAGCATATACATCATTAAAACAACCTTTTTAACTGCTGTATTTATGGGGTTTTTTAAAATTAACTCTCGACTCAGTATTTTTACTGTTTGCAGGAAGTGAGATCATCACAGTAAATGCAGAGAATATTAATGACCCAAAGACTAATAATTCTAAAATTGCTTATGAGATACTGAGGCAGGAGCCTCAGGTATCAAATGGATTTTCATTTCGTATTGGCAAAGAAATTTGAATGATAAGCAAAGAAATCGCAGTGATAACCTTGCAGGATTAGCATTTGAACGCCAGTGCTGTGAAGCATTACCAGCCTCCTTGCTCAAGCAGCAGCCCTTTTGAGTAGCTTTGAGTATAGCATGTTTTCTGTAGTCCATAGGAAAGAGTAACTGCTAACTTCATGTTCATTACACTGGCCATTACCATGATTCATGAGGATGATGCAGTGATTCCCCCAGTGACACAGCACTATTGCAGCTCCAATGACATGGGTATTTCTATAGGAACTTTATAAATACCAATGGCACTCACAGTCTGAAGTGACCAGTGTGGCATATAGAACCATTTTACATAGAGTATCCACATATACACTCACAATACAGATAATTTTACAATTAAGACTGCTATAGAACATCATTTACTGGGCAGATCACTCAAACTTTGTTATCCTGACTTCTCTTGTAGTCAGATTTAAAACAGATCTTGAATACTAAGAGGGGATTATCTCTTGTCAAACCTACAATATCACAGACTCCGTGGCAGTCAGGAGTGTCCTGTTAAAGAATGTCTGCTTCTGCATCAAATATTTACTTTGGGTCAAGAAGCCTTGAAAGTTCACTTGTGTTTCCTTGCCAGATTCTCAGCAGCTCTTGTAACCTTTTCACTAATATGGTGGATGTAAACAACTCTCCCACCTTCTCAAAGGTATACTCTATTCTATTGTTACTAAATTCCTGCCCCTGACAACAGCATATTGCTTACTATAGCAGTATATCAGCGACTGGGAAGCATTCTCTAGCTGCAAAGACTTTCTCAGAAGCATCACCCACTAAGTGATTATCATTGCAGCCATACTCTCTTCTCCTATCTGTCCTATACATGAAGGAAGCCCAGACATGTAGTTGAACACACTAATAAACTAGGAAAAACATAGGGACACAAATTAATAATGTATTTATCAGCAAGGAATAACAAGCCAATATTCTAATGAGTTGATTGGTGCATACCTCTTTTGGCCAATGCATGGGTAGTTGTCTTATCTGTACGTGATTGTACAGAGGCACGATTTGTACGTGTGTGACTGAACACACACTCATATGTCTACTTTTGCACTTTTAAGCATGTATTGGAGTAAATACCTTTTTTTGGCTAGCAATACATATATTTGCTACTTTGGGGGGTGTGTGTCTGAACCATCTATGTAGGTCTGCATGAAGGTTTACCTAGTCTTGCATGGGCCTATATTTGATGAACAGTCAAGAATTTATTTGTATAGGTTGTTCACCCAGTCACTGAGTTACAGAATGGCTAACCATCTAAAGATTTTTAAAAAATCAGAACGAAGGCTCCCAGATCATGGAATTATTCTAAATACCACATGCATACACAAAGACACGTTCAAATTGTACAGGGGAGAAGAGTTGCCTTTTGTTTTTAAAACCTCTGCATTTCAATCAAGTCACACTTCTATCCTGTCTCCAGGAGCTAAAACTATAGTCAAAGTACCAGTTTTCAGAAGATTTGCAATAACAGCATGATCATTGGGCATACTAACTTGGATGTCTACACATCTGTAAGAACTCTTCAAAATACTGAGTGCCTCTTGAAGCTTTTACAGTAAGTCAGAGTTTTGACCTACTCTTCCAGGTTTGATGTCTCCTTTCATTGGTGCAGCATTGTTTTTTGAAGACTCGGCTTGCTTAGGTTAGAAAAATGCTCTGATGAACTGAGACCAACTTCTATAAGATTGACATCTTTTTCTTGCAGTCTCAATATTTCTCTGTTGTGTTTAGAATAGCATGTGAGGGCTTAAGGCAGAGATAAACACAGCACAAACCATAGAAGTGACTCCAAGCATCCTTGATAACTATCTGGCCCATTAAGATGTTGTCATTCTTATTATAGAAGGTGCAATGTTTGATCTCAGAGGAGACAGATTAACACACCAGACTTGGAAACTTTACTCTAACAGCTAGCTGTCGAAGGAGTGCTGACATCTTAGAGAATTGCACTCTGGAGTATTGAATAATGTTCAGTTACTCAGCAGCTTAATCACTTCCATATGTAGACAGCTGTGACAAAGGTTAAGGGTAGACCTAACTTTGTTCCCACTGAAGTCAGTGATAAAATTTTCATTAATTTCACTAGGAGAAGAATCAGGCTAATTTTAGTCTGATACTCTGTCACAAAGATTACTTCGTTGTTTTGAAATCTAATTACACTTGCATAAATAGTGCTGGAAGGGAAAAATGGATGTATTGCATGGTATATTTATTAATCCCAGATATAGAACATCAGTTTTTCTATGCAAAAATACTTTTGTCACCTCTTCTCCTTACTCTACTTTTTTTTTTTTTCCTTAATTCACATGGTAAATTTACCCTAAATTGTGATTCTAGGATTACTAAGACATGGATAATAACTGTACACATTGATAAAGCTTACAGCACAGCTGGACTTTGACTACTTGAGCTCCTAGATGTTACAATAATGCTGCCAAAAGAATATAATACTAAATTAACTAATTCTAAATTAAAAAGTGGGGGGAAAAATGTCTATCAGGCACTGTATATAAACACTATAGCAATTACCATAGATTGTACCAACCTCTTTCCTGCTACTATAGCTAAAAGTAACATATTTCAAGATACAAACCAGAAGCACAGTAAAAACTACTATTTTTATAATCTTTTTCAATGTGAAGCAGATGACTCATTTGTCATGAAGATACAGAAGTAGGTATACTGATAACAACTATGACCACAACAGATAAAGCTATAATATTCAAGTTCATTCACTTTTCTGAAGATGGAACCTTCAAAAGTCCAAACAACCCACAGACCAGCACTGCGAGCGCCTGGTCTGCAAAGGTACCACAGGATTTCAGCTGGAGAAGAAATAATTTGAAGCTTGTGAACCAATGGGTTAAAATTGGCTCAAATTAAGAGGCTATGACACACTAAAATCACAACTTTAATTCAGCTAGTAGCTGTTTACATATTTGGGTAGAGTCCCTTAAAAAACATGTGTTGTGATACATAAAGGTTCGAAATTATGCTAACATTGCAAAGTCAATATTTTTAGCTAGGATAATTCACAGGTCAAAATATCTAGCAGAAAGGATTTACCAGTTTAAGCTAACTTCTACATTTAAACCTCTGGGCTAGACAGTAAGTTCCATAAAAAATAATAGAAAGTTCCATTAAAAAAATAATAGAAAGTTCCATTAAAAAAAAAAAATTCAGAGTATGAATTTTGTAGAGTAATTCTGGATTTCTCTCAAAACAGAATCTCACTATTTATGTTTTCACCTCAGACATTAGACTAATTTGGCTAATAAATACTAGGATACTGGTAGCTCCTAGTACAAACTGTAGAGCTAGAAATATTATTTCTAACAGCAGACACATAGAAAACTAATAGGAACGTCTGCATGATTTTTTTTTAAATTACATTTTTATTCAGTCAGCTCTGTCCATAGTTTGCTCTTGCTGTGGTATCATATGACAAGGTAAAGTGTTATTGGTACTGAATTGCCTGAATATGATGGAATCTGACAAACTAAATTATATTCCCAGATATTTACCAGTATATGGATTAATCTTGTATAGTACTCTTGCCTTTTTGTAATACAAGATCTAATAGGGATTATTTAGAAACAATCCAGTCTGACCCATAAATCTGAAGGTCTTTTCTTCTGAATATTTAAGGTAACCAGGGCTTGTGAAAATACCTTAATGACTATTCTGAGCCTTGCTTTCACTGCTATAAATGTTTTTTTCCCCGACTGTAGGGCGAAGTACACAAGCCGTTCAGAGGTAAAAGAAGAAAACAAAACAAACAAAAACAATGGAGAAAAGGCACTTCAGTCTTACTGCAAAATATATTAACCAGGGTTACCACTATGCCCTTACCCAGGGTGTACTGTATTAAGTTTACCTCTTTGTAGAACTAACCTTTAATATTTTCTGTCTCCTATTTAGCTCACATATAATTACCTTACAGTAAAGGCCACAAATTTATAGGTGTGAAATCAAAGTCCTAGAGATTTTTTTTACCTGTCCTGTGTTTTAAAAAGCATATTTGCCATGTCTAGTGTCTCATGAGGAGTATCCGAGAATCAAATTCTAAAAAAGTTTTATCACTTCATGTTCCTTTTCCTATAGTTTTCTACCCAAGATGAGGATCTACAAAAAAACAAAGCAAGCGGACAGTAGACTATTGCCAAAAAAGCAGTTAGAACTTTACTCAAGCTTTCCCTATCAATTCTTCTGCAATTAATTATTTACTGAAGTATTTCCCTCCTTTTACTATTACAGTGCAAGTACCAGTTTCACTAATTATTTGTAACATAGTAGCACCTAGGAGTCTACTCCTCAGACAGGACATTATTATACTAATACTCTGCAAAGACAGAATGGGACAAAAGCTCCCCATTCCATATGATTTACTGTACCAGTAATTCTACTTTAGTAGGGTAAATTAGATACTGTGATTGAATAGATTCTTACAATATAGAGATAAGAACTGGATGAAGCTCCAGGCTGGAACCCTGCATTTACTAACAGTACTTACAACGTGCCTACTTGTCACTAAGTGTCTGCTGGAATCACAGGCAACAATTATCACTTTCCATGGAGCTGAAATGGTATTAAAATGGAAGAAAAAAAAAAAACCCTCCGTTTGTTGTAATCTAGTTTCCAGCTAACTCCACTTTTCTATAAAAGCAGACATTTCCCTCTTTTCCTGTCTGGAAAAGCTCAGCACAATGCGATATAAAGCTACAGAAAAAAAAAGGAGATACAAACATTTTTTTTAAAATTAGAATTAAATTATCTCCTTCCTAAAATATAGCCTTAAGCTCCTGGAAATTAGTGTTTGGTTTTCCTTGAATTTAACCAAGCAATTTGGCTGTAATTGAAGTGGCAAGTGACACTACAGAATAAGTAAACAATTAAGTCATTGCACTTGTAAAAATAACATGAATTATTTCTACAGTCATCTCCATTAGTAGAAGATGGGGCTGTCAAGACCTGGTTTTACACTCCTTATGCCAACCTCTTCCCCACTCTAGTGGGAATCCTGCTTGGTAAGGGTTATAAAATGAGCTATAGGGATCCATTTTCCTTCAGGTTTAAGAGGCAACAATAGAAGTCATTAAAATACAGTGTGGATTTTGTCCTGGGACCATGAGTCACTAATAAATAAAGGCAATGAAAAAAAGATATTATCTTTTAGTAATTGTATAATGCAGTACATCCTTATTGGTTTACTTCTGTGTAAACCAGCCTTACCTTTCTACTGACGTCAGTGAAAGGGTAAAACCTGGGCTTTTTAGTGTCATCAGTGAAAGTGCTAATACTCTTAAGCAGACAGCCATGTAAGTGATAATATCCTTTCAGTGAGGTCAGATAGAACAGTAGGTTTTTAGTCACTGCATGTCACTTACAAAGATATTTTAGCTTCTGACAAAAGTGGCATAAAGTAAAACAGAATATTCAAAACTAGGTACCCAGCGAGTTCTCAGTCAATAAGTTAATATGTACAGACTTGGACAAGGCTGGCCATTATCAGCAAACATCAATTTTAGTACAAACTCTGTCCAAAACAGAAATGGAAAATGTTAATTCAGAATTGGACTTTAAAATTATTTGTTTAAATGTGAAAAGTTCAAATAGCGTTTTATCCAATTTTCAGATTATGAAAGGAGTTTGGTATTGCCATCTAAAAAGACATTTTGTCCTTAACACATAATACAACCTATTGCATCCCAGCAGAGACTCCAGAAAATACTCTGAAGTGAAACAAGAGGAATATGGCAACATTATATTTGAGGGACACATGTTGAACCTTGAGGGGAAAAAAATGCAAACCTGTTTTTATCCGGTGGTTCTGCTTCCTCAGGAGCCAGTACTCCTCAAAGTCCTTAGAAATGGGGGTTATCTGTACTTCGTGAGGCTCTCCAGGCTTTAATATCTCTTCAGCTTGGGTACAGATGCCACGCCTGGCTGCCATCTTCCCTCTCCCTTTCACAAGATGAGCATGTCTGGGGAGCAGCAAGTAGCACCACTCAGTTCCACTCCACTCCACACAAAAGCATCTAGAGAAAACAATGGTGGAGACACACATTAGTGGATTGTATTTTCATGCATTGCAAGTCTAGACACATTGAATCTGAAGGGCCTTAACATAGGAGATGTGTGGCCAGCATGAAAACTTGGAAAAAACAGGAAAAGACTAAGCTGTTTTAAAAAACAACAAAACACTTATAAATAATGTAACAGTGATCCAGAAAATGCTGGTTTTGAATTAGGCAAATTCCTGAATCGAATTTAGATAGTTAGATCCCAAAGTCTGAGGAACAAATGCATAGCGCTTTCCCAAACTAAACTAATTTGGTCTTACTCTTGAGAGTGCTTAATTCCTCTGATTTCAATGAGCTCGGCTCAGATTTCTGAAGTGTAGAATTTGAAGGGTAAATTCTTAAGTTACTAAGAAAGAGACAGTCAGTTTCCTCCCTCTGATCAACATATCAGTCACATTTCTGGAAAAAAGTTCCATAGGGGAAATGCATTCAGCTCATGCTGCCACTGAAAGCTACAAAAATGAATTCATGTGTCTCTGGACAAGAGGTGGAGAGCTGCAAGCAGGCAAACAAGGGTGACCCAAGTCCTCACACTGTCTCTAACAGGGATCCCCAGCACCATGCTGCATGTTCTTCTGAAGTCTCTGTACCTATCCCTGTTATCTTGCAAGACTGGGGAGATTAGTTTAAAAGAAAGAGGCACACAGAAAACAAGTGCTCATGTAATTGCTATTAAAACTACGGCTTAACTAACCAGGGAAGTAAACAAGTAATTATTTTCTACTTTTTCATAACTCTATTTTCCAGAGAGACACAAAACCAGAGATGATTACAGGTAATCACAGATATAATCACTCTGGAGAGACCACGGATACTAAGTGCAGCACAGGGTACTGCTTCAGAACATGAATGTAGTTATTTGATCTGTGTTTGTAGAGTAGCCCTTAAAGGGTGATGATGATTACATTATTATAATCTCATTTAAAATCTTCCAGATAAATGCTGACTTTGTTTTAGTGTTTGGTAAGCCATCAAAGTTACTAATAATTCTACTCTGCCTCTACAATTTACAGTGGTTTACATACTGTCTTGACACAAGCCAGGCACGTTTGGAAGTAAATCACCACATCCAAGACAGTTGGAAATTTAAGTCTCCATCAAATTATTGTGGTATTCATAGAAATTGTCCTTACTATTTCTGACCTGGATCCTTCACTTGTAGCCAAAGTTTTGCTTAGGTGGGAGATACTCATCCAATTGCTTTACTACTTTGTCTTCTCCTTCAGAGGAATATTTATCTAGGGAGGATAGAGGCTAGATGGAAGGAATGAAGGTGTTTAACTTAATTTGAAGGTTTTAATCCTTAATTGTGATATATTATCTGAAAAAATACTAAAAACATTGAATTATTAAAAGCATAAGCTACATCCAGAAATGAAGAAAAAGCGCCCAAGCAAAAAATAGGACTATAACCTTGGTTCTTCTCTGTAACTGTATCCTGCTTCAGTTTTCTCCTTTGGGAATTGAGAATAGAGCTCTATCTGCTAAACTCACCTGGTGAGTCTCAGGTTCTTTTTCTCTGGAATGAGTGAAACATCATTAAATGTCAGTCTTTTGACTTCTTGGAGATATTGTGGTGAAAATGCATCTTCCTTTTAGTGATTTTGTCACATTTTCATTATTATAGAGGCTACATGCCAAAACCTCCACAGGCTCCATTTACTATTTACAGAACAAATTAGGTTCTTAGCAGGAGAAAGCAATGCGCACACTTTGCAGAATGCACTGGGAACTGTGCCCTGGCCAAATAGGGGGAAAAGGAGATTCCCACCCCTAGTGAAATCTTGCATGTAAATCTGAGCTGTGCCTGCTGCGCTTGCTGGCCCACAACAGGTATCTTAAAAACAGTGCTGCTAATAATGTAACAGGACATCCTTGCAAAATAGTCTAGTACTTCAGACAGCTGAAGTAGAAGAATACCAGTGATTCTTGTTACATGCGTAACAGTATGGGCTATCGAAAGATTTATCAATACCAAGAACAGCAAACATCAAGAGGCAAAAGAAAAGAAGGCACCAAGAAACAGGCTGATGTCCAGGTGGATTTAAGGCAGGATTTGGATTTGGCCAAGAAAGCAGGGTTCTCACTAGATCTTAGTTATAAGCTCTATTTCTGAGAAATTTAATGAAAGAACATAAAATTTAATCAAAGAAAAATATTTGTAAATGGTAGATAAAGCCTAAACAAAAAAACCTAAGAGTTTTGGATGTGAAACCTCAAACTGCTCCCTTAGAAAATCAAATAAAACTGACAGCTGTTGTTACTTTTTGTGCAAGTTTATGGGCAACCACAACTTATAACTGAAGTAGGTGATGGCTGAAATTTGTCATCTTTATGTTACTTTTTCCATTAATATTTCTAGTCAAAACTATATATCTATTCCATAAACTCTTGGAAAGTTTCAGCACTGTATGAAGAGGTAGAGAAATAAAAAAATTACAGCCAAATCCAAAACATTCTTCATAAAGGTTGTCCTGACAAGAACTGTAATATGAGAATTTTATTCATAAGTTGTAGCTGGTATCACTAATGTATTATTTACTCTTTCTTAATTATACCCATATTTACATGCTTCACTGTCAAATAGATATAACAGCTAAAATCTATAAGGAATGGTAATTGAGAGATAATTTTGTTCAAAAGGACATGTGGACTTTTTTTCCCTAATGATGCTGGAGAGGCTGTCAAATTAACACAAGAGAATGAACTGTATAAAATAGCATCTGAATGTTACCATTTGAGGAAAGAGCATGAAAAAGATGTGGATGGTTTGAAAATGCTTCAGTTATTTGTGGTCAACCTTAAAACCTATAGGTTTTTTGATAGCATAGCAGATTGGTATTTCATTTTTTATTCAGAACCTAAAATGGACATTGCAATTGTTTAAGGACCATCCAGTGTAAGAGTGAAAATGTTGCCCATGTTGTAAATGCATGAGTCTAGAATTCTGATTAAAACTGAGGCAGTAAGTTATAGATGTTTTGGCACCCTGCCAGCAAGCACACAAGCACTAATGAGCTAATGCATAATTTCTTCCAAAGCACAGTCTACAAATTATTTTTTATTTGCCTTGGTAATGTGTACCCAAACAGCATTAACACAAGAGCATAGATTCTTTTGAAAGTAGATAAACCACTGGTTAATAGGACTGAATACAAGGAAATACCATACAAAGGAACTTTAAAAAAAAAAATCTAGATTTTTATTTTCTACCAGTGCTCACAGTACATCTTTTCATGTCAGTTTTACCATGTCTGTATCCTATCTCAGACTCAAAGTTTGTTAGCATTGATGTTTCTTTTCCTAGACTGGTTAGTACAGTTCCTTCCTTTTCAAGCCTCCTAATTCAACTTCCTCTACTTAAGGCACTGATTTACTCTTTACCATTTCAGATATCCTGGACATCTAAGTTCCAGGTAAAAGAGGTGGGCATCCCTCCAACACAGCACAGCTATCTGCTATGATGGAGCTGTTGTAGCCCTTTACAGTCATTCCCCAGTGCAAAAAATTCCAAGAATTGTAGAAGTTATTTTATCTGCAAACTACCAAATTATAAGATTGTTTTAAAGCATGTATTACACACAACCATCCAGCTTTCAACATCACAATATACACAGTACAAAAGTATTTCAAAAGCTAGGATGCTTTTAAAAATCAAACTAAATACCAATGGCCAAGGATGTTATTCTGCCCTGACAGTATACTACCCACGTCTTCTCCCAATGTTCCCTGTTCCCAAGCTCCTGCTCCATTTCAGTCATCATGGCTCCAAAGCACAAAAGCACGAAAGTAGTTCAAGCAAAAGGTAGCTGGAATTTCTTACACAAAGCCCAAACATTGTCATTGCCTACATTTATACCTGGACATGACTATAAAGATTAAAACAAAACAAGAAATTAACTGCTTTCATGTAGACAGTGAAGATGGAATTTTTCTTAAAATTAAGGCAAAATTATTAGCAGCTGAAAATCATATCTTATGAGTGGAAAACATCAGGTATTCCTAACAGGCACATCCCTTTATGTCTTTTTAACTACCTCTCTTTGGCATGTCAGCCCTAGCTGGGTCACATCCCTTCCTTCCTGTCAATAAAATCATTACATTTCACTGAGGAGTAAGCAGTCTTGAATCACTTTGCAGCTATTGTGGAATAAAAGCATATACAGTGATTATTAGTGCTGGATCACAACCAATGACTTGAAAGTAGCTTAATTTGACTCGGTCTTTCATTTACCTACTCAATTCTCTTAAAGGGGAATTAAAGTTGGCTTTGCCTATCATGTACCTGTAAATTACAGGACAGATGCAAAGCTGAATGCCAGGTCCTTTTATTTTTCACTTCTGAAAATATTAAATGAACTTCAGTATAATTCACCACTACATTTCACTTTGCAGCTGCTCCCTGAGATGCAAGTTGCTGAAGTGGTTTGCCATTGATGGACACTATGGACAGTTAGAGTCATGGAGGACCTGGACAGGGCAGTTACACAATGCAGGTCATTGCTCAGGATCATGGTAAGAATGGATTTTGGGTTTGCAACAGAAAACAGCATCTTCCCATCTATCTCTCTTTAGGAGCAGCAGAGCAGACAGCACACCAAATTCTGAGATGGCACACATGGATCTAAGTTGCACATTGGTAAATGAGTATGTAGGATAAATGACTGGTAGAAAACATAGTGCTGTGTATTAGGTAATCTCTGGCTCCACACTTGTCCATGGAAACTGTTTATATTACAAGAGAGTGCACCTGTGAAACTCGTATGATTCTGTTAGTTTTGAAGGCAACATGAAGATATAGATTTCTGGCTTCAAATTCCTGTCCTTAGACTGAATTGTCAAAATTGATAGCTCCCTCTTGCCTAATATGAAATACTCTTTCAATAAAACTCTTCCTTTGTGCGTCATTTATTACTGGAAAGGCAGATTGCCTGCACACTTGGACCTGCAGAGCGGATTCTGTGGCACAGAGTGGATACTGCAAGGATTATTAGAAAACTTTGACATGGTGGTTTATTCCTGCAAAATTCTATTGCTGATTACAACAGAGAAAATTTACTGTAACCTATTACAGCAGCGTGATGAAAGTCCTTTTCGTTCACACAAAACAAGTCTTTTTCTGCAGTCTTTTCCATTGTTTTAAAAATAAAGTTAGCTGTTTCATAACCAAATTGAGAAAGTATCTCTTAATGTCACAACATCGTATCAATAAAAATAATATGAACTCACCTAAAGAAAAGCTAAACGGCTTTCACTGGGCTTAAGGCCTTAATAGCAATACACCCTGCTTCCAAAATGCATACATGGCAGCCTTGTTGAAACAGCTAGACTTAAAAATTGTCTGTTTTGTATGTGTCAAGGGGACTGGCAACCAGATAATCCAGTTTACACTGAGTGTCACAAACATCAAAACTTCGTTGTGACTTTTCTTCCTCAAAAACTACTTTGAAAACAGCAGACACTGGGGAGCAATCTAATTGTAAAAAATAGCAAGCTATTTCTAATGACCAGAGCTGTTAACTCAAGCACAGCAGCACAGAGGCACCAGCCATTTATTGCTCTAGAAGTTACTTCTCTGCAGTGATTCACACTTGGGTGATGTCACCAACCAATTTACCTAAAAAAACCCTCCAAGTAAGTTGGACAGGAATGTTTCTTTTTCAGCCTGAATCACACCTAGCTGTGACAGCAGATAGGGAATCTACTCTTGCCATTGTGAATGAAAGAACTATATGTGAAAGCAAGTGCTGTAATTTAAACATTCATCTGTGTCACACGAGGCTGTAGTGAGCTGGCTGCAGTGGATAAAGGTTGGCACTCAAATCACCTTGAGCCAGTGACAACTGCTGAATGGTAAATCACTGAATGTATAAAAGAGGGTAAGGTCAAAGAGATGACTGTGGTCACATTTCTTTATAGGCAATTACAGTGAGAAGCAAATGGGATGATTCATTCCTAAATATAAATATTATCAAGCACTCCAAAAGCCCAATCCTGAACAGCTTCAAAATCAGGACTGGAAGGAGCTTGGCATCTCATATGAGAAACTCAATAGCTTCTACTATTAGGCTTTAATATCTTAGCTTCAGGTTCACTGGTGTCGGAGGGGCTGCGTTCCCAGTCTGTTTCCAAGAGTGCACTCACAATTTTGGGTGCTGGGAGCAGGATTATCCACATGGGCCTAACAGGTATTGGCTTGTTACTTTTACTAATTCACAACTATTTGCTTGAAAGATTAATCAGTTTGAGATTCAAAGATAAGCAGCATGATACTCCTTCCATCATTTGTTCATGTGGTCAAGTAAGAATAATTCACATATTGTTTTGCATCAATTTTTTGTCCATTAGCTTTGGAAGAGATTTCCTAGCCATGTAATTTATATTTGTAATTTGAGAAATACTAACATGAATTGCACATACTGATTGAATCACTTGGAATTCATGGACTCACAGGGCTGAGACTTCTTTTGTAATCCTCTGATCATCCTTTCTCTATCCTTATTTCTACTTTCTGATTTAATAAAGTTTATTTTTTGTGGCAGGCTAAAATTATGCATATTTCTTTAAACGAAGTTGAATCAGTGCAACGCAAAAAGGCATTATATTGCTTCTGCTTAAAAATCTCTATTTTCTAGACATCACATTATATCACCTGAGATATGAATCACATAGACATTGTAAGATTTCTTTTTAGCAATGTTGTAATAAGACAGGAGACTGCATTTTCAGCTGCTGCTTCTAAATCTATGCTTACAAAATATCAGACATTTGTGCACACAAGTAAGGATGCATTCTTGCAAACTCGGTATTCTGCAAAAGACTATTGCAGTATTTTCCTTTCATGCACATGATCTACAGTTTTAAATAATTAGAGAAGAGTTGAAAATCTCCCTCTGGAAAGTCTACACTGATTCCCTATAGGGAAAGAGATTAAGACTTTTTGAATACAAAGCTTTAAATTCGTAGAATAATTTAGGTTGGAAGGGTTCTCAGGAGGTCATCTCCTGGCCAGGTCCAATCCCCTGCTCAAAGCAGGGCTAATTTCAAAGTTGCATCTAGTTTCTCAGGGCCTTATCTGGTTGAGTTCTGAATATCTTCAGGAATGGAGATGCCACAAAGTTCCACATATTCTGTATAATAAAGATATACTGCTTCCTACCATTACTAGGGTCCTCTAAGACAGAATTACTTGAATAGTCTTCCAACATTATGGCTGTTTCTATGTGATCTAAACAGTTCATGTAACACCTGTTGGCTTCTAATCTGAAACATTATAGTAGACATGTTCCCTATGAACCTAATTTATTTCACATCTCTACATGTCTGCCCATTACTATAAACTATGACACTTTACCACGTTAGAGTTTATAATTGGTTGCAGATCAAAATGGGGCAGAAGATTTGCTCCCCTCCCCTTAGGTAACTATGCAAGTAAAACACAGTAAAAGTGCATTTGGGACTTACTCCCTTAGAATATACAGCACCTTACAGATATGAGAACTTAGAAACAGTACTTTTCATTTTGAGATCTTCAATTACACAACAGATGAATATGTTATAGGTGGCCAACCACTCAAAAGCACATTATTTTCTACTAAAGCTAGAAGAAGAGGATGTGTTTTGAAGTTGTCTGAGCATTCCAAATTCTTGCACAAACATTCACTTTTTCTGTGGATATTGGTCCTTCCTACATGTTCTCTTACAGATGTACATAGGGATCTAACCATGGGGAACACCTGGCTGGAACTCAAAGCACACATTGTTCCCATTATCCTGAAAGAGAATAGAACTCCATCTCAGATCTAACACATGCACATAGTAGACAATAAAAAAGCATTTGCTTTCCAGTTGTCTCCACTACAACAATAATGGTTAAGACACACTAATGGGCTTATATTTTAAGGTCATTTGTGTTATGTATCACTGTAGACCACCCCACCGACTTTAGGTCTTAATTTTTAAGGACATCTTGAAAGACAAGAACTTATGAGTAAAATTTGCCTTCCAGCATTTTGGAAGCTCAGTGAGAACACAGGGAGGAATTTTGTTTCTTGAAGATCAATACCATTAGCAAAATTTTAGGCAACACTGTTTTCCTGTTACCTCAACTAGACAACATCTTTGGGAAACAGAAAATACTGTGAAAAGGTAAGATTATAAAAAGAGCAAGGAAAACCCAGAGAGGTTTTCCAGATCATATTTAATTGCAAATAGTACAGCTGGTCCATTCACCCATCCTGAGGAAGGGAAGAGGATTCAAGAAAAGTCTCTAGGAAGTGCACTGATGGAGTCAGACAGTGTGGACCAACTAGACCAGTAGAGTTCCTAGGACTCTCTTTCCACAGTGTGTAGCAAGGGTGGGAAAAAAATCATGTTGTTCCCTTCCCTAGTGAGTGATCATATAAGGATCTCACCATAACTGCAGTTACAGGTAGAAGTTCTTGGAACACCTCCACACAAACCTCCACATTGTGCAGCTTTGTTATTTGTACACCTTTTAGAGAAGGGTGGGTGAGTTAAATATTTGTCTATACCATATATAATACATGTCCAGAGGTGGACCAAGATATTCACAGGAGACTCTGCTAATTTGGCAAACTATATTCCCTTATCCTCCCCAATTAATCTGCCTCTGCTGGTGATAAGGATTTAGGGCACCATCAGACTGATGGTCAGAATGGTGCCTTTTGGCTTTATAGTCTATGCATCTATAAAATAAGAGGGGTATTCATAGTGAGCATTTCACTAATTGTCTGACATGCCGACTCATCCTAAGCTTCCCAATGTCCACTTTCCAAAAGCAGATTAAAAGAAAATGGTTTCCCGGTTAATTCCCAAAAAGCTGAGGAATATTTAGGTTTATGCTTATATATTTAGCAAAAAAAAGTCACCACATTTTTCAGAGAATTGCATATTATAGCACTGACTTCCTGCAGACTTATGTTAAGGTTGCTCCATGCATTCTCACTCATGCCATTTTTGCTACCTTACTCTAAACTGTTCTCCATGCCAAAATACATTTTTAGGAAAAGCAGTTTTGTTGATCTGACAACACGTACATGAAAGCTATCCTTTGCCTTGTGCCAAGAACAAAAACTCTTAAGTTTCTGTTTTGCTGCTGAGCAGTTGGCTCTGGATTTGGCAAGTTATCTGCAACTTCAGCAGGATATAGACAGTAAATTATTTTCTTGTCCTTGTTTCTGTCTTACTACCTGTAATGCAGGAAATAACTGAAGAGAATAAAGCTTGTCCAAGACCACCTATTCTCCCTTGCACCTCCAACCTGGATTAAGTGTGCTCAATGTCCCAACAGTACACCATTCTAACTATCTGTTCAGATACTGCATTTTAATTGAAAAAAAACACATTTTAATAATGAAAACTGTTTATGCCATTTATCTGCTCAATCACTCCGTTAGCAAGCAGTTTCCTAAGACTTTTTTCCATGCTATAGACTCAAGTACATATGGTGATAACTGGGTGGAAAAGCAGCTCAAGTATATTTGGAAGAAATTGCTGGCATAATGGCAAGGGTTTCCAATAGTGGTATTCACTTTGATAGAGGGACTGTAGAAGAAAAGGGAGTTACTAAATAAGCAGTGAAGGAGAAATCAAGACACTGCTTTCTGTTGCTGGCTAGATCCTTGACACATGAATAAGAGATGAAATCACAAAACTAAGAAGAAATATGAGCTGTTAAAAACAAGTCTACATAAATAGTAAATCTTGTTTGACAGACTTAGTGAAATTTATTTAAGGGCTAATGCAGAGGACATGGTAGACTGAACAAGGCAGGAAATAACGTAATCCACATTCATGAAAAGACACCTGCTGCCTTGCAGCCTAGTAGGCTATTAAGTGAAGGTAGCAACAGCAACAATACTGAGCATATAACATTAAAATGTGAAACAGGAGTCGTAAGAGTATGGAATGGGTCATCATCTGGACCTGCACCACAGTATTGTTCAGCATTTGTATCATATAAGTCTGAGGAAAACAGCCTTCAGTTTCTACTGTATACTGACCTTTGCCTCTGGCCTTGAAGGGCTAAGTTGTTGTACCTGCTATTGAAGAAGTCATGGCATCTTAAAATAGAATTGAGAATAGATAGCCAACATATTTTTTTTTCCTGCTGTTGTCAGTGACCTACAAGATCCATTAATAATTGCTCACAAGTTTCTCCAGGCCCTTACTCACCAGTGTGGAAAGGCCAAGGACTGCTACTGCTGTAGCACAGCTGAAGAAAATTATTTCCACCCAGAGAAGAGGGCAGTGACCTGCTTTGCTCTTATACTAGCCAGCTGTCACCTGTGCAAAGCTTCCTTGATTAAGACCTCAGATCTGCTTCTATTAAAGGTAAGATTAAAGTGTAAAATTAAGAAGGGCTGCCAGATAAGTTCATTTTACTTTGAAGCTGGAGAATAGGATACCACCTAGCCACAACAACTGTTCAGGGCAGATTGAATATTGTCCATCTAAAATGTTATTTCCTACATTATTTCCATGTTCACCTTTCCTTATTTCCAGAATATTGTGTATTAGTGCTTGGTTTCTCCATGTCTGAAACAGTCCACAGAAACGTGCCAGCCACGGAGTCTACTCCCTGATGGCCCTCAACATCATGAAGGGCTCAAATCAAAAGAAAGCTCTGCTGTGACACCTGTGAGACTGATGCCATCTACCTACTCATGAGATGTAGAATTCCTGTTGTAATAAGGCATGGTTTTCCTCTTCAGATAAGCTGTTATGGCCACTGTTTTTAACTGCAGTAAACCAGAATTGGTATCTTTAAGGTCATATTAAACTCCCACTTCGGACTAGGCACAGTCTGGTACCTTTACTCAGTGAGTATGTAATATGCCAAAAACAAAGCTTCTCTTCAATTCCTACTCCCATGCTTGCACCAGACTGAACTGTACATAATATGAATAGTGGTTTCTATAAAGTGCCTGAGCTTTCAATGCTTCCTTGAAAATCAGCCCAGTAACACTAAACAGCAAGTATGACAGGAAGTAAATAAGTATGACCAAGCAGTAATTATTCAACCCAGGGCAGCATACATAGATTGAACTTGAAGAAAAATTTAAGCTTCCTTCTGTGGTTTGCAGCTCCCAGCTACAACAGTTACATGCCTGTGAGATGTGCCTCTGTGAAATGTGCCTTCAGGGGTATGTTTCTTTATCAAGTGGACCACTGCATCAGATGTCAACTGTTGACAAACCTGAACACAAGAAAGTAAGTTATATACTGGGCCTTGTCTGGCACAGCTGTGGAGCTATCTGGCAGTATTAGTTGTGGATATCAATGGATAAGGACACTAAAGTGAATGCAAAACACTGACAGAAAGCACAGTAATTACTCAGGGCCTGATCTACAGTAAGGACGCACTAGCTTTAGTGACAGTATTTCTCATGAAATTTCATTATTTCATGAGATTTCTTCCACATTAGGGTCCTGAGCCTGTTCCCAGATTCTACATGAACTGGAAACAGATGAAGTTGCCTGATGGTCTAGTACACAATTTGCCAGTTTAATGAGTTGGGTTTTTTTAATAGCTAATGCACTGCAGTGTGTTTTGGCCGAGTCCCTAAGACGTTTCAAAAGCCCAATTATATCTTACAAGGTCAGTAGGCACTTATTTTTAAGAGCCCACAATTCAGTAGATGCTTGGGTTCAATGTTCCCTGTAATGTTCTGATGTTTGTTATAAAAATTGCTACAGTGATTCATTTGCATGTATTTCTCCTTTGTTTGAAAGGGAGTGGCTATTTTAAGGGTTGTTAAGTGGAATATTCTAAGTGTGAACACTCTGAAAAGATAAATGGAAACATTTAATATTTATGCTGTGGTATTTTACTGTGTTTCAGTCACGTAAAATCAGATCACTATCCTACAGCTCGTTTTAAAAAGACAGCACTAAAAGTAATAAAATGTAGCAATAATTGACTTAACACAGGTGATGATTTAAAGATGAACAATTCAGAGGCACAATTCTAGCACACTTACAATGCTGAAAGTCTGCTGAAACAATGCTGAAAGAGAGGAATATGAAAGAAAAGACTCTTCTACCTTCAGGCAACTATTTTACGGTGTGCTTGCTTCAGCCATAGCTGCATCTGAAGTGATTTTGGGTTGCATTAACCTCTTGCTCCTGCTTCCCGTGCATCCTGAGGGTGTAGTTCATGTGTTCTGGTAGTGACACTAGTTTACAGAGTTCTCCTGTCTTGCTTCCCCCAGTATTATGCCTACACAACTGCTTGTGGGGTCACAGTACAAACCTAATAATTGATCCTTGTGCTAGCACGAAGGGACAGTGAAATACAGCACAAAACCTCGAATGGTCTTTGCTGCTGAAATCAGACTGTTGTCAAAATACAGCCTCCCAAGACTGCAGGAAAGATATTGATCTCAATTCCATGAGCAATAAAGCTATGGATATGAATATGCATATTTCACTAAATCAGAGTTGTACTTCATCCAGTAGCAGCTCAGGAACTGACTGGTACTGCTGTTCATGGGGTCCATGCACAGTGGCATAAGGAACCTACAACAGCAACCCAGAGTGATTATCACAGCTTCATGTTAGATGCCATTATCTCTGGTAGATACTTCTTCAAGCCTTGAACTATGAGACTGAACACACCAATTAAAATTTTCTTAGTGTCAACTAGTATAACTTTAATCTTCTTGCCCATATACAGATCTAGTCCCTTTTTGAATTTAAGTTTTCCATCCTTAAATTTCAAGGATGAGGATCCACTGTGCTAGATGGTCAAAGGGATTCTTTGTTAATAGTATTTTGGATCAGGCTCAGATACACTGATCAATGTATTTGTAAAGTTTACAATAACTGTTCAACTTCTGGCATAACTTGGGTCTCTGAATTCTGAAAAACTATTTGTATGCTTAGAGTTGAAGTTAACAGATATATTAATCATTTCCCTATAGGTTTTGAGGAGTGTAACGGAGCTATTTTTTCCTCCTACAAAACATTTGCCAAACTTTTTTGATTGACAATAAGTTTTTATAAGTGCAGACATTTGCAGACAATGTATGAACCAAAATTCACCATTTAATTGTTTCAAGTCATTCACCTACTTCTAACTGTGTCTAGTAGTATCCCATATTAGGGTTAAACCTTCATTCTCAGAGCTGAAACTTGGCTGCTAAATATAAACTTGAGCTTAATCCAAGCTCTTGCTTCAAAAATGTTAGTTTATACAGCTGACTCTGCTAAGTGGGGATGGAAAGTTGTTATTGCTGAAGAAGTTCCTTACTATTTTAAAGCAACTTTACCAGCTATTTCTTTGCTGTATCTCTCACTGTCACATTGCTAGTCATAGCTAAAAATACATGGAATATTTTTTCCTTTCTCCCCAGAGCAGTAGGTGAGAGCAGTGAAATGGTTAGGGGTTTTCACAGCTGACATTCTGTATGTCCATCCACATATTTGGCTAGGAACAAGGTTGGGTGAAGAAACATGGGCAAAAATAATCCATTAAGATTAAACTGAAGATAAAACAAACTCTTAACTTGCTAATAAAGGTTTATTAGAGCACTGAGAAGACTGTATGTCTCCCCAAAAGAGGGGGATGCACCCACATCACCTGATGTGACACTCAGTCATATGGTGGTAGTCATACGGCAGCCGTCATATGGCAGCAGCCTCCTCCACCAGGGTGCAACTTGATCTAGCCTTACTTGTCCTTTAGAGTTTGATCCAACTCCAGCTGTTAATACACAAATCTTCACCTGTGCTCGGTTATCCTTCCCATGGATTTCCAAAATGCAAAGAAAGCAAAGCTGAATTTAGCTGCCGGCTCAGGATTTCCTACTCTGTGAATATTCAGAAACACTTCCACACATTTTCTTCCACTCTATTCCCAAAATTGGTGAAGGAGGTATAACCAACTATCTTGCTGCATGTTAATAATGACCAAAAAGAGCTAGAAAGTTTTGGTCAATATTAATAATTATTAATATTAATACTTCCTCAAGTGGGACCTGCTTCTGTTAAGAGCTACAGCTCTACGTAACAGACTGTTGGCCTGGGTCTCATTGCAGAACTGGAATTTAATCTCCAGTTTTTCCAGACAAGAAGGTGCTTCCAAATGAGGTAATTTGATCTTGTGCTCTTCCTATTTAGTGTATTTGTCCATGACAGGCTCCCCTCTCCTTTGGAAGAAGCGGTGCTTTGGTCTCTTCTTGGTCTCAGTGACTATTTGCTTGTGTACTGAGGACAGACAATGCAGAGAAGCAGCTGAGAGGACAGAAGGCAAACCTACAGTGATTTCTGCAGCAATTTTGGCATCATTGTTGGTACCACTGGAACTATAGGTATGTAACTGTCCATAAAACCAGAAATCTGAATCTACTTTTCCATCAGAAAACCTACATCCCTTACTTTACAGCTACTAACATTTCATTGCTGATAATCTCTGCATCAAGTTCTGTTTATTTCCCCTTTTCTTCCTTAATTTAAAAAAAATTTAGATGAAAAACAGTGAGACTTTTACAAATTATTCTGGTAAAAATTCGTAAGTACCTTTAAATATTTCCTTCCATTTTATTCCCCCAGCAGGTTTCCTTGTGCTAATTATCTTTGTTCATTTGTTCTTCTTGGAGGTAAATAAAAAAGCTCATGTGACAATGCTGTTACAATCCAGAGTGTGCTTTGGCAAAATGAGATAGTTTATTTTACAAAAATGCTTGTGCATGGATCAACCAGCAAAACTGCTGTATTCACTTCAGTACATAAGTGTATTATTGGGACATGCAAAATTTAAAAGCCAAACTCAAAGATAGATATCATCAGGAAATTTCCTTAAGCCACAAAACCCACAATTAGAACTGTAATTACTTGTCATCCTAGTTTGAAAGTTTGAGTTGGTTTTAAAAGTAACAGGGTAAGAGCCAGAAAAGGCCAGAGCCTCAGTGTTGGAGTTTACACCATTTTCAGTACAAGAAATGCCACTCTTTTCTCTTCAGGGGCCAGATCCCAGAAAGTACAAAAAAAAAGAATGTTTCACTCTGCTCCCATTTAAGTCACAGGTAAGACTCCTCTCAACTTGGACGAAAGCATACTCAGGCCAGAGAGAAGCAGAGCAAAGTAGAAGTTAGTCTGGTCTCCATGGCAGCCTAATTAGGTAGAATTTGTTCCCCCTTTTTCCCACGTGAGGTACCTATTATTAGAAAATAGCCTTGTGCCCCTGATGAGAAAAGTAGCATTACTGTGTGTGGTAGTACAATAGAACATCCTGATCACATTGTCTATGGATAATTCACTGTATTTCTCCATTGTATGACTGACTGCATTTTTAAACAACCATTACTGCTAAAAAAAGTTTTCATCCCTGTTTCCTCCAACAGGAATTTCTCCTCCCTAGCTTCTTGCTCCTAGGTACCAGCTGACAAGATCAAAAGCTTAAGTACTCCTCTTCTGCTCTTTATGCTCCATAGTTCAGTACAAGTGGGAAATGACGACATTTGCTTTAATAAAGAACTACATTAAAGAGCTACAGATTTGTCTGGGAAGCTTTTTACCAACTTTGTACCCACTGCGAATTTATAGGACACAAAGCAATTCAACAGTAACTGGTGATTAGAGCTTAGGAGTTTTATTGTTCTATAAACTGTATAAATCCAATAAAGTTTATTCAATATTGCAAAATTGCAAAATGACCCTTTGGTTTTATCTGATAAGCTAAGTGATCTGTAAGCTAAACTGTTCACTAAAGTATTTCCCTAGTTACTCCTAAACTGTACCCATGGCACATCAGACAATGAATAAGCATTGTAATAAATTAAGGCAGTAGCATTAGTGCTCATTTTGTATCCCCATTCTTCAATAATGAAATTCAGTAAGAAAGTACTATTGTTCTATATTGTTCTCTACAGCTATAAAGCATCAACAAGCAAACCACCAATAAGCATGAAAATGAATTTACTGGGGTTGTATGCTAATCCAAATGTTTAAATGGCCAAGGAACCTCTTCTGTAATTGAAATCCCTGTGTTGGTGCCAGACTTCTACAGGTTTGTTCACATTTCATCTTGAGAGATTCTGCCTGTCATCCGGAACAGTGTAAATACTTTGTCTATCCTAACTGCAAAGAAAAGATAGCAAGGTTAAACTAGCCATTCTACTTTGCAGTAGGGTAGTTTGGGGTAGTCAGTGGTGCACATGAGCTGATGGATGGTAACTTCTCAGAACAAACTAAATCAATCACTTTGCAACTGTTTAACTGTGTCCTATATACTCAAGTTACCAGAAAGGAAGAATTCTCCTCCAAAGTCATAAGTGCTTCTAAGAAAATATGACTTTGCTGTTATTCACACAGCAGGTGCCAGAGATCCTAGGGATCTCTGGATCCAAGGAAAATTTGTTTTGGTGGGAAAGGTAAGTGTACCTATTTCTGAAACAGCTCTAGTAAGTACCTTTAAACAAGCTTCAGTTTATGGGAAATTGGTTTTTCAGCTACATATACAGGAACCAGGCTTTTCAAAGAGGAGAGTTTTGTAAACCAACAAGAATTATCACTCTTCCTTGAAGAGTAACAACTAGAGATTCTCATATACTTCCTACTGTGAAGGGAAGAGGCAAACTGGTTTACATGCCAGTCTTCCTGTTCCCTTTCACACTGAGCAATGTGAACTGTTTGTTTTCTGTACCTATCAATCACTTCCTCTTGCATTCACTAAAAATATACTGCTTTTGTCACCTGGTACTTACAACTTTCTTAATCAAATAAGAAAATGCTACCTTACTAGTCCAAGGCAGGAAATAGTTTGCATGACTGTATTTAGAGTGAAGCTGTTTCTGTGCCAGAAACCAGCAACTACATATTCACAATATAAGAAGGAAGTGAACAGTGAGAACTCATCTTCAGTCAAGCAGCAGGAATTCAAACACCTATTTTTTTTTTCCCTGGTAGCAGTAAACATCTCATTAGCTAATCCTAAAGCTCAACATGATCAACAGCTTTCTGTAAAACTGAATACATTTGATCAGCAGAAAAGTTAGTTTTGCTGCCTGATGGAAATTACTTTAAATAAATGCAGTCTATGCTTACAGGGGCACTTAAACTACTGGAATGAAACTTCAGCCCCTTTTTGCCGGGTTGCTATTTGAAATATCCTCTTTGGAAACTGAAATACAGCCAGTCAGCTGAGACTGCTTTTGCCAATTTGGACTTCCGATTTATAATTCATAGAAAATAAATACAAAACACTCCTCTAAACCACTCAGGGTGGGTACTTTTGTAGCAAGGAAAGGAATTTTGTATGGGGGAATTCCCCTTGTTTTGTAATGAGGGGAGGGAAGCTTTCTTATAATTGAGGCTGATTTCATAGTTTTGAACTTGTAAAATAATTAAATCCACCATCTGTATGTTTGGACCTATTTTTAGTAACTCTTAACTGGAAATACAGCTGAAATACAGCAGCTGATAGGGCAGGGAGATAGTGGAAGTGCACCCAGGGGCATGCAGTACAGCATGTTCTGTTTAGGCTTGGTACTGAACCCTGCATAGAAATCAAACTGAAAACCAAAAAAAAAACCATGTAAAGTGAAAAGGACATTTTTCAGTCATTTTTGGAACCAAAAAATCCCATCTAGAAAAAACAGATTACTGAAATCAGGTAGAAATATTGTGGGAGACAATTTTATAAACCTGTGGAAGCTTGCAGGACTGCTCTGTCCCAAGAACTTTCCAGACAAATAATGCAGTAGAGGAAGAGCTAAAATGAGTTAATAGGTAGGAACTCCTTTAAGTTTATCTAACGAGATTTTTGGGACGGAAGGAACTCACACTTCGAATAAAAGGGTTCTGCAAAGCAGACACAAGCTTGAAGAGAAAACTTTGATGAAATTTACATTTTGCTTACTGAGAAAAGGATGAAGTTTAATTTAAATAAATGAGCATTCAGAGCAAGAGGGACACCCCCCCTCCTTATCCAAGGATTCTTACCCTACGATTCTTACCCTTACCTGTACCATAAATGACAACCTATAATTTATGTCTCTCAATGACTTAAAGACAGTTTTAACTTTTTCCTAGTGTATATTTCTCCCAAGTATGAGTAAAATGTTCAGGAGAACACAGAAAATATTAGCATCTTTTCATGGCACAGGATTCTGAATATGCTAGATCTCAGGCAATTAGTCCATCTGATTAGCTTCCTTACAAAGTTTATTTTTAAATTTGTTCCAGGAAAGTTATGTATTTCCAAGCAAAATTATCACTAATGTGCTTAATCAACAGTTTTGATGCAGTTGGATAAAACTTCCCCTAACAGATATTCAGGGATTCCTTTTTTCTTAAGAGTATTCATTTCCTTACAATTGTAAGGCCTACAAATGAACCAAGTCTCTTATCGAGATTTGGCATATATTTTAGATGGAGCCCTTTGAAGATAACTATTTTGTTTAGATAGAACCTAAGAGAATTTAATGTCACTTCAAAAGTATCCTCAGGAACTATTCGGGTCCACTGTTCCTTGCAAGGAGCATCACTGCAAGGATATTAGTGTATTTAGTTGTGAAACACAGTAAAAAAATGTAGCCTTTATTATTAAATGGCACAGCTTGGATTAAACAAACAAGCAATGAGCAACAATCTCGAATTTGTAATGAAAGATCAAAAAAGACTGAGTGATAGATAAGAGGTTAGAGGTAGGTAAGAAACAAGTTATGTCTTTATCATTTCCGAAAAAAGATCCTTTCTACACAAAATGTACAGGACTGTACCACAGGTCCTCAACTGATGAATCTGATGAAACAGAGATGATATTATCTAATGATAGATATTTTCATGGCTCTAGATTTAAGGAAAGCACACTGATTAGTCCTATGACATTTGCTTTGGGCAGCCAGGTGTTGTTTATTCAAATGTAACAGGAGTTGCCTAAACTGCTTTACTAATGTGTCTCCAGGACATTAGCATTCTACTGAAGTCATTAAGATGAACTTCCTATTTTTAGCAGTCCAGAAAGCATATTCTGCCAGAATCACCTTAACATTCAAGCAGCAAGCAGTTAGGGGAGCTGAAATTGCATTTGTAAAATCTAAAGCCTGACAGTTCAAATGTCAGATGTTTATAGTGACATGCTGATGATTTTGACAAGTCCTCTCAATCTCCCATACATAATTTTTGCTTTCACGATGGAAATGTGCAATACTTACTCAGACTCAGAAATAACACCAGCTAAAAAAGGGGCCAAATGAGACAAGTTTCCAGTCCAAAAGCAGCTTAAAAATGAGCAATGAATGATTAAATAAACGAACCAAAAATTAGAATAGAGCCACTAGTGTACAAGGAATGTAAACATGAAGTATATTTTTAAACTTTTTCCATCCCCAGAATGGTGCAACACCTTAAATAAGGCAAATGTTTGCTCTGGAACCGAAACTGAGGTTTGTAAGCTTGTTCTTTTCAATTGATGTATAAATGCATCTATATTGACAAAGTTCTGTTAGTCTAATCCACTCAGTAAACCAGTAATGATCCATTAATATCTGATTTATGGAGTTATAATATATTCCTAGGTGTACACATGGATACACGTTTCCATTTTGTATGTACCTACAAAAATATACATATTCAAGTTCCCATTTCACAAAGATAGGACTAGTTAGCCTAGTAACTACACTTAAGTAGAAATCTGTGACAGGAAAACACATTCTCAACTCCTCTGACAAATGTATCACCTCTGAGGTTAAACAAAAAGTCAGGTTATTCAAGTGTACCCTAATCTTTTGGATTGTCAGCTATTTAGATCAAAGATTTCTCTTTTTGTTTGTGCAGTTGGGAACCCAACAAGGCTTACAATCTCAATTGAGGTTTTTAGATATGAAACTAATACAAAAATATTTCCACTACTTCTAATACCAGTACTTAGCAGGAGATGTTAGTGTAATAATTGTAAAATAGAGGTTTAGTCCTGAGCAATTTTCTTTTTGTTTGTATATAACAGAGATAACATTCAGGCTTTGATATATAGTGTCATATGCAAGTAAAAGGCAGCAATTTTAAATGGAAATGCTATATATTTAAATATTTTTATTTTTATTCTTGTAATCAGTTAGGGAAAACAATAGAAGTCTCCTTCTGAAGTACCTGTTTCAAGAGACAAAATCTTCTCCTGGAAACTTCCTCCTCATTTTCAAGATTGTTATACAGTTCCTTCCACCTCTAGAAATATCACTAATTACATATTTCAGTCACTAAAATGCACAATCACCCTGAAGAGATGTGTAGCCATACAGACTGCTAATAGTCAATACAGCAATTAGACTGCTATCCAATCCATACATCTATTCTACATATATATGCACTCTAACATTTTTATTTAAATGTCATCATTTCCTTGAAAGCTACATATTTTGTACATTTCATGAGAATGTATTCTCCCTCAGAATTGTTTAGTAGTAATTTGTATAGTTGTAATATCCCATCTTGCCCCCCCCCCCCCCCCCAACTGCAGATGGGGAGAACAACAGCCATATTAGGTCAAATAATAGGTTCATCGAGCCCAATAACCTTGGAAGAGTATAACAATAGGGCTGCATGTAGACAGATCCCTGAAGAATGTTCTCCAACACCAAGGAATTTGCAAGACTTAATAAGTGTTGGACTTTATGATCTTAAGGGTCTTTTCCAACCTAAATGATTCTATGATTCTTTACCAAAAGTACATGGGACTCCCTTTCCACCCATGTAACAAAAACTTAAGGTAATTTGCATTGCCTCCCACTTGCTGCAGGAAAACAGCATGCACCAAGACCACTGCCACTACTTAGCTGGAGTGTGGTAGCCATAAGAGATTAAGTACCTGGGTCTGAGGTTACCCTTGTACTTGGGGTATAAAGCATGGGGCTTGAGAAACAGCATAAGGACTGAAGGTATAACTTACCCTGTAGAACCACCACATAACATCAGATCTTGCTCTTAGGTAAAATGAAACAGCTTCTTTGAAGTCACATATAGGCTAGTTTCTTAAAGAACTGAAGCTTACGCATCTATGCACTTACATATTTATGTATGATCACTTGTGCATCTTTCAGTCTCAAAAATTTTTAATCCAGTGGACAATTTCACATAGTGAAACTTATTAATAGTATTACAT
This sequence comes from Mycteria americana, assembly GCF_035582795.1. Classification (NCBI taxonomy): domain Eukaryota; kingdom Metazoa; phylum Chordata; class Aves; order Ciconiiformes; family Ciconiidae; genus Mycteria; species Mycteria americana. Next base: position 39,453,684 of record NC_134372.1, read on the forward strand.
TTCTGTCAACTTATTAATAGTATTACATTTCTGTCAACTTATTAATAGTATTACATTTCTGTAGCAACCCTGCAAATTAGGAGACCTGTGTCCAACAGAAGAAAAAACATGCAACCCCTGGACAGCAGACTGTTCAGTCACCATGTATATGGCTTCAGATCAGCTATAGCACATACTGTGTGTAACTCAGCCAGCTGGTCAAAGACAGACAAATGGAAAACATGGGACAGCTGAGTGTACTGCAATGAAAAGCTAGTGAAGGGTAGCAGAGAACCCTGGGAAACATGGGAAGGATCTAGGGAATTGCAGTGAAGGTTATGGGAGATGTGGGAGAGCTGGAGATGATATGGTGAGATGAGGAGGCTTTGCGTTTACAAACTGATGCCTTTTTGGCCTCCTCAACTGCAGTTCAGCACATGCACTGCAGGTTTCATGAAAATAGATACCAGAAAAGTAGAGAAAGGACAGAAAATAACCTCCATTGTTTTTTAGATATAGAAGAACCCTGAGGAGGAGAGATTTATGAGCAACTACAAACACAGAAGACATTTCAGTTAGAATTTACTCTTTTCAGCACTAAATAATCCCTAGTCTAGATTTCTCTCCCATGTAGATTTTCTGATGTTTAATAAGTACACACTGCAGCTGCACCTTTTCTAAGTGTACATTCAGCTCTTCCTGTGTCATTTCCCTACCATGTAATATGGATTCATATCAAGTTTCAGCCTTCTGTAATTCACTTCAAAATCCATCAACCACAGGAAGCAAATCCTTAGACAGTCAAGTTACATTAATGTCTTCCAGGGAGAGTGGCACTACTTGTTTCTCTTGAAGACCTTTTACATGATCTGCATTACTTTTTACTCAGTCTAATATTGTCTTTCAAGTACAAGGTACATTTATTACCATCTCGTCTGCGCATCTTGTGCCTGGGAAGGGGAACGTTTTGCACATACCTAATTTGTCTGAAGACAAAGAGCATTCACTATTGATTTCAATGAAAAAAATTACATTCATGATGTGCATCCTAAAGCTGTAGTTTCACAGTCATTTTAGATTTCAATAAAATTGCATTGTCACTGAAAGAACAGATCTTCCAAACATCTCCCTTTTCTTGTGCAGAGCAGGCATTCACAGACAGTCAGGGAACAAGATTAGCAACAGTATTTGTCAGTCTGCTTCAGGGAAAGGATCTTTTCCATCTAGACTTGAACTTTCTCTTTTTCCTGAAGCCTGACAGTCTCTCTAACAGTCAGACATCCCACCTTTTGACTGCTTCCCATCACCTACTTGCCTTAGTAGGCAGAGCCAACTGTTTCAAGCATCCAGATAGGGCCCACATACCCTAATTGGGTTCCTCACGCTATTTTCTTGCAAATACTGCCAACTTAAACAGTTCCTATTCTCAGCTGCACCCACATTGCTTCTTCCACTGTGCCAGCACAACTGATGTGCCAAATGTGTGGTGAAAAAGATCAGGGAACCAATCCATCTTAAAATAATGTCAAAAATAAATGCTTAAGTGTTTTAGATGGTCACAGTTTATTCCAAAGGAGTCCTTCACTGCTGTCCACATAAGGTGGTGACAAATAACAGGGGTTTTAAAAGATGAAATATTTCCCTAGATTAAGTATGACGAGTGAGTTGGTAGCTCCACGTGCACTGAGTGAATATCACACATGGGATTAGAGCTCAGAAATTCTTGGATAAAAGGATTAGTAAAAAGCCCATATTTAGTAACCAAAGCAGAAGTAGAAGGAGTAAGAGCGTACAAGAATAGTAATAAAAAGGAATGCAGTAAAGTGAAACAGTAAAGTCAATAAGATACCTTGCACTTTGAGGCTGGGAACACATTTTCATTCTGTGCCTGGCACAGTGGGAATCCTGGATCATAGTTGGGGTCCTAACTGGTACAATACAAACGGAAATGGCATAGGTATAAAGACTGACTCCTCCCCATACATTCTCAAAAATAGCACATCCTCAATAGAAAAAAAGTCACCTTTTTGGGAAAAAAAACAAAAACATTTTGAAACACCCTCAGGCAAAGTATTAATTTCACAATACTTAATTAATTTCACAACCTAACTGGTAAAATCAGTCCTTTCCTTTGTTCAAGCCACTGAGCTTTTTAGTTTGGAATTCAACTGAAGAAGCCCTGAGAAGCAGACACTGCTATGGGGAATACTCCAAATGCCTTGCAGGAACAATAATCATGTAAATATTGCATGCAAAGCACCAGAGGAGGGGCAGAATTACTATGGTTATTGAAGTAAAGTCTTGTGGCCACAAGAACTGCCCATGCAAGCAATCCATAAAATAGATCATTGATATCTTTGCATATCATATGCATGACAGTTGAATGCAAAAAAAAAAAAATCAAATTCTCTACATTTTGTGCTTTCAAATGTTTACATACAAGTCATGGCACCACTGCTACAGGAACTGAAAGCTGAATTCACTTGTGCATTCGAATTTAGAAAAAATCCTGTTTCAAAGATTAAGGAAAAGCCTGCATCTCTGCTTGAAGTTAGCAACTGAAGTGTCTCTAAAACTTGGTGATCAATTAGCTTAAGCAGACTCTTTTTGCAATAAAAAGAGCAACCTCACAGACAATACTGTTAGCAAACCCCGAGCAGGAAAAACTGCCCTTATTCCTTTTCTTTGTCCTGTCCTTTGGCCAAGTACATATAGAGCACACATTTAAAAAGGAAAGCTAAATTGGGAAGGCATTGAAAAATGTAACTGTGAGATTCCCTTCCCTGCTGGCCAGGGCTCCCTGTCACTCACAGAAAGGGCACCAGAACTGCCAAAAAACAGAGGCAAGATGACAACCAAGGGTGAGGCTAGTTCAAACCTTGCCCTTCAATTCCCTCCATTTGCCGAAACATCTTCATGGAGGCAGCATTACTGTGTCACAGCAACCTTGCTACACACAAATAGCCTCCTTGAGAGGGAAAACTAGAAAGAATGGCAGAAACCAGCCTTTGGTGAGGTGGGATTTTAACAATTGGGTGTATCAAATTTATGCATCAACCTACTGCCTTGGCGTACCTGGTGCTCCTGAGGGGTCCTGTGCCATCGGAAGAGCTGCCAGCTGCCTCAGCCTGGGTGCATCCACGTCAGACAGCACCCTCCTCAGCCCACGGAGGCAGCCGCCCCAGGCCAGCCCTGCAGCACCAAGACGGCTGCCTCACTGTCAGTTGCCACAGCCTCCTGAGAGCTAGGTGCTGGTGGGAAAAACAGCCTCCTCATGAGGCAGATCCACAGCGAGAAGAGAGGTCCGAGGCCACGGCAGAAAGTCAGTCAGCAGGTGAGGGTGCCCATGAACAGGCCCATAGCAGGCACAGCCATGGCTGAGCTGGAGACCACCACTAGCACCTCACAACTTAGGGGAAGCTGATAGCCCACACTTGAGCTTAAATGGAGCCCCAGGGCCTGTGGGCAGGGTGTGGGTGGGGCTTCCAGGTGAAGGCTGGTCACAGCCATTAAGGCCTCAGGGTGCTGAGAGCTGTCTCGCTGGTGGTGGGGTCACAGGCTTCAGCCATGCCAGAGTGGGGTGCTGAGGGGAAGATGGCTGCCTGGTCCAGCCAGGAGGGGGTGGTCACAGGCTGTGGCATCAGCCACCCCATAGCGGGGAACTGGCAGGGAGAATGGCCACCTCACCTCACTGAGGGTGATGGCAGGCCTTGGTGCTGGCCTGCCCCAGTGAGCCCTGCATGGCCACAGGCAGGGTGCAGGGTAGGGAGAGGTGACAGCCATTTTCCTCCCCACTGACACCACTTGGCTGTTGTCTGTGGCCCAGTGCATCCTTCAGCCCCTCTTCCTTCAGGGCACAGAGATGAGGAAAGCAGCCCATGGCCAGGCAGTGGTGGCCATCCCTCCGCCCAGATCAACTGCCTGTGGCCATCCCCTCAGGGGTGTTGAGCCTGGGAGGACTTCCAGCACCACAGCAGCTGAGCTGCATTGCCAGTTAATACTCAGGTATTAAGGCTTTGTAAGCTATTCCATGGGATTTCTGGTGAGCAGCTTCAATCTAAGAGTCCTGAAGGGAAGGAAATACCAGCAATAAAAAAGTAAGCAGTCAAATGCAAATAATCAGACATCAAATTACAGGTTTATGGATCCCCAGTGTAAAATCAGATTTACCCGATTGCTTTTCTTACCAATGCAGCTGGTTTTCTGTTCACAATAGGATTAACAGGAAAGAAACAATAACTGCTTAAATGTGAAGGTTCAAAACTGAGTAAACTTTAAACTGGAATCATCAAAAGCCCCAACTCACCCATTGCATTTTATAAATAGCAGTTTAAGTTTGTTATTTGGGATTTGTTATTCAAATGGGAAAGGAAGAAGGAATTTAAAAATCAATGTAAATGGGCAGATGAAAAATGTAAAGATAGTATATTGAAAATGTTATATGAGCCTTAATTAAAAAAAAAGCCATCCCCTCAAAATACCTTCATCTATTTACTTCGTGATGCAAGTGTGCAGTAATAGCAACAAATGATTTAATCCACTCTAAAATTTCCCAAACCAAGTCAAAGAGGTTACCCGCATCTTTTAGTCATTAGGACAGAGAGATATTGTTTTGTTGACCCATTTACAAAATAAAAAGATTAATTTTGTTTTAGATTTTAGGACAAAGATGGGGATAACAAGGAAGGGCTGGCTAATGTCATCAGGCTCTGCTAGTACAGGATCAGACCTCCAAAGGGTATGACAGAAGCCAGTTAAGCTGCCCACAATTTGTGCCTCAGCTTTTCTACCTGTTGGCTCTGGATTCCCCCCACGTAGGTGGGAGTTCCCCCTCTGAGTCACAGGGTAGCCTGGCAGCCTTCTTAATTTCATCCCACCCACAGCTCCTCTCAAAGTGAGCACTCCCTGATCAGCCTCCTTTACCAAGCACAGATATTACAGTTTTTCTGTCAACATACTGTGCTTTCGTGGGTGTAAGGCCTTGCACAGGAAATGCTCTAGCATGTGTCTGCTTGCAAGTCAGCAGTTCTTGCAAGGCCCTTACAGATTGTGTAGACTTATGGACTGTAGCCATGGTTAAACTTCCCATGCTGTGGAGGAAAGGAATAAACATTAAAATATTCTAGGTTATTAACTTCAAAAGATGGTTCCTAATATCCACATACAAGAGCTTAGTGGCTCTGGCTGGGAATGCGTCTCAGTGAAAAGTAGCATTTTGTACTTTATGCTTCTCTATGCGGCGCACTGGGTGGCCTCATTTCAGACCACATCTCTTCATCCCCAGGAGCTGGTGAAATCAACAGAATGCTATTGCCAGCGTAGTAGAGATGACAGAAACTAAGGAGCTGCAGGACTGTGACAGAGGCAGCTGGGTACAGTGCAGAGACTGCACTGTCCTTACTCAGCAGCGATATAGGAGCTTGTAATCTCTAGAGTCCTCCTTACACCACCTTTAACCAACAGCCATTGGTTGTTGGTGTAATAAAACATCAGTCAAATGTTTGGATGCTCCAAGTCTTTGGTCAAGATGCTTCTAAGCGGTATTCCAGAAATAGCACTAGCTTTTATTTACTCTGTAGCAGTCCACATTAATTTTCAAAGTGCCATTATATAACAGCAATTAATTACATTATTTCTTCATTACTAGCTGTGAGCATAGACTGTTTCCACAATGTGCTGAAATGTATTTCTGAAGCTCTTCTCAGTAGCTCTGAAGCGAAGATAAATGAGGACAAGCAGAGTGCCTAGATTAACAACAAATGATAAATCCAGGCCCCTTCATTGAAGCCAAATTAAATAGTCTGTTGTAGGTCTTGACCTAATTCCAGCTACTCGTTATTTTTCTTGTACTTTTCCATTGAACAGATTTTTTAAAATCTCTGGGTCTGCCATGTGAATAGGCTATATGCTTCCTTTAGACATATGTATGTTCAGAAATTATTCTTGCAAGCTATAGATAATTTCACATGGCCTCAAATATTGCCACTAATTTGGCTGGAACTAGAATTTAATTCTCTATCTAAAGAGAAAAACTCATGTTGTTAAGAACAGTGTTTTATTTACTTTGTTTTAAATACTACAAGCTATATCTGCTTGCAAACAACTCCAAATGTTAATGTCAGGACATGATTCTTAGTTTTAATCTTAAAAAACTTCTTTCTTTGCTTCCTTTCTTTTTTAACTTTTCTTTGGTTATTCCTAGATTTCAGTATACTAATGTGTCCAGAAGAAGTGTGTAAGCTAGTGGTCAGTGCATTGTATACTATGCTAACATATATACTATATACTGTACTATACTATTTCACTGGAATTGTACTGCCTTTCAAGCAGTTGTGAATAGCAGCCAACACTGTATTGAATTACTTAGAAGAATTTAATTCATTTAATCTGGTCTGGTTTTGCAGCCTTAAAATATTTTTAATTTCTTTTTTTAGAGCTCTCTCATATCTCTCTACATCTTTCCTGTAATAACTGATCTCACTGTCCCTAGGATTCAGTCTCCTGTGTTAGAAAAGACTCCTGTGTCTCCTATCTCATGGATTCAAAAGCAACCCTAAACTACACTGACCTATTTTACCACTGTATCACTGTCAGAGAGGAGATTTGCCAGATGTCTGAGATGTTTCATTATTCCCTCAAGGAATCTGACCTATCCTAGAACAAAACTGAGATTGCACAGGAAGGACCAAATTCTGATTTCAGGGACAACGAATTTACAGGACAAATTCAGTCAGAGTCTTGGAAATTAATTTGTATTCATACTAGTGCAGCTGGGGTCAGAATCTGGCTAAAGATCTACTCTCAAACTAGAAGTTTTGCCAGCTGGTTACTAAACTGGGTGCTAAACTGAGTCCCTGTGTGTTAAGCTCCTATGCTCCTATGCTGAAATTGCTTTTGGCCCAGGTGGGCTCCAGATATGTGTGTTCCTGAAGGCTTTCATGACATATCTAGTACATTTGCTGAGGAAAAACTTGTTATTCAAAAGTAGTGTCAGTTCTGCTCCTCCAGAGGCAAAATTCCAACCATGAGAGGGCATAATCATGGAAGTAAATAGGTCCACACATATGCTTGTTAAGTCACTTAACAATACAGTTCTAAAAAAGCCTAGAATACCTGCACTATTTTTGCATGTTCTTTGGGCTTAGGTTAGGGTCCTCCAGGATCCTCCCTCTTCTTCCCTCAGCCCCGATTATCTTCTCCTCCATATCACAGTTTATTTATTTCTCTTGTGTAGCCCATATCTTTTGTTTTTGACTGGTCCCCCAGCTGATTTTATTATGTTCACAAGGAATTCTGTTCTCTTCTTTGGCCCTGATGAAGCTTCCAGTCATCCCTGACCATCACAGGCCTGTGGCCCTTGCAAGCACGCACTGTCACCTGATTGCTCTCTTTGCTCTGCTTTCCTGTGTATGCTGACTCCACACGTGCTGAGCAGCTCAGCAATAAAACAATTCTACAGCTGGAGCCAGGATACAAAGGAGTTTCAAAATGTCATGCTATAACTTACTGCTCTGTTGTTTTTCAATATTATTTCCTCAGTTCATCTCAAAAAAAGAATGATGCATACAGAAAGAAGAGAAAGTACATTTTTAATCCTCCCTACCATCTGTAAGATTCTAAGGGTATATAACTTTTTTTACTGATCTGAGTTAATAAGAGAAGATATACAGATAAGGTAGTCCTAAGGCCTATACTCAGTATTGTAAACACCAGCATTGACTATCATGACTTCCTGCTGTGAAAAATATTTTGTATTAGACTTTTTAAAACAGGAATTAAACTGGCTGCATATTTTGGGTATGTGCAAGGGTACATTAAGAACTGTATCTGCGTAACTGCAAACAGCCGTCTCTGTGTCTCAAACTGCCATCCAGAGGTTACGTTTTAGAACTTTCTACTGATTCATGACAGAGATAATTGAAATATGTACCTATTCTGATTAAACCCAAACCATACCAGAAAAAGCCCATTTGGTGGCCTCTGTACTGCAGTTCCTTTTTCCAAAAACAATGTTGCAGTTGACAAACAGGAACGTATATTGAACTGCTTTGGTAGGATGGGCAGTGACAGGACAGGCTTGAAGGCAGAATAACCTGATCTTTCTCCGACATGGCATCTCTAGCAAAGCTTTTAGCATAGGGGCTGACAACAAAGGAAGCTTACCCTGATTCTTCTTCTGTCATACAAGTTATTAATCTGACACCAAATACAACTTACCCATCTAATCTAAAGAAAAACAAAAAATCAGTTCATAGGTATCAGCACATTTTTAGGCACGCTTACAGTTAATAATTTTACAAGGTATTAATTGGATTTCCAGGACTGGAAATAAATATGATCACATCAGAGTTAGTAGGTCCAGAGCCCAAACAGAACAAACAGAAACTGTAACCTCTAAGTATTCCCTATGGAAAAATTTGGGGTGTCTTAATTTGACATGTCAGTATTGAAAGGAAAAATCCTCTGACTTATGACAGCAATGAATGCATAGTCCATAGTCATAAGGTCTGGAAAATCTGTCCACTGCTCGAGGGGAAAGGAGACAGTGAAATCACATACACTGTGAAGATCCATACAAATTAGATAAGCAAATTCTTATTTTTAGCATTTGCCCAACAGCAAAGACAAGGGAACAGCACATAAACAACTCAGAAGGGAACAAGTAACCTAGGCTAATCCAGGGTACATTGAAACAGTCAAGTTTCAGATACAGGGTGTTCTCATATAACTGAAGAATATGTAACTCATATAATTGAAGAAAAATTGTAATAGGCAATCAAATAGGGAAGAAAAAACACATATTTCTGTCCCTACCTTGCCACTCCAGAAGTGATCTTGCAAAATGCCAAGTGTCTTTTGCTCAAAACTGAGGGCCAGAGCAAATCAAAGACTTCACTTGCCCAGATTTATGAGAGTATCTTGGCATGTAACTCTCATTAAACTCCCACAGAAGTCAAATGGGTTTTAGGAAGATGAATCTCTGAGGATCCAGGCCTTTGGTACCTAAAATAAAATGTGAGCTTAATTTGAAACCCAGCACCAAAACAGTGATTCTGAAATTTTTTTAACCATCTGGAGATGGCTGACATTTTTAGTTACAATTTTCCCTGCTTTTCTGATAGGGACATAAAGATAGAACAACTCTGTAGCACAGAGAATATGGAAATCAGTCTTGAGCTCTTTCACTCTGACATATTTTAAGCAAAAAGGATGAATAACACACATTTCCATACCTCCTTCCTGAGCAACTGCCTTTACCAGAAAAGGAGATACCACCAATACATTTCCTCAAGGAACCTCTCAAGATAAAAACAGAAGACCTGCTCTGTTCTGTGTGTGAACAGGCAGAAGTGGTATTCGGAAGAGGAATCAGAGCTGTGGAATGGAGAGAAGATCCTCCCTGACTGCAGAGAATAAAATTGTTTGCAACGCAGAGGGTAAGATCCAGCTTGTCTCTGCTACTTCCCTAGAAAATAGCACACAGCTTCCTGCTCAGCATGCGACTCTCCAGATCCCTTCTGCTTGCTCTTCCAGATTCTCCTGTAGCACTGGATTATGAAGTCTACTCCTGAGATCAAGCGCCTAAACTTTAGGAATAGATCTGTTACTGAATCTGGCCTTGAAAGGCAGTCATAATTCCACACAGGTTGAAGCTCTTGTGGAATATCTGATAAAGTAGTATCAATTGATAACTTGCTCACGTTTGCATAAGACTTCATAATGAGCTGGGTAAGTCTCGGTAGAAATAAGCAGTGTCTCAGGTTGTATTATAACCCCACCATTTCTACTGTTACTGGTTGGCAGATGTCAGACAGAAGGGGGGTTGTCCAAGCAAAGCTAACGTTTCTTTGATCACTCATGTACTAAACCCATAATGCTACATATATGTAAAACTCAAGGGACAGAGATCTCAATGAATCATTCCCTGTCCCAGATAGCGTATAATTGCAGTTTATATTCTGCAATATATAGGAGAATATAGGATATATCTCCAAGAAAGAGGAGAATATAGGATATATTCTCGTAGGAGCTTATCTTGTTTAAAATAGCTAAAATATGATCAGGGATGGTTCATGCTATAAACCAAACTAAATTGTAATCCTCTCCACTGATTTAATTTTGTTTGTAAGTTAGGACAGCAATTAAAGATGCCATTAGCCTACTCATGAGTATGTTTCCATCCTCCATGTGACTCTTACTTGAGCATCTGTGTTGGTGAGCAATCCTGTGATTAAATTCATGATCTCTGTAAAGACAATCTCCTAATTTCTGCTTGCTTATTTTCTCTGAAAAATTATGTTTGTCTGTAACCTGAAGACCATGCAATTAAGCGTATGTAGCTTAAAGTGAAGCCACTTTTTCAAAATGCTATAAATGGTACCTATTAAATGATGTTCTCAGTTCAAGACAAAGATTTTTGTTAGGATGGGCCAAAGAGATTTTCAAAATGTTATTGCTTCAGGCTCTTTAGGACAAAAGGAAATGCTTTGTATATCTGCATTGTGAGAAATCTGAACAATAGTAGCCAAACTGAGCATTAAAAACATTTTCCAGAGCAGAATCTCCTGGAATAGGATCTGTTCTTTATATCAGTGTGCAGCAGTATACCCACACACTGCTTGTAAAAAAAAATCAAAGGAAAGTCTTAGTACTTTACTTGGAACAGATCAACAAATGACACCTCTGGAAAAGACTGAAGTGTTTACTAGTTTTTTTCATCACCCTTTTAAAGAAGATCAGTTGCAATACCATGGGCCTAACATAATTAGTACCAGTGAGGGAGGAATAAGATCTTAATCTAGAAGAGGAAAAATACGGATTAGGGAGTTTTCATATCAGCTGGGTCTGATGAACTTCGTCATCCTAGGATATTTAAAGAAGTAACTGAAGCAGTTCCGCAACTCATAGTAGTTCTCTTTAAAAACTGGTACACAAGGGTACCGAGTGAAAAAAGAAAAAGAAACGTAGTTCCTATTTTAAGAAAAAGTGAAGCAGCTAGCAGCTGAGGAATTATAAATCACACCTCTTAATTAAAATTCCTGGAAAAATACTGAAATATTTTCAAACACATCATATATAAGGACACGGGAAAACCCAAAGATTCACAGACATCATAGATTTATTGAGAACAAATTCTGTCAAGACAATCTAATTTCCTTCTGTCAAAGGTAACTGGCCCTGTGAATGGAGAAGCAGCAGTGGGAGTCAAATGTCTTGGCTCCAGTAAAGCTTTGGCCATTGTCTCATATAAGGAAGTGTCCTCTAGGTGAAGCTGCTGTAGGATGGGTGCAGGACTGTTTGGAAACTATATTGAGATTGCAATCTTCAATGATTCCTAGTAAAAACTGAAGGGCTGATCATGCTGGCTTCTGCAGCAGTCTGTTCCAGACAAGTACTGCTCACTGTTCTCAGTAGTGACTTGGAAGACGAAATAGAGACGCTGCTTATTAAATTTGCAAATGCTAGCAAGCTGGGAGAGACTGCAAGTGCGTAGTATAAATTTGGAAAGCAGTCTGAAAAGAAATGCAGGTCAATAGGAATAAGTGCTGTACTGTTCCAAACAGAAATAGTCAACTGCAAAAATAAAAGATGGTGAATAAATGATAAGGCAACACTAATGCTGAACCTGGGAGTCTCAGTGACTCACAAGCTGGACATAAGTCAATACTGTTAATGCAGTCACAAAAAATGGAAGATAGCATGCTGAGAGATTTAAATGAAAGTGTAGTCTAGAACTGTCCTGGTTTCAGCTGAGAGTTAATTTTCTTTATAGTGGCTGGTATGGGGCTATGTTTTGGATTTGTGCTGAAAACAGTGTTGATAATACAGGGATGTTTTAGTTGTTTCTGCACTAGTCAAGAACTTTTCAGCTTCCCGTGCTCTGCCAGGTGCAGAAGAAGCTGGGAGGGGACACAGCCAGGATAGTTGATCCAAACTGACCAAAGGGCTATTCCATACCACATGACGTCATGCTCAGCATATAAAGCTGGGGAAGAAGAAGGAAGGGGGGACATTTGGAGCGATGGCGTTTGTCTTCCCAAGGAACCATTACGCATGATGGAGCCCTGCTTTCCTGGAGATGGCTGAACACCTGCCTGACCATGGGAAGGAGTGAATGAATTCCTTGCTTTGCTTCGCTTGCGTGTGCGGCTTTTGCTTTACCTGTTAAACTGTCTTTATCTCAACCCTTGAGTTTTCTTACTTTTGCTCTTCCAATTCTCTCCCCCTTCCTACCAGGGGGGAGTGAGCAAGCAGCTGCGTGGTGCTTAGCTGCCAGCTGGGGCTAAACCACAACAAGAACACATATGTGAAGTAACCTTTTACTCTACTTTACAATGGTGCAACTTTGGCTGGAATACATTTTGGGTCCCACTTTTGGGGGCCATTCTTCAAGAAAGCTGTTGCTGAGATTACGAAAATTCAGAGGAGGGCTACATGAGGGATCTTTTAATTTCTATGCAAGAATGAACAAAATGGGATTGTACTGCTTAAAGCATTGAATACTGGGAAAGCAGTGAAATCCTGCCCAGGATGGACAGGAAAAGAAACAAAAGCCTAAATAGCAGCAAAAAAAAAAAGTTCAGGTTAGACATTAGAAAATTTTTCCAATGATAATAATGGAACTCCAGAGCAGTTGACCGAGGAAGACTTTAGTCTCCAGCGCTGAAAGTGTTTAAGGACGCTGGTGAGAAAAGGCACAGTATGGTTTTCTTGACGTGTGGCTGAAGGATGAACTTGATGATCAGCTGAGGCTTTCTAGAACAATTTTCTATGACTTTCTAGAATGCATAAGTCTCAAGCTGCTAATAAGTCTCCATTTTGGAGGAACGATAAGCCCATTTGTATCCACTTTTTTTTTTTTTTAATTAAGATACTCCTGTATATATCCATAACTGCTTGCTGTTGCAGGTTTTGTCTATGCAACTCCAAAACAGCTGTCTCCAGGGCAGTGCTGAGTCTGGTGCAGTTCCTGAGTGGCAGCTGCCTGCAGTGCTCATTGCCGCACACTGCTGCAGGGCCGGGCTGGCAGGCAGGCTGCAGGCAGCCAGCCCAGGCGTGCCAGGCAGCCTACCAGCCTTGTTAAGCTGCTGGGCATACTTGAATAAGTAGTGTCCCTGTGTGATTCAGAGGGTGCCTGACAGTCGTGCTCGTGGGCTGATTGTTGGCATGGTTAGTGAGTTTGGTCCTGATGGTGGTGTTGGGCCACCCTGGAAAGAATAGCATAGATCTGCCATGGTCAATGAGCATTATCTCTGTGCTTTCACAAGAAACATTGAAAGCCATTTCCAACCTCCCTCCAGACAATTTTTGCATCTGATTTCAGTGCCGTTATAAAATACTAAGTTTCACCCATCTACCATTCCTTAACACTCAATGTTCTGTTAAAGACAAATTCTCTTCCTAACAACTTTATTTAAAATGTATTATCGTTCAGTAACAATCCTTATTTATCTATTTTCAGGATGATGGATAAGAATTATCCAATATATTGATTTTACAAAACGTAAGTTACCTGTCATAATGCAACAAAGTGGATATAAACTCAGTAGAGCCGTGTGTGAGGATACTTGGACATAAATATGTTGTGGAGTTTAAACAGACACAAAGAGCAAGTTGTATTATTGTTTTAAAGCAATAAATCCTTGTTACTTAGGCGAGAAGGAAAACACTGCAACATGTTTGTTTATGTTGTAAGTTTGCTTGAAACAGATTCTCCTTGAACTAATAATCTCATAAATGGATCAAGCCTCAAGTGGCAGAGTTTTTCCCTGAAGTCAAAGCTGGCAATTTCTCCTTATATCATGCAGAACAGTATTGCAGCTGCACAAAACATTCTTTGAAAACTTCACTTCTAAATAACATCAGAAAAAAAGGCAAAAAAAAGTTGAAAAGGTTTGTACTAGTACAATACCCCTCAAAAAAACTCTCTGTTAGATACCTTCTTGAATTTAACCTGAAATTATTTATTTTGCTCTTTCATATCAGTTAGGAATTTGCAATAAACACAGTGACATGTCTATGTATAAATGGAACATATAATAACTTAATAATTCTCTCATTTCCAATATAAAATTATTCTGTACATCAAGAAACACTGATTTAACAAAGTAAACTCTTTCTCTTGTTACATTTTTCAGAGGAACCTGTCAGAAAACCAGAAACCTATTCATTATAAGATGGTCTATTTGTGTTTATAGTATGTTTATCTCTGTCATATCTGATAGCCGCATAAATAGCCTATTAATCTAGATTTTCTCACTAAATACTCTGGGCAAAATTTCAATTAATTGAAAGCAATGATGTGTCTGAGGCTACACTTAGTGTCTGTGCATACGGTGATGTCAACAGAGATTCCCTCCCTAAGTATTCCGCAAATACATTGGCCCATAGAAGATATATTTTTCAGGAAGCTGAAGAAATAAGGAAAAGTTGAGGAAGTGAGTCCCACTTTACTTCATTGAATGCATCTTGTTCATTTCAGGAGAATTTATTGAAAGTGCATTTCACTTAAGTCTGTTTTAAAGCTACTCAATTAGAGTAACCGAACTTTCAGTGGGTTTTGTTCTCTGTATAATACTGAATACTAATGTTTCCAAGTAATACGCAATCTCGAAATTATAAACAATTGATTAGCTCAATCATAAAACATTTTCTGTGTGCATCAAGCTGCCCTATGACTCTCAGCTTGTCCAAAAGTCATATGCATGCAAAAGCAAGCGATTGCTACCCTACTACTTACAGTTTGCCTTACCTACTTCATAGCTTCATAGCCTTCTGCTACGTGACAGTACACAGGCACATTACAAATATCACTGACAGTTTAATGTAACTAGCCACTTTCCATACACTCTTCCCCTCCAAAATTATAACAGTAGAACATATTATATAAAAGTCAAATACGAGTTGATGAGAAAAAACAACATACAAATCGAGACTGTTAAAATACATAGGATTTTGTCTTTGACTTCTCTGTGGATTAGAGATTTCTGTTAACCCCCAAATTCATTTTCTGAAAAATCAAATAAAATGGTTGCTTATGATCTGATCATGGGTCTAAGCACAGGCAACTGGAGGAAATACTGTGCTACCAATCAAGGATCTGGCCTTTCTTTCTAAATACTAGCCAAGCAATAATTCTGAAGAAAACAATAGCTTCCTAGCAATCATGCTTCATCAAGTGAAATAAAAAATTCACTCTGGCTTGGGCGCTGTTACAAATACAACCTGAGTGAACTACAATCTGAGCACAGCCAGAACTGATAAAGTGCACAGACAATCTTTGCTGTCATCATTGCTATAGACACTCAGCAAAATACAAAAAGACTCAATGTACAATAAATGTGATGAAAACTTCCAAAGCTGGGTATAATAATATTAAAAAGAGAGACTTAGTTTCAATAACCCTGGTTAACCCTGGTGTCTTTTAGCACTAATGAATTTTTAGTGCCCGTTCCTGCTTCATGCGGGAAATCTCTCTTGTGGTTACAGCAACCGACTGACCTTCTTTGAAAAATCATAGACATGATAAAATGGAAAAGAATATGTTCTAGTTAGATATCAGCCTCTTGTCAGCCATATGCTATTTTGGGAATCACACTTCCAATACTGTAAGTCAAGCCAAGATATTGGCTTCTGTCAAGGATACAGCTTTATATGAGTTTATAAGAACTTCAGGTTTTCTACCAAGATCTTAAAAAACTATTATGTAAAGCTACTTGAATCAAGACTATAGTAATTCAGGAGATTAATTATTCTGTAGTGAAGAATATTACATGCAC
The DNA here is from genome assembly GCF_035582795.1 of Mycteria americana. NCBI lineage: Eukaryota > Metazoa > Chordata > Aves > Ciconiiformes > Ciconiidae > Mycteria > Mycteria americana. The sequence continues at coordinate 39,469,442 of NC_134372.1, forward strand.
CTTTTTATGATATTTGGATATAATTCAGCAAGGCACTTAAACAATTGTTTACTGTTAGTATATACTTCAGGATATATATATATATACATCTTGCTGAAGGAAAACCTAAATTACTGAGGATAAACTTCTGGGTCACATTTTCAAAAACAGCTTTTCATTGTATTGCTTGACCAAATTTGTTTATTGCTCAGAGTCAAAGCATAACACTTTGGAAGAATTCCAGCGTCTTTGCAGTACTCCAAACTTCTAAAGACTCTGCTGCTGGAAGACAAGTTTTTCTGTGAGCACTGGGAATAATGAGAGGCGTGCCTTCTATCAATTTGTATTTTTTATCTCCACAAATGCTCACCTACACCATCGTATTAACACAATTTCTCTTTCCATGTGTTCTAAAACGTCCTCAGACAGCACTTGCCTGTAGATTGCCTAGCTGGCCTCTGCTAAATGGAGTGTGTGACACTCAGGTTGTACCTCTGCTTCCCTCAGTGATGGCACTAGTGCAGATTTTCTCTTCTGAACAGCCTTCAGTTTTATTGAAACTTAATTATGAATTAGACTTCCATATTTTTTTGCCAATATATGGCTAAAATTATCCATGGGTATAAAGCATGTTCAGGGAGATAGGATTATATTATTGCTAATAATATGATAATATAAATCTCATTTTTGTAAGAAACTAAGCTATAAAGAAAATGACTGTCAGCATTAAAGAAATGTGCTTTTAGGAGAGAGAAAGTCCTTTCGCAGAATAAATCTGGGACTGCATTTCTGAAGTTAGCAATGTTTATACCAATAACCTGTAAGCATAAATCTTCTATACTATCAGAAAGTAAGAATCTGCTTTAGTATAGAGCTCTAAGTAAATAAAGAGAAAATAAGTAACCACAGGGTTTCTGTGAAGACAACAAAAAAGCAGGGGTGTGGGCAGGGAGCAAAAGAAGCAGGCAAAGGAAGTAGTTATGGCCATTTGATTGATTGATTGACTGATTGGGTATTTGATTATGAAGACTATATTCTCAATCGACAAAACCTGCTGTGATTATAACTTCTCTGAGTTCAGTGGAGTTCTCCTCGGACTTCAACTGATTCCTCCTTCTCTCAGAAGGCAAATCTGGGAGAGGATCAATAGCCTCATTTCTTTCCTTGGCTGAGAATACCCAGTGATTGAAGTCACTGTCCTCAATTTTTACCACCTTGTCTAACAAATTCCAGAGACAGTAAACTCCAGAGTGTAAGATGTTTCTGCTGTCTGTAGGTTTTCCAGAGGCACTGACAAAAGACAGATGGAAGGGAAAAGTTCAGTGTGTACCGTGGGAAGGCCTGGTGAAGATTTTCTGGATCCAGCTCATGTTACCTTTTTACTTTTTTACCTTTCCTGAATATTGGTGGAAAAGAGATTAAAAGTCCCCAGAAAATGTGTGGTTAGATACAAAAACTGAATAGTGCCTGACACTAGCAAGTCTCAAACATAAGTGCCTGTTGTCTGCTATTTTTACTGGACTCCTCAAAAATGCTTCTTACAATTAGTATTTGTGTCCTACCTAGTAACTTACTTTCATAAATTCAAACAGGCTTTGTTATTATCTCTTCTTAGAGTTTAACAGTTTTATGGCATATTTTTACTGATCTCCTGAATGACCCAAACTGAATGTTAATGTCACATTTCTTCCTCTTCAGCCTCACAGGAAATCATTTTTCCTTATGTGATTCAATGCAGTATGCAGTATGCCAGGGGCTCTCACAAGGCTTTCCAATCTTGTTTCAGATATATATCTTGCAGGTAGAATGGAAGTCTCAGCAGCTGAGATATACTGCACACAACCAGTGAATTTCCTTTCTCAGCATCTCAGCCTGCCCTTTTTGCACTGTGAGGAATATTGTCCTGCCTCTCAAAGGGGCTGTGAGACTTCTGAAAGAGCATGAGCTCATCAAAGAAGATACACGGGGAAGGTCCAGCTGTATGAAGTGCTATGCCCATATATGAGGTTTCAGAAAAGCCAAGGGAACTGAAAATGTTAAAAAACCCTTCAGCAATTTAGGTATTTCTCTCTTCTAAGTTCAGCTGGATCCCCAAATTCTGTTTTAATACACCTCACATTTTTCTTCCTTGTTACTTTGGATCAAATTCAAAGCATTATCTCAATGAGTAAGAAACAGAGTAATCTTCCTAGTCACCTACTAAAAGCAAAAAGGAGAAAAGTTTCTGAGACTAGAGTACCCATCTGATTTTTTTTTATGCAAATGGCAGAAAATGACTAGAATTAGTAAGAAAATAATAATAAGCAGTTCCAATAACATTGTTTGAGGGTATATTTCATGCTAACTTCATGACCACACAAACTGAGATAATGCAACATCACTAGGATTTTCTGATTTGAACAGACTAGATCTAAAAAGCAGGGCTGACAGTCAGACTGAAGGGCTCAGTACATTTGGCCAGTACTAATAATGGCTCTACAAATGTTTCTGGGGCTTCCAAACCTTCAAAGTAGCGAAGTATTTTGTTGATTTATTTTTAAAAATTGTAAATCACACTCACTTAAGAAGCAAACTTTTACATCTCTTCTACTCTAGTGACGCTTTCCTAGTAGCTTAGAATTGTGCTTTACATACAAGCTCTCCTTTCTAGAGGTGGGATTTTTACAGGGCTCATTTGAAATTGGTGGCTGATTCTCTTTGTATGTGATCAAAACAACACTGAGCTGTGAAAAATACCAAAATTCCTCCCAGTTGCAACCATGTGTCTGGAAACTGTTTCCAAACATATTTTCAGAGTTTACACATATCTTGTAAGATCATTCCAGAATGCCATTATAGTCTAGCTCACATCTGAGCAGTTTTGCAGAAAAGGTCTTATGTTCCCTCTTGAGTTGGACATGTGCCCAAATGCACCCAAGCATAGGGTGCAGTAGGATAAGGTCTGCTTTCAGTAATACCAGCTGCCAGTAAACTCAAGAGGCCTATTAAAAATAGAAATAGTTAAGACAAGTGGTGCAGCCACACAAAATTTTCCTGGCAGGAAAGAAAAGGGGTGCACTGGAGCTGCGACATAAATTTCAGGCTCATAAGGATTCCCTCTGCTGTGCTGATCTCACCATAACTTCTGAAGTCATGAAGAGGGGCTGCTTTGTAGTAATGGTTTAGCTACAAAGTACATTTTGCCTCATTCTATGAGGATGACAGAAACCCAAAATGACCTTCTTCTGCTCTTTCTTAGTTTCAAAATTCAGTCATTTCAGTGACACATTCAGAAAGCCAGGATATGGGAATGAGTTTCTGTTTGTCCATCTCCCTATCATCCTCCAATCTGATTTATACTTCAGCAATGTTTAAGATTAGGTCTTTTGATACATTGGAGTTTTGGAGAAATTAGATAAGAAAGACTGATTTTTTCATTTGAGCTTATTGGGAATTAAGACTTTGCAATTATTTGATGACCTGACTGAGGAGCATTCACAGAAGAGAATGAGAAGAAGAAATCGACTATCACAGGCAGAGTAAGTGGAAAGACCCAAAATAGATTTGTATTTCAGAGCTTTCCATAGTGACAGCAAAAGCAAGTCATTCATATGGATTCAGATTCAAAAGAACAGACCTAAGGAATATACAAATCATGATGAGATCACAGATCTGAGAAAATTAAAGGGCCACCTTTTTCCTCCAAAACGCCCTTCAAACATTGGCATGTAAAAAATAAGAAGTAAACAAGCAAGCAATCAACCAGACAAAAATCTGGACTTGGACACTGATTCTTGCATTGCTGTTGCCTCCTCTCCCTCTTCCTGCCACCAGGTCTGGCAAGACTGGGATGAGAAGCCTGGAGAGAATGGAGTCCTCCTTGCTGGGAGCTGCACCTCCTCTTACGAACTGATGGCTAATAGGGCTGTAGTGGTCTCCACATGGCTCCTTCCTGTGGAAGATCTAACCACCTCTCCTGTCACATCAGTGGCTGTGAATGGCACACAGAAATAGGGTGAAGGTGCAATTGCTCACTTATTATGTCCTCATTACGCTATGTGTTGCGAAGGTTCAGCTCTTTTCAGTGGTAGACCTGCTGGTACCAACAGGGACCCAATAGAGACCTTAAGTCAGGACAGTGTCTCACAGACCTTCTTGAACTGTCAATCTGATCTCACTGTGGGACAGTATCTCAAAATGAAGATATAAGCAGCCTAGTAAAAGGACTGAAACCAGTTACTCAGCAGAAGGGAAACCTCCTTCCTCCCCCGCTCCCTTTAGTCTGAAAAGTCACCTTGCACACTGCAAGAGCTTTCTCTGCCTAACTGACAACTTGGCAGCCCTGACAAGAGCAATTTGTCTTTGGATGGAAGCTGGATCTGTGGCAAGCATATAGTTACAAAATAAGTCACGCTTTCCTTCCATTGAGTGCATGTTCTATTTATAGCACATTCCAGATTATGCAAGGATTCCCAGAACACTGCAGACTCTAGTTGAAAATTATATCTGCATAGCATGGACTATACCAAGCAATATTTTAAAAATCCTATTGTTAGCAGAATGAGCATCTTGCAGTTATATTTACAGAAAACCTGGGGTAAATTTGGAAAGATACCATATAGTAATGAAGAGTAGTTACAGTTCATTTTATTTTGTTTGCCAAATCATTTTGGTAAATTGCATCTTTTAAAAAAGCAAAACAGTAATTGCATTAAAAAAGCCTGAAAAACCAAGGTAAATAGTTCAGTTAATTGAAAAGTGAGATTTTTCTGATATTTGAGAGAGTATGTATTTTAGAAAATATGAGGGAATGTTTTAGAATTTGAATGATTCAGGACAAGATTATCTGAATTCTAACACTTTAATGTCAATTTCATCTCAAAGTTGTGACAAAATACAGTATCTTGCTATCCATTCAGCCATGGGATAGGAACTTTCAGTCAAACTTTGTTTTGTGATGCAAACATTACAAATTTCTTAAAATTTCATGTTGAGAATACCAAATAATAAAGCTGGGACTTAAAATATTTCAGTGACATTTAAGAACTTCTAAAGCCTCAAGAAAAGCACATAGCAGGAGAGCCATGCAGATATAAAAGTAAAATACACATATCACTGAACATACCTGTTTTCAGTGCAAATGCGTCATAAACACCTGCATGTATTTCTTTTTCCCCAACTCTTATGTCATGTAAACTTAAAGTGCTCTTATGCTTTGAAATAGGCCAATTGGCAAAGCTTATTCTGAATTTTCAAATGACTTATCACTCCTCAAGTGTGAAGCAGGAATTTCTGAAAGTCAGACTCAGTAATAGCCATGTTGAAAATTTGGCTGAGTTTAGTCAAAAACAAAGAAGATTCATAGTTCTATTACAAAGCTTATTATCACTGAGTCATCACAGGTTTTCACTGAAATATCAAATACAGACACAGCTTTGGGTCAGGACTATTCAAAAATATAAACAACAATGACCATTTTCATGCCAGTGCATTCTGTCAGACTTCACAATCTTGACTAATTTTAAAAAATGGATGTAAAAAATTGGATGTCCCAGTCTATTATAGACAGCAGATTCACTCTAAACTCTGTTAACTGGTTTGCTGGCTAGCTAATCAATCCAAGAACAAGCAGTACTCTTTCAATATGTTTTTTAGTTTACTATACAATTGCCAAGCCCTGTTATGAAGTGAACTTTGCAGTCTAACAATAAAATACAGCTATAGAAAAAAACTGCGAAGTTATCTTCAATAACAGGTTAAATTGGCAATATACCTGGGCTTAACTGTAAAATTTTATGAAGTGTGTTTAATGTGTTACAAAGCAAGTTTATACAACTAGAATTAAATAGCTTACCCTCAAAACCACCTTTTGTGCTTGATTTAGAAACTGGGCATTAACAAAGTTTCTTAACAAACTAATAATGCTGTTGCCATTGTTAACACGACATTCAGGCCTCTGTACCTACTTATCAGGTTCTGCAGTGTTTCAGTCCATAAAAAATACAAAATACATGGGAAGAGGGGAGAGAAGAAAGAGGGATATTTCTAGACCCCAATGTAATGTGGAAGGGCATTTTTGTGGTATTTTTGTTTAGTGATATCACCTATTGTCACTCGAATTTTAATCTCTGAAGTGCTATTTTCCGTCAACAAACTATGGAAAGAAGGTGATGTGAGCTCCTCAGTTGTCTATCCAATTATTCATCATTAATGGGCTGAGTCGCAATGTAAACCTTCATGAGTAACTTTAGAGATAGAAAGGAGCCAGATTAGACAGTTTTAATTACCCAACAGTCATCATTTGAACTCTCTCTTCTCATACCCTTTCATTTTTAAATCAAACCTCCAGTCTCACATGTTAGTTTTCACACATGATCCACTAGATACTGGAATAATTTACACAAGGTGTGAAGTAGTCTGTTTTTAGCTATCTGTTACAAAGTTAGCAATGTTACTATTCTTACTGGGCACAGTGTGTAAGATATATTCCCACACTAGGAGAGTATTTAGTAAGGTCACAAGGATGCCCAGTCCTTATCAAACACATTCCCTGGAAACTTGGCAGGGGTTTCATTTTACAAGAATTCAGGGGCAAATTAACGGTATTGGGTTTAGACTTATTTACATTTTTCAGTGTTTGTGCAGAAAGAATTTTGTATTACCAACCTGTAACAGAAAATTTCTTGTCAGCAGTATTCAAAGTCTAATTTTGCTTTGAGTAAATTGATTTTGAATTCATTTAATTCACTAACTTTGGTACACATTTGCACTAGAAGCAGGCTGTATTCACACTACTAAGATTTATTTTAGTCTATTTAATCATTTCATAATTAAGAAAACTGAACATTTTACATAATTTTAAAGATGATAACGTCAAGGCTGGAGGCAAACAGTAATATATGCAAAGACTGGATGCAAATATTTTCAATGTTTAAACAGGATTTTATGTAACCCAGAGAAACAGAAGCAATAGAAGTGTGGCTCTAAATGGAAACAGAGCAGAAAGAAAGGACTTGGTCAGAGAGCTACGTCTCTACTTCTAATAATCTGTGGGAAAGAGGGAAGTCCCACACACACTCTGTTTCTTGTCATTTTTCTGACATTTTCCTTAGTCTCTATCCTGTAGAAGGTGTCTGTGTGTGGTAGGAATGTTGCCAGAAACAGTGAGGTGGAAATTGAACACAACCAGCCATTGAAAATCTTTGCAGAACTCCCAGACAGTCAAAGTAATCGCAGGAAGTTCTTCAAATTCTGCTGTCAAGGCAGACCAAACTATATATCCTGAAAAGATGTATTAAATAACACATCACAGTGTATCCAATGGAAAAAGATGTGATCTGCTGTGCTCATGAGGATCAGAAAAGAATGGTGAGCATGGAAACCCTTATTTTAGGGAAGAGTCTTTTTTAAAAAACTTATTAAGTGGAAAAAAAGAGGAGCAGTTAGTTATTACCATCGGCAAAAGCTGAATGTAGCCTCAATAAATGAATGAAGAGACTCAGATCCCTCTGAGAATCCAAGAATGTGTATAGAACTAAGTTATGAAACTTAGCAAATATTATATTCAACTATGTATCCTGAAAGCAGAATATATGCAGATAATATGCAATACAGAATATTTGCCATGACATCATCAGCTGGTTTTTGCCTATTTGCTATGCATTGAGGCCTACCCAACTTTCTCAGCCTCAGCAAGAATTTAGAATTTGAAGGTGGGTAATTCATTAGTTTCAATTAATAGGAAAAGGACTAAGGCCTAGACCCTACCTTGTACTACACCTGTGTAATTTAGAGACTCGGGGTCACCAAGAGTCCTTTTCTGCCCAGACTCGTACTGTCGGCAGCATGCACTTACAGCAGGCAGCAGCACTCAGGAAGAACAGCTGGCTGAGCTGCCAGCCTGCACTCTGCTCTCTCAGTGTTACGTCTTCCCCAGCATACTGGTATGGCATCTTGCCATTTGCAGCACGTTCTGGCCAGAAGACGGCATTTGGATACAACTGCACTCCAGAAGTCCAGCAAAATAAATTGCCTCAGCCTATCTGTCAGAATGAAGTCTTCTACCAAAGGATACCCTTGGTCAGAAGTTGGCAGTCCTGCAGAGGACAGCCACACTTAGGAAACTTGCTTTCACATCCTGCTCCATCAGAGATTTCTTCTGTGACCTTGAACAAGTTACTGGCTTGTCTATGCCTCAGTTTGCTGCCTGAAAACATTTGCAGGGCTTCTTGAGTGTAAGATTGCAAAGCCCTCAAATGCAATGGTACTGAGGACCAGAAAAGTGGACGGATACAAACTTTTTTTGGAAACACAGCTTTCTAGTTCAACTATCAAAAAACCCCAACTGTACCAGAGTTCAAGTATGGGGGTCAAAAAAGGCTGTAATAGCAGAGAGCCTTCAAACTCTGCTCTTGGGTAATGAACATGTCTTCTGACACTTAAACAACCACTGCTGACTGATAAACAATGCAGCATCTTGCCCTTCTGGCCTACAGAAAGGGTCACCACATGTAGGGCCTTTGAGCTGCTCTGGGAAATGCAGATCTTAGAAGGCTTCACCGAGAGTGATGTAGTTCTGTGTTATATAATTATAATTTCTTCTCTAAGATACAAAGCTCTCAGACAGTAACGTTCCCTGGCTTTCCTCACGTGAGGGTCACAGCGTTCTTTGTGCAACGTTGCTCCTGGAGCTCACGGTTCAGTAACTTTCTATCTGCCTTGATTGTAAGTGGCAGTGTCAACGCTCATGCCAAAAATAAACCCTCCTGATGAATGACATGGATACTCCCCAGGCTTAGAGGCATCTTTTTATAGCAACCCTTTGATTTCAGATACCAAACATTTGCTATTTTTGGCACGGAGGCTTGGAGAAACTTTCATGATCTTTAGCCTACATGACTACTTTTGCACACAGCTCAGGTGCTGTCAGAGTACTTGTGGCTTTTCTTAAAGATAGGGAAATATGTTTATTTTAGTGGATATTTGTACTCACTAGAGAAACAGCTGACCTAGAAAATGGAGGCTGTGCTATCACATGAGGTTTTCCAAATTGTTGCTGGGGTATTAAGGACTTGTCACTTCAAGAAGTTCTAAGATGTCTGATGGTTTAATACTTAATGTAACTGAAAAGAATAATTTTGAATTGAATTAACTAGAAGTGAAATGTAACCATGGGATGACTTCGATGTATTTCCTCATGTAATGACCTGGAGAAGATTTATACATTTATTTATTTTAATAAGAGAATGTGGTACTAATGGCAGATGCCAAATTCACCCTCTGGCAGATAGAAGTTCACTATTTATTCATAGTGCGGACTGAAGATGTCCTTATCAAAACATATTTTTCTAAAGTCATAATTTACCTCTAATACAACTCTACCAGCCATAAACAGCACTAGAAACTACTGTGTAGACAGAGCTCTTGTTATTTTACCTCACAGCAGTTCAGTACAACTGGGTAACAGAATAGCAAAATTTTGGCAGCACCACCTGATTTAGTCATTGCTATCAATGTTCTAGTGAATTATATTTCTGATATTTACTACTGTAGTCAGAGCCAAATATCAAGGAAATGTGTATCGCCAGTAAATGTTCTGTAGCTTAAGAAATGCTTGCCAGATTAGACCTGGTTTACCATAGTACATAGAGATTCTGGGAGGTAATTTAATTTTCCGGTCCTTATAAATCTTAATATCACTGGTAAGATTTTTTCAAACAAGGATTACAATTTTCGTGATGACAGTGTCATTTGCAGCTGATTAAATACTAGCCCAGACTATAAAATCAACTTTTACCTAGGAAAACATAATACCAGGAGACAGAAACAAGGAGACACTCCAGAAGGACACCTTTAAAAGGGAGAAGAGGCCATGTGAGGGGCCACATCTGGAATACTGTGTCCAGTTTTGGGTCTCCCAGCTCTCTCCACTGGCGAGAATACAGTGGAGAGCCACAGGGATGGTAGGGGACTTGAAGATGTAGTGTGTGAGAAGAGGGAATGGGGTTTGTTTAGCCTGGAGAAGAGAAGGCCAAAAGGGAATTTAAGTGTTGTCTTCTGCTACCTAAAGGTGGGGCTTATAGAGAAGACAGCAACAGGCTATTCTCAAAGGCACGCCACAAAAGCACAAAGAGTAGTAGAGACAAATTACAACAAGGGAAAGGCATAAGAAAAGTATTCTTTATAACAAGGGTGGTTAAAAGTATAACAGATTACCCAGCGAGGTTTGAAAACCTCCAAGGCTAGAGGCCATGAATTCAGCTGGCAAAGACCCACATCAGCCTATAAAGTAGTTCCTTTATGATTGAAAGCTGTTGGTTGCCTAACTTGATGATTTCCAACAAATACTTCTTTAAATTGTGGCAGAAATTATTAGTTTTATGAGGTCTCATTTCAGCACTACTTCAGTTCTATGGGACTGAAGATTTGCTTTCAACTTGCCTTCAGACTTAGTAACTGTAATGATAGTTACTGGTATGATTTACCATTCTTTAATGCCTGCAGTTCAGAAAGTCTCTAGACCTTGTACTTGGCACAATACAGACATAGAACAAAGAGAGCAGTCCCTATACATTATTCAGGACAGACAAATAATGGGAAGGTAAAGAAGTATGGCAAAAACAAATCCATGGCTCATCATCAGAAAACCTGGAACAGATCCCCAGGTCTCAGTTTAATGCTTTTTTTTCCTTGAAGTTTCTTGTTCACGTTCCCTTTCTGATCAATGCAACTTAACAGCCAATCTATGTAATAAAAGTACAAGGAAAAAAAAAATCAGTATTTTGGACACTTTACCAATATTTGAAATAATTTTAAAAGTGAATTTCACAAGAAGTCTGTGAATAGGACCTTATTTCTTCTGTAAATAAATATGGTCCTAAATACCAGTGCATTAAGGCTGCTTAAGGCTGAAAGTAGGATGATTCCAACTTGTCCTATTTTAGCAGGGTATACTCAAGGTATACTTTTAAAGACTACTGAATGCAATTCATTTCACAATTACTTTGAAAGGATTGAAAGTCTGACCAGATTAGATTCAAAGCCTGGGCAGCAATTGCTACAGCTGAATACAGAGCTTCATATACCTATTCATTTTAGCTGTTCACTAATGTTAATATCCACTGGTCATTAAGTAAAAATTCAGTCCTTTAGACTTTCCTCCCTAAGGCACGCTAATGAATTTTTTCATGGATGTTAATCCAGCTAGTAAATTGTTCCTCTCCCTCTGTACATAATCTCCCTCTCCTTTTAGCATTTGACCATTTCAAATGCTGAGAGAGAGACTATAACCTCCCATGGAAAGCTTTTCCTGTAAACACTAAAATGAAAAGAACAAAAGAAAACAAAAGGATCAAAAAGTGACTATGCTTTTGGGATAATGTAAGTGAGAGAAGTTTTATTTCTAAAAGCTGATATACAATGTATATGCATGTATCTGTGTATGCATGTCCCTATGCTTTAGCAGATTTCTTCTTTGCTTTTTTCAGGTCTCCACAGTCAGATCTGACTACAGGGAACAGCCCACGGAAGAGTAGGTATCTCGTACTGTATCTGCCAGAACTGCTTTACTTGGGAAAACAACAGAAAACAGGCTCAACTAAAATTAATAGAGAGTCAAAACTGTCAACCAGAATACAGGCTACAGAAAAAAATTTAGTTTAAAACAATGAGCTGTTTTGAGTAGGAGAAAGTTCCCTCCCTTTACCTTAGAAATTCAGCAGTGATTTTTAATTCTGACACTTGTCAGTAAACATACTAAAATACTGCTAAGTATCAAAGCTTAAGAGAGATGCAGCCATTATCAGAGAGGAGCTGCATTGTCATGCATCAGATTTCTCTCATTTTTATTAATTTTTTAAAATCTCAAAGTTAGAAAATTACAGTGGAAGAAACTTCTTTTGCTAAACTCTTCTAGTGCAGACAATCTTTGCTGAGGAGTGACTAACAGGCTTGTCTACAGCATGACCATTAAGTCAGGGTAAGGAAATACTATTTATTATCTATTTTGCACTACCTCCTGCCTGTGTGCAAACACTTCAAAAAAGAAAATCAGTCTACATGCACAAAGATGCTCTGAGCTGAGGGCATGCCTTCCCCTTAAAATGAAAGATGGTACAGGCTTCAGCAAGCTGTGACCGGAATCAAAGTGAAGCAGTCGTATCAACACAGCACTGTACAAAAGGTCCCACCAACAGGTATTTTTTTTTAACTAAGGAACAGCATTGCACCCCAATAACTATTTGCTGTCTTTGGAGTCAAAGCTGGTCACTCTTCAGTGCCATGCTGTAGCTAGCTATATATATTGTTCAGTGAGTGGCACTGCATTCCATTGTGCACCATTTTTCATTACTGTCTTAAGAGGACACACAGAGCTACTGCAAAATAGCTAGCAGACTAAATTCATACCATTAATTGTTCACTTTGTAAACAAACTGATTCAGACTACTACTCATCTTACTATCAACTTACCAGCTTACATACTAACTTTAAAGGATGACAGTTATAACCTACTGTGGAGAACTTTCTGATACATTATAAATACCCAAGCTAAGTCTCTGAGTACATTAGTGTGGATTCAGTGACGCCAATGGAGTAAGAACTGCTCCAGACTGATCCTCAAACAACAGATCAAAACCTTGGTTCTTTTCTTTTTCTACTGGCTTGGTTGTCTGTTTTTGACTGGAAACACTATTTATATATCTTAAATACATAAGGTTTATGATTACGTTAGCCTGAGTCAGACAAGCAGTAAGCATACTTGGAACAATGCACACAACCTGCAGTCAACAGCAGGTTGCCAGGTAGAGGCAATAATTCTGAATTCTTTTCATTTCAACCTGAAATAACACCAAAAAAGGTGAAAGCCATTATGCAAGCTACAGACAACTCATAATTAATGTCTGAAATTCCCTTGTAATTTATCTTTTAAAGGGGAAGAATCAAAACAACTATCAATTATAAAGACCATAGAGCAATATAAGGCCATTGTTTTTACACATAAGTGTTATCAGTTTATTTCCAAGATTTTTTTAAAAACTTGGTGTCAAATGTGAGCATCATTGTTTGAGTACATCCATACTTGACAGCATGTCTGTCAAGCACATAATCTTTAGGGAGGCTTTTCTCATCCCCAGTTTGATGTGCTAGGTGGAAATGAGGACTCTGCTGACAGGAGGCCAGATGACTGATAAAGTACACATCTAGCATTGAGTCAAATGCTCCACAATCCCAACATATACACTTGACAGAGACACAGACATTTGTGTAATTAACATCTGGCAAGCAAGAGGCAGATAAGTAGTCAGTAGGCGGTTTACTGAGAACTGAATAGTTCTAGTCATCTGTGTAATACGTGCACGAGCTGTCAGTCAGAGCTGGGGGATTTCTCTAGACTGACAGAGTCATGTGTATTCACCTTTTCTTAGCTCACAGAGGAAGAACCCTCCCTTTCCAGAAACAGACATAAATAGACTTTTCAGCAGACATGAATGCAGTGTAGATTAGTAAATTTCTATATGCACAGGATAAGGGTTGGAATCACAGTAAACTTACCTAGTTTAAAGTATTTCATAGTCAGAACTATAAAAGTCTAAATAATCTGTACCAAAAAATAGATGCACTAGAAACACATTTTTGGTGCAAATTCTCATTAAGGCACCTTCCTTGTTTTCCCTTGCTGGAAATCAAGATAATTCCTGCAGGTGAAGCTCTATCCACTCATAGCAAAGGGTGCAAAACCAGGACATGTTTACCTTTTCTTGAAGACAAGCATCTCTGAATACAGTACCTCTGCTCCTGTTACATCTAGATTTCAACAGTAGATTTACTGCCTCTTTTCTGGAAAAGCTGTGATATTTTTACCGTAAAGCAGACAATGCTCAGCATCATATTTCAAACAAGCTCTCTTGCCCACGTGCTCTGAGTTGTGAGGCACCAAAGCAACCTGTTTGTTTCCTAAAGCAAAAATCTGGAAAGATACCTTTGTTCCCAGACAGTGAGACTGTTTACACTATCATCTTTTCTTCCTTTGAGCAACACACAGATTCTAGAAATGCTACCCACAACTGACATGGTTCCTTCTTCTATTTAGTTCGACTCTTCTGTTTCCTCCATATACTTGGAAAAAAGTGTAAGTTGACTGATGAGGATCTGTCTTTTGCCTAAGTGGAACTGTAAAAAAGAATACATTCTTGCTCCTAAAACACATTTGTTGAAACATGGGCTGTCAGCCTATTAAATGGAGAAGAGACACAAAAAGTTAGCCAAAATAGATAAATAAATGATGATATTGAATTTCATTTAGATTGTAGTGAAATGAGCTACCTACTTTGCTTTCATATGCAGTCACATCACTAAAACAGAATTGTTCTATTTCTCTTTAGATCAGTGGCCTGAGCATTCTAGCCAAATTTTGAAAGCCTAATTAAATTTGAACAGCTACTGCTTCTAGCCCTTTTCTACCCCAGTGCTTGGGTTATAGCTTGACTCTGTTCTTGCAGTGGGTTACAGAGATGGCCCAAGGGGACACAGGGAATGCTGCTTCTGTAACTTGTTTTTCACCACCTGAACAAACTGCTTGTGTGTTTTTATACCTCCAGTTCCACACTGCTCTCTCAGGTGGACCAGTCTCATTAATACCCCATTTCCACCTCTAGAAGTAATTGCAATGCTTGTTCTTTATCAGACAAATTTTGGGTATAGTTAGTCATAAATGCGCCTTTATATTACACAACCACAATATCCTGTTGTAATGTAAGACATCTTTTTCTTTGCTGCTACTGCAGAGATGGCAAAACTTGATGTGCATAAACTAACTCTGGAACCAGAATCCTGTTTGGACCTATCCCATAGCCCAGGCATTAGCTATCTTAAAACTCGGTATGACAAATGCTGTTTCATACTGTGGATATGACTTAATCTATTTGAGACTTTAAGAATTCTTTGGGAAGCTTGGTTAATAGTTTCAGCAGGGTGCTGAAGCACTACTATTTTTATACTCAGAAGGAGATAATTTTAAGATATCCATAGATCAAAAAAACCCTTCAGTCTTCAGTTGAAAAATATCTTTCTGTTTTTCAAAAACATGGGAAACTTTTACTGTGAATTTAGTTCCAAAAAACAGTCTATATTAGCCATAGAGTCTATTCAACTCATCCTTGCTTTAAAAGGGCCAGGTGCCCTTCTATAAGATGGTTTATAGACTTGAGCAGAATTTCAGACAATTATGGTAGCAGAGAATTTGGCTCTTCTCTTCCAAAGGTGAAGTTAATGCAAATATGGATAAGAGGAAATTCACACTGAAAGGAAAGCATGCATTCCGCTCAGAGTCGTTCTAGGTTTTGTACTATCTCATGATTTTCAGTTACAATTTTGAAAACATATGCAAGAAAAACTGCATGAAAATTGTTCATTGACAGATGTCATCTTTTTACTATTGTCTGAAGTGGATAGAACTTTACCTGGTACTTTTCCATGCAAAGAGTCTCCCCCACTTCCAGAATACAAATACTTAGACACAGCTACAGTAAAGAAAAATTCCAAGTGACACGGATGTATAACCATTAGCAATAGAGATTTCTGAAATGTCAAAAAGCATGTTGTCACTGGTCTTTTCAGAAAGATGTGCAAGTAAACTCAAAATAGCAGCCACAGACGATATTCCTCAGTTCACCAGTAAAACAGAGGTAATCTTAGATATCATACAAAAGCACTTATTAGCAAGTAAGTCAAATGCTTAAATCCGTGTCCTTGGCTGAGACTATATCCCTGTTCCCCTGGCAAACCCAAAGCACCAAGTATAATTGCTCAGGCAGAGCAAGCCAGTACAGTGTAGTTATTTGACAACTGTGTATCAATACGAGTTCATATGCATCCAGTTGTGTTTTTAACTGAAAACATGCCTCTGAACTGTAAACAAATTATATTTGTTCCATTTCCCTGTCTTTTTCTGGACAACTGTTGCCTTGAAACTGAGTTTTGAGTTAAATATAATGAGAACAAAACAAGACCTATCATAGAATTAAGGTTTAAAATCCTTTGTACCTTAGGTTAAAGGCAGTATTAGTACACCTTGCTACTTTGCCATTTCCAATGCTTTGTAAAAGATAAGATTATCTCATTAATCCTGTTGTGCTCCCTCTAAGAAGGTGAAACACTAGATAAAAGAACACAGAAATAAAGCAGTTGATAACTGGTGTCTGATACTAGAGTATCAAAGCAAAGCTATGCATACTGCCAAAGCATCTCAAAAAGTACAATTTCAAATTAGGCATCTTCACATTCTGTATCGCTGTTGTGGTTTAACCCCAGCTGGCAACTAAGCCCCACATAAGAGCTCACTTGCTTTCCCCTGCTAGAAAGGGGGAGAGAATCAGAAGAGTAAAAGTGAGAAAACTCGTGGGTTGAGATAAAGACAGTTTAATAGGGAAAGCAAAAGCCACGCACGCAAGCAAAGCAAAGCAAGGAATTCATTCACTGCTTCCCATGGGCAGGCAGGTGTTCAGCCATCTCCAGGAAAGCAGGGCTCCATCACACGTAATGGTTACTTGGGAAGACAAACGCCATCACTCCAAACGTCCCCCCTTCCTTCTTCTTCCCCAGCTTTCTATGCTGAGCATGATGTGATATGGTATGGAACATCCCTTTGGCCAGTTGCGGTCAGCTGTCCTGGCTGTGTCCCCTCCCAGCTCCTTGTGCACCCCCAGCCTCCTCGCTGGTGGGGTGGGGTGAGGAGCAGAAAAGGCCTTGACTCTGTGTAAGCACTGCTCAGCAACAACTAAAACGTCCCTGTATTATCAACGCTATTTCCAGCACAAATCCAAAACATAGCCCTGTACTAGCTACTATGAAGAAAATTAACTCTATCCCAGCCAAAACCAACACAACCGCCCAGCTAGACACAAACATGAAAGCAGTTCTTTTTGCCCAGTCTAAAGTGTGGTAGAAAAGAGTCATGTTTCATTCACTGCTACAGTTACTCTCTAACTTTGTAAACAATTCACAGTCCTCAGAGAAAACTGTGCCAAAAGAGAGCATTTTTTCCCCAATTCAAAGAAATACAACAATAAAAGAAGCTTAAAATATGTTTATATATAAAAACAGATATGAGCCTGTTTTCTTTCCAACCCTCCTAATGCTTTCATCTTGACAGCAATTACTATTTCAGAAGAAAATAGCAAAAGGTCAAACATCTCATATCAATCAGCTGTATTTATATTAAAAAATAAATACATAGAGGATTGTTGGAAAAGCAAATAAAGTTAGAAGTACATAGACTACATTTTCATAATTACTGTTAAAGTAGTGGGAACTCTGCAGAGTTGGAAAATGCCGTATTTCAGTCAAGGTTCCAGCAACAGGAGGAGAATACTGTGAAGAGCCTCAGCAGTATTTCGGATGTTCAGAGCTCTTCAGATGATTTCTGTTCACATAAATATAACTTTAGTCAGTCATATCTCCTGAACATAACTCATGGAAAAGTTTTGCTCCTGGTTTTGTGCTTTTACAACCAAAAAAATGCCTTCACATTGAAAGAACTTTTTCCGTAAGAAACTTGAATGATAATCGTGGGAAAGAAATAACAAGCCCTGAAGAGTAAAAAGAAACACATGAAATAGAAATAGAGTTGTCATCAGAATTGTAAAAAATACATCATGAAAATCAAGTGTCCCAAATGTTCATGGATATGAGGATTGAATGTCAGAGATGGAAGCTTCAGCGAGAACCTACAGAAGGTGACAGAGATAAAGCTTCCACACCAACCATAATGCTGGAGACCATCAATCCTTACCTGATACAAGTGGATTTTACTCAGCTAGTCGAAGTCGTCTTCAGGTACTCAGTGGTATAAGAACAGAGATTTTATATTTGAAAAGTGAGATCAGAATCACATAGGTACATCAAAGAATCCTTTGCCTTAAAGACTTCTCCATTTTCTTGAAGTTTACGGTTAGCATCTTTTTAAGCTTTACTGTATGGTCTTTGGACAGAAATAGATATTGAAGACAGGGTATCTGAAAGCTTGTAATGGATTTACTTTTACCCATAAAAACTCCAGGTTTTAACATCGTGTTTTCACCCACTCCCTACAGATGTTGCAACAAAGAAGGAACAGTCATTTCGAACAATCATTTCATAACAACAAGGAAAACGTTCTGCCCTAGTGACCAGGACAAATCTGTTATCAGATAATTACTTTACGGTATCATTGGCATAAACTCCATCAGCCCAAAACACACAGGGACTTTTGCAAAATTCCTAACATCCTGTCTCAGCAGTCTCAGTCTCTGAAATAGGCATGTTCAGTAAGGGAAAACTAATAGTTATGACTTTCCAAAGACTATCTGAAAGCTAAACAAAGCATTTTGGACCAAATTATGGGAATAATAAATGCTAAATGTCAGATATGCTTTTACTAATATTTTTCTTATTATGAATAAAAGTATCCCAAAATGAGTCAGTTTCTTGAGACCGCAAAGAACATTCACAATCTGGCGCCATTAGTCAGCTCAGCTCTCCCAGCAGCATGCTAGACCCCTGGAATTCCCAGGCAATTTAGTAAAATGTGCACTAACACTACAAAAAAAAAAAACCCAACCACAAAACAAAACACCCCACCATATGATTGCTAATACAAGTCAGCCTCTAGCTAGTGACCATTCATAAACAGATTTGAAATGAGCAAGCTTTCAATAAGGAATGATCCAAATTTCTACGGTGCAGCGTGTTTCAAATCCAGTTATGGCACAAGTGTCAAGTTTCTTCACAAGGTCAGACAAACCAAACATGGCCTTAAAGACTGATGGCACTGTATTGTCATGGTTCAATCTCAATAGGTCTGCTCAAGTTATAGACAGTGAAACTTTAAAAATTAATACTTTTTTATTAGTTTCATCTAAGCTGTTCCTGAATAAGCCATTTAACTTTAAAAAGCGCTGATGGAAGTTCTGAATTGCCTTTTTGTAGAAAATTAAGGGTTTTTTCATGCATTCCCTGAGGAAAAAAAAATTGCAGGGTTTATTTCCCTGCAATATTTTGTTGATTACCTCCATACATTCCAATTTTTATCCTGTGAAAATCAGAGTGTGTGAGACTGTGAAACGTGTGACTATGAAACATTTCAGTTTAGCTAAACCAACAGAAAATTATTGCATTTTTCCTTTTAAAATGAAAATTAAAGTTCTATATGCTACTGAAAAGGCTGTGAATGCTTTAAAACATTTTTTAAAGAAAAACCTTTTCATAAATTACAAATTACCACCTTAAACCACTTCCAGATAGAGACCGCTCTAATGCTGTAGCTTGGCAGGTTATAGGTTTTACAGACAAGCTATAAATCCTCCAATTAGACATCAATAATAGAAATAATTGCACAGTCTTTATAAAGCAGTATGAACAATTATACTGCAATATAAAAATCTATTTCCACTATAACCAGCGATGAATCAGATGCCCATTAATGAATAAAGGTTGTGAATCATCATCTTTTAAAGATTTAAGACTATGAAATGTAACAGCTTCTTAAAATTGGCTCCCTAGCTTGTCTGTGTTAACAATTGCATGACCAGAGATGGTTAAGAAATAACTGGAGTTTTGGTTCAGTGACCTAACCTCGATATTTGTCTGATGTGCACCAAAGTTGTTTTGGTACAGCTTTGAAATCCAGGCTTTTGAAATCGGCCAACTCCCAAGGACACATTGGGAGTACATTAGGAAAAGTACTGTGCTCTCACCTAGACTATACAATATCATACCTGTTAACAAGGCATTTTCACAAAGCAAAAGGGCCTAGTTTAACACACCACCACTTGTAAGCAGTTTCTTATTTTATCTGAAACAATTCACTCATCCATCAGTATCCAACTAAATGTGGTATGAGTCAGATGGTAACATACTATCTTGGCTGCTGCTGACTAATAAGGCGGGTCAACATCTATACATAGAACTACTTAGTGAAGTAATGGTGATTGGCAACTTTGATTAGAGACAGCAACCGTGAGCACAGTATATACGTTTTAAGGATGTGTATTATTATATTTAATCCACTAACTTAAGAACACAAGATACACCATTAAGACTTTCATATTGAATAATCCCAATTTAATATTGCTTGCTAATGTTTTGGACTTTATGATTGTTCTTTTCCCACTGTATCAAATACATTCTTTCCTCACATAAGGACAAGTCGCAGCAGAATGAGTATCTAGTGTGCATGCCTAAAAAAATTTAGACAAAACATTATTTTTAACCTCATGCTTTCATAAGCATTGTATACAATGTAAATCAACACATCCTTTGCAAGAAGGAACATAAGGTTTACAAATCCACAGAGACCAAAGGAAAAAGACAAGCATGCAAGAAATACTTCAGTAATTTTTAAATGAGCACACCAAATTCATTTTTCAGGTCAGTGCACGATTTTCTGTTACTTTGTTTTCCTTAATCAGTCCTGGCTTACGCTACCCCTAGTGTAATTAATATCACTAATTTAATCTAAAATTGAAATAGATTTTAAAAAGTCAGTTTGTGCTTTCAGCTTGGATACTACATACACAGCAAGTTAGCTGAATGTGAGCATGGTAGTTTTGAACTGTGTATGCAGGTTTTTGCTACAGTCTCCAAGTCCTCTGAGCTTCACAAACACTAAAAAATCTGCTTAGATAGACTGCCCATTCATACTTGCTTGTTTTTGAGAGGATAGTATTTGCTTTCATGGAGCTTGGGGTTTTTTTTAGTTTTTGGAGAACGGACAGAAAATTGTAATAAGACACAATTTAAAGGGGGATACAGTGATCTTTGAGCCTTAGTTTTCCTTCTTCTGACTTGTGAATGCACTAGTTATCTATTTTAACAGCTCTAATTTTGCCACAAAATGCTTAGTCAAAGAAATATATCTACACGGCTACATAAGAAATTTCCTGTTTTAGGGAACTGAAATAATGATTTTTAAAACAAGTGTCAAAAAACACAGGAGGAAAGACAGACATCACTTCGAAGTTACATGTATTAACAATAGAAATGACAAGCACAAGAAAAAAGATAGATGGGATTCATTCTTCCTGTCATTTGAGTTAAGATTAAAGAGAATAAGAACATGACTTCCCAATTATATTTTTTATTAATGCCTGTTCTTGGTATAACTAGATTAATTTTGCAATTCTGGATATGAACAGGAAAATACCTTATGTCAAAGAAATTTACTTATTCCATACCTGGGAAGAGGAAGCGGGACTTCCATAAGGCCTGTCTATGCCATGCGACAGAGTCTGAGCTAAAAGCTGTGAACTAGCAGCAGGGGCCAGCACGCTATCAGGATTCCCAGATTTTTATCTGCTGCTACGATGATCTGATCTCAGCAAATTTTCTCACTTCTTCACCAGTTTCCCTTTCTACCCTTTGTTCCTTTTTAGGTATTTACAGTATATGTACTTTCTTGTACATTGCATATGGGGGACAGCAGGACAACCATCACAAGGATCTCCAAGCTGCACACTTCCATAACAGACACAAATGGTTCTTAACAGCTGGTTTTCCCTGACTTTTTAATTACCAGCTAAATGGTCTGCTACCACTCAAAGATCCCATCCCATACCTGCATGTTTCATCTCACCCATATTTCACAGGCCCCTTATTTAAAGCACAATAATTTAAATATATAAGTGATAAAGAAAATCATGTCACCAATTTCTCCTGTAAACTGTTGGTTCTAGAGGCAACATATGGACTCACCTGGTTTCAGTATGCAGTAAAAAAGCTAAAGTTAAGATGTCCTGGGAGGATGGTAGAAAACAGTGAGATAATGTAATTCGTAAATAGCAAATGTATGTATCCTAGAAAAATGGCCTACGGCTCCTCCTCAGTTATTTACTGTGTCTCAAGGTTATAGGGTCGTCACCCTACACAGTATGCTTTGTTTCTCAGAAAGGAAAGAGGAAGCAAAGACATTAGTTAGGACATTATTTCATGATAGTAAAACTAACTGACTTAGTTTGGCACTCAACCACGTTTGAAGCCTGCTAGTAAGGGAAGAATTAGGGTGAAGTCTTCATGCCTGCCCCAACACCACAGTTTCAACTTCTGGAGGGCACTGTGTGCCAGACACTTATTCAGAGCAGAACGTGCACACAGTTATTCACAGTGTTCCCAGAGGACATATTTCTGGGCTGATGCAGTAAGCCTTTAGTCTTCCATGAGACTAGATAGTTTAGAGGATTCATGCATTTTCCATTAGTAATCCTACTTGAGATATTGAAATAGAGTCACATATCCATAAATTTACTTTACCACTTCAGCACCAAGTGTTGACAGAGGAGATGTATCTGCCTCTTATGTGTGAGGCAGATAGGCAGAGGTTAACAAGATTTTAATTTTATGCAAGCCTCACCTGAAGAAGATAGCTCAGAACAGCAGAAGATACCAGAAGTAATTTGTTTATCCCACTGGATACACTTCATATATTTTCCTTAATATTAACTACCCTAGTTTTTCTCCTTTCTCTCCTTCCAATACATGCTGGCTTATATCTCTTTTCCAGATGGTTTCTATCACCCTTAGCAGTAATACAAAAATAGCCCATTTGTAATTTAAAGATTTAGAACCAATTAGCTAAGTCCTTGCTTTCATTTCATCAGCTCAAAACTTCTGTATATCAGATCACATTGTTCCAGCTGAGATCCTAATGAGCTAGAATTTCTCATTTTAGTGGCCCCTAAATTCTATTTATAGAGACCTTTCCAACAATGAATTAATCTGTTCAGAAAACAAAGTCTGACTGTGCTCAAAAATAAGTTATAATGAGCCATGTCAGCAAATACTAGATAAAGGTACTGCTGAAAGAGGGAAATTAATACTTCAAGCTCATTTATGATTTATGAGTTCAGGGTTGAAATGGAAGTGGCACAGAATAATGAACAATGGAAATACCTCTTGTTTGGAGAGTGAGGATGAATAGAACTTTGGGCTTGAATAGACTATTAATAGGTTATTGATCTAAGCTATTTCTGTTACAAAAAAAAAAAAAGGAAAGTTCAAGAACTGGTCAGCAATAAACAAAAATACACTCTATCAGCCAGTAGCTAAAATACTTCTGCACGGCCATAAGAATATAGACCTATAATCATCAGAGTCATGGGTATTGCACATCTAAAACTACATCTCTTTTGCAGTTAGAATGTACACATCCAGGAGTTTCACACTCTTACTCCTTCCAAGTTTTTCAAGGAGAGGTCAAGTGGCGCTGGACCGAGGCCCAGGATGGTAGGGCAGTGAAATCTTATGTGATCTCAAGGGAGAGCACAACAGTGCATTTTCTACTCCAGGCCAGGGAATCAAAAATCCCATGATTTTTTAGAGGTGGGCATTTGTTTATTTTCTACTCTACTGGTTTCATCCACTGCCACAGCTCAGAGGATAATGATCCTATTGACCAGCGCCTCAAGAGATATGACTTCAGAGGCAATGCCTACATCACTGGCATGTTTTGTTTTAATTCAACACCATCCTGAAAATCAGAGCCAGACTTTGACATGTTCCTAAGGAATGTGTCAGAAAGATGTAGTCATGCCTCTAAGTTCATAGGAACTTAGCTCTTGAAGGGGCTAAGATTTCATCTAGTCAAGTACAGAAAACCTCTTTAGGTAAAAATAAAAGTTTAAATGGATGCACATCCATACCTCTCCTTTCTCTTCACAGAGCATAAAAATCACATTTTCCTATTACGAAAATACATTTAAAGTAGCAAAATCCTTGTACTCATGACTGTCTAGGATACTAGCTTGCCTACAGTTCTTGCTTTTCATCTGTAGATCAAATGATGTTTTTTTGATACACACACATATATATAATAAAGTTGCATAAATCAGTTGGTCTGGTGAATACTACAACCTGTTTCAAATGTATTTAGTAATTGTTATATTTGTATCTAGATATGTAAACTCCTGCAACAATTTACAGTTCTTATAAAAGCTGTTTGATTACAGCTAAGTTTGATTTGCTAGTTTTTAATAAAGAACCACTTGGTTCTTTATTAATTTAATTTTAATAAAACAGCACCATTAAGCTGAGATCATGCTACCAAGAGTTTGCATAAATTACCAATTTCAACTCAAGTAAGAAAAACAAATTATCAGTTAGCTGGATTTCATTCAGTGGTATCTCCCCAAATTCCTACATAAGCATGCTTTTACCTTACATGGAAAGAAGGAAGGGAGTCCGCATTGTGGGTGCTTCCTTTTTTCCATCAATACACATTGCCAATTAATTTATTCTCAGCTCCAGTTCCCAAGATACAAAACTTTACAAGTAACCATTCTCCTGCGTGTTTGGTACCACTGCCGTAACGCAAGCGCATCAGTGCTTGAGGAGTAAGGACTTGAGGTACAGCTGCACCAATCTACACCTCTGAAGTTTTTAGGAAGTATAAGGACAGACAGTTTTTGTTTGGTGCAACATGGGCATTTTGCAATAAGAACATCAAGTAAGTGCAGGTTCTTCCTGAAGGTTCACCTGTTGCTACATTTACTGGGTTGCATTATTTCTGTTGCCCTAATTAAACATCAGAACTTTACAATTCCTAACTTCTCCAAAAATGTGTAAGAAAGTAATAGAAAATTCTTACACTAAGGTGAAAAAGGATCTATTACATCTGTAACAGGAAAGTTTTTGAACTCTTTCAGCAACAGAAATTTCATGGGAGATTGTTTTCATCAGCAGGATGAATAAAAGATGAGTTGGCAGGTGAATAAAGTAGAAATATTTATTACTAGCATTCACTGAAAATTACACTAGAATGCCTCTAAAAGCCTGACTGGGAAAAAAAAACCCAAAACCAAACAACACATTTAAAAAATTAATTAGGACTCCGGAAAAGGAAATTGAGATAACCGAGTACGCCTACTTTTATGTCAGGTGGTTGGAAAACCACACAGAAATTGAATTCAAAATGAAATTGAATCCCCTTTTTCTTTTTCTAACATAGCTGTAAAAGGGCAGTGATGTTGCGTTGTTTTTGTGGTTTTTACAAAGAGTTCTACACCCTCTTCTGCATAATGTCACCAGAGAAACCCAGACTATTGACTAGTGCAATCTGTTCTACCATAGCTGAAGATTTCAAAGACATGGGGGCTTACTTTAAACAGAGCCATAATAAAAATAACTAACCTTTTCAGCAGTGCTAGGCACGTTTTTTGAAAAAGGATCAGGGTCATTAGGGAATTTACTCTCTACTATTATTATAGTTTAAAAAATACAGCAATTATCTCTTATTCATAAACACAGCTCTGCAAATGAGAGAAAGGTCCTATGTACACGCCTTAGGAATTCACAGGGGATATCACAGCAAAGAAAACCACCGGCAAACAGTAAATTTCTTGATGCATGGCAACATCAGAATTAGGGATGGATGCATAGCTTTTGTTTTACATATGCTTGCAAACAGTAAGAGATAACTATTTTGTTTTGTTTAAAATAAGGTGATGTAACATGAGCCCCAACCCTGGAAGATTTTAATCATGACCTAGTTTCTCTCAAAATCTAGGCAAATTACTAGATTTCACTTTTAACAGAGAGACAGCACAGCACAGATCTGATTAGCAAATATATCAAATGGGTTTGAGATCAGAACCTGACCCAAGTCCATGTGCGGAGCAAGTCCATGGAGGACCAACTCTGTAACCCAAACACCACAGCTTTATTCTGCTCCACTACCACCCATCATTTTAATCTTTCAGTTGAGTTGCCAGTATTGTCCAAGTACTTGACTTTCATGGTAAGTGGTTAGAAACAGAGACTCAAACATATCTCAGGCCAAAGTTTGGGATTAAACAGAAGGTAAAGTCGGTCTGATAGGAGGACGCATTACTTTTAGCTGTGATAACAAAGACGACAACACAATTACTCTTTATCGCCCAGCACTTCAGATCTTTGATATTTGCTGTGCTATACTGCATTGCTGTAACACCAGCAAACAGTTGAAAAAGCTTTTCTATAACTGCTTGTAGGATCACTCACATACGCACCTGGCTGAACGACACAAACCCCCTCCACTGCTAAACAAACCAAACACTGATTTATTTCCCAAACCCTCATCTTATTCAAGAATCCCAGCTGGCAATGAGGTTGAACCAAGGTCTCTGTGAACACCTAGGCTGAACAGTAGATCTCCAGCTCCTCACAGCAGCAAATTCCTCCAGGAGCCTTCCAGTGTAATTTCTGTACTAGAATTTTGTCCAAACAAAAACAGCTTAACCTAAGCCATAGCATAGCCACGGGGCAGCTGTGGCCACCTGCAGTTTCTGAGCTGCACGACAGCAGGAGCTAGACACTCAGCTAATGGTTGAGCAAAGATTTCCTCAGCTTAGGAAGCATCTTTTCTTCCTGTGCAATTGAAGACTCTTCAGGAAATTCAGACAGGTGCATCTTGGCTTCACTTTCATGTTCTTGTATCTAGCAGTGCCAGGACAAGGAGACTGTTTTCCACAAAGCTTAACCACTTAGGGTACTTGGGCCATTAAAACTTGGTTTTGGCAAAGAATTAAAGTTAATCAAACTCTTGCTTAGATTACCCAGTTCATAAGTTGGAAGTACTAATAAATCACATAGAATTTTTAAGATGTGTGTAGGTGATTGGTGGGAAGTTTTCCTCCGTTTTTCAATAGCACCTGAAATTTATGTTATGGACACATATATAATGGCGAAGAGAGACTGAAGTCGTAACACAGCTCTCCTTTTGCAAAGCTCGGATGACATCTTCTGGCCAACCTCGGTTCTGCAGGTACAAAATCAAAGATTTATTCAGTAAAGCACTGAAATTGAAATCCTTTTTGTTAAGAAAAACACCGCAGAACTGCGGAGCGTGAATTAGTGATGTAAGAGGCACCTCAGAGCAACAAAGACCATTTCAGAGAGCACGAAGCAAAGCACACTGAACAAAACCAGAAAAGAGCATGTCAAAGGCTCCACCACCGGAGCCCAGAACCCCCCTGAGCTGGCAGTAAGCTGCTGGTTTCTAATGCAGTTCAGTAGCCTACAGCCAGGAAGAACTATTTCCACAGCTAGCATCTTTTGGCTGATTTGAGAGAAGTATGAAGTCAGAGTCTGACCTAACCAATCTACTCTAGAACAAGTCCCTATAGGACTGGCTTCAAAATTTCAGCAGGGAGGCATGAGAAGTATGCTTTATGACCCACTTATCTTTTGCCTAGGGTTCCAGTACCTTTTTAAGCATTGCTCATGGACCACATTTTTCCCTTCTCCATTGTTTCTAAATCAAAAAAGCTCACCAGAAGGCAAAAAATATACTTTTTTCCTCTTTAAGAAATTAGAAGTGCCCAGTTAAGTTTGCTTAACCCAAATAGAAACCATAATTCTGCTTCCTTTCCACAATTGCTTGACTCCCAGTCATCTTTTTCCTTCAAGTTGTTAAAGAGCTTCAGTCAAACCATTCTGAGAGTCTCCGATAGCACAGGCTCAAAGAAGCCAAACTCAAGTAGACACCCCACTTCTTGTTAGCATAGTGCTGTAGGGCAGGCCAATGGGCTGTAAAGTCCCTGAGCAGCAATTAACATGCAGTAAGAAATAAGACTAACTCTTACCTCACTGACCACTGGAGAGACAATAGCCGTTTGAACTGGTTCTTCAGGATAAAGAGAAAGATTCAGTAAAATTTCAAGTGTTTTATTTGACAATAATGCTTCTTTGAAGGTTAACCTCTCCACAACAGATATAAAGGAAAAACTATTTTTTCCATGTCACACCATGCTTTATAACCCCAAGAGAAACACATACCTTGGATTCTTACTTTTCTACTTTCTACTGAAGTATTAAGCTTGTGGTAGTGAGGAGCACACATCACCAGTGTGACCAATTGATCTCTCACAAAACCACAAGGTGTGCACAGTTCTACTTTGAGTTCTCAGTACAATTATATCTCTGAACAGAGAACCTCTGCTCAACTAAATACCAAAAAACTCTTCCTCAAAGTTTCGACAAATATCTTCATTTGGAAGAAAAAAAAAAAAATCTGTCCCAAATAATTTTATTTTCTCTTTACCCCCCCAAAAAAAGACAAACACTTGTTTGTTAAGCCTCGAAGACTAAGTACATGAACACTTGCCTTGCCACTGGTCTGTTGTAATTCAAGGATTTAATCAATGTTTCTATAGATGTTGTATTTGTAGGGTTTTTTGCATTATTTTTAAGAAAATTGAAACACACGTTTGATGTGCATGTTACAATAATGTTTTAACTGCTGATGAACACATATGAGCATGTGCGCCTATCAAAGTTAAAATATTTTTATGTAGATTGTCAAATTAACTAAAGCACAATTTGGATATTTTGGCCAGTGAACTCATGCTCCCTCTGCTGACTGGTTAATTTAGTGGAACTTCAATAGTATCAAGATGTCCTTACTTTTATGTATTAACAATTATTTCCATTGTGGGAAAACCACAGAGCTATAAATGCTTAAGCAAACTCACAACGCCTGCTCAAACTATTTACTTTTACCCCAGCTTGAACATTTATGTTCTCTGACCTGGAATCTGGCATCTTTTCATATGAGCATTCAGCAGAAAGAATGCCAGATTCCAGTACAGCAACCAAAACATTCTTTCATCCATTTAATAAAGATTAGTTTTAAGTGTGAAATGAATATTTTTACTTACAAAAACAGTGATCCCCCTCACTATTTACAAAGAAGTTACAAAAAAAAAGACATTGTTGAAGGCCTGAATACTTAAATATAAATAAGCTTCATAATTGAGGAACATGGAATAAGAGTTCTGGAGAAAAAACAAAGTGATAAAGTTGTATTTCAACCCCAGCTTTAAGTTTTAGGGAAGAAAATCATATTTTTTCTAGTATTCACATCAGTGCTTAACCTCAGATGTTTTACTTAAGAGTCATAACGCCCATAATACCACGTTTTGAGACACAGAATTTGTGTGACTGTGTTTTTGACTATTGCTTCTCAGGACTGCTATGGAAATAAAGAAAACAAACGCCAAGCAGAACTATCTAATCTAAACCAAACAGACTACCTGCAAAGATGTTTGTTCCAACATATTTTCAATATTGCAGGACTTGCATCTAAATGTACTATCAAATCTTCACATCATTGTGCTTGCAGGAGCAGATTAATGCATTTAGTTTGCTCATTTAAACATTGTTGATTCTCCAAGTCACAAAACACTACTTTTATTAATGCCTATTATCTGTGTTTGCAGAGAGATGAAAATGTCTCTGATCCAGTTCAGAACGGGTAGAATCATTATTTTTCCTTACCACAAGTATGGATAGGTTGCTTTCATTGGCCTACAACAAATTCCAAGAAGCATGCAGTTAAATCCATGATTTGTATTAAAAAAAAAAAACCAAAACAAACCCACTCTAACTAGTTTAATGTTATCCTTTTCCACTATAGGATAATTATAGCTTTGCATGTTAAACTGAGCAAAACTAACATGAAATTAGAAATAGTACCTTTCTTACTGTCAAAACTTGTTCTCCAAAACAATCATTATCAATTTGCAGTTGCAATGACCTACATACAATAACGTATCCAGGAGTAACACTTAGATGACATAGTGCCACAATGACTCTTTCAAAAGATTACCTAGATTTCACCACTGGGTGGTGAAAAGAACAAACCAGCTTATTTTTATTTTACAAGTGTATACTAGCTGATTTGCTACATTACTTACGCAATTGCAGGTTTGCTCTACATCAAAAGTTTTCTAGATTATTGTCATAAAAAACATATCACTTCATATGAGGTCTAACATGGTTTAGCTCCTTTTTTCCTCTAGCTACACTGTTAAGTAATTTCTCTATTAAGAGGTAGTCTAGAAATGCGTTCTTTTACTGCCTTATGTCTAAATTTCAAGCAATGAAGCATGTACCTAATCACACAAAAGGATTTGTAAGAGCAAATGGAAACAGCCCACTTAGAGGCAAAAGGGTTTAGGAGTGCTGCTGAAGAGGTCTCCCCTCCTCACCCAGCTGCCTTGTAGGTAGACCAGACCCCTCCTGAGGTTAACACAGGGCCTGACCTTCATCATTTGCCTTTTTCTGGCAGATGAAATCTCAGTCTCCACAGTACCAGCCTCAAGGACGAGGGCACACTTTAAAGTAAATTGGACGCAAGAAACAAGAATTTCAGCAGGCTCTGTAACATCCTGGACGTGCCTAAAGTCTTCCTGCAGTCCCTGTCACCAAGATCTAAGTGTCAGATTTCTTGAGGCAATCCTGTTTTGTTGGTATCAAGGGGAACAGACCTACTCATTTTATCTGAAAAATAGGGCTACCTGCCTCCAGGTTGAATTGCTGGATGTACTCTAATATCTACTAGATGAAAAAAACTTGAGAGTAAATTAGTTTTCCAGAACAGAGGTTTTTTAAGGATGCATTCAGTGATTGCAATTGTAGCACTGAATTACAGGTCAATCCTGAATAGTCAAAAGCATGAGTATTTTGTAAATAGTTTTAGTTTCCTTCTAATCAATCTTCAAAACAGATTATTTAAATGCCTGAAAAAGCACTGAGAATTTTTATCTGGAGGAAGAGTATACAAAAAGCCCCAAATCCACAACCGCTACTGGTTTATGGCCAAAGATCTCATCTACTTAAGATCTTGAGAAAAATTTAAGTCCTTTTTCATCTGCTAAACTGCAGGATAATGCTTTTATTTTAAGTGAAATTCAGAAAAAAAAAAAAAGGAATATTTTTATCTGCTCTGCTGCACCCACATGAGTTCTTACTTGGTAGCAACAGCAGTAAACAGTCCTGTATTCCCAGTATGCATATTCTTGCAGGCAACAGTTACTGCTGTGCATAAACAAGGAAGAGTCACTAGAGAACACCATATGTGAAATTTAAGAAAATACAGCTAATTTGCAACCTTGGATTTGCACTCTAGAAAGCACAGTATAAAAGAAAACCATTGTAAAATACACAAAAGTATACATTCAGAGATTAGAACATACATTCATTAGAGAAAACAACTCTGCACCTATAAGGAAAAGCTGATGTCTAAAGGCAAGAATAAGAGTAAAATAAAGATTAAACATATTTTGGTGAAATATCACCACTGTTATTTCTCTCTTTTAAGTTAAATCTGAAGAGAAAGGTGCTCTCTTTTGCTGTGTTTACATTTAGATGAATTTTTGAACTTCTGCACCTGTCAAACTTCATTTAAATTAAAGTTCGTGGATTTGATGCACAGCACTTCATAGATCAATACTTAATAAAAGAGTATATTCTTTAAGCAAGTTAGACACTTAAATGCTTAAGTCTAGTACTGTTAATTCCTAACCAGGGAATTGTGAAGTCCCTCATGTGTGTTTGAGCTGTAAGTTGTCACACAAGTCCACACACAGAGTTAAGAGAATATGCATTCACACTTCAAAGTAATTGTGGAAGAAAATATTATTTTGTTTCCTAGCTTAAAAAAAAGAATTAGGGAAAAAATGTCTGACAATCCCAGGGTTCTTTGAACAGCCTTCTTTAGTGTTGTCTGCACATATACAAGGTAATTTGTTAAAGCATCTGACACTGTTACATCAAATAAAGATTTGGTAGTTTATTTATTTAATTCAATTGCAGTGCTTCAATAGGGTGCTACTCGTTTTCCACAAGAGCGGAGCCTTTCTTACACTCCATGCAGCTACAGGTATTATCCATCTCTCTATTAAACTCTACCAGTCTCAGTGAAATTTCTCTTGCTTGTTCATTTGGAAAGTTTTACCAGTGGTTCCCATGGAATCAGAACTGGGTCAGCAATCTTTAGTTCAATTACATTTCAGTGAACTTTTATCAAAACATTTTTCTTCAGTGTGTACAGACCTGGAAACCCAGGGAACTTTCACCAAACTCGCTTCTAGAAAGTTCTTTTCAAGACTAGTAAGTAACAAAAAGATTTAGGAACTTCCAAACCATAACACTGGTAACGGCTTGACTATCAGAGAAAAACAGTAATGGTTTCAGTATCAAAGTTGGCTAGTGGTATAGAACAGCAGCAGTGCAAGTGTCTATTCATTGTTTCTGTAGTAATTTTCAATTGTTTCTGAATTAAAATACACCACAGTAACTGTGATGTCATCTCTGTACATTCTTGCAAGGTCTTCAGGCAGCGCCAGCATTGCAGCAAGTTTCTCTTGGTCCACCTCCCCATACTCGTTACTTCCAATTGCATGCCTTATTAAATGCGTAGCTATGTTCTGGTCAAGTGAGGCAAAGCCTCTGTTTTTCCTCTGAAGTAACAAGCTGTGCATATAACCCAAATTAACTGGTTTCTCAAAAGCCAGTTGTGGTTTCTGCACATTAAGCTCTGCAAGGTGTCCACCAACAAGTTTTACAACCTTCTCATTACTTAGCATCTCCCATAGCCCATCTGAAGCAATAATTAGAAACTTATCCTTGCTTCTTAATTTGTGGTATGTGACTTCAGGCTCTGCAGTTAAATAAGGGGGTGTATGGTAGTTTGGAGGAACGTACTGATAAATATTTAAAGCCTCAACATCACAGCTATTCTCGAGAACACTGTGTTGCAATTCTTTACTCCATTTTAATTGCACATCTCCAAAAGCTCTGGAGGGTATGAGAATCCCCAGTAATCTGTCATTCACAAATAGGGTTTTCTCCTCTGATCTAGGATGTTCTCTCTTCAGTCTTCCAATTTCAAATTCATCGAAGGCATTGTGGTCTCGGGTTAGAGGGAGAGTAGACCACGTTCCATCTTCTTCCTGAACCCCTAAAATTGCTCTGCAATCACCGGTATTTGCAACATGTAAGTGAATACCGTCAATGTGAGCTACACAGGCTGTTGCACCAGAAAAAGCTACTTGAAGGGCAATATTTCTCATCAATTCATTTTCCTGGGGAGCCTGAACTTCCAGTGATATGTCTGAGTCTAACCTTTTGAATGCACATATCATGGCTTCTTCTAAACTAAATCCTGGCTCAGTGTCTAAGTCCAGTAAATGTTGCCAGTAAACCCGGAGATTTTCAAAATATTGTGAAGTTATTTCTCGATACTCTACATCATTTGGATGCTTGTGCCACTGCAGAATAGGCAGAACTGGTTTCATGCGCTCCACAGCAAGCTCGATCTCTTCCAAGGTTTGCCGAGACATGAGAGAAACTGCTATATAATGAAGTAGTCTCTCACTTACTGCCTGAGCACACGCAGAACCTGCATGACCATCGAAGACTCCAAACATCATCCCTTTGGTCTGCAAGCAAGTGGCTGCACTTCTGCGGTCTTCAATAGGGGTGTTGGATGCCAACTGGTTACTTTCAAACCTCAACACAGAATTTGCATTTTTACCATTCAAATCCAATATTTTATGGGATAATTCACCTGCTCTGAGTATATCATTGATTTGTGATGGAGACAACTGGAAAGTGAAATGTTCTTCTTCGGTGGAAGTGTGTCGGAATGCTTTTTTTAAGGAGAAAGTATTGTCTAAGCTGCAGCTCCCAGCAGGGTAGAGACGTGTTTTGGAAAAGACAAGCTTCCATTTTATCTTGTTTCTATTTGGGATACAGATTGAGTACAAACGTCCTTTTCCTTGTAAAACAATGCTGTTTCTTGCTGAGCTTAAGAGCCAGGATGATACAGTTCTTGACATCATAAGTCACTCCACAAATAGGAGCACCTTCCTTCAGTAACACAGAACGTCCTTACAGCCTGGAATGTAAGAATAGGAAAGGTATAAAATTTAGAACGTTCACAAGAAGCTTTCTATATAGCAATACAAAAGCAAGCCTACAGCTCAGAGAGATATTCAGAACTTTTTTCCAAAAAAGACCACTATAGATAAAGGCATCTTAAAAGTGATACAATTTCCAGCACTTAATTATAACCTCGGTGAATTCAGCTTGGGATATGACTGCCCCTCTCCAGTTAACTCATCAGAAAAGCTAGTTTTTATTTTCCAGGCATGTTTTTCCTCATTGTGGCAAGGCTAAGAAGAAATTCTGACATTACAAGAAATGTAATCAAAAACTGTTCAGTGAAAAGCCTCCTCTAACATGACACAGAACAAACAGATCCAACGAGTTAGAAAATAGGAACTTAAGTGACAATTAATGTGCAACTTTAAAAAAGCCTGCTAGAGTACAACTCTTTTAATACACTCTAAATATCAAAATCAAGAGAAGGTCAGTGCTCAAACCCTACTGAAAAACTGAAAGATGTGGCAAATTAATGATTTATATGAATTGCCATGATCTTCACATCTAGAACAAGCTAGTCTACCTTTCCAATTCTGTTCCAGCTTATACACTCAACTTTTTTTTTTACCTTCAAAGTCTTAACCAACCTTCACACAGGTAGGATTTTTTTGTACAGCTGAAGGCAGATTCTACTGCTGGTTAATTAATGCATTTATCACAGCATTGTGCACTTTGATGCAGTGAAAGTTATAGCACAGTTACATTGACAACTTTTACAGGTTTACTATTTGGCTTGTTCATTTGGAGTGCAATTAAACAAGCAGCTGTGAAGAGCTCTGCTGCCAACAGCACTAAAACCTAGGGCACCTGAACAGTTGTCCTGGTTTTGGCTGGGATAGCGTTAATTTTCTTCCTAGGAGCTGGTATAGTGCTGTGTTTTGGCTTTAGGATGAGAATAATGTTGATAGCCCACTGATGGTTTAGTTGTTGCTAAGTAGTGCTTCCACTAGTCAAGGACCTTTCAGCTTCCCATGCTCTGCCAGGTGCACAAGAAGCTGGGAGGGGGCACAGCCAGGACAGCTGACCCCAACTGGCCAAAGGGCTATTCCATACCATATGACATCATGCTCAGTATATAAACTGGGGGAGCTGGCCAGGGGGTGGTGATCGCTGCTCAGGGACTGGCTGGGTGTTGGTCAGCAGGAGGTGAGTGGTTGCATCACTTGTTTTTCCTAGGTTTTGTTTCCCTTTTCATTACAATTTATTATTTTTATTTTATTTCAATCATTAAACTGTTCTTATCTCAACCCACAAGTTTTCTCACTTTTACTTTTCCAATTCTCTCTCCCATCCCACCGGGGGGGAGTGAGTGAGCAGCTGTGTGGGGCTTGGTTGCCAACTAAAGCTAAACCACGACAACAGCTGAAGTTCTTCAGTTGCCATGGGGGAGGTCCATCTTATTGTCTCCTACTTTAAATAAGGTATGCAAGCTGTGGGAAATTAAGTACAACCGGATGCTTACTCCACAACAGAATTTTGCCCCATGGATCTCAAACTATAACTGTATAGTAGCACTGCAAATACAATTACTCCCAAAAGATCACGCTAGTAGCAAGTTAGAACAATACAGTTTTCTGTGAGCTCTGAACCACTTTCAGGTGGCCTGTAGCCCTGTGTACTCTAGGTCTCAGGCCAAAGATGCTACTGCAATATTGTTTTTTTAGCAGGGCATTTCATGAGAAATAACAAGAAGCCAGCCTGGCCAGTTGCATAAAAATTGTTCTAAGAAATCAGCAGGAGCTAAAAACAAACTTGAACTACTCTAAACAAAAGGCCTACTGATACAACCCAAGGACTTTACTGAAATTCCATTTGCAAAACAAAAGCAACGTGTCACAAAACATTTCTGAAGTGTACCACCCATGCTTAACAACAGCAAAAAGCAGACAAGCCCCCACCACTATAATTCTGGGGACTCTATGAGGACAGGCAAAGACATTGCATGATTTTACTGCTGATGTCAGGAGAGCAGATGGAAGAGGCGATACCAGTTCACTGCTCAAGGCTCGCCTGCAGTCTCCTGGGACATTGGCATCTCCCAGCACAACCAACACCTTTTGTTGTACTGCAGAGAGAACACAACCAAAATAAAGCTAATAGGAAGACAGCTGATACTGCTAACTCCAGCAGCAGCTAAACCCAAAAAGCACCGACAGTGCAAGACAAGCCTTCGTGTTTGTCAGCCTTTCCCAGGCCATTCCCCATGCTGTTTTCTCTTTTTTCTCTTCCCACCCTTCTGAACCACATATGATTGAAACAAGACAATTTTCATGTCCTTGACTCAAAAAGCAGATAGAAACAGTGTTTTAAACAAACTTACCCTGTTCACGTCAGCTGGCTGACAGACACAGCAAGGTGGTGGGTTTTCCCCTAGCAGCAGAATTGCCTAATACCATTTAGACACGTGTTTGCCTAAGGTCAGGTAGCATCAATCAGTCCTAAAGCACACTTCTGAACCCCCCCTACTCACTGGCCGTAACTACAATTTTCACATCCTCACGCTCCTACCCAGTCACAGCGTGCAGACTCCACTGCCTAGGACACCCACCCGCAGCCATTAGCCACTTCAGCACAAGCCACGTTAAAACACGGTAGCAGTGCTGATAAAAGCAATGTGCTAAAGACCATTATGTAAGAGCCAATTACATAAACCTTACGCTCCCTGCATGGCACACCTACCACTTCAGCACCAAACGCGGCACTTCCTCATCAGGTGAATTACTGTAATCATTGAAACCCAAACTGCCCCCACAACACAGCCCACTTGCTGCTGGGAAGTCAGAGTACACACCAGGGGCTCACAGAAGAGCAATGCCCACTTTTTCCAATAAAATAACAGATATTCATTAAACTTGGTTTTACAGCCCACACACACACACAACACCCCGCATCCCCATATTCCCCTCGTACACGTTCCCAACACTGCCCACACACCCTCTAACACACCCAGCCCTTATCCCACACACATCCCCCACACACTAGCCCCTACCCCGCTACCCCCCCACAAGCTCCCCACCTCCTAGCCCGCACCACCCCCTCACTGACCCCACACACCCCCTCACACACACAGTCCCCACATACCCCTACCCCACACAAGCTCCCACCCCTCACACACCCCCACGGGCCTTTCCCCGCAGAGCCGCCCCACGGCCTTCCTGCCCCCACGGCTCCGTCCTCCCGCTGCGGCGAGGGCTGCCCCTTAAGCAGACTCGTCAAGTCAGGCCCGGCTCCGCTCCCTCCGTCCCGCAGCATCGCCCCCCCGCCCGGCTCAGCCGGTGCCACGGCGGAAGGGCCGACGGCCGCCGCCCAGGCGAGCCCCCGCGGCCGGCGCTCCCCCGCGCGGCTCACCCGGCGGCGGCGGCGGAAGCGCCCCTCTGGCGGCAGCGGCGACGACGACAACGGCGGCGCTTTCCTCCCGCCACCGCTCAGGCGGCCACCCGTCCCCCGCCCTGCGCGGCGCCCCCGGGCGCACCCACCGGCCGCAGCAGCCGCCACGCGACCCCCGCCGCCTGCAGGTTCCTGGCTCGCCGGCGCGGCGCGGGCGGTGGCCGCTGACTGACAGCCTCGTCGCCCAACCCGCGCCTCCGACGCCAGAGCCGCCCTCGGCGCCCCGCCCCGAGCAACTGCCGCGCCGTGGGGCGGCGCGCGGGTTCCTGTCAGGACACGGCGGGACGGACGAAGCGCGCGGAGCCGAGCCCGGCCTCCCTCCCGCCCCTCCGCCATGTTCTCCTCAGCGCCTGCCTTTGCCCGCAGCAGCAGCTCCTCCGCCGGCAAGCTCGGGCACAGCTGCGGAGGTGCGAGGTAAAGCTCGCTCCGGAGCTGCCGCCAGGCCCAGGAGTGAGGAGAGATCCACGCGGGCGGGGGCTGGGCCGGGCCCCGGAGCCTCCCGTCACCTCAGCTGCCCCGCGCTCGGTCAATAGAGCCGTGCCCTTGGCGGCCTCGCAGCGCGGATGAGGTGCTGAGGAAGGGCCAGGCGACCTCGGCCCTGCATTTCTCGGTTTCCTGCGTATTTTTAAGCAGGATAAAATCGTGAGCAATAAAAGCAAGCATATGGGATGCATTAGAAAGTAAAGCATCAGCAATTTTTTTTTCCCATTAATAAAGTTCAAAAAGCGTTATTCTCTTGAGGGAGGGTCCTTAGGATTTTTGGTTGGGTGGGGTTTTTTTTAATACAATTCTACACCCTTCAGTGCTGAGGCCACCAGCTGATGAGGCTCAAAATCACAAAGCCCTTTTGAAAATAATAGGCCATATAAATTAAGGAGAACAAAAAGTAAAGGCTCATTTTGCTGGCTCCCAGGTTTTTTTTGTTTCAAGTGTCTGCTTGTCTTGGTTAAAATGTTTTATACCATGTAACAAGACAAGGAATGGGCCCAAAGTGCATGGTGGTTAATAAGTAGTTATTGTGTATTATGGATTGGTTACTAAGTAGTCCTCACTTTAACCTGTACCAGTGATTTTGCAAAAACAGAGGCTAACAAGTCACAACAGGCTTTGATATTACCAGTGCATTTTTTATTCTCCTGGCTTCTTGTATTGAAGCATTTTTCATTTAAACAAGGTGTTGCAGGTATCCTAGATGAGATTAATGTGTTCCCAGATTATCTCAAGTGGAAGGATGTGTGATCATCTTCGTGAGTCTGAGCTTTCATTTGGTTCTTGTTTTTATTAATACAATGAAACATAGTTTCATGTCAAATAGAAGACCAAACCAAGAAAAAAAATAGAAAGTCACCTTAAAGAAAAAGTTCAGGACATTATTGTAGCACACACATGAAAACAATTATCTTAAGTTTGACATAAGTATTTTATTTGTCTGACAAATCTACCAAACTAAAAGAGGTCACCCACAGCAGCCCTTGCCTGCATCTCTCTGCCTTGCTCCCCTGCTTGGGTATACCAACAGTAGTTTCTGGGTCTCAAGGCACTCTTCATTCTGACCTACCAATTTTTTCATCTTTGTACCATTTATTACAGTGATAAAACCTCATACCTTAAAAACTAACTTGACTGCTCCAGGTTTCCTGTGCTCCCGGCACGTTTAAATGCTTCTCTTCAGCTGAAAGCTATTACTTATTGCTCACATGTTCAGGCAGTAGTTTCATAAACTCCTATACATAGGCTGAAGTCATTTAAGAAATGTGTACATGACAGTGAAACAATTAACAGTCTGCAGAAGAAGGTGTTGCTTTCATTCCGTATTTTCTAAGCACAAGAAGGAATATTGTATGGAAGGCTTCCAAGAAACTTAATACGTTTCAGTATTACTATCCAGTACTTGACAGGACTGGATATTAAGTTGAATTGAGATCTAGATTCTGCTTTGGAGTGTTTGGTTATGCTGATGAACCAGAGTGATATATAAGTAAAGTTTAAAAAAGTAGAAATGCTACTCTTGGATATGATTTGAGGACACAAACAGTATTGCTCAGGCTTGCAGTATTTTTGCCTTCAGGAATACCTAATTAAAATGGCAAATTTCTGTGGCAACAGTGGCTTGGTTGCCATAGTACTCTATCTTGTTAATTTGCATTGAAAAAATTATAACTCAAGTTTCTTTAAATAAAACTAAGATTTGTTTTTGACTTCCCTGTTTATAGGTGCGCTATAGTTCAGTATCAAATGTCCTCTGCCAGGAGAAAGTTGTCACCAGTATTTATAAGCAAATGAGTGTAATTCCAGGGCATTGTATTAAGGTGCAGTGACAGGTTAAAAGGTAGCTAATGCTATATTTAGATTTTTTCAAGGTATAATTTTATCTGTTGACTTGTACAGTCAGCAACTCTGATTTTCTTTGCAAATATATTTTTGTGCTCATTTCTGTGTTGCTTGTTTAGGCCGTGATCCAGCTCCATTAAAGTCAATGACAGTTTCAGCAGACTTCAATACGTTTCAGGTAAAGTGAAATGTTTATTTGACCCTAAAAGGTCAGTTTGAGAAGCCTGATTGCAACCTGCATGAAACAGGTTGCAATCAGGCCACTCAAGCACATGGCGTCTTTACTTCTGACCTTGGGGGATTACCAAAATATTAACAAATTACTTCATTTCTGCTTATGTTGCATGCCTCCCCTTGCATACAGCGACTTGAAATAAGCTTGGGTTTACTGTTTTGTGGTCTTTTATGCCTTGATTTAATTTTAGATTCTACACTGATCTTAATATTAAGGCAAAAATGACTGTTATTATTCATTATCTTCTATGGGGTTTGGGGTTTCCTTTGTTCCCATGGAACATTACATTTCCTTCTCCCCTTGTTTGTTTGGGCAACTGGCTGTGGCTAATTTGGTGCAATATATACAGCTTCTGCTTCCAGAAGCTGCAAACAGATGCCCATCAGTTACTGCTGCCTTCACAGCAGGTGCTGTGATGGATTACTTTCCACTAACTAATTGATATTCATGAAAGGTGTGGGACTCCTAGTGCTTTGTAAACATTTCTTTTTATGGGGACACATGAAGAACAGAACTGTCAAATAAGCCTGATGTTCCTAAGAAAGCAAGTTAAAAATCAGAATAATATTTCTAATAAATAACTTTTACTTTTCCAAAAAGCCGACTAGTAACAAACACAATTTGAATCCAAAGAAAAGTAGTTTACTAGAAGTTTTCCTGAAACAGAGAGAAAGACTTAGTCTAGCGATACGCATTAGAAAATAGCCATAGATCCAAACCCTTTGGAAACTTGTGAATGACCATCATGCAAAGGAAGGTAGGTCCTTTGAATGAATTGACTCTCTGGTCCATCTGAGACAATATTGATTGAGTCGGAACTTGCCTTTGCACAAAAAGCACAACAGTCTAGCTAACCAGCTTTTTGAAAGGAAACAAATACAACGCCAGTCCACAAAACACTTGGATACCTTTCTGCTCAGAGCCTGTAAAAATGTCAGCTGTTTACTGTATGTATTTTGCCCTGTGATTAGTGAAATACATTTCATTTGCTGTGTATCATATTTTGAATTTTCACAAAAGGCAAATTAGTACTTTAGATGCAGAGATCTCTTCTTATAAACAAAAAAAAAAACCAGGAATGAGACTGGGGAAAATAAATTTCCTCTAGATCTGTTAAAGCAATTGCATGTTCCTAGTTTGGTTACAGCAAATTCCAGTCTTCAATCTTCCTATATAAGCTAAAACAAATACTCAAATGCTAGGAAAGCAAACAAACTGCAAGAAATGTCAATGAACAGAGGTAAACACAATGAACAACCATAGGAAAAATGCCATTCCAACTCTCCAACTTTTAACCTCTGCTATTACAGCCGAGGCTAAGCAGTGTGTCTATATGTGAAGTTGCAGGGGTTAAACTGAAGATCCAGTTTAAGGTAATGTAATTGGACTGGTGCAAAGGCCTATCTGGTTGCTGTTATTGGATCTGAACTCCGCATATATAATTTTTACTGGACGTTGCTTACAAACTGGTTCAAGTTAAACCGAAATATGTGTTCAGTTAAGGTTCTGTACCACTGTAAAAGTGAGTTTAAATTTATTGGGGGCAGCTTACAAGTGCAGGAAAGTCTTCTGCCTTGGTATGAAGTGTTCATGTGTAAAAAAAGTAATTATATTCCTCTCCTCCCTCTCCTCCTTCCATCTCCTTCCCCTCCAACACATGAACAGGCTGAGTTGACTCCTGAATTGCTGCATTTAATAGTCCACTATATCAATGTGAAATGAAACAAAATGACAGTTTGCAGTACTATGTTGCTGTTCACAACCTGGAGTGAGTGGCTGAAATTTTACTAAAACTCAAATGTAATGCAAGTAGTAATATAAGTGGAACACCAGAGGTATATATCTCTGCCTTACAGCGATGCAAATTTGGAATAGTTCTGTTAAAGTCAGTCACGTTTCATCAATATACTGTAGTTTCCTCAGGGTAAGCAAGAAAAAACTTGAGACCCCCCCCCTCTTACAGGCAGTGTAAAGCAACATGCTTTGATACTCAGTATCTTTACTAAATGGTCATTTTTGCATGCAGAAGGAATTCAGAGAGTAAAACAGCTAATCTGAGGTATGAGATAACATCTCATTTTTTTCAGGCTTATCTCTGCTTTTTTCCTGAAACGCTCCCTTTTTTATCTGTCTTTCTGACCTTCGAACACCACCAAAAGCACCATCTGGTGACAAGGTACCTCGCAACACTTTTGCCCTGGTGTTCTCCCGGTCACGACAACCATGATCCTATTACACGTTAAGCGAAGTCTTGCTGGAGTAGTTAGATT
The DNA here is from genome assembly GCF_035582795.1 of Mycteria americana. NCBI lineage: Eukaryota > Metazoa > Chordata > Aves > Ciconiiformes > Ciconiidae > Mycteria > Mycteria americana. The sequence continues at coordinate 39,511,355 of NC_134372.1, forward strand.
CAACCGCCATTTTTCCTTCAACATAGTTGATAGAAGATAAGGATACCCCATGTTCTAGAATTTGAATGGTCTTGATGGAGGAGCTTTGCTGAGTAATGGTTGCGTGTAGAGGAAGACAGTTCAGAAAGAAAACAGAAAAAATGAAGTTTCTGCAAATTCTCAAAAAGTCCTGAAGCACAGCACAGGTATTTGGCCCTATGAATTGCCTCTGAGGGGTATATTTGTACTAGAGGTTCTAGCTAGAATACTGTTAGGAGTTCAGACAAGCAAACTGGTAATAGTGGCTTGATTCCTATGGTCTTTCAAAATGCAGCACTTCTGTAAATTGATAGTCATGTCTGTATATGCAAGCACCAAAATGTAGCTCAGATCAAAAGTGGAATTATTAAGTAATAAAAGTTTGAACTGTTATAGTTAGTATCTTCTGAGTGTCTCAAAGCTTATTATAAATATAGTACACAGTCCTGGAGTTTCATTATCCTCACCTCATGGATAACAAGACAAAATAATGTTGGGAAAAGAAATAAAGGAATTTTTGCTATAAGGCTCTCAAGTTAACTATATTTCAACCAATATATTAACTAACAAGTCAAGAATCTGTAAAGGAATACAAATGAATATGATCCCTTGTACCCCAGAACATTATTACTAGGAAAACTTTGCTAAATGAGAATCGTCAAAGTTCTTCATGCCACCCCTTCTGAAAAATAACTTAGATTGGTGATTTTAAGTCTTTTGGTGGGGAACAATCAGTTTTATTGTTACTTTTGCTATGTTTTCCTGGTGGACTATATTTTCAGTTACAGGGAAAAGACAGTACTGAATCTAACTGAATACTATACCTTCATCACACCGATTACATTGTTCATTGAGTATACAATACAATTCACTATTTCATATAATATTTGATATGTCTTCTTGTAGTTTCCTTTTATAATCTCAAAATAAATGAAGTGCATTAAATTGTAGAATGTAGTTTATAGCTTTAAAACCATACAAAAATTAAATATTTGTGCCTTTTTTATTGGATGACCAGCATTTCAAGAAACAAAGAATATAAAAAGCTTCCTTTTATATTTTGCTTCACCATGGTAAAAAAGATCATGTTCTTTAACCCAACTACTGAAAAAAACCCTGTAAATAAGATAAAATTTATTTCTGAAGGAAGGTATAGTTCAGTTTCTCCCAGAAACTGAACACCTTGAGGGATTCAGCATTTAAAGCTCTTCACAGTAACTAAGCTTTTACAATAACCTTGTGAGCAAAACATTATCCTTCTGTTGTGCATGAGTAAATCACCCTTAAAGAAGCTTAAGTACCATGTTCATGGTCACAGAATGGACACATTCTGTGAATAAATAAGATTATTTTATTAGACTGAGTAGTTGTAGCAGGGGAAAAACTGGACAAAGATTTGGTATACAAGCCATCTTTACCTTTTGTGAGAGACTGAGTGAGCAGAAACCTACTTATATGCCTAGAATGAGAGAAAACATTGAAAATATTGATCAGTGGCCTGCTCTGTGAAAGTGTATACTAATATTAATGCAGCAGTACTGTGGTAGCTGGATTAAGCTATACATGGTAAGTAATATTAGTTAAATTTTATTCAGGAAAGTATTTTAATTCACCCCTAAAATTTTATTTGCGCTATCGATTATGTAGGGTCTTTTGAAAGACTTTTTTAAAATGGGTCTCTTCATGTAGTTTTTAATTTTAACTAAGATTCATATCAACAATTTAACTCTGACCAGGCAAGAGGTCATTCAAGATCCACAAAATGTGTCAGAATTGGAGTGAAAGGATTAAGCTGAAGTAGAAATCTTTAGTCCCAAAAGATGGGAAGAATAGTTTTTAAAACAGAGGTAAGCTTTCTAGAACTTTAAAAAAAAGCCCAGAAACTTGGGAGGGATAACCCTTATCTGTACTTACACTATTCTACTATAGCATAATGGTTTCTAGGAAACTGAAGGTAAACAATCAAATCATTCCTTGATCCAAAATAGATGCATCAGTTGAAGATATCAAACAGCATTTCTGTTAATGAAAGTCCAAGAAACACAGTGCTGGAAGTAGGGAGAGGTAGGTCTGTTCAAATAAAGGACAAAGATACACACTTTATTTTAAAGTCTCATTTATCTCATTTGTTAAAGAAATTAAGATACATTAAATAGATTTGCTGCAATACCAGTTTGCATTACTAGCAAAGTTACATTCATAATAGCTAAAAACATTGCATTTTGTAATGATTTTCTGTTTCCTTTAGCATCTGCTGTATAAGAATCTCACATCTAAAACAATGCTGAATTAGCCCTCAACATCCCTGTGAGGTAGGTCAGTGTTACCCTCATTTTATATAAGAGGAAACTGAGGAATGGAAAGTTTTAGGTCAGTGTACCAGGAAAACTGTAGAAGAGTTCTGTCCAGAATTCTAGTCTTCCATTCCTTGTACTGTGCTTCACATCTACTGTCTTTCTCCCTTTCTGAAAAAGGAGAACAGCTGACAGCAACTGTTCTCCTTTTTCCCCCTGCTTTCCTTTATATTGTACATCTTTGATTTCTGCATCTAAGCTGATGAAAATTGATAAATATCAGCAATTTCTATCTATCTGAACTGTACAGATGAAGTAGAACATTTGAAGCCCAGAATTAAAGTAACTGAAAATAGACTCTGGGTAGTTACAGATAACATCGCTGTATTCAGTACCAGAGACACAAGTCTGAGTTCTGTCACTAAGCTGCAGAAGCCGTAATACTAACCCATGTCTTTTCTAAAGCAACTTTCTTTTGAAGAGGAAAAAGCACTCAGGACTGATAAAACCTCATATCTGCAGGAAGTATCCCTGACAGACTGCCATAGTGAAGGGATGATTTGTGCAGCAATGCACTTTCAGTGCAGTCAAGGTCTACCCATGTTAGGTGCCTAAAGTGAACAAAATACCTACTTTTCTTTAGGGCAGACAAGGAAGGAGGTCATATTACATAGAAATCACTTAACTGAGGTAGAATTTGAACAATTGAGAACCACAAAACACATACCTGAATTGCTATCAATGTTCTTTTCAAGAAAATTGACAAGGGCATTATAGTTATATATGCTGCATGGGCTAGAACAGATGTCTGAACAACTGTGCCATAAAATGCCCTGCTTTTAAACACAGTATTTACATTGTTATTTTAAATTAGTTATATATTTTAAAGTTACTGTTCCAAGATGCTATTATATATGTAGTTTTTATACCAGTGCCTACTTGAGGTGAGTAAAGAACTTTTTTCTAGTGCTACTCATGTGCCCTGTGTGTCAGACAGCAAGAATACAGTGAAAGCAATCTTTAAATCAGACAGAGCTCAGCAAATGCCAACAAGAGATCAGTAAGCAAATTTTAAGTCCAATTTGTCCAAAATTCTTGACTACTGTTTCACCATGTATTAAATGAGACAATTAGAAGTTGTGGCCATCAGTACTTGTAGATCAATATAAAATAGGAAATTATGTAGTAAGTGGGATTTTTATTTCATCTTAGTTTTTAGAGTTTCAGGTCTAGCTAGTTCACTCAACTATCCCTTATATTGAAAAGGACTAGTTAAAAAGATTCCGTTTCTCAAAAGAATGAGCAATTCAAATAAAATATATAAGCAGAAGATTGTCCCCCTCCAAGTAGAATGTTCATGGAAATGAACATCTTGGGTGTTCCATGAGTGATCTGAAGATGAGAGTTTCTGTTTATAGTATCTCAGATGTGGAAGCTCTTGGATATCTCAGGGCTGTTATTGGTTTTCCTCAGGCCTTGAAGGAAGCTCGAACTACTCTCCCCTTAAGAGGCTGAGGGGGGCGAAAATTATTCACCATTTGGATCCTCTGGTCTTCCTCACTGGTGAAGAGAAGCATGCGGAATTTCTCCAGCTGTAAATTCAGGTGAAAGTTTACTCCTTAAGAGGGCAATCAATATCAATGTTTTTAAAAAAGGACCAGAGGAAAGTATCACTACATTCTAATCTGTTAATAGACCAGGTTCAAGCAAAGATCCTAGAGAGTATCAACAGAAAAAAAGAAGCCCTGATTATTAAACAGGCTGACTATTCACAGGCTAATGGTCTTAACTTAGCCCCATTGCAAATCAAAACAGTCACTGCTTGTTTATCCAGTGTTGAATCCTACAAGAACTGGGAAGGTATCAAAAGTTTACCTGTTTCTCAGAAATCCTGATGGGTTCCTTCAGCACTATCCATGTTACACTCTCATTAAGGGGTGGTGTTGTCAAAGAACCAAGGTATGTCCAATAATCTAAACTCAAAGGCAGGAGACATTTGGGGTTGAAGCTTCTAAATTGAGCTTTTGTTCCCTGGAAAAAAAAATTGATACTTGAAATTTATCTTTTTATTTTTAAGTGCAGGCTAAAGAACTCTTCTTGAAAGAGGAAAAAAATGCTGATGTAATATAAAAAAGTAGGGGAAAGGAAAAGTCTATCAAGGTTTGGCTGCCTTATAACAACTATTATCCAAGAGTAGCATGGCAAGTGTGATGCCTGTTGCTTGGCTTACTGGACTTTGAGTTCTTGTCCCATTGCCTCTACCAAAATTCACCTCTTGTCACAAAAGGTCTAAAAATAATGCAGGAAGTGTATTCTGTATATAGTGTGCAGTGTGAACTATAGATGCCATGCAGAACTCCTTGTCTCATTACTTGCTATTTTCTATGCTTCCCATCTATTTCAGTAGAAAATTTGAAACTGTGGAAAACTTGGCCCCAAACAGTCGTTGTCTGCTAGGACAAATATTGGCTTTAAAAAAATCAAATGTTCAAGTCTAAAATTAGAGGAAGGTGGATCAACAAAAAGACCAGTAGAAATAGGAGGTGCTGCCTAAAGTAGTGATTGCCTGAACTACCACAGTCTAGGGCAAGATTTTTCAGCCTGTAGGAGTATCTGAAAGGTACTTAGTCACTCAGAAAGCACTGTCCAATTGTCTGTAAAATTGCTCTTAAGGAACAGAATGAGCAGCTTATCCCCAGTGGCAAACCTGCAGACCTTTCATCACTACAACTGAGGGATAACTATTTCTTCCCTGCAAGTGGAAGAAATCACTTGAACAAAGTATCATTTAGTGTGTCTGCAGGCTACATATTGCTGTGTAACTGCCTTCCTTTCCTGTCTTTCACAAGCATATACAGAGGAGCTAGAAATAATATGCCCACTTAAGTATTAGATGTAGTTTATTTTGACGATTAGAACTTATGCATGTTATAGAATGCATTAACCTCATGTAAATCCAGAAGGGATAACATTTGTAGTGGTCTAATCAGTGCACACTTAACGTGCAGCAGTTACCAATCTTCAAAGGTCTCCAATACATCTAGTTAAAGACCACCTTCAGGTATCACTAAGAATGGACTAGCTCAGGACCTCATTAAGATTGTCCCCTCACAGAGCTTTGCAGCAGAAGATAGACAGCCAGCTTTGACTTGTTCAAGGCTAGGCTCAATGGAAAAGGATTATGTTGCTGACTGTAAGAGCTGAACCTGAAGGGTCATGGAGCTTTTGATTTTAGATACTCTGGGAAAGGTAGAACCTCTGAATAGCCAGTGGGTCAGCATAGCCTTGGGAGGCACCTGAGATTAGGCAAATAAACTGTACTTTAGAGGGGAAGAGAATACAACTATAGTGATGTTCTAATGATGGGAGGATTTGTGGTGGGCGATTTTCCATTTGTCTCCAACATGTACATGAGCTTGATTTTTAAAGGATATCCCAGAAACAATTAAATTTAAAGAGCTTAAAACTTACTTTAAATTTTACCATGTACAAAGCATCTGTGAGTCTGTTCATATTGGCATGTTCTTTCCCAATCTAAAATAATGGAATAGACAGGTTAAATAAGAATGACTAATTATGCTTTGAATAGGTGTTGTTTTCTTATCTGAATCTCAACATTCCTAAAGTTTAACAGCAATTTGCAGTGAGTTACTGCTTCCAATAAGTCATCTGTTTTCCTTAAGCGCTTCTTAAATATGTGGCTTGGTTCTCAAACACTTGACAGCATAATGCTTTTCATCATGTAAACATGCTATTTTTGTGCTCCTTACCTCCAAGAAAACACCAACTACTGCCAAGCCATCTGGGGCTGCTGCTGCTTCTCCAAATGTTGCATATTTTCTGGCATTCCAATGAACTAAGTGGAGCTTTAAAGAAAAATAAGAAATAAGAATTAAACAAATTAGTGACAGAAGCTGTGAACATAGGTTGTCTCATGTTAACAGGCACTAATGGTCATTCATAACAGAATGTAGGTTTTGCTCCAAAGGCATCTTTGGAAAGATGAGCAAGTTCAATCTTTTGGACCAGTCCATAAGCATGGACAAACACTAAATGAAGTTTCTATATACCAACCTTAATTTGAAACAAATCAGGCATTAACCTGTGACCCAACTTCCCTGGTATGGGCCTTCATCCAATGAAGCACTATGCTCCAGTACTCACTGGTAGACTCCAGGGTGCTATGCTACAGTAGTATTTGGGATAGATTGTGCTGGGAAAGGCCTGTGCCCTGTCCTAGCTTCGCAGAACTCTTGAGAAGCCTCAGATGAAGCCATTTCAAGCTATGGATAGCACCTGCATGGTCATTTCACAGGTTGGGGTCATCAGCTGAAGCCTAAGCTAACTGTGCCAGGTAGCAGAGCTATACATGGCTTCTCAGCATCATGTTTGTCAGTATATCCTTCCCATCTGGATAACTAAAAGGATACAATCAATTGTGTGCAGCTGGCTAAACTACACAGCAAAGGACTGTTAGAGGTGCTGTGTGAGCACAGGAGCTAAACTGTGGGGCTAGCTCTGTCCTGTTGACTAGGATAAGATGACTGAGAATCTTGGAGAAAGGGCTGCATTGGGCTGATAAATTTGCATTCTAAAAACCGGGGTGACAACAGATAACAACTTCAGTGTAAGGAATAAAATTTCATTAAAGACTGTGCTGACCTAACCATGGTGAGTAAGCAATCAGAATCCTACAGGACATGCAGTCCTCACTGCAGACAAAGTCATTTGTCAACAGTATTTGCATGAATTAATCCTATCTATAAAAACACATCATTACCTCACATGGAAAAGGTTTGCCATCAATTGTGTGCTCTGATCCCTGGCTGTGCTTTATCCCCCAGTGAAAGTGAAACTGCTTTAGCCGAAACGGATTCTCAAAGGGACCACCGCTGATTACTAGGCAGAAAAAAAAGAAAGAAAAAGCTTAAGCATTCTGGGTTTTTAGCTTCCTGTTAGTAAAAACTAGCCACCATTGGCACGATAGTGGAAAAAAGCCAGCAGCATCTCCCAGTTGCCAACAGCAGAGATATGCATCATCCAGATATTTAGAAGGGTTGGATTTCCTAATGGAAAGCATCTGAGTTCATGTAAAAATTTAAGTTAAAAAACATTGAATGGCTACTTGTACAGAATTTTGTAGCTTTTTTGAAAGAGTATATTTGACATATGAGGATGTGGTAGCTTTATGGTTATGCCTTTCTTGTTAAACACAATAAATCCAAGTTGAATATTAAAAAAATAAATCACAATTTGAAACTCATATACCTAAAATATTTTTGACAGTGCTACTTGAGATTTTGTGCAAGAGTGTAGATACCTTGAGCATCAGGTAGACAATTCAGCTAAGTATTTCCTCTTTAAACTGTCTTTCCTTCCTGTGGAGGTTATCTATATTCTGTTTTCTTTAAATACCTGATCCCATAGAAGAGGTAATACAATAGCTTGTGCTTTACATGACACCATTCAGAATCTCAAATCGCCTTATAAGGGTAAGGAAATGCTACAGAGAAACTTCATACATCATTTAGAAATAACTTAAGAACAGATGAATGTTTAAGATGCCATCTATAGAAGATACTTTATCAACAGCATCAGTAATCCTCCTGTAATTTTATATGGCACTAAATCAAATACATTTTGCTCAACAGACATGAAAACCTGATCAAAGTCTTATATTAAGAAAATCAGAATTACATTTATTATCTGTAAAGCACTTATCCTCAGTGTAGTCCATAACATTTTATTAAAAAAATTAAAGCTGGGGCTTGCACAGCACTTCCACATGCGCATAGTTCCAGCTGGCCTTTATGGAGGAAACTGGCCTTGCCAAAGTAAAGGTTTTAGTATTAATTAAGAATATAAGTACCTCCTAGTATGTTTTTCTGGACTTAGCAATGGAATGCACCACTCATCTCAAACATTATTTTAAGACATCTAGCTATGATGGGTTACTGTCAAAATTCTGTTGTGTCATTTCTGCAGAGCTGTGAGTCACTAGATCTATTTCAACACAACTAAAAACACTTTAAACCATGTTTTCGACTCCTAGCAGTCTTCTTCCTTGAAAGTGTTATTAAAACAAGGCATGTGCTTAGTGTAGAAAGGGCAGAGGTCTTCATTCCTGCACATGCTCCGAGTCTATATCTAAATGCAGAGTAAGAGATTATGTTCTTAAACTTACCAAGCTGGATAAAGTTCATTGTTACTTAGGTATAGTTCAGCTTAGAATTGCACAAAAGTAGCTAGCAAGCTAAAATAATACTTCCAGATGTATTTTACAAATTCTCTTTGTAGGGTGACATGCTTAATGGACCTGTGTAGTAAGATTCTGGAAAATGCACATCCAGTCTTCTCTTCAAATTCAGTAAATATGCTTGAAAACCTGGCCATTCAGTTGGGCTTCTCAGATTCATTCCAGAAGAGAAATCTTAAAACAAAATGGCTGGAATTTTAACCCCCAGCCCTTATTTCAAAGGGTTACCAGCACAGACAAGTCACTTCACAGAAAAAGTAACTTGTTTCGAGTACCTAGGATATCCTGTTTAGTTAGAATCAATAAACACACCCAAATGGAACACGAAATCAGCTGATAGGTTTAAAAATTGTTCAGAGTATTTTTTCTGAAATGCACACTTTCCATTTATCAGCTACTTCATCATCTCTATTTGAATGCTCTTCCCCTACCCCCCAGATGTAAAAGCAAGATCTACCATGGAAGTAGAATTAACAGAAGTAATCAATCACTTACAGCATTTATATTCTCTGCCAAGAGCTAAGAGACAAGAATAATATACAACTGCAGATAGTCCAACATCCACAAGCTGCTACCAACTCAGAATTAGCTGAAGATTTTATAATTTCTGAAGAAACTGAACTGGGAGGAAAGGGAGGCAGGGAGGAAAGAAGAAAACAATGCAAGGTAACAGTTAATGACTGGTCCAGATAAAACTTGGTGTAGTGGACTATGATTATGACAACTACACTGTATGACCTGATCTCTGCTAATCCTCTTCTCTCCCTGCCCCTGTGGATGGAATCTGGGCAGTGAGCCAGACAGAGCTGGCATGTGTGTTAGCATCTTTGATTTGGATGAGCATGGAAACAGGTCAGTGGGGAGTGTACATACCTACTCTGCATGCTGGACATGGTCTAGGAGTGCTGGAGAGATGCATGGATTCCCTGTCCAGCAAACTGGCAATCCCCATTTAAGAGGGAAGCACTGCAAACAAACTTCTGATTTTCCTGATGCAAGAGCTTTTCCTAATGCAGAAACACTATTCTGCTGTGCAATATTGCATTGCTAGAGAGACTCAACTGAAGACAAGAAATGTGAGGCTCAAGAAAACAAAGTATAAAGGGCCCTGGTCATATGCCTTGTTCTAAACTGAAATTATACACCATAAAATATATTATACAGGATGTACTTAATTGTTTCCCTCACTAAGTCACAAAATGGTATTCAGAGTTAGTTGGCTGTGTTAGTCTCACCTGTCTTGTCATCAGTATCTTCAAACTCAACCATAACCGAATGGCCATTGTTGGAGATGTTGAGAGAGGTACATGATTCGTAGGAGATAATAAGCGGCTTCAGATTAGGGTCATAAACTGCTCTTGCAGGAACTATATCAATAGGTGACTGGCGGTTCCCTTGGGCAATAGGATAAGACTTGTGCCACTCTGAAGGTCCTTCAAAAGGAAAGAAAGGAAAGCACCATTATTTGCTTCCTATTATACACAAAATAATCATTACAGGTTTTCACAAGTATTGGAGTAAAGCTTGCTGAGCAGCAGTAACTTGAAAGTTTGGTACCCGAGAAGTTCACTTAAATTCTAAGCTGGTGTCTTTTTATTAGCACAAAGGCTGCAACAAGATGTGGGATTCAAGTATCTTACACAAAACACACTGAGGAAATCACAGTATATCAGACTGCTCTATCTTCAGTCACTTGTGCCACTAATTTTCTGCAGAGTTTGTAATTACATTGCTAAGGTATCCAAAGACCTTCCACAGTGGGTACAAGTGTAAACACACTTGCATGCACACATACACTCCGCCAAAGAAACAGCATTTCATTCTTCCTGGGAAAGATAGTGTAAGAGCTCCAGTGATTCAAATTAGATACTGATGACTCAATCTCTTAGCTACTGACTATGCAGTTATTTTTAAAACCATTTTATGACTGCAGTAAGTCTTTGAGGCAGCTTCATTCTTTGCTCATGTCCATTATGGTATCTCTCTACCCTGAGTGAAGGGTATAGTATGATAATTAACATTTTTGGACTTCCTGACCTCAATAGAGTGGTGAGAAAGACCAATTTAATAACACAGCTCCCTGCTGCCAGAACTGGAACATTCTTATGCTGTTTGAGATAACAAAACCCTATCTGTATCAAAGAATTACTTATTATTACCACTGCTTTTTCTACTGTGGTATGGTAGTGCAAGAAGCAATTAAATTCTTCTACTGCTTATGTTCAGAAAGTATTAACAGTAACAATTTTACTTTAAAGTTTCCAAGCAGCACATTTTTAATTGTAGCATTCTCACATACTTTCACAAGCAGAAACTTTTTTAATCAAGCACATGTATTTGCCCTCCTTGAGTTTATGTAACAAAAACAGTTATCTATTATACTTTCGTCTTTGGCATTTTCGGAAAAGCTAAGCTTATAAAATAATATCTTTTCTCAGCCTGCCTACAAAGCAGATTTAGGATTTAAAAGCTGTTACACAAGCTTAGGCAATATAATTTGTCTCTTATGAGCTTTGTAAGAACATACATGATTATTACTACTACCTATATGCCCAAACACATAACACTATCTACTAGCGCTAACCAGCTTCACTTAGTGTTCAAACTTGCTTTTGGACTCACAGAAACTAAAATAATTGCTGTTAAGAGAGAGACAGGCTCCTGAAGGTTATGCAAAACACTCTTGTTGGACACTCAGCAGCTAAAATAATTGCTGTCAAGAGACACACACTCCGGAAGGTTATGCAAAAGATTGTCTTATTGGACAACACCAGTCACTCATCCACCCTTCTCTGTAAAGGATACAGGTGCTATAAAACACTATTGTAGGAATCTTTCAGTAGCTTCACATATCCTCTCACTCTGTGGCACACATTCTTGGAGGAGAGAAGCAAAGGAAAATGACTAAATTAAAAACTGGCAAACCAGAAAGCATAAATTGTTCTATAAGAGATCTGATACTGATCTGTAAAATTTATTGATGTTCTTGAAATATATAACATATACCTTATTTTATGCACTTCTGTGGAAGCCTAGATATCACATTTCAACAGCTGCATAGGATCAGAAGATCTATTACTACCCTACTAAATCTTCTTTACTTAAGAGAATTGCTTTTGGAGAGACAGACACAGTTAATCCTTTTCATAACAGCTTTTTGGAAAGGGACCCATCTGTAATATCTGCAGTCTGGAAAAAAAACCACTCAGTACTGCTTTCCTCAGTTTTGGAACACTGATCGCAACAATGAAAGGCAGCAGGTGTAAGTTTGTGCATCTTTTGGTGCCACTTTCTGGGTGCTATTTATTATCAATAAAGTAATTAATTACCTGCTGTATATACTTGATGCTTGCAGACATCAAAATGCAGGCAGCTCTGCAGGGCTCAGGCAACAGTTCTGGAAAGAAAACGAGTGGGGGAAGACAGAGAGATGCAGCACGGAAATGCTAGAACCTACCGTCATCCTGCCCATATCCCCAACTGTGGTGGCCAGTCATTACAGGGGAGCTGCACCCCGCTTTGCTCTCAGCTCTTTGATCAGGGCACTGCTGCTTACCTGCCTTTATAATGGCTCACCGTGGGATAGGGTCAGCCCCTTAAAGATACAGAGCAACCAAAGCAATTCCTGCAGGACAGGGAAAGCACCCGCGTCCCTTCTGCTCCCGGTTTTGCTGCTCCTGCCTCTGCTGCTGCTCACTCTGTTTGCTAACTCAGCACTGGAGAAGGAAAATGTAAAACTGAGATAACTGAAGTCCCAGGACTTAGAGAGGAACCAAGACTGTCCAGGTGGCATGGGGATCAAATTTAGGAAAAAGTAATAGTATTTTCCCATTCTACACCACAAAGAAGCAAGAGCTGTAACCTGCTCTGAGCATCAGGGCACAGTAAGGTGTGGAGATTGCAATAGGAACTGCCCTTCTCACTTCTGTGTTCTGCAGGGGGAAACATCACCCAGTTACTGCCTCTCTTTTCTTAAACACTCTCTCCAGCTGCAAAAAATGAATGATGTTTCCACCTGATTTGTAATTAAAACTTCAGAATCACTGCTTAGATGAGATGGAGAACATTCTCATCTCAGAACAAATTACTTGTGCTACTTTTAAACAAGGTAAAAATCACACCAATTAAGGATAAATTAGCAATCTGTTTTGGTTTTTTTTTCTTTGTAACTCTAAAGAAACTTATTGAAAAGACAAAAATAAAAGTGTGGTTATATTAGGGAACAGAACACAGCAGACTTTAGAGAAAGGAGCTGATCCGTGAAGCCTCAGTTACCTGGGATGATCCAGCAGTTGCCTGCACCCTGCTAAACCCATGAAGAGGCTACAATGAGATCTCCAATTTGTGGCTGTAAAATGTCTTAAGACATCTTTGTGGCAAGAAAAAGGGCTCCTTGGTAGTAATTTTGTTAGATCTGAGGAAATGCTGTCTGTCAAGGTTATATTTTATAAACATATTGGTTTTCACAGACAACAGCACACAGAAATAAGGATGCTTCCATTATGCAATCAAGAAAATGGAAGAAAAAAAATCAATGAAAGCATTTTATGCAACTTTTATGTTGTGGTTCTGCCTTGTAAGAATTCATTTCCTTTTTCAGGAGCTTTCCATAGGAGTCAGCTATAAAACCTTTGAGATTCACTGACGCAAGCTAAATCGCTCAATAAGGGATGTAAACTGCTGTAAAGGTGTCCACAGGGTAGTTCTACAATGACTTAGTGAGGTCAACTTCTCAAGTTATTTCTGCTAAACTACTGTGATCTACGCAGGTCCCTGCACAGGCCTGACACGCACCAGGCACTGCCACTGCAGGCACGTCTGTGGCCCAATATTCTGCACACACAGGTCCTCATGGTGACCCAAATACTGGAGGCAGTGCAGCAGCACTGCCATTGGGGTAAAATACTTCGCTGCTTAGTAGGACAAATGAGCTGCGAGAAGTTGTGATGCTTTGGTTCTTATTCTTGTGTGGCTGTGTGCTGTGTTTGTAGACAGGGAAGCCAGATGTGGACAGTCAGTCAGATGCAAATAGTCAGGGAAAGCCGTTCTAGACCATGGGAAAAAAGTACAAAAAATACCAACCTACCAGTGTAAAGAAAAAATAGAAGAGGAATTTTGTACATTAAAAAAAGGGGACTATAGATTGGGGAAAACCGTATGCAAGATAGAGAATCCTGAGCAACTGTTTTCAAGAGAAACTTGACAACTGAGGCTCAGCTCTTGCTCGCAGGGCACAGTGCCACTGAAGTGGCCCAATGTCTACATGCATTTGACACCATTCACCACATTAGCTTTTATCTTCTCACATTCCAAAACACATAGATGTCTACATATGAGGACTACAAAGGCAGGGCACAGGAAGACCTCTGAGACAAGAGAAAACATGCTGAAGACATGGCAGGAAGTGGCCTCCACAAAATGGAGGTTTAAATGGTTGGATTTAGAAAAAGTGAAAAGGGGGCGTGACAGTACCTGAGAGGAAAGACAAGAATAGCTTGAATAAAATTCTAGCTATAAATGATAGCCAGTGTGTATATGACAGTTTAATGTGCTCTCCCATCCAGTCAGCCTTCTTTCTTTTTGAGGAAGACATTAGGTTTTCCTTAAAGCTAGAGTAATATTGCTGCTTATACAAATATCGCATTATTCTGTAACCCTGATGCCTCTTGATACTTGCTGCCTCTAAGAATGGATTTTCACTGATTCTGTCCTCAAATTACCATTTATCACTTCAAAAGTTGCGGTAATAATCTAGTTCTGATCTCAATTTTACTAGCTTGCATCGGGGAGAATGACATCACACTCATGAAGTCAAACTTATGGAAGTGAGAAGAACAGAGTGGTAGGTGCATAAGGAGTAGATTTCTCCAATGCTGAGCTACAAGTGAAGTACTTGTGATTTCCACAAATTTCTCACAGGCTTTGAGTACATCTCAAAAGTGTCTGCTTAGCAGTGAATGACAGGAAGATGTAGTTGCATCCGGTACAGTGAAACATTTCAAGCTGCCTTAAAGAATAATTCTGTCTTCCCCAGTCTTCAGACTTCCAGTTTTATTCCTCTTTGACAGTAACGATGAGTGAACAGAGCAGCAGCCTAGGACAAATACATGGGTTCTTCTTCTGAACCTGTCACTATGTTGTGATACTGAACTAACTACAAACACTTCAGTTTTTTCCATCCCTATATATGGAATAATTATCTTTATGATTTAATTTGAGCTCCCTTTATTAAAATTGCTATATAAGAACTAACCATTACAGTTAGAAAGCTCCAAGTAAGATTGGAATGCCAAATAGAAGTTGAACATATTAAGCTTTGCAGGTTTGAGGAAATTGGATTTTTTAATCTGTGAGGCAAGTTGTCTCTATACTACAGATCTGGAGTCATTGGGAGCTATTCACACAAAGAGGTCATGTCACTTGAGGATAATGCTTTTGGTATATATTACTGCATCACCGTAGAGGGGCAGAGCTGCATTTTAGGAGACGTAAAATGAAAGAATAGTTATTTGGTTCCAAGGCAAATGGCTAAATGACACTCTAAGTGTATTTGCTTCAGTAACTTGGCAATTATCTTTGCTGAGCATCTTTAATAATGGTGACATACATTTGAACGAGGTGTCATGTGCCTTCTTTATTTAATGCATATGAGTGTGTCTGATGTGTCATTGCCTATTAACAAAAATATGGCAGAAGTACAGTCAGTTTGGGTACAGGCTGCTCGCTCTAGAGCCTTTGAAGTACAATAGGTAGGAGCAGAATAAACGTTAAAACATTCATCACTCCAGAGCTTGCCTACACCTCAGGTTCTGGAAAGAGTATCTTGTTTATCCAGGCAGCTCATCTCTCTTCTTACATTGCCATTACTAATGCTGGCAGTTTCCAAATGGGAGTTATACTAAGGTGACATCTGTTCTTTATGTGTGCGTTAAAATAATTTATAATGAATCCAGAAACTGCACAAAAATACTTCACAAGGTAAATATAAACCGGAGAGTGTACTGCCAACACTAAACATTGAAAAGCAGAATCATTCCAGATTTTTTTTTCATTTTTTAGTATTTTACTTAAAAAGTGACTGCCTACACTTGTTGATTGACAATAGAAATTTCAGATCTTATATTCTCAAGTTTTTCTTTGCAAACACGTGATGACTGTATATTGAGATTCTCATGCGCCCAGTGTAACTTCAGGAGCTGAAAGTGGTAATCCTTCTCCCACAGCTACATAGTGAGATTCATGAGACTTCTAAGGGCAAGAACTCAACATTTATTTATCGGGAATCTCTTCCTGGCATGGCGGGGAGGGGGGAAGGGTCCCCAAGTAAAGAAGGGACTGAGAAGAGGACAAAAAGAACGTGCATAAAATTAACAGACAATTTTGCAAGAGAAAAAACTTGAATAAAATATGGGCCAAGAGGAAAGAATGAATTTATTTGGAACATTCTTGGGGAAGTGGGGCAGAAAAAGAGGAACAGGGTACCTGGCTCCCTAGGCGTTTCCCAGCCTTCACACGCCATTTTTTATTATTACTTGTCTTTGAGTTTTAAAGCTATACACACTTGGCTGCTTTATACCAGAAATGGGGACTATATTTTGGAACTAGGTCTGAAATAATAGTTCTTGTAATTTATGGTTCGTCCAGTTGAAACCGTGTAATTGTAGCAGATAGCAAGAACAGAATGAGACAACTTTTGATTTTGGTAAACAGAACATTCCTACAAATATTGCAACAGTCACTGAAATTTCAACAGAAGGAAGGATTTACTGTGACCTAGCAAACACAAAGCCTGAGAAAAACGAACTTGGGAGGAGATACTGTATATGGGAAAACAAAAGAGGAAGCACTGTATAGTATTACAACGTCATCTGCAAGGTATAAAACACTAAATTATAATTGCACTGTTGTAACTTCATTCCAGCAGATACATAGCAAATCAAATTTACTAAGGAGAAGCAGATTAAAAGGATAACAGAACACCCTTTTATGGCCTAACAAATCAGCTGGAACGATGCACACATTTTAGGACTTCTCTTTTGTTGTTGAAACTGAGTGCCAGACACATTGGTTGACATTTTTAAAGATGTAAAAGTTTTCTCTTTTTTTGTACACTTTCATAGTACTATCTATATTGATCCTATATGGAAAGATTTTCATAACAGAAGTACATAGACTCAACAGATTTCAGATTTTATTGTCTCAATGCTAAATAGAAATAATTGTAATAATGTACACCATCTCTGCAAAATGTATCTAAACCGGTTTTTCTGAACGCAGTCATCTGCAGGGCTTCTGACTCAGACTGCTGCAAAATGCTTCAACACTTCATGCCAGAAAGTGGGTTGAGAGATGAAGAGAAATACCCATTTTGCAGATAACTGCCGGGAACGGCACTGTATTTTTAGAAACACATTCCTGAAGGAAACCGTGTCCTATGTTTCTGTGCTCGTGACTCCCATCAACTTCAGTCTCCCCCAAAGCCATCAAGGCCTGCTTTCTCAGCACAGTTTTTTTCTACCGTTTTCCAAATTGCCGTCTCAACGCCACTGAACCCCGACGCAGCTCTCCTCACATCCCGCCCGGATTTGGGGAAATCCCCGTGCCAGCACGGACGCTTTCACCTCTTCCCACAGGACTGAAGCGGCGGCCCTGGCTCACAACACAAGCCACGGGGCGAATCCTGCCGCCCCGCAAGGTAACCCACCACACCGGCCGGGCCCAGCACCCCAGCTCAGCCGGGCCCAGCTGGGAGCCCGCAGGCAGCCGCAGGACGCTTTTAGCGGAGCCGGGCGCGACGGAGGGCGAGGAGGCGTCCGTCTTTGACAGCGCCGTGCGGGGCGCAGCCCGCAGCCACCGAACTTCTCCCGCAGGGACCACCCGGCGCGGCGGCCGAGCCCCGCAGACGCCTCCCGGCCCGGCGGAAGGTAGGCCCCGGCGGGAGAGAGGCCGAGGCGGGAGGCAGGGCCCAGCGGGAGGCAGGCCCAGGCGGCCGCCGCTCGGCGGGGCCCGCCCGCTCCCACGAGGCCCCTCCCCGCCCCGCCCCGCCCCGCCCCGGCGGCCCCACAGCGCCCCCCAAGGGTCCCGCGGCCCGGCGCCTCCGCGCATGCGTCCGCCCGCGCCTGCGCAGCGGCTGGCGGGGGGAGCGTGCGGCAATGGCGCAGCCGGGCAGGGCCAGTCTCAAGGAGCAGAGATACGACCGGCAGCTGAGGTAGCGCGGCGGGGGCTGCTGCCTGCCCCGCTGCCGAGCTGCTGGGGGCTGCCCGGGCTCCGCGGGGCTGTCGCCGGCCTGGCCTGGCCTGGCCTGGCCTGGCCTGGCCTGGCCGGGCGGAGAGCCGGCTGCCGCGGCGCCTGGCCCCGCCTGTCGCTGCAGGCCGGGCCGGGGGCGGCGGGCCGCGCTCCTGCGGCTCTGGTGCCCGTTCGAGCGACAGGCCTCCTCCGCGGCCGCTTGTAGGGAGAGGCGCGGCCCGCCTGGGGCTGCGCTGTGCGGGCAGGGCCGCTCGCCGCTGCCCGCTGAGGTGCCGGGGGGCGGCAGCCGCCGGCTCCGGCCGCCCGGGCCGTGCCCTGTGGTGCCGGGAGGAGCCCGTGGAGGGGCGGAGGCCGTGTCCGGACCAGGCGTGCTGCTGTGGGCCCGTCGCTAATGGGGTTCGCCGAGCAGCTGCGTGGATGTTTGTGCCGGCGTAGGGGAGAAAGGCAGGAAAGAGCAAAGTTGAACGAGAGAACGGCGGCTTGTGCTGGAGCCAGCCGCTGTTTGAGCGTGGCACGGGCGAATTGTCGCATGCTTGCCTGCGCTTGAAAGCCTGAGTAGTAGTTACAGTGCTTTGCTGTGTCCCTTCAGTAACTTTCTCTTCTGCAGCTGAAGAGAGTAAAATTACTGCCCGTGTGAAATCAGTGCGGCGTTTGTGGCTGAGTACAGTCAGGTCCCGATTTCAGCCTGAGTATTACTTTACAGATGTCTTAAATACATTACCAAACTCATCAAGACTGATTTCCTTCTGCTTATATGTTTCAGTGTCTTGCATTATAAAAAATATCAAAACGTATTGTTTATAATAAAGCTTACAAAAAAAGAGAGCATTCAGTTTTAGGACGAAATTGTGTAAGGAGTGTGTTGACCCATGCTGATTTCTAAGAAGTGAAATATGTTACAACAGAAAAAGGTGTCTGTGTTCATGTGGTGTAGATATAAAGATGGAGAAAATGAAAGGTCAGTAAAATTGGGTTGCTCTTTAGAAAGTTTCAAGTTTGTCACAGGTTTTCCTAAGGAAGGCTTATTTTTGTTAGTGCTATTTAGCCCCTCTCAACAGTGGATGGAAAGTAGTATGCTAGCCTCCATTTGTGATCGCTTAATTTTTTTTCATTTCTTTATATGGGCTTTAAAATCTAAAATGAAATCATTTGAGAATGTTTCTGTTTCCATCCTGATATAGATTGTGGGGTGACCATGGACAAGAAGCTTTAGAATCTGCCCATGTTTGTGTGATAAATGCAACAGCGACAGGAACCGAAATACTCAAAAACTTAGTGCTACCAGGTATGCGGATATCCTTTCTGTATTTTGTTTGTAATGTAGCTGATAATTTCATAATGCTTAGTTATTCATAGTAATTTTTTTTCCCCCCCAAGGTATTGGTTCTTTTACAATTGTCGATGGGAATCGGGTCTCTGGAGAAGATGTTGGAAATAAGTAGGTTTGTTGCTAGTTTCTGATACAAATTGAGAACTAACAGGGTTTCATAAGTAGTTCCATCTCTATACTTGTTAAGAAATCCTGTAAAATTCTTAATTTTAAAAGCCTCTATATATTTCTCCAGGTCTTTTGTGGTTTTGGATGTTCACATTATATACAGCATGCATAATTCATTTTGATATTAGCTGCTAATTTTACATAGTTTTTTTAGTTGCTGTTTTTGTATCTTACAGGTCTGTTTGCTTCACTCACCGAGTTTATAAAGACGATGGTCTACTCGATATAAAAATATTTTAAAATAACTTGTTTGCTGTAATCTTGAAATATGACAATGCAAGATTTGCTTGTGTTTCAGCGTGGCTAAATGTATTTTCCATAATTTTGGTGATGAAATAACTTACTTTTCATTAGCTTGTGAAACTGTGACTGATAGCCATTTATTAGCCTTCATAGCTTTGAAAGGCTGTGCGCAGCAGGGGAAAGGATAAGAAACTTCACAAATCCTATAAAAAATAATTTGTTTACTAATTCTAGATCACATTCTCTTATGGATCAGGTAGAAACCTACAAATATCTGTCTACCTACAGGGGTTATATGTGGGGGAAGGATATTCCATTACATGAAGAAATGAGTACTAATGGGTCTTTAATTAGCCTAATGAAAAAGAATCTGCAGTATGATCCTGCCTTCTAGAGGAGTTTGGCATGTCTCATTTTTCAGATTTGTGGCTCAGGCATTGGAAAGTTTCCTGAAGGAACTGATCATGAGGGAAATATTACAGTGGTGGGGAGAAGAAAAGCAGATTTAAGGGAGAACTCAGTTTGTTGTGTATGAGAGTCAGCAACATATTCTGCACTACAAAATATAGCTTAATGTTGTTTGTCTTCAAAATAAAACTTCACATATAACTCTTTCTTGTCTCATTTTCAGTTTCTTTCTACAAAAAAGCCATATTGGTCAGGTAAGGAGATAACAAATGTCACTTTAGGTGTATTGAAAGCATGAAAGTATTGAGTAAATACTCAAATGTAGTATTATGAGTAATGCTAAAAACATGTATGTATAGGTTAAAATCTATTTATTCTTTGACAAAATTCCCCATGCTTACTTTTTAGTTGCTCATAAGTGAGAAGATAAGCTCAATTCTGGCAAGATTGAATGGAAAAAATGAACAGGGTATGGTTAAGAATCTTTGGAAGGATAAGGAAGAGAATTGTGGTTGAAGGAGTAAAGCTAAGAGTAGAGAGGTGGATGGGGAAAAAATCACGACAGAGTACAAAAGGCATAGGTAACTCTGGAAATTAATAAATAGCTGTCACATAATTTTTGCTTTTAAAATGGTATTACTGAAAATGGTCTGAAACAAGTGCCTGCTGTTACGGGACTTATTTTTTCTTCAGATAAGCAAGGCTTGGAATAAGAAAGCCTAGCTTATGAGGAAGTCTTTTTTTTTTTTTTTTTTTTTTTAAAGCATGTAGCATATGTAGAACTGATATACTGTATAAATTACATTTCAAGAGATGAAACATTGTTTTTATTGTTCTGAAACAGAATCGTGCCCAGAGTGCCACTGAGCTCTTGCAAGAATTGAATAATGAAGTTTCTGGAAACTTTGTCGAAGAGGTTTGTTTTCCTAAATTGGTTGTAGGTTTCTTGTTATACAGTGTAATAAAAGTAGGAAATAACAGCTATGTGTTGTCTTTGTAATGTTGCAGTTTAAGTAGCTTCATGATAAAACAACATTTGGGGAAGAAGATCTTAAGTTATTTGCAAAAGTCAATTTGTTTTTTAAATGTTATTTTATAACTTTATTGTAATTTTATAGCTTTCACTTAACACTTTACATTGAGTGTTGAACAGACTTGCTGTGTATTCACAAGTTTTCACAGTGTCTCCTGACATTTTTTTTTTCCTACTATTTAGAGTCCAGAAAATCTTCTAGACAATGACCCTTCCTTTTTTAATCGGTTTAACTTGGTGGTTGCAACGCAATTACCAGAAAGGTAAAGAATCATGTAATTTGTTTGTTTGTTTTCATTCAGTTGTAAAAGCAGTTTTCAATTGCAGGCATATTCTTGCAGGAAAACTTAAGCAAAACAGAACTCTGTCGTTGTGAAGGAAAGTTACAGTAAATGTGGCATTTTTCTGTGGACCTTTTTATATGTTAATACATAGCTTAAAATCTCTTTCAGATCCATGCCTGACTCCTAGGTGGTGTCTCCAGGAGTATTTGTCTATGTTAAGTACTCTTTTGTAGTGAAAGTTGTTTCTGGCCCAAAATCGCTATAACAAGTATTCTTCTTGTGTAAAACCTAACAGATAATAGGAGCTGTGATACCTTTATATTTTTGCAAATGTATTTTATCGTTTGTGTAGGTCTTTCCATTTTACCCATGTATGTAATTATATTGCCCATATAAACTTTGTCAAGACCAGAAGTTCTTGATTTTTTTTTTTTACATTTTTTTACCTCTTCCTGCTGAGAGGCTTCTTGCATGCTGCCTTCCAGTAAACAGTACAGGTGAAAAATGACAGCTCTCATTGACAGAGTATTGAGAAATGACAGAGTATTGTCATTGTCTGAGTAATTTCTGAGTATTGTCTGAGTAATGACAGAGTATTGAAAAACTTGGGGGAGAAGCGCGTGCTTCTGTTTCCATAGACAAGCTGCTTCCACAGAGGCAAGAGGTTGCTGGATAGATGAATAGTTAAATCTTCCTTTTGTAAGGAAGTGCCTGTTGTTCATAGTTCATATATTTCTCCCTCCCCCTACTTACAGAGGAGCTAGAGATACTGTCTCTTACAGAAATAAGAGCCAACTTGCCTGTTGGAAGTGGTGATTCCCTTGCAGGCGTTCGTGAATAAGAGTATTTCTTATGTGCCATTCAAAAACCTCTGATTGGAATCGCCCCTACTGGAAGTTATGTTAGTGCAACACATGGATGTAATTCTTTTTTTCTTTCTTTCACAATTCATTGAAGTTTTTTGTTTAATTGATATTTGGGAGGATGGAGTTAAGTAAGCTAATGGATAAATATATTTCTAACCTAGTGTAAATTCATGTATAAAATCAATCACCTTATATGTGCTTAGAATCATAATACCGCAGTTCTCTCATAGGAAACTTCTCTTTCACAAGTGACTTGTATAAGAATTAACTTTATAGTTAACTGTTATCCTCTTGTACATCTGAAAAAAAAAAAACCCAAAAAAAATGTTTTTCCTTACAGTACATTGCTGCGCTTGGCTGAACTTCTCTGGAATTCTAATGTTCCTCTGCTGGTCTGCAGGACTTATGGACTGGTTGGTTATATGAGAGTCATTATTAAAGAACATACAGGTTAGAGGGTTTTCAGAGATAAACGACTTTTCTAAAAGGTTTAAAGTGTCAATATGTAATGTAACTTGGATTACCCCCCCCCATCTTCATCTTGTGATGTATTTAGTGTTTGTTAAGTCTTATGCGGTTTGCAGTTCATTACCAGGAGCATTCTTTGGGGATTGCATAGAAATTATGGACTACAACAAATAGTAAAATTGAAGATTATCCTGACATTAAAGTTAACTTACACAAAAAACTTACTTTGAGAATCAACCAGTTAAACAAGCAGATGGTGCACTGTATTTGATATATAGCTCTGTTTTGAAGCCCGGACATAAAACTGTGAAATGCATTGTGTAATTTTTTTCACAGTTGTTGAATCTCATCCTGACAATATGTTAGAAGACCTGAGACTGGACAAACCATTTCCAGAACTGAGGGAGCACGTTCAGTCTTATGACTTGGATCATATGGACAAAAAGGTTGGTGTGTGGTTTGCACTATGTGCTCTGAGACAGATGCAGGCATAGAACGGGGATTCTATGAAAATGACTCTTGGCAGATGACTTTTCGATGCCGAGTCTCACCTGAGCAGGGCAACTGTAGAATCAGTCATGAGGTACTATTTTTGGCCTCTGCCCTGGATGTTACAGTCTGTATTTAAATCTTAAGGAAGTGGGGGTCTTGGGAAGTAAGGAATATTCTTGGACAACTTGATTTTTTTTAGATTGATTTCCCCTCACCCCCCCCTTTTCTATTATTTTTATGATTACCTACTGCTGCAGAGTTTTGCAGTGTGGGTATTGGTGCATAACGTAAGTTCCACTCCAGAAAAATACTGGAGAACTCTGCTCAGCCACCATTCTTTTAAGTAAAGGAATAATAACTTAGTAGTTTGTTTTATAGTAGTTAAGAGAATGTTATTTCTGAATCAAAATCTGGAACGTGACCTGTGTTTTTACAAGAACGGAAGGGATGTTAGGAGTTTACATTTAAAATAGGTTTTTAATTTGTCTCCTGTTTTCATCTTTTCTCAACTTGACAAAGATTTCTCTGCTGTTCAATTACAGGACCATAGCCACACTCCATGGATTGTGATTGTAGCCAAGTATCTAACAAAGTGGTTCAACGAGGTATATTGCAAAACTGGATGAGTCATCAATCTATTATTATTATTATTATTACTTTAGAGATGTCTTTTCTAAACTAGATTATTATTTTGGCAATGTGTAACAAATAAAACAAGGTGGAATCATAAAAAAATTTACTAATTTAAATACAAGTGAATGTATGTGAACAATGACAAACTCTATAGAGTTCAGCAGTCTGAACACAATGAGGTTAGTAGTAGATACTTTAAAGACAAAATGTTTTTGTGTTTTTAAATTTAGAAAAGTGATCAGTTGCCGAAGAGTTACAAAGAAAAAGAAGCCTTCAGACAACTGATTCGGCAAGGTAATGTATGTCCTAGGAGTCACTTACTCATACTGGCAGAAAAATATAAGGCAATATCTGAAAAATACTCAGAAGTTCTGTCAGGGTTAATTTATGAAAGTCTGCTGGCATATACAGTACTATTCTTCCACGAAGTGATTGTTGTATACAGGTGGATCTTAAAATCCCAGATTTGTTTATAAATGCAGTTTGGCAGCGTTCTTACTGTTTACTGTTTAAGAGTATGTTTTGATTTGGGTGGGAGGAGAGGCCTTAAGAGAAAATCCTGTAGAAAATGCTGATGTTTAACGTGGAAAATGTGACAAAGAGGAAAGCCAGTGGCTTTTAACATTGAAATTATTATTAACTGCAAGTATTTGGTTGGTCATTTGACCCACCAAACTGTTGGTAATCATTGCAGTTCTAAATAACTAGTCTAGAGAGAGAGAGAAAGATTATGTAGCTACTGAATACACTGTAACCAGTATGTGAATAGACTTCATTTTTGCAGATGTTTCTGTCTAATACCCTTTGTGGGTGCTAAAATTAATGGGACATTTTTAAGATCTAGAAATACATTGTCTTAAATGATTGTAGAATAAAAACATAAACTGAATTTTTGGTATTTCCTCATTTAAAGATGGCCTGTGTGCAAATTGCTGAGTGGTTCTGTCATCCTTATACCCAGGTTGGGCTAGGGAACTGATCTGATCTGTGGTAATCACCTTTGGTTGAATTAGGTGTTTAGTGGAGTCCGTTACTTGGCCTGGCTTGCTGTGTTGGTTCATAAGCATTTGCCAAATTTGACAAAAAAAACCCCCACACAACATGACCAGGGATGGGAAAGAGAGTTGAATTGCCTTTTTACTACAATCTACATTAATTTAGTGATTATGAAACTTTACTCTTTCTCATACAAATAAACTGATATTTTTGTGATAAGTAACTTCTGTTTAACATCACAGGGAAATTAATCACATGCAGAATGTCTGTGTAGTTAGTTTTATCAGTACATATTACTGGTAATTCAATTTTTTGTTGATTAGTTATTATGCCACAAATACATCCAAAGGCAGTCTGCTCTGTTGGTAAGACCTAAATGATGAGATGTAATTCAGGGGATTGTGTATTTTTAGGTTTTTTTGTTTGTTTGTTTAATAAGGTATCTTAAAGAATGAAAATGGGACCCCAGAAGATGAGGAAAACTTTGAAGAAGCTATAAAAAATGTGAACACAGCATTAAATACCACAGAGGTAAAATAAACATTTATATGACAAATTTGAAGAAATTTCAACTACCTCATTTTTTCAGAACATATTATGCATTTGTAGGACAGGAATTCCATTTGCAACATTTATATTTAGGTAAAACAGGATTAGTACAATTTTTAAAATTGAAATAACATGTAGTAAAATAGACCTAGACTAGGTGGCACTGTAACTGATGGAAATCATTTTATTTCCTTGCTCATGCAAGGAAGCTACATTTCCTTCCTGAAGACTTGAATTCAAGTATAGAATGAGTCAGTAACCAGAGTTTGTTAGTAGTGTATTCCTGTCCTATACTTCAGATTTTCTTTTGCAGATTAAACTGTAAAGTGCTTGGTACAATTACAAAGAATTAGCAGTTACTGGTGTGGATGATGTCCTATTTAAATACATTGCTAGGAGAGAGACTCAGAAAGCATTTGTTGAAATTGTGCTATATTGAAGCTGCTTGCACTAGTATTTATTCCTTATAGAAATGAAGTGCTGCAAGGGACCTTTGACTCAGCAAATTCAGTACTTTCCTCTTGAAGAAACATATTACGAAATTCCTTTCATAAACTGATCAAGCTTAAAAACATGAGAAGTGAAGTTTTCATTGTTTTTAAATAATTCTGAAGTAGTAACTCATGGTTTAGAATTGACCTCTGATTTCCTTAATCTCTCATCCATGGTAAACTGCAAAAGCCGCATGAGGTAAAAGCACATTCTGTGCTTTTTTCTAGATTACATTCCAATTTTATTTGAACTGTGCTGATCCTTGCTTGGACAGTTATGTTAAATCTCCCAAGAAAGCAGCAGCTAAAACTTAGTGCTGACATGTGAGCCACTACAAGCCGTGTCCGAACTATTGGTGATTTATTTCAGTTTATGTGCCAGACTGAACTGCAGCAGTTAAGGAGTGAAAACACTCTCACTTTTGCAGCCCCTCTTCACTTCCCTGGCCTTTTTGCTGCTGTGTCTTTAGCAGGTAGGATGGGCAGCCGGGACTGTTAGTACCTTTTGCTGATGGCTGCTACCAGCTTTTTAAAAATCTTACATATAGAAGATGGAAATAAGGTGAGATTTTGTTCGTAACATTCATCTTGATCAGAAGCATGTGCCGTGTTCTCAGGCAGTGCTACTATTTGAAATATGTCTGAGAAGCACTGACTATGTAAGATTGAGAAGAGATTTGGGTATGAAACTCTGAGGTCACTTAGAGTTGGATCACCTATGTAATGAGTGTTGAGATAATTCAAGAAATCAAAAGTCAAGTAAATACAAACCCAATTTTGTTTTGGTTTTTTTTTCATAGATTCCAAGATGCATTGAAGAGATTTTTAATGATGATTGCTGCATAAATCTCACAGAGCAGGTAATGAGTAATTAAGGGTAAGACTTAAATGTAGAAGCAGCATCATAAATAATATTTGTGTACATGATTCTTTTGTGCATTCGCAGTCACCCTCCTTCTGGATTTTGACTCGAGCTGTAAAGGAATTTGTGGCAAATGAGGGGCAAGGAAGCTTGCCTGTCCGGGGCACTATTCCTGATATGATAGCAGACTCCAATAAATTTATCAAATTGCAAAGTGTGTAAGTATACAATTTTTTCTTTAATAGTTACTAATGGTAGTAAATGGTGATGAGTTCACACCTCACAAAGTGCATGAATTCCTGTATTAAAAAAAAAGTGTGTATGTGGGACTGGGGTGAGGAGGGGTGTGGGAAGCATGGCAGGCTGGGGCTGTCTGCTCCCTGTGTAGATGCTGTCTGCTGTTTGGAACCAGGGCTGAAGCCTTCAGTGCATCCCAGTGTCCTAAGGCTGGGTAGTAAGTGATCACTTTTCTTAGTTTCAGATCTAGTAAAGACCTTCCTATAGATAGTAGATACCACAGCCCAGCTACTGCTGTCCGAAGCAAATTGTTGTTTAAACACAGCCTTTGGTTTTTCTCCTCAATATGTATGTCAACCTGGTTACAGGACTCCTAGTTTCCTAGATATTTAATTCTAATTAATGCCCTTTGAAGGGATTGCTTGGTAGGTAAGGAAGAGTGTGAATGAACATTAACTGTAAATTCTAAACAGCATCAGTGTGGATCAAGATTTTAGGAAGGCCATCTTTGAATGCATGTATTCTCAACATGAACTTACTATTCCTGTGCATGCTGGACATGATGCAAATTGTTGGGCCAAAAAGACTTTCTTACAGTGTTACCACATTTTCTCTGCAGTTGATTGCTGCTTCTTCCTTTTTTTATCTTTAAAATGAAGCAGTATCTTGCAGAAGACTTTGTTATATTGTCTGTGCAATTGTACTGTTGAATTGTTCAAACAGGAAAGTATTATTTCTAATGGATTTTGATTGTTTCTCCATAGATTCTGAAACACAACCTCTACTAGAAAAAGGATAGTGTTAACACTTAATAGTGTTTACTAATCAAAATGAAATCTGTAATTTTAGAGGTGCATTCCTCAGAACTGTGACAAATAGCATTAAAATGATGGATATAAAAATACAAATCTGTTACATGTCTAAAATAATTGATTGCTGTTGCTCCATGGAAGTTACTCTGTATAATCACAGTAAAGCCAAGAACTTGTATCATGATTTTGCTAAATGAAACTGTAATTGCTTGAATTTGCACAGATACCCTAATTTGTAAATCTGAATTCTGTAAGCATCACTCCTGAATTTCCGGATCATTATGTACTTCAGTTCTCAATTCCAATAAGTATTACAGGGTTTTAATTCTCAGATAAAACAATTACAGTTCCTTAAGATGAGCTCTTAAATTGAATTTTATTAAATACTGCGTTGTTGTCATTGGTCATGTTTGCATTGTCATAGGTCTTAAAAGAACTAATATACTAAAGTACAGAAATTAATGAAATATTACAAGCCCAATGAAAGACATATAGCTGTTGTTCTGAAACGACTTAATATTCTTCCTCTGACTGTTTGTAGTAATATTGATTTTAATTTTGACCAGTTTCTAAGCCACACATTTTAGTGAACAGCTCAGCCGTGCCAAACAGTCATACAGGGAAGTAGTAAGTGCATTCATGGCCTTGGGGTAGCTCACTTCCATTCATGTGGCTTGTATTTTGTCTTTATATTATAAAAACAAAAAGAAAAGGTCTTCACTGTGAAGTTGATGGCTTTTTGCTGTAATTATTAAGACTTCTTTATTATTAACAGATACCGTGAAAAAGCAAAGAAGGATATTGCTGCTGTGCGTAACCATGCTGCTAAATTGTTACAATCCCTAGGCAAGGTAATTACAAACGTACGGCCATTCTGACAGTATAGAAATATTTTTACTCTGATGTTCTGTACAGAAATAGGTCACAGGAGACAGATACGAAAAGAGAAAGCTTAATTACCTCATTCTCTTCAAAAGTCTTAAGTAAGTTCTAATGAAATTTAATGTCTGTGGTCTGTTTTACTTATCACTTTTGGTTCGGTCATGTAAAAGGCATACAGGGATATATTACTTGCAATTTAAGATACTTTTTTTTTTTTTTTACAAGAATGACTAAGTTATTTCACAATATATGAATATCTCTGAAAGTATAAATTCTCTGGTCATTGTATGTACTGTAATGAGTATATTCTCTCTTGTAGGCACCTGAATCTATTTCAGAGAGAGAATTAAAATTGCTTTGTGAGTATGCTTGGATTCTGTTGCTGTGTTTATGCAAATGATCAAATAATCAAAAACTTTTGAAGGATAATGTAGTTATTAATCAGTAACTCAATCTTTGAATTTTTCAAATGAGCGCTTAGCAGTTGCATCCCTCATCTTCAGTGGAAGTAACAGATGTTCAGCATCTCTCAATAGTGAGTCTATAAAGGTTGGCTTTTAAAAGATAGGATATTTTTTCAGGTCCAAACAACAAGTAGCAGATGCCCTCTACTTTCTGTAATTAGTACTTAATCACTCTTGCCCATTCTGTGATGCTGCCTTCAGAGTGCAGGCTCTGTAAACTTCTGGTAGTCTGAAAAGGTAGAAGACTGATGCAGCAAGTTGTACTGTTGATAGCATTTTAGGTCATATCTGTTCTGGATACGTATACATGTCCACACAGCAGCCTGGCTAAGTCTCCCTGCAACTGGAGAATTTTCCTGTAAGCGTGTAGCCAAGAGCACGCTGTCCCTATGTTGATATATCATTGAGAACCTCGCAGTTCCACAATTTTGAGTGCTGGGTAGTAGCTGCACTTTGGGTTGTTTGATAGTAATGATACAGGAAAAGGACCTTTTCCTTCTCGTAGCTGTACTGTTAGAATATTAATTGAGAATATGTGAGGCAGCGGTAGATGTAGTGGAAGATGAAAAGAGCCCATGTAGATTTGCAGCATGGGAGAGGAAAAAATGAAGTTGATGGCTGTGATTGATTGAATTGCTATAGAAGAGCTACACATGTTGTGAGCTGTTCCATTAACATAGCAGATATGTTTAGATTCTATAAGTAAATAAGCACAAAATATTTCACTAAAATACTTGTGATCATAGACCTAAACGTAGTTTCATAGATTTTTATTACTGCAACCTACCAGAAGAAACAGAAAAGTGTTAAAAAAAAAATTATCATAAGTTTTAGTCTTTTATGTTTAACACATCAGAGATACAGACTTACAAAGACTTACAAATTTGGTGTTGCATTCAAGTCGGTAATGCTCTCCTTTCTGCACCTTCTGCTTAGGCAGCAACTCCGCTTTTCTCCGAGTAGTACGATGTAGATCTCTCTCTGAAGAATACAGTTTAAACACTTTTAACAAGGATGAAATCAGTAAGTACTCCTTTTTGGTGTATACTTTAATTGCATTTTCAACTTGAAATGGTTTTGTGATCAAAAAGAATTGTATGTTACATGTTCTGTTTCATTATGCAGTTTTATAATTTGGCACCAACTAGAAGTACGGGGTTTTTAAGTGTAGAATGTTGAATTTAATTTGATTTTGAAAGGCAAAAATGACCTTACAGATTGATGCATGTTTCAGGTTTTTTATCCTTGCAGATTTTTTTTGATACCACATAAATAAAATGTTGTTTTTTTCAAACTTCCCTTTTCTGTACCTCAGTTATTTCTGACAGAGCTGGAAAGGTGCTTTCACCTGACCAAAGATATGACAATAATTGTCTTGGCCTGTCTCAGCTTATCTTTTCAGTATGTGAACTAGCAAACTAGTAATTGCATTTTATTTTTGAACCTGCATAAAAATAAAAAAAATACACTTTTTGTCAAAGTTTGTTTAAATTAAGCTTATACAAGTCCTCTGAATGTTTTGGACAAAATGTATATACAAAGTGTATACGTTTTGTGTATGCATACGTTTTGTAATGTTTATGTTTAAGTGAAATCTTGAATTAGTTGGTAGTATGCAATGTGATTTAAGTAGTATGAATGTAGAAAGTAGAAAGCTGTATGTTAAGGAATCTAAGACCTGTTTTCTAAGTACAGTCATTACAGTTAAATATATGAAGCATGCATTTCAAATCCCAAAATTATAATTAAGGAATACCCCATTTAATGTTATAGCAGCTGTCAGAGTTGAAATGTGAATATCTTTGCTGAACAGTTTATATCAAATACATACGGTATGGTTTTGTCATACACTCTGGAATCAAAATCATGTATCTGACAGTTGATTCATTGAGATTCTTATTTGCAGGTTGTTTTCATTAAGGTTTCTTTTTACTGCAGATTTTACAGTTTTAAGCACATGGGAAATACTTGATTTCAAGTAATTAAAAACCTTTCTTTTTCCATTTCATCTGTACCGGCTAACCAGTTCTCTTGCTGTTTTCAGTTTCCCATATGGATAACCCAGACAGTGAACTAGTGCTGTACTTGATGTTACGGGCTGTAGATAGATTTTATAAGCAGCATGGTAGATATCCAGGTATGTTGATACCAGAGTTACTTAACATCATCAAAATAAATATAAAGATCCAATAGTTACTGTAATACTACTTATAAACTACAAATACAGCATTAGTTGGGGGGGGTGGTTTCCATATTAATGTAACTTTAAGAATGTGAAAGTTAAAGTGAGAATTTTTTCTCCTTGGGAACTTAAGGAATTTGTCTGAATTGATACCACTGAAATGGGTTGCAGGGATTATGAATCGGTTCAGCTATGCAGTACTTTGTCATTATCATGAGTAACATCAACAGAATATTCAACTATTATTAGCCTGGTATTAATAATTTAATATATTAATTGGCTTAGAAACTTTCGGTAAAATAAAATATTTACACTGCCTTTTAAACCCATTAACTTTGAATATGGTGTTACAGTTCTGTGATGAAAGAGTTAATGTATTTTCCAGGTGTCTACAACTATCAGGTAGAAGATGATATTGGAAAACTAAAGTCATGCCTAACTGGTTTCTTACAAGAACACGGGTTGTCTGTAGTGGTGAAAGATGACTATGTTCATGAGTTGTAAGTATTATATCTTAACTGTCACTTGGTCGGTAAAACTGACCTAAAAATAGTAACTGTTACTTTGCTCTCCAGTTGTCGTTATGGAGCTGCTGAGCCACATGCTATTGCTGCCTTCATGGGAGGTAAGAATGTCACTGTATTTCGAAAGTCCATACAAACAAACCAACCTGCTGTAGTACATACCTGAGTCAGAAGCTCCACTATTTTGATTACTTTGTATTGTCAGAGCACAGACTGTAGTCAAAGGTAGTGTTAGGACAAAATCCTCTCCCTTCATTCTCCAGATGTGACCTCGTATAGTGTATAGAAAAAGTGGACACAGCAAGGGTTTAATGTCAGTAAAAGAAACTAAATAAACATCATAAATAATCTCAGTAGATCAATTCTAGTAGCTTAAAAATGTGTTTAAAAATACAATGCTTGAAAGAGGCTTTGAGTTAAAAAAAAAGGAATAATTGTAGTAATATTAAAATTTAACACAGTACACATCTTCCTTTAACACAGTACACTTAAGTATCTATTAAATATAAATAGCCTTGATTGCTTACCTTAATTCAACCTGTGGGTATTATCAAAAGTAAATATGTTTTAATGGATGCTCAAAATTTATATACCAGTTAACTTATCGTCTTTATTTGGCTTCATGCAGTGCTGAAGATAATTATGTATTAAATACTCTGTGGATGTAGGAATTTTTTTCTGATTAAGTGAAACTTGGTATGTGTAGTGCTTTAGAAAAGTATGTAAAGATAACTTCTGAAGAAATTGCAGAATATTTCATACTAGGAGAACACAAAGGGATCACAGAGAAGTGACCCTTCATTTTATTTTACAGTTTAACTGTACATGATTTTTTTTTTTTTAGTTGAACTTCCCGATTTCATTTAGACAGGTCACAGCCTGTGTGGGTCTGTCTGCTCACGCGTTTTTACTCTGTGTGTGTGTGTATGTACATGTGAAGAGAGAGAGAGAGAGAGAAAGTATATACAGGAAAGTGTATGTAAAGCTAACTACTGAAGTAACCGCTTTGTGAGCCTCTTTTATACTGGGAAGTACTGAAAGGCATTTTTTCCTCCTAGGAGTTGTATCAGGCACTTCTAAAATAATTCCAGTGTAGTGAGTTCTAGATAAATAACATTCTTTTTACTGGTTTTTAAATATGACCTGCTAACTGCCTTCTGTTTTATCTTTTTTTGGTTTTGTTTTCTTTTACAGGAGCTGCTGCACAGGAGGTTATCAAAGTCATTACAGGGCAGTTTGTAATTTTTAATAACACCTATATTTACAGTGGAATGTCACAGACTTCAGCGACTTTCCAGCTGTAGGATAAGGATCTTGCATTTGTTGCCACCAGGCGCTGCTGCTGCCGCCTTCTGTAAATACTGTGGTGTTCTGCCACTGACTGGACTGTTCTATATTACCTGCGAATAAAAGTTCCTTTATTTGTAACAATTTTATCTTCTCTTTTTTTCTGAGGACAAATAAAAATCATACCAAATCCTGAAATTTTTTTTAAATCTAGAATTTTCTGATTCACCTTTGAAAGACAAAAGCAGCAGCTGTTCCTTGGCAGGGTAAGTTGCATTTACAAATTAGCTTACCTGGTGTGCAGCAGAGCTGAATTTTTTTTTTTCTCTCATAAAAGCTGCTCTTCAGATTGAGGGGGAGAGGACTTGCAAAAGGTTGAAAAAGGCTAATGTAACTATGATGGTCAGAGGATCTAACTGCGAAGAGCTAGGGCAAGCCATAATACCTCTTATTGAGTTCAAGGAGTGCCTGAAAGCTTGGCTCTTTCAGCTGCATTCATCTCGTAAAAGATTCTTTTTCCTGCACCCTTTCTGTCTGGCCAATGTCAAGTGAGGGCGAAGTGCGTTTTGTGGCGTTGTTGTGGTTTCCAAAAGGCAGAGTACGGAAACAACTGCATTGAAAACCAAGCCTTTTCCCCCTCGCCTTGGCCTGGAGCTACGCTAAGGTTCGGACAGCGCTCGGGGAAGGCTGAAAGGGATCTGCTGGTGCCTCCCCGCCCCGCGGCGGCGGCGGCCCTACCGCCGCTCCTCCGGCGCGGGCTGGGGGCGACTCCTGAGGCGGCCGGGGGAAGGGGCTAACGGCCGCGCGCGGCGGGGCGGGAAGGGCGCGTGGCGGGGGGCGGCAGTGCGGCGCCTCGCTCTCCTCAGGCCGGCGGGCAGCGGCCCGGTACCAGGGCGGCGGCCCGGCGCGGCCGGAGGGGCCCGCGGTCGCCTTCGTGGCTGACCAGAACCGCTCCCACTGCCGGATCAACAGGTAGCTAATCCGTGCCTTATTTCCCATCCTCTTGATATTCCCCACCCCTCCCAAGAGCTGGCAGAAGAATGCTTTTGCTGTTTCATCTTCGGATTGTTGGCCTTTTTTTTTTTTTTTTTAATCTTTTATAGGTTCTTTCCTTTTTATATTTGGGATGATCTGGAGTACTTTAAGACTTCTACTTCAAAGCAGATCTCTGATAATGAGCTATAAATCATACATGGCTCATTTTAGAGGGAGGAGGGATGGGTTGAATGCTAAAATAGCACTGGAAGACTTCAAAGGCCTGTTACACTGAAGAGCGTTTCTCAAAAGTTAGTGGACGCATCCTCAGCTGCTGGTGTGAATTTTGATTTCGATAGGACACCATCAATCCGGACTTCTTCTACTGTACAGGATTTGATCACTGGGTTTTAAAAAAGAGAAATACCCCTGAGACTGGCTGTTTCCATCCTGCTGTGGCTGGGTGTGTGGGTCGAGTCTAGCAGCCCAGGCCCTGACTGACTGGGGACATTCCCATCAGCCTCCACGTGAGCTCTGCTAACCTGCTGTTGGTCTTTGAATGTTCAAGCCATGTGTTCTAATGCTGCTGAACAAACAGATGAATATATCTGTACTTCTTTTTAAGAGTGCTTTTTTTGAGGTTTGAAGGGATGTTACTGGATTATTGTCCATAACTGATGGTGAAGAGGTAATCTATTTTCTTTTATATGCAACATTTGCCAGAAGTCTGTTGCAGCAAATCCTGTTATTTATCTTTTTATCTTTGCCCTGTGATGCAACAACAGAATTGAGTTATCTGAATTTTAATGTAGGCTGGCTTATAAATATTATTTTGTGTACCTTCTGCATGTTGCAAAAGAAAAAGATCCAGTTAAGGTCAAGACGTATCTTTCTATAGTGTTTAAAAGAACTTGTGCTTCTTATATTAAAGGCTGTTTAATTATATAAATGTGTATTTAATTAAACTTTACTGAAATGAAATTAGCTCTGAAGTGAGCTCATTTTTACAGCCTTTCTTTTGTTAAGGAATATGTAGGTAGTTTTTGTTTTCTCTTAGGCTAGCAGGGTGGTATTGGTAGGTGCAAAAAGAGGTGAGGAAGACTTGCAAGCTGTCCGCTATTGTGGCAGGGTTAGATTTGGAAGAAAATGAAATGCATATATATTATCACTTCTGAAAAGGTAAAGGAAGATGAACTCCTTTTAAACTTTCCCTCTCAAAACATGTGCTTCACCAATGCTACTGTAAGGATGCATATAGAGCATTTGAACTAACAGAGGCAGCAAAGGAATGGGGACAATCAGTAACTCTAAATGGAAAGCAGGGCTGGCTGTCTTCATTAAGATGACACTGATATTTCTTAGACCCTTTGCTCTACTTTGAGGAGGATAACTAATCCATTATTAAGCTGGATTTACCACTGATTTAAAGTTTCTACCTGGAGCTAAATAGTTTTAGAGAGATTGGAATAGGTTACTATGATGCTTGCATCAACCTTTTGTGTTTGGGACTTGGCATGGTTAAGGGACCATCTTTCTGCTTCCAAACGTGAATTTAACTCTGCTGCTCAACTTGGATGCTGGCACATTAGGTTTATGTAGAATAAATGCTGTGGGTTTTTCTGGTTTACACGGTTCATGTAATGTGATAATTTCTTTGGTGAACTAAAATAAATTCTTAGTTTAAGAAATAATGTCTCGGTTCATGCTCATTGTCTTTGGTTTAGATCAATACTGATAAAACAACATAGTTACAGTTTAGTGGCTCACTGAGTAGCAGTAGGAGGCTGAATGTTTTATAGTGGGTGT
This sequence comes from Mycteria americana, assembly GCF_035582795.1. Classification (NCBI taxonomy): domain Eukaryota; kingdom Metazoa; phylum Chordata; class Aves; order Ciconiiformes; family Ciconiidae; genus Mycteria; species Mycteria americana. The sequence goes on from NC_134372.1 coordinate 39,547,161, forward strand.
CAGACACTCTTGATTCTCTACATAACATTACTTGATGGTCTTAGTGCCACTTGTTGGCTGATGACAAAGTTGGCAACCTACTGTAACAAAAATTGGATCAGATTTATTGTGATAAATGACACAGAGCTAGGTATATTTTTTAATGACAGGGACATTTTTGGTGCCCCACAATAGTAACATAGAATCACCTGATTTCTGCAAAATGTTAACTTTCAAAAGATAATAACACAATAGTTACAAATGCAGTGTTACTATAAAATACTGTATTTTGAAAGGAAATCTTTGCCATGCAAGAGCATATTAAACTGTGTCAGATAATAGAGTAAAACCAGAAAACTGGCAAGAGTGTATTTTAAGAAAAATGATTTAATTTATACTGCATATGATATTATAAACACTGCTAGTCTGAACAGAAAAGAAAACACTTTTTCCTTGCTATTGTAGAACAAGAACAGAGGTACAACCAAAAATGGAAACTCAAAAGGTGCAGAAAAAACAGTGTGGTAAGATACCTAATATAATTTGTCATTTATTATCTGCATCAATTTTACAAAGTTGTAGTAGACTGCGATAGGTTTGTCATGGATGGGGTGGTGAGCTGTCAGGGAGATGTTCTTTTTCCTTGTTGCCAAATTTTTGGATTGTGTATTGGATAGCTAAAGGGCAAATCTAATGACAAACTTTCAAATAGTAAATAATACCACCACAAAGTAACTTTTTTTTTTTTTTTTTGCTAATATTAACCCACAGTTTTACTGTATTTTAACTTCTTTATGAAACCCCAAACCTTACAAGTGTTTAAAATATACAATACTGCTGTTACTGTTGCAAATAATTATCAAATAATTCTTTTTGTTATACCCAAAAGACTAAGAAACAGATTTTCAAAGTGGTTTACCTACCTAGGGTTGTATGTGGGTGCCCAGAAAATGCTTATGTTAACTTACTAACCTAACAACCTGATTCAAGATTCTAGCTGCTGTGGTAAGTGATTAAGTCTTCTGTAACTAAATACCATATAGCAAGCCTTGATGCTTTGGCTTCTTTCCCTATTCACTTTCTAGATTTTCAATTGTATTTTCACTCTGAATATTTTCATGGTTCTGTATTATTCACTTAAATATGCTTAATGCACCTTGCAATTGTGAATTTAATATTTAGTAATTTACATCACATTTACTAACAGTCAGTAGTAATTAAAGGCCAGAAATATTAAGAGGGGGCTGTTACTTTAGCCAAGGAAATCATGCTCAAATAACAAACTATGGACAGGAATATTTTTAGGTTAAGTATGTTTGTTATTTATAGATGGATAGAAGTGGCGTGGCTCCATTTTTGCTCATGGTGTTTTTCTTTAAAATACATACTACATTTTTGGGGCAGGTTTACTGTAATACTAAATAGATTAATAAAGAAAATATAACAATTTTAATGAAGTTTTTTGTGTTTGTTCTTAGATATGAAAACAGATCTGAACTTACTGCTTGAATGCCTTAAATATCAGATGGACTGTCCTGTATCTCAGAAAGAAGCTTTGATCACTATTTACTCAATTTGTCAACAAAACCGTAAGAAGCATTTTTCCTTAAAAACAACTCAATCATTTATGTTCACAATATATGTTAAGAAGCTGGTTGTCACTGTAAAAAAAAAAAAGAACTATCTGAAGGATGTAAGGCTTGAGAATTTATAAAATCCTGGAAGGTTTTCATTTCACAGAGAAACAAAAGTGAAAGTCTAATTTTTGTTCTTTTTTTCTGTTATAGGTGAAGCAAGCGAATATTTTCGAGAAATTGGTGGTTTGATGTTTATAAATGATCTTGCAAAGTCAAGTGTTCATTGCATAGTAAAGGAAGCGGCTTTATTTACATTAGGATTTATAATAGAGAGTAATGGTAATAATAAGTAATATTATTTGTATTTCTGAGTGAGTTATAATCCTACGTGCTAACTTCTGCTTTTGTTTCGTCTGCATTATTTTTTTTGTCTCAAAAGAACAGATTACAAGATTATCAGCTCAAGCAAGGGGCAGTAAAGGTGCCACTCTTTCACTGTCCATTCCCAGATTTGGAGAAATACCTTGTTGATTTGTGTAGACAGCATGTCTTTACGATACCAGACAGCTGTACTACTTCTCTTCCTCAGCAGCAAGTGTTAAATGGCTCATAGATTGTTCCAAAGTTTGTCTAGGTCCTGGTTGGTTTAGAACTGACTACAGGGGGAAGCCCTCAGTCACTTTACATGTTTTGTCTCCACTCATCACATACTGGACACAACTGAGACTCTAGTTACTATATTACAAAACTAATTTAGGATTATGAATGGCTTGCATTAGGACTTAATGGTTTTTATTTTCTGGTTTCAGTTTATTGTCAACAATCTTTGTGTACTTCTGCACTGTTTGAAGACCTCATTTTATTTTTAATTAATAAGGATTCTGGTGTGAACTTGAAAAGAATGTCTGTTTATGTCATCTTAGTACTGGTTTCAAATAATAGTAAGTTGGGTTTTTTCTGTGTTATAACACCACTTTTTCTATTTGCCAATCTGCAGTACAGAAATTTGGAACGCTCAATAAGTAATGTTTTGGTAAAGTTAATTTATAAAAATGAATGGTTGCACGTAACTGACCCTGAATTGTGTAAGTAGATCATCGCTCACTGGGATTTCCTTAAATAGCAGAAAGTGTTTTCATTCTAAAAATGAAATTATAGTTTTAAAAAAATACAATGCAAACCAGTAGTTTCTGACAATGTATAGAAAAAAATAGACATAGAAAGAAATGGAACATTTTTGCCAATGTGTTGGTGTGATTTTGTATTTGTTTTTTGGGGGGATATATGCTTAGGAAATGGAAATAGAATGTATATATGTAAATTAAACTTGATATTAAGATTTTTTCTCAAGTTGCATGTGTCTTCGGAGTCTTGTATGTGCTCTTTTTTAGAAAGTGGGCAAACCTATGTCAGAGATACAGGCTGCATCGGTCTTCTGCTACAGTTATTCAGGTAAACAAACAGTTGCAATTCAAACAGAAAAGGATAGACTATTTAGGGCTTATGTTTGCTTGACTATCTGGGACTTGTTTGCATTGTTCTTAACAGAACAACTCTTTCCACATCTGAGATGAATCTGTCAGATGAAAATACTAATCAGTGCTATCAGCTGTGGTCTTCAGTCTGCAGTACTCTCTGTGCCTGTGTTAACAATCCTCAGAATGGTAAGAGTTCCTGTTAAAATTGTGAAAAAAGTTTAAAGTGTTTCTTCAAAGTGGCAACAGTTTGTTTTCATTTTTACTGTTCAACTGAAATTTCATATTACATTTTGATTTGGGGTTATTTGTTTTTACTTTTCCAGAAGATAATCAAAACATTTGCTGTTCAGTTTTTCCATATGCCAAAGAGTGGCTTGAAAGTTGCACAGAGCCTGAGATAGTTCGTCCTATTTGTTCATTTGTTGGTCTCACAGTTGCAAATAACTGTAAGTGTAGCTCAAGCTTTAAATAGTTTTTCTTTTGTAAAAGTAAGTTTAATGCAATAATAAATGTTTCTTTTTGTCAATCTCTGCAAATTCATGTGCTGTTCTTCCAACTTTTAATCTGAAAACTATATTCCACCATCTTTACCTACACTGCCTTGTACTTAAGTCCACAAATAGCCACAAACTGGCTAAATTTAGTAAGGTCAGTAAAAACTATTTGGAAACTGTTTTGATTAAAAGTATTTTACAAATATAAGTCATTATTACATCTCTGAAAACAATGCCTTAGATAGAATTCAGGCATAATGTTTGCTGTTTGTACGTGTTATTAGGGCCATGTGTTTCCTGTAACTGTTTTATAAGACAATTACTGCATTTCTTGAGATTAATATATATCCAATTTCTGTTGTGTGGGTGGAAATGTAATGATTAATACATGCACAGAAAACTTGTGATGAGCCTAATTGATAAAATGCTAAAACAATTTGCATCTTGTATTATTTAAGACACATTTTTTCTTTTTTTCACTAAGCATATGTGCAGAAATATTTTGTTTCTGTTGGAGGATTGGATACATTAGCTAAAGTTCTCATCAAGCTTATGCATGATTCCTGTATGAGTCACTCAAGCACAAAACTTGCAGTAGTAGTAACAAAGACTCTGGATGCCTGCATTGCTAATGACTGTGAGTGAAAAGACCGCTACCATTTTTTACATATGGCAATTTTAAAATGCAGTTTTTAAAGTCTGGTTTTGGTGGAAAAGTGATATGAATGGATGCTAAAAGGCAATTAAGTTATACATCCCACTTGATATTGCAGATTTTTAAAAATTCAAACATGTATATGGGGAATGATTCAGTTAATCTGAGGTGGGTTACTTTCCCATTGTTGCTAAAATAAATATAGTGAAATTTAAACTGTACTGAAAATTAAAAATAAGATACTAGAGCTAGTTTTGTGTAACTAAAGCTGAGAACTGGGCATGACGGTCATCTTGGATCCTGGAGTTAGCGCTGTGTTTCTGTAGGCCTGTGCCTAAGCTAATAAGCTTTGTAGGCTTTAAGAGGCTTTAGTAACTCAGGTATGGAGCTGAACAAATGTGGTATGTCTGCATAGCACATCTTTACTCTCATTTACTGTCTGGATAGTGCTGTCCTAATGAGGTCTTTGTGTATTCCATCAGAAGATTTTGAGAAACCTGTGAGCCTGATGAATCTGTGCTGTCGGCCATGATTATTATATTTGACACTTCTGCCATTAAGTGCTCGCTAATGGAAGTTCAAAAAAGTTTAAAAGCATATACCTGCACTAGTTTTGAGTCTAGCTTCAAAGAACTTGGTATGTGATAGGACAAGGTTTCAGCATGTATGTACTAGCAGTGGTGTTCCCAGTTTCAGGAAGAGGTTGTCCTCTACCAGAAACATTCCTAGCTCTTTTTGTGGCAGATAGTCTATGTGTCAAACCTTACTCTACTCTTTCTTGCTCTGTTCTGGAGCTGATAAAGGATGTGGAGAAACTCAGCAGAGGTGTACAAAACTTGCACATTGCAAAGCCCTTGTTTATCAGATCTTCTACTACATCTCTATACAGCACAATCTGGGAGAAAGGGCAGTGTTGGATATGGGGACTAGCATGGGCAGAGTTACTGCACCCAGGAGGGATGTGGTAATTTGAAGTGTTAAAATGAAAGAGAGAGAACAGAAGGACTGTGCAGGCCCAAGGCTTTTAGAGGTCTGTAGAGTTCCCTTGAAAACCAGCATTTTATACTTGGATGATGCTTATATACTTACTATCTAGTTTATTTTTCTTCAAATTATTTTTAACGTAACAGCTGCCATGGGTCTTGTCTTGACAAAGTATCACACTGTGTCAGAGCTACTGAAGCTTCTGTCCAATGACACTCTGGATACAGGAGAAAAAATTAGTATTATTCTAACAATTGGACACTGTACTGAAGTTTGTGGTAAGATTTTTTTTCTTTTTTCTTTCTGTCAGTTTCTACTAAATTCTCATACACTAACTACTTCAATGGTGTAATTTCATCAAGACTGCAACATGAGGGAAAGTTCTATTAAATAATGTAATATTAGTAGTCAGAAAAAAATGTTTGCTGTACTGTTCCATCTTTAAATTTTAAAACCTGTTAGCAGATAGTATCTTTAAGAGCTTGGAAAAAGTAGACTATTACGAAAGAATTCAGAGCTGGGCTTAGGTTCACGGGGTAAAATTCATCCAGACCTGAAAACTACCACAATACATACATAACAAATAAGTCTTTTTGAGCTCTATTTTAATGGCCCTTTATATATACAGCTTCTGTCCACTGTTTACATAGCTATTAAGATTTTAAAAAGCTATATAACAGTATTGTTTTTGAAATAAGCAGTAGGTAACCCTGAAATGTTTTTGCCAGGCTCCTCAGGGCTTTCCCAAGCATATCTGGTGAAAATATAACACTTAAGTTGGTATTTTATGGTAGTACAAGCAAACAGAATGGGAAATTGGGAGATACTGATCATTGTTTATTTATACTACTGTTTTTTCTCATGTATATTCAGAAATGGAAGAAAAAGGGATGATGTTCAAAAATCCTGATTGATTATCATCCTCTAAATGTCAATAACAAGTTCAATAATTAGCTCAATAGGTCATAAATCTGATAATTTAAAAGAAACTTTTTCATGAAGAATTAATTGAAACAAAGCTTAATGGTAAATGCCTTTCAAATAGAAGTATGATAAAACCAACAGAATAAAAGTTTCTCTTAAAATGCCAACACTGACAAAATAATCATATTTCATCTTTTGTTGATTCCTTTGTTTTGTTTTATCAAGTTTAGACAACAAAGGACTATTTTTAGAAGGTTGTCAGTTTTATGAATACATACTGCAAATGAGATCACAATAAAAAAATTTAGCTAAGTATATAGTTAATGAGGAGGAACAGATTAGCTAGACCAGGATTAAACTACTAATTTTATTAGAGTTTTGCTAATTATAAACTTTAAGCTTTTGATATTTCTGTATCTCAAGGCTTACATAAATGCAGTGTATATACTTTAGGAGCATATACCAGAGGAAAAGAAATACAGAAGACATAATTCAAATATTTTAGGTGACAGTTAAATGAGTTTGGATCTCCATCATATAATTTGTCTCAGTCCTCTTTCAGTTTTCTTACAAGAACTTTGAGCTATGGTCAAATCATCCTGTGTGACCTAGAGCGCTTCTGCTGCAACCTGGGTAGTGGGTCATTACAGCATGCTTGGATCCATAGTGAAAATCTCTTTTTCAGAATTTCCCTGAAAGTTACTAGTATTAGTTTCTAAAATTACTGTAAGATTAAGTGTGTATGATGCTGAAACCAATCTATTTTCCTTTACAATGTCCTATTTTAGAAGAAAACCAGTGTGAACTGCTCCAGAACAATGGTCTTCCACTTATGATTCAGGTATTAACTGAGTCTCAGGATGAGGAGCTAAACAAAGCTGCTACTTTTGTGCTGCAAAACTGCAAACAAATGAGTAAGCTTACTGTTATTGATTTAAAAATTACGGAATGAATTCCATCTTTAAGTTCTGTTGACTTTCTAAATGATTTTAACTGTAGCAGCTTCGTAATTCTGTGTACTCCAAGAGATGCTTGTTTTCCGCAGAAAAGTTGCACATTTGCCACCATGGACTGATTATGGCATTTGGGCAGAAAAAAGAAAAGTAAAAATTCCAACGATGTTGCAATAATGCATTTGTGAAACCTATATATGTAGGGTCAGTTCTTAAAAGCTTTCCCATCTATAAATTATGTGCAAAATATTAACATTGTCATTTAACACACAATTGGTATTCTATTCCTGGGTATGTACCACCGTATATAGAGACTAAACCAATAGATAATCAAGCCTGAAATCACCGCAACTACAATTATTTTGCAATATTAGAAAATCTTGCTCTTTATTTTTAAAGTAGAGTGTATTTTGAAGTATCCTGTTTAAGGTTGTGGGTTTTTTTAATTTACTGTGTAATACTAGCAATGAAACAGAAAGACACCTTGTCCTTTCATCTCTAAAGCATGGAAGGTATTATGCAATTGATAATTAGTGAAAAGCATGTATCTACATTTTTGTACTGAAAACATAACTGAGAGTTTTGTTTAAGATGGAGGGGGTGTGGTGATATTCAGTGTCCATTAATATGGAGTTGTTTTTTTTAAAAAAAGAGACCCATACTGGTAAAGGACCTATAGACTTAGGATTAAGTGCATGATAAAGTCCTTTTTATAGAGCACAGCATCATTGTGTAAACAGCTTATAGTAACTATAATTGCAAGCTCACCTCTTGTAACCGCAGTTTATATTTGAAGTGTATTAACATTTATGTGTAAATTTAATTATATAAAAATTATTATTCAGAGGTTATATTTTGCATTAAATTATTGGGGCTGTCCCTCAGCATACTAAAATTAATAAATACTTTTTAAGGTGTTAATTGATAAAATTTGGAATATTAATATTGGTTTATATTTTATAAAGCTGAACAATTGTCCCTGAAAATAAATGATAATTCATTAAACATGAACAATGCAGAAGAGTTGGATGTGCAAGTCAGAAAAAGAAGTCTACAAGACTACTGGAAGAAAGCAAAAGAAATTTTACACAGAATAAATTTGATTGAAAAAGAACATGATGAGGTTGGTCTATTTATCAAAGTAGGATAAAACTATGTAAATCTCTCCAGACTTTAGGGAGAAACAGAAAGTAAACCCTTAAGATAATTTCAGTGTGAGCTAGAAAAGTAGGGAAAACGTTGGATGTGTGTCAAACTACAACCTGCAACTTTTACCATTACTGTATATCATACAAAGTTATAAATATGCAGGACAATCAGAGAACGCAGGCATCTGTATTTTTATGAAGCATTTTAGTTTATTATAAAACCAGGTTTTCTACAAAATTAAGATAATTTAGGTTGGAGAAACAAGAGTTGGATTTATTTTTAATTGCCAATCATTTGAACCTATAATTTTAATATTTGCATGCATGAAACGCCCATGATTGTACAGCTATGACGGGATAGAGGATAATGGAAAATGTGAACATAAACTGAAATAAACTTGTTTCATATTTTCCTTGTGCAGTATAACTACTTGGTGTCTCTGGGTGTGGAACAGCAAGTTTTTGAGTTATTTAGCTGGCTCTTAAGTTAATTAAATCTTTTCATTTCTAGAAGTGCCTTGAAAGGGTTGTCAAGCATTGGAACAGGCTGCCCAGGGAAGTGGTTGAGTCACCATCCCTGGAGGTATTTAAAAGACGTGTAGATGTGATGCTTAGGGACGTGGTTTAGTGGTGGACTTGGCAGTGCTAGGTTAACAGCTGGACTTGATGATCTTAAAGGTCTTTTCCAACCTAAATGATTCTGTGATTCTATTAGTAGCAAATCCATTGCTTCAGCCTGGAACTATCACTTAATAACTACCCCTTCAACACCTTCAGCAGCACTGCTGTCTTGGCTGTCACCTAAGTCAGGGGTTTTTGAAGCTTCTCTGGAATTTCCTTTACCTTCAGAGTTAGACTGGCCTATCCTAGTTAACCTTGTTACTAGATTTATTTAATATTTTTATAGAGCTCGTATAGTCACTAACTAGTATTTTTCAATACAGGAAAGAGTGCAAGGAAGAGTATTTGTAGACAGACCTTCAGAAGCCAATATTGAAGCATCAAAATACCATGAAGTGAATCCTGCTCATCCAAAAACTTATATAGAAAGGACACATAAAAAAGTACATTGTTCACAGTTGACCTCTGAGTTGGATGATCAGGTTCTTGCTCCATCTGTAAATTCTTCTCCACTGAAAAATGAAATAGTGAACACTATGGATCCAGTAAATGCTTCTGCTAGACAAAGTGAACAGAGTAATATTCTATGTTCAGTTAATGAATTGCAAACAGACAGTGTACTTCAAAGTCACAGTATAAATGAAAAAACTGCTTGTGCAAAAAATCAGTCTATTCTGCAAGTAAGGTAAGTATCTTACACCTAAGCAGAAATACTAAGTTGCTTATCTTAGTAATTTCCAAATTGAATGTCAGGCTTTTAAATTATCTGTTGCTAACAATGTCTTTCTGTCCTAGTGAAAAGACATAGCCTTTTGGTGGCTCACTAGATAATATTCTATCAAAGTGTTTTTGACATTCACAGATCAAAGATTATAGACACTAGTAATAAAAGCTTCTGATCTTTTTGTCTGAATGGTAGGCTTCTGACTGATTGTATGGAGAGCCTGTTACAGGCCGTGTTCCGATGCCTTCAACATAGCGATGAAAAAGCATCCGTAGTTTTTGCCTCAAAATTCTCACTGATTCAGTAGATCAAGATCTGATCCATTGGTTTGGATGAAACCACAAAGACTTCAGTAATATGCACTTACTAGGAAAACAGCAGTTACAGAACTGCTCTGCAAAAAATTGAAATTGGAATGCCTACAAACTAGGGAAAAAAGCTTCCCCCCCGCCCCGCTTTCTCCCCTCATATTAAATTGCTTCCCTGCATGGGAAGAGAAAGATACAGCCTTGTTTAGTCATTCACTTTTCTCTTGCTCATTGCTCTCACACAAATGCTTATTTTCCTCTTTTTCTTTTGCTTCTTATGGTTATCTTTCCTATTGATAAAAAAAAAAATTAATTATAGGCAACTTGCAAGGATAAATACAGATCCCTTTATCTTGAATTTATATCTGGAATACACCTCAAGACAGGCAATGACAGAGTATGCACAAAACTACGTTTCTCCTTTTTGTTGAGTTCCATGTTTTTATTGTACCTTTTTATGTGGCTGGCTGGACCCTACTCCTATGCAGTTTCCTTGCATGCATTATATTGTAACTTTGTGACCACCACAGAAATTATCAAGAGCCTAGGACATTTTCTATGGTACATTCAGGTAAATTTTGCTTTGCTACTGATTAGCATAATTTCACACAGCTTCTTTATTTGTTATTCTGACCTCTGAAGCACAAAACTATTAAGAAATTAAATTTTTTTGGGGGAAAAAAAAAGCTCTCTCCTTGCATATGTATTTGTGTGAAAACAGGAGTTACCCAAGCATAACCATGGACTAGGCTCCTTGCTCCTGCAGCATTCAGAAGTAGTCAGTGACATAGAAAACTGCATGGTCATCATATCATAGGAGCATGTTGGTTGCATAAAAGTCAATCAGTGTAAGAAAAGAAGAAAATCAATTACCTTTAAGAGCAGTTGCTACACTGGTGAAGGCTACAGTATTTTGAAGATTTTGTGAAAGTTTTAGGTGCACTAAGTAATCTTTACGTGAACCAGAATTGCAAATGACTCTGGAAACCAGCATCCCTTGAAAGCACTGCATTCCAAATGCTGGAACAGACATGCTGAACGGCACTGCAAGGAATGCTAATCACAGATCTCTGGTAAACAGATTTCTAACACACAATGATTATATCCTGGATACTACAAGCCCAGTAACTTGGGATAATTAGAATCAATTTTTTAGAGTTTTATCTTTTATATAGTTAATGTGGTTTTTGTTTTGCCTTTGAAATATGTGTATTAATTTGCAGGTAAATGTATGCTGTGAAGTTTGATTATTTTTTTTTAATTTGTTCACGTTTTGATCTTCCCAGTGAAAACTTATTTAAACAACCAGCAGAGATGGTTAAAAATATGAAAAAAACTTGCACATCAGGTACAAATAGCTAAACATATGCCTTTCTTAAAGAATTTTGTTCTTAATGAGATTTAAATTAGTTTTGTGTACTTTTATCACTACTTTTTATCATGTTATATATCACTAGATGACAGAGTACATTATGTATAATATCCTTTAACTATTTGCATAGTTTGGGAATTTTATATTGTATACAATTTTACCAGGAGAATATTTATTCTACTTTTCTTCCAATACATATTTTAGCTTGCTTTTTTAAATTGATTTTAACTATTCAAATGAATGTATCACAGATAAATGTTTTGAGTTTTGTCTGCATGCAATCCTTACTGAACAATGAAAGACATTAATAGAAGATGCGTAAGGATGCTGGTTTTGTTCTGTCCTTGTAAGACTGGGGATAGAACCTACCTGTGAGAGTGACTTTTGCCTGAAGCTAGTCCTACATGTTGAACATGTGTTTAAGATAAATGTTTTTCAGATTTGTGTTGATCATCTTAGTCCGATATATTTATTTCAGAATTGGGATCTGTTCAATCAAATCTTTATTTGTAATTTAGTTTCCTGTTAATTTATAAAATTTATAATTATTCCTTAGATTAGTATTTGCCAGAATGGTAGCTTTACAGGTGACCAAGCTGATCTCCAGGTTATACCTACTTAAATGGAGAATAAGTACTATTCCAGTACATCACATTTTTCAGCATCTGATTCCAACTAGAAATAAGGTTTATAGGGCTTAGTTAAGCAATATAAGTTTACAGGATTATTTAGTGTGCTGAAGTTGAAGTAATATACTTTGGGAGAGTGATGAAAAAGCACTGAATTAAATGTAATTATTCTGGATTTATAAAAATGTAAATGCCATCCATTTAACTTCAGGAATTTCATTTGGATTTTCTGCTGTTATGTAAATTAAACTTTAATAATCTACAAATAGAAAATACAATTGAATATAGGTATGCTGATGCATGATTACCATGGTAAAGGATAGGTTGCATTTTCTTAGCGGGTTTTTTTCCTTCCGAATTTAGATCAACATTCATCCTACTTGGAGATAACCAAGGAAGAAAAAAGTACTTCAGCTATATCTGCATCCCATAAAATGGCAGATTTAAGGTGTTTAGGTAAATATTATCTTAAGTCTTTCTTTCCTGAGTTCATAAAAGAAGCCTCAAAGAGTCAGCAATGCAGTAAGTGAACTGACATTACAGAAATTTTAACACATCTATTCGATTACCTATTAGGTAATTCTTAATTCTTAACTGCTTCCTTTCCTTTTTCTGCCCCTAAAATAAAACATAAATATTGAAATAAAGTTTATATATTCCAGTTTCATGGAATGAAATTGGATGTATCTTTTCTTATGTGGGTTTACTAACAAACAGAATATACAACAGCTTAAAAGATGACATGCTACTTACAAGAATACTTCAGAGCGGGTGTTTTCCTCCTTTCTTTGATTCAAAAGAGGGAGGAAAAACATGTAGCCCTGCTCAGTTCCCTCATGTATTCCCCTGCTAAGCCTCCTAACTATTCAGCAGCCCTTCTGTTTTCTCTTCCTTACTGCTCTAAGTACAGGCACTCAGTTTTATAGTAATCCATCATTGCAGCCCTCAGTTACTCCATCTTCTACTTCCTGAACATGGTCTATCAGTAGGTTATAAGAATGCTGCTGGTACTCAGGATTTGCAAGTGGATTTTGTAATCAAGCCTGTGTCTATTAAAAAAACAAACCAAAACAAAACACCAAAAGCAAAAAAAAAAAAGGCCATAACCCACCTTTGAACATCATTTAGGCATATGAACCCAAGTTGTTAAACTAAATTCAACCGGAGCTTTAGCACTGCTTTATCTTAGACTAGAATATTGCAGATATGTACCAGTGCCCTTCTTATACTTCCTCACAGTGCAGAAGCTCTCCTTCAGCTGACGTAATGAACTGTGAGAACATCCAAGAATAACTAAACCATAAATTACCCTAGGAATGTCCTCAAAAACAAACAGGAGGGCTTCCTGTGAGGAAAGTCATACCTAAGCTAGACTTATTTATTCAGGTTAATGCAGATAACTGTTACAACACAGAGAAAGTTTCAAAGTATAGCAAAGACATCTTTCATATTTTGGCTCCTGGATAAATGTGCAAAGGGAACTGAGGCCCCTTTCTTCCCATCCCGCTAATATTTTTAGTTCTGTAGAGGGTCTGTGCCCCATTTAGTACTTCTGGAGTTGAAGTGCAATATAACTTGGTCCCATAGGTCATGTTGAAAACTTTTTTTTTTTTTTTTAAAAGAGAGTAAGTACAAACCAAGAAGTAAGTATTTTCAAGAAGATACATAAAAGCGTAACCTGTTTTGAGATGTGTATATGGAAAACTGGAGGTCAAATTGTAGATCATAGTGAGCAAAGTAAAACACTAGACTTTGTGATGGCTTCTATAGCATTCGTGCTTGCTGTCTCTACAATATCCTATTTTTTTTTCCAGGTTGTACCGCAGGACTGTCCTTCAATAGTAAAACCTTTACCAAGATGTTGCAAAGTTGTCCATACCAGTGTGACCGTCACAAAGTCATTCTGGAAGCTGAAGAAAGATATAAAAAGGAACTTCGCAAATTGGCCATTTGTAACAACAGTAGATATGCAACTCATGAGAGTAATTACATTTTGGGGTTTTTTTAGTATTTGTAACTATTGTTTTAAATTGTATTTAAAATTCTGAACTTTTTTTGGTCTGATTCTGATTGTCCTGCTCTTGTAAACTCACTCATTTAATTTGATTTACCAATGGTCTGTTCTAAGTAAGATCAGAACTAGCCACTTTTGTTTTGAGGATCTTGTGTATTTCTTGGCAGTAGTGATGTCATTATAGGCTTTGATGAGACTCTGTCCTGTTTGCCAAAGTTAGTCAAGTACTAATAGAAGGGAATATATTAAGTTGAAATAAGTGTGAATGGATGTATGACATCATAACAAGGTCATTTCATTCTAATATTACATACTTATGGATATAAGAGGCTTATAATTCTTAATGAATTAAGTAAACGTGCATCCTATATTTTTCTAGTTTAAAGGAGGCATTTTGAAAATTAAAGTTTCTGGTGTCTTGCTGGCATTTGTACTGGTGTCCATCTTGTATTTTCCAGAAATACTGCTGACCCCAGTGAAGAAAGAAAGACTGCATACACAAAAACCAACTTTTAGGAGCAAAAAGGATAGCTTCCAAAGTAAGGGCTTGGTTTGGAAATCAATGCAAAAAGCCCTTACTGTCTAAGTAATTCTTTTGCAGGACTTTACCATGGGAGGCTGTGGATAGGGATTTTTTTTTTTTTAGTGGATTCTGTGAAAAATTTGTATATTAATAGGCCAGAAAATGCATATTCTGTAATCATGAAATTGTGTTATGCACATATGTTCACAATGAAATTATCTGGCACTTGCTTTGTAGATACTGCTTTGAATCCTGTCAGAGTGACTTCCATGCCATCTGCTATTTTTCAGTTTTGTGGTGTTAATTTTTAAAATGGAGAATATAGTCAGGATCAGAACACAGTACAGTTGCCTGTACCTGGATTCAACATCACTCTATTATACAGTTATAGCCATGTTATCCTATTATACCTGTTTCTGTTCCTGCTTGGAGCTTGGCTAAGGACTTGGGTCTCTGTGTGCTGGGTAAACCTTAACATATACAACAATACTAGAGCAAGTAACTGAAAACAACCTATCAGAAAATTAAGTACAGGAGATCTGTTTACCTGTCCTGTATTATGAGGTGTTGAATAAGATGCTATTAACAAGGCAGAGATGGAAAAGTGAATGTAAGTTCTATCAGTTTCTGTAGTGCAGTTTAGAAACCCCATGTTTACAGAACCATCAGCTGCCCATAAAAACTGGTACTCTTTATAATACACAACTGTCCATTTGTAAATAGCAGAGTACATATCTTTTACAGTATTTTATTCTGTAATGTAGCAAAAAAAGTTAATCGTTATAATTTTTTTCCTTACTCTGCATATATATATATTTTTTTTACATAATTCACAAGGGATTTTCTTCAGAATGTGGTGTTTGTGGGTACGTCCTGCAGAGCTCTAACTACAGTCATACGTTACTACATTCATCAACTAGTAACCAATACTGTTTCTTATGATTGATGACCAGAAATTTTAAAGTAGGCTGAAGCAGCTCTCTAAATCAGTACTTAAATTCTAAAACATTAATATTACTTTAAAAAAACATTCTCTTTTAAAAAAGCAGCCCACCTGTCGGGAATTTGTTTTTAGTCTCCTATTTCCAAAAACCTTGTTTACATTGTTATTTTATTTAATAATTTCTGGTAAAAGCTAGTAGATTAATTTTGTTTTTTAAATTATTGTTTTTATTTTTTTTCCCCTCCTTCAGATTCAGAAAGTAATTAATTTGGCTACGATAGCCATGGAGGTCTTTTAAAATTAAAAAAAAAAAACAAAAACAAAAGCACAGCTTTATTTCATCTCAAGAGCCCCTTACACTAATATATTACCTTTAGCAAGTAAACATTTTCTGAAGTAAACTGAATTTTCCGGTCTTTCTTCCAGGACCAAATAGTAGTATGGCTGAAAAGATGGTTCTCTCTTAAATTTTCATTCCTAAAACATTACCTGTGTTTTGTGTTTTTTTTTAAGAAAGATGCATAATGTTTTATTGTTTGGGTTTTTTTTAAGGTATTCTTCTGACTCCAATTAGAAAAAACAAATCTGATACTTCAAATAGAGATGAACATAGTAAAAATACTAGGTTGACTGACGACTATAACTTGATACCTACATATGAAAAGTGTGAGTATTACCAGAAAGTTAATTCTGTAATAAGCGTAACTTAAAGATCAAGTTTTGCATTTAGGTCAGGGCATTGGGAAAAGCACCTGTGCTTGCTAGTGGAGACAAATGGCTAAGAATTTAGATAGATATGTTCTTGTACCTTTAATCACAGTATTATTGATGTTTGAGTTAATTCCTATTATTTGCTAGTTGCTTCCAATGCATAAATAATCCTCATGTGTTAATGTCAATGATGAGAAAAAGATCTAATGAAAATGAGGTATTACTAATAAAGCAACATTTACATATTCAAGTTCATTAGGAGAAATGTTTCTTTACAACACTATATTCGGTTTTACAGTAGGTTTCAGTTAGTTTAAAGTAACTAAGAGGTGGCCTTGTTCACAATTTCATAGCTTTCCAAAAAAACCAAGATGCTAACTTGAAGAGACAAGGAGTCAAAGAAATGTGCAACCAGCAATGTCAGCGCTTAAAAGAAAATTGCATATATTCACTTGGCAAAAATGAGGTTAGTTATGAAAAGCCTAATCATACACTCACACATTCATAAAAGTCCAAATAAAATCATTATGAATTGCATAATTTCTTTTTAAGTCACCTTTAACAGGAGCCCAGTAGTAAAGTGAACCTTATTCAAAAGATACTCCTCTCTGTTGATTCTGCTCCAGTCATACTGATTTACCCCTGAAATGAGTTAAGCATTTTTCAACTGACAGTCCTTTCTGAATAATGGATATGGAGGTATGCTTTTTCCTGCACTAATGAAAATTTGCATGGTATAGAAATAACAGAAACCTAAAGGAATAAACATATGAAAGGTATAAACCATGTAGGCATGACAGAAATTAAGGTAAAGGTCATGGAAAAATACTGTATTTCAGTAAGCAGGTGACAGTGAAGAAATCTTGAAGAACCATTGTAATATCGACAAAGCGATTAAGTTTCTTTGGAACTACTTAAGATTGTGTTTTCAGTAATAATGCACTACTTCCAAATGTGAAATAGTATGTAAATTTACATAATTTTTAATTACACCAAAATAAATACTTGCAGAAAAATGAAATATGTTCCCTGGACGTGAACACAAGAACTTTAAACAAGAGAAGAAGAACCCGAAAAGATTTCACGACTGAAGAAATTAACTATCTTTTGAGTGGAGTAAAAAAAATGGGTAATCACTGGAATTTAATTTTGTGGTCTTATCCATTTCAGAAAGGACGGACAAGTGTTGATCTTTCCAAGAAATACTACAGGTTACAGTTGCAAGTAATCATAATTTAATTTTCTACTAATCATATATGCTGTCAGCTCAGTTTTCAGCTTTTGACCCTGAATTGACTTGCAAAAAAAGGACAGGCTGTTAGAATTTGCAACCCATGGGATTGTGCGTTGTGTCAGTTCAATGCTGTGCACGCTAAGCATTAGAGTGGGCTCTGATGTAATTCAATCAGGGCTTGTGCTTGGAGAGAGAGAACTAAACTGGGAAAATATTAGAGAGCCTTTGAACCTTTCAGTGCCACCTGGCAGGATACAAA
The DNA here is from genome assembly GCF_035582795.1 of Mycteria americana. Classification (NCBI taxonomy): domain Eukaryota; kingdom Metazoa; phylum Chordata; class Aves; order Ciconiiformes; family Ciconiidae; genus Mycteria; species Mycteria americana. Next base: position 39,564,691 of record NC_134372.1, read on the forward strand.
GAGGGCAAGAATTTCAGTTAAGGACTCCAAATTAATCGCTATGTTTCTTAGGAAGTTGATGTTTTCTCTGTTCCGACTCTTTTTGGATGCTGGTTTGTGAAAATCTCTCTGGCAGTTTTCACCATGTTTAAAATGTACGCTCCTTACACAGAGATGCTATCTATGGATGGAGTAGACAGCATTTCTGCTGTGCTTTGAGGGTGCGTGGGAGTGTTTAGTGGCAAGCGTTTTTCTCCTGAAATGTTTTCTAAAGTTGTGCAGTGTTTTGTGTCAACATTTGTCTTGATATTTTCTCTTTTATCTCCATTTTATAGAGGCAAAGAAAAAACAAAGATCATCAATAACATCTTTCAAGAGTGTTTTGGATTTTGTTGCAGAATGTTGAAGAACAGCATTATTAACAGTGAGGTATTGTTACAACAATATGAGCCCTGGGAGAATTTAGATTGGCTTGGACTCATGTTTTTCAGTGATAACATTCACTGACAGAGTTGTTATGCTTTGTAAATTTAAATTACATGTAATTTGATAAGTTTTTTTAAATAATGCTAACATAGCTAACAAAATCTTTATCAGTAAAATTTATGTTTTTTTTTTAATTTAACCTTCTTGAACATTTGATTTATGTAACATTCGATTTGGCTTTCTGTTTGAATCTTTTCATAGTTTGCTTTATACCATTTGTAAGAAAAGCTGTATTGCTAAAATGAATATTTTATGTCAGAAACTGATTAAGTGTTCATGTTGTTGTGTCTGAATTTGGTTCCTCTTAATCAGTGAAATGTTTGAAGCAGGTAAAATATTTTGTCATGTGTTTAATGTGCTGTATGTGCAGAAAAAGACATCTGTGAGAGAAAACACCAAATGTCTGGTTAAACACTGCTGCATATTGTAGGCAAATCTGACATTAGTACAGTACATGAATTGAAACGGAAAGCTTGTGGAAATCTCAGAACTTCTGGGTAGAAGATGTAGTGTGTGGTTCAGCTGCAGTGTTTCTGGACTGGGGTAACATTCCTGGACCTGAACTAAGTAGAATGCAGGTACTGATAAAATTCAGCTTCCATTTACAGTTGGACTTTTTTTGGTGTATTATTCAAGTAAGTGAGCAGGACCACTGTTTCTGCCAATTACACAATTTTTATAGAAAGCTTTAATGAAAGCCGTAGTAACATGAATTTTCAGTGATAGCCTTAGTATTTCATTTGTATTTTTTATCTATTCTGATAAAGGAATGATTAATCGATAGTTAATTTATTATGGAAAAAGTTTAGTTATCTTACGAGCATGAGGTTTTCACTACAATGTAGCTTAAATGCTTAAAGCCAAGCAAGATAACTAAAAACCAAAAGGCTTGCAGTAAAGATGATGCCAATGACACAATAAACAGGCCTTCTAATATTTTCAGCTGTTGCACTTTGTTTATATTATTAAAATAGTGAAGCATCTATAAAAGATGTCTTTGAATGGAGCTATTCAAAGCAGTGTAGTTAAATATTGGCATATGTATTTGCAGAGTATGAGCCCAAAGGAGTACCAAGGAGGGGTACACACAACAGGGAGAGTTTGGTCTGTTATACACTCTACAGCATCTTTTTCTGAGGACTTGAAAGCTAGTCTAGACAAGCCACTATTTCATCTGTTGACTGTGTATTAGTAATCCATATTATTCTGGCCTAAAAATATTTCAAGTGGAGAAAATATATAAGGTAAGCTGTAAATCTTTACTTGACACAAAGTCAGAGTATCACAATACTGGCAATTTACCTAGCCCTAGGTACAATTTAGGTTGGAAAGGACCTCTGGAGTCCATAATCTGTCCTCCTCCTCAGAGCAGGGCTCATTTCAAAGTTAGTGAAGTTGCTCAGTGCCTTGACAAGTTCTGAAGATCTTCAAGGATGAAATTCCCACCACCTCTTTCGGTGCCTCAACTACTCTTGTAATGCAAGTTGCCGAAAAAGACATCATTAAAACAATCTTGTGTAATCCAAAAGGGAAGAGTCATGGACTTAGAAGCAAGCGGAAACCTTTTGTGTGAATTTGTGCAAGTCAGTTAATCTTTTCCTCCCCTTTTGATTGACTGTACAATCTTGATAATCATATTAATTTTCTTGGATAAAATGCTTTGAAATCCACACATAACTGGCATCATAAAAATATAATTGCCGAAGAACAATTGATGCCATTTCTAGGCTGCTTAAGCTACCCAGCCACAGTATTTTAGCACTTTGAAAAGCTGACTGACACATCACCGAAGAAAAGTATGTTTACAAAAAACTTGAACTTGCTTTGTCTCTCCATTAGAAGAACAAAAATTATGGGCGGGGTGTAAGAACTGAGGTGGCAAGTAAAGCTGGCTTCAGAGGGAAGTAATTTAAAACAGGCAACATCCCTCACTTCGTTCCGCTTCCAGGCTGCACGCCGTACTCCTGCCCACCAGGGCCGCGCGGCAGCCGCAGCCAGGGCAGGAGCGAGGGCCGCGCCAGCAGCTCGCTGACAGACCGCGCTCAGCCCGGCAGCGTTCCCGCCCGGCTGCGGCAGCGCGAGAAGTTACCGGGGGTTACCCGGCAGCTGCAGGCGGCGGCGGGGAGCCCCCCCGGGCGGGGAGCGCCGCGGCCGCGCCTCGCCGGCACCAGGGGGCGCTGCCGGCGGCGGCCCCCCCCGCCGCGGAAGGCACCGCCCAGGGCGGGGAGCGCGGCCGGGGCTGCCCGGGCGCCGCCTGATCGGAAAGCGGCGCGGCCGCGGCTGGGCGCGGCGGTGCGCCCGCGAGGGGCAGGGGGCGGCGGCGAGCCGCGGCGGGGCCGGCGGCGCGGGGCGCCCGCGCAGGCGGGCCGGGGAGAGGGAGGAGCGGGGTCCTCGGCGGGCCCGGGTGAGGTCACTCTTTGTGGCTGCAGTTGGCAAGATGGCGCCGGTGCTGGTGGAGAAGAAGCTGCTGGGGCCGGACGGGCCCGGCGGCGCCGAGCTCCCCAGCGAGGAGGAGGAGGGGCAGAACCTCTGGTGAGCGGCCGTGGCGGGCGAGGGGGGGCGCCTCCCGGGCCGCGGCACGCCGGCGGCGGAGGCGGGCGGCTGCTCTCGGGCGTCCCGTGCCTGTCACGGCGGGGTCTCCCTGCTCTGCCGAGCCGGCCCGGCCCACCCGCGGCGGGCGTGAGCCCCTGCCTCGGCTGGGCTGGAGCGGAGCGCGCGCCCCGCTCGGCCGGGGCCGGGGCCGGGGTAGGGGCGGCGGTGGGCGCCGGCTGCGGGGCCGCGCTCGGGCCCCGCTGGCGGGAGCGGCGGGCGGCGGCGCCGCGGTACGCAGCTGCCCGCGGCGGGGGCCGGCCCGCCCGGCGGCCGAGGCGCCGGGGACGGTGAGGAATGCTGTCCTTCCCGGCTGGGAAGGGGCTTGTGGCGTGCGTGAGGGGAGCCCCACAGCCGCATGAATGAGGCCGGCATCGCTGCGAGGATGAGGGAGAGCAGGTGTGCGGAGCCCGAGAGATTTGGCGCTGCGGGACAGGCTCCGGGAGACTCCATCTCTTGTTTTCCTGTCGCTTATCTCTGAGTAACGCTTTTAGAAATACTAATAACGCAGAAAAAAATGCGTATAAAACACAGTAATGGATTGTGGGAAGAGTTAGTCATCAGCTGAAAAGTAATGTTTTGCAGTAACGTGACCTCATATAAGGGAGAAGAACTTAAGAAAACGTTACTGCGTGTGCTTTAGAAATTATAAAAGCTATTCTCAAAAAGGTGGCATACTTTTGGTCTTTAAAAATGCACTTAAATCTTTAACTGTAACATCATTATCTAGTTTGTAAACAGAATTAATATAACTGGGTTGGTCCGTGCAGATCTGCTGAGCTCATCAGTGCTGTCAAATGGGCAATGTGTGGGCTGTGTTTGTGTGTGTGCCTGCATATGTGCGCGTGTCCGTGTGCGTGTCAGTCTAACAAGAATGATGCTGTTTTTCTAGGTCCTCAATACTGAGTGAAGTTTCTACCCGGTCAAGATCTAAATTGCCATCGGGCAAGAATATTCTTGTTTTTGGTAAGTAACATATGCAAGCAGTTGGGTGCTTCGTTTTTTTTTGTAGAAACAAAATGTGTTTAAAACAATGATGTGAACGAACTGACGTGTCGGTTTGTTAAAATTAGGTTATGTAATATGATATACGTTATTATTGTCTTCAGGCTGATAGATTTACTTTCTTTTTGGTTTACGCTGTTAGATTTATAACATATATTTAAACAAAGGGAATGTAATACAGAATAATTAAGTGCTTCATTCTTATTGTCATGGTGTAAGCCATTGGATTTAGCTGGAATACTTGAAAGAAAACAACAAATAAGTTTGGTCCAAAAATGTACAAGGATACTTCTGATTACTTAAGCGCCTTTTTGAAATATATTTTCTACAAAGTTAAAATTAATTCTGAAAGTGTTTTCTTTTTTCCTGTAAAAACTTACTGGCAGGTGATGATGGTTCAGGTAAAACCACACTTATGGCTAAAATACAGGGAGCAGAGCATGGCAAGAAAGGAAGAGGGCTGGAATACTTGTATCTAAATATTCACGATGAAGACAGAGATGGTAAGTTCATTTTATATGTAATCTCTTTACTGTAATTAAGTAGCTGACGTGCATTTTTTAATAACTGTGGTTTCATCAGTGTGTTTTGGGTTACACCTGAGTAGCTGGTTCCAGCATTGTTCTGTATGTTTTAGAAGCTGTATACATTTCTTAAAAGTGAAACGCATTTTGCATTCAGTGTACGTTCTCCCTCTTGCCCTTCTTACAGCTTGACCTGTGTATGAGGAAAAAGTACACTTGAGCAGCTCTCAGGATCATTTACTTTTAGGGTAGATATATTTGCTGGTATTGACTTACTAGTAGATATATTGTCATTTGGTATGACTGCTTGATAGCTAGGGAAAGTAAGTAATACACCCATGAGAATTTAATTCTCAGGATGGATTTCTGGGTGTGGGGTTTTGGCGTTTTCTTGTGGGGGCTGTATGCAGAATTTTGGTTAACTATAACTGAGATGTTTTGTTAGAGTTGAATGAGTGAAGAGCAGAACTTAAAGTCAGAATTAGTATTTCCTTTTCTCAAATTGGAGCTTGTCTCTTTGTCCCATGTCTTTCTCTCTGTTGCTGTTGATGATTACTCTTCTCTATTATGTGGGAGGGGGATGATGACAAGAGACTCCTTAAAAGCAGGTCTAATGATGAGAATACTCCTATTTTTAGGAAGGTTTCGGACAGAAAGAGATGGGGAGTGAGTGAGTTATCCTTGCTCTTGAATCTGCCTCTGCTTGTGTCGTTTTGGGCAAACCGCTGGGCCTCTTTCTGTTAGTTTCCCTCTTAAAAAATGGGGAATTACAGTCTTCCTTTTCATGACTTCCTTCTGAGTTTTCAGTTCAGAAGAGGGGAGCAATGATGGTGGTTCATCCATGTTCCTGAAAACAAATGAACTAGGAAGATCCTATAATGATATTTTGGAAATGGAAATGTACTGAAAGCTTGCACCAGTGATTAAGTACCGTGTGTGACTGGTTGTTATGGAGATTGGTCTTGTGCTCACATGGTAATAAACTGTCTTTGGATACTAAGTTAGGCACAATTAAAGGATGAGTATATTGCCTGTGTCTTCAGTGGCCACCTAATCTTGCAGTTCCTACAAATCATTTGTGCTGTAATTTTAAGTGCTGAGCCATTCTTGGCTTCTTAAGGTTCTTGATGTAAGTGCTTTCTCACCATGCACAATCTTCTTCAGTGCTGCATAAATACTTCAGGGGGGAAAAAACCCCTACGATTAGAAGTGTTAAGACAGTCTGTGACATCAGGCTTCTTGCAACATCAAAGGAGATGGTATTATAAGCAGAAAAATGTTTGGTGTGCTATTTTTCCTGGTGCTGTCTATCAAACCTCAAGTATGTCCCTACTTTGGAAATATTTTGGGGCTATTCCTGAGTATCTGGAAGTGATAAGTATTTGAGCTGATTAGGAGAAGCCTGTCTTAAGAACTCAGGCCGCACTAGGAGGGAAAAAAGAGACGTTTTTGACTACCAGAGTCAGCTGGAGAATTCAGGTCTTCATGCATCCCTTTAATGGATGTGTTAGGATCTAATAATACATGCCTTTTTCCTTTCTGTCTCATTAGTGTCATCAGCAAGCAAAATAAATAGCAAAGTGGGTCAGGACCTCCCAGCAGGCAAAGATAACACTCTTCTCTAGGACAGGTTTGGGTTTGTTTCTTTAAACTCTTTGCGTGCTTTAGATCTGTGTATGCTCAGATACAGATTTAGGAACAAAGCCTTTATAATTGACCCACAATTCTTCGAAGCCATAAAGAAACTGAAGATAGGCATTCAGGAGCTTACTATCACATACTCATTTGTGAGGGTATCTGCTTTTTATTATGCCCCAACTTATTCAAGACTAGCAAAGCATGAGGATTTCCAGGGGTGTCAAATCAACACTGGTAACTGAAAGTCTGTAGTGGAGTGAGAAGATGTTTTCAACTTCTTTCCCAGGTGCTAGAAGATTTTTTTGCTCTCTTTGCCTTCTTATTCCTCATTTCAGAAGAGTTTATTCAGTCCAGGAGAAGTATTTTGGTCATAGTGCCGAGTCATTATCTACCTCCCCTCCTACCTCCCTTTGGAAAGCTTAAGGGAAATCTTCTGTGTTGCTTCTTATCCCCCCCCATCTTTAAGGGATATTTGAATCTGGCTCCTCCTACACCTGAAGTAGAATTACTCTAGATTGCTAGGTGCATATCTTAGTTTACAGTTACTTTTGTCTTTTCTCCTAAAGATTAGATCAATGAATAAATTGTTCTTTTTTTAATAGGAAAGTTAAACAAATGCGTAGAAAACACCTCTTTTTTGAAGAACCCCTGTGGCTAATACAGGTGCCCACTAACTTTTTGGTTTTTACTGTCATCTGCTTGCTTCTTGGCAGTGGCTGATACTGGGCTTGGATGGCAAGATACACATCACCACTGCATTGGTAATTAGCTGGTTCAGTTTTGTTAGATGTTAGTCGTTCAATGTGACATGCAGTACTTTGGTCCCTAGGTCTCAGGATAACTTGGAATAAGTTCACTACTGAATCTCTACCTGAAAAATCTCCTTTCTAGGGTACTATCCCAAATTCTGCCTAGGCTAAGGCATTTGTTCAAGAAGAGGTTCGGGGACGCCTGAGAAGCAATCCTGAGAGAGAGAGGATTCTCTAGATCGTTAGCCCCAGGTACAATATCCTTGGAGCATATGGTTGCTTCTGCATACGTGACACCGTAATTCATCTGGATGAAAGCACTTATAGCACTAGCTGTAAAGTTAACTTCAAATATTAAACAATCTTGGAGCTCAGGGCCTAGAGTCCTCTGTTAGTGGAATTTCTCAGGGAGTGTGGCCAGTTTTAATTTTTTGCCTTTCTTTGTGATGAGCAGATGTTTTGTGTCTATGCTGGTTAGTCTACTTTTGAGAGCTGAGAATCTTAATTCGTAGGAGGTGGAAGAGAGGCTCTGCGTAATTTTGTTAAAGGATATGTATTTCTAGAGTAGCTTTCAGAGTCTCTTGCAGTGATGGGGCAGAGTTCAAGTGAGGATGTACAACAAAACAGTGAGACAAACTACGTTGACTGGTTTTGTGGGGATACTGTATGGGCTAGCTGGCAATTATAAACAGTATAGAGAACTTTCAGTTGAACTGCCTCAGATTACAAATGCAATATGCTTGTCCTGACTGTGCCAAATGTGCCAATGAAGTAGAGCCATTCTGTTGTTGCGTTCTTACTTGTAACAAAATTAAGTAGTCTTGGTTTTTTGCCTCTGGTTTGGACTGGCCTCAGTTATATCATATGCATATTCCAGTTGAACTGGTTGTTCCAGGTTGAGCCAAGTGCTGCTGGTACACTGGTTTCTAATGGGAAAATTGTTTTTTTGTCAACATCTTTAAAGTAGTTCTCTTGAAAATTATTTTTCCCTGTTTTGCTTCCCTTCACAGCTTGGACAAGGGATATCTAATTACCACTGATAGCTTTTGAATAAATGCAGGAGATGTAGTTGCAGTTCACAGAATCAACCATCTGCAGTAAAATTCATCAAAGCTGGAAAATCTTTTTCATGGCTAAAGGGATAAAGAAATATTGACAGGACTTAGAAATTTAGTTTTAGCAGCTATTTTAATAGTCCTTAATAAGTAGCACCTGCTTTTCCAACAGGATCTGGTAATTGTTTGCTCTGTTTTGGTGTCTCATGTCATAGCCACTATGAAAGGTCCAGTTAACATTCACATCATATGACGAACTAGGAGCTTGATGTGGTGCTGACAAAGTTGAATTTGCCATCAAGTCCTTGCCAACTTGTGAACAACCAGTACTGATTTTTAAGTGTGTTTTTATATTTGTGGCAAATGTAAATCACAAGCCATACCTCTTTACTGTAAGAAAGGAGGGAAACCTTTAATTTTCATACAATGTTACCTTTTTTTTTAACAGTACATTTTAATGTGAGTGTTAGACTTCCAGTCTTCCTAGCAGATTGATTTTGAGTGATAGTTCCAACTGCATTCTAATTCCGCCTCTCTTCTAGTTCAAGTCTGTATTCTAGATGTTAAGCAGAAACTAAATCCTTAAGTAGGACAAAGGTGTTTAGCAAACAAAACCTTTATAATTTTTAGATATTGGCTTAAAAAAGTGACTTAGAAGCAGTGAATTAGGATATTTATTAATTTTTGTTACTTGCGAAGGTGTGAAAGTCTTTTCTGCGATCAAAGCACTCGCCACAGGAGAAACTGGAAGCGCTGATGAGAGTTGTAAACTTCCATAGACTGTAGGTAGACTTAAGTTAGGTTTTTAAAACTTTCATATTTGCTTCAAGGAGACAGTTGTGCATCGACATAGTTAATGTCTATTAATAACCTCTCACTCATAGAAAGCTTACAGGGTTTTTATTCACTGGTGGATTTCTGCTTTTGGGAATATACAAAGGATGCTTCTGGAATGCAGAAGATGAGAGTCCTGCATTGACGTTTCACTTACTATTGTGTAACAGTAAACGTGTAAATGTGTTCACATTATGTCCTAGCTTCCTTTCTGTTTTTCCAAACTTTTACCAGACTTCCTCTCTGCCCTTAGAGGTCTTCTCATAGCTTTAGATTTGTACATACAGTGCTGTGAGAATCCTGTGTGATACCAGTGAGACAGTTTCCTGAAGTGGGGGGGAAGGGAGAGGGGAAACTATGAATATGCAAAGGTACATTTCTTAGATACACAATGATTCCCCATAACTGTTTATTGCAAAGGATAGATCTGAGATGCACAGTTGGAAGTAAGATCTTTAAGTTAAAAGCCTAACTGTTGGCCTATTTGTGTGATGAGTGATATTTGAATGTCTTATGACAGCCTAACAGGACTTAAGTAGGAGCATAACAAATGCTAAATGAAGACTGCCCACGTATAGCATTTTGATGTAATCTGTCTGTAACTTGCTGTTCAGTAATTGTATCCAAGACCCGATTAGAAGGGTAGTATGTATGTCTCTGTACTCTTTTCTCCTTCCAATTTCCTTAGTCAAGTTTTTGCCTTTTTGTAGAGCCAGTGTTTTTGATCCTGGTGGATTCTTTCTTAGAGTAAGGTTATGGTAGCCACAGCAACTGGATTTGTTTTGTGAAGTTAAAAGATCTGGAGCACAGGGCAGGGAAATACACTGAGGCAGAGTAATTCTGAAGCTCAGTAGCCGTTTTGAAAATCTGGGCACTGTGGTGATTGGTTTGCTGATCCATGTATTTCAGAATTCACATATCTTGCATGTAATACCTATGGAGACCCACTGTTCCCTCTGGACAGCTGCAGTAGAATAGGGAATACTTGGTTGTTCACAGTACCTGATACATCATACCTGGATGATGCTCCATTTTCAGTTTCTTCTATTCTTGCCAAAGTTCATGTTTGGGGTGAAACTTCTCATGCCAGTTGTCTGTCCCAGCTGATTTTTCCCACATCCCCCTGCCTTGCATTTCAACAAAAAATGTCCAGTCACTGTCAAAACACTGGGGGGGGGAGAAACACAAAACCTAAAATACCAAATCTTGTCCAGTACTCATTCGATAAGGAGCCTGCAAGTTGGAGCCAGTGTTGCGTCAGTGTGAATTAAGAGCAGGTAGCACACCTTTAAAGTTTGGTAGGTTGTAAGTTTATCCTGTGTTTCCTTCTCGTACTCCTGTGCTAGAAATCTAAGCTGCTTATTGCTTGATCTTGTTTGCAGCTTATTTCTGTTGAGATGTCTTTAGTATGTTAAACCAGCTTATGTGTCTGAGGGACACCTAGGGCTTCCCTGCTGGACTCAGCTATAACCACCCCCTTTTGAACTTGGAGTTACATATGTGTCACATGTATTCTGGTTTTACTTGAAATATACATATTTCAAATTCAGAAATGCTGTGCAGTATCTAAAAACTGTTGTCAGCTGTCCTTAGTAAAAGCCAAAGGACAGCAATTATTTTTTAAATGAAAAGATTCTGAACCAAGAAAAAATCCTGTTAAATGAAAGCATCTACCGAGTATTGTAGGCATTTACGTGTGCACCTGTGTTAAAAATAAACAGGCAAGATCTGCTGGTAGCTGGGCTTTGGTCTTTCATTTAACACTAACGTACTGATTTGTTCACTTGCAGACTAGCAAAGCAAAAATTTGGCATCTGTTAACTATACCTTTTCCTTTCAGATCATACTCGCTGTAACGTTTGGATTCTGGATGGAGACTTATACCATAAAGGGCTATTGAAGTTCGCAGTTTCTGCAGAATCCCTGCAAGACACCATTGTAGTCTTTGTTGCAGATATGTCTAGACCTTGGACTGTTATGGAGTCTTTACAGAAATGGGCCAGTGTCTTGCAAGAACATATTGATAAGATGAAAATTCCTCCAGAAGAGATGAGAGACATGGAACAGAAGTGTAAGTCTTTGTGGATCCATACGTTCTTGTCTTTTTTTTTTTTTTTACTAGCTTTCTGTATTTTTTGTAATGATAAATTTCTTCAGAGTAGTGTTTTGAACACGGGTTGGATAAGAATTACTTTGAAGTTGTGATTACAACTCTAATTCAAATAGAGTCTATTAGGCTTTAAAACAACTTTTCCAGTTTTGCTGTGCTAACAAAACATCAGGTAATTAATCACCTAAATCCCTTGCAATAATGAGATTTTGATAATTTGATTTTTAAAAAGGCCAATTTCTAAAAAACTAACTCCATACAGAATCACATTTTTAAAAACAGTGACAAAATTCAGTAACGAAGTGAGCTGTCTGCTTTACTGTGGTATCCAAGCCAGGTCCCATTCCTATACTGCGTTTGTCTTCCAGCAGGTCTCTTTGCCCTTATTTTTCACAAGGCTCAGACTGTGATCCTGGTACATCTCATTGTCTCTCACTACAGCCATTCCTACCCTGTGACTTTAGGAATGTTGTATAAATTAACTTTCTTTCCTGGCCTATCTGTGGCAGGAAAGAATCTGGCACTGGCAAGCAGTCATCGCTGCAATATTGTTTCCTGCAGCTTCTTTTCTTTCCCAAAATAGTTTTGAATGTTTCTTGAGAGTTTTTTCTGTTCTCATATTTAATGACTCCAAAATAAATTCCTTCAGTGGAAAAGACCGTAGCAACATGCATTCCTTTTCAGCTGAAGTATAGATTCAGACTGATCCTTGCTGGTTGCTGCTTTTGTTCAGGGCTGGTGGCTAGCTGTACTGGAGTGTTTAAACCTTGCAAATACTGTCTAGTAGCTTCCTTGAATTCACTTTAGGGAGCAGTCCAATCTGGCATGTGAGCAATTCAGATGTATTTGTATAGCTGATCTCCTTTCTGAATGTTGAATATAACTTTCCCAAAAGGCTTGTGCCTACAGCATACTAGCTAGAGTTTAAACTTAATGATTGAACCCCCCTGACTTTGATTACCAGGTTATATTTTTAAAAAAAAAGTAAAATCTGACAATTTTTAAGGGAAAAAGCTTTGCTTTTTTTTTTTTAAATGTGTGAGAGATTTTTTGGGGAATGGGAGATGGAAGGGCAGTTCTAGTCTCAAAATAAAGCAGCTAACCCGATTTGCACTTTTCTGAGACACACCAAATTTTATGGCAGTCCAAATAAATGAGTTTGTGCATTTAAATTTTACTTTTGAGAAGAGAAGTGCTTTCAGCCTTCACTAAGAGTGTACTGTGTGGAGGAGCCACTTACAGCTATGGCAAAGCTTTAGCACCGTGTTTGGGAAACTCGGAAGACATTCCAGTAGTATTGTCTTGGAGATTTCTAAATTAAAGTATCACAGAAATTCCTAGTTTCTCTTGCCCTTCAATAGAGTCGAGGCAAAAGGAAAATTTGAGAGCTGCCCAATTCTCACGCTTGCAGGACTCTGCTGCCATCCTATGGCTGAGCAGTGAACTTCGGTCCAATATCAGCATGCAGGTAAAACAGGGACATTAACATCTCCACTCCCAAACTTCCATCTCTCTCCTTTTCTCAGTCACTGTATAGGACACTTGTGTCAGATGAGATACTTGTTTTCTGAGTTCTTGCAGACTGTCCCTAAGGCCAGATCTGTGCTCAAAACTTTGGCCACCAGAGCTTATAATTCTCTTAACAGCAAATCATGCTAAAAGAAATTGCTATTATAGCTGTGGCTATATTAGTGTAGTTGCTTAGACAATATAGAGCACACATGCCTAAAAGAGTGCCTTGTGACTGCAGTCCATGAATAAAGCTACACCAGCAAAGTTTTCCTTACTAAAAATCCTGCATATGCTTCCCAAGATAAGCTGCCACTAAGAAAATAGAGAATCACTGTGTTGCAATAGCCCAGATATGAAAAAACTGGGATAATAAAGTGTATCTGCAAAGCAGGCAGTCAAAACATAGGAACAGGGTGCAGAGTGAAGAAATGTGCTAAATTCATTCCGGTAAAGCCCCACTGCAGCATAACGCCACATGGATGCATATGTATCTTGACTTCAGTTTATAGAAGCAAATTCCCTTATGCTTGCTTCTAGATGTAAGCCGGGGCCTGTGGACCAAACTGAATGCACTGCTTTCCCTTGCTATTACATTCAGTACCAGTAACCAATAGTTCTTGTTGACCATGGGGAAACATTTTCTAGTGTTATCCCACTAGCATCTGTTTAAAGTGCTGCTGAGTTGTTCTTTCTTTATTACTAGGATCTTATTACCAGTTTCCAGAAGTCCTTTTGTTAGCTCACCATTCTCAATGGAATTGAACTTTGGTCTGCTTGTCTTTGCTTTCAAGGTTTTGGTGGCCTTTCTCCACCCAGCCTTTTGTCTTGTGCTTGCTATTTGAGATACTGACTCTTGGCTTTACTGGGTGGATGACGCTAGGCTCCATCTGGTATATGAGAAGCTTTGCTTTTGTGTTGAAGAGCTTCCAGAATGGGAGGCAGGACACACATACGGAAGCAACAGGCTGCCTTGAAAGAAATTGAATTATTCAGCGTGTACCAAGAGCATTGTTTGTCTGCACTCACACTCCTATCACTGAGCTGCTCTGGAAATTCCTTGCTAAAAACTTGGCTACTGTGGATTCAGATAAATAATGTCAGTTCAAATGTTCTAATTTAATTCAGGCTCAATTATGATAAATCACTGTCTAAATAACACACATTTGAATAATTATTTCAAGGAAGATCTAAATTTTGCCTCCCTGTTTATGACAGCAAAGCAGAAAAGAAGACTATCAAGAATCAAGGAATGCAGAAAGGAAGTATACTGGTAAAATGGCTATTATATTAATGTCCTCTGGAGCGTTTGAAGCTAAAGACTTGAAACACAATAACATATTTTTCTGAAAATTAAGTAGTGTCCCATTCAAGCTAAATTAGTTTCAGGTCCTCTGCCCCCCCCCCTTTTTTTTTGTCTGACATACAGCTGAATGCATTCTTAAGCTAAAAGATAAAAGAAACTCACTTTGCCCAGACATCTTTTGTCTATGAATTCTTTTCACAAGACTAAAATTTATGATTGGTAAAGATAGTGCACAAAAAAGCTAAAAGCTGTGAAACTTAATAGTGTCAATATGGAATGATTGTCTCCAGAAAATTTTTCTCCGGTTTTTTGTTCTGCTGTTCAGTGCTTTTGTGATCTATCTAGTTAAGTAAGTTGTAGTGTTTGTTTGCCATTTCCATAATGCAGTTAAACAGTACTACAAGACTGAGGATTTTACTGTTACTAGAACAATCAAACCTAAGAATAATTGTGGATTGCTTCCTCGGTGGTACTTTGAGTCAGTTGCTCCTGTGACATGAATGATACATCTGTTCCTTTTATAGTTAGCTTTCAGTAGTTTGTGTAAATAAGCAGTAACATGAGAACAAATCAGTTAACTGGAAACTTGCATTCGTTTGCTGTGTTAAATGCAAAAGTCTAACTAAAAGGCTTTTAACCTAGATAAGTGACAAGTTTGGTAGATAAATTAGCACACTATAGTGGAGGTGTGATTTTTATGGCATATTATCACCTGGTGGTAATTTTTCAAATGTAATAGACCACTTCTAGTACTCAACCTTACTGATGGGTAGCAGAGTATTACTGATTTGTCAGATGAACAGTTGTTTTTCTGGCTTCCTATTTTACGTGCATCATCTTATCTGTATTTCCTGTTCAAAAAAATTTAAACCAAAGTCATTTTCCCCTCCTTAATAAAGAAAAGAATTATTTCCCATACCATATAGAAAGTGATTCCTTAATATGAATTATGTGGAGGAGAAAATATTCATAGCTTGCTAGAAAAGAGGAAAAAGAAAAGATTTATGGAAGCTATTTGGGTGCATGATGAACTTTATGTCCATTAAAAGTTTGAGAGTGGAGATCAAGTGAGAAATTGATATGGGAGGTAAGGAAAAAAAGTATTAAATTGCTGTGCGGCAAAGAAACACTTTAACTGAAGTGAGCTGCTTTATTAGCTGCTTAAAACGCAGCTTGTTCATAAAAGGTAGTCTGACAGCACTTGTGATACAGGTTTACTTTGGATTTAACAAGACTAAATTTTGAATGGGAATGGGGGTTGAATGAGAGTTTTTAAACAGTGTTTAAGAGCCTATCACTAACAGGGATTTAAACCACTTTAATTCAGAAACAAGTGTATCTGTGTTCAGGATACAGTAGTTAAAGGTTCTTAGTATAGCTTTACCTTCTTTTAATTCCAGTGTTATTTGTTCAACAGACCTTGTTAACTAAAGCTGAGTGTATTCTGTAGCATTGTCAGGGATTAATGCCAGACCATATATATTATTAACAATCCACAACAACAGTTCATCTCCATAGTGAAGTTTTTTCTCTCTTCATGCATGGATCAACCAGAGTGAGGTCTTGTTGATTGCTGGTTTGTGATGCATGGTGTTTGGTACTGCTTACTCTTGGGGAGAGGAAAGAGTTTGGAATCTCAGCTCTCTAGGATTACGATCACTCCCATTCAGCGGAAATTCATGAGGATGTGCCATCAGATTTCTGAAGTTTCTATGTTGCATTTGCTATTATTTATATTAGTAAAATTCTTGGGGTATCTTGAATAATGATTTGTATCATGTTGTCAGAGTATTACCGTTTTTGAGAGAGGCTTTTCTTTCCCAAATTCGAGGGGGTTTATACTAAAAGATATCTCATTAAAGAAGATTTTTCTGCTTTGAGATGAACACAACCTAGGAATCTAATTATTGTCTGGTTATAATGCTGTAGAAAATTGAGAGCAGTATTGTCAAATATTATTTTACATCTGATTAAGTCAGAGAGGCTTAATCTGAATGATTGTAGTAGATGTAAATGGTATTCTTTTAACTGCTATAATATATATACTTGTCTTCAATAGGTTTTTTTCTATCCTGAGCTGGGAAGAGTCTGAGTAATGAAATAAGTACTTTTTTTTTTTTTTTTTAAACCCTTTTCTACTTAAATACTCTGGAATTAATTTGCTTTCTGCAAGATAGTCAGTAAACATATTTAATGTGCAGAATGCATAATGGAATTTTGATTTCCAGTAGCTGAATATGAAACAGTACTACAGGAAAGCATCTCTTTGAAAGCATTGTTGCTTCCTCTCCACCAGAAGGCACTGCCTCCCCAAGTTTAAAAGCAACTGCATTTGATTATTTTATTTTTTTTTTTTTTTTTAATTTCCTTGGACCTTGGGATACATTGATTAGTGATTGGAAGTCTTACGGTCTATATTTAACGTGGGGTTTTTTAAGCTTTTTTTCTGGACTAGGGCTCTCTTGTTTTCAACAAGAATCACACAATTTTATATTTCAAATAAAAATTGTAGATTGTGCAGCTTTGAACAGAAGTGTTTTTCTGATTTGTTCTTCCTTCCACATGCCCATTCTATTGCAGGAATGGTTCCTATTTTTAAAAGGTACAGTGATTTTATTTTGCAAGATTTGTATTCTAAACTTTTCTGAGGTTTTACCACTTCCTAAACCTCAGAAGTATCAGATGGCCTGCAGTACAGTTGCAGTTCCTTCCCAGTCACATGGATGAAGGTACTGAACAACGCTGTCTTTGTGACTGTGCTGGAGATGGGGAGCTTTTTCGAAGAGTTTTCCTTACTGTACATACAGTCAGCCTGCTCCCACTGTTTCTAAAACAAAGACACCTTCATGGGAGCAAATCGTGGAGCTCTGCTTGCCTCTTTCCTGAGGGCTCCTCATGGCTGAGCGAGGAGGAGGCTTCAGGTGGGATTGTCATGTGAGGGAGAGCCCTGGGCCTTCGGGAAGTGGTGTGCCTGGGAGCAGACACATCCAGTAGGCAGATTTATCTGGTCTGTGGCTTTCATCCTGAAAAAAGACATAAAAGCTGTAAGTTGCAGCCCAGTTTTGATAAAGCATGCATGGGGTCACAGTGCGCTTCCAAAATAGTGTTAATACTATTTCTTAGGCGCTTCAGTATTTGATAGTATTCAGTGTTATTGGAACACTCATCATTGCCATAAGATTAAAACATGGAAAACATAGAAAGCATCTAGTTTCCTCTGGACTCTGTTGTAGTTTTCCAGAATATAACTGAGTCTCCTCAGATAACATTTAGAAGTCCTTGAGTCTGTATTTATGCAGTGTATTTTTTACGTTTCTAGCATTGGACTCCTGCAACAGAAATGTAGAGTAATAGAAACTTACATTGAGTAATAGTTTATAAGAAAGAGTGGCTGTTTCAGCTTGCTGTTTTCTGTGTCCATTTACATTTTCACCATGCTTTCTTCCAAAATTAGGTACAAATTGCAGTGAGTATAGGCTATGTTGCTAAACTACATTTCCATTTTCTGTTGTCAACTCCCCTATAATGAAATGCATTGAGTTGAGGAATGTGCATTTGTGCATACTGTAGCTCTTGCAGCTAGTTTTGATTATTTGTAATGGCTCCAAATTGCACTTGATTTAGCTTGCTGTAAATTTTGGTGGAGGAGAATTGTTGTGTTTGAAGGGGCAACAAGGCTTAAGCTTGCATTCTGTTCTCATGTAGTGCCTCATTATAAAAGGAAAAAAAATTTGAGACTTCTAGTTAGTCATAGATTAATTATGGTTTAAAAAGAAGAACTAGTTCCTTTCTTGTACCTTAAGAGGATCTCTCTTTTAATAGTTATAAAGGAGTTTCAAGAGTATGTAGAACCTGAAGAAGGCTACCAAGGATCACCACAGAGAAGAGGTCCTGCTTCTGGCCAAGAGGATGAACATGTTTCTTTGCCACTTGGAGAAAATGTGCTGACTCACAACCTTGGTATTCCCGTGCTGGTAGTTTGTACAAAAGTGAGTTTCTAGTTCTGTTTGCTACTATGGAAAAGTTTCATTACTTTTCTTTTAGAAGGCATGCTTTATACAGACAGGCAAAATGAATTCTGGATTAGTAGTAAAGGGATTTATTTTAAAAGTAAGCTTCTGCCATCAGTGTAAATTTTTAATTTTGCAGAAGGGTAATAACCTTATCAATTATATGTTAATTACTTTATCTTTTGATTTATTGGTCGCATTTTAAAACCAAAGGCTCAAAGTAAATGTGATGTGTGTGTAATATTAAAGGAAGACGTTAGGATTAAATGACTGGGTTTTTCTGGTTTTGTTTTCCTCCCTTTCTTCCAGTGCGATGCAGTGAGTGTACTAGAGAAGGAACATGATTACAGAGAAGAACACTTTGACTTCATTCAGTCACACATTCGTAGATTCTGCTTACAGTGTATCCTTTCTTGCGCTGAAGAGATTTGCTGTAATCTGGAAGCAATAAAATACGTTTTAGTGTTGAATTGCACATAAAGTTAATCTGAGAAATTGCACTTCACGATTGCTTGGTATTTAGTTATTTACTATGTAGCATTTGTTATTTTGAAAATGTTGAGAGATGTATAAAACTTTTTATAGTTTTTAAATTGTGCATGGGATTTGGAGCTTTTGTTCCTTTACAAAGGATTTGTCTTACATCTTGTGAGGTGGTTTTTCTTGGTTTTCCCCTCAGAACTTGCAATTTCCATGTAAACCTGAGATCTCAGCTGTCTCTTAAGTTTTTGACTTTTTCAAAGTTAAGTGCCTAGGAGGGTAGGTAACTTTTGTGTATGTCAAAGAAAAGTATCATGAATCTTCTCCTGTTATACCCCCTTCCTCTCCCTGAATACTAAATGGCTATAGCTTTTGCCTTGAACTACTTCCCAAAATTAGGTCTAGTAGATATACGTCCATTAGCTCTTGTTTTGAAATTCTTACTATAATTTAAAAACTACATCTTACATAATTTTCCTTAAGTAAATAATCAGATGGGGCTGCCTTGATTTATACATCAGTTAAGGAGGAAAAGAACCTTGATCTGTTGTATAAGTACATTGTACATAAAACATACGGTTTTCAGTTTACCACACCTGCCTTAGTGGTAGAAAAGGATGCGGTTTTTATGTAAGTCAATTGTATAAGCACCATGGTTTCAGATTGTTTTCTATTAAGCACTACACTTCATGTAACATATATATAAAAATAACTTGAATGGTTTGTGCCGTTCAAAAGCTTAGTATGTGAGTCTTCTGAAATCCTGAATTAAAAAAACAACTTAGTGTGTGTTAGTTGGGTTACTTGAGTCAGAGTATACCATTCCAGCTTTTTAGTATCTTTGGAATTTAGCTGAGAATTAGGACTGACCTATAATAAAATTGCCTTATTCAGGTAGAGGGCAGTAAATAAATGATTTCTGTAGAAGTGCTTTTTGTGACTGAAAAGGCAAACCTTTCCTTCTTTTACAGACCTGCCGGTTGGGACAATGAAAAGAAAATTGCCATTTTACATGAAAACTTCACAACAGTGAAACCAGAAGATGCGTATGAGGACTTCATTGTAAAACCTCCTGTAAGAAAGGTAAAAAGGGGTAAACTCTTCCCTGCCCCCCGACAAATAAGTGCAGTTTGCTTGAATGTACTAATAACTATTAATATTGAAGAACTCCAAATCTAAACGTAATTTCTTTTTTTATCCAAATGTGTGAAACATCAGGCTTTCATTTTCCAGTTGTTTAAAATACTGTGAGCAAACATAGAAACCATTCACCTTAGTGAATGAAAGGCAGTCCAAAAATAACCATTTCACATGAAACCTTCTGCATGTGTGGGGCAAAAACTTTTTGAAAATGGAGAATAGTGTTGTAGGACTTCAACAATTTACATATATACACACGTGGCATTGAGGTTACCATATAAAGGAAAATCTTGTAAAACAAGGCGGTATATCACTGTTGCATTAATGTATTATTAATGAGATATTTCTTCATGTAAGGCAAGAGCAGTGAATCCATATAAATTCTGTATATTGCTAATTTTGTGAGTATAGGCACACAGGAACAGGATATGTGTAAAATGGATAATATGGACAATTTTGAATGAAATTGTATTCTGGTCTGTATCGGAAAGCTACTTTTACAACTTTCTTACACGCTTAACATTTCTAGCTCAAGCCCCAGTATTTGGAAAAGGCAAAAGTTGTTTGAAGCTTTCATGTAAAGGAAAGGTTTAATCCTGTATGTTGTAACTCATGGCACCTGTAGGAAATAATCGTTGCCTAATAGCAGTGTTATGACTGATAAGAGCTAGCGTAATGCTTTTGGGGGCTGAGGGATTGAGTGTGGGGTCTTACGGAGTAAGGTAATCTCGGGTCTTTGAGGAGATGCTGATGAGATTAATACCTAAACTTAAGAAGATGGATATGGCTACTTACCAAGTACTCATCTTTCTAGGAGAATACCCACAGGCTGGCATCAATGCTAGTCTACTCCATTCACTTAGAATATTTTTTTTTTAATGACAACTTCTTTAATGTTACTACTCTTTTAAATGTGAAAGAAGTTTGGTTTTTTAAAGAAAAGTAAAGAATGGTATTAAAGATTTGCCCCCCCCCCCCCCCCCCCCCCCCCGTCGATCACCAAAACATAAAAACAGTTACAGTAATTTCAGTTTTTACTTCTCATAACAAAATATTTTGTTCAACAGTTAGTCCATGATAAAGAGCTGGCAGCAGAAGATGAACAAGTATTTCTTATGAAGCAGCAGGTAAGAATGGAAGAATGAAAATAAGTCCTTACTAAATAAGATTTCACTTTAAGCTCTCAATTGTTACTGCCTTCAGTTTCATTCCTCATTTAAATCACTAGATAGCCACTTTTCAGCTTTGCAAATTCAGATGTAGTTGTGAAATAAGACTTTTCTTTATTTTAACAAATAAGAGTAGAAAATATGGCCACTTATCTCAGCAAGTTGAAAGGAAAATATGCTGAGAACAGAAATAATTTACATTTCAAAGGAGAAGAGTAAGAAGATAATTTGAAATTTCACAACAGATATATTGATCTGTAAAATAGAAATACTTTTAAAACATTACATCTTAGCATTGCAGTTTTCTTATAGCCAGAGGCTTTAAAGACTTTAAGGTGTCAAATTTGGCTATGCTGTGTCTTGTTATTTTCTTTACTGCTCTATTGTTTAGAAAACCCTAATAATACTTTCCTGTATAGCTGATTATAAATATCATAGAGGTGACAAACTTGGGTGTCTATGGTTCTGGCTTACAGTTCTGGAGTGGCTGTGTAAGACAAAGGACTGAAGCTTATTTACTCATTTTAACTCTGTCCTCTAGTGGTAAAGTCTGGAAGTATATAAATATCAAAGAGGAAGCCTGTAGATATCAGGAAAAAAAAAAATCAAATAAATTAATGGTTAGTCAGCTTCACTGTATTTTAGTCCTCTATATTTTCTGAAATATGTTTAATATTCTCTAATATGTTGTTTTTGCAGTCATTCCTTGCCAAACAGCCAGCAACACCTACAAGAGCATCAGTAAGTAGATCTAAGAGAACAGTAGGAGGTGTTTTGTTTCCTTCTAGGGAAGAGGGAATGATTCTAACCTGTAGAGGTTCATTTTGTAAATGTAAAATACATAATCTCCCCAAATGGCAGAAAGTAAATTTAAAACCAAAAAAGTGCCAATATTTTAAAATGTTGCTTATAAATTACTTCATTCTAATTCACTGTGGAAACACAGAAATATCTGAGGATTATTGAACTGAAAAATTCCTACAGTGATTCATCCTTTTAGTGGTGGCACATGCACAAAATAACTGGTGGTGTTTTGTTTGGGGTTTTTTTCCCCAGTGTACATACACTACAGTGCTAATATAAATGTTTAAAAAGTAATTTGTATGTAATGTAACATTTGCTTTATATACCTAATCCATTTAGGTTCCTCTCTGATTTGTGTGATTTGGACTTTTTTTAAGGAATCTCCTGCAAGAGGCCCTGCAGGATCCCCAAGGACTCAAGGCAGAGCTGGTCCTGCCAATGTACCCAGTGCCTCACCAATAACATCAGTTAAGAAACCAGATCCAAATATTAAAAGTATGAATAAGCATTTTACTGTCTTTATCATGTGTTATTTCCCTTTAAAAAAAAAAAAATCCTCTTTTGTAGAAAGATTTTGGAATTTATTCAGTAATGGTTAGTTTAATAACAGGAATTAATTTATGACGTAGCTTCAGGTTTGATTTTTTTTTTTTGTCATTCATATGACTTGAAGTAGAGTTCTGTTATTGCCAAGTGGTCAGACAGAGTTCAAATACATTATTTCCTTAAGTTGCCTAAATACATTTATTATGCATCAGTTGGATTATTAGAGTGGGGACTGCTTTAAACTACACGCAGCTTTATACTTCATATCACTTACTCTGGAATCCACAATGAAACCTGTTCTTCTACTAAACCTTCTCTAGAATGTCATTTTCTACAGTACGTGAAGTAACTTGGCAATTACACCCTTTCCCCTCCCTCAGCCCTAAGATGGAGCTCCATGTTGTTGAGTGGGTTTTTTTCTGCTCTGTGCATGAAGAAAGTTGGTAGGGCCAGTATTGTTTTTAATTGTGCACTGTGGTGCCATACCTCACTTATAGTGGATAAAATACTCGTGCAGTTCTGGATCATGTCTCATTGCTGTAAATGCAAGTTCTGATTTATGAAAAGTAGCGTGGCATGAAAGACTGCACTGAAATGTCTATGCAGTTTGTTAATGGACTTACACATCTTTGAATTGCACGTCCATACCCGTACTTAATACTTTGTTTCTTGGCTTCTACATTTAGAAAAAACAAAAGCATACACATACTTAGATTAAAATCTTGTGCCACCCCCCCCCCCCCCCCCCCCTTCCAGAAGAGCAGTAACGTGCTTTCAGTTGTCTCTGACTTTGCCAAAGAATGCAAAGGACTAGTGTCTTTAAATTGAGCAAGGAGAGACTCTCTCATATCTGAGGTTTATTTCCTTGATTGGTAAGAGAGTTATGTATGTATGTATGTTAAAAAAATAAGTTCTATCATTTACCAGCAATAACTATTCTGTTTTTTATATATTTTTATATATATATATATTTGTTTTTTATTTAGATAATGCTGCAAGTGAAGGTGTCTTGGCTAGTTTCTTTAACAGTCTCTTGAGCAAAAAGACTGGCTCTCCTGGGAGTCCTGGTGCTGGAGCAGTGCAAAGTACAGCCAAGAAATCAGGTATTGGTCTTGTTATTGCAGGCTGTTTTGCATATTTTTGATATTTTATTTGGCCCACATTGGTCTAACTGCGTGTCTCTTAAACTGTCAGTAAAGTGACAGACCTTGACAGATGACAGTGTCAAAATGTGCAGTCTTTAAAAAATAATTAAACTACTGCAACTTCACAACTCCAGGGCTTCTATTAAGCCTGTTACAACTTGATTCTTCGAGTGAAGTTATACTGCTGGGATATAATTAACATTTGAGTCTTGATCATATTCAGAAAGTGCTGATTTGCTTTTTTTTACTTCAGAATTCCTTCCTTTCTTGACACTTAACTGTTGCTTGAAGGAAATGCAGATTATTGGGTTTGGACTGTAGTTTCCAGTCAAACTATTGAAATCTCTCCAGAGTTCAAGTTTAAATTAATTACTTCTTATGACAGCTTGAATTTATTCTCTCATTAATTTAGTATTTTATCATGATCCAACACAATTGATAACACTGATCAAGTGGATTTGTTCTGTCTATGTGTCTGTGTCTGCATTGTATGAGATATTTGCTGATAAGTAATTGCACTAGTTTAGATTAAAATAAAAGAAACCTGTCAGAATACTTGGTACCTATACAAAACTCAGTGTTGTAAAATGCATGGTTGTTCCACCCGATATTAGAAATATACTACTTTGATTATTTGACTGTTTCTTTTTGATACTGGCATTCCCATCACACGTTCAGGAGCTTTCCTTCCAGAATTATTTCACTACTAAATTATTGATAGATATTCTACTTCTGATCCCAGACTTGTGAAATCATGTAAAATTTAATGGTGATACCAAACCCACGGTTTCTGATCCTTAGAGGAGTGTGTAAGGCCCAGGCATTCTGAACTGGAAATGAAAAACATTTGATGCCAGCCCCTGTGATGATATTGCCAGTAAGAGAACCAGAGCAGTTGTTGGAGTGTGGGTATTTGAACTGAAACTATTCTTGGAGAGGGGAAGTAAGGATTTATTTTTTTTTTTAATTGGGAAGGGTTCTTTATGATATTCCATGGCCTGAAGGCTCAAAAATGGCTAGAATTTGACTTATGGCAAGTCAGTATTTTGTTGGGATTTTTTTTGTTTTAGCATGATGAATTCTATAATTTATCTTTATTACATTTATTTATTATAAAGATAACAATAAAATAATTATTTGTATTGTAAATTATTTATATAATATTGTTGTACCTACATTATAAAAATATTTAATGAATTCTTTCTTAATCCAGAATGCCCTTTTTAGTTAGAGGTGCCCCCTGCTTCATCAAGTGCAGCATCATGCTATTACTGACCATAATGTCAAATTAACTGTTTTTATAGAAACAGGACTAGAAATAATTTTTAGGGATTATTTCATCCATGCTCTTTATCTGAAGTAGAATCAGTTAGGGAGTTCCTGGCTAGTGATTAAAAAGCAAACAGACTCTGAAATACAAGATGTAATGTCATCTCTCCAGGAAGCCTATTCCAGTACTTAATTTCTTAGCTATTTTTTCTCTTGTACAGTCAGTATTTCTTAATCCCAGTACTATTTGTCTTGTTCGAGTGGAGACAGAGATCAGTGTAGCCCCTTTGTCTTTGCAGCAATCTTTTGCATATTTGAAAGCTATTACCCTTTTGCCTGTGACTTTTGTCTGGACTACAAAAATACACTCTGTTGGCCTTCCCTCACAGCACGTGTGTTTTATGGCTCTGATAATTCTTACTGTTCTCCTTTGGACTGTACTTAGATGACCTATTTCTTTTGGTGTTCAGAAATGAATGCAGTACTTCAGACAAGGCTTTGTCTGCCCTAAGTAGGGATTACTTAATCTGTGTTATGTATTGTGCTTCTGTTTAGATGTCTCAGCATGATGCTAGGTTTTTTTCATCTGTATGATATTGATCAGGATTTCTTATAACAGTATAGCCAGTTTAATACAATTTCTGCCTCCTAGTAGGAGGTTTTGTAGTCTGTATCAAATTACCTTAGTATTTCCAAAGGTCATACGTTTGCTTTACCATTGTTTTCCATTCTATTATTATGCATCACTTTGTTAATTTATATAAATAACTTTTTACGCCCAATCCTGTCTTTCAAAATCCTTTGTAGTCTCTTCAAGCATGCTTGCCTATGTATCTGATATCTCCAACAGTTGGACAGGGTGGATTGCTGAATAAAAATATTGACTGGTACCATGGATAACTAATGGGTAATTTTATGAATTACAATACATTCATTTTTCTGAAATATCAAGACTGGGTTTTTTCTAGTTTATTTATATGAAGGTTATGTGAGATGTGATATCGACCACTTCTCCCTTCTCTACAGGACCTGTTATCCTATCATAGAAAGAAATTTAGTTGGCTTGACACAACTTGTTGGTAACAGATCCATGTTGATTGTTGTTCTGGTAGGCTGTTTGTAAGCATCTAAAACATAATTGCAATTTCTGGAAAAAATACTAGAGTAAAAACTAACTAGTCTGTAATGGGCCTTACTCTTTCCTCTTTGTCTTCTAGAACATCATGTGCCTTTCAGGAGTTTTCAAAGATAACAAATGGCTGTGTCATGTCCCCCCCCCCTTTTTTTTTTTCTTTTTTTTTTCCTTGTGTCAGCATTGCCTTCTAATTTAAATAGATTATTTCCCTCCTGAAACATCTTGAGACAGCAGTCATATATCCTTTCTTAACTTCCTTGTTTTGTTAGACTAAATTAGACAAGTTCTCTTCTAGTCTTCTGTTAGAGGTTGAGCTCTGTTTTCCCTGCTAGTTTCTTCTTCATTAGTTCCCATCATTGGCTTCTCTTTTCTTGAACATGAGTGATTAGAATTGTTTGCAGCACTCCAGATATATCTCATTGTAGTGCCTGGTACGGTGGTTCTCTTGCTTTGGTGGAAATACTTCTCCTGAGCGATCTCAAAAATTGCAGTTGGCTTTTCTTGACTGCATCAAGTTAGCAGCTCATGCTTATTCCCTGACTTTCAGAACAGAACAATCGTCTCTCACTCACAAGAGAATATGCCTATTCCTTGTCAGCTGATGTGCTCACATCTTATATTCAGCCAATATAAAATTAAACTTTCCTGAGAAGGTAAGGGCTCCTCACATTGGTATCTGAAAAGCTCTTGTTGATTTTATAAGGTAGCTGGTGCTGGTGATAACAGAAAAGATTACTTGCTCTTTTGTGGAAGAGTTGAGGAGAATATCTTGGAGAAAGTCTTATTTATGGCAGCATCCTCCATGTGAGTAAACGTGCTAAAATGATCTTTGTAGGCTTTTAAAATGTCTAATCTAAACTGTTTAAAGAGCCCTAAGTTTTCAGAAGGTTGACACTAAAAATGTTTAGCTTTAAAGAGACCATCCATTTCTCCCACAGCTGTGAATATCCTGTGGTTGAAATTTTGAGATTTTGTCACAGGATGAGGGAGACATTGTGGATCTCAACATACTGGTCAGCTTAATTGATTGATTGGTTTCTGCTATGTTAACTCCTACTTGAGAGAACTCTCATCTGGGCAGATGCTGCAATGTCATGTCCATTTTTCATGCTGTGTAATTCCTCATCCATCTTATTTGCCTTTATGTTTCTGGACTGTCTTTCTTCCATGTGTAGACCATGATATTTCAAAGAACTTCAGTTGGTGGTTTCTGTGGTGGATTATTTTTCTTCGCATGGACTTCTAGACTTAAAAAGCTATTTAATTTATATTTGCAAGAAGATTCTTGCAAATTCTAAGATTTGCTTTCACCCTTCTATTCCTGTGCAATAGATAAAGAACTAGGGTTCCCTGCTCTCACTCTAATCTAGAAAAGGAGAATACCTATAACTGTATAGAACACATCTAATTGACTAAGGCCATTACAGTCCTTGACAATATTTCTGTAGGGAAACTGAAAGCAAGCATCAACTTAATTTATAATGGAGGGGAAATTTTTATTTTCTTAAAAACGGCTCCTTGTATTTCTGCTCCCTTGAAAGGTGCTCACCTATGATGGTGGTAAGGGGACTATGTAAACCTACACATCACTGAACAGCTTGGTAATGTTTTTCCTGTCCAGTATGAGGTACTTGCAGGAGACAGCTGCTTGGTATTATTTTGGAGGCTTAAGGATCCAGTTTATCTAGCATAAAAAAGCTACAGTTTTTGTTTAGACCTACTTTTGTTTGAGCAAGAATTTGTGTGGGTTTTCTTGTTTTAGGGTTTAGGATTTTTTTACTCCAAGGTACCATTAGCCTACATGTAAAGTGTTTTGTGTTGTAAGTTACATTGCAGTTAATGTACTAGTTTTTTTAATTTTGTTTAAATACTCGTGCTTTGAATAGGTGCTATTAAGAGTACTGTGGCTTATGACTAGTGTTTAAATCTAAAACCTTTATAGTGATTAAAGGTAACCTTTTAACTTGGTTATGTCTTTGTACTTTGGAAAAAACCACTTAAATCTCTAACAGTCAAATCTTGCCTTCTTAATGTTTTCAGCATGTACCCTGGAAAAAATCCACCTAATATTTCACACACATTTGAGCTGGAAAACAGATGCTTGTTAAATTCTTTGGCTATGTAAGGAAGCTGTACATGGTTATATAATCTACTTTTTGTCTAAAAATACAGCTTTTTAATCTTAAATGCTTGTGTGCTCTAAGCATTAGAATATATTGTTCCAATTTTAGCAATTAATTTGTCTGTGGGTTTATAATTTTCAGAGAGAATTAAACTGATGGTTCAGTTAGAGAATTTTTTAAAAGTTTTGAGTCCAATATAAAAATGTAAGATACGACTTTCCATGAAATACTTCAGCGTGTCTGTTTCCAATTGAAGAAGTCCTTTGAAATGACTGCTCTGAGATATTACATGAATATGCAATTCGTGTCCCCTTTTTTAAGGGAAACATTGTCTGCAGACATAAAAGAGTTCTTCCTGTTAGTTGTTTAATATTAAAACACAGCAAGTATAAGTGTGACCAAACAAATGTGACTTTTTGTAGCAGGTGTCCTACGTACCTTGGAGAACTTGCGGTTAAAATCTGGGTTTAAATAAAGTCCTTGCTATCAATACTAATAAAAGAATTGTGTACAGTTGATTTTTATAGAAAATTCTAAATGTGGTTGGTTTTAAAATGTTAGTTGCTGTAAAATATATCACAGATATTTTTGTGCTTTATGCTGCTGTATAATTCAGCATTTCATCTCTTTGAAGTCAATCAAACCTTAGTATTTAGTCTTTACATAGACATTACCTTGCATTGTGTCAGGCCCTGTGTTCTTGCATAGGTAGCAAAATAATGAGACATTAAATAATACAGAGTCATATAAAAGTGATTTTATGAATACTTGTACTCATCAGTTAAAACGTTTCATTGAAATTAGATTGCTTTAACCTTATCCTTTTTCTTTTTAGGACAAAAAACAGTGTTGACGAATGTTCAAGAGGAATTGGATAGGATGACTCGCAAGCCAGACTCTATGGTAACAACAAACTCGCCGCCAACAGAGAACGAAGCTTGATAGCGCATAAAAAATGCATATGTAAATGACCAAATAACTATGTATATTGATCTGATAAGACCAGGAATTTTCTGCTATGGCAGATGCTATCAGTTTTCTTGGGGCAGGGGAAATGAGCTTACTACATCATTGCCTTGTCCCAGTAAAAAGTGCACATTCAGGAAGTTTGCATATAAAATCCCTCTGTATAAGATAACCATTTAGAGTTTATATAGGGCAATTCTTTTGGTTTTGGAGGTAAGCAGGTGCAGCTGCATTTCCTGTTGTGAAGAACACAGAGAAGCAAAATGGAGAATTCTTATTAAAATATTACTACTGACTGCACACAAGGCAAGAAAGAGAAATGAAATCCTCTTTCAGCGTTACTGGAATTGGCTACTTGTATGTTTGCAAATGCATTATATTCTTGGAAAGGTGGCGGTGGTGGTGGTGGTGTAACAGAGCATTAATTAGGTGAAAGAAGCCTAGGTAGGGAATGGAGCCCTAAAAGGGGAAACAGATTTGGGACAGTAAGGAACTAGAATGTTGGATTGATTGGAGAGGAGCAATGTTGTTAAACCCTGTGTTTCACATAGGGTAAATAATCACTGTTTTAAAAAGACTACTTTACATTGGAGAATTCCAGGCCAAACACTAAGCATCATGGGAATTTATTCTTGTTATAAATCTTGTTTTAGTTTTTAACAAAGTCTAAGAGTGTGGATGCCCTTTCTGGTGTAGCTGACAAAGGGAGAAACTATAACTTGTTTAGATCCAAGTGCCTGGCACAGTGTGTGATGTGTCTTTAGAAGGTGCTTGAACTTATTGTGCACTGTAGTACAAACAGTCACTGTTTGGTTTTATTTTAAAATCAGTAGTTTGGCAATTTGTATTTAATTTTAAATCCTGTTTTCTGATAGCTTCTGCCTTTTTTTTATGCCAAGAGGCTAGCCTATGAAGAATGGTGGGTGACGTATCATTTTCCCATAATGAAATGTGCTACAGAACACTCTCAGTATTTTTTTTTCTTACTTTTTGTAATGAAATATTAGCTACCAAGCTAAAATTGATTCCTGCCTTACACCTATGGAGGTTTTTAAAAAAAACTTTCAAGGCCCTAGTTCCAACCACGTCTGCTGCAGGTGCAGCCAACTCCAATTCTGAAGGTAACCTAAAAAGTATGAATGTGTACATGATGAACATACTTAATAACTTGTTTTGTATTTTCTTTAATGTAGCATTTCATTTGGAAAGATGGGTTGTGGTTGTCCCCGTTGCTCTAACGGAGCTCTGTCCACAGTCACATAAAACCATCATTCTGTAAAAACAAACAAAACTGCTATGGTTACTGAAATGGCACTTTGATTTTATATACGGTATGCTTGTTTTACATGTACACACTACCATAAATTAAAAATACCAAGCATATTCTGTGCTCTTAACGCTGAAGGGAAAAACCACAATTTGAATTATGCAGAGTTTACTTTTTATTGATATGAACTTGTTGTACTAAATCTGATGTCTGGATATAACTTCCCTAATATATATTGTTACTTAAATATACAGAATTAGATTGACCACTAACACAGTACTGGATGTTAACTTCAAATCCTATGTTACATCAAGAGGCTGTTCTTGTAAGTCTGTCTGAACATTATCTAGAAAGCTAAGAGTATTTACTTGCCTCTTTGACAAACATTAACGTATGTTATTTGTGCCAGGTTTTTTGTTGAAAATCCTTTTGTTTGGTTTTTTTTTTTACTTTTTTTAAATAAACGGTATGACCTGAAGTTATACAGTTGTCTAGATAACAGTTAGACTAAGACTGTGGATGGCTGATGGGTAATGTGGATGCACTTCCTGGTGTAAGGGGTGCCAGTTGCGAGTTACCACACCAGCAGAAGTAATTACACACTGTCCTCCTGACACTGAGGATTGAGATTGGAGACTAAAACATCACAAATTCAACAGGAAA
This sequence comes from Mycteria americana, assembly GCF_035582795.1. Lineage (NCBI taxonomy): Eukaryota > Metazoa > Chordata > Aves > Ciconiiformes > Ciconiidae > Mycteria > Mycteria americana. The sequence goes on from NC_134372.1 coordinate 39,595,192, forward strand.
ATTGAGAAAGTGTGTGATCGTAATGGGATATAGTTTGAAAACCTCAGTCTGAAACTGCATTGTTTTTGTCATCTAACCTGATAAGCACTTTCTCTAGCAATATGGCTAAAACTTAAAATTGAAGTACTCTCCAGTTCTGTAAAAACGTTAAATATACTAAAATTGATCAAAACTGATAAGGTATGATAACTTATGAGCTTTGCAGAAAGATGCTTCTGACAAAACAGAAACAGATTTCCGGTTTCTAATTGCAAGTGAATGCTCCTAGTTTATTGAAAGAAAGTTGTAAGTAATGTAGCATCATGTGGTTGCCAAAGTCTGCCAACTTTGGTGAGCTGCACAGTTGTTATTCTGGTGTCTTCAAGCATTGGAACCAAAGGCCAAATTGCAAACAGCCTTTACATTTTCAAGTGAAACTTCATTTTATTTGCAGATACACTTGTATGGTAGACTGTTTAAACTATTATATGACTATATTTATATGCATTATAGTGACTGCATCTACTGTTCATGTTTAAACTAAGAAAACAAAAGATGAAAGCATTCAACTTGAAGCAAATAGAAAAGTTTAAAGATTGGCCCTCCATAAAAATGCTGTGGTTATGCTGCTTGATTTTAAGTTTGCACTTTTTTTATTGGCATTTAAAAAAACTGTTTAAACTGAACAGAATTTCGTATTTTATTTAATTTAACTACGTTGAAAGTGACTGCTCTGTACATCATGAACTTAACAATATACATGCTGTAAATGAAAGTTCACTGTCCTGTATACTAAGTTTATTGGTTTTTTTCCAACTTACAATTAGGACTGCAAATGTATGAAACAAACCTTAGTCCAGTTGTATGGCTTTAACCAGGTGCAGTATGCAGTCATGTGGAATCTTGCTTTCTAGTGCTGGCAAAATGAGGACGTCTTTAATTACTGGCTTCAATAAACACGAATCCAGACTGCTTTATGCTGTGCTTTTTTTCTTGTTTTTAAAATGCTCCTCCTAGAGCTGTTTCTGTGGGAGCAGAATATTAGTGAGTTCTGTGAACAGGAGAAAAAAGTTGGGTTGTACAGTTGTGTACCTTAATGACAACTTCCTTGGGAGTTATTGTACCAGCCTTTGCTAACGGAACTCCTCTCTGGAATTTAGAGCATGCAGCTTGTGTAAGTGAAGCAAGGTTGGTATAGCTATGTTTGCAGAGAGAGGTGTGCTGCTGATAGCTTACACATGAACAGTTATGTCAGTAGAACTGGTTTTCATGTGAACTAATGTATTTCATGAGAATGGGGAAACAGTTGTATATTTTCCCAGGATAAGATGTATACCGTCTAATATATTTTGTGGAATACTGTATCCAAGCAGAGCACTGGTCCTAAATTTGGAGGATTAAAATCCAGGTTATGAGAAGTCTACGGAGTAAGTTGCTTGAGTGGTGCAAATGCCTCTTCTCTGGCAATAGCAAAGCTAAGTTTCTCCCTTCAGTGGGTGTAGCAAGTTCTTCCTAGTAAGCTTAGAAAGAGTAGACTGATTTAATTAGCTTCTACTTGTTTACTTCATTGTTACTTTAACTGGATGCCTATATATTCCCCTGCATAGATTGAAGTTCTAGTTATTAATGTTTCTGGAGTCACCCTGCCTCTGAAATACAAATCAACTAAGCTTTTGGTTTCTAAAATACATAGTTTCTCTAGAAGTTAATCCTTATGAGGCCATGAAACAATTGTCATTTTAGAATTGCCGTAATGCTTTATGTTTTAATGAGTTCATTAATGTAAAGAATTAATTTTAGTCCTTTAAGATCGGATTTAGAAAATATTTTTTAATAGATGAAGATAATTATCTATCGTGTTAATTTGGGCGGAAACTAAATGAAGACTTCATCTTCAGACATGCTGAAGTTGAAAGTGACTTTCTTCAGAAAGATCATAACAGTGGATTGAAATGGAAGAACACCCTTGTAACTCTTCTGTTTACTTAGCTGTTGTTCAACTGTAATTTGTTTTTTTGAAAGCAAAATGTCTCCAAATCTAAAAAAAAAAAAAAAAAAAAAAAAATTGGGATAATAAGGTTTTGGTGTGGAAAGCATCTTGCTGGAGGCTCTAAGCTACTGTTACAAGATGAATCTTTCACTGCCTGTACTGCTCCAGATGGTGGTGTTAACCCCTCTGGCTTTTCAGCCATGGCAGGATTTTGTTAGGGAATGAACTTCTCGAGTAAGAACCTTTGCTTGAATAAAATCATCAGTTTCTGAGTCTTTGTAGTTCAAATACATACAAGGGAAAGGCTATAGATTACCAGGTTGTTACTGATGACCTAAACCAGACTCTGGTTGCCTGGGTCTATATGTAGAGCTGCTTGGAATATCTCAATTGAATATTTAGTACCAAAAGCAGAACTTGTCTATTTGGACTTTTTAAGTAAAAAATAAATAATATATTCATAGGATAGAGGCAGTTTAATTCCAAACACACACTTTTGCTGGAATTCAGTTTCCTCTTCAAGGAAGCATTGACATAAAACTTCCAGCCTGTTCTACTACAGCCTTCATAATAATTACTTCTTCTCTGATCCACTCAGACTGTGTGGAGAAGATAATGTAAGCACAAATAATTAAGAAAGCCAACAGTCTGAACTAATGCTTTGGGACACCGCATGGCTCTGGTTTCACAAACATCTGAGGTTTCTGCAGTCAAATGTAACTGTAGTTTATAAAAAGCCGTTCCATGTAATGGGAGTTGCAGAAGTGCAGGTGAGGGCAGAATCTGATCTAGCATGCTTTCTTCACTCTGGAAAAGTGAAATGAAGCAAGCTCTGACTTGCACATGTACATCAAGGCCTCTTGAAATTCAAATGCTTAAAAAAGGCTCAAGGAAGTTAATTTTCTCAAATGAAGTGCTTTACAAGTGGTAGTGTAAATGTGGTGTTACAATGCTTCAAAATCATGCATGTCTCCGAAAATCTTAAGTATAGGGCACCTAATTCTGCTTTAAACTGGCTTTAAAAAAAAAAAAAGAGTAGTATTAGCACCTTAGACGTTTCTTTTGCCAAATACAGCAATGCACCTAACACCATGGTGCTGATATTGTTTAGAAATGACAGATGCAAAAGATCTGACTTGTCAGTGTAAGTTTGTATGTAGCACTGTTGCGCTCTGAAATAGCTGTGTAATCACTTTGGCTCGTGTTCGGTATTCAGAGTCACAGACTTCGAGTTACTGGAGGGGTTATATTGAAACCACGCTAACAGTTACATGCGAGAGGTCTGTAAGAATATGTCTTAAACAAGGGAAGCAGTTAACTTTCTCTATTGCCTTTGTTTGCAGACTTTCTATGTGGCAGAATCAACATTGCTAGTTGTAACTTTTTATCTGAAGAAAAAGATCCTTGACTCCCCTCTCGCTGACAATTAATTATGTTTTGCTGACAGTTTCTGGAGATGAAATGTTCCACGTCCAGAAGGTGGCAGACTTGGGATCAGTGCCTGTAGGTAATGCTGCTTAACGTGCCATTGAAAGGTGCTACATGTGTTGCTTGTGATGTTCCCTTAATAATTCTTGTTTGGCAGATTTTTTTTTTTAGGCTAAGTATCTTCCAAAGAGTGAATTGCTGAATTTTTCCCAAACAAAAGCTGTTTCATTCAGTTCTAAGATTTTGTTAATATGTGTGAAACTTTTTTTTCTTTCTAATTTTGAGTTGTCTTAATTAAGACACTCTAGTTCCTTTCTTTCAGAACAAAAGCTGAAATAGCAATGTCCAGCACTAAAAGAAAACTGTTGTATCTGGGCACAAGAAAGCTGAATTAGGTTGCACAAGCTGCCTTTGAAAAGTGTTTGATTTTTCAGTATGAATACTCACTAATGAAACTGTTGGTACTTGTTTGTATGTAACACTCAGTGTAGCTTTATGACGCATGTAAAAATGTCATCCTTGTCTCAGACTTGCCAAATGCTTAAAAACAAAAAAAATCCTTCAAAATATGCCAGAAAGTTGGTTGCAACTAAAAGGTGCTAGGAATAGCCTTGCATGAATATTCACAAGAATGCGCAGTAAAATATTGAAGTTCTTGAGAAAAGGAAATGTGCAGTTGTAAAAATCTGGCACTCAGCTTACCAGATTGACAGCATTCCAAAAAACAGGGACTTTCCTTTTAGGGAGGGAATGAAATGACAGAATTATTTGACAGAACAGAGGGAATAAGACCACTGACAAGATAATGGATGGAGATGGCTACTGAGGCTTGGACCCGATCAACTCTACGTATTGTTCACTGGACTTACAGTCTGAGGGACCGGGGGACAGAGTACTCTGACTTGCATTCGTTGGCCCAAGTGACCAGCTGCAGATTTTGTCTTGCCCTGTGTTGCCCATTTCCCTCTGTGAAAGAGCCCAGCCAAGTTTTTGGTCTGACACCAGCCTTTTGACTGTCCTGCAAGGCAGGTGGGGATAGGCAGTAAAAGCCTGAGCCAGGTACGGCGAATTCACAACATGGTCACAGTGCAAATAGGAACGGTGGGCACGTGTTGTGGGAGGGTGATATATATGCCTAGGGTGATAGGCAGAGGCCCAGCAGTTAAAGTCTGTATCTGAACACAGACTTAATACACATTTTGGTTGCAGAGCAAACTTGGATGTTGCACTCAAGTTTAAATGACCATAGTTTATCATGCATGTCTTAAATGGTAGGATAAAGGTGGAGATGAATGTTACTTGCTGTGGTTGGTTAATAAAAACTGTTTGATAATAAATCACTAAGTACTATCAAATTAAAACTTCTCTTTTCCAGGGGAATCAAATTATTATCCATGAAGGACTGGGTATACTGACTATGCTTTGCAGATTATTAGACAGTGAAGATGTTCAAAATTTTCAGATGGTCTGAAAGACTTAAGTTCCTGTGCCCATAGGCAGAGAGGAAGAAGTAGGAGAAAATTCCATTTTATTAAAGGTCAGTCACTGACTGCACAGAAAATCTCTTAAGAGAGATGATGAGAGTGATGGAGACTTTTATCATCTGTGCTGTAATCTCACTGTGTGACTCAACTCACAAATACTCAACAGCTGTCAGCTGACAATATCCTTTGGTAATAAGTGTTAGTTCCTGTTGTAATGGGCTGTTTTTGAAACAAGCAAGTGGTGTATTAGCCTTTGCTGTATGTAAGAGATTGGGGTTACTGAATTAATACTGAAATTTGTGTATTTTATAAACCTGAATTGTTACACACAGGTTTATTTTCCTGGGAAAAGCACACATGCCCCAGAAAAACACTCATTGTCAGTAGGCAGCTATAATTAGCAACTGTTTAACTAGCTGTATTAGGATGTTTTGGCTGATACGTTGCAATGCTGTTTTGCTGGGCTGAGAAATTGCCCGTGAAATTGGCAGGATCTGAAATACTTCAAATTTAGCAAAAGCCTGTCAAAATCTCTCCAAGTCACCTTTTAGCTGAACAGAAGTACAACAGAACTATTAAGAGAATGCTGTCATATTTAAAGTATTTTTAGCACAGTTTCCTCTGCTTTTGCATTTGTGCTCTGTCCTATTCTACCCCCTCCTCAAAAATAAATCTTTTGGCCAACTTCAGTAACAAGAAAGATCTCGCAGACAGCTGACTTAATACCAATTGCATGAAAATTAGTGGCTTGGTGGAGAGGATAAATCCAAAGATTTCCTCTGCTTTAGGTAGGGATTGCCAAGTAAGTTTGGCTAGTTCATAGGCGAGACAGGCCAAACAAAAATCTGTCGGTCAGCACACATGGAACCTGGCATAGCGCTTGCTTCCTTTTGCTCAAGCAGTAGTTCGAGGACATAAATAGGAGCTAAGCCTGCTGTGTGTGAAAAGGGACCCTCGGGAGGGTGCTGGGTCATTGGGCTCAGTGGGAGGGGTGAGGTGGGGAAGGTAGGAAGAGAAGACATAAGTCTGCAAGGAATCAGGATTTATTAGTTCCGCTGTGTATGGCTTTGTAGAGTTGGGGCCATATGCCTGCCTTGAGTTTATAGCCAGTGATGGAAGACTTGAAATTATTTTTCCTGTTTAAAAAAAGAAAAAAAAAAAAGCCAAAACTTTCCCTTGCATGTAGAAGACCCGTGTAACTAAAGAAATACTCTGCAAGGGAATGAGCCAAATTAGCTGAATACGAAGTTCTGTCATATGGAGGAATTAAGTGCCGTTGAAAATAAAGGAATATTCTTTGAACTGTTGTCATGTTAGCTGGTGTTAGCAATAAACTGTAGTTTAGCTGTAAGTAAAACAAATTCAGAAGGATAATTAAAAAATGAACTTTTTTAATATTTGCAATTCCCCACCAGAAGCGCAGGCAACTGAGTGGTTTGGTTACGCAACAACAAACACAGTATTAAAACAGTTGAGGTCAGTTGTTTTCGCTGGCCCATTTCGTCCATGGAAAGAAAGAATGTAGTGAGTGTACTTCATCTTTTTTTTTTTAAGCCTGCTAAGGGACCTTTAAAACTTTGCTTATAAAACATGGTTTATACAATTTTTTCATCCTCCCCTTCAGCTTCCCACCTCCTCAAAAAAGAAAAATCAGCTCTTTCCTTCCAAAGGCCTGCTGTACTCTATGCGCTCCATCTCTTGCTATAAAAATACTGGATATCACAGGGGCAGCATGACCATGCCCACGCAGTCAGAGGGAACTAGTGTTTTCTGACCTTCTGTTCTAGGCCTGTGTGTTTTTATGGTTTTATTGGAAGAAGACTACCTTTTTTTCAGTTCATGGCTTTTTTTTTCCTCTGTTCCCTGAATAAATGTAGTGCCATGAATAAAATAAACACTGCTGTCAGTCTCTCTGCATATTTTTCAGTGTGCTTCATTATACAGGATTCTTTCAAAAGAAATATAACCCACGGTCTTGGCTGGTTCCCAGCACCATTAAAGGTCTACTGGCACTTTTCTTAAGAATATGAGGTTTTGCTTCTCTATTTTATAGAAATTAATTTCACCTCCCTGCTGTGTAGAATGTCTGCTGCCCTTCAGCCCAGCTGTGGCTGCAAGGTAACCCCTCTCTGGCACTTGCAGATTGCAGATGTCCTTAAAGGTTCTTGGAGGTGAAAGCAGTCAGTGACTACTTCATCAGTGATGAAGCGGGGGGGGGGGGGGGGGGGGAAGGACCAGTAGACAGTACTGAAGGAGATGTCAATCTCTAATCCTGGAGTAAAAAAAAATAAAAAGCGGTCCTCTGTGAATGGCTCATTGTTGATAATATATAAAGTCATGTTCATAAGCCTGCAAAGTAAGGGTCTAACTAATTTTAGTGGCAGTGTTGCCTGTTTTGGTTTTGGGGGGATTTTTTCTTTTGGTTGGTTTGTTTTTGAAGGGGAAATACTGTTTCCTGATAGTAATGGTGAAATTCCAGGACTGACACTTTTACCTGTCCCCTTAAGAGGTGAAGCCAACCCCATACAGCTCCTTAGGACAGGTCCCGTGGTGACTTCTAGTCACTGCTGCCTTCTGGTCCCAGCTGTGAGACCTGAGGGCTGCCCCATGGTGCTCAAATTGGAGGAATCTGTCACACAAGCATATGAGGCCTGTAGGGCCTTCCAGGGCTGCTCCGTTTATTTTCCAAAGCATAAGGGCTGGAATACAGGTGATGGTGTTGAAAGTATGCGTGGACTAATGTTACAGTATAACTGCAGGATAGAAATAGCATTCACGAACACTTGCTATTACTAGAGCTGCACTTTTTTAACCAGACGAAAAGCTGAGAGAGCTGCTTGCTGTGCTGTGTCAGTACGTGCCTAAAGTACCCTGACGAAACGGTCAGATTTGAGAAGCAGGTCCTGTGCTGTCAGCCTGTGAAACTTCTCTGGAAGCTTTTATAGGTTGCCCTTCAAATTAGCTTATTTCTGTCCTGCTCTCTGCTTCTCTTGGTACTCTCCTCAGTTGATATGACTGTGCTTTGACTCCTAGCTGAGGAATTAAGTTCTCATTACTGTTCTTGAGGTGCTGAGGTCCTTTATGCTGAGTGGTCTTACCCTGGGAGGTTGCACAGTGCTACTTCAGCTGGGGTTGGACATGGTGAAGTAGGAATTGTCGTACTGTTCAGCAGCAGTCATCCTCTACCAGTTAGAGATAACTGACTGCACGACTCCCCACTGTTCCGTCCAGTTTTCCTTCTGCTGAAAGTCCGTGTCAGAACTTGCATCTTATCCCTGTTGTATATGGTATTAATTCCTAACTCTGACTCAGCAAAATTATTTGCCTGCTTCCCATGCTGCTCATGGCTACAGAGTCAAAGTGGGCATGCCACACTCCCACACTGTGAAAATGGACAATTTACTGAACTATGGCACTTAAAACTACCAGATGTTTTCCTAAAGCAAGTTCTTTATTAGCTTTTTAGGGCAGGGTGTTTGTCTCCCGTTCCTGCTCCCCCCCCCCAACTGAAAAGTTAAGAAAAAGCTTCAGCATTTTTTACATTGAGAAATTCAAGGGGAAAAAAACCTCCTCTCTGGTGCCAGAGTTAAACTCTAATCACTGCTCAGCTCTCTTGGAATTTGGCAGCATACCAGTGCTCCTTCCCTTTGGGTAGGTCATGTGGAAATACCGGAGCATTTTCTTAAAGAACTTCTCAGCTCTTTTCAGGTACTTGCACAGATGTAACTTTCCTGTTAGGATCCTAATTCCTTTTGCGCTTTTAACTATGTTTAAGCACCATGCGTAATAAGCACCATTCAGATCTACAAAATTTTATATATAAACATTAAAACACTTTTAAGTGTGTTAAAACCACATAAATGCAGCTTTAAAAATGTGGTTTTAAGTCGATATTCATACTCAGTTGCAATAGAATCACACACTTTAATCTCGAAAATGAAACTTCAATGTGCTTAATCAAATGAACCCACAGAAGTTCACAAGTTTATTAAAGGCTGTAAGAATAGCTGAGATGAAAGTTGAGAGATGAGGGTTGCTTTGTTCAGTTTGATCAATGATAATACTTAGGAGTCTCTTTTCACTGCTTTTTATGCCTAAATCACCGGTTGGTTTTACTTTATCACCACTGTCCTGGAGATTCCTTCTGATGAGGAATTTTTAATTCTGTCAAAGCTGGCTTAACTGTTCTGTAAAAATACAGATCTTTGATCATTTAATTATAGTGTCTACAAATAGCATACTTAGATTTCGTCCCCTCTGTGCTGTTTCTTCCTTGTTTTCTCTATTCAGTCATATTTTAGCTGGATGTGAAATCCTCTCTGATGAATTCGGTGATCCGATCGGCTTGATACTATGGTGGCGTCTTGAGTGCTGATCATTGACCTGGTTTCCCATTTTCCTAGTCTTGGTATGCAGCCACACAATGAAATGGCAGGCTGTGCTTGAAAAGCTTATGAACTTGTAAAAACAAAGTTATCTGCAAGCAATGTGATCTGCCTTGGACGAATGCAATGACCTTTTTACTGGATCAATACTTTTATTTACATATTAAACGTAGACATTTTTTTCCTTCAAGTGCTACAGAGCAGGCTGAAAAGGTGCCGTATCAGGCAAGAATGTGTGTAAAGGATTCCTTTGTTAAATGTTGGCAGCAACCTCACAAGCCCTTGCCAAGTCTGTCCAGCCCACCCACCCGTCCAGGAGGACGCCAGAAAATCCCCCAGTATGGCTTGGTATTGGCTCTGGGCCATTTATAGCAAGGGGGACGCTGGCTGTACAGACCATGGTGCCGAAAGGGGCACCATGGCTATGGACAGCGATGCCGATACCCCGCTGCCCTAGGAGCTGCCTGGAATGTCTGTGAAACTGCAGTCAGTAACACTGTCAACATGTTCGCTGAAAACATGCCTCACAATTGTTCAAATAACACTTCGGATAGAGCAGAGAGAACACTTACCGTGCTCTCACTACCCAGGCAATTAGCTCACTAAAGAACAGAGGGGTTTCGGTGTGTCTGTACTTTGCGGCATTCTCAAAATGCTCTAATGATTTTAAATACATTTAAGCTTTGCATCCTCCACTTTGTAGGAAAAACTAAGCTATTAAGAAGTTTGCTGAAGGCTGTGCAGGAGGCAGTGGCTACGCCAAAAACCAGAATCAAGATCTCTTATCGCCTAGCCTTTTTCTTAAATCACTCAACCATCTCTCCCTTTGTCCTTCAATTGCCTTCTGCAATACCACCTTTTGATTCTCCTTCAACATACTGACGTGTTTTGGTTAGAACTGCAAAAGATTTATCAAAATAATGTTCACTGTATGTTTCAAAAATGTTTTCATTATTGTGCTCAGGATAATTTTCTAGAACTGCCACAGCAGTCCCTCAGAACAAATGTTAAATGTCTCTGTATGTAAATATGGAAATCCTGTGTTCCTGAAACAGCTGTGGAGCCTTAAGTTAAAAAGAATCCAGAGAAGCTCTCGGAAGTGGCAACCACCTACCCAGGATATTTCCTGCAAGAAAAGGAGCTTTGTGAGACTTCTGATTTCCCTGGAGTTAGACAAGAACTGAAATAAGAGACTGTAAAAACCTATTAGCCCATCATGGCCAGCCCTGTGCCAATGCAGGATTTTCCCCTTACATTTATGATTTCATATTGTTAGGCTAGTTTCATGTGATTCAAGCAACAGAGTTTCCATCCTACATGCCTTGCTCATGTTCTCTTTTCTTTTTTTTTCTTTTCCTGCCATTTGCCCTTCACCAAAGGGCAATGTTTTTGTTTTCTTAAGCATGTCTTCTAACTCTTCATCTTGCTTGAGAATATTGGCCTCTTCCAGCATCAGGGTGTACCAGAGAAGCTATGAAAAGACTTCTATTGGCTGCAGACCATCAACGATGTCTCCAGTTAACCAAGCAATGACTGTCAATGGTAGACAAAAACCCAGCTCTTTCTCCATCCAGGGTTCCTGGCGTGCTCTCTGAGTCTGTCTCTTTGGCCCTACTTCTTAGGATCTATTTATACAGAGGCCAAAGAAAAGAGAAAAGTCTCTTGAAATTAAAAATCACATGGTACTGGGCAGAACCCTGTAAAAGAAGACGGATTAAAGGGGCTTCAAGAGAACTGAAAGGGAGAGATTAAGCAAAACACAAAGATAACTGGAAAGGAAATCACAAGGTTGATAATCCACAGCGTTCATGGAAAACAGAAAAACTGTTGGTAAGAGAGACTTGTGGAGGCCAAAGGAAGGTGCTAGAAGAATTAATACACGTGAAAGTCCTGCACTAGTAACGTGAAAGAAAACGGTGTAGACTGTCAATGACAAGAACAAGACTGGGGGTCTGGCTGATAAAGATGGCAGATCACAGGCTGCAGCACTGAACCCTGTGAATTTCAGCGGGGTCTGTGGTACACAGCAGTCCGTCTGCCTCTTTCCATGTTAAAAAAACCTTCAGCTGCATTGGATGCACCTGTATTTGCCAGATTACGTTGCAATTTCTCCAGATTTATGGTGACACAGCAAGAGAAAAAGTGTCTCCAAAAAGTGATGCAGAGCCTGTCAAAACTAACTGTTTACTTGGAAAACGTCACTGTTTAAAATTACGCTTCCAAGTGTTTCTAACACTCACAGAAGAATACCCCGAAGGTTTCCAATATTCGAACTACTGCGGGTACGGTATCGTAACAGCTCAGAAGCAGAATTCTGAGCAGTGTGAACTGCTTTACGTATCTCGAAGGATTAACTCTGAGTTACGAATACAGTGTAAAATGTCAGTATCGTTGACTTTCTCAGCCTTAGCATGAACATCAGTGCATTTTAAAAACCCCGACGTCAAAAAGCCTTTAACACAACAGACCGCTACCGCCTCCCGAAGCGCCAGACCCGCCGGGAGGCAACAACTGTACTCTCCGCACCGCTCCTGCCGAGCAAGGTGACCGGGCGCCGCAGCCGCCCGCCCGCCCCAGGCGAGGCGAGGCGAGGCTCGGCTCGGCGCCGGCCGCGGGGCGGGGAGCGCCCCGGCGGGCCGGGGGCAGGTGCCTGCCCCTCCCCTGCCCGTGCGGCTCCGCGGGCGGCGGGCAGGCCGGCCCGGGGGCGGGGACGCGGCCGGGGGCAGGTGCCGGCCGCGGGGGCGGAGCGGGCGGAGGGCCGCGGGCCGGTGGAGGCACCGCCCGGCCGCGGCGCGCCCTCCGGGGCGGGCTCTCTCCGCCCTTTCCGCTGAGCGCAGGGGGAGGAGCGGCGGCGGCGGCGGCAGCGTCCCCGGTCGGAGCGGAGCTGCCCTGCCGGGACCGGGGGGCGATCCGCGGGCTGGCCGCGCCGCGAGGGGCTGAGGGAGCCCCGCGGCCTCGTCCCAGCGAGAGCCCGGGCCGGGCGCGCCGCGGCGGCCGCGGGCAACGGCGGCTCCCCCTCCTCGCGCCCCTCTGCGGGGCCAGGGCGCCCCCGAGCGGCGGGGCGCGGCGTGCGGCGCTGAGGGCTGCCCGCGCGCCGCCGCTCTCCCCCTCCCTCTACCCCTCGTCCTCCCCCTCCCGCTCCCGCTCCCCCTCCCCCCGCGCGGGGCCGGGGCTGAGGCGGCGGCCGGCGGGCCGGGGCACAGCACCATGCTGCCTCCGCGCTCCCCGCGCCGCTGCGCCTGACGGGGGACGGGGGGAGCCATGCAGCCGGCGCTGCGCTAGGTGAGCGCGGCGCGGCTCGGGCCGGAGCTCGGCGGCCAGCCCCTCAGCAGCGCGGCGGCACCGGCACCAGCGGCACCATGAGGAACGGCGATGACCTAGAGGGCTTCGACGGCGAGGCGTCCAGCACCTCCATGATCTCGGGGGCCAGCAGTCCCTACCAGCCCACCACGGAGCCCGTCAGCCAGCGCCGCGGGCTGGGCGGCCTCCGCTGCGACCTGGACTACCTGCGGAGCACCTTCGGCAGGATCAGGCTGGCCGAGGTGGTAGGTACCGCCGGCGGGGAGCGGGCCCGCCGCCGCCGCCCGCGCTCGGGAGAGCCCCCCCCTTCCCCCCCCCCCCCCCCCCCGGCGGGCTCCTTCTCCCCTACGGGTGCGGGCGGGGAGCGGGGGAAGGCACCCCGCGGCGGCGGGGCCGTGCCGCTCGTCCTGCCGGCCCGGCGGCGAGGTGCGTACCTGCGGGCGCGGCGCCTGGCGGCGGCCCAACCGTCCTCCATTTCAGGCGGCCGGGAAGCCCGGCGCGGGCCGGGAGCCGCCGCAGCCGGCCCGGGAGCGCCGTGCCACCCGCCGCTGCCCAGGCGCTGGGGCGCGCGCTGTTCGAGCGGTCACCTCCGCCGGGTGCGAGGGGTTGTGTCCGCCGCTGCGGGGAGGCTCGGTTCGGCCCGGCAGCTGCGCGAGCTGCCCTCCGGCCCCCGCCGTCCTGCCCAGCCGCCGTCCCCGCGGCCGGAGGAAACGCTGCTGGCTTTCGCGTGGCTCGAGGTGCGGCCGGGCTTGCGCCCGTCAGGTGGTGTGGCAGCGGGAAACGGCCCGGGGTAGGCCTCCATTACGGTAGGTTTTGTAGGGGCGTCCGGCTATGCCGGTTGATTTTAGTAAAAGATTGTACCGCAGTGTGCGTGCCCCAGGGCCTGCCCGTGCCCTTAGATCACTGGGGTGTTAAAAAAAACTCCGTCACGACAGGTTTCACGTAGGTTTAAAAAAAAAAAAAAAGGCAACTTCTCAGTACATTAATACTTCCATTTAAATATTAGATGTTTTTTCACGGTGATGGACTTGCCGTAGAGAGGCGTTGGAGAGCGGCGTGGCTGTGGCTGGAGGCACGCACCGGTCCTGACCCGGTGAAACTGCCCCGGCAGCCCGCTCGGGCAGATGTGCTGCCCGCCCCGCTGCCTGTGCGTGCGGGCAGCCGTCGGGCTCCTGGCTGCCCCGCGGGCCCGTGCCTGGCTGCGAGGCGCGGCGTGCGTGTGTCGTGGTCCTGGGTCCCTCGCGTGAGGGCCACACGGCGGGTGGGCACTGCCTGAAGTTTGTAGGTGAGGAGCTGCGGGCGTGGGTTGTCCCTGGGGGTCGACTTGGGTGCCTGCAAAGCATTCGCTTGTGTGCTTGCCTTTAACAGGCTGAAGTTCCTTAAGCGCACAGAGTAAAAGGAAAGAAACCCTGGAGAAAGAACCCCCAAACCCACGTTTTTTCCGTTCTGAATTAAATGTAAGCTGTATTCGTTCATGTACTTGGAACAGCTGAACTGTTTAGTTTGATGGAGTCCATGCAAGTCTTACAGCACCGTAGCAGCTAAATGTCTAATAACACCTAAGCATTTTGTCTGCTTTTCTGCTGATGATGCTGACGTTTGTCTTCATCTGATCTACTTTCAAAGTCACTTTGATATTAGTATTTTTTAAATCAACAAATGTGTTTTTCAGGATATTTTAAAATAGCTGTTTTATGAAAATGGCAGTAAGTTTGAAATACATTTTTAAGTAGTTTCTTATAGGGTACTACAAATTGTTTTCCCTGAAAATGGGTGAGTTCTTTGAGGACTGTGATGACAGAAACATTTTAATATGTCATATATTTATATATAAAACTTCATTTAAAACCACTGCTGGTTAGTATAAGACAAAGCTTGCACACACAGGTTTCATGTAAAATACATTCGAAGTATCCTAGGTTCAACAGTGACACAAGTTTGCAGAGAACTGCGGTGATGAATCTATGATAACGTTTTTACAAATACCCAGTAAAATCCAGGATTTGGAAGTGCTGTTTGTTTTCTTCTCATCTTCTCAGTGTAGAATAGAATCTGTGGTCTGCAAGTGGTAGCAACGAGCGTGTTACCCAAGTAGTCTAACAACAGGGAATAGCTGTATATGCATTATGTGTATTCAGGACTGAAGCCAGAGAATCTGTCATCACTGTGCAACATCCACCTGTCTTTGAACTGTTAAAAACTGTCCATGTGGTGGAAATCCTGGGGTGGTGCTTCCTAATACGCTGAAATAATCTGCCCTCAGGATTTTTGTTTCTGTTCCTGCTGCTGATCCTTTCTGTAATACACTAGTAACTGTGGCAAGTCATGTTAAAACCTTGTAATTAAAATGAGTGATTACTGATCATGAGTAAATGAATCCTTTATTATTAAACTCTGATTTGCTTGGAACAAGTTCCAAAAGTACATGGAGTACACCTCTTAATTTTTTAAGTCTTGTAAAGAAAGATGGGGGGAAAACCACACTGTGCTGGAGTTACAGATACGGGAGTTTTCTTGTCTGTTGAACAAAGATGTCACTACTTCCAGTAAGTCGTTAGGAAGACTACGTGCAGATCAGTATCTTCAGGAGAACTGAGTAATGCTTTGTGCCTTTTTAGTAAGAGTGATCTGAGCTCTTGCTCATGGTTCCTATGGAGTGTATGAAAGCAGTGGGTCAGAAGTTAACAAGAAATTAAAGTAGCTAGTATAGGGTGGAAGCCTATGTACCATCTCAACACGTTTAGTTTCTGCACAATTGTCCTCAAAAGAAGCTCTGTCTAATTCATGGTTATGACGGTAGAGCAGACTACTGAATTTTGCAAACCGATGGAAAACTGAGCAGTTTTGGAAGAGAAAGAAAAGAGAGGACACATTCCACAGTGCACTTAATTCCCTTATTTGTCAACTATAATTATTATAATTATAACGTTTAATAATACCTTTATGAAAATACTGTAGGAACTAAAATGTATCAAAGTCCATAGTATAGAACTCTAGCTCTTAAAAAACAAGGAGGAACTCCTCTTACTGCACACAGGAAAACTTAAAAAAAAAAAAAAAAAGGCAACTATTGGTTAAGATAAAAGGTCTCTAAATATATTCTAGTAAAAAGAATGCTACGGGAAAGATTACAATACATATGCTTCATTTAGCATCAGGATTTGTCTTAAAATACATATATGATTGGCAGACAAAAGTATCAGCTCAAGACAAACGTGGCTGTTTATTCTAATCTTCAGTTGAAGGACTTTCCGCAAATTAGTTCGTAGTGCTGTATATGAAGGATGACTGTTGGGCATTGTGGCTGTCCCGGTTTTGGCTGGGATAGAGTTAATTTTCTTCCTAGTAGCTGGTATAGTGCTGCATTTTGGATTTAGGATGAGAATAATATTGATAACACACTGATGTTTTAGTTATTGGTAAGTAGTGCTTCCACTAAGTCAAGGACTTTTCAGCTTCCCGTACTCTGCCAGGTGCACAAGAAGCTGGGAGGGGGCACAGCCAGGACAGCTGACCCCAACTGCCCAAAGGGCTATTCCACACCATATGCCATCATGCTCAGTATAGAAACTGGGGGAGTTGGCTGGGGGGCAGCGATCGCTGCTCAGGGATGGGCTGGGCGTTAGTCAGCGGCTGGTGAGTGGTTGCATCACTTGTTTTCCTGGGTTTTGTTTCTCTCTCTCTTTTTTTTTGTTTTCCTTACAATTTATTATTATCATTTTATTTTATTTCAGTCATTAAACTGTTCTTATCTCAACCCACAAATTTTTTGACTTTTACTCTTCTAATTCTCTCCCCCATCCCACTGAGGGGAGTGAGTGAGCAGATGTGTGAGGCTTGGTTGCTGGTTGGGGTTAAACCACAACAGGGGCTTAAATGGCTCTTCTTCCAAATGCCCATTTTTGATTGTCAAAAGCAGAAGGAACAGGGAAGGGAGGGGGATGGATGGACCAAAACCAAGTGACTGAAAATAGGTGATTGCAGGGCTGTATTATTTTGTTGTAGATTTATCTTTATTGATTCAAAATATTGTTACAGGACTTGTGACAAGATGGAAAGCAGTATGACATTTTAGGCATATGGAGTAATTTAAGTGCTGCTAGAGGGGAGAATAGTTTTAACTTATATTTATTAATATTTCAAGAGAATATGCCCTGAAGTGTCCTTTAAAGGGGCACTGACATAATGGGTTATGATAATGATTCATGTATAGTATTGTGCAGCTTATTTCTGAGTCTTATTTTGGCTTTCTTTCCCTTGACTTCCAGAAAAGGTTGAATAGCATTATGGTTTTTTGTTAATTTTAAACTGGGTATGCAAACGAAGAAAACTGTATTTTACTATTTAGGGCTTCTTATTAATATTCAAGGTTAAGTTGAACAATTATGCCGTACATACGGCTGCCTGCTAATGATCAGTAATATTCAATATGAGGAGTAGCGAGGAAGTAATAAAAAGGATCCATGTGCAACGGCTTAGTATTGAACTGATTTTCCTCTTTTTGAAAGTTTTGTTGTTAGGCTGGTGAGCTTTTTGGAAAGTAGCTCTTTTGCCTGCATCTTACTGTTCGGTTGAAATAGTTGCATGTGTGTTTATTTGGATCTATGAGGAAACATCTGCTGTAACTGGGGTTGGAGCTATAAGCCTCTTCTAAAGAACGAAGGAAGGTGGTGAGTGTTGGACCATATCAGGAAAGGAGTTTTCAGGGCTGCTGGGGTGGCTGAAACACCTGCTTGGGTGTCATCAGGCAGGTGGGAAGTAAATGGTGTGAAAGGGAATGAAGGGGGGGTGAGACTTAAAGTAGTACGGAGCTCTCGTGTTTGGTTTTGTGCCTTTTTTTTTTTTTTTTTTTTTAATGAGGCTTTGAACTTGAAATGGAAGTCGGGGAGAAGCCAGTACACTTGTATACTAACTGAAGAAATGCTTTTTCTTTGGGGGAGTTGAAATCTAGGTGGAAATTTTCTCAGCTGACTTTTCAGCATTTAGATGGAGCAGTACCTTGCCATATGGCAGATGTGAGAGATTAGATAGCTGTCCTTGGAGACCAGAGCAGAAAAGCTCTTCGGAGTTTATTTTCATGGTTTAGTGTTTCTGGCATGGTTTAATGTTTCTCATGCTTTTGGGGGCTTTAATACTTCCCATAGATATTATTGTACAATAATCAAACAGATATTCCTGGAAAACTTTCCTATGGACATCCTCAAATGCTTTGTTTCATTTCAGTACTTCTTACCCATTCCCTTGAATTTCCTAAGGAGAGTCTCTCCTTTTTCTGAGTGCGCTTGCTGAAGAAAGGTTTTTACTATGTGAGGAATCAGGAGGGGCCCATTGCTGTTGTCCAAAAGAGATGGACTGGTTAGCAGGTATCACCACCTCTTTGCTGGAAATTGTTTGACTTTAGATGAGATTGCCTGCTTCCCCCCCCCCCCCCACTTTATTTTTGTCTTCAGCTTCTCTAAATGCATTATTATTTTTCCATGATTGTATAATTCTGCACCTTCAAGGATCTTGCTATCATTAAAGTTGGGTGTAGACACATATTTCCCACCAAAATTCCCATGGTGAATCATGGCTGCCTGTTGTCTGCTTCTCAGTTTCTATGGGCACTGTAGCTCCAGGTGACCTGTTCCTCAGGCTCCAGGTGAGTTATGAGGAAACCAGGCAGGATCCTGTTGGGAGTCTTGTTGGTTCTCACCGGGATCCTGCCAGGTTTTCACAGGGACTTGATTTAAATTAACATATATCACCTTTAACAGTGGGCCAATTGATGTGAAAAATTGTGCCTGGCCAGTTCTTGTGACACTGGCAGTAGTTAGGAATGGTTTAACTGGAGCAGTAAGATCACAGAGCAACCTTCTGATGGAAGTAGTAAGTGTCAGAAAACCTTATCATGTGCTAGCTTAGAAGAGGATGGCATTTGTGGTGGTTAGTGATGGCCTCTGTGGCTCGGACAGCCCTAGAATTTCTTTTCTTCATGTGTCTGTTCCAAATGCTACAAAAATCCATCAGAGACTCCTTTTAAAGAAGATAATACTTCTGCTTGGGAGGTCTCCGAGCTACAAGTTGCTGATGAGTGTACTGGGAAGTATCACTGCGTGCTTGCTCTCATCTTGTTCTCTATAGCATATGCTATTGCCCATCAGTGGAGTCAAGATTTTGAGCTAAATGAAATCTGGTGGGAATAGCAGTTCATATGTTCACAATTTTCAGAATAAAAGGTTCCATCTTCATTGGTGGAGAGTAGCTGAATATTGGAAAACGTCGTTTTGTGGCTTACTGTCATTATACATTTCCAGATCCAGAAATTGGTTAAGGCCAGGACTACAGTAAAATTCTTTGCTATCAGGATCTATTGCAATGAAGAAAATGGAATTCAAAAAGCCTGTAATACACGCCTACATGGGTAATAAGACTATTGAGAATTCTCATTGTTAATTATATTAAAAAATCAGAGTAATAAAATTTATGTTCCAAGGAGTAAGCTAATTGCTAACTACTAGAATCCAGTTGAAAACTATTATGAGGTGTTCAGTAATCTCATATTTAATTATCGCTGCCTTCTTGTGCCTTCAGCTCAGCATCTCATTCTGATTGCTTCTGGAGGGGACGATTAGATGGAGTCCCCAGCCTCCCACCCCAGTCCAGTGTGTCACATCTTATGGCATGTCTAACTCTTCCCTGCTCCTTTCTCCCTGGGTCTCTCTGCAGTACTACTGTGCAGCTGCACCACAGTGTGATCCTGATCTGCTTCATTTATGGGCTGTTAGAATGGGGAGTCGGGTGCTTTACAAACAGTTGTCATTCTGTAAATCAGAGAAGTTACCAGTTAGCCACTGAATGCAATGTGAATAAATTGAGATTTCTTTCACATTAGTTATTGTAAAGTTTGGTTTTATGTAGATGGGGTGTTAACTAAGCTACAGAAAATGAGACTGTACCTAATAGAGGTCAGTAGATGACGTTCTCTGCATGGTAGGGTCTTTCTGCAGTGGTCAGGCCATCGGTCCTGACGTAAAGCATTCAGTGGTCTCTGTGAGAAGCAGAGCACTGCAGGAGGCATCTGGGCCTTCTTAGGCAGCTTCGGTGTCGCAGGCAGCCCTGACGTACCTGTACCTGATGTTTTTTTCCATAAGTGATAGCTTCACCTTCAAGTTTGCTTTTGTTCATTTGTTCTGCACTTCAGAGGTATAGAAACCTTCCTTATTTCTGGAGTGAACTTAATTCTAGCAAATTTATAGCCATTTCTTCTTGTATTAACATTGCCACTTTCCATAACTACTCCTTACTCCTTTGTGCACTTTGAAACAGCTGTCTGCACTCAGCCAGCCTTCATCTTGCTGCACAAGGCAAGACAAAATTGTTTTGGACTCTGATCGTAAGAGGGGCTCTCTGGTCCCGGGACCATCCGGCAGCCCTTCCTTGCACCACTGTCTGCCTGAGGTAATCGTTTCTCAGTAGGCACAACCCGAGTGGTAGGTAACCTTTCAGGTGTGTCTTATCAG
The DNA here is from genome assembly GCF_035582795.1 of Mycteria americana. Taxonomy (NCBI): domain Eukaryota; kingdom Metazoa; phylum Chordata; class Aves; order Ciconiiformes; family Ciconiidae; genus Mycteria; species Mycteria americana. Next base: position 39,615,260 of record NC_134372.1, read on the forward strand.
TGTGTATGATGACATGTCACTTTTCAAGCCTCTGCTGGAGATACCTCTCCTGTTAAGTCCTAGGATTGCATTGGTAATTTATAGTAATTTTGTAATTAACTTCCACCTTCTATTCTCTTATAATTTCCAAACAATAAATGTGCATTTATGTAAGAAATCCTTGTGACTTTGTGTGTTGTATATTGAGCTTTGATTCTCAGTGGTATTTGTAGCTCCTTGTTCAGAAGATGTTAAGTATGACAGTGGATGCTGGTGATCTTTGGCATTTGGTCCTAGAAAAAGACTGTTACAATATCACATTAAAAGGATCAGGCTTGTAACACACAAATATGCTTAGAAATCCTCTTTAGGTGAACCACATTCAGTGTCTCTGAAACGCTTGATTTCTCTTTGGAAAGATTTTTCTTTAAAGGTTGTAGATCTGCATTGCTGTGTGGCGATATTTTTGTACTGACTCGTACCATAGAGGGAAGAATGATGAGATAACTCTGTTCAGCTTTGCTTTTTATTGTTTCTGTGTGCAACTAAAGAAGAGACACTGGTTGTCTTCCCACAGAAAGGTGAACGGGTTTTGGTCTCTTTCATGGTGTCTCTTAACTACCATCTGGCCATGGTAGTTAAGTCCTACTGTCAGTAGTTGTAACTGGTAGTTACAGTCCTACTGTTAGTAAACTCCAAATTCCTGTTATAAATTTCTCTCTGAGATGGTGGATAGTTTTAAATTCTGCTTTCAGAAGAAATTTCTATAATCTCTGTAATAAGTATGCTCTATTTTTCCCTCCCATTATGAACCAGTGTAATAGTAATAGATACACTATACTAATTGTAGATGCTGCAGTAAGAAATGTAGTTCTAATGGTGTTATTATTTGGAAAGCTACCTTCTTTTCTTCTAATCTTTCTGGTAATGTCTTTTCTTGATGAGCCTCCCTAGTGATTTAATTACCATTTTGAGATAAGTAGACAAGGAGAAGGACTAGAAATTTAAGAGATTGTGTTTTTCTTGTAATATAATCAGTATAGGAGGAATCGGCTATTTCTGATGCAAGTTAATGCATCGTTTTGTGAAATCAACTTGCATATTTTTTGATAGTTGTCTTCCTGTGCTCAAAATTGCATTTCAGAAATACCTGCCTTGCTTTTAGACCTCAACAAATAATTTTGTACTGAAATTCTGTATACAAAGAGGACTAGATGTGCAATAGATAGACATCTTAACAGTGGGTCAACTGCTGTTACTCCGTAGTGGTAGTAGCTGCTACTTCTAAATTGGAGCTGGATTAAAAAAAAATACATTCTGATTTTTAAAAAAATAAGTCACCTAATTCTCAGATGATTTATGTAGTCAGTTGCTTCCAAAACATGGAAGTAATGTTTAGATTTCTCTGGAACTCATACCATCAACTCTTCAGAATATGGGAGGAGGAAAGCAAAAGCTGGATAACGCCAGCCTGATGTAGAATATGTGTAAGAACATACAACCATGAGTAGAGGAAAGATGGGTCAAAAATATTACTGACTATGGGCAAAGAGGTCTTAGAGCTAGTGTAGCACTCGCCCAAACTGAGAAGCCCATGCAGTACGCAACAGCATGAATCAAGTAACGCAGTCTTTACAGTGACAGGTCTCAAGCATTGTTTTGTTTAGTATGTCCAGGATGAAATCTGTACTCAGGCTGCAGTATGTTACTAGAATGGTATAATGCCTGAAATGTGGTTTCAGGTAGGCAGAGTAACTTTTTAATGTTTTAATCTCACTGTGTGCAAATTAAACTGGGAACTATAACTCTGAGTATCACATTTCTGACTATTGTATTTAATTAATTGTAATTAAGGCTCTGGTATTTAATGCCTTAGCTTGTGGAAGGATATGATATGTTTTTACCCAAACAAGTGTCTTCAGCATTGTCTGAAGTTAAACTTTTTAAATATGTAACTTGATATTCAGGTGTTGATGCTTGAATAATGTCTTGTTCAAGACACTTCTTTAAATTTTCTTTAGCTTGTATGTATGTTCACAAAGTGTTCAGCTTGCAAGTGAGCTGAACTTGTTCATGATACTTCCCTTCATTACAGTATAGCTTAAAAGCATGGCAACCATGTGGCCGGTATGTAGAAATATGTCCTGTGCTTAGATCTGGAGTTGCATATGGTGATACTTCTGCTGTAACTTTCACTTAAGCTAAACATTGTTATTTTCAAATGCTATAAGTGATACAGCTATAAATGCTATAAGTGATACAGATAAAAGCTGCTAGTGATACAGCACTACTCATAACAGTTCTGGCAATTTTTTGTGAAATTATTTTATGAATCACCTACAAGCATTTCCATATTAGTACTGTACTTTTGTACTTTCTAAACTCGAAATGTTCATGCAAGAAAGCAACAAGCATGGTTGTGGTATTATTAAATACTTAAGTTCTACAAGTCTTTAATAACCTTCAGTAACTTTTGTCTTATGAAATTATTTTCGTGCTAGGAACTGATATTGCCACTTGAATGTTGTGAATAAATTAATTAGTTGTTTGATCATATACTCTTCTAAAATAAACTAATTGTTGCATTTAATGCTTAGAAACTTTTTCTCTAATGTGGATGAAACCTTTTATTAAACATTGGGATCTTTTAATTTTAGATGATGTTATCACTTAGTAACATTTTTAAAGTATTTTGGAAAAAGTGTGCTTCCAGAATTATAGGATAGTGTCCTAAGCCTTTGAGATGTTCAGTATGTTTAATTCATGGTGGCAATGCAGTAAGAATGGTGACCAAGAAGGCGAAGGCATTGTTGCCAGAGTCTCAGGGCTTTTGTGTTGTTAACAACATTTTATAGTCCTCTGTTTGCAGCGTGCCAAGTTTGTTTGCAGTCTTTAGGCAGATCTGTTCTTGAGTTACAAAATCAGGAGTAGGTGGATTTGCAGTTATGCAATGAAAGTTTGTGGGCTCTTTTCTATTTTGGATCAGATACTTCTGTATAATGCTTCTAAGACGGTCTAAACAGCAAGACGGGCTTGAAGGTTTCATGCATTCCCCAGTACAGCTGGCAGCGCTCTTTAATGTTCTGGCCTACATGTATTTTTTTAATGTTCTGTTTTACCAGTATGTCTAGACTCTTTTTGCCTTTTAAGGCATGGCATCTAAGGGGGCCTTCAGATTGCAATCTTGGGAACGTTGGGATTGCAAGGACATTTTGCACCATTTCCTTTAAACAAAAACAACCCCAAAAAACTTTAATGAATTCTTTAGGACTACTTTAAGTTCTTGATTGTTTTCTCATTAAAATTCCTTTCTTGTTTTAGTATTTGTGGGATGTTTGATGTTTACTCATAATTGGGATTAAATGGGGTTTTAAAGGATACAGAGTGATTCTGATAGTCTTAAAATAGAACTTTCACTTTTTAAAATAGCCTAACAGGCTAGTTAAACAGGAGGCTGTGCAGATCAAACACTTGACAAATTTTATGAGTACACCCTTACTTCTTAAAACCGATTAATTTATCCTACTGTTTGTTACAGATTTACAGTAGTGTGTTTTAATATTGTTTTGACTAGCCAGGTTTCCAATGCAGGTTGGCCTATGAATGTGAATAGGAACACGAAGCCAAGTCAAAAGTGTTGATTTTTCTCTTTTTTTTTTTAGGAGCTGAGTAGTGAATTCTCATGAGTGAAGCAATAGCCAAATTTTTTTTACTTTGTTTAAAAATCATACAAACACCATCTCAGTAACTTGCTGTGTTCCAGCAGAGAGCATGTGTGTGTATGTACCATACAGAATGTGTGTGCAGCCTGAAGACAAAATAGGGTAACTGTATATCCATTTTGTTTAAATAGCAAAGATATGATAAATTATGAGTTCTTACAGCTTGACTTAATAGAAAATACTAGGAAATGGACTGGAGAGGATACTGTACCCTTGCTATAAGACTGGAGATGGGAAGTTGGACAATGTACTCAGAGGTCCCTCTCCTGGACATGCTCTCTTGAGCATCCTGCACAGTTGTTACTAACAAACTAATAAATGCTGATACAAAACTAGTGACTTTTAGTGACACTAACTATTAAATTAGTCTTTAAGACAAACAAGAATTACCAATGGTTTTTAAGGAAGCTAAGTTGTATCTTCCCCTGCCTTGGTGACTGAAAGTGAAGGTTATTAAACTTCCTGCAACTCAGTTAAGCTAGATTTTTTTTTTCCATTTTGTTTCCTGTAGTCAGTTTTTACTCTGTGTTACTATTGTAGTAAAGCCTGCATGAGTAGGACTAGCAGCAAATGGGACTAATGGAAAAATATTTTATTCTTCTGCCCCCACTGTCTGCAGCTGGCAGTAGCTGAGGAAGATGCAGAGGATTCCATGTATACAAAATTATTTTTAGTGCAACACTGAAGAGATACATTATATTTTTTTGACCTATTTTTACCTAGTTTGTTGTCCCAGTTTCGGCTGGGATAGCGTTAATTTTCTTCCTAGTAGTGCGTTTAGTGCTGTGTTTTGGATTTAGGATGAGAATAATGTTGATAACACACTGATGTTTTAGTTGTTGCCAAGTAGTGCTTCCACTAGTCAAGGACTTTTCAGCTTCCCATGCTCTGCCAGGTGCACAAGAAGCTGGGAGGGGGCACAGCCAGGACAGCTGACCCCAACTGGCCAAAGGGCTATTCCATACCATATGCCATCATGCTCAGTATATGAACTGGGGGAGTTGGCTGGGGAGCGGTGATCGCTGCTCAGGGGCTGGACTGGGCATCGGTCAGCGGGTGGTGAGCAATTGCATTGTGCATCACTTGTTTTGTATGTTCTTTTGTCATTATTATTATTATTTCTTCTCCTGCTGTCCTATTAAACTGTTTTTATCTCAACCCACAGGTCCTACTTTTTTTTTCCGATTCTCTCCCCCATCCCACAGGGCAGGGGGGAGGGTGAGGGAGTGGCTGTGTGGTGCTTATTTGCCAACTGGGGTTAAACCATGACACTTGTCTAAGAACATGATATGCAAATGCTGGTCAAATTGTAGTAAAAATTGGACTGGAAGGAACTTAGTTGAGTAGTTTTACTGTTTAAAAATTACCACTTTTCTGTTATGTCCGTGATTTAATTATGGTGTCTACCAGCACTCTGGAGCACTATTCTGAAGTCTGATGTGGACGTATTGCAGTGGGTAGTCTGCAAGAGTTCCCTTTGCCTTGTGGCGTGTCCCCCTCTGCTCCTCGGGCATAGGCGTGGGTATGCCGAGGCTTGTTGAGGTGGCCGTTCAGAGAATTTTGCTGTCTGACCTTTGTGAGTTGCAGCTGCCTCTAAGGAACCTGCCACGTCTGGCACCAGGCAGTATTGTGAGAGAGACTAGCTTGTGATGTTTGGGAATTAGAGAGATGGCTATAAAAAGCTATGCTTGCAGGTGTCTGTCAAAATAAGTATGAGCCAATGAATGGGAAAATTAAGCCTCAAATATCAGGATATGGTTAAAAGGGGGGAAAAAAACCCCTACCTGAGCATGGTAAAAACCCCTACCTATAATTTACTGTTTTATGTCCACTCACTGAAGCCATTGGCACGATTCAGTGTACTATAGATACAGAATAAGCCTTTCCATTGATGCGTTGTTCATTTCACTGGGTTGCACAGGCATTAAGTGATTAATACAGCATATAAATGGGAAAGTTAGAAATGTATAACTCAGTATGTTGGGATTTTGTTCATTATTGTCTTGCAGGACCTGTTGCGTATGAAAATATTTTGAATTACGATACACATGAATTGTATCGTGTGTATGGGGACTGGAGGCACAGGTTCCTGTGGAGAGAAATCAGTGGGAGAAACTGGTTACATTTTGCATGTTTTGTTTGCCTTTGTTTAAAGCCTTTCTGTATGATCTTCAAATGAATGTTTCTGTAGGGTTGCTACAAAACTGTTGATGGGCTTTTGTTTATGGGACAGGTGGCATGTTACTTTCCTTTTTCATCTAATCTGGAAGGTATGTTTGAATCTCATTCTAGTTTCTGTGAGGAAATGTAATGTGCCTAAAACAAATACCTCCTTGCAATGTGCCTTGGCTTCAGGTTCTCTTCAGTGGTTCTTTTGGTCATCTGCTTGGTTGGATAAAACCTGAAATATACCTAAATCAGAGTGATTTTTTTTTTGTTTGTTTGTTTGCTCGTTTGCTTTTTGTTATGTTAGGAAGATGCTTGTGTTCTGGTTGGGTGCCAGTGAATAAGACAAACTCGCAGTCAGGTCTGCGAAGTCATGCGAAGGAGGGATAAGCAACTTTTTACAGGTGCCAAAATAACAGTGGGTGAGGTACCGATGGAGATGGGCACTGAGAGGGGGGTCACGAGGTGACTCTTCCAGGCCCAGCGGGGTGCACCCCTAATGCCAGCCGGCACTGGTGTGAGGGGCCGCCTGGGCAGGGACCCTGCTCTTACAGGGAGAAGGGGGAGGAGGTGGTGGCCATGGCCCTGTCTGCTGCCGCAGCCCGAGGCCACCTTGCGCGGAGCAGCGCAGCATGGGTCTGCTCACTGACACCTCCAGAATGAGCCGTGCGGGAGCTGTGCAAACCAGGGCTTCGCAACTGTCTGCGTGTTCAATTATTACTTCGAATGCTAAAATGGATTTACTTTGAGGCCAATATAAATGTAACGTGAAAAAAGTCTTAAATTATTTAGCAGTAACAGGAAGAACTGTGTTTGTTTTTTCTTTTAAAAATCCCAAAACGTAAAATATTTCCATACTGTAAAATACTATTTGTTTAGTGGTATTTGAACTGGAATTGGTTTTGCATTTATCTAGCAGATAAGCATGTTTGTTGTATAGGAGTGTCCAAGCAATAAGCAAAACACTGTACTAATGCATAGTTAGCAGGAAATAAGTCACTACTTCATGTCTGCAGCTTTTTTTTTTCTTCTAGACTCTATGATTAAGTTAACTTTTAAAATTGATGCATTTCTATTTTAGCCAGTTGCGAATCTATTCTGTTCACCTTAGTTCAGGCCAGTTAATTATTTTTTTTTTTAGAAGAAGTGTTGGTTTTGATGTACTTAGTGTTGTTTCAAAACAACTATCATTCTGTTGTTAACGTTGAGTGTTGATTGCCCTTGTTCTTAAATATGACCCTTTCTTGTAATACGCCATCAAAATGTTTCTGGCCTCAGAAATATGTTCTGTATTTAGAATTGGTCTTTTGCCTAAGTTGAGAAAAGGAAGTCTGCAGTAGCTGAATCTTTCAGGGATTATAGAAAACTGCTGGAGGTGGCAAAAGATCAGCTGATTTAATAAGGATTCCACAGTATTTAGTGCGCTGAAGTCTTGCCACGTTATATCCAAAAGTGAACTAAGAAATAATGAAAACTTAAGGATTGCAGCTACATGTAAAACTCTAGAGATGCAATGAAGATCTGAAATTTAAATATTCTATTATTTCTGTTGTCACCACCACAACCAAATCAGAGTTGAATTTGGAGGTTTGGTTGAGTTTCTCTGGATTTGTTCAGTGTTGTCTTTTGTGCCATTTTAGTTTATCCAGGGTGCTGAATCACTGGTGCTTCTTAAGCTTCCCTCTCTGGTAAGCATTGTTTTCCTAAATTTTCTGTCTTGTAAGGAAAGTTTAATACTCATTTGTGACTTAAGGCTCCTTGCAGTCCAATTACCAGAGTTAATAACACATTTCTTTTAGTCTTAAGGATGCAGACTAGGAACAGGCGGGAAGTCAGTCATTCTTCTGCTAGGGTAAAAGATGGTTTCCTGCTGGAGAAGCAGGACTGTGTTTAAGCCATATGATCCCAAATATTCATATCTGTGCCAGCTGTTTTAGATGTGGGAAATGCATGTGCTTTGCAAGGAATGAGACCCACTTGGTTTCGTACATTAAGTTGGGACTGCTGGGCCAAGTAAATGAGAACAATAAATCTGGGTTTTAATTCAAGAAAGTTTAATGTCTTCAGATACTTTAAGTGGTGTAAAAGCAATTTATTTCTTCTCTATTTTGTGCATATGTATTCTTCTGTACCATTAATTTAAACAGTCTGGATGTAAAAATGTCTTGGTAGTGTGACATTCTTACTAAAATTCTGTGGGTATTTTTCAGGCAGAAAAAATGCTGACCATTTTGTGGTTTTTTGGAAATCATGCATAATTATGTCATTTAACCACACAATAAGGCTTTCTGTGGTAACGTTTTAGATAAACAGGAAAACTCATTTTTTACTTTGTTTTCATTGCAGACTGCCTTTTTTATTTTTAGTGCAAAGTTGTTTGATTATTTTCTTCAAAAATAAAACACAACATGTTCTGACAGGAAAAATACACTATTAGCAACCTCCTAAAAGCTCTCTTTCAGCATTGGTGCCTGTCGTAGCACATTTTCTCCATTTTGGGGAAATAGTGTTTTATGTCTGACGTGCCCGTGTTGCCAAGAAAGTGATGTAAATATAAGCCATTTACATAGCCCTAAGGCAGATGATTTCTTCATTAAGGGCCCTTCTCCAGGGGAATTTACAGGAAAGTCGAGATGAATACAATAATGGTAGGAGGCTAATGTGGCTAAATTAAAGGACATTGGATCCCAGTATAGAGGCTCTCTTTCAGGAATTAAATGGCCCTAAATTGTGGTTGCTTCATCCCCTTCCAGTGAGGGGCTGCTTCACTCTGAATGGAGCCTTTATGTGGGGGTTCAGTGCTGTTTAATAGAAGTGCAATAGCCTCGCACTATACCTGAGTTATCTTAGCAGTCCTGAATGTCCCAGACAATAAAATTGGGTAACAGTTTGCCAGTTTGTTCAAGGCAAAAAGCACAAAAATTCATCATTGGGAAATATATCTCGTACTTAATCCTCTACGTGGAGATTTTTTTCTTCTGCCTTTGCATTATGTGGTGGTGGGAGATGAGGGATGAAGAGCAGGGGGAGGTTTGCTGCGTCACAGAGTTAGAACTCTATTGCACACATTGGGCTACAAGTCTGAGCAGGCCCAGACCTTTTCTCAGCTTACCCTGAAGTTCATTCTTGTTAATCCTGCTTTGTTGACCAGACTCTTGCATCTCCTTTGTTCAAGAAAAAGGTGGTAGGTGCAGGTAGCCTAGGATGCCTCTGCGTGGACCTGAGCATCCAGTAGAATAAGCAGATGTTTCTGTCATGACAAAGGTGTATATCAATACAATCTCCACTGTACTTACTTCAAGGAGAGAGGAAGTAGAAGGGAAACCAAAAGCAACTGTTAAAAAAGAGAAAGATAGTAATAAAAGAGAGTTATACAAATCTCAGGATATTGGAGGAATTAGGGTGGAATAGAAAACTTTCTGAAGTACTCAGCGCAGAGAAAACCAGATGGAAAGGTTTGTTTCATCTATCAGAGGAAACTTTCTCTATTGACTCTGCCTGAGAAAGCTGTAGCTGTGTCATTTGTGGGAGGCAGCAGTAATTCATGTAAGAAGAGATCTCCACCACGTTCAACTTCTCATTTGTCCACAGTAAACCAACCTTGAAACTTCTGCTTATGGAAAAACTTGTCAAAACTCATCACCCTGAACTATGAGAAGAGGTGTGACTCGAAAGTGGGGGTCGCCTCCTGCATTGGACAAATGGCAGCATGCATTTCATTGGCTGAGACCTGTGCTCTGATATGATACTGGTTTTTTGTTGGTTTTTTTGTTTGGTTGGTTTTTTTAGCTAGTCCTGTAACTGCAGTCAAGCGAGGCAGACGCAGGCCTGGATAGATCCTGTCTCCTGGTTTTCTGAGGTAGCATTGGTGACTTGTGTTACAAAGCAAGAGCGGAGCTTTAGCAGCTGGGGAGTGGGGGTTTTTCTCTGCTGCAGCTTTGTGCCTCAGTCATCTGGGGCAGTGTGAGTGTCTGCCCCCTCAAATGGTGTCTGGATGGAGCATGGAGGCTTCCCAGGAGGGCTGGGGGGTCCTCCCTCTTCTCAAGGGAGTGTGTATAGCCAGAGTGCTAAGGCAAGGCACCAGTTTCCTCTTGGATGTGTGGTGTGGCAGAGGGAAGAGCATAGGAAGACCTGGAGAAGTGACATTTTAGGTCTTTGAGCCTTGGTCAGCTGTGAGCGGCATGTAGATTAGCTAATTCAGTAGGCAGTGATGGGTGGTAGACAGGCAATGGAGGTAAACGTAGAAGGAAGATGTTTTCATTATAGTTACAGAGGTCTGTGAGAGAACAGGAGAAAATGATTAGTGCTAAACCTGCACTGAAGTCCCTCAGAAAATAAGCTGGGGTAGCTGAGACCAACGCTGACTCTTGGTCTGTCTGCAGTTTGCAGTGGGGCACGCTTACGATCACATCAGTCTGCTTTATGGCCATGTCGATCAAGTGGTATTCTGGGTGGCAAAATTGTATTAATTCACTACTTAATTTATATATTGTGTCTCATAAATTATCTGTTTCATACATTTAAAAGTGCAGAGAAAAGGAAGCATTTTTCTTAGAATGTTAACACATTCTTTTTTTTAAATGAACTTGATCACTGAATGAACCATGGCCTTTGGCAAGCTGCTTTGGCTCACGTTGCAGCATTTACACAACACTTTTAAGTAATGTAGCTGACTAAGTCATGGGTTTGAGTCTATAATGTATTTCACTTTCATTTCATGGTTCAGAGTAGTTAGCTTTTTTGATTAGAAGCAAAATTAGGTTCACCTCTGAGTGGAATGGCCAGTGAAAGCAGCACTAGTGTGTTTTTTATAGAAGATTTGCATTAGTTGTAGTTAATTGCAAGGATGCTTCTTCAAGTTTATAAATGTGTAGGAGGACAAGATTACCGTGATGTTTCAAAGAGAAAATATTTCTCCTGAAAGACTGAGATTTATTGTGTTTACGAAAAGGGAAGTTTCTGTGGGAGCATAGCTTTTTCTGATGAGGTGATTAATTTGGATTTTATTTTTTTGTCATAGCATTCATTGTGAGACAAATAATGTGCAGTTAACAGGAAGGCATTATCTGTAGCACTGGTAGGATGGATAATCTTTGAGAAAGGTTAAGTATATTTTTATTGCAAGAAAAATGGTAACACATTTAGTTGGAATCTTGCTTGAGGTACAGAAGTGTTACAGATAAATTGTATGCATGGGAATGTTCTCCTTTCCCTGTCCCCCCAACCAACAAGTGCTCAGGTGTCCTGATCCACTCTGTGATGATAATACTCCTGTTAATAGTCAGTTATCGTGCATGTTTCCAAAACACAGCCTCCACTTTGTGGCCAGAGTCTCCATCATAAACTGAAACAATTGAGGTTTTCTCCCAGCCTTTCTGATAAACATATCAATAGACTTGGGCTGCCACAACCCAGACCTCTGTACACTAATGCCGCTGCACGTTACTTAAAGTAATGGCACATCTTCATCTTTACTTGCATTTAAAATGGTTTGGGTTAAGTCAAACCTAAGTGTACACAGCTAACACTTTTTCTTGTAAGAGTGTGTCACAGGTAAATGTCTTTTATAATTTCTTAAGGGATAAAATGAAATCCTAAGGTAGAATTGCTCTGAGGCTCATTAATTATTAATTCTGAGCTTGGGAATATATAAGTAATGTGATGATTAGAGTTCATTGCTTTAAGTGCCTCTTCATAATTCATTTGTGATGCTGTATGCAAGAAACTCTTTCATCTTTTTTGAGCTTTGACTGCTAAGATGGGTACATTAGCCTTGAAGCAATGCTATCTGGTATGGAGAAGAGCCAGTGTAAGATTTTTATCAGCAAAACAACAGAGAGTCCATATGCCAAGTAGCAGTTGCCCAGTGTAACAACTGGCATGCCAGAGTTTTTGGCTCCTTTAGCCTAATGTTGGTGGCACAATTCAGAGCTGTTCATATTTTTAGAAAATGAGTCTAATATTGTTTGGGTTTGTACTACAGTATTTCTAGAGAATATTGCAGAACCATTTCTTTTAAAAGAATAAACATTTTAGAAGTGTCGTATCAAAAATAGTGGCAAGAACAATGGAGACTTTATTATATCAGAACATCTAAAAGTTAAAGTTTTGCCAGCTAACGTTTAGCGTTAATACTTGATCCTGCTTGAAATGGCTAAGATTTTTTTTTTTGATCTTTACTTTTTTATTTTTAAATTGTATTCAGTGTCAGCTTCAGTTATGAGGCTTGTGTTCACACAAAAGGTGGACTTCATTACATGCTAATACTGTAAAATGAAGCTGTGTTCTGGACAGTATTTTTTTGTGTGTGTGTGTCATTGCTGAAATCATAGTTTGACTTTGATTCTGGTTTTCTGAATGTTCCATTTCACTGCATATTCTTTCTTTCTTTTTTTCCAAAGCTATTCAGTGTCAAAGATAAAATCTGAAGTTAAGTGTTCACTGTAGTCCTGGATCTCCATTCAGAATGTTTGATGTGAATTGGCCTGCTGTATTAGGTGGCAAAAATTAGAATGGCATGCGCTCTCTTAAAGAGAGCGTACTAAGTGAACTGTGAGAGACTTCCTTACCCCAGTGTGAGTTTTTTTAATTAAAACTGTTTTGCTTTGTTTTAATCTTTTTTAAACTTAAATTAGCTACTGTATTCTGAAGTATGTGGCAAACAACGCATGCAGGGTATTGTTCTTTACTTAGAATTGCTGCTGATGTTGGCGGCAAAAATGGTAACTTCTTTCAAAATGCTTTTTCTTCATTTTGCTTGTTTTGTTGTAGGAGGCAAAGACAAATTAATGGATAAAGCATAAAAAGTGCTGGAAGAAAGTGTATCTGCAAAACATTATTGAAATTGGCAAAAAAGAATTTAGCAGAAATTGATTTGTACTGTGGCTTCTGTCAATCTTTTAAACTTACGTTTTGTTTGAACAAAACCTTCAAATTATGGAAGATTTAGTTCTGAGGAGGCTATCCCCCAGAGTTCTTCATACTCAAATTGAAGTGACTTATTACAGTCTCATTAGAATTTTGCAGCAGAGCAAAAAAGTGAATTCTTTCTGAAAAACGTAAGTGGGTAGGTGGGAGGGTTGTCTTGAAAACCAAAGCAAAATGTTCTTAAGGCCTTCCTTGCTTGCCATGGAAAATTAAAACCCAAAACAAAACTGTCCATGCAACTGGTTTTCTTTTACCAGTTACGTTTAAAGAGGAATCAGTTTGAAACTTAGTCTTACATGTGTAAGTTGTATAGTCTGTGTAGGTGTAAGTGGTAGCTAATATTGGTGTATGGTTTTTATATATTTTAGTTTTGTCCATTGGGCAGATTTTTTTATGTATAGTGAGTTTCACTGTTTTATCCTAAATAGTAAATTAAACTGTTGTCTTGCAAAAGTCTGCATTTGTGTTAACTCAGCTGAGATACATTCTGAATTCAGTGTGACTAACCATTATCCCAGTTAGATGTATGTGTTTGCAGCACCAGGAGTTTCTTCTTCATCTGTTAGTTCCTTTTTTATTGTCTTATTAGTAAGGGAATGATAAAATATGGTTTTATATGAAATATAGCATATTGATGATAAAAAACATGAAAAGGGCAGGCATTTTTGGAGGCTGGTAGAGATCCTGAATCTATTCTATTTTGAATTGATTTAGATCTCAAGTTGGTAGTGAATTTTAAATAATAGCTATTGAAATGTCTTTCACAATCACACTATATTAATACTATATAATTGAGCTTGAGCTTGGCCCACAGACAAATGCATTCAATCTTCAAGTTTTGGAATAGCATGTCATGAGTGAAAAATGAAATAAAATATTTGAGGTGCTGTTTGCATATTAAGCCAAGGGCCTGAAGGGGTTTCATGCCTTTCTGAGTGTCTCAGTGATTTTGATGTTAGGCTCCTTGTAATTTTGCTAAAATATACTTTGTTGAACAGGAGATATCCAGAAAGTCTTGCATTAATTTGCTTTTGTTTTTGCTCTTTAGACAGTGCCCTGTTATAAACTAAAATCACACATTCCTGAGTGTAAACTGATCATGTTCCCAATGGAAATTTCAGGAATACTTGTGGCTATTTTCAAAATGTGGAAATCTATTTATATTTTTTCCACTTGTTTTTCTTCCTAGGTTTTGGCACTGATTGCTTTCATCTGCATAGAGACCATCATGGAATGCTCCCCTTGCGAAGGCCTTTATTTCTTCGAGTTTGTGAGCTGTAGTGCATTGGTGGTTACTGGAGTTCTGTTGCTTATGTTCAGTCTAAATCTTCACAAAAGAATACCGCAGATCAACTGGAATCTTACTGTAAGTTCACACAAATCCTCACTCTCTTAAAAATAGCTGCAAATTTGTTTTTAAGTTTGGTTTTTGAACTTTACTTTCTACTGTTGTTTAAGATTGTGTATGAATGTTCTTTATGCTGAGTTAAGTATACATTTTGCTTATATTTATTTTGAATACTAACAGCAGAAGGAGCTTTGCAATGTAGCAAGATTAAACTACATTAAACAGAACTAAAATTGTCTTCTGGTAGATTCTCTTTGGAAGGAAAAACTTCCTGCTAATGCCAGCAATTACAGTTTGTGGATGAAGTGGATAAAAATGCAGCCTGTAGTTATTTAACTTTGACAGATGCTGTATGTACAGTAGCCCGTTGTTCTCTCTTAAGCTGTTTTCTATATTAGGACAGCCATGCAACGTATATTTTCTTATGCAGATTAATACAATCATCGGGTAGTAATGTAAAAAATGATGTGCTTTCTGTGAAAATCAGGTGTTTTGAATTGCTTAAATAACTATTAAACATTGACTGGCAGTGCTTAATGTGTTCTCAAATACAAGGAGTTTTAGGAAGAGAAGTGCTGGCAGTGCACATTCCTTTTGTACAAGTCTCCATTTCCATGCTGTAGTATGAGTTAAACTTTCAGATTGGGTTGCATAAACACAGGTCACAAAATCAATATGTTAGTCATACTAGCAAAAGAGCTGTCAGCTTCATGGACAATATTTATACCAACTTCTTTGGATAGTACAGATATGTATGTGCCTATTGTCTGTTTTATTTTATAACAGTAATTTTGTAAGTCCTGTTGGAGACCAGTCCCAGACATTTCTAGGCTTCTGTGTGATTTTGTTTGTTTGTTTGTTTGTAATGTAATTTATTAATGTTGCAGTTTGCAGTAAGTGTAAGCCTAAATGACTTGTCTAAAATGAGACTGGAATGTGGAATTAGATCATTCTTTGTACCCTGGGGATGTGTGATCTGTTGAGAAACTCTTCCTAAGAGTACTTGGTAGGTACCAAGAACTGAGAACTGTGACTGGTAACTGTAGGTGGGGGAGATCTAGGTGGCTTGCAAAACAAAACCAGTGGAACCACGGGAATATTGCTGGGTTGTCTTGCCTTTGCTCCTTTTGTCTCCATTCTGCCAGTATTGTCACCACTTTGTGGCAAGCTGAAAAGCAGCAGCTGCAGAGAAAAGGTAGTCTCTGTTTCTGTTGCCAGCTTGGTGGTTTAATGAGCATCACAACAGCCTGACAGCCAATAACAGCAATTGAAGACCATCTTTGTATACCACACAGTTCTGTACATGCTAGCAGGATGTACAGGAGCATGATAACAAGTGTGTAAGTGTATCAGTGTCACATAAAATACATTATGGTTTTGCTGGTGTGATGCGAGTGGTCTCACAGTGAATACTAGATCTAGCTTATGGTCAAAGTAAGTTTGACGTCAAGACTTTTTATCGAGAGGCTGCAGAGCAGTATGCATGGTGTCGATGACTGAGCTGAAGTTGTATATCTGGAACAGTCAGTTTAATGACTCTGCATACCCTTGGTTCTGTGTATCTGTACCTTTTGTTCTGTTGTTGAGCCCTGTGGCACACTTTTACTGCCTACCAGAACACTTTGACAATATGTTGAACATACATGAGTACAGAAGCCTAAATGCAGCTCTCTGCCTTTCCCCCCAAATCATGCAGTAGGTATCAGTGTGTAACTGGTAGGTCCTTTCAGCCACTCTGACTACTTACGGTAGTTGAGTGACAAGAATTGCTGTTTTGAGTGCTGTGTTACTTGTCTCTGCATAGCACTGTTAGTGATCTTTTGAGAAAAGAGGGCTTAAAAATCCAACCAGTTGTGGTGTGGATTGTTTTTTGGTCCGTGTCCATACCCCGCCCCAAGTTAAGTATTTTGGTTTTTAGGGCAGTGGTCACACTCTGAACCCCCTACCTAAACAGCATGGAGCAACATGACACGGTCAGAGTTCAACCTGAAGGGCAAATGGAATACACTGCAAATGCCTTTGCTTTAGTTCATATTGCCAGAACAACAGAGGTAGAAGTAAACTGTCATGATCTCGCAAGTCTCATTCTTTTAGTTATGTACTGAAGATGAAATGCTTCTTCCATCATTATACCAAAGATCTCTAACGTGAAAGTGAGAAGAGAACTGGAAGCTTCTGATCTCCATTAACTGATGAGACCATCCTTTTTCCTGGTCTTGCTTACTGATTTTTAACAATCATTAGTGTGATAGAACTGATGCTCTGAGAGGAGTGTGGGAGTATCTTCATTATTCAGATAGCTGTAATCTGCTGTTGCATGTACAGAGTGGGAGATTGATGGCTGCTGATAAAACCCTATGGGAGATTACTTCGGCAAAGTTAGTAGGAAATTTAAGAATGTAGAGTTGTGGCCACATGTTTTTTTGGCTTATTTTGGCATTTTATTCTTTACAATTTAGATGTATATTCATACGTTATTTGCCTCTTTCAATATTTAGTACTCCCCTGTGTTTTGATGGTTATTTTGATAATTTTGCAGCCTCTGTATATGATGCAGTTATCACAGGAGCTGCTTTCTGAACAACAGACTTTGACACTCCTGAATGCTTTAGGAGGAAGTCACTCCTGCTTATGTATAAATTCATTAATGTACATGCTTTAAAAAGATATGTATGACTTTATAACGGGTACTTCCCTTGTGAAAAGTCTCAAACTTTGCTTTTAGAAGCTGAGTGAGAAGAAGAAAGTGTTACAGTGCTTGAAAGAATTTAATAGTCTTAAATTTAGGAAGAAGACTTTCTTTAAACACAGCACTTGCACAAACTTCCTAGGAACCATTTGCTTTCAAATGATCCTACATATTAGAAAGTACCAGGCCATCAACTGCTATTGTCCAACACAGGATTGTTTCCTTTAGGACTTTATTAAAATTAGATTTCTTTCTAATGTGTTGTGGGTATTGTCTGATGTCCACTATTCCTGGTTGGAATGAAAATGTGACTCAGTATATACTAGCATCTAACACATATGCAAATTTACTAAATTTTTTAAAATATATCTTTTCAGCCATTTTAGCCTCAAAAATCCATTTTGAGGAAAAGAGCTTTGTTTTGACCCTAATTAGAGACTTGCCAACCATTTTCACATTTTCCTGAGGTAATCATGAAAGAAACATGGAGTTGGTGAGACGCTGGAGTGTGTTGGGAAGAGGCAGGTCTGTTACAGTAAGATGAAAGAACAGTCACTTGTCTGTGTTGTGCAGCACTGGCAATATTATGCAAAAACGCAAAAGCTGGGGAACCTGTCAGTGGAAATTTCCATTTCCTTTATGCTTCATAGCTCAAAGGGAGCCTATTCTGCAGGGAGACTTGCAAGTGTCATAGGGGAATGAAGATCACACCACGGCAGAGATTTGTGCTTAACTGACGAGCTGCTGCTTTGAAATGTTTGTTTTCAGAGTTGACTAATAACTGAATGTTAGCTATAATTTTGTGTTTGGCTAAATTACCCTTTTTTTTTTTTATTCATTATTTGAATCTCATGTGTTGTACAGGGAGAGCTTAAGATCTTGCAGCCAAACCGTGTGGATGACATGGCCCTCGAAGTAGGGATGGGGTAGGAAAGTTAACAGAAGTGTTTGTAGTAACTTTAGTGTTCTGTTGAATTTGCATGGGGTTTGCCAGGCTTTCTGACAATTAACTGTCACTGCAGAGTGGATCCACCGTAATGCTGTGGTACTTTTTTCAGGGCTGAAAACTGAGGTGACTTGGGGAGTAGGAGAAGTGATGGCAAATAGCTGAGAACACTGAAATTTGACAGTGTCTCTTGGATGACAGTTACTATGATGAGAGAAATGTGAGTCATTACAGACATAAATCATTGCATAATCAGCCAGTAGAATGGGCTGTTTATGTCTGTGTGTAGGAAAAAGAAAAGATCTTCCAATAGATTTTGATGATTGATTTAAAAAAAAAAAAAATTTTTTTTTTTAAAAAACATCCACTGGAGCTCTGGTAGTGTATTTTGTGCGTGTGTGCGCGCAGCTCTGAATGCAGAGTTTTTCAGCCTAGAGCAGCCTAGATGAGGCACAGGATTGAGCACAGCACAAACTAATGAGACTTCCACCAGGCTTGTTAGCCTGGACTCAGTCCCAGGGAAGAACTGCTATAGGGGGGGAAACATGGGGAGTCAGGTGTGTCTCTTTGAAGACACAGATCAGTAGCTGTATTTTGTGCTGCCTGAAAACTTATTTCATCATCTTTGCAGGGTTGGGGTTTTTTCAGTTGTTGCAGCGATGAAACCTGGTGTGCAAGCAACTGACACTGAAGTAGTTGGCAGAAAAATTGATGTGGTGCCAGAATGACAAACTGTCTTGTGCCAGCCTTGGCTCTGAAGAGTGTAATTACAAATCTGTAGTTCAAAGGCCTTCACAGGGCAATCTTGATCTTTTATTTATTTATTTATTTATATTTTTCCCCTTCTATTTTGAAAAAACATCTTGGTTTTCTTCAGCTTGCTTAGCTGTTGAATGAGAAATTAAGTAAGTCATCCTTCACTCTTTTGTGTTTACTGCTGCCAAAACAGCAATACCTATTAAGGATAAAAGCGAATATTTTATAAATAAATAATAATAAAAAATAGTCAGAATTAATTTCCTCTGCATTAGTGCTCTTTGTGGACATTCGTTCTCATTTGGTGCAGCATGATGTAAACATTGATGCATTATTCTGTAAGAAATACAAACACAAGTTTTAAATATGAGAAATATTACGTGGTTTGGTAGTTACTGCTAGTAAGGTCTGTTGCTTTGTGCTGGTAACTGCTGGTCCTGTCTGTGTGCTGGACTGCTTATTGGAAAAACATGCAGGGAAAGCAGTGAGGAGCAGCTAAGAAAGAACTGAGAGGAAAGTAGGCAGGTGGTCTTCAAGAAACCAAAATGAACCAGGGATTGTAGAAGCATTCATTCAGGAATGTGTTTTGTCATTTACAGCAGAGTTACTACTCCTAACAGAGCTTGTATTCCAACTCAAAAATAGTTAGAAATAAGAATAAAATCATATGAATCTTAGTTTTGAGTCCACTTCTTCCATTCCTTCAAAATCATAGCTTGTCTCTGACCTTTCAGAGGGCTGACTAGGGTTTTTGAAAGTCACTTATATTAATTCAGGGTTTTTGACGTACTTTGCTTGAGATGCTGGAAGTAGAACTGATTTCCAGCAAGTGCCAGACACCTGGCACTGGGTCAAAGTCCTTGAACAGGAGCACCTGCAGATGAATGCTAGAGACCTTTGGGGGCTGCTGTGTGTGATGTGGGACCCACAGGAACCTTCAGCCCTGTGTGGGGGCCAGGCAGCATAGCCCCGTGTTGTGAGATGGTCACTAAGATATCTCTTTTTGCTCAGCGTGAATCCAGCCCTCTGGGTCACTAACATATTTCTGAAGTTGTTGGTCACGAGCTATTTTATCAGGGGGAAGCGATGCTTACGTAAATCTTGGACTGGCAGAATCTAGTGTTTGAATAAAGGCTCCCCTACCTATGTAGGCCTAAATAAATGAGAAAAAAAGAGAATTAATGGTCATACAGTTAATTCTGTTCTTTCTACCTAGGGCTAATTTTTGCTTGAGAAACTGTGTTTCCATTTTTAATTGTGGTGCAAAATGCTCATACAATGTTTAATAATATGATTATAGAGTAAAATTATGGCAGTTTGACCAGAGGTGCTTGGTTTAGAGGACTGCCTGGTATGTTTGTAAACTTGATAGCTTTACATAGAAACAAAGGAAAAAGTTCCCAAACCTTGCAATTAAAGGACTGGTTGGAGGAAAAATTAGGGGCATTGTACAAAAAAAAATTAAAAGAGGCAAAAAAACCCCCAATCAATAACCACACTTCCCCTCCCTTCCCCTGCTAACTGAAAAACAAACCACCAAAACCCAAACAGAGCTAAAAGGAAATGTTAGGTTGAGCTCTCTCTTTTGTGGAAAATGACCTAGACAGCAGCAGGCTGCTAACTTCTGTCACCTTTTGTGACGAAGTCAAGCTGTTGAAATGTGCAGGCTTCTTCTCCAGATGACATCCATTTAGCTACTTTACACTCCATCTAAATGTAAACTTTTGGATTTCAGAAAGCAAATAACAAAAGCAACCACCAGTTTAAATGTCATGGTTTTGTTTATACAAATTACAATTGCAGTATGGCACAAGTATCTGGTCACTTGTGCAGTCTTTTACTTCACCACGAAATACAGGATAAAAAGGCACAGTGTGTATTTTGATTGAATATCTCTTAAAAGTTTGCATGTGTGAAGTCACGGAGAGCGATGGACAAAGGCATGTGAATGTTACTGACACCTCTGGGCATCAGAGCCGACTCCTGGTAATGTACCAAACTGGAGGACTAAACAGAAGCTTTCGGAGCTGATGTCCCTTGCAGCTTTCAGGAGTTACTTAATGGGAGTTTTCAGGTCTGTTAACAGACCTCTCATTCATAGCACCAATTCAGTTTCTCCATCCTCATTAATCCAGGAACCATACCTACCCAGACCCTTAAAAATGAAAGACTGTAGGATGCTGTCCACTTTTCTTTTCTAGAGTTTCCCACCTTTACAGCAGAATCAGCAGAAGAAAAGCCTCACCCTATCTATTTTGGTATAAAATGCTGTTTTGGCATAAACCCATCTTCATCTACAACTTAATTAAGATGCCTCCTCTGCCTTATGCTGCTTCTGAGTGGGACGGATAGCTAGTGATGGCAGTAGCAAATGTATGTCCTGGAATACTCTGCTTTGGACTAGTAGGACCATTGGTTACTGAACAGAATGACTTGCAAATAACTAGCAAGTGACCAGAAGTCAGTCTTTCATTTTTGAATCATCTTGGAAAGGAGAAAGGGAGCAGCAGCAGTCTAGAGTGGATTTGATTCAGCTCATAGATTTTATTCTCTGTTATGGATGGCAGCTTTGTACAGTATTTTATGGCACAGCATACTGTCTCATGAGGTTGCTGTAATTTCAGCAGAAATTCTTCTATCTGTGTGATGTGGTTTTTACTTTGTCTATAAATATAATAGCAAGAACTTCAGCTACATCATGGCCAGATTTGAAATGGCTCATCTTTTTTCAATTAGTTTATTCTTTTTATTGTCACGATTATTCATTTTCTCTTACGTGGAAAAAAGCTACATTATTTTAGGGAGTGTCCTTTATTTCTTGAATTCTTGCTGTAGTTCATTCTCTTTTGTTTCTGCTCTGACTTCTTCCAAAACTGTTGTATTTTTTTCTTTTCTTACCTTTGTGCTCTAAGTAGTAAGTACCAAATTTTGGATTAAAAACTTCCACCAGCATTTGCATCTGTGACATTACCATTATATGACAATGTTATTGATAAGTGTTATTGCTCCTTAAGCTCCAAAGAATCTGATCTGTGGATATGAAAGATTGTGTTAGTTTTAGCTTTTTAAGAAACCAGCCTTATTGTATGAATGTGAATCAATTATTAATTTCATTAAAAGGTTTTGACCTAAACAGGGAAAATGGAATTGCAGAAATGAATGAATTGGAGCCTGAAGATGGAATCAAATCTTTAGATTTGAATTGTTGGATTCTTTGCAAGGAGGAATTTGATAGTCTTTGTGAAGAGTACAATAAAATAAAATGCCAGTGATGATGACAAAGTTTCTAATGTGCTTGTATCTTTGGTTTTCTGGAATAATCATGACAAAGGCACCAGCAATCTAATTTTAACAGTATTTTGTATTCTGCAGTATCTCACACTTGTTCTTACAAGAAGCTTTCAAGGCAGTTTGTAGCATGGAGATAGATGATAATGTCTGTCATGTTGTGGATAGGTCTAGCTATCTTGCTTATACTATTCTCCTTTGGCAAGATGATCAAGCTGAGAGATTCAAAAAGTCCAGAGGTCAGCAGGATTAATGAATAAGCACATCTGACCCCATAAATCATGGAGCATTATGCGTCACCCACTTAGTCTTTAAGTATGGTACTAAAGAATTACAAAATGTGTGTCTGAAAAAACGTAATCTGGATACAAAGAAGTGAAAAGGTGGAATATTGAGCACATCTTTGGTTGTTCTGATGGTTAGCTCCCTTACAATTAAAACTTACTTCATTTTGAATATGACTTTTGTCTTAACTTTGCAGCTGTTAATTTTATTATACCTATTAATTTTGTTGTGCTTTTCTATGCTAAACTTTTAAAACAGCTAGTATTTTTTTTGATTACTTGAACACTGGAGTCTTCATGTACAGAGCTCAATCTTTTTAATATTCAAAGCAGTTTAGGTTCTCTGATTCATACTTTGAGAAATTTTCTCCTCCTTTCAAATAACTTCTGTGGCTCTTCTCTGTACCCTGTCCAATTTTTCAACATACTTTTAAAAATGTGGATACCGGAACAGGATGCAGCATTCCAGTGTCCCTTGCAAAGGTAAGATTACTACCTTACACCTATCGTGTCCATATGTCCAAAGGAATGTATAAGTGCTTTTTCTCCCTTTTTTTTGTCATGGCATCACATGTTGAGATGCTTACCTACTGTAATTACTAAGTACTTCTGAGTTATTTCTTCTAGGATTTTGTCTCCATTCTGTAGGTTATTCCTGTAGGTGGCAAATGTACTCCGGTAGTAAAATACACAACTTGACTAAATTTTTTTTTTTAAATTATTCAAGAGCATAGCTGCCTTCTCCTCAGTATTTAGTTTCAGCATTCTTGGTGACATACGTATGTTTACTGTAGAGACTTGATGAAAATGTTTAATACTGTTGAGTCTGGTATCTGTTGTCATATATAGTGAGACATCCCCTCTAGTGAAAAAAGGTTTGTGCAGCTGAGGACCACAGCTCTTGTTGGCAACCCCGGAAGCACGGTTAGAGCTGCTAAACTCAGAGTTGGAGAGGAGGGTACCTGGAGAAGTTGCGAAATGCCATTTATTTTCTAATATCTCTGTTTCTTAAATGTATCTCTGTGAGGCAAGAAATTATATAATTAAATTGCAATAACCATTTAATAAAATTTCAGTGTTGTTTGATGCTGTAAGTACCAGATAACATCTATGTTGGTGAGTTTGAACAGAGATATAAAGTATCTCTCTAATTATACACTGGCAGGTGAAAAGATGGTAGGAGTTTGAGACCCACAATTTGCTTTTGTTTCCTTACTATTTGTAAGACAGTTTGGGTCTTACTGGGCTCATGAAATCTGAACACGTGGGTGGAAATAGCGATGAGCAATAGAAGCCTCTCAGATTTCTTGGGAAAGTCCCCCTTTTTGATGGGGATCACGCCACAGTGGTACATCATACAGTTTATCCCCAGGTACACTTAATTTTGATAACCAGCTGTCGCTGAGTCAGTACCCTCAAAATAGTTTTTCCTGTGAATAACACAGTGCCAGAAGCTTTCAGTTTACACAGTTACTTTCTAAAGCATTCTCAAATCATGGCTAGAAAAACAGATGTTTTGGGGGTGGCTGGATGACAATGGTCTTTTCAAAGTCTTTGTGCTACGTAGCTGGAACATAGTAATGGGATTCATACCCAGGGAATAAGTTTAGATTTGTATCTTCAGTTTTCTAAGCCTAACTTCTTACAGCACTTTACAAGATATACTTTGAGGGGGCAGGGAGGGAATTATACTTGTAGTAAGTGGAGGAGCAGGAACAGGAAGTGAGCCTGACTTGCATGTGAAAGAAGAGAGTCAAGTAGAACAAATTTGTCCTTGAATTCTAATTAAAGAGTAGTGATGGGATTTTTTTAATGGTGGGAGTTGGCATGTTCAGTGTGTTTTTGTTGCTTATTTTTTTTCTTTAACTCAAAACTGCAAGTTGCACAGCGAACTTGTATACAGGTTTTCTTTCCATCCCTTTTGGCTATGACAGTATTCACCTCTCACTGATTTCATGTTCCTTCAGGACATTTGTGCTGAACTGCCCTTCCCCGATTCCTCCACACCCCTCCTTGCTCCCTGATTTCACCTATTCATTCAGTTACCGTGATAGTCTGTTATTTCCTACATCTCTGTAGGGTACGTATAGTGGAGTGTACATACATATCAAATGTTTTAAAAAATTGTAAAAGATGCCCCAAGTAACATACTGAACAGCTAGTCCCTAATGAATCTAGCACTTTATTTCTTATATTACTTTAACGTCTCAACTCTTGAATTCTTTTTTTCCTCGAGTCTGATCAGATAGTCTTGTATTGATGTAATTATTTTTGTGGTAATAGCTGCCATTCAGAATTCTTACTTATATTCCAATAATACGTTAGTGACCCTGCTTTTTGTAAGGCATGGCAGCACAGTCATCTAACACTAAGTGACACGTGCAGCATATGTATAACTGAATTGCATGTTGCCTGTCATTTTTCTGTGCTTGGAGCAAAGCAAGAATTCTCCCTGAACATAGGTGCCCCCGGGGTGTTGCTGTGCATATGTTCTAAAATGTCTACTTGAAACATCAATTTTATGCACTAAATACGTAAAAATCTGTGTATTCTCACAATACAGGCAGCTGTTACTGAAATAGCATAGGACATGCGGTTTTCTGCAATAAAGGCCTCAAAGAATTTGTAGTAAAATTCATGACTGTTATCTGGGCAGCGCACAGAGCACTGTTGTGATGTGAAAGAGAACAAGGGGTTCCTGGAGTGCTAAAGCTTGATACTCAGGTTACTTCAGTGTCAGGTGAGGTAGAACAGCTTTAGTCATTGTTTATGCTGACAGCACTTTTCTAATAAACCCAGTAGAAGTTGAGGTAATGCATCCAGAATCTGCACTGGTGCTTTATGTGTACATGCTATTTGACTTTAGTTCACAGACTAACACACATGCACGCTATGTTTCCTGTGTAATAATCTTTGCCTCCTTTTGTATAAGTGATAAACTGCATAGAAAGTGGGAAAGTATTGCTATAGTTCTTGTTCTAACCTTCTTCTGTTTCATTACCTCTAATAAAAGCAAGCAAAGAATCACTGTTTAGTAATGCTAATGAATTTATTTTTTTAGGATCTGGTCAACACTGGACTCAGCACTTTCTTCTTTTTCATTGCCTCTGTAGTACTTGCTGCTTTAAACCATAAAACTGGAGCAGAAATTGCTGCTGTGGTAAGAATTTGAACTTCTTTATATATGAATCTTATCTTCTATTAAAACTAAGAATAACTTTTCCATCATGTTCATTGAATACTCCTCTTGCCTTTGCCACTGCAATTTACTTCTGATTTTATAGTCGGCTATATGCTAATTCTGATTTAGAAAGTATTGACATCCTTTGACTTGTTTGTCTTAAGGCTTGAGGCAAGAACAAACAGAAGAATGACTTGCAGAGAACACTTTAACAGTTGAACTTACCTTGCTTCTTTCTCTATAGCTAGCTTAGATGATACTGCTCTGTATTGCAAACCTATGGAAAAGGTAGAGCCAGAAATTCACAAGATACTGGAGCTGCTTGCACATAATTTGCTGAATTATTCTTGCTCACTACAGGTCATTTTTTGTTCTGTGGAGTAAGTATAGTAGTACTTTACTTCAAGATTTTAAATCTAGAACAGTGAGGTCAAGCAAATTAATTTTGTGCTTGAGTTGGCAACCTCCCCCCCCCCCCCCCCCCGCCCCTCCCACAACCTGGACATTGAAAATCACACAACAGTTCTCCAGAAGCATATAGGAAGAACTGCAGATTAGCTGCTTCTCCAGGCTGATGGTCTGGACTGGTCATCTGTTCTCTTGTCATTCATTCACTATTATGTGCACCCTGAGGAATGAACTGTTGGATGAAGAGCTGTATTCTTCTTTACAAGAGGTTCTTCCATTGAAGTTGCATTGCAGGATTTAATTGTCACGTTTGTAGACAGAGAACTTTGTTCTCTGGGATCATTGATCTTGGTCACTATTGCAGATTCTCTAGTTCATTGAAGAAGAAAAACATCGATTTTACAGGCCATGATGATTTGTCAGTGCAAATAAAGTAGAAAACTAAGTTTCTGAAGAATTTGTTGTGAAACTACTATTGTTCTTGTTTTCAAAAATTGTCTTTGACAATTCTTTCTACTTCTTGTAGATATTTGGTTTCTTGGCAATGGCAGTGTATGCTGTGAACACATATTTAGCTATTAAAAAGTGGCGAATGAACAGCAGACAACAAAGTAGTCGGCAGACCAGTGATTACATACGTGCTCGGACAGAATCCAGAGAAGTAGATCATCGCCCTGAGATTCAGCGTCTGGATGCATGAAAGCGACATTCAAATGGGACTGCAAAGGGAAAAGAAGTGCTTAACTCTCTCATGGAATAAAGGGTTTTTTCTTTATTTAAGGAAGAAAAGGAAGATCAGATGGTGGCAAAGAATGCCCAGCCCTGCAAATGTGCAGAGATGCATTGAGTCAGAAGCTGTTGTCACGAAGGCAGTAAATGTTGGTCATTCAAAAGCAAGATCCGTTTAAGATGTCCACATATATATACGTATATTATATATCTTATATAATATATAATATATATGTTTTACAGTATGTTATTGTTTTGGATTAACTGCATAGTACTTTCCTTTCCTCTCCCAAGTGCAAGGTCTGAATATACATGTTCTGCCACTGTTTCTTCATCTATTGTAAACACTAAGACCAGCACTACATTGCTTAGTTAATATAAGAAAGAAATCCACCAAAAGTAAATTTAATACACGCAAAAAGGAAGTGAGGGGCAAATAGCAATAACTTTAGCCATGTATCCTGTCCAACAAACTCTCTGTATCCATTGTCATGCAGCCTTGACAGTGCAGCTCAATTCTCATCTGCAAGATCTCCTGCAGTTTCACTGTTGGTGCACTTATGTAGCTGAAATGGACAACCATTTCACATTTTTTGGTTGATGGATATAGTGTTGAGGTAGTTACCCTGTGGGTTACTCTGAAATTGCCATATTCAGTTCATGCATGGCCTCAGCGAGATCTGAACTTGTGCGTGCAAAATTAGCATGTTTACTGAATGGTCACCATAATGCATCAAGTGCAAGTACATGGTTTTCTGCTAATGTTGGGATACATTCTATTTTTAATTCTGAAATGGGAAAAGAAATATGCTTGGGAGGCAGGGTGGAGAAAAGGGGGACGAGGGACACAGTAGAGAAAGAAGGGGTTTTCATCCAATAGACTTGCATTCCAGTCAATGGCTGTTTTCTTTTTTCTGTTTTGTTTGTTTGGGTTTTTTTTTTTGTTTTTTGTTTTGTGTGGGGTTTTTTGTTTGTTTGGTGTTTTTTTGGGGGTTTTTTGTTTGTTTTTTTTTTTAAGGTTCAACCTTTCTGAGAAGCCTCGGGTAAGCAAGAACTAGGAAAAAATTATGATGTGCTTATAAAGTGTTTCTAGGGTTGCAATATTGTGATTCATGTAAGATAAATATTTTCCTTTTTGGAGGGTTGTTTGTTTCTTCTAATATTAAAACTGTTGGTAGTAGGTAAAACTGATTTTTTTTTTTTTTTTTTTTAATTGGGTGTTTCTGCAATTATTTTCCCTTAATATTTCTTTGGAAAATGAGTTTAGATAATTGGAGGATAATATGGTTGTATTGATTTGTTTAGAAATAGTTTTACCTAACTGAAGTTTTCTTATTTTAATTGTACTTCAGTGAAGAGAGGGGTATTTTCTCTACTCAAAACTTGAATTCTGCAGTAATCAGTTAGATGATATCATAATGTTATTAGGAAGATGTCCCTTGATATTCTTCTGGTTTTTTGATTGGTGTTTTTATCTATGTAATCCATTGTTTGGCATATGCATGCCTGCATTTTACATGAAGAAAATGTGTAGGGGAGAAGATCTCTAGAGCTGAATTCTTTTCTGGTGTAAGCTGATGAAACCTTTGAAATTAGCAGAACTGTATGCCACGTATGCCTGAATTTATCTCACATTTGACTTGAACACTTTTTGCATTGTGTTCTTATGTAACTGTAGTCTTAAGTGGATGAATGCAGTTAACTGGAGTCTTAAGAACAAACGGCAATACATTGCAACAGGTCACTTGTAAATATGAAAAATGGGATATACCAAACAGAAGATCAATAGAAGTGCCTGGGCTTTTTTAATACCAGAGGGTACTGGGATAGTGACAGGTGTGAACCTAATGCTGCAATGCTTGAATTGAGAAACAGAGAATTATTTTGATACGTGAAAACCGGACACAAAACTGATGTCTACAGTGCAATTCACCTTAGTGGCTAAGACAGAGATTAAAATTCAGAAAGAGTAACTAATGAGGTTAACGAAAACTTGCATTTTCTTAACAAGTAATGGTTTACCAGTTACTATAGTAACATTTTATTGTGCTTCATTGAAAGTTAATGCCAAAGGGAACACCAGTTTAAAAAAAGATCGAACCATATAAGCCAACCTCTGTTGTTGGGTTTAGAACATAGACATATTGAGGTGGTGTCTCACCAGGATTACTGTGAGTTTCGTGAAAAGTAAATGACAGTTCCATGTTCAGTGTGGTATGAAATAATGAAGTTCATTATTGCCAGTACAGTTTTCATAGCCCTGCTGTTTTTCAGCACTCTGCCTAGTATTGGTAGAGTTTGCAAAGAGAGTTTGTAGATATTGTCAATTATTAAGAGAGCTTTTTTAGAAGTAGCACAAACACTTCTAGACTGGAATTGTAAACTGGCATTAAAGCAGTTTGTATAAAGATTAAACAAAAAAAAACCCCAAACACCAAAAAAACCCCCAAACCACAAAACCCCCAAACAAACCCCCCTCCCCCCAAAACCAAAAAAAACCAACAAAACCACACCAAAAACCCCAAACCTGAACCCCCCTACTCAAATACAGAATATTGTCCTCCAGAAGATCCATGCTTTTAGGTCCATGGAACCCTCATCTGAAATCAAGAAACAGAAGTTAGGTGATGCATAGCAAAGGCTTTTCATTAGGAGTGTATCCTGTTTGCTGGTTAATGACAAGGACTGAAATGGTGCATAGGTAAGAGAACTCCCCGTTCCTCTCTTGTACTCCCTGTGCTGATTCTGGTTTTCAGAGGTGTGGGAGGTCTCGTGCATCTGTAAGTTTATGAATTTGGTGTCTTTCAAATCCTTACACCTTTCCTTACCTAGAAACACGGTAACTTCAACGAGCTTTTTCTGGAGTGAGATCATAAAAAGCTTTTGTTATCTTTTAGCTGGAATGACAAATGCAGAATGATACAGTTATACTTCTAATACAGTGTAAAACTTCATCGTGTAGTATAGTATACCTGAATGACCTTGAGTGCTTTTACATGTGAAATAAGTTTTCTTGAGCTGAGAGCAGTATACCATTATTTATTACTTACATCATGACTTGAGCTTAGCACAGCTTTCAGGGTAGAATTCAAAGAGAATATTAATTTAAAAAATACTATCTGATACACTTTGTAAAACAGAACAAATGTAAATTTGTAATTTCCTTATTTTGGGGACCAAAGGTGATTTTAGTATTGTACAGTATATACTTTCTAAAAATCTAAGTTAAGCATTTATTACTCTAGAGATACATTATTTACTATTTGGATTATATAGAAGGGAAATAAAGTAGCTGTGAGAGACAACTAAATTTGAAACACTAACATCATATGATATATACACAGTTGATATCCCTCCCCGGCTTAATTTTACACGGTGTATTGAAGAGGTGGTGATATTTTAAGACTGTTACCCAGACTGCAGTCATCATAAAAAAGCTCTGAAGGAAGAAAATAGGGTAGAAATTTTAAATTTTTTTTTGAAACTTGCTTGGAAAAGTGACATTAAATTGCTTCTCCCAGCCAGTCGTGCTTGTAATTGCTGAGCATATAGGGATAATTTCTTTTAGTCCTTAAGAGTGCTGTTTAGCTCCATAAAGGGACTCAAAACCCACTGTAAATAAAAATAAATTAAAGCTAAACAGTTGAACCTTGTAGGAACGGGATGCTTGAAACTGTAATGGTTCTGATCATAGTCTTTTGTCAAACTAAGCCCTCAGATATGCAATCTCTATGTATTTTTGCATGTAGAAGTGATGGTAAATTTTGAAACCTATGCACAGACATCAAAAGATTAATTAAAGCATAAGATACGATTGGAGCAACAGCATAATAACTGTTGTATAGTGTTGTAAGAATGTATGTTTTCTTTTTAATGCTATGTATGCTCAGTTTTGTCAGCCTTAGTTCAAGTTTATCATACATTCCTGTAATGATGTGCAAACTTCCTACAATAGACGTTTCTAAAACCACAATTAAGAACTGATTTGACAGTTTCATCGCTTCTTAGTGAAGTTGATGGCTTCTTACTCTCCATTTGTTCCTTTCATTTCGTATATTCATGCCTCATCTATCTTACGTTTTAATATTTAATTTTTGTTAAGCCTTCTTCATTGATCTGTATAGTGTCTGTTTCAATATAAGGAAGATAAGAATACTGTGTCCAACGTCCTTTTGCTTAAGTATGGTACTCTTCCCTTTTATGATAGCTTATGATGTTTGGGCCGGATGTGCTGGGGGAAATTTTGTTCTTTCCCCTCGGACTTTGGAAGCTAGCTGGTATACTGCATGTGTTTCTGTGTAAGTTTTCTGTTAGGAGCCACATGCATAGAGGTTGAGAGGATTAAAGACTCATCTACCTCTGCCTTTTTTGAGAGACAAGGTACTGACTCTAGAGATTTGATGCCTATATTTCAGTCTGTGCTACTCATCATGGGCTTTGTATTCAGAAGCATGGCATCAGCAATGAGCTGTGCCTTGGAAGCAGCTTCTCATCTTTTGCTTATAAGATGTCTCTTACATGTGAATTTAAATAAAATCAGTAATGTGGGGTGCTTCTTCATAGGCTTTGTCACATGTGTTCCACTGTGCATCTCATGATATGACCTATAATTGTTTTATCTGTTTGTATTTCATTGTTGATTCTGGAAAACTGGGGAAGAGTTTCAATCTTCCCTAAGATAATCTTACTTTACTTCTCCCCCCCCCCCCCCCCCCCCCGAATTTTTTTGGACCATATGGTGATTGACCCTTCCTAACACAGCAAACTTACTGGTTCTTAAAGTGCTGTGGGACACAGCAGGAGAATTGACCTGCTACAAGCTGCATGTGGACTGTTAGGAGTGAATTAACCACTAGTTTTCCATGAACTTTAAGGTCCCTAAACAAATTTGATATTTGTCACTTTTGTGCTATTTTGGGGATGTGCAGGCACAAAAAATGCTTATGTAATATGTGGTTTTATTAATGCAACCCCTTTCCCCCCCCCCTCTTTCTTAGTCCTTGTTCTGTATGTGTTATTTTCTTGTCTCATGACAACTTTATAAACATTCCTACTTGTTCTCTTTGGGGGGGGCGGACACAACAAACTCCGACAAAAACAAAACCAACAACCCCAAATAAGTAAGATAGTAAAAAACTAGTAAGCTTTTAGGGCAAAATCTTAAAAAAACCCAAACTCAATTCAAATAGTGTAGGAAATAATATCCTCTCTCCTACTCAGATGAGATACCAAACAGCTTTGTACATGAAAATCGGAGCATAAACAGGTCTTAACGCTGAAAGCTCTGGAGCCAAACATCTTCAGCAGGTATTTAGGATAAATAAAAAGGTAGGCACAATCTGATCATGAATTTAAGACGTGATAAAAGGTGAGAAGGAGAGAGAAACCCAAACTTGACGCTTAATAATCCAGTGCTTTCAAAACGATATGTGAACATTAATAATCCCCAGCTGCAGAAGGAAAGACTGCTTCTGCACTTTGTAGCGAAGGAGAGAGAGATACCTTCGGTCACTAGTAAAAGTAGGTGTAGAAGTGTTTCTCTGTTGGTAACTCTGGGGTCATGCTGGCTGTGTAATACAGTTGGAGAGATTCTGCACCGACGTTGTTAATGGTGCATCTTAAAACCTGAGGTATGTTGACAAATTGGTGTGATTATCAAATAACTTCTGCTCAGCTGAGGTGTAGTGGTTCGTTCAGAGACCTGCAGGACGTAGGTGCTTGCATCAGAAGGGCTCTATTTGTCTAGAAGAAAGGATAGTTTCAGAGTAATTTCTGCTCAGTCCCACTTAAATGAGTAAAGCTGTCACGTAGCGTTTCTGAAAAATGGGTACTTAGTTATTGTTGTTTATAGCATAAAGTAATGGATTGTTTGGAGGGCCCACAAAGCTCAAAAACACTGTGCAGATAGAGATGTGTATGTGAATTTTAATGGCAACAAAAGTAATAATTTAAAAATGAAGCTGAAATAGGTACGAAAACCAGCAGAATGCATGAAAATAGTTTGTAGAAATTATGCCATATTCCTCTCTCTATTTTAACAAAGGGAGTTGGTTAAAAATGAATTTATATAAGTATTCAGGAAATCTCTGAATGCCACTTTCAGGTTTTTCCTGGTATATTGTTTTCCCTGTTAGCCACTTGGCCACCTGGATGGATCTGTTTGACAGAGTCAGAGCAGTGCTGTCCAACCTGAGAGGGTTCCTTTGTTGTTTTGGTCTTATTTTGCATTGTCTTTTTTAAATCGGTCTATAATTTAACCATTTTTATTCTAAAATAATCTTTAAAAAAATCTGCTTACACTGTGATTTATGATAGCCTTTAATTTAGAGTATACAACACAATCTAATTTTCTTTTGGGATATGCAGCTTTCAGAAGTGTTCTTATATATGCCCAGAAATGAAAGTTGTCTATTTATCATGAAAATGTGATTAGATAAAGTTACCTATCCAGAATCCCAGTGCAGCTCTTTCAAATGTGCTGAATGGATGAGTTCGTGAAATTGCCTTTTAATCTCTATGGGTTAATAAATATTTTTTTATAACTAGCCACAGATATTCCTTTTTAAATTATACTTGGCAAACAGAAGATATTTAATTTTATATACAATATACATAGTTACCTTGATTGACATATTTATAACATAGAGCTTTGTGTTTACTATGAAGGTTTTATCTGTATACCATGGACTTAATGGGTAAAATTTTTAAAAGCCAGTTAGCATATATGGAAGGATATGGAAACTATCTTCATGAATTCAGAATGAGGACATAGGAGCATTTCAAAAAGCAATAGCCAGATCATATTAACGGAGTATCTGGGTTTTTTCTTATTTTTTTGATTGGGGCTGGTCCCTACAGCTATTTTAATAACATCTGGATGTGAGTAACAGAATGGAGTAGACCATCTGCCTCTTCTGACTGTCATGGACTATTGTCTAGAATATGGGAAATTTCAGGGTATTGTATTTGTTTTGCTTTGGACAAATGTCTGGATAGACATATTTAATTAAAATCTTAATGTGTTTGAAAGAAAATACCCTCTCAACTCAGCTGATTTATCACTTTTGGTAACCTTTTAATCCCAAAAGTAGTATTGTCTAAATATTTTTAGTAATGTTACATTTATCCTGATGTCCACAGGTTAAAGTGGTTCTAGCTAGCACCCTTTTATTACAATTGCTACCTTCATTTTTCTACTGTTTATACTTTAATCTTGAATATTTACTGGTTTCTACTTGTTGGATATTGTGGAGGGAGAGTGTATCTTAGCACTACAGTTCATCCAGCTTTAACTCATACATCACAATTCTGGAGTAAGAAAATATTTTGATTTATATATTGTGGCCAATTTATTGCATTTTTAAATGATTTCTATACTTAAGACAACATTTATGACATAATATAACAAATGACTTGGCTAATCATTATATCTGTCTAGACGTACTCTCTTCTGTGTTAGTGTCATTTTGAAACTATTTGTATATGTTGAAGTTTGTAAGGGTTCAGGAACCCACAATAAAATAGTAAAGTATGTATTTATTTCTCATTATAATGCTCAATTTTGATTTGAAGTTGACACTTTGTATGTCTTTTCACAGAATTGTAAACAAATACCGAAAAACTGCTTCACCTAGTGTGCCTTCCATGTGTGGTATAAACACTTGTCATTCACAAAAATAGAGATGTAAATTTATTAAACCAGTAAACACTATTTTTGTAACGTGAGTCACTAATGCATCTCTGGCTTTATTGTGCTTTGTTTCCACTAATACCAGTTTTATGGCTACTGTAGTCATTGCTTTCCCTTTGTGCACTAAATAGTAAATTTGATACCCTGGAGAATCAAAAGATTGTGTCACTTTTGCTCTGCTCTGCGTTCAGCTGCTACCTGAAAGATGGAGATAAAGCAGATTGCTGATGTGAGCTAGAAGGTACTCCAAATTTCTTTCCTTGAGACTTGTGTAAAGAGATGCTCAGTGTGGGATATCGGTATCCTCGATGCTGATTCTGAGTCCTCTAGAAAAACATAGCAGGTGTAACCTAAACATTCTGGTTCTAGCTCATAATTTATGATTTATGGGGTCTGAGGAAGGAGCATCCAGGCCTGACTGAAAGACTTTATCCCTTGGGGATATAGGTCCTATACTGACAGATTTGTAATTGTGAACAACTCAAGTATTAGTCAAAATAGTGGGTTAGAATTCCATCTCAGACTGAGCAAAGGGGATGCAATTTTCCTTTTATCATATGAGCACAAGTCTGCTGTGTAATACCCTTGGTATTTTGCTTTTGA
Organism: Mycteria americana; assembly: GCF_035582795.1. Lineage (NCBI taxonomy): Eukaryota > Metazoa > Chordata > Aves > Ciconiiformes > Ciconiidae > Mycteria > Mycteria americana. The sequence goes on from NC_134372.1 coordinate 39,649,976, forward strand.
AGTAAGAAAAATTATAATGTTTTGCCAAGGAAAATCTTACAAGCATACTCTGTGTGTGAATGCAGAACCTGACTCTGTTGTCCTTACTCAGGCAAAATTCCCCGTTGACTTAGGGGACTGCAGATCAGGTACCCATTTGTCACCAAATCCTGATCGCGGATTTGAAGAATACCACAAGTTAGCAAATGTTCATATAGAGACAATTTACAGCCTTGAAGCAATTTCACATTATTTTGGTAAATGTTCTTGAAGTTCTCAAACTGCACAGGAGGCCAGCTGATAAAATAGATGCTTTCTGTAGCGGTACGTACCGGCTGTGATCACTGTCCCCTCAGTATCCACAGCTGTAACTTGCATGTGTAAGTGTAGAATCTTCCAGCTCTGTATGTGAAAGTTGTGCTTTTAATGCTTGATGAGTTTCAAAGGCAAGGTAACTCTACAAGAAAACATAACCTCCAACTTGTTTTTACACCAGTAATGATTTTTCAATATGTTGTGTGCTTCTTTTCTGTTGGTTTTTATGCTAAACAGAAACCACAAGCTGAATAATTGTAATGTCTGGCAATACGGAAAGCAGTCTTGTTTTTAAAATCCATACTGTTATAGCATAATTTAAATGGTGTATTTATCAGTTTTAAATGTCATTTTGCTTTTCCAGTCTTTCGTATATGGGCACAATACTTTTTGTAAATTTTTTTTTTTAATTTAGTTGTCTTTCTGTCTTTTTTTCTTTCTGATATTTGAAGATTTGAGCTCTATGGATTTTCATGGTACTCTTCTGATCATGTCTTCATAGTGGTAAAAGTCTGTATTTTTGTATGTAGGGAAAATGGTAGTTTTCTAACACTTATCTTGATCAATATAGTATGGAATCATTTGTGAAGGACTTCCTGTTTAATAAATGGACATATTAAAGTACTAAAACATTGTCTTCATCTGTAAAGGCAACATATAAACTCAGTATACCGAGTGTTGTGGTCGATTAGTTGATAATCCAGTAAGTGCAGTTGCTAAATGCACTTCCTATGCAACACAGTGGCATGGGGTTAAACATCGAACAAACCAACCCTGACTGAGTTTTTTGTGACTAGGTCTCTGACAAGACAAACTTCATAGATGCAGGAGTTAATTAAAAACCATGTATAAGCAGCCCTTGATGAGAGGTTATAGGTAGCAGAAAGCACATGGAACTGCTTTATTGCTACAGTGGTTGTGGTGGCATTGCTCTTGTGGAGGTTTCTCCATCTGGTACGCTGTAATGGGCCGAAATGCTATATATTGTGGTTTGCAGCATCACTTTCTGGACTGAAAAGGAATTCTGGGGCTGAAATGCCAGAGTGAGTGGGTAATGCTTTGCCACCTCATGGGCTGTAGGTTGCAAGTCCTTCCTTGATGCAGTTGGGATTTTTGGTATCCAGGTGCTTTAGGTGCAAGCACTGAGTTGTTAAGGTTAAGAACTGAGGAAACATATGGATGGGTGAACGAGTGTTGTGGAAAGATTTGGGAATATCAATGATGCTTTTAAAATGCTGCTTAGGGATAATTGTGTGGGGAGGTGGACAAAGGTGGTGGTACGACTGAGCTTCTACAGAAGGATTCACTAAAGAGAGTCATGTGCTTGTACAACTTTTCTGCTAGAAGATGGGCCAGTTCATTTTGCCTGTGTGGGATTGTCAGCAGCGGTAAATTCTAATCTGTTGTGGTGTTGCATCCATTGGACCTGCTTAGACATCAGGCCGTAATGAAATTGATGCTCTTTAAGAAAACAGAGTTAAAGTGCTGGACTTAATGCCATATTGCTGCTGATGTTATCCATGATGTTCCTTGGCCAAGAGAAGCTTTGTCAGCTGTTGAATTAAAAAAAAGTTTATTCTGTCTAACTTTTAAATACTGAATCTTCCTTCAGTCCCTGAGAAAACTATAATTGATTTCTTATTTAATGGATCAGGCTAACAAAATGTGATGGACAGCATCGCGAATATATAAAAGCACAGGTATTGGCCAAAATTAACACTGGAATCACTGTTTTCAATCTATTTCCTTGAAAAAGAAAAAATGAGTTAAAAAAAAAAAATGCTTACATTTTCTGGGTAGCGTTGTTTCACCTTCTGACCTAGAAGTTTTACAAAACATTCAGAGTACTGTGAATTCTTCTAGTAAAGGAGGAATCTGTGTTGCAGTGACGGTGTTTTGATGCAGTCCTGTTTACTTAAAATCAAGAGATGATGTCTCCATCCTGACTTTTAAACCAATACTTCATGCAAAAAGGTGTATCAAGTATCTTGTTACAAGATTCACATTCTCAGTGCTTACCTAAGATTATTCTGCTTCCTTGATGTATTCTCTCTCTCTCTCTCTCTCTCCATGCTCAGAAAAGGATTAAAGGACGCTTAGGTGGAGCTTCTTCATGCATATGTAAAAACACAAGGCGATATGTATCTTGCATTTGCCCTTTGGGGGTGCTTTGTATCCTGTTCTTTGGAATGAAGCCACTTCATTTTATTATTTTTAATCTCTTATGAGGTTGGCTACAAGCTGCCTGATATGAGGTTTAGCTCAGCCTAGTAGCAATACGTTAAGTTTTCTCATTTATTTACGCATTTTAGAAGTACAGGTGTCAGAAACATGCACTGTTAGTGTTTGGTTACAAGTACATGCTCACTTTATGATACAGGCTGCTGGTCTCCTAGCAGGGGAAGATGCAGCTATAAAATTCAGGCTTAGAAATTTGCACAATGAACACTTCTGAGAAGTGTAATGAATGAAAAACATCTGCTTGCTATGCAGAGCATTAACTTGCCTTCTGCTTTCCAACACACTAGGCTGGTGGAAGCATTCTTCTCAAATACCACATAGGCTGAGATACACCACTTTTCACTTAGTACCTTGGAAATTACTTTGTCAGTTGGAAATTTAAGACTTAAAGAACTTTGAACAATATCAGGTGAAAAGCAAAATTAATTGGAGTAATGGACAAAGTGTTAAAAGGACAGGTGAGCCTCTTATTTCAGTGAGAATCTAAAAAGGCTGCTTGGAAAGGTCTTCTGAATTCCTTAACATCACCTGTCCAACATCACCACACAAGACTGAACAAAACTTCCACAGATAAGTACAAAAGCTTTTTGACAGGGGAGGGTGGGAGGAGGGAAAGAGACCTTCAAACACTGTGAGAGCTGTATGAAGTCATTCATCTGTGATGCAGCTGATTGTTTTTCCTTCCTTTTAGTGGCTTTGATTCAGTGTTGATATCATAAGACTTCTGGCATTGTTTCTTCATCGATTTGTTCCACGCTTGGTATTGGAAACTCTCATCATTCCATATGTTTGTCTACTGCTGAGTGCTGTTCAACAAGCACAGGAATTCAAAATGGCAAGAGTTGTGCTCTAGTTGTAATGAAGGCATATATTGGTCTGTACGGGTTTTGGAAATGGCTCCTGTTTGGAACAAGAATGTATTGGGATCGAAAAGAGATGTTTGATTATGACCCTGCTGGTACACTGACATAAGAACTTCAATAAGGCCTCCATGCTGCAGGTGTAACGTTGTGCTTGTGTTGCAAATCCTGAATTGCAGAGAAACCAGCGCTTCCACTATTTTGATCTTGTCAGTTGAGGAAGAACAAATGAACAAATAAAAAAGCTAAAAAACCAAGCACACTTTTCCTCTGCCCTACACCAGGCTCTCAGCTTAGTGCAATATTGCTGGCAGGAGATGAATAAAAGACTGAGTCAGCCCCACCCCCCAATCATCAGAATTGGCTTTAATTATTTTTAATTGAATTCTTTTTTCTGAAATGATAGTCATAAAATACAGAAGTGTATTTTATTTCAATCATGGGAACAGATCTTTTTAAATAAAAGGCTGGCATCTTACACAAGTGCTTGACCCTGGGAGCAAACTGCTTAGAAATAAATGAAATCATCAAATACTTGAATGCTAATAATGAAATTCTCTGGACAGGCAATTCATTGCATGCCTGCTAAAGTAGTCCTGAAGCAACTAATAAACAATTTTGTTTGCCTCTTCTGTTGATTTTAGGAAGATTCCAATGTGAAAAAATTACTAGAAAACCTTAGCAGATTTCAGGTTATAACATGCCTGTGAAGGGTAAACCCAAAGCGGATTGTTGTTTACAATGTTACTAGTTGCCAAGAAAGAGCACTGTATCTCCGATGTCTACTAACTATGCTAAAACTAATTCTTGGTTAAATTCTTTCACGCTTATGCGCTGAAGATGAAGTTTCTCCTTGCAAGACATGTAAGCATGAGTGAGTGGTCTCCAGTGCTGGCTCTGTGCTCTTGTTGCCTCCGCAGCGCGCGGCATCCTTCCTGATGGAGTTTCTTGAAACACCATTACTCTCGGTCAGAGGCAAGGCAGTAAAACCAGGTCTTAAAGTAAGTAAAGACACCCAACACTTCTATTAAAAAAGGTTTAATCCAGCATGGTTTCTAAATATTAACCATGTACTAGTTTCCAGCTGTGACATGCAGTACATTTTTTAATTAAAAAAAAAAAAAAGAAATACAAAACTTGAGTATAAAAATGAGCCCAGGTCCCCTGACATCACAGTGCGTGCCAGTAAAATATGACAATAGAAAAGAAAGAAACGTGGAATTTCATACTGGAAAAGGTCCAAAGAGCTTTTTCTCATAAAAGCAAAGATTATTTGTCACATTTGGAAGCAACCATTTGTTTTGCTTTTATCCAGTGGTCTGGAAACAGGAGATGTAGGAGCTGCCTGTTCGACAACTCCGAACCTGGCCAGCACCTTCCCAAGCACCTGCTCGCTGTTAGGTACCGTGTTTCTGCCTGTCAGCAGCCAGCTGCTAGCAGGGAATTGGAACGCAAGTGGTAATCTTGTTCCAAAGGAAATCTGCCTTTATTGTTTTATCCCTGTTTTTAATTTACTCTGTTAGTACCACCAGCTCTCATTTTAATTACTTTTTGCTAAGGCCACCTGTTCTGGTACTATATTAATTTTTTTTAAATGTGTACGGGTTTCTCTGAAACAGACCTATCTGATGCCATATATAAGGAGCATGCCATGTTTTTTCCAAGCAGTATGTGTTTATAGGTGGACACAAACATTTCAAGGTAGGTTGTGTGACCCATGAAAACACCTTGTAAATTCAGAAGGCTTTTCCCCGTAAATCATGTCCTTCCAGGGGAAAAAAAAACCCAAACCAAAAAACACACCCCCCAAAAAAGAGGGGTCTGGGAAAATGAATTTCATTGCAGAGATGGTTTACTTTGGAGGTTGGTTTTTTTGCCTTTTCACAGTGGGAAGGATGTATTGCCCTCCTGGGGCCCAGGTATCCTGAGTTTTACAGAAACAGTCGTCTGTTTTGCGAACCTAGTGGACTAAGTCCAGCGCTACTTCTCATGGGAGGACCAGTGTTCGCAACACAGAGCATGAGATCAGACAGTGATATCTTGCACACAAATATCTGCAGGCTTCGATAGGCAGGTGATGTCGGATGGTATTTGGCAAGCCTTCCTTACCTGTATGTGCAAACACGTATGAGGGCTTCCATGTGAATGGTAGGAAGGGGCCAGTAAGACAATGCCTCATCTCTTCTACCTCGTATCTGTGGTGAAATTGCAGAAGATGGGATGTGACCCCATCCAAGCAGCTTAAAAAAAGTGATACTGAATGTCTGATGAGCCAGCTACCCTACAGCACAATTATACTTTGAGGTTTGTTCTTGGTGCAGATTTCCAGTTGTCGCTTTTTCTTGTCACAGATAGGCAGTAGATATAAATGTATTGAAACCAACATGTTAACTATAATCTATGCCTTGAGATAGTGGAATATTGAGACTTCAGACAAAGAAATACTGTTAGTTAATCAAGAAAAATACAAATAAAGTAGAGGCATCTGAGCCTCTTTTCTTTGGCACAGCAAGAAGTATAAAAGTTATAAGTGTTAAAGATTTGGAATTAAGAAAGCATATCAAAAGCTCCACTTACACGTTTAAAATACTATGTTCCCATTTACTCAGTACATTGTAGTGCTGAGTAGGGAGGGGCAATGGAGAATTGAGATGGGTTGTTTGGATACAGACCTCTCTGGCAGGTTGAACTGTAAAATCCATAGTTCTGAAGGAGCGTCTAATGACATTGGGAATAGTCTCCTTTTCCACATCACTGCCCTGTCTGTGCTTTGGTGATTCCATGAACAGTGAGGTGGAAAGAGGATACCGAGGCTGAACTGAGAGAGATATTTCAATTGGCAGTGCATTCAGCGAAGAGGAAAGTGCTTGATCATCTTCCCTTCACACTTGGTTGGTGTTTGGTTCTTCAGTCTGAGTCGGAATCTGAGGCCTCATCTGAAATTTAAAATAAGGAACATTAGTGAAAATGAAAACTGGAAACCTCCGTGTCAGCCTTAGCTCTTGCTGGGAGAGATATGCCACTCTTTGGCAGGTGTCTGCTTCAAAGGACGTGGCATATTTAGGAAAAGGCTTGTAAAATGACAGTTCTAACATGATGGAGCTTTAAATGCTGTTTCAAAGGACTTGAGAAATGCTGCTGAGAGGCACTTAGACCGCTAACAGTTAGATTACAATACATAATAACAATTAGATAACAGTTCAGATGAAAGAAGTTGCAGAGATACTATTGTTAGCATGACCAACAAGAGGAAGTCTGCTGAAGACATGCTTCCTGTACTACAATATTGCTCTTTGCTGTGGGTCACGGTTATGCACTGCCAGTTAAACGTATCTGAAAACCAGAAGCTTTAAGATGTTAAGAAATCCCAGTAGGCCTATAGAGGTACATCTTGCCCAAGCTCGAGACTCGGCTTGCAAGGAAGCAAGGGATTTCTGGCCTCGGCAGTTGGGAGCTACAGCGTGAACGTGAGTTTGGTGCTGGAGGAACAGTGTTGCAGGGCAGAGCCCTTCTTGCATGGTCAAATCATCGACACAAAGCTGCATGACTACATATTTGTAAATTTATATCTTTCTCTCTCCATCTCCAGGGAAATTAGATCTAATCTTTAGCCTAATTTTGTACCCTTGTCACCTGATCTTCTGAGGTCAGTTCAGTTTGTGGGGATAAACAGTTTTTAGTCTAGCAGTCTGTTTCCTATGATCTGTTCCTTTAATTCTTCTTTGTCTCTCTTTTTGACCTACAGCTTGCAAAACATTTAACAGTCTACTAAAATACCTAGAAAAGACTGTTAGCATTACTACTTACCTTCTAGGATTCTGTACACGTGTTGGGTGTTTGTTTTTGAGGGTTTTTGTGGGTTTTGGTTTTGTGTGGGGTGTTTTTTGGGGTTTTGAGATTTGTTTGTTTGGGGTTTTTTTAAGTGTGGAGCGGTCTTTTTCATCTGTGTGGGTGCAACAAGTAGTATCACAGGGGCATGATGCCTGATTTGGGCTCCTGGGTACTGCCAAATAGCTACCTGTGTCCTCACTTGACTTGAAATGGGTTTGAACTCCCAACAGTGGGTCCCTCTTTCTGTCTTTAAGTGGATCTGTCTGATTTGAGGTAGATTGCACCTCCTATATTGAAAAGAAATTTGATAACAATCTTGTTAATTTTATGGTGTGTGGCCCTTGGATTTCAAGGCCATTTGCCCACAGATGGTCAAAGCTTCACCCTGAATAAGAGGTAATCATGATAAAGAGATGATAAAGAGAAAAGCACTATTGGACATAAAAGACTGTGGACTAATGGATGTTAATAATTAAGTTATAAAAAAAAAAAGGTAGATGTTTATTTTTAAAGTAAGACATCTTGTTGGGAGGAAAAAAGTGTGCTGCACAAAATTTCTACAATTGGATTTGGGGCCTTTCAAAGTTAGATGGTGTGAAACTCTGAGAAACTTCACACTCCTGGCTTGCTAGTTATCTTTATAAATCACTGAAATTCCAGCTGTTATATTTTTAAGACTAAGCAGCTTCATAATTCAGCATAGTTGTGGCATACAAAACCAAGGTAGCCAAGAAGAGAAACTTACTACAAGTGAGTGCTCTTGCTCCCCTGTGAAAGGTGAAATGGAGAAGATCTCATGTTAAATGCCCGTTTAACCAAAACGGGGAATTTTACCTACCTTCTGACTTGTGCCCTTCAGGGGAATCAGAACTGCCTTGCTTGAGAAAAGTAACCAGGTCATTGAAGGTTATGTAGAAATCAATGGCGTACACTATCGTGGCTATAAATCCAAACACCTAAAATGGCAAAATAATACTCTCTTTAACAGTTCACGTCCATCAATGACAAACCAAAATAAGCCTAACCGACACAAGAAAAAATTCTTAAAGAAAACTTGGGCTTGAGTTTTTGGCCTGTGCCTTTCTAAAAAGGCAGGGAAGGGAAATGTCTCGTGACCCATTGGCATCAACTAAATTACAGCTAATTTGGGAGCCTCAGTAGTGATCCCTGCAGTTACTCTATCAGATGTGTCCTTAGCCCTTCCCCAGGCTACGTCCATCTCTGGCTCTGGGCACACACAGGGCGCATTGCCCTGTGCCGGGAGCTACAGGAGAATGTAACCTGCACCTCCACCATCCCAAGGCATCTCTTTGCCACCAAGAAATCACCTCGATCTCTCTGGAAATCATTTTTTACTGGTTTGCAAGGAGACATGTCTATTGCAGAGTGAACTAGATTTGAGATAAAATGATTCTGGAGTTGCCTATTTAGTGTCCACGAATATTTAGCGTCCAAGAAGCAGCAGTATAACAAGAATAGGCCGTTTTTCAGTCTGAGAAGCTAGGGTAAATGCTATGTTGCATTGCTCCATGTCTAAACAGAGTGACAAAGATTAAAACAAGGTCTTTGTTTTGAAATTGTGTATGACTTGGGATGGTTCAGTAAGGGTTGCTGGCTAACACTACTGGGTATTGTTCTTCCCTATCTTTTAAAATTATTATGCAAATTTTATTTATGTTGCATACATCATTGATGCTTAAAGTCAAGCTGCAGATAGAGAGGCTGTATTTTATTTCTGAACACAAAATGCTGACGACGAAGGCTCTCTTCTGGGCAGTCCATATACTGGAGGGTAAAATGACACTGCTCTTGTTTCAACTCATCCAAGTAAAATTAAGCAGTAGAGGCAGGAGGTTGAAATTACTTAATTTAGACTGTCCTTAGTAGTTCCAGGTTTGATTTCTTTTTTATTATTATTATTCCCTCCATTGAAGGATCTTGATGTTTTTTGCAGGAACAGGGAAGTTTATCTTCCCTGTACAGCTGGTGAAATTAAAAAGCAGAATAGGTGCCTTCCCTATATAGTACAGTTAACATTGAGCAGCACTGTTAGGATGAAAAAACTATTCATTGACTCAAAACCTGTTTTTCTAAATAACCGACCATTTCTTCCTTTTGCTTTAGGCAAATCTAATTCTCAGTTAATTGAAGAAACTTCTGCTACTTGCAGTGGGATCAAAACTGAATTGTTTCTAAAGTATGTCCATATGCAGTTCACCAGAATACCGGAGTGGAAAGCTCACGTCTACTTACTCCTGCTGCTTTAGATGCTCCATCATTATATTTTGAGACAGCAGCAATTGAAATGGCAAAGTAAATAACGGCAGCAGTGACGCACCGCAAGAAATCCTGTAAAATAAGCAATGTTGCATTCTCAGATTAGTCATGTAATTCCAACATACAAACTCCTCTAAAAATGATTTCAGAAATTACCATTAAAAACCTTTGCTGTTGCGTCAGTGGACTTGCCTGATGCTGGAGTGTGACTACAGCCTGGTATTTTGTAGCGGATGGATTGCTCATCTGGGAAATATTTTTAAATGCGAGATGACCAGAATCTTGGCATTAGCTTCTGTTCTTACAGATGTTGGTATAAATCCTACTTTTAACATGCGTATGTCGGGCAGACCTTTCTTCAGGCTGAGAAGGGATATCTTTCTGTGATGTTTAACTTGGAGTGCAGCAAGGGCTAATGGAAGAATCATCTGAAATGCCTTTAAAAGTCTCATCTTTAAGCAGAACTCCTGCAGTACCGAAGGCTCTGGAAGAGTGTACCAGTTCCCGTGGGGAACAGGTGTGTGCTTGTTTCTACACAGAAGTAGGCCTGTCTGTAGGAACTCCTCATGTAAGAACTAAACAATCTGTTTAGTGTTTAAACTGGTCTATATTTAGTGTGTACACTTGTAACTCCAGCAGCTAGCCTGAAGTGAATGTACCCATTGCTATAATCAAAATATGTGCTTCTGTGGCTGAGACTGTAGCTCTGCAGGGCAGGGGCCATGCCCTGTAATACAAGCAGCGATGTGCTGCAGCAACAGTGTCTCTGAACTGTATATTAAATAAAGAGCTGTGATTCCCAGGGCACGGGTAAATCATGTGAGCTGGAATAATGGTATCTCGACCTCTGTTCACAATTGGATCTTCTGCCTTTTCAGAACAGATGATGAATAAGATACTGTCTCAAAACACAAATCCTACAAGAAACTTGACTCCTCTGAAATCAGGACAAGGTCAGTTATCTACATTCTGCAGCTGGAGTATGTTATGGTAATGGGCATAAACATACAAGTGCTTTTTTTATCGTAGTTCTGGAATCAGATATATGTGGAAAACGATGGAACTAACTGAGATTACCATCTGAAAACGATGCACACTGTCGTAAGTTGAAGTCACTGCTGTTGTTTTATCCACCAGTGGCCTTGCTAATGTTATTTTTATACATTGAGAGCTCTAATTCAAATCTCACTATGACGAACTATGGCAAAACGGTACCGAAAGAGAATCCAAATCGATTGGATTAGCATTTTTTTGAAGTATTGGTACTGCTAGACAAAAGCTGCCTTGGCAATGGATGTTTGAAGCGAGGGAGACATCCAGTGGCCAGTGTGCAGTAATCGCCTGCAGCGGCGAACCTGGAAACCCCAGCGAAGAGCCAGCGGTTTCCTTTGTGTCAATGGGCATCTGCTGGCGAGAGTTGCAGGGCTTCCCCCCCTTAACGAAAGCAGCTCTCAGTTTGTCTGCGTGTGAGTATGACTCTGCATCGCAACAGCACTTACCTGAGAACTTGAGAACATTGTAGTAAAGTATATGCACTACGACATAGCGTGCCTCAGCTTCCCCGTTTGTAAGGCTGGCAATATTAAGGAGACCCCAGCAGCGGTCAGACTTAGGCTGATGTTGCCCGCTTCTGAAGATCCAGCCCTAAGCCATTTGCCTGGAATCGGGCATAAATTCTGTGCTTTAATAAAACCATGCTTTGTGTCAGCACCAAGGAAGCTACAGTACGTAGCATAGCATAGTTGAAAGAGTCCTTTGGGACCTTTTGAATGAGAGGCAATACAGACAGGTTTCTAATAAGGGGGTGAAGTTGTTAACAGTCAGCCTAAACTCCCATATAGTCCCTTTTACTCATGTTATGCTGTACAATTAAATCTGTGTTTCTATATTGCACATTTCACTTACCGTCAAAGGCCAGTAGAGTCCTTTAAACTTCTCATTGAGTTTGGAGGCATAGGCAAAAAAAAGAAACAGTGCCAGCAGAAACTCTAGGAGTGGTGCCATCATGAAAGAGGCAGCTAGAGATGCAATATAGCAGATAAAGATGATAAATGACAGCACCTAGAGTAAAGGGAAAACACTAGTTATTCGCATGGAATAGCAGAGCCTCAGGCAGCTCAGCAGCTTTGAAGCGTTATTCTCCCTGCATGTTTCTGTCAGTGCTGCTGGTGATGGCCTATCTGGCTTCCTACTTTTTTTTTTTCTTGGGCCAAATGAATTTTCTTGTTTAGCCTGGAATAAATCTAAAGTAATGGTGTTTATTTCAATGCGCGTGAAATCCACCTTCTGGAGAGCTCGGTGGATTTGCACATCTCTGAGTCGGTAATTTGCTCTGTATTGTAAACAGTTCTGACAACATAATTCTGAAAATAGAGTGGGGCATTGCCAAGCAAACAGAGCTTTAAGCTTTCAACCGTGAGGGTTCTCATTTGAAATTCACATCATTGCTCCGATAGCCCAAAGTAACTCAGCATTTATAATCTTCTTAGAGTTGAAAGAAAAACGTCTGCTGTTGGTGGATAGGAAAGAGCTGAGAATTAATTATTCTGTGATTTCTGGAAGTCTCTGGTTCTAGTTTTCCAGTGTAGACAGCTGTTTTAGAGAGTAATAAGGATAGATAACTCCCACAGATTTGTTCTATCTCCATGATGTTTCCTAACTCTACAAAATAATAAAAATGGCATTTGTTTTCCCATTCTAAAATACCTTTAGAATATAGTTTATGGCTCAAAACAGAAAGTTTCACAATGGGAAAATGGCTAAAGCAAATGCATTTTCACCTAAACCAGGCAGTACCAAAGTGCTGTGCTACACTTCTGGACCTTCAGCTACTGTATTTGTGAAAGTGGAAGGTGAGGGACCCGTGGAGAAACTTAGTAAAATTTTCAAATGATGTATTGGGAGTTGGTCACCTCCAAGAAGAGGCTCCAGCCCTACTGCTCTACTGCCTCGCGTGGTAACTCGTAGCTGTTTTCTTCAAATTAGCTTAAAATAAAAAAAGTAGCTAGCATACTGAGTGGAACATTTTCTGCAAGTGTGAATATTATGTGCTAGTTCACACCTGAGCTGCTCTGGTCAGCCTTTCCTCTTGGAGACAAATCTCTGCCTTAGCAATGCTCAGAGCTGCTTGTGGTCAACATAGCAGTAGGTACTGTTTGAGCATTAGATTACAAAGATTTTTTGAACTTCTAAATTGGGACACTGATGTTCTCACTCATATAATACTGAAAATCGATGTATTATTTTCCCCCAGACGGCACATCTGAAGGCAGATGTGGCTTCTTGAAAAGCATAAATGTTTGGACTGTGACAATCAATGCATTTGCCTCACTAAATTTCAGATCTATGGATTTATTTGCTTGCTGCTACCATGTGTTCCTGGGAACCACTTGTACCTCAAAAAAAAATCATTATTATACTTGAACAATAAGGCTCCTATAATTAATTATTAATTAATAATTACTCCTATGAGAGGTCAGTCAACCCACAAATACCTGTATCAAAAAAGCCCATTTAGGTTTAGGGGGCAACTAAGCAGTTCAATCCTGTTGAAATAATGTCTTAATTTAATTAATTAACAAGCCTTTATTCTAAGCCTGAGTTTTGGGGAAAGCAGTCAGTTCTTGACCAGGATGCTAATAACTGGGGTATATTGTTTTGATCCATTGGGACTGGGTGGTGAAGTTTGAGAGGATGTGCCATTTTTAGTAAGATACTGTATTTATCTTAAAATGCCTATGCATTGTTCTTGTTTCATTGGGTTGTAAGAAACTGATCTGGTATAATACATAGAGTTCACTTCTGCATCGAGGCCTGTCACCTGCTAATGTTTACCCCATTTGTTGTTATTTATCCTATTATTATTTGTTCATTGCTTATATAGCCTCTTTGCAGGTTTTTCTGGAGTTTTCATATAGCGGAGGGAACTCATTCAATGTATCTTATCCTTAACGTGGTATTTTATTTCTGTGAAGGAAAAGGGATACGTACTGTTTGAAGAGAAGTGGATATAACAGAACTTGAAAACTGCCAAGAGGACAGAGGGCTTCTTCCTCCTTCCTATCACACCATCTAGTTCCTTCCTACCCTCACGGAATAAAACCAGAAAGGACTGGACTTTAACTTTGTGAATCTGCTTCACTTGCATTTGTGGAATGTACTTTAGACATGGTTTCATGTTTTCTTGGTCTAAAAAAAAAAAATCACCATGTAGCTAGGACGCTTTTTCTGTCTTGTTTTGGTGTTTAAAAAAAAATTCCTGGCTAAAGGAAAGTGTGTGATAACTGAGATGTTGAGACAGAGAAGTACGCAGGGACGAACAGCAGCAGGGAGAAGATGCGTTCAGGATGGGTCCCACCAACCAACCCCCTTTCAGTAGCAGAATGTTAGACCTGAACTAAACTTGGAAGATCTCTTATGAAAGAATTAAATGCAGTATTAAATAATACATCATACTACAGCAGTGAGGGGAGGTAGAGAGGCAAATTTCAGATACGCAAGTTGATGATGCACAGAAGAGACCACTTTGATCTCGATGCTGTTTGATATGATGACTCCTGCGCTCGCTCTGCCTTTATACAGAGAAAAAGATTTTCTGTCAGAAGTATTAACTGTTAGGTGAAACGAAGAGCCTTTGTGTTCTCTTAAGATCAGCCTTATGGTAATCGGTCTAATTTAAGGTTCCTGCTGTCTTCCCCTCACCCTGATGGCACTGGGTAGGTCTGCAGTAGTTTGAAACACATTGCGGTGCCCGAGGCCCTGCTGTAACATGGCTCAGGACGCAAACAGAAACTTGTTTCGTGGCAAGAGCACACCGAGGGGCTCGTGCTCCGGTGTGCCGGTGGGATTCCTGCTTGGGTGCAAGGTAAGTTGCTGAAGAGACAAAAGGATCAGTCTGAGCATTTCAGCTTTCTAATTCCATCTGATCCGGAAAAGCTGGCATCTGGGGAAATATTAGTCGTCCATTTTAAAATCTAGTTAACAGGGCGGTTACTTGCTCAGACAAACCCCTCGGTCACTGGGAGGATCACGGCAGTCTCCTGCTGCCTGTTCCTCAGCCCTGATGAACAGTAATTGCACGCCCGCCCTCACCACCACCTTGAGTGGTGGGCTTGAGTCCAGCCCGTCCCAGCTCTCCGCTCCCGACTCTACTTGTCAGCATCCAGTTGTGCAGGGAAAGTGTACTCAAGGCCACATTAAAAAAAAAAAAAAACAACAAACCGCCCTTGATTTGTAAGAAGTTCCTTGATTTCCATGGATTATTGATGATAATAGTAAAAGGGAAAGAATCCGACGTGAAGTGTGATAATTGCTCTCCAATTAAGCATCATTCCTCATTTTGGAGGCATTCAGAGACTGAAAAGGCCCAAGGAAGATTTTAGGTGAAATACACACCTGTAAAATAGTGGACCAGTTTTTGAGAATGAAGGTTTGAAAGACGGCATTTTTAGATGCTACAGTCTTCACTGAGGTAAGGCTGGAAGGGGAGGCAGGCAGACATTCAAAAGAGCAAGAGAAACAAAAGGAAGGAGGTGCCTGAAGGGCTCTGTCAGGTGACGGCTACAGCGCTACAGCTTGTTCTTTGGTTTTCTTTTTTTGGTCTGCCTGGTAGCTACGTCGCAGCCCTGACGTGGATTTTAATGCCAGATCTACTTGGTAACTTGGGGACAGCCCTATGTAATCCAAGAGCCCATGAAGCTGTCGGCTTTTGATGATGTTTCTCATTTCTCTTTGTTTAGATTTCTCTTTGTTTAGAGCTCATTTCCCCTTCTGACAGATGGCATGCATGGACTCCCTGAGCAATACTGGATATTATCTAATACCATCTTTTCTGAATTATAAAAGTGAATAGGTATCTCGTTATCTTGTCTGACCATTTAATTGCAGTGCTACTAACAAGCATTTGATATCATCTAAAAATTTGGTAATTTTAAAGATACACCTCTCCTCCCACAATACAAACATTGATGTGCCAGTCCGTAGCCAGAAATAATGAACACCTACTTACTTACTTTTCCAGATTTCAAGTCTTTGAGACAAATATCTGGCAAACTGAAAGTTGCTCTAAAAATGACAAACTCAAAAGCAACCTTCAGAATATCGCCTGACCCCTCTAAAGACTGCCAGATGATCCACTGCACATCGCACTTGTTCTGCACCTTTTTTCCCTGAAGCTGCGTGTTTAAAAGTGATTTCAGAGAAAGGTCAAGCAATGGGATCTTGTTGTTTTCCTAACAGCTCTGTGTCTATGCTAAAAACCCCCAACAACAACAACAAAACCAGCTAGGGAGGAAGTTTGTGAGGCTCGATGCACTTGCGAGTTCATTTCTAGCACTTTCAGACTCGAAAAACACTGCTGCTTCTGGGAGAAAAAAAAAATGCAGTGTTTATCAGTTTTACCCATTTGTATTTACACAGGGGGGTTTCTTTTTCCTTTGGGATGACATCCTTGGCATTGATAGCAGCTAGGAGCCCGAGTTGTTCCTGCACTGCTGCTGAAAGGTTAGCGTGATTGTTGCCAGCTTCACTGTGGAGGAATATGTGGATGCAGAAAGCTCTAGTGCAGCAAAGAACAGAGCAGGATCCTTTAATAGTCTGGCAGTGGTAAGATTATAAAAAATCCTGGCAGAAAAGAGGCCTGATTCTTCATTCGGCACCTGTTTTATGGGAATGGGAATGCACATAAAAGAACTATTGCATATTACTTTTTTAAAGGAACTTTTTTGGTATTGCGTTTCAAAAAGTAATTTTCTCCCATGTAATTATTACTTAATATTGTGTTGCTGGGCTTTATGAAGTTATACTTTATCATATAACCAGCTTGTAATTTAAGGTATAAAAAATAATTAGTTACAATGGTTAGAAAGCACTGTGCTCCTTACGGGAGGGAGGACCGCTGAAGTGCTGAGGTCACGGCAGAGCGTGAAGGCGTCTGTATCCTCCGTGCAGGGAGAACAGACCCACTGCAGCCCGTCGGGGATGATGCGGATGCCAGGAAGCAGCTGACATCACTGCACGCCACTACACACGCCCCGGTGTCCTCTGCTCGCTGCTCCACGTGGTCAAATGCCTGCTCCTCATTTCCCCTCCGCAGAAAATAACAGGTGTGCTTAAATAGTTTTAAAAGTGGCTAGCGGTGATCTCTTTTGGACAAGAGTCCATTTTGTTATTGTTTGTTGGCAGAGAGAGAAAGTAGATCACTTAGTGGTCTCTGCTATTCAGTTACTTCTCTGTCATACTTGTCATGGAGGTGAAGTTCTTGGTTCCCTCAGAATTAGCTGCAAGGGTCACCTTCTGGCTACAGACCCAGAGAAAGGCACAGGGCTCGTCTTCGAAGGAGGCTTTACACAGAGCAGCTGGAAGTTTCAGTTATGAAGGTCAGTTCAGAGAAGACTGAAAAGACAGAAGACAGGAAAAGAGGAGAAAAACAGGCACGATGATTTCTACATCCTTTGTGTCACCACAAAGGTGACACAACCTTATACAGGACAACCTTACATATTTATACTGTATTTTTATTAAAAAAAAATACATAGTGCCACTGCATACTGGCTTCAGGGGACTAAGGAGATGCCAATTGAAGTAGTCACCAGGACAACACAAAAGCCTGACTGAAATAGCCAGGGTGAGCTACACATTCTGATGTGTGAATGTGGATCTTGCCTGGACAAGCTCTGGTGGCAGGTATGAGAGTGGCTGTTCAATGGTTCCAACACAGGACAGAGGGAACTGAAAAATGCGTCTCTTAAGGGGGAAAAGAGCATGGATGAGATGTTGACCTTCAAGATAGCAACTTGAGTATTTAGGAAAAATGAGTAGCTTAAGAGAAGAAGAATGTTAAAATATATAGAAGAAAAAATGGTATGGGGAGAAAACAGAAAGGAAAAAAGAGAAAAAAATTAACCTGGCAGATAAAGAATGGTGATTAGAAAGTGGAGGAGCAAGACAGTGAGAATAAATAGGATCAGGAGAGACAGCAAAGCTTATACATGTACTTGATGCTACTGCTGCTTTGTGGCTGTGTAGCTATCCCAGGTGGAATACAAAATTACTAAGGCAGGAAGATCAAAAGGAAAAGGAGCAGGGGGCAGGGGGGAACTTCCTTCTCTGAATAAAATTTGAGATTATAATTAAGCTTCTAGCAGTAATCAGCTTCATCACCAGCCTAACTTGTAACAGAGGAAGCACCAGAATGCCCAGACCTGGTAGCCCACAGAGCAGTTTACATGCCGACATGAAAATTACACCTGAACATTGTAAAAGATCCATACTCACTTCACATGAAAAGGGGTGTAAATGTTATATTTAAGAAGTGGCTACAGCAGTTTCCTTCAATCTGAACAAAGCAATCCTCGCCGGCAGCGCTGAGCTCCCACGCTCCCGGTGCAGCTGCCTGTGCGACCTTCCCTGGGCGCCCCGAGCCGCGCCGCGGGCACCGGCGCTGCAGCCGCCTCCAGCAGGGCACGTGAAGGGAATAGGCTGGGTGAATGTGGCAGTTGTCTTAATTTTTATGACAGCTGAATGGATCATTTGCCAGCCACTTCTACTGGGCAAAACAAGACTTTTTAATGAGGTTACTTCCACCAAGTACACAACCAGCACGGTCACTGGGCTGAGGGGATTTGCTGAAGCCAACTCCTGTTCAACTTTCTGCCATAGACTGAAAAGGAAAAGTATAACCATCTACCCCAGTCAAGGTATGTTTGCAAATTGCTTCTTTGGTTCATTGGTAACATATTTTTCAGTATATGGTGGTTTGCTTTTTGAATGTTGAAAAAACTGACTTGGCATTTCCTGTAGCTGAACGGAGAACTCTGATCTACCTGCAGAGATGCCAGTATTTGCATCACTTTAAAGACTGAGAAATACAGCGCATTTCTCATGACTTGCCAAGCTGCCAAATAATAATGTGACAGAGATGTTTGGTAAGAATAACGAGAACCCCATTTTGTTTCTGAACAAAAGGCACTATTCAAAATCTGTATCCCATGAATATTATTTACATACATTTACGCAGAACCCAACCCCACCCCGCATTAGTACTGTGTCAAAGAGGAAAAATCAAACATTCAAGGCAAGAAATACAAAGCTAAAGATGAAACACAGATTTAAACTATGATAGATTTAACTTGGACTCATCTTCAGTTATTTGGCACTGCATATTTCTAATTGTATACAGACTGGATTTATTCTGGGGCCTGTGTTGTCTTCAAGGATTTCTCCTGGCAAAACTGAGAAAACTGGAAAGGAACTACTGCTGCCTCCCCTCTGCCAGGAAACGACATCCTAAGCACGTGGGCTGGCCTGCAAGGAGCACACAGAAAGCTTCGCTGCAGCTTCGGCAGATGGGATTTTGGAGCTGCTTTCAGCCAGCCAAACCCTCAGGAAGCCCTGAGTGGCCTTACGAAGGATAAATCCCTGTTTTGTCAGGACAGAGCAGTTTTTATTACTCCAAGGAGGCACAATCAGTACTTCTCTATGACAACAAAAGGGTGAGTCTGATCCCATGACCAAAACAGTATTCCTCAAATATGTCATCGTTCAGAGATGTTAAAAAGCCAGGCTGTCTGAAAGTTGTAATTTACTGGCTGTAAGCTTGTATAGGAAATTCCAGTATACGTTTAGTATGTAACAAAAACACGTGCCAGAGGAGTAAAGTTAATTGGGCTTTGGTATCTTCTAAATGTGTGGGTTTTGTCAACTACAGATGCTGTATGAATGATGGGGGGTACCTGGAATTTTTACAGCATTTTTAGTAGAGCTGACACAACCTGTAGCCTGCTGCTACCCAGCCTGAGGCCCGTGTTCCCTACCACGGAAGTCATCCTCATCTCCTGAATGAATGGTTTTTCTTCTCAAAGCCAGCCTTGCCCCTCCTGGCTGTCCCCCTCGCTGTCTGCCACAGGGCAGCACCTACAGCCTCACAAACTCACCGGGCTGGTAGAGAAAGGCTGGTCAGGGAGCTTGACAGCGCTGCCTGCTTCCTGCCTGTTCCTTCCCTTTCTCTTGCTTGAATTTCCTTGTGTTCTTGTCTGAGCCAGCACAGTGGATAGCCGGAGACGCCTTACACGTCTAAACAGTGCTCCACATACTTGACTACTAGTTTGGGCTGTCCTGATATTTGACTACCTGCTGTCAGAACTCCAGCTACAATTACAGAGAACTTGGTGTTTAAATTTCTCATTATTTCTAGTACAAATTATGTTGAAGGTCTAATTTCAAGCAACTAACTTCCTCTTAAAATTTGTCAAATACGTGCTACCCATGGGGTAAGTCTTCTCTTTCCCTACCACATGGGTACAGTTTCAGCTGCCAGGCTTTAAGCCTTTACAAGTAAAATACCAGAAAGTGTTGCACCAAAAATCAAAGGCCTGTAATTACCAGCAGCCCAGATCTCAGAACTTGGACCTAAAGGAAAACCTTTAGGTGAGGGACAACCACAGCTTTTGGAGAGCTTAGGACAAAAGTTGAGAGATCGTGATGCCCTATATAATGCCACACATCATAAATTAATGAGTAAGGTCTTCCTTTACATACTTGGGACAAGCTGTCTTGTAAACCGTGCCTCCCCCAGGGCCCTGGGAGATAATGCACCTCGGGTCAGTAGCAGTGACTGGATTCACACTGCAAGTAGGGTAAAATGAAGTCAAAGCCATTTTTAACTGAAAAGGGGCTCCTGCTAAAGGGGAACACATTTAAGGCACTGGAAGCTTAACGTGATGAGTATTTTGGTTTCCTAATAGTATTTTGGTTGCCTGAACCCGCTCAACTGAACTTTCAGCCCTGGAGTGTCCCCCGTATTCCCCTGTTCGTGCTCTCCCTCGGCCACCCTCACGCTGCAGTCAGACGGGCGAACGACACGGACAAAGCCCTTCGCTTCAGCCCGGAGCGGGCTCAGCCCGCTCCCCTTCACGCCGCCCCGTCTCTGGGGGTAACCGGCACGTTTCGGGGGGCCGCGCCCGGAGCCCCCGGCCTCACCGGGAGCTCTGCCCCCGCTCTCCCCCGGGCGGGGGCCGCGGTCCGGCCCCGGCAGTCGTGTGTCCGTCCCTCCGTCCGTCCCCCCGCCCCGATCCGTGCGAGCCCCCGCGCCCGGCGGTGCTGCTCCTCCCGGCCCCCGCCCCGGGGCTGCCCCCCGCCCTTACCGACTCCGCGAGGAGGAGCTGGCCCTTGCGGGAGCAGAGGAACTCCCGCGGCGGCAGGAGCGAGCGCAGCCCGGGCGGCGGCGCGGCCACCTCGGGCTCGGGCTCGGGCTCCTCCATGGCTGCGAGCGGCTCCGGCGGCCGCGGGCTGGCGAGGAGCGCTGGCGGCTCGGGGGTGGTGGCTTTTGTGTTTTTTTTTTTTTTTTTGAAGGAGGGAAGCGGAAATCGTGACACTGCGGAAACGTGAAAAAAAGTTTCAGCATCCCCAAATCTGGGGGGTGGCGGCCGTGCGCTCGGGGCGGCGGGAGGGGGGGCTCCGCCGGCGGCCCCGCACCCCGGCCCCGTTGCCGCCCGCGGCAGCAGCTGCGGGGGGGGGGATCCCGCAGGGGCGGCGCGGCCCCGGGCCGCGGGCACCCCCGGCCGCGCCCAGCCGGCTCCGGCCCCGCGGCGGGGCTGCGGGGCCCAGCGCAGCCGGGGTGCAGCTGCTGGCTGGGCTGCGGGCGCTGGCCGCCCGCCTTTGCCGGGCACGGCCGGTAGCTGCCTGCGCTGCCGCCGGCTCGGCTCGGGGCGCGGCCGGCCCGGGAGGGCTCCCCCGGCCTGCGCACGCCTCGGTGCCTGGAAGGGCTTCAACGCGAGCTGCCTCTTCCCAGCGCGTCCCCTTGGTCTGTTCTCTGGGCCGCTGCACCGCCTCTCCCATCGCGGGGCGCCTGCGGCTCGGCTTGGGCAGCCGGGCTACGCGGGAGGGCGCTGAACTTCAGCGCTGGCTCTCAGCGCAGGAGCACCTGTAGCACAGACACTTGAATACATTATGTGGCTTCTGATACCAATTCCTCTACTACCTTCCTTGCACTGCAGTACAGTCGCGATTGCAGCACACTAGGGAGGCAGCGTGGTTATTTTCAGCGCTATTCTGAGCATAGAAATGAAAATTTGGGGATCAAAAGGTCTCGCAGCAATACAACGTTCACATGGCACGAGCCAGTGGTCAGCCAGGATGCTGATCTATGCAATGAGGAACACAAGGCTGAAAAAAAATCTGTTCCTAAAGATGTTTATTGGTACAGTAAATCAAGTAATTTTTACTTCAAGTGCACTTAATAAATAAGTAATATTAAATTAGGCACTTAGGCCCAAAAGGCACTTAGGCCTATTTGTATTTTATTACAGAAAGAAGACAATTACGAAATTAATTTTCATACAGGTGAAAATGTAATTAAGTTTAGAAAAACAGGACAATTTTCTGTGAAGCTTATACTAGTGAAATTGCAACCCTGAAACTACATTTGTAAATGTAAGAAAACTTATGAACAATACTTGCAAAAATGTACATAAATGCACAGGAAATTCAAAGGTGAACACGTGAAAATACAAATTCTTTAAAAGAGAACAGTAAAACAGTCATCAATAGAAAAATCGTTCTTTTACTAAAATGGTAATCTCATTTCGCAGGAGTACTCCCTCCTCTTGGTCCATCAAGGCTAATCTTCTGGAAAAGCAGAACGGCGTCGACGACACAGAGAACAAGCAATACAAGACCAAACACCTGTAAGAATAACGATAATGTGAGTTTCCCCATAGAATCTCTATCTTATACTGTAGTGACTCATCTACCGTTCCTCAAAGCAGCACTAAACTCATCTTTCTAAGTTGGTTCTGGCTTTCTAAATAGCTGCATGATGTGAGACAGCTGACAAATAACATCCGTATTTAAATCCTATCAGCCTTTCATATAGCAGTCTACGCCCTGGCTTTGTTTGATGTTTGTGTTGGCGATGATGTGTTCTCCTTGAAAGCTAAGCTAATGCTGCATTATGCCAGACAATGCTTTTATCCTAAATGAAAACCCTTCTGTCTCTTTAAGGGCTGCCTGATTAATGGTATTGGCCCGGAGAAAAGTCAACATTTGTAGAAACAAGCCTGGCAGGAAAAATATAGTGCTCCTCTCCTCTGAAGCTTTGAATGGGAAACATATTCCAAATTGAAGAAAATGTACGTAAGTATTTAAAAAATATACAACTTCAGGCAGGCAACTGGAAACGTGTTTGCAAAACGACTGCTGAGTTAACTTGCTCAGCTTCTGCCCTTCAGCCCCATCCCACATGCACACTAGTTTTTGATGCAAGCATGTTCTAAAATGGAATTATCTGATCAGTGGGAGTAACGCTAAGGCAAGCTCTTTCAGGAGAGCACAGTTGAAGGCAGTCTGTGCCCCAGCAGTACAGGCCTTGGGGCAATTCTGTTTCTCCCAGCATTGAAGATGTCATACGTTCTGCCCAAACTTGTTTTCCAAGCTACCTGCTTAGTCTCCGGCTTCCAATTTAACTTCCATTTCTATTAACTTTTTGCTTAGGATGTCATTGCCAGCGAAGACATCAGCTTTCCACCTCATCGTCTCTTAAGGTCACAAGATTTTGAAAAACTCCTGTGGCAAGTTCTGGGTTTCTTTTGGTTGCTTGTCACATTTTTGCTTATCTCGTACTTCAGGAGACTTAAATACTTTCAAAACTGAGTTTTTTCCCCCTTATTGTTTATTAATGTTAATTACATTAGTTTTCATTTCAATTAAAAATACCAGTTATTTGAACTATCAAACTGGTTTGGTCTTGTGAAGTACACAAAAGTCTTACAACCGTAGTATGAAAAAACCTTTTCAGCTGCCATAATTTCTCAATTTGTGTCAGAAAAAATAACATATTTTAAAATAACCAGCATGTCTGATAAAAAGTTTCAACTCTTTTTAGCAGGACTGTAGACATTTCTTTTTAAATAGCATAACCAAACTGGATAGTCCTGAAAGAGCTATGGATTATCCCACCTAGGATTTCAAGCTATGGAAGTAAATGCAGGTTCCTCAGATTAGTTAAACTCTAGGAGTTTTCAGTGTTAGTACTTCTCTGGAGTAATTCCCAAGTCTGGTAATATCGTTAAATTACTAGCGATTTGAGGATTTTCCTTTTTTTTTGTGAGATACACTGCATGCGTATTCACTTTTGTTTGCGACTGCCGAGTACGTTCTTCTGTGACAGAGTTATTTTCATGGTCTTACCACAATGTCAGTATACCGAGAGGGTCAAATCACGTCCACTTTAAGAAAGGAAATTCGTTAATAATGTTCCTACTTACTCCTCCAGCCAGTGTCCCGTTGTTGGTCTTGATTATTACTGCAAACAGGCACACGATGAGGAGGAACAACGCTGCAATCACCGAGTTGAAAATATCCTGAAACAGCCAGCGGAAGCAAAATATTTATTCTGAAATGCATGCCTGAAGAAGAACGTGAATCGCTCCCAATAGTGTACGAATCATTAAAAATTGCTGGTTTACTATAGAAATAGAATCACACCAGTATCCATGGAAGATCGATAGTGACACCCAGTGGTTTGATGTTAAAAAGAGCGTTTGTTGTCTCATCAAACTTCCTCATTCTACCTTTTTTTTTTTTCAAATTTATGCAACTTGGCTACAGTTGACAGACTAAAGCAGGAAATAAATTTAAAAAAGGGGGGTAAGAGAAGAACTCACTAATATTTAAGTGAAAGCGTGTGTTTAATTTCTGATGTGAAAGGTGAAAAGTACAGCATTATGAAGTTAAGCAAGTGGTACAGGAGGGTCCGTTAACGGCTGTAAGCCAGCTATGTAGAAAGGGATGCGAAAGAACACTGCCATCTCTGTGAGGGAGAACTGGTTCAACAACAACGAGAGTCTGGGTTTTGCTTTAACTTCACAGAAACGGCAGCCCCTCTGAACGGGCAACCACAGAACGGGTGACATCCCTCGTCTTCGGGGCCGGCCCATACTCACAGCCAAGGGCCAGAACAGCCAGCTCATCCTTCGGTCGAGCTTTAGCAAGTACAGCAGAAAAAACAGCGCCGTGATGACCACCTCCATGACGGCCAGCGCCGTGTACGCCCCGTGGGAGCGGGAGGCCACGAAGCAGAGGAACGTTACGAACGCCACCAGCTGAGGACACAGAGTCACGGGGGTTAGCGCCGCGCCCGCCGCTCCCCGCCCGCCCCGGAGCGACCCCCGGAGGGGTCCGGCCCCGCCCCGCCCCGCTCCCCTCAGGGCCTACCGCGCGGGCGATCTTCAGGGCGCCCCGCGGGGAGCGGGCGAAGCCGCTGTCCACCTCCACCGCTGCCATGGCGGCGGGGCTGGGCCGGGCTGGGCGCTGCTGCACTCGCACCCCTCGGCTGGCACCGGCACCGGCACCGGCACCGCAGCAACGGCCGCGGCCCCGCCCCGCGGCTCCCCCGGCGGCGGAAGTGCGCGGGCGGCGGCCGGAAGCGGGACAGGGCCGCGCCGGTGGCGGTGCGGGCGGCGGCGGCGGCGGCGGCGGGGATGGGCCATGTGGCGGCTGGGCGCGGCCTGGGCGCGGCCCGCGGCGCTGCGCGGGGCCCGGGGCCGGCGGGGCCCGGGGAGCGGCGCGCCGGGGGCCGCCTGCGCGGCCGGAGCGGCCGCGGGCTCCTCGGCGGGCGGCCTGGCGCTGCGCTCCCGGCCCGGCCCGAGCGGCGCTGGCGGCTGTGAGTCCGCGGGCGGGGGGCGCGGGGGGGGCAGCGGTGGGGAACCCGCTGGAAGGGGAAGTGCGAGAACGGCGGCCGGGGGGTGACAGCCGCTCCCGAACGCGTTCCGGGTTCCTCGCTGCCCGGCCGGTAAACAGGATGCGGCGGCGG
This sequence comes from Mycteria americana, assembly GCF_035582795.1. Taxonomy (NCBI): domain Eukaryota; kingdom Metazoa; phylum Chordata; class Aves; order Ciconiiformes; family Ciconiidae; genus Mycteria; species Mycteria americana. The sequence continues at coordinate 39,675,287 of NC_134372.1, forward strand.
CGGCTCGGGGGGAAGCCAGGAGCGTTGCTCAGGTCTTTTTAGGATTCTGCGCCAGTGATCGCGGCGGTGTGAGGAGCCGCCGGGCCTCCTAACGGGGCGGCAGCAGGACTTGCCCTCTTTTCGGACTGAGCAAACCCGCTTCTTCCGATTTCTTGTACGTCGTGGCCCTGATGATCTTCGTGGTCCCTCGCTGGCAGTGTCGGGGTACCGAAACTGCCTTTTTTGTGTGTTGCCTTTTGTTAAGGGTCTAGTAATCCGAGCACTGCTTGCAGAAGTTTTATATAGGCAGTTTTGAGATGTAAGACATCTAAATTGCTTGTCTTGGAGGTGTCCTAAAATCTTCATCCTTACCCAGCTTTGTAGCTAGGCCTGTGCAGTCAGCACATGGCCCGCCTTTCCAAAATCTATTTTTTCCCCAATGGAAACTAACTGAGGAGCAGTAAGGATAACAAAAATCTGCTGAAAGAGCGTAGGTGCTCACCATTTGACTCTTTGTAGTGTCAAGGACAATGGAGAACTTAAGCTAAAACTGTGTCAGTGTATGCCTCGGTGTGTCTATTACATGACCCAATGATTACCTAAAACCTTAAAGATTGGTGATTTAGCAAATACTCGTATTGAGCAATAGAGAACTTAAAAACTTCATGGAGGGGCTCACGTTAAGAGGCTCGCCATAACTGTTAAGTTATGAAGACCTCCTTCTTGGTTGTAACTCCTGTTTATTTCTATTCTAGATAAACATCTGATAAAAGAAGATGATAGAAGGACAGTTGTAAGTATTTGCATTTTGTTCAGAAAACTATGTAAAAGGTGCAATCTCTTATTTTACTACAGTCGGAGCGTATGTGTATGGCAGCCATTGGACGTGGCTGTTCTACTGAGTGGTGTCCAGGTGGTGGGTCTGTTACTGGGCCTTACTCGGTGCAAACCCACGCTTATCTGGTTCTGTAAATTGCAAGAAAGTCGTGAGGGATTTGTGCAAACGCATGGTATTGTGTAGGGACAGGCGTCAGTTTGGGGTCAGCGTTGCGTGTGTAGCGTTGCAGTTGCCCTATACAACCCTGCCTGTGGGGCTTATTTTTGTATTTGGAATCTTAATTGCGTTAAGCTATAAATAATTTAAAGACAGCTGAAATGAAATTCTCCTAGTTTATTTTAATTGTGCAGGTTTCTGAAAATAAAATTTTAATGCATCTTAAGGTTTAAGCTATCTATTTAATGGCTACTGAAATTATTACTTCAGTTGGCATTTATTTTAAGTTGAAAGTTAAGTTGAAGTCTCTGAGGAGAGTTGTGGCAGGCAGCGTGGAGGAGCAGCAGACCAGGAGGTGACCCTCTGAAGCTCTTGGGGGCCGTGGGAAGGGGGTGGGATGCCGAAGGGCGAGCAGGCAGCTGCCTGCAGGGGTACCAGAAAGTACGGCTGCCCCTTGCCTGGTAAAGAGGCTGTTGGTATATGTATGTCAGGGAGAGAAGAAGTGGTGGTCTGTGGAGAGTCACAAAATCCAAACTGATCCCCAATGTCCTCCTGTAAAATAATCTATTTACATTATAAGGAAGTAGCATGCTTGATATGGAAAGAGTATATTTTTACATATGCTGTTTACTACTATGTGGTAGCACGGTTTTTAAAGGTGATGCTGTTTTTAATCAGATTTGTATCGAGGGGAACATTGCAAGTGGAAAAACAACATGCCTGGATTATTTTGCACAAACTACCAGCATCGAGGTACTGGACGTACATTTCTTTGTCTTTATTTACATCATTAAGCAGTTGCTTGTCTTGACAAAATTGACAACTTAGAAGTGTCCTTTCTTAGGCTAATGAGAAAGGAGCAGCAGGTTGTGAGCCAGTGCACTTACTGGTGCACCTCCCCCTTCCCCAACTATTTGTAGTCAAACTGTAGAAGAGAAATTTAGATCATATGTAATATAGTACTGGATGCCAAAATATCAGTAAAACCTGTGGATTAGAGGTTGTACCTCCGTAAAGTAACAGCGACCCACATGGGTTGGGCATGTTGGGGCACGCTTATTTGCTCTTTTATGTCACTTAAATCTTAGATGTATCTTGTAATAAGCAAAGTAAAGACAAAGAAGTAATGATGTAAAAATACTGATGTCAGGTAACTGAGATCCCAGTAAATGGGGCTTTTTTAAAAAACGAAAAATCTCTTAGAATTGTTTCTGGGGATTTCTTAGACTGGCATGGTATTTGATTTCATATTATTTAGAAGAAGATTAGGGGAAGGGCAGGCTTACTATATTTTAAACAAAATCAAGATCAAACCTCAGTGAGCAATTGCTTTGTGCACATCAGATATTAATACTTTTCCTGGCAGACCTGGGAGCACATTTGATAATAAGTCTTAGGATTCCTCATAGAAATGCTGGGTTGCCAGATGTATTTGGGAGTTTAACAGGAATGATCCTTATGGAGTAAATAACTATTAACCCAAAGAATAGCAAACCTTAATTTGCATATAGTGCAACATTTTTTAAAAAGCTAGTTAACTTCCCAGGCTTATCAGATTCTCTCAGGTCTGGCTCTACAGTATCGTTGGAGTTTTCGACGCTGTTTGAACCAGATAAGTCTCTTGTGATTTTACCTATTCAGATTAGAAGCTTTTCTGATTAATTTCATAAAAGTTTTGAATACGTTTTGATGGTTAGATCGCAAAAATAAAATGAAAAGTAATATGATAGCAGACTGATCCTCTTTGCTGACAAGTGTTACTTTCTGAGAAATTAATTTGTGAGGGAATGAGCAGGTCATTGAAATGCAATCAGTACGTAGCTAGGCCATTCCTTCCCTTACATGGTACTGATTTTGACTTGAAAAAGTGAAATTATATCCAGACTCATTACGTAATCAATCCAGTGTTGTATTTTGGTGGTTTAAAAATGCTAAAAAGATGTTGTATAATGATATTTCTGTATTTTTTAACAGCGTTCATTATTACGTTTTGTATTACAGGATTCAGTGTTGTTTTTTGAAGAGGGATGAGCTTTCCAATACAAGTCCTGAATACTCTGACTTACTGAAAGAGTATTCATTAAAATAGTTGTAGACTTGTAGGGTCAAATTAAGTATTTTGAATCTAAAATATGTTTAACATGGAGTAATTCTTTTTAATGAGGTTTTGACAGAACCAGTGACTAAGTGGAGGAATGTTCGTGGTCATAATATCCTGGTAAGTGGCAGAAATTACTTCTACAATTACTGTCCTTTTAGAAAGACATGCATGAGGACTTGCCAGTCAGCAAAACTGTTATGAAAGGTGTGGTCATAATCTCATACAGCAAAAAATAAAGCTCCATGATGCAAAAGATCTTTTACTGTGATTAAGACATGCATATAATAGAAACATTGCACATAAAATGTGGTTTTGGCAAGGACTGGGTCTTCTATTGCATATGAGCCAAAGAAATTCACAGAAAAGTAAGTGTGAGCGTGACAGTTGTTTCTAAGTCTACTTATGCCTATTTCAAAGAAGGGAAGAACATCACTCAAAGTGAGGGGTGGATCTGATCAGTTAATATCATTTGACTGCTGAAGATGAGGAAAATTCAGTCCTGTGAGGTGTTGAGAGCTTCTGTTGTCTTTTGGGTAGTCGTCGTTTCTTGGAACCATTCCCCACAAGTACGTCTCTTTGTCACAGCTGTGCTCGGAGACAGCAGTCAGGGCTCTGACTACATCTGTAGATACGCTTATGCTTTTGCTGGGATGGCCAAAGTGGTTTCTGATGTCGGTCTTCCCTGCTTGTCTGATCCCCTCCATTGCACAAATCTCATTGCTGGCTGAGATGGGTATCTCTGCTCAAGCTCATGTGGTATTTGCTGTCAACACAGCAGTGTGGATACACCCCAAACCACATGTGCCCAAACATGTATTTGATGCAATTACTGCTAGCATAGGTCCTCTGGAAAAGTAAACTCTCCCTACTACGAGTTGCTGATGCTTTACTTTCTTATTATTAGTAAAGGGATGGGGCGTGTTTGGCTGTGTCGCACATCATCACAGAAATCTGTGCACTTCAGAATACTTTCCCATTCTGATCTTGGACAAGGAGAAACGAAAGAGGTCAGATCTGTGGACTGAAGCCATGCTGCTGACTTAAAGCTTGTCACCTCAGCAAATAGACGCTGAATGGTGTCTTATTTTGAGTCAGATCTTTTCTCTGCTTTGCAGGATAGACTGTCGCTTGTAAGTGTATGTGTGTGTGGAATTGCAGCAATTGGAAAGAGTGGAAGATCTGAGAACTGCTTTGAGGATCCTTTGGGAAGAGCAGTCGTTTGTGTTAAAAGACACCTTTTCTGAGGCCCAGAACATACTTACTGGAACCGTATTTGCATTTCTGGATGGACTGGGTATACTGAGAGTCTGTCAGTGCACAAAAATAGAGTAGCAGATACTTTTTTTTAATTACTAAACATATTTGACCTGTCTCATATGAGCTTGGTCCTGACTGTTCCAGGTACAAAGTAACTAATTCCTTTTGACTTCAGCAAGCATTCCAGGTGCCCCACTTAGTATCTCTAAGGACCAGGACTGTAATTCTTATATCTGCATTGTGGAGAGCAAATAATCACTTAATTCTTGTCAAACCTGGTGTCAGCTGTTTTAGTGTACTTCTTTTAGCAATTCTGTTGTGGTGCGAAAGCTTACTAAATACCCAACTTCCCTTTTTTTGCTGTTTGACCTAACGAAAATGTCTGTCTGTCTCGCTTCCATCTCTAACCCTAGGGCTTAATGTACCAAGATGCATCAAGATGGGGGATAACATTACAGACTTACGTACAGCTTACCATGTTGGAGCAGCATACCAGACCAATGGTAAATAAACATATTTTTCTTTTAATTTAAAAAAGAATTAGATACAGTTATGAGTAATAAATACTTTTAACCTTCTATCATCCAAAAGTTAGGTTGTTGTTTGCGTTCTGTCTTTGTTCCTGCAGTGAGTATGAATTTTTATGGTGCAAAGACATTGTTGATATGCTCAACGTGTTCCAGGAGTGAAACATCTGCCTCCTACCTGCTCAGAACTTTTACTTCCCCAAACGAATACTGCTTTTTTTGCACCACCCTTATGAGCTAGACGTGCACAAATCTCTTCATCATCACATGTCAGTGACTTGCCTGTAGTTGGTCTCTATATAAATTTAGCTATTTCAAATCTTTGGCAAACATTAGGTAATCTTAAAGATAGCGTTAGTATTCATTCTACTGTTCCATGCTGTCTAGCACAAATTTAGCCATTGCTTCTTGTGTTTATCCAAAATACTTCCACTAAAATTTTCTATTGCTTTTTTTCAGATGGCTTACATCCTTTTTTTCTTGTAATTTTTTTCTTTTTCTGTATTGATTCACACACTCTACCTTTTTATCAAGAGCTGTTCATTTCTCTTTCCTTAAAACACCTTTTGCTACATTCTCTGCTAAATCTTCCATTCCCTGATTACAAGATCTGATCGTGGGTGGCACACTTGTATCTTAATGATTGTTCTTGCATTATATTTTCCAAGTTTGTGTCAGGGCAAACTTTCAGAAGAACCACATATGATAGTGATACCACACATATAATCATTAGCTTTTTGGAAGAGGTGTTTTTTCAAGATAATAGAAATCTCATTCTGTTGCAGAAAATGTTCATTTAAAAATTCCTGAGGATCGCCCTGCATTTTAATCTGTGCCTTGCTGTCATTTGCCATTTGAGCCTTGCTGGAGCAATTGTTGCTTTTGTGGTCATTAACGTGCAAGAATGCCTGGTTGGAAAGAGCTCTGCCAGAGTTGCCTTGCTCTGCAGGGGCCAGAGAGTGTCAGAGAATCTCTCTTCTCCAAAATGAAGCGCTGTTTGAACACGTGCAGGACTGGCTAAGGCAGCAGTACTTTGTCACTTGTAATTATTTCTTTAAAAAGTTCTGTTTTCTTGTTACAGTTTTTCTGATGTTAGGCCTGTGCTGTTGACACAGTAACACACCTGAAGGTGGCAGCAACTCAGGTAGCAATAGTTCCTGTTGCTCTGCAGATCCCAAGTGGATTGCTACTTTTTTGTCCCCCCTAGTTAACTTCAGCTGCTCAGTTGAATGCTTCCACAGTTACCTTTGAAACTTGCGTATGAATAACAACTTAGTTACATAGGTGTTTAATAACGCAGCGACCATAAGCAAGATTAAGAATACTTGTTTTTGTGGTTCCCGCCCTCCCAGTAAATTTTTTTATCACAAGATCTGGAAGAACTGAAAATGTTATGTATTTCATAATGTAAAGGACATGATGTGCAATATGAGCTTGAAAAGAAACAAACGTGCTGAAAAATGTAAACTAGTCAGTAACTGTCAAGTTTTATTTTGTAGATTTCCCCTGTAAGAATGATGGAGCGATCAATTCACAGTGCAAAATACATTTTTGTAGAAAATTTGTATCGAAGGTATGGTATATAGTTTTCTACTTTACTTTCTTGGCTTAATTAGATTAAAAAAATACATATAATTGACTGATGATTTCTTTGGTAATTTGCATCTAAGTGGTCTGTGAAATCTGTCAGTTCTTTGTTGGAGTGGCAGTGTGTTTTGTATGGGACGTGGTGTCCACTGGTAGAATAAAACCTGTAGGACATGGGTCAGGCAAGAGCCTTTTTCAGAAGTGCTCTTGTGTATTTAGAACATCTTGTTATTTAGAACACCATTTAAAGTTATCTGCTCTCCAGCTGAATACAAAAGTCTTGCTTAAATCAAAGCAGAGGCTTACTGAACAGGTCAAAACCATGGGGATACAAGGAATAACACTGTAGGAGGGAGAGAACTAGATAGCATTATCCAGCCTAGCATCCAGGATTGGCATTTCTTGCAAGCAGGAACTCGAGTGACAAGCGTTCCAGCCCTCATGCCATTGCTCAGAATCAGGATTCACAGGGTCAAAGTAGCCTGAAAACCTTGATAGGCCAGTGAGTAAAGAAAGAACAAGAGCTATTTGTCTCTAAATGTCACTTTCTGAATCAGGTCCCCACCCCCAGGTGTGCTTGGGCCAGAGGTAGAGCAATTGGGCCTAATCCAGGTTATTTTGTTCCGGGGGATAAGATTGTGGCCCGAGATAGAAAAAGCATTTACCACCTGGCCAATGTGTAACTCATCCATCCCATACTAACTACAGTAGTGCAGTAATCAGCACTGGTATTTTTTGTTTTGTTTAGACTGCTGACCTTATATTGAGAAGTGTATGTAACAGATTGTTGTTTTAATGGATTTTTCAGTGGTCTTAAAGGACAAAACCAGTTTCTCACTGCAGTCTGCAGGGAGAATGGCTGCATGCCACAAGATGGCATTCATGCTACATAAGCTCCTAGTCTGTTACTGGAAGTGCTTTGAAAGTTGAGACACACACTGTAAGATGTGAGGCAAACAGAAAGAGACATTATTTATCCCAGTCTGTATGCAGTGGAAATGTACTGGAATGTCTTTCTCGTTTTTAATTACTGGGGTTTTTTTTCCTCATTGTTGACAAAGTGCTTTTGTCCCGAAGACTGAGAACTTTGTTGCTATGAGGCTAAGTGTGCTTGTGTCAACTCTATGTATTAATTTTGTAATAACATTTTTAAGGGCATCTAAGATGTTTCGTGGCTTCAGCACTTTTTAATGTTGGACAGAAGGCATTTGCTTGGTTTTGTTACAGCAAGCTAGAAGCCAGGTGATGCTAGCAATAGCAAACCAAAATATGATATAAGGGTGTGTAAAAGGATTATAAATAAAACAAGGAAAACTTGGGGCTACATGAAAATAGCCATTTTGAGTCACATTAAAAAAATAAGTAAATCTGTCCTCCCTCATGTCCTGTTTCCAGTGGTGGCCAGAAGTATTTGAAAAGAGTGTAAGAACAGGGTAAGCATTTATGATAATTTCTGAGTATATCCAGTAACTTATGGTTTAGGGACTTCCTTATTCAGGAGTGGTTTCTCTGTATTTAGTAACCCACAGGGAATTTCTTTTCCATGAACTTGTCCAGTTTCCCCCCTAAGCTTGTGTAAACCTTTAGTTTCCAGGACATCCTATGGCAAGCAGTTCTATAGCTTTACTCCATATTGTTTGATCACTGCCCTATCCTTATGTGTCGTAGTTCTTTAAAGATCAACTAGACATCTCCAAAACTAATACTTCTGTGTACAGGAAAGAAAACTGCCTATAAGAAAAGGCAGGATGATAATGGGAGTATGGAAATAGTAGTAAGCACAACTACAGCAGAAACAAAGTCCATTTCAGAGTTCTGAAAGCATGTGAAATGTTGTGCTAGGAGAAAGTATTGTAATGTAGAGGCAGTACCCCTGGGACTTAAAACAACTACTGCAGAGCCCGTATTAGGAGTTAGGGAAAGTCATCTTAGTAACTGCAGGTTTGTTCATCTGCCTCAGTATTTAGCACAACTTCAGAGAAAATGATGAAGGAAAGTATAATTAAAGCTTTGGACAAAATGTAAAGTCAGTGACCAACAACATATCCCGTTAGACTAATCTAGTAATTGTGTTTTGTAACATTCCACACCCACCCCACCCCCCCAAACAAAGGCATTCTCATCAATCTGAACTGAAGTTATGTATTTATCAAGGAGGTTTTGGGAGGCTTCAATGAATGATTATTTGTAAGCGCAGAAGCTGGTGTGTAATGTGATGGGAAGTCCCACTGAAGGGAGATACTGAAAGGGACGTATTAGGCTGGAAGGAGGTTACTCATGTTGGATCAGCTTTTGGATTGGTGCTTTGGTACAAAGGGTGAGAGTATGCTAATAAACTCTGTCATTCAGTTGAACCGACAACAGAAATTTCAACTATAAGATGAAAGATTGTAAGTTGAAAAGCAGAAATATAGATATCTTTTAATATATTTATAGATAAATAAAAATTGATCACAAAATAATGCTAGTATTGTGTAGCCCAGAGAAGAGTAAATGTGACTTTTGGAAGTATCTGGCAAAGGGCTTCCAGGAGGGAGATGGAAATATTGGTGCTTTTGTACACATTTTTTATGAGAGCTTTTTAACATTACTTTTTACGCTTCTAACTGCTTGTTCATGATCTATGAACTAAAACTGAAACAGGTGTGAAGTTGAGATACTGGCATGATCACAAGAATGGAAAGCCTGTTTAAAGAGACAAACCCAGCTTGACATATTTGTATGGAAAAGTTGGGAGAATACACTTGTCACCTATGGGCACACTGGGTGCAAACACAAAAAATGGGAGTTATTGAAATTGCAAGACCGTAGTAACAGAAGACTAATTAGATACAGAATGGCTGTGGATACATTAAGGGCTAAAAATTAGAAGATGGTGTCTTAGCTATAAGAGGAACAAAGAGAAAATACAAACTTTACACTTGATAGTTTATGTAGAAGGATAATAGTGCCCTGTGGCAGGGGAAAAGCCTTATAACTTAAAATGATTGCTTCCCATGCTGTGTTTTTTTTGTTCAACTGCTGCATGAAAATTTTAAAAATCATTCTGTAACTAAACAGATTTTGCAAAGGAAAATTCCTTTGTAACTTCCAGAGGCTTTTTCTTTCCTTGTTCCTATTTCCTAGAAGGAATCTCCTGTCTCTGTAGGGTAGTGATCCTAAGTCTTGTGCAGGTTAGTTAACACGCAAAAATCATGCAGAGAACACAGGAAAGGTTGTCCATGGTAGAAACTGAATGATGCCTGTCTGATGGAAGGTCTGGAAAACAAAACTGACCTGACGTATCTTTAAACTTTGCTGAAAATGTTATCAAAAAACCCCCTGAGGCTCAAGCTATTCAACAGGTATCTTCAGCAAAGGGACTGTTAAATAGCTGTATGGAAGGTATTTTCCCATTAAAAGCATGTAAAAATGAAATAGAACTTTTTTTATTCAAAATAAGACTCAGACTGAACGGGGTAAGCATGCTGCAAAGAGCAAAGGTTATCTTCTGCTTTCTTTTCTGTCAGAGAAAGTATTGTTTAGGGTCCCCATCTTGGAGAAGAATCCCTTGTTATCTCTAGTCTACACAAGCTCTTCTCCTTTAGGAAAATCATTAGTTTAAGCAAGGGATGAAGAACTGTGTGAATATGAGGAATAGCAGCTCTTCTTTGATCCAATGTCACTCAGTATTTGTGTTTTGGCTTTGCAGGCCTTTTCCCAGAGAGAGAAATAGAGTAAGATTTACGACGATGATGGAAGGCTTAAATTGTCAGCAATTGCTGTGAGCTTCTCCGGCATGCAGAGATATGCATGAGTGTCCAAGTTCTTACTGCGATTGCACATCTGAGTTTAGCACTGAAACACGGTCATGTTAGGTGTAAAACTGTAGAATTATTTTAAGTGTGTGCACGTGAGTATGCATGGTATGTTATAGGGTAAGCACTACCGATTGACTTTGTCCCATTTGAATTTATAGTTATTTATGATATAAAGCTTGTTCCATTCATGTTTAACTTTTGCAGTAAAAACTTTACTTGATAGGAGTCAAATGACAGCAAACTCTGGAAATGCAAACACCCTTTTGTGCCTTATACATTACCTGTATCTTTATGGATCTTGAGCCTGATCCAGAATCCTCACAGGATTAGCCAGGGGATTCCACTGACACAGGGAAGGCAGAGGCATGTTGTCTGTAGGGCAGGTCAATGCAGAATTGACCTGGATGTATCTGTCTTTTAGGGTAAGAATAGTGGGGCTTTTTCTGATTTCTAATTCCTTTTGACTTTCCTGTTCTCCCCATATATATCTTGGAGAAAAGTGGCAGAATCGGTAATTGGCTTTATGTATATGCCTGCTACCCAGAAATGTATACAATTGATATATTAGAAGAATAGCAGTGAATTGTGTTATCCCATTTCTTGGGTGCTTTGGGAGGCAAGATATTCAGCTGGATGGCAGATAAAGAAGGGAGGTGGTACGAATACGGGTTTTACTTTCTTGCATACTTAAGTGGAAATATCTTTCCGGATTATCTTTACTCAGTTTTGCCAGTGATCAAAGCATGTTGCCAGAAGAATGGTTTAGAAATCTGTGGAATCTTTCTTCAGCACTATTGAAAATGTTGCAACTGGTCTTAATCATTCAGCTGGAGAGGATAGGACCCTCTCAACCCCATTTCTTTTTTTATATTTTTATTGCAGAGGCATTTAGGAAAGCGTGTGGAGTATGTGTTACTGTCACCAGTTTTGAAGACAGAATAATGCAAAACTAGTAATATTTGACTATTTAGGTATATGGTAATAAGTGAAAATTACGATACTAGTAAAAACATTATATGTGATTCTTAATATGTCCTCTGTGGACTCCCTTTTACATGAGTTGTTTGATATTTTGTTATTCTTACTGAGATAACTTTGGGACAGTTGTCTCCAGTATTGTCTATACTCTCTGAATGCGGAGTTCAAATTAAACATGTTGAATATTTCAGTATTCTTTCCACAAATATTTCTTACAGTGGGAGTAAATTTTATTTACACAGTATCATTATTTTTTCCACTGCTCTTTACTATGGCTTCTGTAATGAATTGTCAGTGCTGCTTAATAAATCAAGCCTTTCTGGTGACATGCACTGCAGTAGTTCAAATATATTTGAAATGATCCTGATATAAAGAACTTGAGCAATAAATACCATTGACACTAATTTGTTGTTATTGTATAAATGTCAACATGGTAATGTTTTTCTTCTTAGTCACCAAGTAATTATTTCTTAACTGTAGTGGGAAAAATAATTAATGTTTGTAACTGTTAATAATAGAAACTTCGTGTTAGTAAGTACTCTTTTTTTTAAAAAAAAAGAAAAAGGTTTGGTCTTTCTATTGTATAAACAATGCTTTATGAGGCCTTCAATTTGGGTGGGCGTAATCTTGGTCTTGTTTGCATTTCACATATGCCGGAGTAAATTGGGAGTAATTCTAGTCAGGTGAAAAAAATTATGAGTTTAGAATTGATGTGTGCATGCTGTTCAGTGAGTGATGACTTTTTTGTTTATTCAGCGGAAAAATGCCAGAGGTGGATTATGTTGTCCTAACTGAATGGTTTGACTGGATCCAGAACAACACTGACGTTGCAGTTGATTTGATAGGTAAAATTTTAATGGGATCTGGAGGGGCATGTTTGTAGGTGGGTTTCTTTACTGGGAGAAAAAAGAATTCTTGTTTCCTGGGTCATAAATAATCACATTATTCAGTATAATTGTGGTTGCAATGTGTAGCATCAGACAGCATGAATTTGTGGATAATTCATGGACTGATTAACAGTAATGCCGAAGGGGGAGGTTCAGTGGTGGTACCCAAGCCAGGATTCTTTCCTTCTATAGTTTGTGAAGTTAAGTTTCTTCTTTGCTTTTAAAGCTGATCCTGAAACATAATGATTATAATTTTTGTTATGGTAGTTTATCTGCAGACTTCTCCTGAAGTTTGTTATGAGAGGTTAAAGAGAAGATGCAGAGAAGAGGAAAAGATCATTCCTCTGGTAAGGAATTCCTTCAACATATGTGGTTACAATGAGCTTTAAAAACATAATGATTCCAATCTAAATACTAAAATCATATCCTAAGTATATTGCCAAAATGTGGTGCTGCTGTTTCCATTGCAAATTAAAACTTCAGTATTTAATTTTGATTTATTTTATAAAAATGATCTGTTGTGCACACTGGCTTTCCCAAGCGTTACATTTTAGTAATCAGTGTAGTATAGCTGACTGTTTAGGTGCAGTATTAATCAACTGTTAATCTTCTCTAAGATGTAAAAAGGCAATTGCTTTTCTATCATTAAATGGCATAAAAGCACCCAGTTGAAGCAGAAATACCTGTGCATGCAGGTGCTGAAGATTTATGTGGGCACTTTCTGTTGTCTGCTATTACTAGGATGTTTATGCCTGAAAAGTGTCTCTGCTTGTGTCTGAAAACAAGCAACTTCTGGAAAATTGTTAGCATGGGAATCTGCTTAAAAATAAACTGTAGTAATTGAATGATCACTTTCTGTGTCTCAGTTACAGAATGGCCCTTCGTTAAACAAGTTTTCTCCTAAAGAAAGCCTAACCAGAAATAAATGTAGTTACTGAAGACATACTGTATACTACAAATGTATCTCTGGTGTTGGGTAGTTCAGTAGAAGCAATTGTCAGTTGAAGATATATGTAAAGAGCTAAATTTTGGGCCATGTGAAATTTTGCCTTGGAGAATAAATCCTTGCTATAATGGATTTGAAGAGACATTGTGTTACTCCACAGCTCTACTGAGGGGTGGGCAATTACGAATGAAAAATGTTAAGTGGTCTCCATGAAAAAAACCTAATAGTTGATGACAGGTGGAAATGCTTTTAGAGGAAATTGAGTCAGAGTTAGGAGAAAGTGAACTGGGAATTTCAGGAAAATGTATTGACACAGAAAGTGCCTTCAATGCATATTCTTTGCAGTCTTGCCCTTTTTGTCCTTACTTCTCTTTCTTGTATTTTTCTCTGTAAAATCTTGAGCCAGATTATCCTATGGGAGAGAAATGTGGTCCTTGATCTTAAAAGGAGCTGAGAGCCCTGTGTTCCTTTAAGCTCTGTGTCTTTGAGGTTCTTCATGGAGTAAAACCTTATACTGGGAATTAGTTTTTCTCAGAAACCTTCTGATGCCTTTTATTTTTGTTAGTGGAAATATCTGATGCTGGCTTTTATATGTAGTTCTTAACTACTTACCAAATGTATAAAAATTGCAGTGTGTGTTTCATCCCTGGGCATACAGGTTATTTGAATGCCTCTTTTCTAGGAATATTTAGAAGCTATTCATCAGCTCTATGAAGACTGGCTCATTAAACATACACTATTCAAAGTTTCCTGCCCAGTGCTTGTGAGTATCACTTTAGTTACAACCAATTAAGCATATGGAGGATTGTACTCTCCAAATACTAAGAGTGTTATTTAGTGGTAAAAGTAAATAAATCTGCTTTTCTAATAACCTTTGGAGAAGGAAAATCTCAGAAAAATGTTTACAGCTATGCCAAGTGTATAGCATAAAAGTCTGGTCTTCCATCTCTGGTAGAATTTGAGGGGCTGTTCACTGTGATTGTTTGCAGGATCAGACATGTAGCTTTTTAATGAATGCCAAATTCTGAACAGAAAGGTAACTGGACAGATCTCTAGGAGTATATCTGTTTGGCTTCAGTGGTACTCCTGTTCTATTTTGCTCAAAAGCAAACATGTTTTATGGTGTCATTATTTCTAATGTTCATCATCTTCTTTTCAAGGTTATTGGAGCTGACCATGACATGCAGAAAATGGTAGAAAAGTATGAAGAAAACCGGGACCAAATACTAAATCCATATAATATGCAACACCATTTATAGATGTCTGCGGTTGTATTTTAAAAAACATGTTTTTTAAACATGTATTTTAAAAAACATGAATTCTGATTTGGGGGCAATTTTGAGTATATTCAGTATTTCTAAATGGTTTTTGCTATTGAATTATGCTTTGTAGAATGTTGTGGACTTACTGCTATGAAATGTTCAGAAACAAGTCAGAAACAGAATATAAGCCAATTCCCTTTAATGTTTTTACATTCTCCATCAGCTTTACTGTGTCAATATGGTTCATATGGCTATTTCTCCCATTTCCCACTTCACTGCTGCTTTCTATAAGTAACCTAAGTTGTTGCTTCCCCCCCCCCCCCCCCCCCCCCCAAGACAACCCTATTTTTGTAATTTGAAAGGAAGTTCCATACAAGAGATGGGATGTCCTCTTTTATTGTTAGAGGAAGCAAATGAAGTGCATCATGTTAAAGTGGTTTTGTTAAATAGGTCTTGTCAGGTTGAAACAGGGGTCTTGCTCTAATCCTACCTACACTAGTGCAATTTCATTGAATTCAGTAAGTTTCTTCTGCTTTACATGAAATCACAACATAGCTGTAGTTCTGAAGATAACAATGCACTAGCATAGTCCCACTGAATTCAGTGGCAAAAAAAAAAGAATAACAGTTTTCATAAATGATTGCAGAATGGCTCTGAGGCTTTTTTTTAAGCCAGGTTTTTAAAAGGGCTTCTTTCTCCCTAGTGTTCATGAAATCACTGGCCCTACCATGGCCGAGTTGAGGACTAGTGAAAATACAGGGTGCACAGAACTGTATTTGTTGTTCCTTTCAAATGATTATAAAAAACCTAAATTAATTGATTTCTTAACTATTTTAGATTCTTCAATTGTACTTATTTTATAAAGAAAAATACAGGTGGTTCTTTGGGTTTATTGATCAGTTTATTGTGACTTACAGGTACTTGGAGACTAGAGAAACACAGTGGAGGTTTCATTCTTGCACTTGTTAGCTAAAGTGTTGAGTTGCTCTTAATTTCTGCGTTACCCTCTGAGTGTTGTCTTCAAGATAATCTTTGTAATGCAGCAGTTATGACTGTTTTCACATTACTTTTTCTGTTTAATTTGAGGGGAATGTTTCCTGAAGTATGGTATATAATTTTTTTTTCCATAATAGTTTTGGTTGGTTTAATTGGAGCAAGCAAGGTTAACAGTGCTTTAAAACACGCTTATATTAATTTAGTTGGGCATCTGTCATAGCTTTGTAGTGAATGCTCCTAAAAATGGCTAATGTCCAAGACTTCAGTTAGTACTTTGATCACTTATTACAGACATTTGTCTGTAACTTGTTGGAGGATATAAATTTTCAGTTACTTGGCTTTTCCATGTTCTACCTGATTTTGAACAATAACTGATAGTATTACTTTTGGAGATCACTTCACTGCTTTTATTTTGTAGTTTTGTGGTAGCTGGTTTCGTGGTATCCCTAAAAATCACTGTAGTTGAAATGACTGCACTGTTTTCCAAGGCAGGAAATGCAGTTCATTTCTTGTTACTTCCATCTGGTAGGATACTTTTTTCCCAAATCAGTACAACTTAATAATGATCAGTGCACTGAGAAAGCATTTCCTAGTGAAGTACTATATTAGTATACTAAAGCTTGTGAACTCAGTATTACCATTCTATTGTTCTGTTGTAAAGCTTTAGAATTCTAGCGTAAAAATAAGATTTTGTGTGTGAAGTAATCATCTTACTTATTGAAGCCTATTTGTAGGGGGATAGTAGGCATTCTTGAAACCTTCTGTTAAAACTTTCAACGTTTTTTCTGCTGTAAGAGACCAAAAGAAATATTTCTTTGGAAATAGTTCTGTAAACTTGAAGTTCAGTCATCTTCAGTTTGTTCAAAATTGTAATTTCATTATGGATTGTAGAAGCCAAGGATGTACGTTTTGCACACAGTCCAGAAAATAACACTTAAATCATTTTGTACAGAGAATCTTACAGTACAAAGAATCTCACTGTTATCTTTCAGCTTTTGAAAGCAATTTATGCTTTTTGGTCAGATTTTTTTCCCCTTCATTACATCAAAACAGTAGTTTGGATGGAGGTTATTGATCCTCATAATTATAATGGAATATAAAGGAATTATTGCTGTAACTTATTAAAAATTACAGATGCAATGGCTACAGAGAACATATTTATTTTATGTTTTGCTATCAGTTTTCATGTATAGATTTTTATGTACAGGAAGGTTGTGGTATTTAATGAAAACTGGGAACAAAACCAAACAGGTTGCTTGTTATGTGTCATAAATGTAAAATGTTTGCCGTCTGCTATAGTTGTGTAGATAAAAATACTGTAGTAATCATAAATAGCTGTTTTTAAGCCTGAAATTTATTTGCTTTTGTTTCCTGAAATCTCTCAGTTGATGAGGGGAGGGAAAAAAGGGCAATCAGCATTAGTCTGATACATATTTCATTCCTTTTATGACTGTCTAAGAAGCAGTGATTGGGTGGCAAGTTGCAAAATACCATAGAAATGACTGTGTTTCTGTAGGCAGACTGAACTTCAGTACCAGTGGAATGGATCATATAAAGAAGCTGCCACTTCTCTTGGCTTTTAAGATTTGGTCCATAAGTTGGATGTAGCCGATACTTGTAGACTGAACCATACATAACTGGTTTTGCATACATTTTGGCTATTCTGGATTGAATTACTTCTGTCACAATGAGTTCCACATCTAAACTGCAGTATGTGTGAAAAGGGATTATCTCCTCCTGTATTGCTTTTTCTTTATTACATACTAGTCTGGATAGAGGGATGTCTTCTCCAGACTTTGGTATTTACTTTGTCCTGGTCAAGGTGTATTAGCAAATCAATAATATCTGGGAGCAGCATATAAATTGATCTGAAGTTAGAGAGACTGGCAAAATTAAAACATTTAACAGTTGCATTCTCTTAGCCTGGCCTTTTGTGTATTTCTTCTAGCATGAGAAGCATGTTTAGGACATCTTTGTTGTTTGATTAAACATTTCAGAGGTGACTGTCCAAAACTGTAGGTCTTAAGAAGCCTTGAAAATTGTTTTCACCAGTGTAATTAGCGCACAAAATGTCTGCCTACACCAGGAAATAATCCAGTATCTCTCTTCAGTGCACTTCCTCCTGCAGAGACTGTAGGAAGTGCTGGGTATTCTGCCATCAGTTGCTATTAAAAGATTCAGACCTGAAGGTCTCTGTCCCTCCCCCGGAATAACAGCTCTCCTAGCAAGTTACTGTCCTGTTTCAGGACTTGGAGAATCCAGCCCTTCCTGTAGCGTATGGAGGTTTAAGTCAACATTGTGCATTTCTAAAGCAGAATAAAGTCAGGTGAGAATTACGGTGGTGTTCACCCCCACCCCAGCATTTGAGGGGGCTGACAGAAAGTTGCAAACTTTTTTTTGAAAATGAAAAGTTTAGTTTCAGAACAAAAACTAGCAGTTGGTAGATTAATTCCTACATAAGAGAAATGCAGTCTTCTGTCTAGTCCAGATCAATTTTTTAATTAACCATTTAACATTTTTTTAAGAGGCTGGCATGTGATAATTACTTGTGCTGTATGAGGATCAGGGCACCATTTTGCTGAGTGTTCTGTAAACATACACCTACAAGAGTGATCTCTGAACACATACGGAAGTTCCATAAGGAGACTGACAGAATAGAGGAGCTCTGTTTGTTACCTGTGTATTGCATGCATACTACTTGATTTTACTTTTTATGCCAGAAGGCTTTGAGTTGAATCCTTTGCTCCACCCTAGGGCCTTCTACCTGCTAAGTGATAGTCCTCCCTTGCATCCCCCCAAAAAAGTATTGAGCTGTTAGGACTTCCACTGTGAGTATGCTGCTCTGCAGATGTCACTATATCCCAACCCAATCCTAATTTCAGGAGTTTTTTTACTATTCAATGCTGTGAAAAGGAACCCTATGGGATTTAATTGGTTATCTCACTTAGCTGTGCCAATTAATTTCCGATGGGTGGGACCTTTAACTGTGGTGGTGGGTTACTGGTGGTTATTCTCCCAGCGTTTAGGTACAAGTAAGGTAAATGATAAAGCAGTGTTTCAGAAATTGTCTTTTTGTGGTGAGATGACTGAACAGTAGAGATGTATCTTCATCAGTGCTTTGCAAGCCCTTGCCAGTCCCTCTCAGGTATGCTTTGTCTGTGTTGTGGGGAATTGTTTTTTAAGATGGTGATTTATAATTCTGAAGCAAATTGTAGTTTCTTAATTCATTTAGTGTCTGCATGCTTTCCAGTTGTGTGGGTTTTGGGGTTTGGGTTTAATTTGTTTTTGTCATATCATTGAAATTTGGTTTTCATTCTTGGCTTTAAAACCAACAAAGTTTGTTCTAAACCCAGGCTATGCTTCTTGAGCACCTTAGCTCCAGACAGGGCAAGGGTGTATTTGTGATACAAATGTTAAGGGGGGAGAAAATGACTATTATAAGAGACCCAGTGGGGAGAAGTTGTGCAAGTGAGTATCACCCAGCTACCAGGTCTGCTGCCTGAGCTCTGTGTCTGCACTGATCAAAAGAGAATTTCTCTAATCCAAGCCTTGGGAGAGCTGAGCCATTCAAAGTAGTTGTGTGTAGCATATAAATTTGGGAACAGAATTGGCCTTGTGTCTCTATGATGGAAAGACAATCCAATCAGTCAGTAAATCCCCGTTCAATTCATAGACAAATCAGGACCAGCTGTAGCACAATTAAAGTTGACAGCTCACCAGAGGATAGGCACACATTTTACAAACAGATCATCTGCCTTTAGAAAGGGTCCCAGGCAGCCCTCTTGCTGACTAGCAGTGCTGCTTGAGTGGTGGCTCTTATTTAAGTTAATTAGCCAAGAAGATGTGCAGTGGTTACTACCAACTGGGACAGGAGGGCACTGGCAGATGGGATCAGAAATCTTATGGTCCCTTTTGTCTGTCCCTCTTCTCACGTCCGGCTGTATTTACAACTAGATTTTTAAAGCCAGTTCTACCTTACTCATGTGGAAGCAGTTGCACAAAGGACTGCTGCCTAAGGCCTATTAAAGAGGACTTACTTTTTATTTCAGCTGGTTTTCAAATCCTGTCTCTTCACAAGCATCTTTAACTGTAAAGCAGTTGTCTCTCGAGACCCCAGAAACTTGCAAATACAAAAGTAGTTTCTAGTACAAGACCTCAAAACCCTACCATTTGTACAGGAAGAGAAGTTAAAGGTGTTCTTGCAGCAATAAGAAACTCGGATGAAAATATCCAGAAGACCGTAAGTGCATAGTAGCTCTCCCTACAAAAGCACACAGAACACTTACCACTCCTGGCCAATCTGCCATAAAGAGGAGATTATTCCTCAGTCCAGGTACTCAAACATTAACAAAAAGTAGATTCTCAGAACATGGCCATTTTCTATTTAATAAATTTTGTGCAGTTTAACTGTTTGGTTGGCATTGTTCATCATTACTATCTCCACTGGTGTTCCTGTGACTTGGTGGAGCTGTGGACTGTGGTGCACTGTTAGCAAGTTAGGGCTATGCTTCCTCTCTTCTGAAAGACCCTCTGTATATTTTGTTTTCCCCATGTGAGGTTGTTCATAAGCTCCTGGACAGGGAAGATGCTGGTCCAAAACTCTGCTCAAACAGGGGCAAAGTGAAGATCTATGTCTCCTGTATGCCAGATACCATGAAGACAGACGCAACTGTGCACAGGCCCATGAGGGAAGTTTAATAAAGACATGAGTGTTTCTCACAGTAGATGTTAACTGAACAAGTTTAATCAAGGCCAGCAGTATGGCATTAGTGGAGTTAGATGCCCAAGATGGTGTCTTTTCGAGTGGTAGTCTTTAGTTTCCTTTTGTATTGGTTTTTCATGTGTAAGTTGCTGATAAATTTTCCTCATGCAGCTACAGTAAAGACAAAAATGGGATGTTAGGTATATGAATCCTGTAGTACTGGTGGTCATCTAAATACTGAGGAGACATCTTCATTTGTGATGAGAAGGGGTTTTTGTAGTTTTAAATTAGAATTCCTGAATAATTGACACAATACAAGATTTAAAACACATAATTTTAATAACCCCCACAGGGGGAAAATATAGCTTATAAAAACCAAAATGGTTAGGAAGAAGAGATAGGTACTGTAAAGAAGAGCAAGGAGATTGTTGTGGGTTGACCCAGCCAGCAGCTAAGTGCTTACACAGCTGTTTGCTCCCCCCTTTGCTCCCTCCAGCAGGACAGGGGAGAATAGGAAGAGCAAAATCAAGAGAGCTTTTGGGTTCAGATAGAGGTTTAATAAGTGAAGAAAAGAGGAGGAGAAAAACAAGTGATGCAATGGCAGTAACTTGCCACTTCCCACAAGCTGACCGATGCCCAGCCACTCTCTAAGCAATGGCCACCTTGGTAGAAAAAAACCCACCACCTTCTTCTGCTATCCTAGTTTATTGCCAAGCATGATGTTGTGGTATATCCCTTTGGCCAGTTCAGGTCAGCTGTCCCAGCTGTGTCCTCTCCCAGTTACTCACTGAGGGGTGGGAGGTATAGTTAGAAAAAGAGAAAGCTGTGGTACTGTGTAAGCACTGGTCAGCAATAGCCAAAACACTGGTGTATTATCAACAATTTTAGCCACAAATCCCAAACACACCACCCCAGGGGCTGCTATTAAGAAAGCTATCTCAATCCTAGCCCGACCCAGTACAGAAGTATTAATTTGTGTGTGCATGTTCATAATATCTGTTTCTCCCAACCTCACCCACAACTGAAGGCAGTCCTGTCACTTGATGTTAGCTTGGTCAGAGTTTTAATCCTCCTACACTGCTGGAATGTCAACAATTAGTTGTTCAAAAAGCAGATCTTTACATTTTAGCTCCTGAGGTTTTTCTAGTGTAATCCATGTGCTCCTCCTTGAATTTCTGGGGGATGAAAGTCAATTATAAACAATATACTAAATTAATTTCAGCTAATATTTTAACTATACATGAACAACAAAACATTCTTAGCATTAAAGTGCTACTGGAAAAGTTACTTGAAGCAGCATTGAAGTAAACTGTCTTTCTAGGTAACAAGTGTATAAAGAAGCATTAAAGATTGTGCTGAAATACAGTAGCAGTGACTGTGCTTTTCTAAATTTAATTAAATGTTGTGTATGACAGAGGTTCTCAATGCTGGGACTCCAGCTTACAGCTGATCTGATCTAACAATACTGCTCTCTTTCCTTCTCAGCACAATGCTTTTCACACAGCATTCCACCTACAGGATATCCCTTATCCTTGGTCTAATGCTCACTGGGACCCTTCTCTGATCTGATTTTTTTCCTGCCACTAAAATGACAGAGAATGGCACTGTTTTCCCTTCATTTTAGTGAGATGAACTGACTTACAGAAAAGTCCAGTGAACTCCAGAGCTGGTGCAGAGTTAAGTGGCAGGAACAGGGGCAAGGGAAAAGGCAGCAGTAGCTGGATCTCCCTCTTCTGGTAGCAGTGAACGATTACGATGCTCAGTGCTTCTCTTGAAATTTGTGGTGGTAGCCACAGAAAATTCTGGTAACAAGTAGAGACAGGTATAAACCTGTAATACAGGTTATTGCCTCTAAAAGATCTAAACTGTTACTCCTAATGCAAAAATAAAACCAGAAGTGTTCACAGGGCTGTGTCCTTTAAACCTAAAGGAATGTTATCAAACTTTCAAAACTTATTTTCAACTGAGAACAGGAGCAAGATTAGCTCAGAGCACAGCTTCATGGGAATGTAATGAGTTAACACAAGTACACTCCAGTATAGCATTTGTAAAGCTGTAAGTTGGATCTTCCAGTTCAGAAACATTAGAAACCTTTACCTGTTTCTGTCATCGTACAGCATGCTATACTCAAATACTCCAGGAATAGGTCTGTAAAGCAAAAAAAAAAAAGGGGGGGTGGGGGTGGGGGGAAGCAGAAGTATGCTTAACTGAAGAAACCTGTCTGGTATTAAGTACGGCCAGAAAGAATCTGGCTAATGGATTAAATTGATTTAAATTTATGGAAGTTGCCTGCGCTTTAGAAGGTGACCATACAGGTTTCAGTGCCAAAGGTTCCAGATGAGAAGGGGCCATTAAGAATTTGCTCAACTACTACCCTTTTTTACTGTCCAAAAGCGGTGGTGGTTTTGATTTTTTTTTGTGTGTGGTTTTTTTTTGTTTGTTTGGGTTTTTTTTAACTGTTTTGACAAAGCTAATCATCTCCTTGAAAAGATGATCAAGGCCACAAGTGAAAGGAAAAAACCCAGGCAGATTACAAATACAGCACTGGTAAAGTCAAGTGTGATGGCATAACATTCCTTGGTCGGTTTTGTCAATAATGACATAAGGCTCCTGGATTTCATTTACTTTTGAATTATAGTTCTCCAGCTTTACTTCACTGGATTCGGGAGAGTCATGTTCAGGCTGCAAGAGGTTCCTTCTGCCCTGTGTGCTGGTCCTTCTTATGTGTGAAGACCGAACATCAATACTTTGTGGTGGAATGTAGGTGAGGTTAGGGGGCTCTCTAATGTGTCTGAAGCACTCAGAAGCTGTATGTGCATTAGCAGTATCCATTAATAGTCTCTTGCTATCAGAACCAATAGTGGAATCCTCCACGTTCCCAGGAGTACAGCATAGATCTGAAGATGGCTCAGTATGTGCGGCTGCTCTGTTCTGCATCTGAGTATTAGTCAGATATGTATGTTTTATTTTGGAGTGACTGAATTCTCTTACATGCCTGTCACTTGTACTTGCATATGATACTGACTCAGGTTGGCCAGTTTCCTCTACTGGATACATAAGGTCTTCCTGAGTGTCCTTGATCTGTAGCTTTGTGAAGGTTAAAGACAGCTCACAAACTTCCTCTTCCCTAGGGACACTGCAGTTTTGGACAGATGCAATGTCCTTGTACGGCAGAGACTTCAGCTCATTGGGTTCATCTGCAGGGTCTGGGTCTATGCAATTTATGGCATCATTAATTTCTGCTTCAATTGATTCTTCGGGGACTTCTTGAGCTTTGTACTCCAAAGTGTTTTTGCTGTCACAAGAGCTGTCAGCAAATATTGCAAAGGCTGGCGGACCGCTTGCTCCTGGTGAGAGTGGCACAGGCCTGATCTCATTTGCAGTTGACTCTGCAGTGACTGCCAAAACACATTCTTCACTTAGACTGGCTCTTGGCTTTTTTTCAAAAGCTTTTGGAGATAGATTCTCAGGGAAAATAGGTGTTTGTCTTATGACAATGTCACTATATTTGATCAAGAAGTCCTCGCTGTCTGAGCATTTGCCCGGAAAATGTACAGTGTTAATGACTTGCCTTTGGTGTTCCTGAAGTCTGTTAGTGGATTGAGTAACTGCTAACTGAGGCATGTCATCTTTGATCTTCAGATTCCTAGCAGCTTCAAAGGATATATCGCTATTAGTTGAAGACTTCTGTTGAGTAGCAAGGCACAAAGATGCTTCACTGTTTTCTTTATTTTCTAGATTTTCAGTGTCTTCTCTCTGGGGTATCTGATCTTCTTTGTCCTTATCTCCATGATGCCGGTGCATTTGTGTTCTCTTCTGTAGCGTCTTCTCCAAATTGCCATGTTTTTCTTCATTTGTCATTTCGAGGATGGTTTCACACTCAATTCTTGCCAGGAATATTTCAAATGCAGTCTGCTTTGTTTCTTCATTGTTTCTCTTTTTGACAAGTGAAAACTCTGTTGCTGTTGTTGCAATGTAACCTATTTTCTCCAGTACTGTTTTTACAATGTCATCTGGGAGCACAGATTGAATATAGTAGACAAAATTACCGGTGAATGTCTGAAACAGAATGCATTGAAAAACAGATGAACACTGGGGGGTGGGGTGGAAAGAAGTGTGAAAGGCTTCCTAAAAATCAAAAGTACTTCAAAAATTACTTAAATCAAACCCATGTTCCTAAAAGTCTGAATTTTGAATTGAAGTGAGAGAGACTTTTCTATCAGCATTATTTTGTCAGCCTCTTGAGCATTATAGCTTTTCTATAGCACATTAATTTCAGTTAAGTTATGCCAGTTTAAACCTGCTGATATACTGGATAAGAGCATCAATATTCAAAAAGGGAGAGAGTAAGAAAAGTGTTTTAGTCAAACTAGAGAAACTCAGAACTAAGTCTTATGTGCTCTACTGAAGAATGGAAGATTTTTAGACAAACAAAGATTCATAGAATAAATCACTGAGGTCTAATCTTTTCCTAAAGAAACAGACACGATGCACTCAGTTAATTGTATTTCTTAACTGGTGACAGGACTGTAACATTTTCTTTTGCCGTGGTTCAGACTCCTGCTGTAACTTTACTACCCCCGAATTAAGTTGCCATGTCTTTGAAAGCACCTTTTTGAAGGAAGACTATTCTAGCAGAAATATTGCCAACATGCTCTCTTTGCACAAGCTGTCTGCAAAATGTGACTTGAATAAAATGCTCCTGCTGTGTAAGACCTTAAAAAAAAATTGTTCAACATTTGCTCGGTTTTGGAGCTACCCCAGGCATGAGGCCTAGTTTGTAAACTGGAAGCGGTTTTTGGTTTTGTCTGAAACGCTATGATAAGAGAGACTATGTTGACCTAAGCATGACCGACTCCAGGCAAGTCAGAACAGAATGGAGGTAGGAATGCAAAGTCAAGACTTCCAGAATCAGGGTACCTTTATTTTCAGGCTGCCCAGCT
This sequence comes from Mycteria americana, assembly GCF_035582795.1. Taxonomy (NCBI): domain Eukaryota; kingdom Metazoa; phylum Chordata; class Aves; order Ciconiiformes; family Ciconiidae; genus Mycteria; species Mycteria americana. Next base: position 39,700,246 of record NC_134372.1, read on the forward strand.
CGAGACTGACTTGCCTACTTCCTAAGGCTGAGACCTAAGCATTGGTCTCACAAGCACAAGCTTGGGGGAGAACAAAACTGACCCCTCCCCCCCCAAAAGGCCATTAACCTAAAAGGCCACAGTACAATGTAGCACTGAGCCTGAGTCCATTCTCAGATAAAGTTGTCAACAGTGCCTTTCGCTCCCCATCTTCTGTTCCTTCTAGAGGCAAGGTAAGGAGCAGGCACTGTGGGGGGTCACATCAGAGTGGGTGAGAGGCAGGAAATATGTGAAGTAGTATTCTGCATACGACCAGTAACTTTTTATCAAACCTGTATATACACAAGATACTGGTTGTTCTCCAACTTATGCCTTGCAGTAGAATTATTTCAGGCCTTCAGCAGGCTGTCTTGCGCTTTGGATTACCCACAGTGGTCTTCAAAACATGATTTTTATGAAGCCTAGGATTCTTGTGTTATGAAAAGCTGAGCCTGCTAACTGTAGTCCTAAGTATCTTATACTTTGCCCTGTTTTAGGGAGATGAATGAGGAGAATAGGAATCTACTGCTGTTTGAGAATCTGCAGATGAGACCTAAGGGCAGGAAGAAGGAAAGAAACGGCTTTGCCTTACCAGTACCTGTTGCTGTAGGAAGGGAAATAAGTTTGCATTTTGCGTGTTCAGGGATTTTGTTTAAATACAAGTAGATTTTGCATGTGTTGAAGATTACTGTCTCTTCTGGGCAATGAGATCTGTTCAGTGTGCTAGGGATGCAGGGTAACCTTGACCACCTTGCTGCAAAAAGCAACAGCATTTCCTCTTTCGAAGGGGAGTTTCCCACCCACTTTACTAGCTGCAGTCAACAGAGCTAGGATAGGTGGTAAAATCACTGGCCCACCTGTCCTTTGGCATCAAACTGTTAGCAAAAGTGGTAACTAATGCTAAAAACCTCCTTATAGGCAAATGAAGGTTAAAACTCAGAGTAATGAGAGTCTAAGCCTTTCATTGTACCTTTTTACTTCTCTACTGTCTCACAATAGGCGAAGGTCTCCGTTTCCAAACCCCTGAACTGCTCAGCACTCCTGGGAAGGCCCGACCTTGGCGAGGACAAGGCCTGCAAAGGCCAACGAACACCTCGCAGCACCCTCGCACTGCTCAGGGCATCCCTAGCCCGTTCATAATGGGCTCCTAAACGCTGCCCGTAACTCCCCGGGGCGCGGACGCCGCTGCCGTGCCTCCCACGCCACAGGCGAGGGGAAGAGGCCTCGGAACCCCGCGGCTGCCAGGCCCCGAGGCCGGACAAGCCCTCCCCGGGGCTGGCTGCACCCCCTGCCCGAGCTCGGCGGCGCTTCCCTACCTTCAGCGACCTGATCTCCTTCCGCCATGGGGAGAGGAGCAAGTTGACGCAGAGCAGCTCCAGCACCTCCAGCGCCTTGAGCAGGCCGCGGAGGACGCTGTCGCCCCGTTCGCCGCGGGCCCGCCGGCACCGCTCCGCCACGCTGCACACGTCCAGGACGCCGCGCCGCCGCGGACCCAGCAGCCGTCGCGCCCTCGTCTTGAGGGAGGCCTCGTCGCACACCGCCAGCTCCCCCTCCGCCCCTCGGGCCGCGTAGTAGGCCAGGTAGTCCCGCAACACCTCCTCCTCGGCCGCCGCCGCCGGCTCCTTCATGGCGGCGCCAGACCGGCCGGGCCGCCCGCCCGCAGGCGCTGCCCCGACTCGGCCGCGGCGGCGCTCGGCCCGCCATTGGCCACTCCGCCTGCGCGCCGGGCGGTCAGTGGTGTCTCGCCGTGTCAGTCAGGGCGGGGGGCGGGCGCCCCGGCGAACTGAAAGCGAAAGGCAGGAGGGTGGGGGGGCGGGGTGCGGTGCTGTGCTGCGCGCGGGCGTCGTCGCCTCAATACGGGCGCGTGGCGGCGTCGCGCGAGGGTGGTCCTGTCACCGCCCCTGCCCCCGCGCTGAGGTGGGATCTGTCGTTTCCCGCTCCGCGGCTCCGGCAGCGCCGTGTTACCGACCTCCTCGAGCCCTCTCCTGCCTCTTTCCTCTGCCGTGGCCCCGGCTGCTCTCCCGGCCGGCCACGAGCCCCCCGGAGGGAGGTGTCCACTGTGGGCATGAGCCTGGGCAGGTGAGGCCCTGTGCTCAAGGGCTGGCGTGAGGGTGGAAGCTACCCAAATGGTAATCGTGCTGTGGGGTGAAGTGAGATCACCTGGAACATAGCGTGTTCCTTGTGCCTGTTTTGTTACTCTTTTTGTTGTATGTTGCCTCTGAATTCCTGGACTAGGTTTGGGTAACGATCAGCTGAAAGAGACTTGTGTCTTCTGGTATGGTGGCTGAAAAGTTTTCTGGGATGGGTTTGAAATGGAGGTCAGGTCCAGCAGCTGGAAAACAAACCTGACTTTGATCCAGATGATTTTGTTAATCTTGATTTTTGGAATCTGAAATTCAGAGTCACTTCCTATGGCTGCTACAATGCTGTGCACCTGTGTGATTTCACAAATTAGTGTTGGCATCGGCCTCCCATGACCTTATTTTTTGTTGTAGACCTGCAGGGCTGGCATCTTCAGCGGTATCTCCACTGACTTGACTTGCTGCAAGTGTGAATTCGACTTGATGTTTTTTTAATGGCTCATCTTATTATAGATTGTCTTCATTACATGATAGATTTTAAAATGAGTATTTGTCTCACTGTTAACTGCTGGGAATGTATGGCTTCTCCTGATTAAGGCAAATCTCAGGCTTGCTTGACCACAGGCCTGTTTCTTTCTTGTGGAAAGTGGCTGTGTGGTGTTGCAAGTGGTTTTGTCTCTGACTTTCCAGGTAAGAGGGCTTTCCAAAAACATATGCTTTTGATCGTCATTCTAAGTGAAATGTCATTAGGAAATAGTTTTGTAGAATTTGTGTATGGATAATTGCTGTATAAAAATTGCTGATCTAGCCAAGAGGGAAGGGGGGACAAATCCCCATACTACCACCACATGTTAAAATGAGGCCATCTGGCCATCTGCTGCAATGTCTGAGTTTCCTCCCCTGCCATATGTGCATGCATACACAGACAAGCTTGGCCGTGCTCTTAGTAGGGTGCCTGCAGGCGGCTCAGCTCGCTTCTCGCCATATGCAAAACTTTATTGACCCAAATGAGAGGGTTGGATTTCATGTTCTGCACACCCACTCCCACGGGGTGGGGGATTGGATTCTTTAACCTTTGCAGTTCTCATTAACATATAGAACAGCTGCATTTATTTAAAGCCTGGTGTGTTTTAGTAGAATGATACAGGGAATCTTGCTTTGTTGCTGGTTCTTTTGAATGTTTCACTTTTCAGTAAACCTTATTTGCATAATATACTAAATACTGAGTTGTCTCATCTATCACTGCGTTCTTATTCTCTGAATTAGTTTCCTAGTACGGCCTCTAAGGATGGGATTTGTGTTTTGTGTTTTGAAGGTCTTAATACTTTAAAAGCTTGTTCTCTAAATGGGAAGCTTAATCACTTCCCTGGTGTGTGTGTGGTACCAATCCCATCACTGCCAACAGGGCAGAGTACTCGCCCGTGACCCAGGTGCCCAAAAGTCCAGTTGCAGGTCCCTGAGCTATGAGGTCTCCCATCTTGCTCCTCCTTCTTCAATGAGATTTTGAAATGTTTTGCAAAAAAGTTTTGCTCTTTTCTGGGTGTATTAATTTTGTTTATTACTGATTTCAGTCTCTTGCAGAAATATAAAATCCTGCTACGAGCAAAGCTGTGACAAAATAATCTTAATTTTTACAGGGTTCTTTCACTGTTTCATTGTCATTTGAATTTAAATTAAAAAAAAGTCTCTCCATTGTGAATGTATTAGGTTCATTTGGAGTGTAACAGAAGACAGAATCTATCAAAAAGATTTTTTTTTTTTTTTAAAGACTACAGCAAGGCAAAAGCCTGGTCATTAGTCCTAGGAGAGAAGAGGAATTCAGTAGAAAGGAATGGCCACTTCCAGCTGTGCATGCAAACTGTTGCTATTTCCCTGGAGTTCAAAAGACACAACGTCAATACCTGGTGAATTGCATCAGACTATATACCTGACTCTTTTTTTCCATTGCAGTTGGGTTGATTTAGGCAGAGGAGCGTTATTGAAACAGTATTGATAGGAAATGCAGGAGAACAAAGAAGAGAATCAAGGCATTGGACCCAAAACATGAATGGACCACCATGGATACTTCTAGGTTCCTTAAAGCTTTAACTTTGTTTCCTGGACATGGAACTGTAACTTAGTCTGCTGGACATGGAAGCTATTTTGCTTGTTACTTTTTCTTGCCTTAATGGAAGTGAGAGTATATACGCATATGGACCCGTCTGAAATCCAAGCTGTGAATTTATCGTATGCTTATGAGTTCAGTAGCCAGTGTGCAAGCATACATTACTGTGAGCTGAGGAAAAGGGAAATGAATATGAACTTTGCTAGCTGAGAAGAAGTTTTAGTGCCTGAGATGCTGTTGGGGATTCAGAAAACATGGATTTAGTTTCTGATCTATCTAGAATTCCCACTTAACATGTAGCACATCAATTCAATGGAGTTAGAGCTGGCGGTGCTTGGATATAATTGTGGTGATGTGTATTTTCACTGAAAGCTTTTTGCTGTGACAACAGTATGGTGTTGGAAATCATGTAGTTCTCAGTGTCACTAATGTGGTCTGGGCTAAGAGAATCCTCTTTTCCCAGAGGGTATTGGCAGAACATCTAGGGTTTGGAAAGCTGCTATTATTAAGTGACAAAAATGCAACTGCCAGTTCCCAGGCCGTGAAGCAGCATCAGACACTGTCAGACAATGATAAAGAGAGGACATGGAAAGCTCTACTAGAAGGAGAGGACTGAAACTTGGCCTTTCCATTCCTGGTAACATGTGGAATCTTTCTTTCTCTACAATTTATAAAATGCTAATTCTCCATTTCCCCTCAATTCTAATATCTCATTTCTACATAGCAATGGAGAACAGCTTCTATTCTCTGTCATGCAAAACCAAGAAAAATAATAACCAGACCTCTTAACTTTCTTGTTCCTTTTCTCTAGGCAGTCAGGTTTGTCAGCCTCCTTGACTTGTAGAGCCTCAGCCTGGACTCAGTTTCCTAACACAGCAGTAGTGAGTTGAGAGCTATTTTGAATGTTTTTAGAATAATAGCACTGTTTATATTCCCAGGGTGTTGTTGTTGGTTTTTCTTCTTTTTTCCTAGTAGTATGACATTACTGGCTCATAGTTAGCCCATATTTGTCTCAGTCCAATTCTCAGACATTCTCCTACAATCTAACAGGCCACTCTTGTGTTGTGCGTTTGTGAATTTGAGTCTACATTTCTCAAGTGCAGGAATTGTATTTGTGTTCACTGAATTGCATCTTGTTCTTTCCAGGCTGTTTCTCTGTCTCTTCAAATTCCAGTCCTGCTCTCCTACATACTCCTGCCTCTCCTAGTTTAATGTAACTTGCTGATTTTAATAGGTCCATTCTCTCTCTCAAAGCTCTGAAATCCAGCAACACTCAGTATTTTCATTAGGACATAGGTGATCCCACCTGACACATCCTTTCAAACTAACACAGAGCAATTGATAAATACTCTCTTGCATGATGATTATTATTTTAATTTACAGAAGTCTGTGGTTATAATTTTACGTGGAGTGTATTTCTCTAGTTGAAGGAGGGGAATGATTTGTCAGACTGTACCATGACCAGGTAGATCAGTTTGATGTGGTTTCCATTCAGGAAATACGCTGTTACTCATCTTGCTGTGCTAAGAAATTATCTGTTTTAATGTTTCTGGGAAGATTGGCCTGTTATTTCCTGGCTTTCCCTCTTTTGCCTTGGCGGTATGTTGCCATTTTCCAGTCTCCTGACCTTAGTAATTTTCAGAGGTACTGATGAATGTGTTGTGAGGGTTTCTGATGCTTCTTGAAATGCCTGAGAGTATTTCAAGGGTAACAATTTTCACTACAGCAGTATTGCAGACTCTCCCCTTCCTGCTCTTGCTGAGCTGCACTGATCCTGGCTGTGGGCACACACTGACTCGTCCCCCTGTGCAGGAGAGACCTGACTGCTCTGATGGCTGCTTATTCCTGTGATCTCTGACAAATGTAAAATCCAAATGTAAGTGGCTGAAGCATGATGTTGCTTAGTCAATAGTTGCTTAGTTGCCTGATTAACAGGAGGCTAAAGGCTGTGGGTAGTACCAAAGTGATACCGACGCAATAAAAAGCACAGAAACTATATCGAATACATGTATGTTCTTTACTAAAAGATTTGTGTAAAGATCAGTGTACTAAAAATTGAAGCAAAAGAGATGACTACAGAAATACAGTATTGTTATCACATAGCAAGAAACAGCATGTCCAAACAGTTTCTTTCTGATATTAATCATGTAATAAATGAAAGGCCTGTGTTAAGCCTGTTTTGGGACTGGCATTAAAATTATGCGAGAGTTTAGGATAAAATCTGATAGGAGGATATGAATTTCTTAAGAGGAGCATCAGGAGACACTCTGTCAACTTTGCTGAGATTTATCTGGGATCTTAAATATTCTCCAAGAAATGAAAACACGTTCTTATTGCATCATTACAAGAAATCTCAAAACTGTTCCAGTAGTAGCAGTGGAAGCTGTTAGAGCAGCTTTAGAGTTATAAACTTCTCTTTCTAGTATTGTCTGTTTGCAGAGGTATATGGGTTGGATTTATAAGCTTTTTCCCCGCAACTTTGTTGGATATCACCTAGTTAAAAAGATTAACAAGAGCAGAAAATTCTAAGCCACTCTTGCAAGTGATTGTGGTATGGTATTGCTGAAGGTAGCATACTCTACTTTTAATTCACTGTTTGTTTTTTAAAGATATTTGTTTATAATGAATGACATAACCTATTTAGTGGTAGCTTAGAAAAATGCTACAGTATGGAAGTGTATGTTTTGGTTGGCTTCCATATCCATGTGACAAAGAAGCTGGGATTATTTTGATGGACGAGTCCCTCATTGTGAACTCTGTGTAGCGTGATAACTAGATGACTTGACTTTATAAAGCGGTATACCACAAGAGGGAGTAGACAGCTATTTGTAAGTAATGCTGCTACATACAATCCAGATAGCAATGCTAAGGATGCATAACTTATCAAATGAAGAAAGACTTTGATTAGTTTTCTATAATCTTAGTAATGCATTTCTATCATGAGGTAAAATACAAATCTCCCATTGTCATCAGAGGCCTACTTAAAATTAGTTTATTTTGTAAACCACAGATAAAAAGTTAGTGGAAAGTAATGAAATCCCTGTCAGGTTAAAAGCCAAGCAGGTTGAAAGGATTTCCCAAAATGCACAGAAACTGTAAGCATCTGTAACAGACTAGAGGCTTGCCTGCCAGATGTGAAAAGCCCTCTGTGCTTGTCTTCAGAAGAACCTTCAGGTTTGCCATGTGACAGGTAAAAGAGAGACTCATTTTCAGAAAACAAACAAACAAAAAATCACATTTGCCTTCTTACATTTGTTTATCAGATTTCCCCCTCCACCTCCACAATAGCAGCCTGAAGTAAGCAGGTCCAGTCCCAGTGCCTTACCCTGTTCTAGGAAGGTCTCCAAGAGCTGCAGGAGGACACAGCTATGAAAGCATGTCCTATCCTGCACAAATAAACCTCTATGCTTTCCTTCATTTTTCATTTTCTTGCCAGTAAAACTGACTGGTACATTTCTATGTTGGTTTTCATTTCTGGCTCCTAATAGATGGTGTAGAGTTTTGCTTCTCTTATTGCAGGATACTTTGCATACCACAAAACTGTTTACACTAGTACTTTATACAGAGGAATAGTTCTGTCTGTTAAAAATACAAATGTGAAATATAGCCTATGTTCTGGCAATGCCTGCCAGCAATTTTGCAATGCAAAATTGTGAATTTTTGTTGTTTTGGGTATAGTATACTAAGAATACAGAAAATCTTGTTGAACTGCAAAAGAATTCTGTTATTTTACCAAAATACATGCTTACTCTCATCTACTTAGCAAAAAAATGCATACTTACCTTATCTCATCATGTGCACATGACTCAGTAATGGTATAATTTATACAGCAGTAAGAACCATATAATTACTTCCCATCTAAGTATTAATTATAATTGTGTCAATCTTTGGAGTGTTGAATGATGATTACAGTTGAAAATTATTTAGTATTTACAGAAAATCTAAGTGCAATTTTAATAATTTGGATGATGCTTCCTTCTAAACACAATTATATATTTACTATACTCATTTTTACATATCCTTCAGTGGGGGTAGTAAACTGAAGTCCATTTTATCAGTGTAAAAAATTTTTTTTTTTCAGTGAAAATACCTCTAAGAGATTTAGTGGAGATGAGCCTCTGATAACTCTGCTAACTAGTACTGGCTGAAGATGTAGTTTAGTCCTTACGTGGAGAAAGGGTGCTTGTGTACCATGTAAGATTAAACTCTCACATCTGCAGTTTACCTCTGCTGTTCCTGCTAGTGTGCACCTCCAACTTGTATGCATTTACCATATGAATGTGCGAGAAGTCCACGCCTACAAAAAAGGCTAGATTTGTGGGTAGCAAAATTTCAGTGAAAAGGATCATGCCTAATAAAAGATGTTTCTGCACAAAGTGAGGTTCTCTGTTACTGTGCATGCCAAGTCCAGCATCTATTATTTACATCACACTAATGCAATTACTAGAGGTCAAGGTCCTTTGTAACACTACAGGTTCCTTACTGAAGAGAGACCAGTTAGTGCCGGAAAATGCAGTCATGCATGGGAATCGGCATGAAGCATCTTCTGGGATTCCACACACTGCCCTTCCCCTGGCTGTATCAAGTCCCCGTGAAGGGCATGCAGCTTCCAGGCCTGCACACAGCTGTAGTACAGCTTCCATAGGTAAAGCCAATTGGTGTTTGGGGATCCATTGCGACCTCTCTGTCACTTGCCACTGGTTGCCTTTGAGGAAGACTTACAGCAGACTTTGCAATGGTCTGGAAAGCCTGGTACTGGCCAGGCTTTCCAAAGGAAAAATATGACTATCAAAATATTATTCTCCTTTTTCTTTTGCTCCTATATGGTACCGATAGTCCTGTTTTCCAGGCAGTGTTCTGTCTCTGTCTACTGAAATACATATTTAGACAAAGAATTATTTAAAAATGCTTTGTTGCCAAGACTGAATGAAATGTACTAGTGACACCTACAAAAACAACAAAATGCTCTTCTTTTTCCTTCTGCTCTAAAACATGCGAAGTATCATAAAATCAACAAGTAGGCTTCACTGGATAACATGTATCTACATTAAGAGTGGCTGATTTCAATGTGTTTTGAAATGCTTCAAAAAGGTCAGATGCACTGCTTGTCGCTGCTGCTCTTTTATGCTGTGTGATGTCATGGAACACTTTGAAGCACAAAGAGGGAAGTTTAGGTAAACTTTCAAAATTTACTGTAAAAAATAAAATCCCATTGCATCCCTGTTTAAAGATATAAAATAGGTAAAACTTTCAGAGGTTTTATTCTTCCATTTAGATGTTTTTGTCGGTCTGAGTTCTTCAGAAGAACTGAAGGAAAGAGCCACTTTTATTCACATGATTTGGTTCAGAAGGGTCTGATAGTCAGTGGAAGAATTTTTCAGTACTTCCATTGGAACAAGGGGGATGGGGATATTCTGTTCACACACCACCGTCTCGTACAGGGGAGCAGCCTCCAGAGTAAGAGACGACAAAGAGATGGATGAAATGGGCTGCTGCAAGTCCTGCAGCCTGACTGCATAATTTGCAGCCTGTCCAGTAGTCCCAGATGCTGCTTCCTCTTCCAGGCTAATGTTTATAGATATTTCATTTCTTTGACAAGGGTCCGTAAGAGAATATGGGGGGGGATCATCTGTGGGAATATATATTTGAGTTGCTCCTGGCCCCACGCATTCATCGTAGCTGAAAGAAAAAAAGTATTTTTCATTAGATTCCTGTGAAAAATGCCACAGTACATTATTTTCAGCATAACAGGGGCAGGTAAAGTGAGGAGAAAAGGATAGTCTGGTGGTTTGTTCCTCAGCCCACATTCTTGCTTACCCTGCCGTGGTATAGCATAACACTCGAGAGCATAATACTTAAGAGCACATCTCCAAATACCTAAAGATAATCCTAGAGGTCTTGGTGAAAGTTCAGACCCCATCCTCCTGCATGAAAGGAACATCTGTGGCAGCACCGTGCAGCTGAGGTGCCTGGGGATAAGCCCAGCTCCTTACAGCTGGTTACGCAGGAGCAGGAGGAATAGCATTGCTGGCTCTCACAAAGCTGTGCACGCTGCACCAGTTGCTCTAAGTGCAACACAGCAGGGGTTCGTTCCAGCTCTCAACTGCTTGTAAGTAGCTAAGTTAGAAAATGGCTGGGGAAAAAGGAAGTGGTGTTGCCATTTTAGTTATGAAATAAGGTATAGAGAGCTTTAGATGGAGTCTAAAGTAGAGTATCACATCAAATGCTGTCCTCCTGGCACACAGGTCTCTGGTGCTCAGCCAGCAGTTACATGTGGTGGGTTGTCTGGTTTGCAGATCTGTGCTGGCAGGGGCAGCAGGATTTCTTGCTGAGGTACAGAGCTGTGATGAATAATCTTGACAGACTCATGCTGGTCATTCTGAGACTCGGCAGACTAGCCGTCACGTTCCTCCCGAAAAGGAGGAATGCAAGACAGACCGATTTGTGGGGTTTCCGTGAGAAGCCAGCTCAGGTCTGTCCAGGCTTTGTTCCATCTGTGCCACCAAGCTAGAGCCAGGGGAAACTTACCTCCTCACTCCACTACCATGCTCAGTGCTTGCTGTCCCCACGTGAATGCAGACAGGCACCTTAGATTGGAGCTTGGACTGTACAGCCTAGGGAGGCCCATGAGGGGTGTATAATGAGCCTGGATAGACCAGTGTGTCTTTGTGCTTGTGTTTTCCCATGTTCTGTGTTGCAGGAAGGGGATGGGAACGGATAGAGTGGACATAAGCAGGCTCCATGCATTTGTACTGTGCTGCGCTGGCACTGCCCAGCCCTCTTGAGTCCAAGGGCTCTGCAGAGATTGCACCAAGGAGGGCTGAACCAGAACTGGTGAATCTGGTCTGTTATCTGGGTGGTGCACTGTCTGGCTATCCTAGTGTCACCTCTTTGTCCACAAACTAAAGCTCACTCCGCTTCTGCTATCAAACCAGCCCAGGTCTAGTGGTCTGAAGGAAGATCCTGTTTTCCTGGCTCACTGGCTACAGGAAAAAGTAAGGGTGAGTCATAACATTGTGATCTTAAATGTTGGACCTGCTTTGTTTCTGGCTGCCTTGTTTAACTGTTTCAGGATCATTTTAAATCTAATTCTGAAGGAGGGAATGTTTCCTGTAAAAAAACCATCGCCTACTCAGTTAACCTGAAAAACAATTTGGCTGGAGCCAGACAAATTAAGAACCCATTTCCTCAACCACACTAACTGCAGAGCTATTAAGATCTAGGATATTTCCTGAAACTTCGGATATTTAGCATATGTCTTCCCAGTAGACTGCAGGCAGTCATTCTGCCCCCTGTAATTGCATTACTGCCAGGCTAAACCCAAGCTAATAAACCCTACTTGTAGATTATAAGTGGCTTGCAGCAGGGCAGCTTGCATTGGTTAGAGTAAGCTCAAATCTACTGCAATCAACCATGGAGGCCCTGCCTTAGAAAAATACTTGGTTCTGCTGCACTAATTCATACCTTTCCCTCAGAGCGCTCCTGATAATTTTGATGGTATTGTTCCTAGTCTGGGTGGTGGAAATGGTTTTTGGGGAAGGGAAAGGTAAGAAAGTGAAATCTTAGTACTAGGTTACTAAATAACTCGAATATCCACAGGTGTTTTTATTTTTATCTCCCTTTTATCTTATTTTTATATTCATGAGGACAATGGTTCTAAATTCAGGCTAGAAAATTTCTATTTCCCCATCAGAAAGAATGGTATTTAAAAACATAACTCTGTTCTGAAGGTCCTGAATAGGGCTGCTAGATACTTCAGAAACAAGTCCCAGCATGTAGGAAGTTGAATTGTTTTTGTATAGTGTGTGGAAAAGATTTCAGTCCAGCCTCTACTAAGCCCACTGAAGCTTTCAAGCATACCTGATACTCTTCTTTTAAAAGATCTTAGGCCTTAGTCAGAGATCAAGGACCTGATGTTGTCAACTCTTCATGAACTCAGAGGGAGAAAAGGAAGAGCCACTCTTTGCAGGATTACTTACTATAAGCTGCATCTTTACTTAATTTACATTTTGCTGACCCAAAGCCCAGTGAATTTATTTAAAATCTTTCCACAGATTTTGACTGACTTAATCAGGCTAATGAAGAGCACCTCCTGGGTCCTGTTACCATAGTAAAAGAGTTTTGGTTTTGAAAAGCCCACAGTGATGTGAGTGTCAAGGTGGAAAATTTTGAATCCTTTTGCTGAGACACAAAAGGGAAGCTTCTTCTCTGTCTCCTGATTCTGGGCCCAAGCCCAGCACAAGGGAAATCTGCCACAGACCTAAAGGAGAAATGGGCACAGTATGAACCTTCTACTTACTGTTGTTATCCAATCGCCTGCATTTCTTTCCCTTGGATTTAATTTAATATCTTTCATGGACTGTACCTCAGCTCTGTAGAACTAAAATGCTTGGTGGGATAAATAGCAAAATGATCTTTTGTGATGTAGACTTTAAGCATCATGACAAATGGGTAGCAAATGATGGTATTCAAGACCTGGCATTTTAGTGTTTAGTTCCAAATATCAATATTTAGTGTTAGGGCACTTTTTTTCATATATATGATGGATAAAAAAAATAATTCTCTCTTTTTCTCCAAACTCCAATGCAAGTAATGTTCTCCCTCTCATTTTTGGCAATTAAGTTCACATTTTAAAAATCAAATAGGGCAGTAAGGAACACATGCCAGATTTTCAATTAAGTAACTTTTTGGCACCTTCACAACTGTACCTACAGATCGTTATGGCCAAGGAGGCAACTACAAACCATTCAAGTAGCTTTTTTTTTTTTTTTAAAAATAACTGCTTGTATTTCATTAGCAATTTATGATCTTGGTACTCAGTTTCCCATATTCTCTTCTAAGCATGGTATCTTTGCTTGTAATGCTGACCTTGTAAACAGCTATTGCTATGATAGTGGAGGCTACAGATAAGGTTCCTAGCATTTTCTGTTGAGAATAGAAAAGAGATGAATTAAGGTCATACAAGCTACTTTAACTTTGTATTGTATTCTTTTTCCTAGCTTCTGAGTGTTTTCTGGTTGTTTTTTTGTTTTGGTTTGGTTTTTTGTTTGTTTATTTGGTTTGGATTTTTTTCCCCTCTGTTTAATTTGGTTGTGCTTTCAGAGTGCTGTTATAGAGGTATTCTGGTAGTATAACTAATGAATTATCAACACTACAAGCATTAATTTTATTTTGCAGACAGGAAAGCACAGTCTCTCCTTCAAAGAGCCCACAATATGTAAACTTATACATCTAGTATTTACCAGATCTTTTTTTATTAGAGGATTCTAAGCAAGTATTATAAGAAGTAATACACAGTTTGACAGGCACCCACTGTCCATGTATGTTGGTTGTTGGAAAACCATTCCTCAAAAGGTTTAAAGGATTACTTATAAAAAATTGTAATGGCAATCATTTCTTGCAGTTGATTACCATGTATTGATGTGAGTGATACTGGACTAAATACCTACTGTTGTCTTAAAGTAAAGCTTCATGTTTGAGGAGAAGAGGCGAAAGGACTCTTGCATTTTACTGCAGTGAAGTGTGTATCATGAACTAAGTGGTACTGCTAAGTTGTCCTGCAGTGTGAGGTCTGCACCTTTGACACAGCTTTTAGGTTTCTTTCTTTTTACTTGCAAACAGCGCAAACTAGAATAGAATGAAGGAGCTGCTTTCTCATCAGCTAGTATGGAGACCTCGATACCAGAGGGGCCAAGAGGTACTATGTGATGATGGCTACCACTAGAAAGAACCAGTGCATCCATAACAATCAGTAATGATGATTCCTGATACTAAACTTATACTGTTACATGCAAGTCACTTAAGTATGGTAACCAATGCTGTTGATTTCATCTGAGAAGGCTGCAGCTGTAAAGCTCAGTGATGTGTAAAGCTGTGGTTTCAACATGAGCCAATGTCCATGTCATTGAAAGGAAGTGTCCCCTGCCCTGCTGCATACTGTGTTCCTTGCACTACTTCCTCCAAATTATGATCCCCAATCTGGACCTAAATAGGCAAAAAGGGTGTGTGTGTGGGGGGGGGGGGTTTGAGGTTTTTGTTCGTTTGTTTTGGTTGGGGTTTTTTGCTGTGTGTGTGTTTTCTGGGCTGGATTTCTACTGATTTAGCTACCTAAGTTGGAAGCTCACAGTGTAGTCAGATGGGTATCAACGCAACACAAGGGAAGTAGAAGTATAAGAGATGGAGGAAGTGGGGTAGGTCTTAGACCACAGCTCACAGGCAAAACTTCTTAGCTGTATCATAAAAGTGCAACCTCAGTAACTGCTAAGGGAGTGACACCTACATATATATGTGCATATGTGTGTATATATATATGTTTTGCAACTGAAAATGCGAGAGCATGGAGCTTGCATTGACTTAAGTGGAAAAACAAAGATACTTGGCAGTGTCTTGCAAACAATACAATAGTAGTTATGTTTTATCTGAGAGATTCAGTTCTGTGAAGTTATTGTACATGTAAAAAGTAGCTGATGCTTGAAGTTCAGTACAGCAGTCACAGGAAAGTCCTTTTAGACAAGAAAGCAAATGCTTTTGAAAACTATTATGTTACCATAACTTAATAATGGACCGCAGGAACTCATTACACTGCATCTCATGAATATCATGCGTCTCTTTTTCAGCCTGGAAAAAAATCCTTGGTTATGGTACTTGTGGTAAATTCACTTTAATCCATTATTTTTTAAAAATTGTATTATCTTAAGGTTCAGTGTATCTCACAGGCAGTCATGAGAAGGAAGGGAGGGGTACTGACCATGAAATGTGCTGTTGTCCACATTTTTTTTTTTGCCTTGTTTCTTGTCAGAATAACTACATTGTCACTGTAAACTAAGCTATTGAGTCTTTAAGGGATAATTATACTAGGAAAGGCAAGGAGGGCTGATGTCTGTTAACATCATCTTACCGCATGTAAATATGATCTGCAAAGAGAAGAATGTTGCTTAGAAAAGACAGCAGCTCTTCAAGCTGACCTTGTTGACTCAGAATGTTTGGGGGGGGGAAATAACTTCATGAATTTGTCAGGTCTCATTGCAATAAGTATTAGGGTAGGTTTGTTGCTAGGGAAACCCAAAAGAGCTTATTTAACTAGCTGTCATTCATAAATTATGACCTACTCTCTGGGGAAAGAAAGAGGTTCTACTTACAGAATTTTTTCAGATGCAAACAATAGCTAGTGGAAAAAAAGACAAATCTGGGGAATGAAGAATTCTTCTTTGTGAAATAGATGGCTTTTTGTTTACTTTGTTCATTTGTTATGACTACTAAAATTGCTCCTGTTGTATTGTTTCCATTTTGCTGATGACCTACTGTCTTCTTTTAATAATGGTAAACAGAATCAATACATCTGGAAAATACATGTGCTGACAGGTTTAAGCTATGATGAAAACAACACAAAGGGCTTTTATATGATATTGTTACCTAGTAAAGAAAAGCTGAAATTAGAACAAATATACTGTAACTCTCTAAAAGGAGGATCAAAGGAAAAAATTAATGATGTGTTTGACCACGTAAGTAGTTCAGCTGATTATGCTATCTCTCATTGTGCAATCTACTAACAGCTGGGTTTGTAGGACAGCAGCTTGGAAATCTGTCAGTGTTTCCTTTGAGGTGTTTTTTCTTAGAATACATATATTCTTTGGTGATGTATAACTACCATGAGGAAATGTATCATTTTTGACAGAACTGCTCTTATAGTGACATATGTCATGAGACAGGATGTTTTTCTAGGTTTATTTTTTGATAGTGACAGTTTCCACTTGAGATTCTACGTGCATTTACTGACTATATTTTGACTTCTCTTTTGCATGCTTTGTCAGTGATTTATTAAGCATTAGTTTAATATTTTCATATAAGAACAATCCATGCGATATTACTCATCGTCTCAGTCATTGACTTAGTTTAATTCTTGAACAGTGACTTAGAATGAAGAGCCAAAACATCTTTCTTTATTAAAAAAGAAATACCCTGAACTGTTGGGGCCTAGTAATTAGGAGAATGATCATGCAAGAGTAAGCAAATGTAGTTAAGTGGCACCTCCTCCTATGCAGTTTCAGTCCTCCTAGTTATTGTGTTAGTATGAAATCAAAATCCATCTGTCTCTGGGCATGGATAATATTACATGAGAATTTTTTACTATGAGTGATCCCAAATTACAGTGGGTGAGGGGGTAAGTAACAAACATGTAACACCTAGAGATAACAGCCCGCAGTGTCAGCCAAGACAATTCCATGAAGGAATGATCCAATGCTCCATAAAATCACTGGAGTATTTTCTGGGAATGTTTTGTCATGTGTGTTTGAAATGCGGCTGTTTGAACAAGGGGGAAACTCCTATTCAGGTACTCTGGAGGAGCCTCTCTCTTTTTATTAGCTGTAGAGCGACACCAATCTCCTAACTTAATTGACTTTTAAGCTCCCAGAGGTGCTTAAAAGCGCCTCTGGGTGCCTGCCTGATCTTGGAGTACGTAACCATGAACAAATAACGCTGTTATTTTCTATTTTAATGTTTTTAAATAGTAAAAAAAATGTAACCCAAGGTATTGTTCAAGGAAATATCTAATGCTTAAGTAACTCAACCCTTGAAGAGACAGGAAACCTGGAATTAATTTTTTTCCCTGCCTTTTTTCTGTTCATAGTTATTTCTGGAATTTTGCATTTCCTGCAACTACAATAGGAATATTTGTGTTAATAAGCACTAAAAGTCTGGATCTTTATTCTGCGCTATGTGTCACGATAATCTTGAGGAAGATTTGATGAATAAATATTCCAGACAAAAAAGAAATTAAATATAAACAGCGTTTTCATAAGCACATATCCCAGATAGCATTTGAAGCTGATATGATACAGTTTCAACATAATTGTGCAGATCTAAACAATTAAAATAAATGTTTTATTTAAAACAAGTCATTCTGTGATAAAGATTTTATATGATACATTTCAGCCTGGCATTAATTTTATATATAATAAGAACCACTTGATCATAAGCAGTGTTTAGTCTCTGGATTTCTGTAACCATTATACAGTAAGTGACAGTGAAGCTATGGGCACTGGTTGAGTAATAATAATCAGTTAAGACAAATTTATTTCAAAATAATCTCTTGTAGCCTCCCAAGCCATGGAGTTAATCCACAAACAGGGTTCTAAACAACCATACCCATTTTTGCATGTCAGCAGGAATGCTTAGGACCTGCTAATATTTGAGGAAGTTTTCCATGTGACGTTTTAGGATCACATTCCCAGAAAGGGCTTTGCTTTAATTATTCTAGGAATGAATTCTGAGCAGGTGAAGGAAGTACTAGCTGCAGTATGCAACAGAAAGTTTAACTACTGGGAAATTAGAGAAAAATATCCTTTTTTTTCAGTACTCTTATCAATGACTTAAAAGCTTTAAGTTGTGATTGTTCCGCACGGCACAATAAATTTCTGGTTAGAAATGCTTGGTGCCTCTCTTCCATCGCGTTTTTCTGCTTTCACTGCTGCAGGTGTGGGGTTTTTTTTATATGCAGCAATAGTTTGCAATTCTAGAGTGAAACTGGGAGAGGTGCAGAGAAAGGCTGGTCAGACGATACACTGTCCCAACAGATATTTTTGATGACAGAAAGCTAAGAGAACTTTGTGCATTAGCCTCACAACATGCAGGCTGAGGTGTGAGAAGATTTTCGACTACAAATACAAGAAGCAAGTAAAGAGAAATGCATGGGTATTTAAGAGGAATGGAAATGCCACAAAAAGAAAATATCATAAAATGCCTGTAAACAAATTTAAGCTGGAAATAAGAAGGTTGCCATAATAACTAGGAATTAAGTCTGTCCTTAGGTATTCTGGAATGAGTATAATGGGGACAAAAGATCCTTGCAAACTCTGTTATGGAATAGGTAAATTTCTGTTAAAAATGATTACGTGCAGCAGCAGGGGTGGGACTGGGTAACCGCAGAAGAACCTTTCAAGCCTGTGTTCCTCTGACTGAAATGGCTTCCTAAAGGATGATCCGTTAGTAGAAAATGGCAAGAAGATGAAGGCAGCTTGAGGGAAAAACTGTCCATACAGCAGATATAACTTGATGGTGCTGCCACTGGTGTGGTAGCATTCACATCAGCTGAGAAACTCATTAGGGCAGGGCTCTGGTTAGAGATACACCAGAGACATGTGAAATACTAGTCTAGATACACTCACTTGCAGACTCTCACCTCTCATGGGCTGGCTTAATGTCGGGCACGCAGGCAATCTCCCTGTGCTCACTAGATGGGCTGTGAAATGTGTGTGTCATGTAAAAATCCCATCGCAGCAGAGAGCAACTAACTAATCAAAAAGCCATTAACTTGTTTCTATATCTAATATTAATTAGGAATAGCACTAGGATGTGAAGAGAGGGGCTTTTGAGGGTCTAGTTGCTCAGAATTTGGAGTTGAAAGCATTTTATCTCGTCATGATTTCCAGTGGATTTAATACTGTCATATTTCCAATGGTATTTTTTACTTTACTGACTGAAAATCTCTATGAGGGTATTGAAGTGAGATCTGAACTTAACCACAAATGTCCACCTCGTGCTTTGGCAACTGTCATTGTAATGTGCCAAAAGCTACTCACCTTGCATGCTTGCAGGAAAAGTGGCCTTGGCAAAGGAATACAGCACAACACAGCAAGTTTTTATGTTCATTTCCTGCAAGCCTAATTCTGTCTTTCAAGAAAATCTAGGAAGCTGGTTCAAGCCTTCTTCCCTCTGATATGGCTAACTTGCTTCCTCAGAAATGAGAGATGGAAAAGAATGTCTTAGAAAAGAAAGTACCTTAAGTAGTTTAATTTTTTTGGTTTTCATATTTAGAGGGAAATTAGGGTCTGTCTTTAAGACCGAAGCATTTCCTTTTGCCCCTTTAAAGTAATTTTTCCATGGATTTGCCCATTTAAACAAAGCAGACTGAATGTGGATATTAAGAGTACTGGAATTTATCAAGCCTAAACAAGACAATTTTCTCTAGAATTGATCCTATATAGATTAGGCAGGATGACCAGATGAGGTAGAGTGAGCACACTTGAAACAAACAAGCAAAAAAAACCCCAATGTGTTCTAATGTGAATACTAGGATAATGGGTGACTAACAGGTTTTTATCATAGTGCGCCCTGCAGGCCACTTTCCAATGTGAAATACAGAGAGGACTTTTGTGGCTTCCATTAAAACTATTCCTGAAGCTAAATCCCTCTGTCTCACTCAAGAGTCATTCCTCAATGATGTTCTGTATTCGACAGTCATGAGTCACAGATGAAAAAGGCGATAACCTTGGTTGCCTAAAGCTCTGTACGTACCATTAACATCCAATCGCTAAGGAGTGAAAAAGCACTTAGTCGAGTAGGGTGAAATGCATTTCCTCTGGCCAAAAGGTGAAAAGTTGATAAAATTCCTTTCATGCAGGGAACCTCAGATCTCCTTATTGTTAAGATTTTAGAGACTCTCATCAAGAAAATGCAATTGTTTTTAATTTACTTGGTCCTTGATTCGTACTGTACTTCAAGCCATTTAAAACATGTAAGCTCAAATTATTTTTAAACAGCTTTCTTATTATGTATATATAGAAAAATAATTAGGAAAGCTTACTATAAGTGCATGTGTTACAATGAACTCTTGCACCGTGAACATGAGCATGAGCTTGTAATTTCTATCTATAAAGGTATTATCCACACAGTGTCAACAGCATGTGTTTGGGATATGTAAAATGACAACTACAGCCATCTTGATCAAACTCCAGAAGACTTTTTTGATTAAAGGTCTGCTGCCTGCCATATAATTCCAAATAATACTCTTGATTATTTTTTCTTCCATTCTTCTTAAAAGTTTAAAGATACTAAAAATTCAAATAGATGATTTTTACTCATACCATCACAGTGAATATTGAACAAATTGGCAAATACTGGATTTACAGGCTTTCCAGTATTTCTTTCAAACTCATATTTACTATGATGATAGTTAAGCTGTGGCAGGGAGATTGTTCTTATATTTTTGTCCTGGTTGAATTTGTTCAGGTTTCCTAATTGGGGGGAGAAGAATTCTGTGGTTTAGAATTGTTGCTAGATCACCTGGATCATCTTTCTCACATGACTGAAGTTTCTTAGAAACAAATACTTTGCCATCTCTGGTAATACAGACTATGAAACATTAACTTAACTTCCAGCACTGCTACAAGTATTTGTACATGTTAGAAATAGGCTCGAAAATACAGACCCTTAATACCTTGAAACTGCTTAGTTCATACCCACTGTATTTTGTTTTTATATTTCCCTTCGACATCTCATGTAAAATCAATCTGACAGATGCTAACACAGATCTGAGATTCATTAGAAAGTCATTAATTATCCTAAAGGGATGTTTATGGATAGGAGCACTTTATATTTTGGGCTGTCAAGACAAATTGACCAAATGGCTTCTCTGTAACCACCCTGCAACTATGGCAGTCAATGACAAAACTCCGTGCATGGTATTCCTCTAAATCTAACGTAAAATCTAATGTAAGAAAGTGGTTAGTGGAAGTGTCTATAGTGATAATCAAATTGAGCCTCAAATGAAATTTGTGATTTAGATATCAAAGCAATTAAATTATTAACATCCCAAGGCATTTTTCATAAATTAATTTCCCAATTAAAATTTTTATATAAATAGTATTTTGTATTGAACTTTCAGTTGGAGTGTTGAGAGTGGGCAGTCCTGAACAGTTAGCTCTCCCTCAGCCATAAAAATGGGTACTCTTAATTCTGACTCTTTGTTTCATCAGCCTTCCCCTAAAATTCCTTTTCCACTCAATTCATGGTTTAAAGTCTAACTATAAAATCTCATGAAAAGATTCTAGGCTGATTATAATCACTCCCTTGCCCAAATAGAGGTGGTGTGCTTTCTACTGAAATCATTTCAGAAAGTATGGTTTTAGCAAAAATGGTATGCTCAAGAATACTCCGCAGCACCTAGTATGCAGTGATGTGATGCTGTTGCCTCTTGCAGGCTGTATTAGAACAATGCGGTTAAATGAAGCTAATGCCTTGGTGTCTGCCTGTGGCAGCAGGACACTAGTTTTCACTCACTGAATTCTTCCCCTTCAAATATGTGTTGAGAGTTATTTGCCAATGCAGTTGCTTTCCTCACTGCTCTTCATTTCTGTTCTGTTTATGCTACAGTTGCATTATTAGCTTTTGGGCATGCTAGTTTAGTTTTAAATTACATCTTGCACTGCATGAATTAGAAGGAGGAATTGCATTAATTTAGCCAGTGCTACATTTCAGTAAACCTACTCTTCAAAACATTATCATATGTAACAAGATTGATCCCAGTGAGGCAGTATTTTAAATGCACAAGGTCAAGCATGTCTTGTTTATGCTTCAAGGCCATGTCTGACAGTCAGTTTTCCTGCTTTTAGCACCCATCAGTCCAAATAATCTCCATGCTCTACTAAATAGAAAAAAACAAACTTTAGTGTTATGCCATGGACGAGAATGTAAAGGTAGCTATATAGAAATTTTTCAGGCTCTTACATAATGCAATGTATTCATACAATGCTTCTCAACCAATGCGTTTCTGAACAGAAAGTTACAATGGACTATATAATGTATTAATAGTAAGTTTAAATGTCTCTCCATGTAGCTTTGCTTTCAACCATCTGCTAAGCTCTACTTTTCCTGAAGTCTTCTCCAAGTTGTGTTGCTAAGATGTAAAACTTAGTAAGATTTTCATGATTTGCCAAAGCTACTTTTTCTACAATATTTAACTATGGTAGCAGTGAGAAAACAGCAAAACCATTAACAATAATCTTTACTTTTGACCTGTGATGCAGAACTGCAATTAATGGGATAAGCAGTGTTTCCTTGTGTATGCAGAGTTCTTGGCCCCCTCAGCGATGCAGTCCACTCAGCCCAGAAGGGAATCTTGAGGAGGCAGTGGTTGGACACCTTTATGTCTCTCTGATCCTAGTATTGATGTCCCAGAATAGTTTCTTAGAACAAGGTAGGACACAAGACAGTTAACTTGTGCCAGGCTTATTACAGAAGTAGCTGGAGAATTCACAGGAAGCACAGAGTGTCTAGTTCTATCCTGTATCACTCATGTATCTCCTTCCAAACAGAGAACTCCTTAGAGGTGGAAAATCCTTCTTTGGGCCTGTTTCAAACTGGAAATGGAAGCAACCTTTGGTTTAATCTTAAGAGACCTGTCTACTAAAGAAATATGTTCTCAGAGCTTGTTCACAGGAGTCTGAGCTTGTTCTCAGAAATCTGGCCAACTGCCCACTCAAGCTGTTGCTTGGGTGTCAGCTGGCTGGCTTTTATTAGTAAAGACTCGTGGGTGTGGGTCCAAAAACCAGTCTAAATTTTTAAGTGGATTTATATGAAGTTCTACAAATTTAGATGCCAGGCTCAGAATAATTTTTCACATGTGAGCTTTCTGCTAAAATATTTACACCATCTCTAAAAGCCCATTTATTATATAGTATGACTTTATAATAGAATCATAGAATAGTTTGGGTTGGAAAGGACCTTTTAAGGTCATCTAGTCCAACCTCCCTGCAATGAACAGGGACATCTTCAACTAGATCAGGTTGCTCAGAGCCCCGTCCAACCTGACGTTGCATGTTTCCAGGGACAGGGCATCTACCGTCTCTCTGGGCAACCTGTTCCAGTGTTTCACCACCCTCATTGTAAAAAAAAAAAAAAAGTCTTCCTTCTATCTAGTCTGAATCTACCCTCTTTTAGTTTAAAACCATTACCCCTTGTCCTGTCGCTACAGGCCCTGCTAAAAAGTCTGTCCCCATCTTTCTTATAAGCCCCCTTTAAGTACTGGAAGGCTGCAATAAGGTCTCCCTGGAGCCTTCTCTTCTCCTGGCTGAACAACCCTAACTCCCTCAGCCTTTCCTCATAGGAGAGGTGTTCCATCCCTCTGATCATTTTCGTGGCCCTCCTCTGGATCCACTCCAACAGGTCCATGTCTTTCCTGTGCTGAGGGCTCCAGAGCTGGATGCAGTACTCCAGGTGGGGTCTCACCAGAGCAGAGGGGCAGAATCTCCTCCCTAAACCTGCTGGTCACGCTCTTTTTGATGCAGCCCAGGGTACAATTGGCCTTCTGGGCTGTGAGCGCACGTTGTCGGCTCATGTCCAGCTTTTCATCCATCAGTACCCCCAAGTCCTTCTCCACAGGGCTGCTCTCAATCCTTTCACCCCCCAGCCTGTATTGATACCAGGGGTTGCCCTGACCCAGATGCAGGACCCTGCACTTGGCCTTGTTGAACCTCATGAGGTTCACATGGGCCTACTTCTCCAGCTTGTCCAGATCCCTCTGGATGGCATCCCATCCCTCAGGCGTGTCAACCGCACCACTCAGCTTGGTGTTGTCTGCAAACTTGCTGAGGGTGTGCTCGATCCCACTGTCTATGTCATTGATGAAGATGTTAAACAGTACTGGTCCCGATATGGACCCCTGAGGGACACCACTTGTCACTGATCTCCATCTGGACATTGAAGCCGTTGACCACTACCCTCTGGATGTGACCATCCAACCAATTCCTCTTCCACTGAACAGTCCACCCATCAAATCCATATCTCTCCAATTTAGAAAGAAGGATGTTGTGGGGGACTGTGTCAAAGGCCTTACAGAAATCCAGACAGACAACATCCGTAGCTCTTCCCTTGTCTACTGATGTAGTCACTCCATCACAGAAGGCCACTAGGTTGGTCAGGCAGCACTTGCCCTTGGTGAAGCCATACTGGCTGTCTCAAATCACCTCCCTGTCCTCCACGTGCCTTAGCATAGCTTGTAGGAGGAGCTGTTCCATCATCTTCCTAGGCACAGAGGTGAGGCTGACAGCATGGAGAGTGGCTTGGCAACTACATCAGCCAATTCCCTCAGGACTCTGGGATACATCTCATCAGGCCCCATAGACTTATGTATGTTCAGGTTCCTCAGGTGGTCATGAACCTGATCTCTTACAGTGGGAGGGACTTTGCTCCCCCAGTCGCCGTCCTGTGGTCCATCCACTCGAGAGGTGTGGTAAGAGAGGTTGCTAGTGAAGACTGAGGCAGAGAAGTTGTTGAGTACCGCAGCCTTCTCCTTGTCCATTGTTACCAGTTTGCCAGTCTTGCTCATCGGGGTGATATGCTTTCTTTGACCTTCCTTTCTGGCTGACATACCTGGAGAAGCCCTTCTTATTATTCTTTGCATCCCTTACCAAGTTCAGCTCCAGCTGTGCCTTGGCCTTCCTGACCCCATCCCTACATGCAGAACATGCATAGAATAGAAAAAGCAAAGATCTATATATTGTATGTTCATACTACTGACTTACTCTATATTGCATGTGTATACAAGCAGTCAGAAAAGGGCTGGTCTTATATTGGTTTAACTCAAAACAGAGTCTGCTTAAAAGGAAGAAAAGAAAAAAAAAGGGGGGGAGCATGGCTGTTCAACCAATATTTGCTGTTTGTAAGAGACAGCACTACAGAAAGCCTGAAGTGATGTTCTGTTTAAAATGATTTCTGTTGGTTCATTGGAGGGAGTAACTGAATTCCTTCTTTTATTAACCTCAAGGTGCATGAGGCACACAGAGGAGATACAGATGGCCTAAAGCACGACTCTTGTCACTCGTGACGGCCGTTCTTGTAGCCTGTGAATGCAGGCACACAAATGTGGAAGGAGCTGCTATGTAATTTCTGGAATAACTGTCTTTGGAAAGAGCCTCTTCTGGCGATGTTACCTCCCCAGGCAATTAGCACTGCCTGTTATTTGAAGTACGTTCTTCTCCAAAGATGCTACTACAATCCAGGCAACTATGGCTCTCCAGAGCAGGTTTGGGTTAAACAGCTAAAATGGTAGTCGTCCTCCTTCACAGAGTACTGATATAAGATGAACAATCCCAAACAATTTTCTCCCTATCCTAAATTAGGAGGTTAAGTACCATTACTAGGTATGTCAGAATGGTATGTTTTCTTCAGTTCTGCTTTCTGATAGAGTACCGGGGTTGAGAAAGCTGAAAAGTGAAACTTGCTGAAAAATACATAAAGGTTTAAACGTTTCTTGCACTTCTCCTTTTTTTTTTCTTTTTCCCTTTTGTTTTTTCTGTTTACTCTGATCTGAACAGTCTCAAAGTCAGTAATAAATGTAACCTGCAAGTTCTTGAAAAAAGTATATATTTTTCTTCTGGAGGTGAAACTTCGACTTGTAAACTCATTTATTTCAAAGAAAGATGTTAATCAGTAATTTAACTTGTGTGTTTCATTAGTATGCCATCAATAGGATAAATTTTAATGTGAATATTAGTAAATGAGAATTGGCTGTACACATGCCTTTAGTGAAGGTATATTCTGCTAAGGAAAACTTGAACTTATACTCAAACTAAACAAAGTCTGTCTGTACTTGGAGTTTGTGTGACCTGCATTTTTGTAGTGGGTATAGGTCTAGCAGTTTTATTTTCTTCTTTAACAGGTTTTGCAAGTGCAGGACTATAACACTCAGAATCTTAGAAAAGTGCTTACCGTGGAGGTGAATCAGGATACATGATGTTGACCTGAGAAAGTGTATCCATATAAGAACCAAAATCAAAAGCTGGCGGAAACTCCTCCATGCAGGTGGATCTCAGCTCTCCAAAAGAGCCACCATAAGAGAAGCCATCTGGAGCTGGAAAACAAGCAATTAATACTTGCTGCTCTTTTCCTCCGTGGTGGATTCCCTGAGTCAATACTACTGTTCATAACACTACCATAAATCAGAAAACAAAACCTATCTGAGGCAGAGGAATTACTGGTATTCTGGAACAATCAGGTTTCACAGGACATTTATATTCCTTTAAAAGCAAGTTAGCGTCATCTGTAGATGAACTGTGGTGTTTCAGGCACAGGGACTATATATTTAGTGCTGCCCTGCAAGATGCAAGTGTCTAAAGCTTTTCTTGTGCCTCAAAGGTTGAAAAGGAGTGGCAGTTCTGCTGCATGCAGCTTCAAACATTAGCAGGATTGCTGAAGTTCCCAGGAATCACATACATTGAAACCTTGGCAATTCTGTGAAGGTTTTTAAAAGGAGGCTTAGGTGTTTGATTGTAGGTATGTGTCTTCAGAAAATGCTGTTCTCAATAAAACACTCACAAAAAGGGGAAAAACTGGAAAATAGTAGAGAAAATCATCTTGCTGCCTGCTCCAGGGCTTTCTTAATGCTTTCACGCAAGAGTTTCATGTCTCCAGAAATACCAAGAAGTTAGTGCTATTTTCTGTCTTTGAGGATGGTTAGTTAATGCTCAACATCCATAAGAATGTCCCAAATTGTGGAAATGCAGCAATTCCCCCACCCCCAGCCCCTGCAATTGTCTTCCAAATAAAGTGATCCCTCCTTTTCACTTGATGCATTAAAATAGTTCCCAGAGAGAAGGATCAGCTTCTAAAGTGACATCAAAGTAGCGTGTCTCTCTCAACAGAGGGTAAAGGGCAGGACTCACTTGAACTGCCTGTTCCTCCTGGCAATTTCCACCTCTGCCAATTTATTCTCGAGGAATTTACCAGGACTAATCCAGTCTAGCATGCACTGTGCTTTCCTTTTGTTTGGTAAGTGAAGGAAGCCAACTTCACAGTGACTCCTGCTGCTGCCATGCTGGCCAGTGGAAGCATGCTGAGATACTAGGATGGCATGTGCTAATGTAAAATTTTCACTTGGGTAGCCTGGCACAATTTAGTTTAAGATTATTCTTTTGAATTTCTCTGAAAATATCACTATGCTTTTCTTTTTCCATTTCTCTAGCGTTGTTATTTCTAACAAGCAGTTTGAAAATTGTCCTTTATGTTTTCGCATGGCTTCAGGGTTTTTAAAGGACTTGAAATTAAAATAGCAGTAAATTTAAATGTAGCGACTGAATCTCAATGGTCAATATTTTATCATGCCAATATATTCATGAGTAAAACAGTAACTCCAACTTGGGTCTAACTATTTAATCCCAAATTTAGCTGCTGAAAAGTAGGAAAAATAGATGTTACAATAACATTAGACATTAGGTTTTTTGATTTTTTTTTTTTCATTTTTCCCCTCTGTATATTACCATGGGAGTTTGCATTTCACTTGGAGTCTAAAATTTATTCCCAAAACATAGCCGTTATTCACTTATCTGGATAAATGTTTCTGGGAAAACCAAAAAAAATTATTCCTGGCTCCAGGTGGACAAACTGATCCTAGGAAATGTGTTTCTTTTAGACATGAAAATTCCTGGTCCAATTAATTAAATGAAGTCCAGTTGACTTCAGTGGATGCTTGATTTACCTCAGTGAAATCAAGATTTGAGCCAATGCATTTTTATGTGGCTCACTATTATCTTTTCTATATAAAGAAAAAAATCCTCAACAATATGCAAAGAACTGTACTCTCATAACAAACTGCAGATATAGGAGCCTAACCACGGATGACAAAAATTGTTGATGCTCCACTCAATTCATTAAGCCATTTATAATTTGAATTTTTACTAGCTGAAGACTTACAAAGTGACTTTTTGTAACTGTTTTTCCTTAAATATAGAAATAATCAGATTCTGTCATTTCCTTGACAAAGTGGCTTTTAACTTCTGGTCAGCAAACCCAAAAATGGCCAAAAATATAATTCTACAGTTAACTCCTTCATGTTCCCAAATCCTTTATAAGTACAGGGGATTTTTGTTGGGGGATAGGGGGATAGGAGTTGGCACTTTTTTGATAGCAGACCAGTCTCTTTAATGATGATGACAGTTGTAATGACATTTTTGATGACCTGTTGTTCTGTTTATATTCAGTTATTAACTTTTGTGGTCAGAAAAGAAGTAATTGCCCAGTCATTGTTGCAGGTTGGTGCGCACTGCAGAACTGATGAGATTCCTGGCTTTCCAACCAATAGAAATTACATTATATGCTATACCAAAGCTATAATGGGATATGAAAATAAACTATCAGGAGGCTAGCGATGGTGAAGAAATCTTATACTGTATCAAGGGAAAATAAGCTCTTTAAGAAATGCTGTCGGCGTTGGCCTTGTTTATGTTAACCATTAACTATGGAGCTTGTACTATGTGAATTCAGTGCCAGCACAAAGATGCTATTAAACTACAAAGCTGCTGTGACCTACTCATCCTGTTTCCTAACTTTTATTTTTTTTTATCCCTTGCACAGTGGCCAGATGCTTTTTGTTGCCTGTAGCACCAGCTATTAATAAAGTTAAGCATTATCTTGCTGTAATGAGCTTACCATAAACAGCATCTCTCCTCAGATGTGGGTGTCTTAACCGTCCATCCTTTCGCAGACTGCCGACAATGATGGTAACACAGGATAGAAGTAGCACAAGTCCGATCACTACTCCAGCCACCAGAAGGGGTGAAACAAGTAAACTGGTATCATTTCCGTTTTCACCGTAGCTGGGAAATTCACTGGTTGGGCTGCTCTGGTTCAAGTGAACTTCTGTACAGCAGAGAGAGACAGAACATTGTCGGTTGTGAAAAGAGACATTTACAAAGTGTGGTTATACAGATGCCAAAACTAAGGGCTTTCAAAGCCCTAAGAGACGGCCTGAGACAGATCCATTGTATGAATTCATGCTCTTACGGACAACCTATTTATTAGACTGATTTCTGGAGCTGTTAGTAACTGACTCTGGGAGAGTCACTCGGCAATTGTTTCCCTTTTATTGGGGAATATCCTGCTGGAGTCAATGATGTATGTTGCATAATGGTAATTTTGATTGCTTATTGCTGGAAAGATTCTTTGTATCATGAATTGATTGATGCTGAAAGAACTTCAGTGCACAAGGAGGAATGTGAAAACTCAAAAATTTGGGCTCCGAGCAGGACAGAGGAATCATGTGTTGTTACTAGGTGTGAAAAGACTCCAAGGTTTTGCAGAGAAAGTTTTGGGCAAGAGTGAAACAGAGGAGCATGCTTTTGTAGCATAGGGCATGCTTTAGTTTGTGGGATAAGTCAGCATCCCAAGAAACTGATTTGGAGCAGAGGGGGGAAGAGACTCTTTCAGAGCGGTATTCTTAGCGAGGCACTGGATTTTCATCAAAAACATGGCTTTTTAGTAGGCAGAAGCTCGGGCAATATGGCGGTCCTGTTGGCCTTAACATCTAATAAATTGTTGAAATAGAAAACCATCACAATGAGCACTTAAAATTTACTCATTAAAAACCTGAAAGTAAATAAACTTAATTTATTTCCCTTTGGGCTCCCCCATATGTTTAAACAGTAACCCAAGGATTGTGCCAAACCTGTGCTTTAGTCCAGGCTTTCCTAGTGTTCAGACTGGCTACATGCCTTGCGGAGAGGTTAGGTTTGGTGCAGTCATTCTCATTTCATCCTCCCTAGTTTGGCCTGATACTGTGTAAGGAAGGAGCTGTGTGGGCAGGCAGTCCTCACCTTAAAACAGTGTGGAAATATTGTGGTGCAGTAGGTACACCCTGCGCTTCACCAGGTGACTGCCAACTGAGCTGAGCTCTGTCTGGCTTGTGTGCCTTTGTTCTAGGCAAGCAGTTCTACACAGCAACATTACTACTCTTATGTCCACCCCATTTTGATTTTTCAGTCGAAAGGCACTCATATTGTATGTGGCAAAAACTCTTAACTGCTTTCCTCTGTGTTAAAAAAAAAACCAAACTCTATATATGTATTATTTAAGTTCAAGAATAAATCTGCTTAAGGGAGTGTCATGGTTTAGCCCCAGTCGCAACCAAGCCCCACACAGCTGCTTGCTCACCCTCTCCGCCAGTGGGATGGAGGAGAGAATCAAAGAGCAAAAGTAAGAAAACTTGTGGGTTGAGATAAGAACAGTTTAATAATGGAAATCAAATAATAATAATAAAAAAAATTTAACAAAAAGCAAAACAACGGGGGTGGGGATGGGGAAACAAAACCCAAGAAAAAACAAGTGATGCAACTGCTCCCCACCTGCTGACCGATGCCCAGCCAGTCCCTGAGCAGTGATTGCTGCCCCCTGGCCAGCTCCCCCAGTTCATATACTGAGCATGATGGCATATGGTATGGAATAGCCCTTTGGCCAGTTGGCGTCAGCTGTCCTGGCTGTGCCCCCTCCCAGCTTCTTGTGCACCTGGCAGAGCATGGGAAGCTGAAAAGTCCTTGACTAGTGGAAGCACTACTTAGCAACAACTAAAACATCAGTGGGCTATCAACATTATTCTCGTACTAAATCCAAAACACAGCACTAAACCCGCTACTAGGAGGAAAATTAACTCTATCCCAGCCGAAACCAGGACAGGGAGAGAAATGGAAAATGCAAGAATATCCCAACCTATGAAAAGTCAGAATAACTCCAGTAATTTATTCTGAAGTCAAATATCCTTTTGAGACAAGCTAAAGAGAGAGTATCAAAAGTTAAACAATAAGTTTCCTCCAGAGAATCAACCGGTGACATATGATTATATGTGAATTAATTGCCCATAGATGTATTTATGAGGGATTGTACTGCTAATGGAGGGGAGGTAAATGTTAGAAATGATGGGATAAAGGATACAGGATTTCAGCAGGTAGAATCTCTGCTTAAGTAAAAGGCTCTGTATGTTTATTTGTGGACAAAAGTTTGGGCATGCAGTAAAGGTAACCAAATTTGGGCCTAGGCCTTGAAAACAAGTTGCAATAAGCACCCATTTTCCTGTCCTTAGTCCACAGCTTATTAAAAACCAAAGAAACAAACACTCCCCCCCACCCCCCAAATTAAAAAGAAATCTCCCATTAGCTGCTCAGGATCAGACTATGTACTGAGTAAACCAGAATTGTATTGATGCAAGAAATTATTGGAGATGCATATGTACCAAAAGTAGCTTTCAAATATGGCATGGATATATTTTTATATCTGGCTATATGCCAATTGAACAGATAAATAATTTGTTTCCTACAGAAACTAAGGCTAATAACATTTTGCTCTTTTGAACATTCTGTGAAGTGAGTATGTGCTTTTGGAAGTACAAGTGCTTTTTACATGGATAGATGTTAGCAGATAGTTTTCAGCAATGTTTTCCCCACTCTTTTCCTTTGGGATATACCACTTAGTGTCTTGCAGTCACAATAAGCTTTAAAAGAAGATGATGGCTTCAAGCCAATGTATATTATCATTGGCTAATGCTTGACATTGAGAGAACTGACTAGAAATATAAAAAACCTGGGGAATTAGCATGTAGTAGGGTTTTTGTTAGTTTTTTAGAAGCACTTGACTGTTGGCTGAGATTCTTTATGAGCAATTAAGATAGACGGCCAAGAAATGTGCTGAGCTTTTACAGAGCATTTTATGCCAAAAGAGAAAACTGAATTTTCTGAAAACTAAACTGAATCTGTACCATTGAATCAAAAGGGTATGGAGAACTGCCCTACTTAATACTCTTAGCGCAGCCTTTTCGGGTATGGGATGTTTGAGGGGTAGATTCTGCCGATCTTACGACCATTGCACTAAAACTAAACTTTCTCAAAGTTTAGAAAATTCTAATTGTGTTTCTTATTTGTACAGTTTTTTTAACTGTCTCTGTTGGTAATCTGTCCAACATGTGTGTACTCCCGCTGGCTTCAGATTTTTGCAAATTCTCTCTTTGAAAGATGCAAATACCACAGCAGTGCCAGTTACTTTAAATCACAATTGCAGGGAATTGACACCTGAGCGGGAAAGTACTGCCGGATAATTTATTGGTAATTTTGGCTGACTTGCAAAGATAAAAGGGAAGAATCAACTTTGTTGCCATCATGATGAGAACATGAGCCTGGGGTGTGAGGTTGTTCCATGCACTATCAGGCTTGTGGTCTTCAAACTGAAGTCAAGTAGTACTGAAACTGGAGTTGGTGATAAACTTCCTGCAAGCTCAGTGGGAAAGAAAAGAGGCCACAGTGAGTGCTTTTGGATCTTCTGAAACTTGGACAACCTCTGAATGATCCTTGTAACAACAGGAAGGGGCTGTCTAAAGAAAAGAAGAGTAGACTAATTTTTTGATTTTTTTGTTTGTTTTTAATTTTTTGTCGTGTATTGTTTAGCTATGGAAGCCAGCTGGTATCTTAACACATGGGCTATTTTGGAGATTCCTGTGGTGCCACCCAGTGTAAGCACTAATATTTGGTGCTGTTTTGCTTCATAGGAATTTAACAGGTTAGCAGTGACTTCAAATAGGAAGTATTCTCTGTTATACTCTCCACTTGTACTTGAGGTGTTATTTTTTATTTCAGGACAGCCCATTTATCTAGCACTTTCTCAGGGCTTCCTTAGCTGTTCCAAATCTTGTCTATTTTATCTCTTGTTTCTCACCATCATGAATCTTTCTCTCTTTTTATGCTCTTAATCTAATTGAACCCAGTCTCTGGTAAAGTCAAGATATATTGCAATATATGAATAACTCCCCTGAGCCTAGCTCCTAAAACAATATGCAGCTGATAAACTTCTCTTATGGTATTCTTTTCAATTTGACACTGTGAGTGTAGTCCTCCACACTTTACAGACTGACTTACGACTATGGGAATTGCTCAAGTGACTAGCAACTACAGAATGAGCCGCTATGTTGATATAAATTCTTTGGGTTTGAATTTTTTGGGGGCAAAAATTGTTTACATTACTTTTGGCAAAGGAACATCTTATAAATTTTTCTCCTCTTATCCAAATACATCTTCTTTTGATAAACGTTTCTGTATATAAAAATGCTATGGTTTTTCATTCAGAATAGAAGTATCTGGAAATTTATGAAAAGCCCATAAATATAACAGCAATAGCAGAGTGCTAACTTTTTTTTGAGCTAAGTTGTATTTTTTCCATGAAACTGCAAATTGTAAACAATACATGCATAAATATGAATACTTTATATCTAATCCTCTAAATATGAATTATATTGGATGCACAAACCATTGCTCTTATCCAGTGATGGGAGCTGTGTAACTAACCAGACGTGGCACAAATGGAACATGCTGGCTGTTGCAGCTGTGAATACAATGCAAGGGGCACATATGGCTGAGCGAACCCTTAATTTAGAATGAGAGTACTAGTGGAAAACTGCCTACACTATCTATTCGGTGTTAGATGATAAATTATCCATCTGCAAAATCCCTTAAATATCACAATATATTATTTTACCCAGTGCTCCTGCATCTCAACAGATCAACTTGTAAAGTAACTCCACATAACTGAAGGAGGTGTAGTACAACTTGACTTTTTTTGCATATGTTGTGCTATTTCTCCTTCTCCTTAACCTACCTTTGAAAGGACACTTATTCCTTTCTAACTTGGCAGTAAGGAATGTTGAAGTTTCAGTTGGGTCAGATCCTATCCTATCAAGTGAAATGTCTTGGTGTGCAGATGTGTCATGGGAGCTTGGTTCATCCAAGATACAGTCCTTTATTAGGAGTGGCTTCTCTCTTCTTCACTGGCTTTTACCTGCTTGTATCCCAGATAAGACAGAAGGGAAGCACTACATAAAAATGAAAATCACTTCTCTCCATACTGAAATAGGTGGTGGTGGTGTTGTTTTGTTTCTTTGTTTTTTTTTTTTTTTTTAATTTATTTTTTGTTTGTTTGTTTGGTTTGGTTTGGTTTTTTTTTTGTGTGTGTGGTTTTGTTGTTGTTGTTTTGTTTTTTTCCTGAAGGTATGTCAGCTCTAGTGAAGCCACAATGGTGTCTGTAATTGATAAGAGTTTTCTTTGTTCCCTTTAAAAATCGGAGATTATTTTAAGGCTGGATCGTACTCAACCAAATATCTTCCCCTGGTTTAAAATCAGTCATCTTAATAAAGATGAGAATTCATGTTGTCATTGGTGGAGAGGATGAGACATGGAGTGATTTTGTTCCCCAGACTGAAATGTGCATGAACAGCTCATGAAGAAGTGCTGGTGTGTTGTACTGGAAGGATTTTGTGTGCAGAATCATACACCTCTACAATCCCTGCCAGCCTCAGTTAAGCCTTGCCTGAGGACAGGCTTAGTGATTACTTGCTGAACTAGAGCTGAAGCACACTGACAGAACAATGTTGTATTACATGGGTTAGTACAAGTTGTTTGGGGTTGATGATCTAGCACCTCCTATTATCTTTAAATATGCTATATTAACAAAGTGTACAGGACTGGAAATGAGTAGAAGGAAGCTCAGTATAGGATAGTGCATAGTATGCTTTGATTTTTAAATAATCACAACGAAGTGTCTCAAACACCGAAGCAATTTAAAGCATCTTTCTGACATCCTTTTTTTTTTAATTCCTGGTTGGGACAGTGTTGGAATATGCAGTCCCTTTATCAAGGGGAGGAGATTGACAGATGGCAAGAAGGAGTTGAGATGTCCCAGTGAGGCACACAGATAAGCTAAATTAGTGGAATTGGTGAAGATTTAGTTGATTCTGCCTTTATGAACGGTTCCTGTTCAAAGATGATTTAGTCTGGCCAAGAGTGACCAATTGGATTCTGCACTTGCTGCTGTACTGTGAAATAAGCCTCTGGCTGCAGCTGCTACCAGGCTGCTATCACACTGCTTATTTCTGTAGCTCCCAGGCAGGAGTTCACAAAATGAGTAAGGTAGGTGCATTACAAAAATAAGCTGAAAAAGGTTTTGGATCACAGGCGATGGCTTTGTACAGAGCATCACTGTAGCAAGGGAGAGAGGGATATTATTCAAGTCATTGAATGCAAAGGCCCCATAGGAGCTAAATCTTTAAAAAAAAAAAAAGAAAGAAAAAAAAGGGAAAAAAAGGGAAAAAAAAGTCTCTGTTGGATTCAAAGATATTCCATCTGGATCCTGAGGAAGGTTGGAACCTCCCACGTATGCTAGATAAATGCCAGGATGTCATCGGCTTATGGGACTTACCTTGGTTATCCCAAGTATACATCAGGAATGGCTTCAGATTGAAATCTGACCTGTATTTGATTTACATTTATACTTAGTTCAACTCCTATTTTTTTGTGCAAACAGCCTGCCAGTTTTAAATGGAATGGCAATTTAACAAGTTTTGATTTTATTTTTTTTAACCTTTCCAATCCCTAGGTGTAGTGAAAGTATTAAAAAAACTTCAGTAATTCCATAAAAGGAAAAGCTTATGAGAACAGCCCAGCTCTGTCAGACAAGATATTGAAATCGGCACATTTTCCATGGAACACTTTGGATGGATCTATGCTTTCTTCTGACTCCCTGGTTAAGAGTCCCACTTAATGATAAAACTGGAACTGAATGCTCCCTTCCCATTATAAAAAAAGAGGAAAATATTGTGCTTTTTACTAATTCTGACCAGTTTGGATAGGGAAGAAACTAGGTATGTTCTCCTCAAATAGCTGCTTGCAATCTACTTTTTGTCTTCTGGCAAGACTACCTTCTGTGCCTCTGGTGAAAGATTAATCTTGGCACACGTATTGGTGAGCGCTCCATCACAGAAGATCTACAGCAGCTGTGATGGCAACTTATTAAGGTAGGAATAACTAGGGACCCAGAAAGACTTAAAAACTGAGTAAGTACAGGGAGTTTGTAGCTACTGTTAAAGTATGGAAGATGGAAAATTGGTCACTGAACAAAGGGTTTTGTAGGTCTGGCTATGGCAATGGCTTGTGTCAAGTGTAATGAATTAGGCGGCACTGCCTTAACATTTGAATGCATTGAATGTTTGGGTTCTTGCCCTCTAAAGCAGCTATACAGTAGTGCAGGCTGTCATGCTACAATGCAAACTCAAATCTGTGTGTTTTTAACACCAAAAGAATAAAACCACTTGGCTCACCAGTTACACTCATTTAGCTATGGGAACACTGCACATCAGATTCTTCCTATATTCTAGAGAGATACAGGAAGCAGATAAGAACTGCTACCTTAGTATGTTAAATGTTTAAATAGTGTTTAAAAGGAACTGATGATGATGCTAAGAACAGGCAAGGCTACTGGTCCTTTTGCATTTATTTTATTGTCTTGCAGGAAAGTTGAGCAAATGAGTGGAAGACTAGAGTAATCTGGGAAATGTCCTCTCTATAAATCAGTTTTACAAGAGCCATACAAATAGTATGGGGAAAGGAATTTTCAGTTCAAGAGGCCCAGGAGCATATTTAATTCTCTCACACTGCTTGCCTCTGCTACCTACAGCCTAGGGGCCAGTCACGTGTTGTCCTGTTCTGTATGCTTTTCTGATTTGCACACATAAAATTAAACTGCCTCTTAAGCTACAATTGATATTCAATAAAAACCGTATAGGGATTGCTTCAAACTTTTACCTTAATGTGGCTTGTAAAGGGCATTGTATGGTGTACTTATTCATAGATTAAAGATTGGTTGATCTAGTTTAGCTCATGTATATTGCAGCTCAAACTTTCATTCACTTACTGCTTATTAGAGCCCATTAACTTGTGCTTGCTGGTAGCTTATGTTCTGGAATAGTACTTAGGAGTTATTTGGCAAAGTCGATGAATAAATACATTTTTGCTGTCAGTTGCTGCAACTGTGACATTTAAACAGTTCCCAAAACCGATGATATTCATTATTATTTTTAAATTTGAGGTAAAAATCTTTCTATACAAATGGTTAACTAGTTTTGCCTGATTATTGCTACTGTGGGAGATACTTCAGCATAATCCAAACCCATATGAATGCCATTAACCAGGCAGGACCCATAAATTTAGACTAAGTTTCTCTGCAGATCACCTTGCCTCTTTGATCTTTCCCACTGCATATATATGTTCTAATCATAATTAAAACTTTTCACTGGTTAATAGTAAAAAATCAAAACCTTATTCAGAACATGAAACTGTGTGGTAGGGACATTTCAGTTTTATGTGATGCACTCAGCGTAAAGTGAATTTGGAGCATACTTACAGGTACAAAAGCCGCCCATGACCTTGAGAAGCTCATCCAAGGCAGAAAGGGCGGCCTTTCCTCTGAGATATCTAACTCTGCCTTTTTATCATGTCTGCTGGCTATCAGATAATGACTTTTCTCTTCTTGCATTGACATCCTTATTATAAAGCCAGAATGAATAAGATCGGATCACCAGCAGCCTGCAAATTGAGAATGTCAGAAGCAAAGAGAATGTGGCTGCATAAGGGCTCAGAAAATAAATCTTTTCAGATGCTGTGGCTTTAGGGTATTATGTTGATGTCACAGCAGCATGTATAGGTGCTGTTTCAAATTAACAGGAAAAATCTTCCAATTTTCAGATCCATGGTCTATTTTATCAACATGATAAATACCACTGCAGTGAAACAAATCACTCTGGAAGTATAACAGCCCACTTTCTGATGGACAATATATTTCTTCCCCTATTTTCTCATATACAAGAAGCTTTGAACTAATACAATTTTATAAGCAGGACTCAAACCTATTACTTTTTTCAGAAACTCTATATTAGGGCTTGGAAATAAGTATGATGAGAATCCTATTTTACCCATTAAAGTAAAGTTACCTTCATAAACTCAGATCCAACTTAGGTTGGTAGTGACTTGACCGGGGCAAAAGCAGTAATTTTTTTTATTGTGAGAAACTCTGGTATTTTGGCACATAAGCTTCTCATATAGAATTTGGAAAAAAATGTAGCAATATAATAATTTTTCTTTTTATTCTGAGAGGGAAAGGTTTGAAAAATTGTAATTGGCAAATAATTCTGTATTTTACCTTAGTAGTGTGTCTGCTTGAACTGTGATCTAGATGTCTGATGTCTTCTCTTTTAGGAGGTTCAGCTCTGTCTGAACTATATCTAATGTGACCTAAAGAGGTAGCTATATGGCAGATGACAGCTCATGGAAGATGTAGCCCAGGCAGGAAACCTAATCTATGTTGGGGGAAAAAATCCCCAAAACTTTCCACAGAAAAGTTCCATTCTTTACAAACTTTACTTTCCACTTCCACAGAGAAAATGAGAAGGCAGTGATGGAATTCTTGCTAGCTCTAACAGTAACAACTGGTGAGCAGCTGACTTGTGTTCTATTGCCCACTGTATGCATTTATGACTCTGTAAATCAGCTATCCACTTCTGATTATTATTAATTTGCTCAAATTTATGAGACTTTTTAAATTATGAAGTTTTGTATTTTCCTTTTATTGCATTGAACTATTCAATTGGTTCTATTAACCAGCATCTTTCAGCAATCATTAACCTGCTCACATGATTTGAAACTCTGGAAAAGAGCTAATAAAGATGGTATCTGCAACAAAGTTCTGAGACTGAACTACTAACTGAGCTTCAGGAATGATATCCACCTTATATATACCTCGAACACTCCTTCTAGAGTGTTTGTGGCTATGTGCTGCTTCTTATTTAGGACTTTTCCTATTGAAACAATCCTTTTTCTTTTTCCGTCCTCATCTCCAGTCTTCAACAGTAGTAATCTACTAAAAAAAAAACATGTAGAGGAATGATTGGCGTTGACTACTTAGAAAATAATGACAACAACTGAAATACTGATCTAGCTAGTTATGTAAGGAACTGGGCACTAAGATAGAAACCTGCTAACAAATGCTGGAATCCAAAGATCTTTCTTTAAGAGGTGATATCATATGTGATATATCTCGGTCTTTCTTTCAAGGTGACTTGAATTTTTTTAAATAATTAAAATGGTTTTGCAGTGTTATGTACTTCCGTATGAATCATGGTGTTGATGTCACAGAGTATACAAAGCCGACAGTATGACTTACATTATCATTTGTATCTGTAAAAGCTACAGCAGTATCTGCCTGCATAAATCAAAGAGTTTTCTCATACCATTAAGAAGCAATTTCATTCCCTCAGATTTTGCCTGAATAGGACTAGGACTTCTGCTTAGACAGCTGCAGGAATGTCAGTAATAGCAAAACAGGTATTGATTTTCAGGACGATTTCAATCACCTAGTCTCTTTGTTGCTAAAGGAGCGACCAAAATTCAAAGACACTGAAAGATCTATAGAAATTAAATTACTCAAACATTACTATTTGAAAAACTGGGGGGGGAAATCCTTTTCTTTCAAAGCCCTATTGCTTACTATAGAAGACCTGTTTGGTTAGAGGATTGGTAAATCAGAGTACAGGACTTGCCATACAGCCAAATACCATTCCATATGTACGCTGTGCAGT
Organism: Mycteria americana; assembly: GCF_035582795.1. NCBI lineage: Eukaryota > Metazoa > Chordata > Aves > Ciconiiformes > Ciconiidae > Mycteria > Mycteria americana. Next base: position 39,739,436 of record NC_134372.1, read on the forward strand.
GTCTAGGGGCTGCTTGGTACACATCATGTATTCTGCCCTCTCCCATTTTTATCTTTGGCTGGCAGAGCTGAGTCCGGCTTAAAGAGGAGAGAAGACTCACACCACTGAAGGGCTGGAAAAAGTAACTTCCCCCCAGCTGATAGGCAGCGGTGTTTCTCCTGGAATAGCGTAACATTCTGCTGTCTTGCATACATAGCTTATTTTATAGGTTCCATATAGTTCCTTCTTATAAATAATATGATGTTGGTTGCTTTTCCATTTGAGATGGCAGAGGAAGGACTTTAAAAACAAACAAACAAACAACACCCCCCAAACCAAGCATAGCCTTTAGGAAAGTACATTTATTCACCTTTCTATATAAAATGCAGTGTGTATATGTGTGTATTTTAAATGTAAAATGTAGTTTCCACTTCAAGGCTAGTTTCAGCATAGGGTAAACATTGATAGCTGCTAGAGATGAGGTGGCTACACCTTCCTATCTGCTGGGAAATCAGAAGAGGTCCTGGGTTGTTGCCCAAACAGAAGACATGCTAAGAAGGACTGATATTTACAGATGCTCTGAGAAACATCTGTGTATGCTGCACCATTTTCCCTCCAGGCAATTAGAAGTCTAGGCTGTGGGTATTCCTCCCTGTTCTTAAAACTAAGCTATTTATTATTTTCAAAGAGGATTTAAATAAGAATATATTTCTAAAGGAAACAGAAATTGCAGTGTGCATGTTCTGCAGTGCTACTGAATGAGATTGAGTGAAAATAGTAATAGAAAGATGCAGAGTAAGGCTAGAACAAGAACTTTGGCTTTTTCTGTGAGCACACTGTTTCTTAGATTAGACTCCATTTAAATAATTATATGTTATGGGAAAATTGATTAAATTTTGAATTACAAAGGTTTTATAAATCCCTTTGTAATGAACAGTGTTGCACGTAGGTTAGAACCTCTGTGATGCCCACAGAGCACCCTTGATGGTATCTTAACCTGGAATACTGACTGTTTTTAAGGCTAGCTAGTTTTTGTGGCCTTTTGAACAAAAGGGACCAGAAAATGCTTCAGTCCCAGAAAACAAGTGTGCCCTGCAGGGGTGGTTCTAATAAGACTACCTAAATGAAAGCTCTTTTAGGGATACTGCCTGGATCAACAGGGAGAGAGAAACACCATCCAGCTTCCACCTTCTGGCAGTAGCAGTGTTCACATCAGAGAGATGTGCTTTGTATGTTTAGTCTGATGTTAAAGGTCACTAACTGTTGTTCTTGCAGTTTATCAGATAACTGATTTCATCTGTGGACACAATTTGCTATTTCGGATGAGGCAGAATGATCTTCTTTTGACTATTAACCCGCCACTGCAGCACAAATTGACCCTTGGTTGTTTCCTGAGCGCTGCTGTTAACTCGTAACATGCCTGTATGCAAAGCATCCTACCTCTCTTACTTCTATTAACATTCATAGTGGAAATGTGTCTGTTAAATTGTTCCCATTTACGCACTGGAGAAAAAAAAAGGATTTTTGAAAAACGCTATGGGATTCTTAGTGGAGAAACTAGTATCTAGGCTGATGTAGAATCCTCTTCTATCCCCTTGCAAGTGCATGGGCAAATATATGGGGAAAGAGATAAACAACTTTGTAATAGAAAAGGAAGTTATTTCTGTCTCTGGTTATCCCGATCATACATGACTGCAAAGGGATTTTCATCTACATACTTGCTAACAGCAAGGACTTTTACAATTGCTGATTAACAAATTAAAAAAGAATCACAAAAAAAAAATGGAACCCCTTCTTCAGTTTCCTCATATCTGCCTTGATTGTTCATTTTAACTTCTTGCTGGCAGATAAGAGTTACATTGTTAGGTTCGTAATGAGGCCAAGAGGATTCACATGGTGTGGCCACTTAAGGTGCTTCTATTCAAATTAACTAAACATACTTCTTCTCTACCAGAAAGTTGTATGTTACATTATAGTCTTGCAATACAGGAGAACTTAGAATGTGCTTCAATAGGAGGGCAATGTAAAAAGTTCACATTAGAAGAATTTATCACCATCTCAAAGAGAATGCTAAACTTAGATATGTAAATTGTATGCACCTGCTCTTATGTGGACTAATATTTGCATGAGATAGCTGCATACACTGCTACTTCAATTCTGGTGTGAATGTATGAACATCTTCAGTTTCTTGTGTGTGAACAATCAGATTAAAAGACATTGAAAGGTTAAAAGCAAGTTGAAATTTTATAGTCTTTGCATTAGTAGACAATGAATTTTTTTTGTGAAGAAACTGACAGCACAAAAATAGCTCCTATTTTATATGACACAGTAGAAATACAGTGTGTGAGCTGGAGGAAAGTGAATGCTATTCTGAAAAAGGCTTATTCATGGAAGTGATGTAGTACTGAAAGTAATAAAAGGGGAAAAATAGTGCTCCAGGGTTACTAAAGAAATATCAAATCCTAGCAAAATAAAATGGGATATGTGTTGTCTGTGCTGGACGCTATCTTCATAATGATCTTGCTATTAAAGACTTGGGGAAAATCCCTTCTGACAGCCGTAGAGTCACAGAGCTTTGAACAACAGTAAAAACTTGGTCCTTTCCTGTGAAAAGGTGCTATGGCTCTTGGAGGGGACCAGGTAAGAACAACCACGATCGAACCCCAGGGCTGGAATCACATTTTACCCCAGTGATCTCCACAGGTCACCTGTCCAACTCTGGTGACACATGTGGCTCACAACTGAGGCCTCCACCAAAGATGACCAGTCTGTGTGGGTGTTAGCTGAATGACTGAACCAAGTGAATGCTAAGACAATATGGAAGCCTTGAACTTCAGTTGCTTAAAGCAAGAGCAATGCAATGACTGATTAATTTGCTGAAATTGAACAAAAATAAGCTTAGAAAAGGTGGCTGTTTTCTCTGTAAAGCTCTTGTGCTTTAATGTAAGCATGAACTCCTGATGGTTATTGTAACTGGAAAGTGAAATATGTAAAAAGCTGAGATGAGCCTCATATAATTATTAAAAAGCTAACAGTAAGTTTTTGATCTGCTGTAGAGACAAAATGGAAACTCAGAATTACCCTATTGCCTCTAAGCAATTTTGAAATATTACGTTACCTTGGAGTAGCAGATGAACAGCTATTTCTCAGAATTTGTAAAACCATGGACTTCACAGCATATCCTAAATATAACTGTACTGGCAAAATGCCCAGTTAGAATGTTAATGGAAAGTAGATACTTTTTTGATTGTTTAAATTTTTTTTTTTTTTTAATCTTAGATGCCCACTGTCCTTAAGCTTGGGGAAAAACATGAAATGGGAAAGGTTTGAAATCTCTGCATGTATCAAATCGTTCCATTAACTCCTCATTCTTGTCTTGTGCATTACAAGGTATCTTTTGAGGGGTCTTAATCAAGAGTGGTGGGGGTGTCTTGAAACTGTACTACAGTGATACGTTGTTCATGACTTGGAGAAGGGAGAGGTCCTGCCTTCCATTATAAATTGGTAAGGGAATGTGGTTTGAAGTTAGGTGTGGGGTTTTTTGGTTTGGTTGGTTTGCGGTTTTTTTTTGGTTTTGGTTTTGTGGTTTTTTTTGTTTGGTTTGTTTGTTGGTTTTTTTTTTTAGCTACTGGATATAAAGGGACTGACTGCAATTCTTTACCAAGGAAGGTATGAATGCTATACAAAAATAAAATCCTGTTTGAACCCCTGCCTTCTTCTAGATACCTTCTGCATTGGTATTAATTGGAGAAATGTGCTAGAAATGTTAATAAGGATAACCACTATGTTTTATGGAGCTACACCTACACCTTTATAATGTTCAGCCTGTGCATGTTGTCCTACTACAATTTGTTCTAAGGGCTGTACTTAATATCATATAGTGCAGGGACTTTCACTTTAGATCCTCTGATTTCCCTTGTGCTGACAGCATATGATACAAGAAATATCATGCTGTTTGGATTATTAAAATAATTGATTTATTCATATTTACTGTGTCACTTGTTAATACTATCTTGTTAAGTCCTTCTGGGGATGAGATCACAGATTTTTCTAACTAGCAGCTGCTGCATATTTTCCTAAAATACCAGATTTTAGGGCTGGGCCAAGGAAGACAGGGTTGATAAAAACAGATGGCCTCATTGCTAACAATATACCTGAGCTTGCAAGCACTGAATGCTTGTGAAGGTGTGGGCAACCTTGTTGATTCAGGAAGTGCTAAGACTGTTCAGTGAGCTTTTTGGTTCTGAAAGGAAAGTCACTGTTCCTGTTCATCTCCTATGTTACATGGCGATAAAACCTGTCTGTGAAGAAAGATTAGAGATAGCCTAATAATGCGTATGTTTATTCCTCATGTTGCCCTTTATCAGTGTTTGATTACCCAAAAACTCTGCAAAGAGAAACATATACGTATCAATCTTAGAAAATTACTGTGACTGAGATAAAAAGTAATGAACAATGTATAATGCATTAATTTACAATATTTGTCAAGATGATTACTAACTGTATGAATTATGCTCCTATTTCCTCTGATTAATTTAGCACAAGAGTTCTTGTTTTACTCTCTCACTGACTATGAGGTAGATATCACTGATGAAGCATGGGCACCCTGTAATTTCTTTTGCACTACTACTACTCTATCCAAATAAGTCTTCATCACCACCAGTTCCTGAATCATCATAGGAGGAATCAATACGGTGTCCAGTCAAATTATCTTGTGCACTGGCTCAGTTATCTGCTCATCTCTCAATTATTCCCAAATGGGAAATGACAAAGAAGCAGATACTTCACCGAGGTAGGATTCCAAATGAGCAGGATGTCTGTAAGATGTGCTGGGGGAATGCTGTCTTTTTCAAAACTGCATTCATACGAGTTTTACATGTGCAGGTTTACTGTACATGCATAATGATCATGGTATAAGATCACATTAATTATTCACCCATGCAAGCATCTGTAAGTTAGGAACATAACTACAATCATCATTTGCAAGCTTATTGAATTAGATTTGAAATAGACGTTTTTGTTATGGTTGTATTTTTTCAATGAAGTTTTTATTTTTCTCCACTGGAATTTTGGCAAATGGTTTTTGATCGTAGTAATTTTTTTTTTTTTTGGTAAACTCTAGAAGCAATGTTAAGCAGAGAAATTTAACATCAAGGTTTTGCCTTGTCTTGAAGTAACTATCTTCAATTCTAATTAATATGTACCTGTAAAGACAGTATACTTAATCTTCATTATTGGTATTGAATTACAAGAATAAATGTGGGAGAAGGGTGCTTGAACCTTGGAATAACATGAGGTTGATCTGTCACATTTGCTTTAGATGTGGCTTCTTTAGGGTGATAATACCTTCCTGAGTGGAAGGAGGAACTGATGGAGGAGATGGTAAGGAAACCCTCATCTGTGAGAATGGGATCTTTCTTTTCAAAGACCATATGTACCATTAAGCTTTGTCCAAATAAATAAGTTTGTTCAACTTATTTGTTCTAGTAGTTACCACTGACGAGCCAATATAAACAGTAACACTTCTTCCTTCTGCTCCAGCACCTTGTCTCTGCTCCTTGCACAGAACAGCTTGCTTAGGGTGGACAGGAAAAAGATGCAGCAAGTTCAGTCACTAGCCTGTTCAGTTAGGTCAAAGACTGGGTTAAAAGGATTAGTTGCCTTATCACAAAAAGCAGTCCTGGCTGCAGTGTGCAATTTGGGGCTCAGAGGCCTGGGGAGAGAGGAATGGGTTGCCACCGTGGGCCCCATCAGTATGTATGTAACATTTGTATGGAATGTCTTTCTATGGTAGGGATGTGGTGACATTTGTGATGGATGTCTTTGAATTAATGGAATTTTGGTGGGTTACAGAGGGAAAGTCTGTGGACTTATTTTGCATTGTGTTAGCTCCCTGTTAGGATAAAATAGCATCCTACACAGTGGGGAGGACGTGGTGCTTGCTGAACTTTGCAGTGTAATGGCCATGACTGGAAATCTACCACCTATATAGCCAACATGGTTTTTTCTGTCCTGGTAGAAAAGATGATACATCAGGAACTTGGCATCCAAAGTCTAAATGCTTGCTCCCTTTTCAAAGGGAAGGCATGGTATTAGTGCTGAAGAGTAGTATGTCACCCAACAAATCATTAGGATGTTAGCATGAGACAAGTCAATTTCTCAAGCACCAAACAATAAACTAGATGTGCACAATTTTAGCACATTGAGACTGTGACCCCTTGTTTTGGCTTGTTCAGTCATGAAATCCCATGCTGACCTCTATTAGTACAAGTATGATCCAATTTTGTCAGAAGAACACCTTATTGTGTGCCTACTGAAAGGGCCGGCAGTGTTCAAATTGCACTGGTCTTCTGAGGACAGACGGTCGCACTGAGGCTGTGCATTGACGCACCAATGCATTTGAGTAGAGTGGCACTTCAACCGAATGTGTTTCATAAGCCAACACCCAAAAGGGCAATAGCTTAACTCTGCTCTTCCTTGAATTGACTCGTGACACTTTCTGTGGCACGTGGTCTATGTCTTATGCTCTGTGTTAAGTCATGTTCTAATTCTGCATATTTTTCCTGCACTTTCTATGACCTGTGGAAGAGGCATGAATTACCAGCACACTGTTTCCTTAAGCTGAGCAATTACTTCTAATGAATATTACATGGGTTATGCGAAGATAGAAAATAGGAAAAAAAGAGACTTGCTATGGAAACATGGTTTTGGTTGTTTGGGTTTTTTTTTTTTCTTTTTCTTTATATTCCTTAAAAAGTGGGAAATGTAAGTAACATTCCTGTACTATCTTTGTGTATTTTGTTTTCATCCTGATGATGTTTCCTTCCTCCAGACAACAAAAATTAAGATGTTGCATTATACCTGCCTTGTTCATGCATTTTATCATCAGGTAAACTTTCTGTCCTTCTTGTTAACTCATGTTCCATGGAGTATTTCCAAAACAGGGTTTCTGTAGTACTTTGCAAAGCCTGTGCTGACTACTGTCTGCAGTGTAGTACTCAGGACAAGAAAATGTTTGGAGCCCAATAAAAGCTTGTGGACTCACCTCACTGTATCTTATTGAAGTGATGAAACTGTTGTGTATTTTCATTGACTGACTTCTTTTTGTTTCTGTACCAATTATATACTTCTACATGTTTCTGCTGTACTATATCATATACTATATTCCTAGTATTGAGAATCAGGATTCCTGCAGCAAAGTATGTGTGAAAAAAAGCTAGCTGACAAGCACAGGGATACACACTTTATTCTCTTGGTATTAAACTAGTTTTGAGAAAGAGAAATGCATCTCTGCACTGCTGACACCAGTTCCAGTCTGAGAGGAGGAGAGAGAACTATGATATTTGTAATCCCTTGCTAAATGCAAATAAGTTCTATGTCTCTTCTGGAGATTGCTTCCCTGAGTCAGTGGAGTTCATTTACATTTTGGTGACATCTACATGAATTTTGCCAACACAGCTTATTACTGCAAACATTGTGTCAGTTCTGACATTTCTCTTTCCTGGGAGAATCCCCAGAATGGCTGTTTTTGTTCTTAGTAGCAGACTTGCGGCTTCACTAGCGGAGGCACACAGAAAGCAATGCCAGCCTTAACCATTCCTGTCCCTCATCTGGTAGAGCACCATTCCCTGAGTTAAGCCACCACAAACTTTTTATGGCCATGGTGTGAAGCACACTGTGTGAATAAAAACCTTCCCCACAACAATTTTATTCTGGAAGCAGAATTGGCACCCTGGCCTTGCTCCTAGAGCAGACACAGGATTGGTCCCCAGGCCTTGTTTCTAGAGCAGACGCACAAACGACTATGTCAGCACAACTCAGGAGAGCCATGCTGCGGTAGCAAGGCTTACCTACGAACACCAAGCAGATCCAACTCCCAAGCAGGCATGTAATTCAACTTCAAATTAATCTAGCATTCCTGTGGCCAGACAACTGAATCCACGGAAAACAAAGGCTATCCCTGTAATTGCACCAAAGGGTGTTATAAAAGGATGCTTAATTCCCAGCAAAGAATCTTTTTTCCCATGTAACTGTTATGGCAAGTGCAGCATTACAAAGATGGTGAAGGACTTATTAGTGCTTTAGGCCAGAAGCATCATCTAAGTTAGACCCTGAACTCTCAGTCGTCCTTTCACATATCACTGGGTTGTGCGTTTCTCTGGCTCTCCCATGTAGAAGGATTGAGGGGATTACTTCTACTTCTCTCCTCAGAGAAGGATGTCATCAGGGTTTCATTCATTTATAAACATCATTTACTAGTTCTGTGAATTTCTGTTGTTTATGAGAGTCTCCAGTGATGCTTAGTAAGATAGATCAGGAGAATATTCTGTTGTCTACCGTTACATTTTTTTTTTCTTCCCTGCTTGTGTGTTTATATATAATATGCATTTATTTGCCACTTTTCTCTCTGGAACAAAGCCTGGCAGCTATAAACACTCCTCTTGCAATGTAATGATATGAACAAGCCTCTTCTGTTAGCCACGCAGATGAAACCAACCAAATTATTTCAGTCATGACTTAAGGCATATTTGAATGTAGGATTTCAAGGAGGCTTTATGCCCCCTGGCCCTGCTGACTGTTTTCTATTTGCTCTCTATTTTCATCTTTTCTCAATTCTACTGCATATAGTGTTTCCCACTAACTCATGTTTCGTAAAGCTAATGTGCCAAAAAGCTGGATTCTGCTATTTATTTATAAAGAGACTGTGGACAAAGAAGTTAGGCCTCAATTCATTAAAGAGCTTATGTGCATACTTTACGCACTGTAAATGCATTCTTGATTTTATTCATACAAAATTTTCCAATTCAGGGAGCACTGAGATGCACGTTCAAAAATTGTCCCTGTTTTACCTATTTACATTGTGGGAGCAGTATTTGCCTAGCTGATGGGCTTTTTTTCTTGTCTTGTCGATTTGAAAGTTTGTATTATAGAGGTGTTACAATAAAAATTACTGAAATGTTTTAAAATAGCTTTTTCTGAAATTCCTAGACTTCATATTACAGATGAAGGAAAAGGCATATCAAGATAACTCTTTAACTACATTAGTTTCTTGTCTGTGTTTGCGGATTTACGGAGCAGCCTTTGGCAGGCTCCCTTGATAGAAACTCCCCTTTTAAACCTTAGCTTCTCTTCCTGAAAAAATGCAACCATACAAAGAAATATTTTAATATATTTCAAAATATAACAATAATACTGATCATTTCTCACTATGAAACTGAACCAGTCATTCTTTACATCCTGTCAAATAATTTAGTATTATTATCTCTACCTTGAAAATAGCTGTATTTAGCAGAATTGAACATTTTCTAAGTTCACAGGGCAAGAGGGGTCATCATCAGAATGACTGTCCCATTTCAGGAAGACGTGGCACTGGCATCTTTGCTTGATAGTACCTGATCATACTCCTTTCTTAAGTATCCTGATTTCCATTAGCCATTTCTAATTTCTCTAGCTAGGAGACAAAGGGTGCCAGAGCCATGCAGGCTTGCCTTTTATGTTTATGCCTGAATTCTATGCTTAGTTGTTATTTTCTAAACCCTCTATTCTTTTTAGCTACGTGCTTATGAAAAGATAAGTTGTCAAGTTAAAGATGCATAATACAGATAAAAGTTCTCCTCTAATTAACAGGTACTTGAGGGCTATTTCAATTATGTCCATTGTTCATTTCTGCTTACAAAAGTTGGTAGTACGTGAGTAGGATTTTTATATCTGGCAAGATTAACAAATACTGACCCTCAGCAGGCAGTACAATATGCATTAAATAAAACTTAATGTCAGCAAATAAAAGAGAAAAGTATGCTGAATAAACATAACAGCACTGGAAGAAGCAGTCTTTCAAATTAATCCTTAGAAAGGATAAAAAAAAGTTGTAAGAGAAGAGGATATTGTTGTCATTAGTTTTGATAATCCAGACTAAGGTAGTACATGAAATTTATAAACAAGTGCAGTAACAGCATTTTTGTATGCAATAGGCTGCATATTGTTGTAACAGGGAAAGAGTAGATAGTAATTTCCACAACAATCTAAATTCTCCTAATAAAACAGAAATAAATTTCATGAATGCTCCAAAGAACTGAAATCTAACTGGAGGCCAAAACATCTTCTTGTGACTAAGCAGCAAAGACGAAATAAGAGTAACAAGCAGCAGTGAATTCAGAACTTAATTGCATGATAAAGATTGTTTAAACTATCATTACAACAAACAATTTGATGTCTGAAGAAGCCTGAATTAGCACGATTGTAAGAACTGATTTACTAAGGTGTCCCCAAACTAGATGCAGACAGGGTTTTTTTCCTTTCCCCCCTCCCTTTATCTTTTTTTGGGATGCTAAAGTCTTTTTCCTAATAGAGAAGCTTGTATTATAAAGATATTCTTGAATATAAGGAATATCATTCTGTTGTTTCATAAGAGTGCTAGGGTGCCTATAATACAGCAATTTTCAAAGCTGACAAGTATAGTTATGTACATTTGCTAGGTGAAGAAGTGAAGTTAAAGGAAGATTAAATGACTTTTCAGGAAGAAATTGGTAGACACAGGACAGACTGGGTCTCTTGAGTTCGGAGTTCTTTCTTGTAAAACAGTGCCTCCGTCATGCCTTCCATTTGTGTTTCCTTCAATGATCACTAAAACTAGCTTTTCCTATCTATTTCAGTGGTGCATAACGGTATCACACAGATTGAGAGCAAGTATTCACCCACTTTTGGAACTTCACTTTGGAGCTTATTTTAGGCATCAGTGCTTTCTAGGTCTCCCATTTGGGCAGTAAGAAGAGACTGGATGCATCTACAGGGCAGGTTGAACCTCTATGAAATCACCTCCCTGAGTGCCTGTCCAGCTCCACTGACAACCTAGAGTATATAAACCTGTACTCGGAGGGTCTGTATACCTTCCATGAAACTAACTGCAAGGACTAAGAGAAGCCTCGATGCAAATTTGCAAGGAGATTGTGAAATGACAAATTCCTTTTCTTCAGTTAGAATAACTTTAAAAGGACATCTAATGGACTTAACTTGGAATGAATGGAAACAAAAGACTGCATTCATTAGGTTAAAATTTAATATTTTTAATGACTGTTGTCACTCTAGTATCTCAAGCACTGTTACGTTAATGTAGTAGCTGCTTAAATAACAGTACGGTGCCTTCCTTGAAATCTGCTTTTCTGACAAGAACTGTGCAAAATCAAAGTCTGGGTAGTATTCAAACATACTTTCCTCAACAGTCTCATGACAAGATTATGTTAACCAGCCTGGTTGACTCTAGGCAGGATTATCTAGAGAGGACTTTCCATAGGCAGGATTACCTACATGACTTTATATAAAGCTGCATAGAGAGTGATGGAGATTATTAATCCAAATGGCCTGTGGTACGTAATAGAAAGGCAATCTGTGGGATTATCTGTGTGGATGCAGCTTTTAGAACAAACATAAACCTGGCTCCTGTTAATATGAGCCTTAAGTAAAGTCTTCATAATAACAGAGTTATTTTAAGTTTTTGTGCAGTGTTTAATTACTTTAATAATAAAAAGAAAAGTATCAAGTGACATAAAAGACACTTAATTTCTTTGGTACAAAAGACTCCAGTCATGTAACCCTTGCAAGTGGGAGCAATGATTGCACAGGTTATGACTATCTCTGGCTTCAGTGGGGCAAATTCTTTGGTTCCCATGAAAATATATGTTTAAATCTGAAGCAAAATTTTAGCCTTTAATACTACTTTCTGATGGTTTCAGGAAAGTCTCTAGATAGATAATACAGCCTTAAAAAAAGCACACAGGTAATCTGAGACACTAAAAGATAGCTAAAATCTTTGTATGCATGTAAGCTATGCTAAATGGTTGGCTTAGAGGACTGGAAAAAGAGTAGGTGAAGGCAAGTACATCTTAAGTGCTACAGGTCAACACTATTTTGCTGAATGTATTTTCTGAGAAATGTATGGTTAACCCTTGAGCAAAGATTATACATTTGATTTCCTCTTACAGCAAGGGAAATATTAGCTTGTTTTCTCAACTGGAACAAATCCATGCATTGCTTCTCAGGGCAGCTTCCCTTGAGTACATGCAGTACAATGCTTCTGTTAAGACTTAGCAGTGGTTCTACTTCTGATTCAAGAGGATTTAACAGCGAAAAATCACCGTCAGTCAAGTTAAGAAAAGAGAGCACAAGAAAGAGAAAATGCATTCTTGTATCTTTGCAGAAAGATACAAGAATGCATTTTTTCATGTGGTGATTCTGGCTGACTGATACAGGAAGGCAAATATATTCATACTTGAAATACACTTTAAATAGTTCTTTCCCATTAGGCTGAATTTCATGGTAGCGGCACATTAAATGAGATACTTTTATGTCAGTGTTTTGCTTCTTAAATGCTAAAATTAAGCTCTCAGACTAAGCTCAGGAAGTAACTATTTTGTCTCTGAAAGCCAAGATAACTACGGAGGGTAAAAATTAACCAAATTGTGAAGACTTATAATCCTGCAATATGAAATTAATTCCTGTTTTTATTTTTTTCCTTCTACATTAAGGCACCTCTTTTACAGAGCTGTGATTATATATGTATATGCACACATCACCTATTGGTAAGCATATACTGTTGGTTGTGTAAGAATCATCTCTATGAATGCATGCACACAGCTTGTCAAGCTGTTGTTGATTACTGTGATGCCATGAACAGCCTTTTAGGAATATCAGAGCTATGACTCAACACACTGACTGGTACTGTTATTCTTTACTTATATTACCATAATGCCTAGAAGCCATGGTATAGGAAACTGGATGTGTGAGGTGCTACAAAAAGAACAAAGATTCCCTCCTCTCAAAAGAACTTATCCCGCATTCTTCTTGTTCGATCCACCACTTGTTGAGGCTCTTCCTGCCAGAACTAGACTATGGTTTGTGGCAATAGCACAGACGTTTTCCATCTTGTAGCAATATGCTAAACGTACGATGGAATATAGCCTCGCTGGAAAGTCCACTCTTACTCTCAGTAGATACTGTGGATGTTGATTTTGAGGACCCAAGATTTTCCTGATTCCCTTCCTTTCCCTTCCCTGAAAATTCACTTTACCACAGCTAGCTGCAAAGCTGTTCCCGTACATGCCTAGGTCTGAAAGAATGTGTAAAATACTGTAGCCTGTCTTTCCTTTATAACCACCATACTGTGTGTGAGCCCTCTGGAATCATTCTCACTGTCTTAAATAGGAAATGTTGAATGTCTCTGCCATTTGCTCATAACTGGACAACTAATAATTTCAAGAGTTCTAGTGTGACTGGACTGCGCACAATAGTGGCAGATATCGTCAAAATACCATGGCCCTCATTCTTGTCTTACAGTAGTGGGCCACAAGAGATTTCAGTGAGCTATGTGATAGTAAAACTGGTGTAATACAGTTGAAAAAGAGCTGCCAGTTTTGTTTTTCCCCTTTCCTAGGTATTTATTTCTGAAGTCCTTTCTCAGCATCTCTTTTTCCTTTGCTCTTCCCATTTCTGAGATCCTGCTTACCTGCATAGCTGATACAAAGCAATCTCTTATTCTAAATGACTACTGAGACCACATGGCAGTGGTTACTGGTACAGGAAGCCCCCATTATAGACAGTATTGTACGTGATTTTATAAGTGCTAGAACAAAAGATTCTCGTTTTGTTCCCTCCCAACACGTAAGTATGTGAATCCAAAATATTAGGTTAGGCATTAATGACACAGTGGGCAGGAGGTGATTTGAAAGTCATTTCCCTTTCACTCTATCATTAGTCTGCTTCCGTGGTTGATGTACTGCCAGTGTTTTAAGTAGATCTCATGCATTCCCCTTAGCTACTGACAAATCCAAAATCCCCTGGAGTGAATGTACATGCGTAGTGAGCACATATAACAGACTGAGGAACTTGGCCATTTATTTCTCTGTTTAAAGAAAAAAGGCTTTCTCAGACCAAAAAAGAAAACTGTTGGACAAATAAACTTCTAATGGGTATCCTATGGAAAAGCTTTTTGTTTTTAAACCTGCACAAAGCACAACCTTCATGCTCTGAAGTTGTGTGTTTGTTTAAAGGCGTGAATACTCACACCAGAGCTGCTAGTTTAAACCTAAGTACCATCAGAGAGGATCTAGTCCAGTCCAAAGCAAAAAACCACCATGTTTCTGTGATGCATTTTTAGGAACTCTAGTGTTGATAGGAATGATTAACCCGTTTTCAGCTTGATGGGATAATTCTCTTCGGGCAATAGGAAAGACATCCCTTTCTTTTACTTTGGTGGCTGTGTTTTATCCCGGTTCTGGGTGACCGTTCTGTTATACTAGCTGTTAGCTGAGACTGAATTGCTGTTTTATTCCAGCTTTGCCAAATGAAGTTGCATGTGATCAGCTTCCCTGGGAATCCCTGCATAGCTGTAGTCCACCAAAAATTCCACGGTCTCAAAAGCTGATGACGGACTTGCCTGTGAGTAGAAACAACTAAGTACCTAAGTCCTGTCTGTATTTATTTACTGGGGAGTGAACTGTACTGCTTTTCAGAAGCACCTGAAAAGCTTCTCATTTTCCAGTTTGATGCATGTTGATGAATGTTTGAAAGTAAAATTATTGTACAGATTTTTCAACATGGTTCCAAGAGTTATATGTGTTCTTTATGGTATATGTGCTGTGTAACCACTAGTTGTCATATAGAAAGAATACTATTACTACTGTTTCAGCTTTACTAAAAGGTATCTTTGGTTTCTAGAAAGCCAGAGGTGGGGCAAGGAAGTAGAACAAAATTAAAATAGAAAGAGCAAAACAAAGTAACATAGTAAAGCATGTTATCAGCATTGAAAGTCTTTTTGGACTTTGATAAACATTCCATATAATTAATTTAAGAAACAGACCTCTGCACACTATGTGACAGTATCACCGGCCGCTTGGCAATGTAATTAATTGATCCTATCACAAAAGTGCTTTGCTAATTACATGGAAAACAGTCTTGTGAGTAGTACTCAGAGGGCTCATTGCTGTCCTGTTGAGTGCTGTGCAATATGCTTGTATGTTCAATCCTTGTGTTAGAAGCAGGGATTGTGATCCGAACAGCATTTATGGACACTTCCCTCTATATATATAGTACAATATGTGGACCCCCTGTACTCAGGAATTTTTAGGCTCAGGAAATAATCTTGAGCCTACTTTCTCAGGGTCAAGCTTTCAACAAGCTACGCTTCAACCAGAACAGATGCTTGTGCAGATACTACTATCTTCTCTATGATAGTTTTTCTCCTTTTGCTAGGGGTTACTCTCCCCGTAATTCTTGAGGTTCACAGAAAACTTCCTAATACACTGCTGGCAAAATCTGAGGAGCTGATTCCAACCCCCTCATTGAAATATAAAACTATCCTGCCTAGCTGGTGGTGTCTTTAGCACAGATTAGGGAGCACTCATTTTAAACACTCCATCAACTGGTTTATGAGGATGATTCCTTCTAGTTAGTGGATGGAGGTGAGCAATGGTGATGGCACAATCTTTTACTGACAGAGCTTGATCTGGACAGCGGAGTTGGTCTACAGCTGCAGGATACAAATGCTAGATGGAGAACTGTACACCATGGAAGATCCTCTCAAATCTTAAGCAGCACTTAGCATTAAATCTTATTAAGCTTTTCACTGCCCTCTGCATAATTTCAGGCTGTAAGCATAAAATCATTGATGATAAAAGCAGTACTCCAACAACAACTTACTTTAAGCAATGGAAAGGGATTTAAATTCCAGCATATCGTGATTTTCAGTTTCCATAACTAAGAATAACTTTGACAAGGGCCATTTTCACAGACAACTCAAAAGGTGGAATATGGCTTTATTCTGTCTTTTTTTTTTAATGCTGAAATTATTCGTTTGTAACATGATAAAAATGGAAATTTTAACCTGTCTATATACTAGTTTTTACATTATGATTTATGATGAGAATTATAAAGTTCCACCCCAATGGAAACTCATTTCAAAACATCTGCTTAGCATCCATTGAGGCATTTTTAGTCAAGGAATACCATATTGCATGGCAGAAATTTGGACTATAGCTTTTGTTTGGGCTTAAAAAAAGCCCAGACAACAGCTGTCTTTTTCCTCCTCCTTTCCAGTTAATTCATCATAACTACAGGTAGTAAATAGGCTCTATTGCATGCTAGTAATGTGCATTCATAAATACACAGACTAGTGACAACACTGCTGACTACCAGCATTTTGACTCAGAAAATATTACGTCAGCTTTTGTCCTTGAAGAAACAGAAATTTAGCAGAATTTTCACTGGGAATTTGTGTGTGTGTGGGGGAATGCAGATGTGGCCTCTAAACATATGTGGGGAGATGATGACCATACATTTTTTACTAGTGATAGTTTGATAGCTGTAGCTCTATAGGACGCTACACTTGCCTGTTGTTAAAAAACAAGTTTAAGTGACTTAATGCCACTTATCAAAAGGTTTTTAGGTTGTTGAAATAATCATATGAAAGTAAATTTCTACTATTTTTATATATATATTAAAAAATCCTTTTCAATTAAAAAAAAGGTGACAATCCCCATGTCTCTGAAAACATCAAAATAAGAAGACAATATTCTTATGTGATAGATCTATTTGCATTTTTAATCAGTTTCCTTAAACAGCATGACAAATTGTCCCAGGACACACAAAGTAAGTAATAGATTATATGACTGAGACAAGCTTTAAAGCTATCTATTACTAGTGCTTTAACAGAAAAACATGCAATAAGGGAACTACAATTCCTTCTTGGTACCTCGTTTTTTTATTATGTATGGGTTTCATATGAAGTAGGTGAAGTTTTTCTTGGCCAAAATAAAAAGAAAATTAAATTTCTGAATGGAGATGCCATTAACTGTAAAGTTAGTATTACAAATTTAAGACGAGAAAGAATAATGGTAACTAATATGTAAAAGCCTGATATTTTTATTCATGCTTTATGGCTCAAGGGTGTAGTACTTTAAATGACTATTGCCTTCAGTGGGCATCACAGGTTCTTGGATTCTGCCAGGAAATTCTAAAATGTATTAGGATGAAATAGACTGAATGAACGAAAGTATTTTCTAACCTATGGGCTAAATGTTTAGATGTTAGTATTACAAAAGCAGAAAGTTAGAAATAAGAACAGTAAAGAATTCAAGTGGAGTGCCTCTATCTTGCACATATATAGAATGGAAAAGAGTAAAGATGATACGCACATAATTATATATATACACCCCCTTATATACATATTATATAATGTTACCTATAGATTAGTCACAAAGGGATTTTTTTTTTAATACACAAGTACTTTTTCATGTGTTTATTTAGCCACATGTTCAGACATGACTTCCTGATGTGAATGCTAACTGCATATGGAAATCTGTCAGCTTTTGAATTCCATCTAGCTCTGTCACTGCCTTGTCCTTTATTATTAGGTAGCAGTGCTATTCCGGACAGTATGAGACTGAAGGAAATGGCACGCCAGATCTAATTGCATAGTCGTTCTGTGTAGATTTTCTGTTGGTGCTGATCTTCTAACAGGTCTTGCTGTTATTCAGCAAAACCAACACATGATAGAGGTGCTTTGGCACTCATCTTGTCTGAAACATTTCTGTGTCTGTGAAGTATATATGAAGTGACAGATGTTAGTGCCTTGCTGGATGTCACTCTGCTCTCAGGTTCATCTATGAACAGCAAGTCGGTCTTTCCATTGAAAAATAATGAATTTTTCCTCTAGGCAATTTCTGATTTGTGTGCGCTTCTGTAACCATTGTGAATGATCTGTTGGTTTTGTGTTTTTGAGCTCTTAACTACTGTAATGTGTTCAGAGCAAACCTGTGACTATTTGACTCTATTTTGTCAG
The DNA here is from genome assembly GCF_035582795.1 of Mycteria americana. Taxonomy (NCBI): domain Eukaryota; kingdom Metazoa; phylum Chordata; class Aves; order Ciconiiformes; family Ciconiidae; genus Mycteria; species Mycteria americana. The sequence continues at coordinate 39,757,245 of NC_134372.1, forward strand.
CTGTCATTGCTGCAGTTTTTTCTTATTAGCACTGAATTGACAACCTTGCATTTAGAAAAAAAAATATATTTACATATATTAAAAAGAGTTTGTTGCTACTCACTCCTTTATGCACACCTTTATAGAAGGGCAGAAAATAACACATACTTATGTGTGATGTAAGTTGCTGAAAGGTTTTCATGTGATCCAGGCAAGATGCAAGATCATCAAAACTGATGTGTTCCCATTAAATCTTCCACAACCACACCCAATATGTTTTCTCAGAGAAAAAACCAAACCGCATATCTAGCTCTAATCTCTGCTGATTAGGTTAGGAATTAAGAGCATAAGGACCTACAGTCTCGCCTAAATTCAGGTCTTGTGTGTCCTCCCATGCATGTTAACTGTAGCCTTTCTGAATTCTCAATTATAAAATCATAATCTTTCGTGCTCCATGGATCTGACCTGAATCCTGCTCTGCTTAATGGACTACGATCAATTCTACAGAGTGCTTGTGTTGCATGAGTGCTTGAACTCCACTGTAAAGCCAGGTAGCGGGCTGTGACAAGCACGGATCTGCAGACTAGTTGGTGTGAGGGCCTGCTGTCTCACTGTGCATGTTTCAGAGGGTTTTACTTTGGATTAGCTCTGTCTTGCCTCCATCCATCTGAATGCCCATTACAGGATGGAGTGTACTGAGCTCGCTCTTGAAACTCGTTTTTTGGTTTACTTTCATCTGAAGTGTATTGCCAGTACCTGTCTATCTGCTTTCCCTGTTGTAACTTCTGGTCTTTTTGCAGAATTGCGGCTAGTTTCTTCTGTGTACAATGTTGTGTTAACTAAAAACCCCAAGTCTGCAAATATCTCTGGGAAGTAATTAGTGACAGCACTATGTGATCCATCCTATTTGTACTATGTAGAATAGAGGTCTAAAAGTAATTTGCCCTCTTAGACGTTGCTAGTTACAAAATGGCTATGTTAAAAGGAAGGTTTCGGAGTTTAAACTGTAGCTTGAAATTAACAAGTAAACATAACTAGCAAAAAGTAGGAACAGAAAAAGCTGAAATGGTTACATCACCAAGTTTGCTAGTAAATGGCAATTGCTGAGATTACAACACACCTTTGTTCACCAGAAATCCTCCATCTCATCTTTCAATTTATTTGCAACAAATCTGGTTCTAAAACAAATGGTTAAAACTATCTGCACCATTTACAAAAGTTGCATGACTCCTTTAAATACCGTGGATATCTCTGACTTGAAAGTAATTCTTACCTCTCCCCTGCCCAAGTATTATTTTAATCAGCTGGCAGTTTGTTTGTTTATTCACATTAACATTTCCAAACGCAGAGTGCCTGGCCAGCAGTCACTGCTCTGCAGAGCTGCCAGTGTCTAATTGTTTCCGGTAATGGTGACTGCCTTTTTTAGGTGTTTTTTTTTTTTTTTTCCTTCTCCCCCCTTAACTGGCATTTCAGAGCAGCAGCCTTTACAATACATTAGCTTAATGCATTTTGAGCTCAACCAAATCTTCCATTCCCACTACTGCTGATATTTGTTTACTATTCTACTTGAAATCAGCATGCAGTATAAACGATTTAGACATGTGAATAAATAAACCTCTAAATATCCATATCCTTGCAACAGCAAAACCAGATCAAATCTAATGCTTAGAACAGTATATTGGTACAAACACTGATTCGGTGGGCAAATGGATTCACATTCGTAGGACGTTGTGTCATGATTTAAGAAAGTGAAGGGTAACTCACTTGAGCACGTTAGCTTGATGGACATGTAGTCTCTGCCACAGTCCTTCTTATAGTGACAGCGCAGCCAGTTTAAGAGGCAGAGTCCGTCACCACACTGTAGTTCTTCTTTTTTACACGGCAGAATGCTCTGTTCATCTGAAAGGAGGAGAAACAATCGATGACTTTGTGTAACAAGCAACTCCTTCCTGAGCAACAAAGCCACATGTCTACTGAAAGTCAATCTTCCTGCTTTTGAAAGCCCTGGGCGGATGAAAACACTCTCTCCTCTTTGTCAGATGTGAAAAGGGTCTCAGACTCAAACAAATATTTCCTATACTGTTGTTGCTGATCATTTAAATAGTGTTCGAGACAGATGAGGTCTAGGTGAAGCATACCAAAGAAACCACAAGGGTACTGTGTCTCTGAGGCACCTAGCCTTCTGACTGACTTACATGCTGTAACATCCAAACCAAAACAATCCATCTTTGCCCCAACTTAACACACAAAATGGATAAATGAGGGGGGAAAGAGATCTGCTATCTTGTGTAAACCTGAAGGACTGGATTAAGGGCTTCTTAGCTGTAAGTATAACTCTCTCACAATCTCTTCCCAGTTTGACAATTAAGGGTAGGAACTCAGTCTGATAGAGTGGGGAAGGCTTTTTTGAATAATCTTAATAAAGCCTTGGGTAAATTTATGGAGACATAAACTCAGCTTTGGTTTGCAGAGACATTAAATCCTATATAGTAGGGTCTGCAGCTCTGCACGAAGCCAAATCTTTGACTGGCTCCCCACTTGAAAGATTGAAGCCACTTCCCAGGACTGCTGTTTCTTCTTGGGGGCTGAGTAGAAAACCGAATCACTCATCTCTGCCTAGAGAGGGGGAAAAAGAGTAATTTTATCTTGTCCTTTGATAGCATACTATGGTTCCTTTTATCTTTATGCATACACACATGCATGAACAGAAATTTCCTACTTTCAAAGGAGCAGGAGTAGCGTAAGCCCTGTAACTTAAGAAAAGCAGAGTTTCAGGCCATGCTAATATTCACCTGTGCAAAACATATTTGCACAAGAAATGGGAGTGCTGGTGGGAGTGCCATCACTTGTCATACCTGAACAGGATCACCCCTTCCTAGTCCAAAAGTTCTGAGGGTATGCCTGAGGAGAGAGTGGTCACTGCAAATGCAACGCCAGCAAGCAACAGGTGTTTAGCTTTCCCTGGCTACTCAAAATAGCTGTTTTGTTTGACGTCCATAAACATTCCAACAGCAGCTGCATGATACAGAATTTAAAAAGGAGTTGGGGAATCTCTATGCAAGGAAGAGTATGTCTTTTTTTTTTTTTGACACATTAACTGCACAATACAAAATATCCTATGGAATGCCAGTGATCAGCCATACCATCTAAAACAAACTGAGCAAATCATTGAAAAAAGAACTTATTATGTAAATGTATTCCAGTTTGTTAGGTTAAAAATCTATTAACATACTATAAGGAACAAACAAATTCAGGGAGATCAGGAAGTCAGAAAATTATCCAGGAAAAGAGGGGAAAACCCTCCTATATTATTCAAAGAAAGTGTTTGTTTTTTTGTTGTTTGTTTTTTTTTTTTTTTCCACATTTCACTAGTAGTGCTATTGAAAGTGGTCTTGTTTTGATGGTAGATAAAAGGAAACTGTTTTCTGACAAGTGCATCTGAGTCTGCAAATGGATACACTGACATCATTTAGTTGCATGGTTTTGTAGGGCCTTCCAATAATGAGAAAGATAAGTAAAATAGACAGAAAATAGTTCATTAAAGACAGAATAAAAAATTTTTTAAGTTTGGCAAGGAAGACCTTTGTGCAGAAAGACTCTCTGGAAATCAGCTTTAAATTTCATTAGAGTACTAGAGCTGTATTCAGGTTACTTTACGTGAGCATTCTAAAACATACATTCCAAATACAGGCAAATGAAAGTTCAAGCCCAACTTGAAAAACACTAGCTCTTGAAAGTAAAGGCACAGAGGGCTAGCATGCAAATCAGTACCCAACAGAAGACAGGCAATTCTGCTTCATCACGTTTTTGTTTGCTCTCCAATGTTTTTAATTTGGAGCCTTTTTGTCATCCTTCGTAGCTGCAAAATCATGCAGTTTGGAGTAATTGTTCATGATTTCCAATTCTCCACACAGCTGCTCCAGTGGAAGATGTCAGTACCCCCAAATGCATTTATAAATATCACCAGGATTGACAACATACTGTTATGGTAAATCTTAGATTGTACGCTTGTACCTGGCAGCTCTGCAATCTAGAGGCCAACCATCAGATCATATTGGTTTGTACTTTCAGAACACCAGTACATTTCAGTACATTTCAGTACATTTCCCAAATGGCTACTGTATTTCTGGTAAGCATCTCAGACAATTTGGGGGTAAAATGGCATAGAATTCCCAGCAATTAAAGTTGTGGGGATTCTTGTCTGGGTTGGTTTTCTTGTTTGGTTTTTTTTTAGAGTTGAAATGTTATAGAAGAAGCAGCTAAGCAATAATTACTTTGTGGTACCAAATGTAGTCATTGTGTAAATGGGAACAACTTTTGTTAACTTTAGACTGGTTACACAGTCATTGCAAATATCAAAAAGGAATTCACCTGCAAGAAAATGATGCAAAAGGAAAAAATAATATATTAGCAAATCTATTAGAGTAATTGGTCCTGGTATGCATCTCACATATTTATATCTTCCATAAAGTCTGTTTAGTTCGTAATCTAGTTTGAAGTTGCCCTCATTATTTTAAACCTGTTTAAACTTGCTCCAGTCTACACCCTTTTGTATCTTTCTTGTTCACTGTTTCTGTTTTTACTAGTTCAACACAATTCTCCTCTATCACTGGCTACAATTTCACCCCTTTTTGGATGTAAGAAAGTTTTCTACAGTTCCTGCAACATAAAATTCCTGTTTTACTTTTCACCACTTTACTGGCTCTGCTTTGAAGGTCACAAAGATAAATGCCTCTTCTCTCTCATCCAGAAAGTAATACTATGCTTTCTGTTTCTGCTGGTTGTTGTTGAACTGTGTAAGTCACTTCGGGATACAATCTTTATGAAAATGGTAGAAAACCACTGCGATGTTTTATTATCTTCAGGGAGAACCATTAAGATTGTAAGCTATAAGAAGTTATATGGGCAGATCCAATTTTTTTTGACTGAAAAGCAGTGGGGGCAATGATGGTTAAAAAAAAGGGTGTGCAAACCTATCCCATAAAGCTGTATTTCCCAGATGTAGCAAGAGCAAATTATGGCTTTTGTGAATCCAGACGATACAAGTCTTCCATCTATTCTCAAGGGGAGCTGCAAAATAACTGAAAAAACCATGAAGACCAAAAATATGTAAATGCTTTTTTGAGGAAGAAACTGAGGCACAGGCCTGTAGTCATGCAGCAGGCAGGGACAGAGGTAGGCATCACATTCAGTGTGGTACTGACTGAACAAATAACAATGTTTAAATTCTATGCAATGAAAATTCTTTTGAGACAGATAGTTTCATTTGTGAGAAAATGCATTACTTTCCAAGATGATGTTTCTATCTCAGTAGAGGCTAGCATGAAGTATTTTGTCTTTAAAGTATATTTTACCCTGAGGTAAAATTGATTTGAAAACAATTTTTACTACAGATGACAGGGAGCTAACAAAGTCTCTTTCAGGGAAGCACTTCCCAATTCTAAGCCCACCTGTTCCCCACCGGAGCGTGCCACGCAATGGCGTGCTGATGGTTTTCAAGGTTTGTATTCTAAATCAGCATGCATTTGAATGAATTTATGAAGTGAAAATTAGTAATTTAAGAACATCAAAATGATCACATCAAATTTAGGTTAAGGTGCAATATTATATAAATGTGATGCATAAAATTAATCCACAAGTTGAAAATTAACCTGCACCATTAAAATACACATAATAGTTTACAGCTATTGTACACTATCCAAATTTGTATTTTCCTATGTTAGTAATACCACAATTTTTTTTTTATTCAAATGACCATTGCATTATATATCTGTTAAAGCAGGTACGCACTTCTCGCATCAACCACTGAGTCTGATAATGCCCTGATCATCCACCAGCAGGAACTGTTCTCTGCAATGTAACCCTTTGCACTTTGTAAAAATCATAGTCCTCATTCTTGCCTGCAGCATGGCTTTGAAACCTTTGTAGCCAGCTGCGGGAAGATAGTCGTGGTGAAGAAGGATCCTTCAGCGATATAGAGATGATTTAACAACTCTTGAGCTTGGCGAGAGGATGAGAGAATAAATAACACATGGCGCATATTAGTTTGATGCTTAATGCTCTGCTGTGCTTACATGATTTAGGTGAGCATGACACAGAAACCTGTGCAAAACACAATATAAGGAAGAGAGATTCTTATCTCTCTGGTGACTTCTTGTGCCCCTCAGTTCTTTAGTATTTTTGCATTGATGGCAACTAAAGAAATTTACAGTAACCTTAAATCAGAGGACAGACACAAGATGTCATTTCTACACTATTAAGGTACCCTGATACTACCTTTAGCCCTGCATTTTATCATGCTGTCCTTGGCTGTATTTGGGAATCATAGTTTTACATGTTTGAAAATCTGGGAAAAAGTTCTTATTTCTACCTCTGTAGATGTTCGAGCACTCCTGAAGCATGATCTTATGTCTCCAGTGTTGGGAAAATTTCCAATTTACGGCTTGCTTCATTCAGTAGAGACTTTTTTTTAATCAGAAGCACAGAAATGTAGCTCTGAACATAGCTTTTTTTTAAATTTTAGACTTCTGTCAGGTTTTTAGACATCTTTCAGGTTGGCTAATAGGATCAAGTTGCAAAAGTACAGTTTCCACTCATGTTTCCATTTACGATTGTACTGTTCTAAAAGCAAAGTCTTTTCTAAAAGTGTCTATGTATATACAAAATCTTTGTTGGTGGTATTCTGATTTTGTGCTCTCCCTAAACATTGGGACAATTTCTGATTGGGACTGATGCTAAGAAATGTACTATACAGCACGCACCCCAGCGCACAATAGCATGAATACGTTCTAACTGCTTTTTCAATCTATTATTGAATGTCCCTTACTCTTTCTAAAGGAACATCTGATTCCACAAACATGTTTAGTGTGAGGAGCATGATTATTAGCGTAGTTTAACGTACTCTTCAAATGATGCGTAAAAGTAATCCCAAATAGCTACTCTTTGTTGTTCCTCTTTGCAGTGTGTGTGTTCTTTCTTTAGCACCAAGTTCTAGGCCAAAAGAGAAATCGCTTTGGATTCACGTTCCTCTCCCGATGTGCCTCTGAGGCAGAGTTATAATTACAATACCAAATGACTAGATGTTGTTGGGCTACTTGTCAACATGGCACCTGCAATAAACCAGGAGTGTTAATTTGTCATTCAGAGCTTTTATTGTCTGTTCAAGTCTGCAGGGTTTTTACATTTGTTTGCTGAACAGGGAATGAGGATTGCATAGTAGGCTGCCTAATCACTGCTCCTTTAGAGGCAAGTTTCAGGGCAATACATTAAGACAACAACAAGGAAACATGGTTTACAAATTTCTAAAAACTCTATAGTCTCTCCTGTTCTGTGTTGGGCTTTCTACGACCTACTTTTTTAATAAAGTCTTGTACTTCTTGCCAGTTGTTTGGGCCAATGACTTGCTTGCATACTGTGTGTGCTTGGAGAGTGAAAATGGCCATTGTGTACCTCAGTAGTCTAACTTGTAAATAATCATAAATGGGGAGCATTTAGCCCAAAACATTGAACTCTGCTAATAAGAGGAGATGGTTGAGTGTGGATTAGAAGCAAATTTCAATATGAGGTTGTCCTAGTAAGAACTAGTCTTCCAACTGGGACTAAATAGCTTGCAATCTGCTGGGTGCTCTGCCATGTACTGTATTACTTGCTCCCCCAGAGGATCTGGGATCTCTTTTGTAAAGCTCATTTCTTTAAGATCCTGAGTCTTTGCTGTAGAAATCCCTGATTGAACCCATTCTGTATGTTGGGGCGTGTTTAAAATGTTTAAAAATTGGAAACAGCCTATTAAATGATTTAGAGTGACTCAGAAAGCTGTTCTACTGACTGAAGTGTTCAACTTTCTGATGCCAAATATGTCATTTCTATATATCTCTTGGGTTCCCCAGTGGAAGGGAGACATACCTGTATTTGTGATCTGACTAGAAAAACATTAAAGGCCAGCTGTACGTACTTTCCTGTCCTAAGTAAGTGGGAACTGAAAGTTGAGGTTAAGTGTAACTTCAGAATATTTCTATCAGGTCTGAGCCTGATGGACAACAGGTTGTCTGTGGACAATTAATTCAGCTACATAAAATAATCATATGAAAAAGTAAGAGTAGAATAAATGTTCTGGAAATTGTCTTGCAGCAAGTCTGTTCCTTCAACCCTAAGAACAAAGACATATATGGGATTGGACAAAGATGGAGAAAAAGATGCTACAAGAGAAAATAGGTAGTGCAGTATCTTGTTAGCAAGAGTCAATGCCAAGTAATGGACAAATACCAATCCAGAAGCCAGGAGAGCCTTGCTTACTCCTTAAATTCCTATGTAATATAAAGCAATTAATTTTTCTGCCAACTTTTTTTTCTCTTCTCACCTTTTGTGTTATCTAGACACCTGCAATCTGGAAGGACAAAGCCAGTTATTTTGTGCAGGATCTAGCACGATAAAGCTTCAGTCTTAGTTGGGTCTTTTAAGTGTCCATGGTACTGGTAGAAGTAATCCTGTAACAATTTGGCAGCTAATTCAAAATAAAGCTAGGATGCTGAAAACCTGTAAAGATCAGATGCTTACAGAGCTGCTTCTGTTAAACCACGAAACTAAAAATGATTAATTGCCAATAGGAGAGATTCAAAAGTAAAAAAAAAAATTTAAAACTGCATGTATTTCACTATTTCTTTTTATAATGCTTCTAATGAAGAAAGAAAACAATTGCTGAAAGGAAAATTCTCACTTTAATGATAGAAGTAAAGGGATTAACATGCATGCAACTAAAAACAGCAATTAAAAGATAAGAAACTTAGAATTAAACAGGCCAAAGAAACCAAGTGTCATAGAAGCACTATTTGCATTAAGAATAGACAGTGATCAAGTGGCTTTGGCTGGAATGTCCTCCAGTGAATTATCTTCACACAAGTCCTTGAAGACTGTAGGTCTTCAATGTCATATAATGTCATTATTTTTTAAAAACAGTCTGAGGGATTTCAGGAATTTCTAGCAAGATATGTATTAAGTCTTGGAGCTAAAATCACTGTTTGCATAAATGCTGTCAAAGCCAACTGAATTGCTTGCTTCTGCCAGCTCTGAATTTGAGGCCAAATTTTCAAAGCAGCTGAAGATAGAGACTCTAAGTAGGCTTTACAAAAGCTCATAATCAATTAGGCATCCACCTCTCCTTGAAAGATGCTCTGCATAAAGGCGTCTGGGCATCCACTGTGTTTTTAGGTGCTTGAACATATAGCTCAAACACAATCATTATACAATAATGAAATGTCAGACTGCAAGACTTAATAGCACTCAACACCTCTAAAATATATCTTCCCCCCTACTCTTCTCTGAGAGGTTTCTCAGTATGGCTGCTTGTAACAGTTTGATGAGATCCCCTTTGAAAACTAAAGCATCATTTCTATTTATTTGATAGGTAGCAGGGTTGGAGTCTAATCTGTACTTTTGCATCGTAGTTGCAATCTGTTATTCTAATAGATTCTAATCTATTATTCTCTCCACTGAAAAAAAAAATAAATCAGGAATGGGAGGGAGGAGTTGGGAGAAGCTGCTGAAACTAAAGCATTAAGTCAATAGTTACAGTGGAAATGAATGATTTGGAGTTGTCAGCCTACATCCTCATAAACGAGGATGAGAAACTGTCAGGCTTGGAGAGAAATTGATACCTTCCTAGTGCAGATTCCAGTCTAATAAATGAAAAGGTGAAAAAATCATTCTTGATGTAACTGAGATGATTTCAAGCCATCATAAAATAAATTGATGGCAGAAAGATACTGAGAAGGATATGACTTATTAGGGAAGAAGAACAAAGAATTCTGAGGTGTGGTTCTGGAGGTATTTGAACATCCTTCCCTTCTGCACAGTTGGGAGTCATCAAAGCCTGAAGAGCAATCTGGAAAATTGTAGGGAGAGATGGGTGCCTTCAGAAAACACCCACACTTTGAGAAAAAAAAATCAGTAAAGGAAAATAAAAAGCAGATTATTCTGGGGATTAAACTTTGCTGCACTTAGAGAGGAGGGGGCAACTAGAGCGTGTGTTTCCCTCGCTGCCTGGCATCACAGACATACATGGTTTCTGGCATTCTCTGTTAGAGAAGAGAGAGACTGGTAATGGGTGGCAGATGTTGGTGCTTTGATCACTGACACTTCTGAAGGCATCTCACAAGTGCAAGGGAATATGCTGCTGTGGGGTGCAGAAGTCTTGGTGCAGATCTATCAGTCTGTCTCTTAAACTTCCTGGCATAATGTACTCTCTCCAGGACACCAGCTCACAGCAAAGCTGTCACGCACAGGCTTGAAGCAACCTCTTGTCTTTCTGTATGTCTCAAATCTGGTGCAGTCAACAGAACCACTGTAAGATACTTGCACAGACCCAAAATCACCTGGTTTCTTCACCTGTTTGAACTGAGGCACTGGGCTCCACCTGTACGTATGAATGTGAAGTCATGTTCATTGAGTACTGGCCTCTAGACAACTGCATTAAACTGGCTGAGTTTGGAGACCATTCTGGGAAAAATACAGGATTTGCCATCAAGAAGAAGAGCTAGACTCCCTAGTCCGTAGCAGTGGAGAGAGCGTTTTATTCTTGCTGTGTACAGAAAGATTTCCTTGTTTATGAGTAGAAGTTTGTTCAACCTTCCACTGTTGTCCTGGGGTCTCAGAGCACAGCTAGCAGTGCTGTAGTCGATGACAACACAGCTGGCAGCCAGCTGTGCTGTTATGGTGTGTGAGCCGAATGCTGAGGGACAGCATCCGAAGTGTCTACTCAAGGGCCTACTGGTTTTAGGATCAGGATTTTCTGCACTTTCCTTTGTAGCACGTATGTCCCTGTGCCTGGCTCAGGTGGGTTTTCAGGCAGAAAGAGGAGCGCGCCACAGTCTAAATGCTTTTGTTCCTTCTTGATTTTGTGAGATAATTCTGTTTAGTAAGTTGGTAAGATCTATAAAGGTTATAACACAAGATCTATAAAGGTTATAACACAGGAGTCTTAATGCTGAGTTTTAAAACGCTGTCTTCATATTTTACACTTTTGTTTTTCCTGATTCATGCATCCAAATAATGTTTTACATATCTCTGGACATTCCTTGTAGCTCTTAGATGTAACAGCAGAGACATAGTTAGTTCAATACGGTTATCATAAAGATTTACTAATATTTAAATACGTAACTATAGAGTCACTTAATAGTTGTAAAATAACTATCTTTTTTATAATACCTGATATGTATTTGCAATGTGGATAATTGATTGAAAAATCAGTTGATTTGTTTGCTTTTACCTGTGCTTAAAATCCATTTCTTCAGAGATGAATCTCAGAACTGCTGGGGAGGAGGTGGAGGAGGCAGCAGCATGCAGGAAGGGAAGGCAGTTTGGGTAGAACCATTTGTCTGCCTTTTTACTTCTCTGACAGTTTTGCGCTCCCTTCACTGAAGTACTGCAAACACTGACTGAGGTTCATGACTGCTAATTAATTATCATTTATACTCATTGTCATCAATATTTTCTAGAGATAATTTTTACTTTTTACTTTAACAAACAAACAAACAAACATACCTGAGCAAAAGCTAAAAACACTTTGCAAAGAAAATCCAATGTTTCTCTCAGAAAGAAACATCTAAAGCAACAAAGCTAACAGCAAAGTTTATTTCCGATCAGAAAGTTCCATTAAATGCTGGAACTGTCGACCTGGCTCAGCACTGTGTGGTTGAAGTCACGTAAGTCCGTTGTTCAGTATTGGCTTGCCTGGACTTGGCTTGTGTGACTTTACCCCTTTGTCCTGTACAAGATGCAGTATTCTTGAGGCACAGCTGACTCCGTATGAGAAAAGCTGCAGTCCTGCTCCTGGGCCTTTGCACTTGCTTAGGAAATTCAGTGTTGGGAGCGTAAACAGGTCTAGTACCTGGCACACGTGAATTCTGTATAGCTGAAGAATCCACAATATAGTCTCGTTCCTGTAGCACATAGTAACAGCCTGGGATAACACCAGTCTCTTTCCATGTTCACTATAAAAGTGTAATACAAGCTACAGTTTGGTTTGTTGGGGTTTTTTTTGGCTATTGCCCACCTGGTATTGTGTTACTGTCAGTAGAACATTTCACAGTCTAGGCATGACAGTAATTAAACACGATAGCCCTTGTGTAGAAGGCCAGAACGTCGGGCCAGGCTGAACTGTACTCAGTTAAGGCCAAAGTAAAACAAAAATATTGTCTTAAGAACACTTAATTTTGAAGAAATGTAGGCACCCATTTGGAAATTAGGGCAATACTCAGACTACTCTGAACTGTTTGCTGCAACAGTTCTATTACAAAACTCCACTAATTTAAAGTTAACGCAATACAAAGTTGTCTTGCCATGAAGAAGTGGTCTCTCTGGGAGGGGGAATGGCAGGGAAAAATCTGAGCTTAAGGGTCAAGGAACATGAAAGCGAAGAATGGATAGGAAATTACGTTATTCTGATATGAATCCCCAAACTAAACACATACTGGCTACATACGTAATGAAGTGCTATGAAATATCATTTCATGCATAATGTAAAACCAACAGTTCTGTGCAAAATAATCTAAACAGTATTTTTGCAATATTAACCTGTAACAACATAAGCACATCAAGTATTGTTTTGCCAAGTCTACAGGCAATTCAGTAATAAATGAGTAGACCACCACGTGTAGCCATACTAATGTAAGCATCTACAATTTCCTGTCATTTTTGTATTGTTACTATGTATTTTCTATGACTTAGGTGATGCCAGTTGGTCATCTATTAAGTAGCAAAGGGTGAACAATTTTAATCAGCAGCTACTAATTTTGCACTTGCTCTTGAGCCCAACTTTAACAAGTTTTTTTCAGGGAGTTTAAGGGATTACCAGGCAAGCTGAAAGACAACACTTTGCATTTACTTAGTTTTGCACTGTCTTCAGCTTTACCAACCAAACTCTGCTCCTAGTTACCAAAGTTATCTTAGGGTTAGGTCCTACAAATACCTAGTGTTGACAGAAGCTGGTCTCGACACTACGAATAATTTCTCCAAGTTGGTAGGTTGTGGCAGCAAACCTTAAGCTTGATAGTATCTCTAGTCTGTGAATGACAGTAGCTGCCTGACTTCGTTATTTCTTTATGTATGTTCCAAAGTAAATAAGATAACTTTTTGCCTGTTCTGTCTTTAAACTTCAGGTTTAATCATATGATTTCTCACCTACAATGGGCATCTTAGCTTGAAAGTTGTTACCGAAGTCATAATCTAGTTACAACATTTCAGCATGGCTTTTCTTGAGCTGCAGCACTTGCTCTGAGAGGTATCTTGGTTAATTGTTGTGCATCTATTTTTATCATTATGCATTTTTCATCTAAGAGATTGGACATGCTACTCTGCTTCCCTGCATACATGTGGTTTTCTGCCAAAACAGGACCAGTGACATGGGCAGAATTGGCTCCTATAACATTACATTTCCTTTCCAAAAAAACTTTCATGTAATAACTACAAAAGTCAGTCATAAAAAGGAGAGTAAAAGGAAGTAAAATGTCAGGAATTGTTTTATTTCAATGACTGGAAGTAATTTTTAGCCACATTTGTTTCACTAGTGAGTGCCAAAATGATATAAATTTTGACTGATGTCAGTATGCTCAATTTGTAAAGCAGCTATGTGATAATTTGTTGTTGTGGGAGAAAATGCTGAAAAGGAGGATTTTTTTTTTTAAAAGGAAATTTTGAAGTACTTGTACCTGACACTAAATTTTATGGTCCTCTATTTCAGACAATTCTCTCACTCATTTCTGTGAGTTCTGCCTGTATAAAGATCACAAGGTTAAGTCAATTTCTGTTAACTCAGTTGTTTTCTTAGTCAGAAAGCTATTTGCTTTTTAATGGATTGATATTTATCTGCTAGAGGACTTTAAATATAATATTCCTACAGCTGTACATGACTGCAAGGCATGCCATTAATGCAGTTTAAAAAAAAAGAGACTACTTACAGAGACTGGAATAATTGCTGCCTATTCCACTACGGATGGAGCTTCCAGAGATGAGAGGGAGATGGAAGAAAAGAACTAAGGAGGGAAAAATGGAAAAAAAGGTCCTTAATAGCAGTTTGGTTTTGTTTTGCAACCAGATGTCAGCTGAAGACACATTGTGGTGTTAACGTGCACCCACTCTCTCTGGGGCAGGATTACGTTTCAGACTCTGAATATACACAGAGATGTAGCTTGAACTGGGGGTGAAAAAACCAAGCAGGTCATTGGTTCATACTTCCAGGAATCACTCCCGCTCAGGAAATATTATATATGACTTTAATGCCTCTTAGATTCAAAAACCCACGTATAAACAACAATGTGTTATATAAATATGCTAATTATTGTTGTTAAGTCATTCACCAGTCTCTGAAACAGGCACCTACCATTGTAAAACAAAGTAACTGTTTCCTAATTTGCTTAAGTACATCTTGAATACACTAGGCGCGTGTGTGTCAAACTAGGTTGGAATAAATTTATTCCAAAATTTGATACACATACTCCCCCTATGCATTTAAGCTTTCATGTTTATAACTTGCACTTCAAAGATTTATCCTTGCAGGCAACAAAATGCACACGAGTAAAACGTGTCCTAAATAATGAAATGTTCAGCTTGCTTAAAAGGTGGGCTTGTTTGCTCCTGCAGTTGCATACAGCATATGAGCCCCGCTAGTCAGTCGATGTAACACAGCATTCGTAGTGTTGTGCCTAGGCGGTATTTACATCCAGATGAAGCGTGCTGTCCCCCGCGCCCTGTGCCACGGGGACGGTCCTGGCTTCAGCCCTTCCAGCCGGCACCTCGTCGCTCGTCTTCCTCAGCGGGTCTCTCCCCCCGACTCCCGTGCGTGCCACCACCGCCGCACCCGCTCGGCCCCGCCCGGGGCACGGCGCGGCGGGGGTGCCGCTGCTTTTCTGGGAGGGGGCGCCTGAGTAGCCCAAAGTTTCCGCGCGAACCCTCCCCCGCCGCCGCCGCCGCCGCCCGCCCCGCGGCGCCCCCCGGGGCAGAGTCCTGCCCGGCTGCGGGCCGCCCCCCGCCCCGCCGGGCCCCCCGCTGCCGCCCGCGGCGGGGGCGGGCGCCCGGCGCGGCTCCCGCCGCCTCAGCGCGCCTTACCCCAGCACGCAGCGGCGGCCGTTGTCTCCATGCGCCTCCGCCGCGGCTCCCCGGCGGCCAGCGGGCGGCGAGGCGGGCGCAGCCGCCGCCGGGAGACGCGCCCCGCCGCCTCCTCCTGCGTGCGGGGCCGGAGCGGGAGCGGCGGCGGCGGCTGGACGGAGCCGGCGCCCATGGGCGGAGGGCGGGGGGAGGCGGGTGACCTCCGCCCCGCGGGGGCCGGCCGGAGCTCCCCCTCCCCTGCCCTGCCTCCAGCCGCGGCGGGGAGGGACGGAGCCGGGGCAGCCCGGCGGGGGGCGGGCGGCGGCCCGGCCTGAGGGGAGCGGGGCAGCCGGGGTGCGGCGGGGCGGCCCGGCCTGGGGGCAGCGGCGCCCGGAGGCGGCGGGGCCGGCGCAGGCCGCACGGCGGGGCGGGCCGCCCGCGGGGTGCTCGGGGCTGCACATATGTGGGGGCCTGAGCCGGCCGGGGCGGCTCCTGAGCTGCCGGGGCCTGGGGTAAGCCCGGCTCCGCTCCTTCCCCTGCCTTCTGCAGTCCCTGGGGAAAGGGAAGGAAAGTGTTAGGGAGGCTGCGGGGATTTGCTGCTTGGATGAGGAGCTGTAGGCGGATAACGGCTCTTGAAAGCCGAGTCCAGCACAGCACTTTGGCTAAAAGGGAGGGGACTGCCTGGGAATAAACCCGCGGGGATGGACGGGATTATCTGAGCAGTGCAGAGGAAATAATTCGCCGTGGCTGGATGGGGGCCAGGAGAAGAACGTAGTCCAAGTAAGAGCTAAAACCACTTTACAATAGTAAGATCTTCTTGTTACCAGGGATCTTGGAAACGTTTCTCGTTGTGAATGATAAACGCCCTAGTGCTGGAGACAGAGAAAATAGGGTTGCAGTGGGTACTAAAGCATATGAGCTTTCATAATTGGTTGCTTACCTCTCAGAAAAGCACGTCATTAGCTGCCTAGGTAAAGAATGCAAGAAATAAGGCCTTTTTTGGCATGTCCTGTCAGCAGTTTGGATTTTTTTAGGAACCAAGTTGTATTGGTAGTTTCTTTCTCCCGTGGATGCATTAGCCCTGCAAGCACTTGGCAGAGTGGTCCCACTGGTACTGCTTGTGAGTGAGGGAAATGGAAATGGATGCTCCACGAGTATGTAGGCAGCCTTCTTTACTTCCCTGCCCCCCGGGTGGCTTTGTAGTCCGATCAGCAAGTTCTCTGACATTGGAACAACTTTACCGTCAATATCTAGGCTGTTTAATTTCTCTTTGGTTCAGTAGTAATGGTTTCAGAGTAGTAATTAAGTTTGGGGTGGATGTAAAGCTTATGAACTCTCTGGTCTTTCTGTAAAAAGTTTCCTGCTGTCATTGATCACCTTTTTTTTCTTTTCTTTTGAAATCCAGGAAAGCATTAAGCGAGTCCAAGGCAGTTGAAATGAAGGTTTACTGGAAATTTACAAGTACATTTCATTACGGCTCAGGGATACCTGTGCCTTTTGCCCAAACTATAGTACCTTGGTTCTTAATTAACACATCCCTACCCTAAAATCCCTCAAAATGCTGCTGTAAAAGTTATCTTGTGATTAATTTCTTCAACCCTTCAGAATATTTGACTCCTTGAAAGACTCTTTCTCTTACCGTTTCAATAAATGGAAACTGTATGGCTCCATTTTAGGGCTCTTTGTTGTTTAGTTATGGCATGAAGGTGTGACTCTATATAAGCATCAGAAAAGCTGATTTTCTTTGTGTTGTTTTTCTGGATACGTGCCCCCTTGGCCTCATTCTGCATGTGAAGAGTCATGTACGCATGTAATGCTGTACTTAAGAATATTAAAATATTTTATCCACTTTAAACTTCAGGAATTTCTAATGTTTAGCGCTTCTGCAAACTTTGGTGATGGCATCTTTCCCAAAT
This sequence comes from Mycteria americana, assembly GCF_035582795.1. Lineage (NCBI taxonomy): Eukaryota > Metazoa > Chordata > Aves > Ciconiiformes > Ciconiidae > Mycteria > Mycteria americana. Next base: position 39,774,215 of record NC_134372.1, read on the forward strand.
GGCGCCTTACATTTAGCCATAGTATCAGTATTAATTTTAATCCTGACAGACTTGGAGTCTTACGTTTGACTGAAAAATCTACGCTGAGACTATTACATAAACTGACAAACCGTGGAAATATAGAGGCCTTAGTAACTGACTTTGAATGCCGGGGAATTGCTTAGTGTTTGGTAATTCTGAAAAAAATCCCTATCTCAGCCTGGCTTTAGACCCCTTTCTGTGACAGTCTTGTCCTTTATCTCCAGTAGGAATTGCAGCTACTTCTGAGACAGGGAACATTTGTTTCTGGGTCAGACAACACAATGTACAACATATGATCCATCAAACCCTGCAGAAACATTGTCACAGTTAACAATAACTGGTTTGGTACTTATGGGTACTCAGCATGCTCATCTTGAATCTACTGAAATGTTTTAGGTTTTGCTCACCCCACTAATCTCCAAATCTGCATCACATTCCTGTGGAGATGGGGCAGCTTTTTACCCTTTTATCCTGTGTGTTTTTCAGCTTTTAGGGGTTCCTGTTGTCCTTGTTCAGTTGTGCACCTGAATGAAACCTGGATGTGTTGCGGAATTCAGGCCAGACTCTCATTTGCACACTTAGTGCAGTACCTCAGCAGTGATGTGTTGTGTCAGGGTAATATTATGGATAGTTTACATTGTTATTGGTTTCTTTTTGTTGCATCTGCTTTTCTGTTTTGGTAAAACAGATTTGTATTAAAGAATATTTTCCATAAATAAATAATTTATTACATCGGAGGTTGCTTATGGACTGTATTTGGGACAGCTGGAACAAAGATAAAAATATTCAGAATTTGTGCTGCTCATATCTATTTACATTGGGTTAGCTTGTCTTTCTCATAACATCACAAAACAAGGAGGACCAAAGCAGAGTCTGTCTCCGTTGGTTTGCAGTCTGTGTGTCCAGTCTGAATTCTGTCACTTTCTCAAGAAATTTTTTTCCCAGCCTTTAGAAATAGGGAGCGTGGCTCACTAGGTGCTCAAGTACATTCAGGTAAGGTTCAGAATGGCATTCCTTATGGATGGAACTGTAGAAGAGTTGTGCATCCTCAGTGGGTGTTTCCCAATTTACTGATAAGGGAAAATCAGTGAGAAACCCTTGCTGAAGACAGATAATTTTATTCTTGGATGATTTTACATTTTCTTCAATCTAGGGACTTCATTATAAAACTGTACCGTTAGTACAGTCTGCTGAAGTGACAGACCTCCTCAACTCAGCTTACCATCTCCTGTGGTTTCATTTGAGATTCTTGGAGCTCAGTGCTGAACTGATGCTTAAGTGTGGTAGCTGCTATGCTACCCGTGTGGACTTTTTGTGACAGCCAATTTTTTGTAAGGCAAAATAAATTTTATTGCTATAATGAGATCTCTTTTTGACTGAGAATTTTTATGTATTAGTAATGAGATGTTTGGGGGATACTGTTCATCACATCTTTTTTTTTTATGGAAAAGGTGGTAATGAAATAAATGTCAGTTGGGTTATACAATTATTCTGAGATAAAATGCCTCAGGATGAGCAAAATTGATTAATCATTGCTTATGGGAACAGGGAAGTCTTTTTTGTGTAGAAAATTTTGTGCCTTGTTGGTGGTGATAGCATTGATCTAGTAGCAGTGAGATTTCATCAGTGCTAGCTGCTGTAGGAGTCTCATCACCAAATGTATGCAGATATATTTGCCTTCATGTTACTTGGCCAGGTCTTATGCCAGCTCAGCGAGCCCTGCACCTGTGCTAGACCAGCAGTGCCAGAAGTGCTGGGCATTCCCAGTGCTCTGCATTTCTGGGCAAGCTGATTACACCAGGCCCTGGGCTAAGGTAATACCTTGCTGGGAGTTTCCACTGTGTGGTGGACCAGGCTGTATAAATCTGTGCTTGCTGCTGAAAACAAAAGAGGTCAGGAAAAGAGGGACTGGAATTTGATAGGAAGCATCTCGTGCTTTCACAGCTCACTGTGTTCTGAAATGTAATAAAAAGAATCCTTTGAAGGAAATTTTTTCAACCAACCAAACAGATATTAATTCTGCTTTCTCAAAAATTTACTTAAAATATGAAAAAAGACAGTCATTTTTGCATGGAGAGTCTTAATGCCTAGCTTTTATTTTCAACTTAATTTTTGTGAAAAGCCTCAAAATTTTTGAAAGTGTTTTTCAGATATTTTTAACATCATTTTCCATTAAAGAATGGAGCAGCAGTATAAACTTGGTATTTGCAGGCATAAACTTGTGCACTAATTATTTTTTGCTGTCCTTGCTCCCATCATTCAATTGAAAACTTTTCCCATTGCTCTTGCAGAGCTGTGGAACAGGCTAGGTTGGAAGGGGCTTCTGGAGGTCACCTTGTTCATCCTCTGACTAAAAGCAGATCCAGGTAGAGGAGGTTGTCCAGAGCCTTGTCCAGCTGAGTCATGGATATCTCTAAGGTGGGAGACTCAAATCTCTCTGACCCCTATTCCCATGATGGAATAATGGGAATACTATCACCTATCCTCGCGGTGAAAATGTTTTCACTGTGAAAATATTATCACCTATCCTCGTGGTGAAAAAAAATTTTCACCTATCCTCGTGGTGAAAATTTTTTCCTTATATCTAATCCGCGTTGTCTGTGTTGTAACATGTATCCATTGCCTCTTACCATTCTATCTCTGGGGAAAGTCTGTCTCCATCTTCTCTATATCCTCCTGATACGTAGCTGAAGGCAGCAATGAGATCCCCCCAAGCCTTCTCCAGGTTGAAAAATCCAATATGCTCTGTCTCTCCTTGCACAGAGACACTGCAGTCCCCTAATCTTCTTGGTTACCCTCCACTGGGCTCACTCCAGTTTATCAATGTCTGTCTTGTACTGGGGAGCCCAAAGGTGCCCATCATGCTCCAGATGTGGTCTCTCAAGTGCTGAATTGAGGGGAATTATCACTTCAGTAGAAGGAAGGCGGGAATCCAGATAGGTACTTTTTGCATATCACTTTTCTTAAGTGATTTTTTTGATGCAGCTTCAGTTTCTTATTCTCACAGGAGAGATATGTTGTGTTTGCATTGGAACCTGCTTAGATGACCTGAGCCCCTTCTGAAGAGCGTTTTGGAAAGTCTTTTTTCTGTTAAATAACCAGTTTCACACTGATCCAGAAGTAAAGACCCTTTTAAATTTCAGTATAATGACTATAAGCAATATATATTTTTTTATGTTGTTGTTGCAGTATATATTGTTTGATGTTAAGTACTATGCTTACAATTGATGAGCCCACTTTCTGCTGAATTTAAATGGAAGAGGAGCAGTTCTGGCTGATTTCAGGTTCAAGGCAACTCCTATTCGCCTTATGGAAGAAGTAATTTCACTGTCTATGGAGCCATTTGCATGAGTATAGTGAGTAGGATTAGCCTCACACGGGCAAGGATTTTACTTTATTTTAAATGGGAGTGTCTGAGATATTACATGCATATTGTAGCTTGGATTTTAACACAACTGTTGTATAACTCCCTTTGTTCAGGCCAGTCTGCGTGTGATACTTTTGGATTTCTCGTACCAGTGCCCACATTTTACTTTCCTCATTTTCTTTTTTTTTATTTTCTTTTTTTTTCTTTTTTAATGCTGTCTTTCAAGCAGGGGTAATGGGAAGCAATGAAATCAGTTATGGTTTTGAGATCTGTTGTGAATGGAATTCCTGAAGGATTAGGATGGGTGGTTAGATTTTTAAATTAATTTGTTTATTTAATATTCACTAAATCACATTTCTAAGAAATCTTAGGGTGAAGATAGGTTCAGTTTTCAGGTCAGCAATTTTCAAGCAATGGATTTGAATATGATCAAAGTAAAATGAATTCCCAGCAGGATCCTAAAGATTGTTTGAGTTTGGACATATTGTAGAATTACTAACAAAAGGAAATTCCTCTGTACTAAAAGCTTTTTTAATGAAAAGGATGGAATGTTAAATATATAAAGTTACTGTATAAGATTTTTCAGCTAGCATTTATAGGACAGGTAAATTTATTTTGAAAAATATTTTCTAGAGGTTTAAATCAAGTGATTTAGTTCTTCAGGCATAAAATCTGTCAAGAGGAAAAATAACTTTAAATTATTAATACAGGTGAAACATATCAATAAAAAATATTTTACAGCAGCACCAAGGCCCAAAGGAAGGAGTCATGTTCTTTTACATGCCATGTAAAGAAATGAGATCTAGAATGAAGAGGCTCTTCATTCGGTTTCTATAGTTGCTATGTCAAGAAAGTATTCTGTAGGAATTTTATGTCATGCCCAAATTCTCAGAGGCTATTTTTCTGATTTTTAAAGCTACCAACTGTCTTTGTCTATGGAACAAAAGATGCTCTTAGGCTTTGGAATGGGGCCAGATTTAGTTTCTTATTTATTCATCTGCTTGCAGACTTTTGAGAAAGGTGGTGAATTATGCTGTCGTTGCCTTCTGTACATATATATTTTTTTGAATGTGTATGTACATGCAAGGAAATAATTGGGTCCAAGATCATTATTGAAAAGCCAATAATATTTCCCCTTACTGTCTGTTTGTGATTTCAGTCTTCCTGATGCCAACTGAGTTAATGTTTAAGGATGTAGAATGGAAAATTTGATCTCAGTGTTCTTTTCCCTCTCGTTCTGTGGCTCCTTAATTAAATTTATAGTTAATTATGCAATTTATTTTGTGTTGACCTTTCAAGGACCTTAAAGCATCTGACAGTGAGTGCAGAGTCTCAGTGTTTATTTCCATGAGTCCTTGTATGAATTTATTGTAAATTCTAATGGTACTTTTGGAATTAAAGATGGGCAATGGCTTACGAACAAATAATAACATACGCGTCCCTGGAGATGCGTAACTATAAATATACACAAATATGTAAAAAGAAGTACCTTATGCCATACACAGCATTTAAAATTAGGTAACACCACTATCACCAGTAATAACAGCAATTTTGCATGTCAGAATATTACAGAACGTTTTGTATGTTGTAGGTCCACTCTTTGACATAGGTGTCCCAGTCGGTGCTAAAAATCCTGCGTTTGGATGATCAGATCCACTTGTAGTTGCATCAAACGCTGATACCTGTTCCTAAGGCAAGGCGTGTCCGTGGTCTCGGGGGGGACCATACTTGAAAGCTGGTTCCTCAATGCGGAGGCCACGGCCTGTACAAGCAGAACTCGGCTAAGGTGCAGAGCCCCGCTTGTGTGCATCAGATGTCATGGGGAAGAAGAAAAGAAAAGTGAAATGAAAGAAAGCTTCATACTACAAACTAGTTTCTTGACTATTTAAAAGATTGTTGGTCAGTGTAACCCTTGTGGAGGTTAGGAGCTTTATGATTTATTTCTTATTTTTTACAGATGGACACTAAAGTATTTGTCATTTACTATCAGTAATCTTTTTAAAAGAGGCTTTTGATAGAAAGCTCTTGGGGAAAAAAGGCATACCCTACAGTATTATTAGTGTAGGCAAGCATACGAACCTAGCAATGCATTTGTTAACCTAAAACAAAAGTACAAATGAGAAAAAGCCAGTATGGCAGCAAAAGAAAATATTTGTGCCCCAAAATTGATTTTATCTTTCTGAAACTGTTGTGTACTGGCAAGAAATCCTTAGTGCACCTTGGTGAAGTACAAACCCTGTAATTCATTGTCTCTTATGTTTTACCAATGAATAGACAAACTACTATCTCTCAATTTTATTACTGTTTTATTTATGAAGTGTTTGTGAATCTGTAGGACCTCTGGAAGATGGTAAAAAAATTATAAATACACAAAGGTGCAAAGTTCCTCACTGGAACTGTGAACGGTTTTCATAATAGTAAGGAAGAGATGCAGACTGGAGATCAAAATGCTTGGGGATGTACCCTGACTCATGAAACCCTTGTGCAACTCACACCTGGTTTCACTGGCATTGTGCATGCAAAAGTGAGGGTAAAATAAGGCCCTGGCAGTAATGCTCAGTCTTATGTAATGGTGAGGCTCCTGCCTGAGAGGAATTGCAGTGAGAAGCAGAAACCAGTGACAGAAAAGAACTTGCACAGAGGATGATTCAAATGCAGCCAGATTTTATATGAAACAGATTAAAAAAAAAAAAATCAGTAACTTTCCAGGTTGTGTTTCTCCCTGTGTCCTGACAGATTGGCACCACCTATGAAGTGAGACATATTTTTTTATAAAGTATTAATGGTTAAAGTAAGGATGTGACATATACTCTTGTTTAATAGTTCTAACCTGTGGAAATAAATGTACAGTAGGATAAGCAAACTGGCAATTAATTTTAAACCTCAAGAGCGGAGAAGTTCACTGGCTAGGAAAGAGAAGCACAGTGAGAAATGATTTGGAGAGGTGGGAAACCAGGGCAGTTAAGTGGCTTATGCAATTCGTTTGCAGAGAAATGTGAGGTGGGCTTCGGGACAAAAGGAACAGAGCAAAGCAAAGAAAAAGGAATGGACCCTGAGGGTTTTACAATACAAAAAGATTGTACTGGGATTTAGGATAAAACTTTGTCTCTGACAGCTTGGGCATGGTGTTTAATGCAGTGGAAAGAGCAAACAATAGTGTGGCACAAATTAGTAAAAAGATATCAAAAAGAAATCAGATGAACTGGGTTGCTGCAGCACTTGAAAGGTGGGTGAGTGAGACCACATTTAAGAGATCAGCTGCATCAATTTCTAGTCAGCCTTTGTGTATCCTTTTGACAAAACAAGATATTCTCAAAATTGTGGATAAAATCATAAAGGAGCAGTTGTGAATGACCACTCTAGGGTATAGGTGGGCAAAAGCCAGTACTACTGGCTTCTGTCTGAAGAGGGAAATTATGATTAAGTATCAGTGGAGAAAACAGAAAGGAATTGAAGGGGAAGGAAGCCACGGGCTGCTTGAGTTAGTGACTTGTAATCATGAAGGACACTTTTGTGTTCCTTAGTACTTAAAAGGACAATTGACTTTTATCAAAAGCCCAATAGAAAAAATGAGATGGTATGAACGCATGTACCTGAGTTGTGTCTGTCCCACTCTTGCTCTCATTACATTACAAGCTGGAGAGATGAGCATGGCTTTGTTATTAATCCAAATTTGCTGCAAGCTTAACTGAAAATGTACTGGCTGTCAAACAGAGGCCAAAGAAAGCAAAGGACAACTAGGCTTTATTAGGGTTTTTTTGGTTGTTAGCTTGAAAAATTGACTTTTTTTAATTCCAGTATATGCTTTGTACTTTATTATTTGGAATGGGTTAGTATTTTAGGGACTCCTTTATTCAGATTGTTGAAAGTTCTTATCATTAACTAGCTGTCACTAAAGCATACACATGAACATAGTGTGCAGATTCTCACCTTAGTGTCAGTTACCTCCAGTCCTACTTTGTTTCAGAGGTCTTACAAAAAAACTGGTCCCAAGGTAGCACAGGTCTACAAAGTGACCCAAAATGAGCTTCTGTTAAATACTGTAAATGAAGTATTCAGTTTACCCTAATAAGCTTCAGAATTGAGCCTTGTTGTCACGATTTGTTAAAAGATTACTTCACTTATGGAATTTTTGGCTAGATAAATCTTTTTTTTTCTGTATGATCCAGCAGTTAGCTTTTCAGATCTGCTACACAACAATCTAAGCAAGTGCACTAGGCAAAGAAAGCTGTTGTCCCAGATGCCTGTATTTTTCCTTTCAGATCATCCAGTATCAGAAACAAGGACGTGATCCAGTGTTGACATGACTAGGAGTATAAGGCACCAGTAATATGGAATTTACTCATGCATTTCTGTTCTGTAGCATGAATTTGATTCCAATGCCTTACCTGGATCTCTTCCCAACAGATGAAGCTTGGCTGTGAGGAAAAGTAATGAGGGCAAATCCTATATCCTCTCCTTCATTTTAGGTTTTTCGCTACCACTAATAATATTTTAGCTATTGTATATCTAAAAGGCCTTTGGTCTTGGGACCATAAGGGTGGTCGTCTTGGTAGAATAAAAAATGGTCCAACAATGAAGATGTGAGGGACGTGGACAGAAATTCTGTCCCTTCTGTTTTCTCTCCCTGTTGCCTCCCCTGGTATTTCCCCAGGCTGTGTGTTCTGGCAGTGGCTGCAGCTGCACAGCTCAGTACAGGCTTGTGAGTGATGCCTTCTGTCAGCATCCCCGGTCAGCATCATGGTCTTTTGCACTGGTGGTTACCCGTGTTTAAGAATATAAGCATACAGAGGGAACAAAACTAAATGAAATCATAGTATGAACTGCTGATTTCCAAGCTAATCTAAAACTACCTCGCCGTATTCTCTGCCTGTGCCAAAAAACCACTCAGGAGTCCATTCTATTATTTCTGAGAGTAAGTCACCTTTGCTCGACACATCATTACAGAGGAAAAGGACTCAACCTGTGCTGCTTTCTGCTTCTGGGTACTGTGTGAGACGCTGTAAATGAGTCTGAGAGCCCGTTTTTTTTTTTTTTTTAAAACCCAAACAACCAACACAATTATTCAGGCTTTGGAATATATCAAGAAGGTCGAGACTTGCTTATTCTGGGGCACTCGGGATTGTTGATACCACCCAAGTAACTGTAAGGGTTTTTACAGTGACACACCAAGAACTACTGCATTTTACCAAATTAGGTTCCCAAAGTTAAGCTAGTGTGTTCATCTATGTATTGTGTGTTGGTTATTTCTTTGTATCCATGCTCACTATGGATAATGTAGAACTCCAGGTTCAACTCCTGTTTGAAGTGGGGCTTGTAAAATATTGTGGGAATATTTAGGGGAAATCGACAACAGTAATGTCAATAGTAAACTGATTTCGGTGCCATCTGCTGTGTTTTAGCTGCAATTGCCACTATGTGGTGAATGAACAAAGATCAAGTTTAGCTGGTACAAAGGAAATGTAAATCCTGTTGTGTTCAGAAGAAGTTATTTATACAATGGCAGACTTCCATATTTTCTACGTAATAAATTCATTGCATGTCAATCTTCTAAGTAATATCTATGGCCAAAATGAAGATAATACATTTATTTTAGTACTAAAGTAAGAGTCAAGACCAAAACCAAATAGCTATTAAATCTTACAATTGAAAAATTTATTTATTTTTATATATATTAAAAAATAATGATTCTGTATGATCTCTACTACTAGATTTTGAGATAATCACTATGGACTAATTGTAGCAGATTGTACCACCAGAAAGATTGGTTGTAAACTCCCAAGGTTTAAGAAGGAAAGAGAACATGTGGATTTTGAAGTTCCAGATGCATTTGCTGTCCTGACAAGGAAAATGCGTTTCTTGTCTTCTAAATACAACAAACATTAATAACAGAATAAATACAGAGAGTGCAACATCAGTTTATCTAGCCGTTTTCCAGTGACCACACTTTAAAATGGAAGAGCATGTCTCCCTCTGCTCTGAAATGTCATATTAAATTGACAAAGATATTCCCATGATAACTGTCCGGAAAATAGCTGGTATCACCACTCTAACTGCTGCCTTTTGTTGATTTACTGTTATTTTGGCAACATGAAAGCCAATGCCAGCTGACACATGTGCATCTGGCATGGAAAATACTGATAAAAAAATTCAGTGATGGGCCTTGATATTCAAGTCAAAATGAAAAAAAAAAATCTGGGAATATATAGAGAGACCGTCTCTGAGAAAGAAGAAGGGTATGGAGAGAGTTGGTGCCTGCTATAAAAAGATAGGAGGCCCTTGTTTATAGTTGAGATAACATTCCTTGCAGTGACAACGATAGCAGAGTCACCATAGTTGTTGCTCACTCACTCTTCTCAAGCCTCCACCCAGGCAGTAAGCATGTGGACTACAACACGGTTGTTGCCCAGAGTCCAGCGGGGAAACCTTCTCAAATTTGGAGTTGGTGAGACTGTGGTCTTGGTGGAGCATCGAGGCCCTTGTTTCCCTGAATACTGCTAGTTCTTTGGGGTTTAGTTTAAGTCCCAGGTGAAGCAGGGACAGTGCAGCCGAAACACAGGGAAATTTTTATGTTTCGGTGATCGCTTCTCAGGGTGCAGATACTTCCCGCTTCACTGAAATCTTCAAAACATGTATGCATATTCGCTGTGAAGGTACTAGAATGTATTATCAAAACAATAAATTTAATGTATGAAATGATCACATATTCAGTAAAAAGCCCTAGGGAAATGCATTATTTAACACACTGCCTCATGATGGTGTTTAGTCTGGAGCTAAATACAGCTTCAGTTGTAATTATATATGTGCTTTACCGGTGGGGCTCCCATAAATGGATTTCAAAGCTATGCTGAGGACAGTGTTATTACACTGATTTTCTATTACTTTCAAAATCATTTTGTTTCTGACAATGTGAACTGACAACAAAATGAAAATGTGTCCCACCCACTTAGGGTTTTTTGTACATGCTCTTTCTTTCTTTTCCCTTTAGTTGCCCCATGTGAGGTACTTGATGTAGATCTTATAGAAACCAATATCCAGCTGCATTTAAATTACTGCAGATGTAAGCCTGTGGGGCAGGAGCTCCAAGATGAGGGAGAGTAAAGAAGAACACTCCTTTTATTGAGGGAAAGGGATTAGTGTTGCTGTGAAGAAATTTATTTACAGAGTCCGTCTATCTTGAAGTGGCTCTTAGGCAGGCTGTACATGAACTTGGATTTGGGAGCTGCGTGGTGCTTCCCCAGAAGGTCTTGTAATCTGCATGGATGAAATGGGCATGAGAGAGCGGGAAACCGGGCATGTCACTGCCATTATTTATGTGGGCTTGCATGTGACTTTAGAAGCTTACACAAGGTACAGTAAAAGTATACCTTTATGTCTGACATTTAATATTTCAAGTCTTATTACGTAAAGACAGCCAAGCCCTGTTAATTCACTCAGAAATTCTTATCGAAGTGATCGGTTTATGACAACTATCTTCCTGCCATTGAATGGAATTAATTGTTAATGCAAAAAAAAGGATGTAACAAGACACAAGACAATGTAAAGCTGTCATATGAATAATGTATTTTTACTGTATTTTGCTAGGTTAAGAAAAATTCAAGTGATCCGACCTTATTTATTCCTTAGAGATATATAGGCCTACAACCATTACCTATGTTTTAGAATGCTTTATTAAAAAATAAGCAGTTAGTTGAGCAAATAATGTACCATTATTTGACAGATCATTAGGCTGTTACATGAAAAACAGGATTACTCACAAGAAAAATCAGAATCCTAGAGAAGCTGTAGCTAGAGATGGGATTAAGCAAAATGTCTTAATATTTAAACATGGTATTAGAGGCTGAGGATAAATGGCAGACAATTGATAATAACGTATGTATACAAATTGGCTTAGATCATGTCTTGCCATTGAAGATGGGTCAATCTGAACCTTAAAGCTGATTGACACTGAATAGATCTGCTCTTTGCAGGTCTAATTTGTGCTATGATGCTCTGTTCTTTTACAGGAGATACTGCTGTCACTGGCATTTGTGAATTGTATGTAGACAAAGTGGGCTTGATTTTCCTGTAGGCTCTATTGTCCTATCTTCAGTTGTAGAACCTGTCTCTCTCTAGAGTTAGGTGACATGACGTAGAATTGTAGAAAGACAAGGCAGATGGGATTCTATGAATTTAGATAGGAACCTCATGGTATTATTTGTAAAGGTGTGGGGAAGTGTGGGTGAGAGAATTGTTTGGGTGGGTAAAGGTGTGGCAAGGAGATGGGTTTGGGGTCTTGTTTGGAAAAGATGGGGGTGTAAGGGAGGAGAAATGTCTGTGGGAACGCAGATGGAGGGAACAGTTCCTAGTTTGGGAAAGCAGGGTGAAGGGAAGACACAGTTGAAGCTGAGCAAGTCCAAACTGTGTTCTAAGAGGAGATGCCTCTCATTCTTTTTTTGGCATCCCGCTATCTGATGTCAGGGCTGGGAAAACTGTTTCTCTAGGTGACCCCCACTCATACTGTATTATTCCTTTGGCTACTTCTGTAGAAATATCTAGTGGGTATTTCATTTTCTCAGGCTTCTTGGTAGGGTAGGTGTTACAGCTCTTTATTACCTAGCAGAAAAGAGTTACTTGGGTGCAGCACAATCACATGCTCAGCATTCAATAAGAACCCTTTAGTTTCCTCAGATAAATGAGATATGTGAAAAAGATATGCTTATTTAGATTGAGTGAAGCTCCTCTAAGCTGAATCTGAAAATCATAACTAACTGGAAATGGCAGAAAAAAGGCAATTGTGCTCTCTAGAGATAAGGGCAACTGACAGGTGGAGCAGCAGAAAAAAACCTATTAAAATGAGTGCATTGGAAGGAATAAGATCAACTGCTATAATGTTTTCTATGTCACAAACCTGCTATTGCAGCTTGAACTGTTCCCATTACAGCAAAACATTATTGAAAAGACTTAAATAGCTTGCCTAGCAGAGCAGCATATAGTGCTATCACTGTAATTAAGCTTCCACCAGCATTTCTATGATAAACATATCTTCAGGGTCCTATAACCCAGCTCTCAAATCTTTATTTGGCGCTTGCAATATACCGTGCTGTGATTTAACATTTGTCCAAAGATTATAATGTGAAACTGTGCTCTTACAGTGGTGGAGCCTTGTTCAGATGAGAGGCACTTAGAGATATATGTTCCAGAGTCCTATGGACAATGTTGACTCTTTGCAGACTGTCCTGCCTGTGGGGAAATGGGCAGCCGAACATGCGGGTATAGTGAAATCACAGCGTTTGTGTTCTGTAAGAGCCTTATCCCTGCATGATTAAGTAGTTGTGCAGTGCTCGGAAGAGGGCAGGAAAATCACAGTGGACTGACAGTCACAGTCTGATTCCTATTTCATCTTCTCTGCTTGAGGAGGAATGTAATAGCACCGGTCCCTTTCTCTCCACATGCAGTATTGGAAGGTCTCTCAGGGTTAAGAGAATCCAACAGCCACTGAATGTGCATTAGCACATGTGGGTGGGCAGGAGTTTGGATCTGCACTCAAAATACTTCATCTGATAAGGGACCTAGAGAAGATGCTAGTTCATTGTAGTGGGGAGAAGAAAGAGCCTCAGTAAACTTCAATTTCTGCACACTCTGGGTACTTAACAATGCCTCAGGCAGGTGTCCGCTTTATGAATGTCCTGTCTTTTTTCAGAAAGCAAGGAAGCCTCAGGAAGACTTTTGCTTCTAAAGGCAGCATGTTAACAATACTCTTATACCCAGCGTGTGAATGCCAGCATGCTTTCCTGGGCCACTGAAGGTGCTTAGTATTTTGTGCTGTTTCTGAGAATTGGTGCATGTACAGTTCAGTTTTCCTTCAGGAACTTGGTGCTATCTGCTTAGCTACCCTGGAATCCAGTCCCTCCCATCTCCTTTGGGATTAATACAGATATTTCAGAATCCCAACAATAAATAAATAACGTATAATGTTCATTCATGGTTTTTGCTAGCCATAAGTCCGGAGACTGAAATTAAAGTCTGTAGCAATTCTGGACTAAAATTTGCTCATTACTGGGCTTCATACGAATGCTGGTGTGTGAAGGCCTCTCCTTTCCTAGCAAAAAAGAAAAGTTTTGAGGCGTTGCCTCTTTAATACTGCGTGCTGTAAGCAAGTCTCTGAGACCAGTACCCTGTAAACAGTGCCTGTGTTACTGTGCGTTAGGGGCATGTCATAGTGATTCATTTTAGTAGCTTATGCAGCCACAGCTCCTGTCACTTCAGTGATGACTAGAAGTGGGTCCTGTTTATAGTGGTGCAATTCTAGGCACCTTTGAGAAGCATCAAGATAAAATGCACTGCATAAACACGTACAGTGTAGACAGTTGGTTGTGCATGTTACTTTTTGTTCCTTACCTAACTGGAGTCCATTTGAAGTGTGTCAGCTCTTAAGTTTAAATTCTACATGCAAATGGTTCCAAGGCTGATCCCTTGGACGTTAGCCCAAACAGCTGCTGTCATGGAAATGAAAGCTTGTCCAACTGTTCAGCTGTTCTTTAGGGTCTTCAGAACTGTCCTGGGATGAGCTTTCTGTGGTCAAAGGAAATATTAACTAGAGGTGAGTGTGTTTCATGAGTCCTTTCCTATGCTGTAAAGGTTTTGAAGCAGAGGGCCTCTGAACCTGGTGACTAAAAACATCAGAGGTGGGTAGAAATTAAAAAAGCTAATCTTAGAGCTATGCAAGAAAAACAGCTGAGTGTTGATTATTTGTTGTAGTCTAAAATGGGATAATTTGGGCAGCTCCAATGAAGGTCTGATATAAGTAGTATGTATGGCTAAAATAAACATGTTTCTTAGAGGCAGAATTGAAGTAATGAAAAGGCAAGGAAACTTGAGTCCCTTGACTAAATATAAGTGTTTTTCCATCCCGTATGGAGCCACATGAGGTATGTTGGTCATACATTTAGCATCTCATAAAAATAAAATCTCTGCTTTATTTCTCACCAGTGTTTTCTGCATGCAATAAATACTCTTTGTGGCTATGCCACGGATTTTAAATGCCTAACATGGTAATTTTAACTTCCAGGTGTGTACATGACTACCTGGCTCTAACTCTCCCTCATATTAACTGTGTTACCCATCTCTCTTGCTCACAGTGACCTATGAAATACAGGTTCTACTCATGCCTTATGCTACAAGTTCTCTGTTAATTGCAATGGGAATAATAGTATATACATCATGCAGAGCTGTAAATATGTGCAGGAGAGGGTGTTTTAATTGTTAGTCTTTGTAGATCTTTTGCAAAAATCTCTTGTGCCTGGAAGTGTGATGTAAAATAATGAATAGTACTAAAGCTTTCATCCTTAAAATGCGTAATCATTAGAGAATGTTACTTATTCAGAATGCTTTTATGCATATTAACTAACCCTTGCGATGATGTGGGGAAGTGTGTATGTATGGTTGCTATGGCACATGAAGGGGAAGACAGTGGCCAGATAACCTTTCAGAAGGGAGTCCCACTTTGAACACTTAATGTGTAAAAGAAAAAATCTGGGCCTAAGTGATGTACCTGAGATGAAAAGGGAAGTCTGTGTCACAGCTAGGATACGAGCCCAGAGTTCTGCTCTTGCAAATAGGCTTCATTAGTGCATATTGTTTATAAGTTACAAATTTGCTCCTGAAATATGTCTACATCAAAGGCAGTCAGCTCTGCATAGGTCTGTTTGGTGACCATTTCATGTTCTGCCAGATATCCTTGTCTTGGAAGGCCATGTGGTGCATCCAGTTCACTCAGAAGTGACGTATGTGACAACAGATGGATTACACACAGCTATGCCCATAGAATGCCTTGTCTGCTTGCCAAGTACTTGCATCAACATCTGAAAAACCCCAGATGTTGTGGCAAAATCCAAGAAACCCGGTTCTGATTAGGGTTGATGCTTAATCATCTATTTATAGGAAGGTGTTGTGGCTTAACCCCAGCCGGCAACTAAGCCCCACACAGCCGTTCGCTCACTCCCCCCGGTAGGAAGGGGGAGAGGATCAGAAGAGTAAAAGTGAGAAAACTCGTGGGCTGAGATAAAGACAGTTTAATAGGGAAAGCAAAAGCCACGCACGCAAGCAAAGCAAAGCAAGGAATTCATTTGCTCCTTCCCATGGGCAGGCAGGTGTTCAGCCATCTCCAGAAAAGCAGGGCTCCATCACGTGTAGCGGTGACTTGGGAAGACAAACGCCATCACTCCAAATGTCCCCCCTTCCTTCTTCTTCCCTAGCTTTATATGCTGAGCATGATGCCATATGGTATGGAATAGCCCTTTGGTCAGCTGGGGTCAGCTGTCCCGGCCGTGTCCCCTCCCAGCTTCTTGTGCACCCCCAGCCTCCTCGCTGGTGGGGTGGGGTGAGAAGCAGAAGAAGCCTTGACCCAGCAGTAACAAAAACATCCTTGTATTATCAAGCACTGTTTTCAGCACAAATCCAAAACATAGCCCCATACTAGCTACTGTGAAGAAAATTAACTCTACGCCAGCCAAAACCAGCACAGAAGGAATTAATTGTGGAGATCGTTTTACTAGGATTGAAGAGAATAACTTATTTTTCTAGCTAACTCAAAGCTCTTTTAGTAAAGGAAGAAGAGGAGGATGGCTATGTTCTAATACTTTTTTATGGCTCTTCAGTAAGGGTATAACACTTTTCACTTACTCAGAGTGATTGCTCTGCCTGGCTTGATGAGCACTTTTGCCAGATCCATGCAGGTACTGAGAGACAGATCTGAGTCTGTTCAAGATGTGATTACTCAGTTGGGTGACAAGTGGTCACTGCCAAATCAACAGAATGAGATAATGATTTTGTGTCAGCATGAGACAGCTCTGCTGCCTGGTATTTCTGACTGCCCTGTGTCTAGCCCTCTGCTAGCTTTCTAGGTGTATTCCTTGATGCCAGCTCTTTTGAACGGTCGCCTTTCTTGGTGGATCCCTGCTAGCCTTGCCGTCTGCTTCTGCTGTCGGTTGCTGTTGAGTACTAGGAAGGCAGCACAGCCGGGCATGGCCATCGTGTGTTTCTGACCCTTGTCCAGGCTGCATTGGTCACAAAGGTTGTGAGTTTTGCTGCTCTGGATCCTTACATGGCTGCAATTGCAGAGCTCATGCCATTCTCAAGCACAGTACTGTTAGGAGGGCAGTGCACTGCTTGTGTTTGCTTGCCCCCATGTTTGCAATGGCAAAATACTCCAGGTTTGGGAAATGATGAGGCACCCAAAGCTGGAGTAGTTAGCAATGACATTTGGGAAGTTTCAGTATCCATGTGAATGTCTCTTACCAAACTGAGTGAAACAGAGGAGAGCTTTGTGGTCTCCCCAGCTGTGTTACATACTTGTATAATCTCTGTCCATCCTTCCTCCTGTTCAAACAGTAATTCCTCAACCAGGAAGCCACCTACTCTGCTGTACTCCAAGGCATGGTAAATCCCAGCGGCAGCTTCACTGACATTCACGCTGGCTGGTCTGGGAAGGTGCATGAAACTTCCCCTTGCTGCCCTTTGAGCAGGCCAAGGCTGTGCAAGTGGTGCAGGACCTCCTGACCTGGGTGGAGGCTTCGGGTTGTTGCTTCTGCTTGGCAGTCTGCCAGGACCGCAGTTTTAGGAAGAAATCCTCAGCTATTGTCAGCTGCATGTATTGGTGAAGCATGCTCTGGTTCTCTAAAGAAGAAGGAGGCCTGGCAGTGTGGGACCTGCGGTCAGTGTGTGGTTTGCTTGCAGAACTCTGGTTGCTGGCTGTGTTGTACATGGCAGCTGTGGGAGGAAAGAGGAGCAGATGGCGGCAGGATGGGACCCCTGTGCGTCAGGGGAACAGATGTGCGAGCTGAGCAGGCTGAGGTGGCTCAGCTGCTGCTGAGGAATGAGGAAGCCGTGTCCCTCAGGCTAGTCTCTGCTTACAGAGAATTTGCTACTATTTGCTACTTGTCTATAACATAACTTTTTGGATCAGAGGGAGAAATAACTTTTTTTTTCTCTCCTGTTTTTGACCTACAAATTCACATGCTGCTATGTTTGTCTTTCCTCTTCTCTCCTCATCCTGGCAAGATTTGCTTGCTATCAAGGAGCTGTTTTGTGGCATATTCTTACGCAAAGTTTTGCAAAGTCACCGGGCATTCAAGGGGAGGGCTGGTAGTGGGTAGGGAGTGCAGTGGGAGTGCTGGGACTCCCAACCCTCCTGCTGTTGAGTGCATTGCAAACTGTTCCTGGCAATGGCAGAGGATCAGCCAGAATGTTGTGTTTGGGGAATCGAGTATGATGTGGATGGGAGAGCTCAGTCTGTAGCATGGGAAAAAAAGTAATTAAGGAGTGATTGAGGTGGGATTGGAGAGGTGGTGGCTGCTGCCAAGTCCTTTGTCATAGTGCTGCCAATGTCAGTTGTGTAGGTGCTCAAAGAGGTCTGTGCATTTCAGCTGGGTCATTCTGCCTGTTCCTAAGGGAGGCTGGCTTTGCTGAGGCTTTCAATCAGTGTGGTGTCAGTGTAGTCCAGCACAGCTTGTACGTGGTTATGTGGCATTGCGGGTGACATGAAATAAGGAGCACCAGGCTTTTTGCAGAACAGGGGGGGACATCACAGCTGCCACTGTGCAGAGAGGGAGGAAGAGAGCTGGCTGTAAGAGTGAGAAAGGAGTGACCAGGAGAAGCGGTGGACTGAGAAGCAGCTGCTGAAGACAGCTGTGGGAGGCACAGCAGATTGCCAGTGCACAATCACTTACTCTGCCATAAACCTTTATCATAAGCTTAGCCCAGTAAAATATTATAAACAGATTTTAAATTGGCGTGTTTGCTCCTATTCTTTGTGACCGATCAGCTTGAGTTCATCCTGAAGATCTGCAGACAGCATTGTTTTGGGTCCCGAAGGCAGAGTCTGCCTCTCCTACCATACTGCACGCTGAGATTTGCAGAGCTGGTGGATCAGCAAAGTTACAGTAATCTCTCTAGAGGAGCAGTAGTAGGAGAGAGCATGAAGGCTGATTAAAGTTACTGATTACAAATACTGAATTAAATCCACTTGCAAGGAGTCTTTGAGTTTCCTGAAGCCAATAATCTGTAATTGTGTGACAAGTGATTTCTGTGAATACTTTCAACTTTTGGGTGGTCACTGAAAGGTTTCTGGTACTTTTTTTTACTGGTTTGTTTGTATGGCTACTTGGGAGAGTTTTGCTGCATAGTTATAATATAAAAACAATGAACAAAATGACTAGTGGATAATGCATACACAAATATACTCATTCAAGGCAAAACCCAACTGTTTTACAAGAGGCACTGAAAATAAGAATTATTTGGTATTGCTTGAGAAAATCCCGATTAGTATTTGCAGTTTGGTTTGGAAGGAAAAATGTTCTAAAGAAGTAAGGTTGGACACCATCTTTATCAGCAAAGACAGATTTCAATGTCAATGACAGACTAGCAGGGCTTAGTATGTGACTCCTCCTGGCAAACAGGCAAACATGCCCCAAGTAGGAGGGTGATCTGGACTGACGTCTGAATAAAGGCGACATCTGGAGCTCGCATCCTTTCCCCAAAGCTATTTCCCTGCCCTTTATGCCCTTCAAAACTCCCACCCGAACAGGATCACCACTTATTCCTTTAGAAATTCAGGATTTGTAGCCTTTCTGGCTTCTGGAAGGGTCTGTGTACTTCTGTGAAGTCAGCGTTAAAGCATGAAACCGATTGAATTACCTTCCCGGAATTATTAGTTTTATTGAGCATGAATAAGCCGCTCGTGTGAGCCGACAGAGCAGAGAGGGGGGGGGCGGTCGATGGAAAGGCCGGCCGTGCGCGGAGCAGGCCGGGGGCGGCAGGGGCTGTCCCGCCGCAGGGCTGGGATCGAGTGCCACCAGGCGTTCGCTGCTGGCCATGGCAGCCGGGGCTCCTGCGCCGGAGGTTTGGCTTCGCCTTCGCTCCCTTTATGAAATGCACAGTACCGGCAGCACTAACTCGTGCTCAATTCGCTTGTCATTTTCTGCTGTTGCACTCGCGTGCGTTTTACACATCTGTGGTGTGGGACATATTGTGTGCAGTAAGTGCAGTAGTAAGGTCTGGCGCTTCAGGATCCTTTCAGGTTTTTGGCATTTGTAGGCTTTTCGTGTTTGCTCTTTAAATGGGGAGAGGAAGGTGTGGACAGTTGTTCAGAAATGACATTTTACAGTGATGGAATTTGGACTCACATTTCAGGCTGTTTTCTCCGTACTGCCCCAGTTGCATAAAAGTAGTTCGTAGTGGCTAGACATTGTCCCAAGAAAGATCTGCAATGTAGGAGGTTTTCTGCGGGTCAGAGCAGCAGATGGCTACATGATGCCTGCTTTTGAACCTTTCCATTTGAGAATGTACTGGTTTGTAGCGGGCATCGCAGGTCAGGCCTTGAGCTCTAGCGAGGCTGCCAGAAGAGCTCCTTGGACCATTTGCAGTCCAGCTGTTATTGACTTTCTGAAAAGCCTTATTTGGCTTATCTTTTAGATGTGTTTGCCTGGTGAACTCTGCCTTGCTTTGTTCTGCTTGTTTTGGTAACTTCATTCAGAGCACTGGCTTTCAAGTAGAGGTTCCTTTTTAATGAGGAATGAAAGAGTTGCAGAGATTTATGATTGATTGTGGCATTGATGAAGGGGTTAACTAGAATGAATTAAGAGAGTCTTGTGGGAAAGCAGGTGGGACAGCCCCTCGCTGGGGATAAGTGGAAGGAAATGCTGTTTTTCCCTTTTCTTTCAGGTCAGACAGGAACAAAGTCAGGAAGCTGAGAGCGGTCAGCAAAGATCCATGGGTTTTTATTGCTCATAAAAGAGTTTTGCAGGTTTTGTTTTCTTTTCCTTTTTCTGATGCAGACTAAAAGGTTGTCTTTGCTGTTTTGTTTTCTGTCATGCTTTTTCTATGGACTAGATTTAGACTAAATAATCTACTTTGATCTGATCCGGATTTTATTCAGTTCCTGGTAAGACTTGCTGACTTGTGCTACAGTAAAATTGTGATGGCTTCTTAAATGGGAGAGATACCACCTTGGTGATTGCTTTCATTCCAGGAAGCATGTGAAGGTAAAAGCACAAGAGTTTTATTTCTTACTCCCTCAAACTTGAAACATTTATTAAAAAAAAAGTAGGAAGGGAGAATAGGTCAGGACAGATGACGATTATTCTTTTTTTCTGTCCTAGCCCCACCTGAAATATAATGGAAATAAGTATAACTATTATTTCTAGCCAAATAGGATAGTGTATCTGCATGTGTACTACCACCATGAGCATTTCCACTGCATATGACATATGCATAGGAGTGAAAACATTTAAAATAAATGTATATAGGTGGATTCGTACTCCGAACTCGTAAGCTCCAAAAAACCAGTGTGGCTTTATGTGACTTGCGCACTACAGTTAGTCCTGGCTGGGTGACAATACCTGTGCTTGAGCAGATCTGATCGCCAGGTTGGCTGGTCCCTTCTGGTGCTATTCTAAGCCCTTGTTGCTGAAAGGAGAAACGGGAAGAACCCACTAAATGAAGAACAAGAACTCAGAAAAGATTATTTTTTTCCTTTTATAACTAATCCTTCTGTTTTCACTGGATTTGCTGTTATATTCTTCCTGACAGTAGTACTGGGCTGTAATCAGATAATACCCAACACAATTGTTCTTTCTCTGAACAGTGGAAATTTGTTTTGATAACGGGACCTTAGCTCACCTGACCTATCTGGGAAGTGCGACAGAGTGCCAGGTGTTAATATTCAAACAGCTTTTCATTGCTGCTTTGATACGTATCAAGGATTCTGATCATAAGTCATTATTTCATAAAAATTTCTAATGGGGTGGGAGTAAAAAACCTTTATTAAATGGCATGAACTTCTGCATCTGAATGTAATAAAATAATAATTTATGATATATTTTTAGGGATAAGAGATTAAAATGCATATTAATTAAATGAATAATGAAAACCTTTATGAGAATCTCTGCTACAAGTTGCAAGTAGCTGTTTAATCAACTTCTTTCTATGGAAAAATGCATTTCATTATAACATAATTAACACATCTATTGTGTTTTTAATACAACTTGTGCTAAAGTGTGTTTGATCTGGAGTTTGCTCATGGCAATTAGCAGTGAAGGACTTGAACTTTTTTGCTTTATTCCAGGCTTTGTAAATTATAAGGGCTATATCTGGGGAAAATTGATATGATTTTTTAAAGCGCTAGAATAATCTTGGGAATATATTGGGGTAGTCATTATTAGTAGCGAAAAGAAATGGTAAGAAACTGCGCTATCTAAAGCTGCAAATTTAGGGGTAATTTTTTTTTTCTGTCACAAGTGTGTACTGTTCTGTCATGTCCTGTCTAAATCCTGGAGTGTGAGAAAGCTGGAGCTTTTTGTGTATTGCAGAGTAATCCTGCTTGGATATGTCTGTAGCAGCAGATCAGAGAAGAAGATAGCAGGCCAGGGGCCAGAGTGGTGGTGCTGGGGGTGTCATCCTTTTTTCCCACGGATAGATCACTCAGGTAGGGGGCATATGTGTATTTCCCCCTGAGGTGGATGGTATGTACTGACCCAGGGTGTTAGTACTTTCTGTTCTGCAGTCTGTCCTTTACCGTTTGAGAGGAGTACTTTTCCAGTAGGAAAAAAGGGCAGGATCTCAGTAAACATGGTGGTTCAAAATCACCCTGATGCCTGGCTCCTAAAATACCAAACATCTGCTTGGAAATTGAATGCATCCTGTAGCACTGGCAGACACGAGTCCTCCAAAGTCAGAGGGTTCAACCTTACCAGCTGCTGAAACCAGACTGCACTGTTGGGGCTTGTCTCTTCCTTACCCCAGGAGCTTTACTGACAGCTTTCCAAAGAGTGGGAGAAAACGTCTTTTACAGAAAGTCCTTTGGTGAATTTTTGTCTAGTCCGAGTTTGCTTAGAGTATAGATACCAGTGTTTTTATGGTTGAGTTCACTGTGGTACAAAGCCTGGTATTGTCTTCTGTGTGAAACTCATTAATGCACAGAAAATCCAAACTTGAGATTGTCTTTTATGTAGTAAAAAAAAAAAAAAAAATACAGTACAGGAATATAAAAAGAAACTATCCAGTGCAAACTTCTTTATACAGTGGAAATTGATACAGTGTTCCTTAAAATAGCTTTATAAAACAGGCTTAGAAATAGCGATTACAGCGAATACTATCTGGATGATGCTTACCAAAGTACTCTACTTACTGCAGTAAATAATTTCATAACTAACTTTACCTGTTGATAGCCAATACCTTAGTTACTGATGAAAACCTTAAACTGTAAGTATTATTAGTTAGCATTCTTTATAATATACCAACATGTGGAACCTCAATAGCATACACTGTTGACTGGATGAAGCAAAACAGAAGAGAATGAACACATTAAAAATAAAACCAAGGTTGTCATCCCAAAATTTACTTCTTTTATAAAGGATGTGATCCAAAGCTGATTTGACTGATGGGCAGAATTCTACTTAGTTTTCCTTTAGTTCATATTTGAAAATTTGAGTGATTGCATTATTGATGATAGTAGGCATTAGTGTCCAGCTAAGTATTGTATTGGACAACTTTTTACAGTAGTGAGGACTAATGTGAGACCATATTATAGTGCATAGCTATTTCCTGCCACGAAAGCATTTTGGGGGAAGGGAGTGTAAATTAGAGATGACATGAATAAGTGAAAAGCAAATTTGTGAGGTTCCACTATACTAGTTTAGGAAAAAAAAAAGATTTAGTGTTATTTGGTTAGCTACCAAATTTAAATAATCAAATCAACTAAACTAATACATACAGCTCCAGCACAGATTCTGCAAAATTGAGTATCTGTGTGGTAGGGCTCTGTTCCTGTTGAAGGCAACAGGAATCTGCGTTGCCAGAAGCCAGAGACGGGCCATTGTCCTAAGAGACCCGCTTTTACAGATTGTATTTGGCTGGGTAACTTCCTGCATGGGAAGTTTCATTCTGTTCATTCTGCGGCTCTTCATCAGGTGAGAAACTAAACACACACTTACTAGGGACATAGTAGTTGCAGCTCCAAAACCTTACTTACATTTGCGGTTCTTTTATGCAGACAAATGTGTGGGTGTGTAGCATTCTGGTTTGGAAGTCTACAATATTTTCCTAGGTGGAAAATACCCGTTTTACAGTACCTGCTTAGAAAAAAATCAAAACAATTTCACAGTAATGAGGCACTTCATTTGTTTGTCCCTGAAAAAATACAATTGCTTTAATAACGTTGAATAAAAAGCCTATTCACCCTCTTTAGAAATCTAGAGAGAGCTATGTTGCCATCTAGAGAGATTTACAGTATTGGAGTCTTAACATTCCCCTGATCTTCACATTTCCTGCCCTGCAGGATATGTTCCATTGAGTAACACTGAGATCCTATTTACAGAAAGAAAAACAATTTTGCTGCTAGCTAGAGCAAATTCTAGCATGCAGAAAGGTGCCTGAAATCATCATCAGGCTGTTAAAAATGAGATATGAAACCAGACTGTGCATGTAAAAATCCTGTCTAATTTTATTGTTAGTAACTCATATATGTAGTAGAAGACTATAAAGCAAGAATAATTAATAGATTGGAAAGAAGGAGAAATCATGCCTCTTTTTGAAAGTGATGGAATAATTTCTAATATTAAGAGAGAGACCATATGTTCCTCCTCTCCTCTGCTGGGTAAGCATAAGCGTGGAATATCAATAAAGATGTTACAAGAGGGCCAGGCAAACCAGCCGGCTGGAGGTACAGGAGGTTATTCAAAACATTCCTTCTCAATGCCACCAAACCTCTCTGTTCCAGTGGATGGTGACCTTGAATGCATGTTGATGAAAACAGTACAGGAGGAGAGGAATGAAGGAGAAACTGGGGTCAAAACCACTTTTTAAGGAGAAGTGTCTGTCTGAATAGGGAGAGGAGTTGTGTCCTAGAAGACTTGAGCAGGTCCTTGAGCAGCAATTTTGGGCAAAGAACTGAATGTTAGCAAGGATAGCAGTGCTGGGGGAAGTCAATATACATGATCTGTGTGTTTCTTTTTAACCCTACTGCTGTCAGTTTTTTTTTCACGTCTGTTTGAAATCCTAGTACGGCTTGGGTGAAGAGCTGTGAGTTCTTCTTTGGCCATTGGCAGGCTCTTGATGTCTATCTGTAGTGGGAGGGAGAAAATTCATGGCTAATTTGAACTTAATACACAAAATCTTCATTTGGTTCTGATCCATACAGCTCAGCTAACATTTTAAACCTGGGTCCCCAGTCATTTAGAAAGTCATAATCAATATCTGAGTCTGAGGAGCCTGATTCCAGAGAACTGAGAGATTCTGCAATGGACTCGGCACCTTCGTAGCCATAAATGTGAAGTGTGTCATATGGCAGCAAATCCCTGTCATTGTCAGCTTCATCCTTCTTAACCTCAATCATCATTTCCATTTCTCCAGCACCAGAAGTTATATTTCCAGGAGGCTTTTGGACTTGAGCATATGGAGAGGGAACTGCTTCTGGCTTTATACCGTTCTTGCGGACAGAGTTGAGTACAGATACATCATAGCTGGTGGTATCCATTTCACCACCACCTTCTTCATCATAAGTGACAAGCTGCTCATGAATCTCTGCCACATTCCTCCCAAGACCGCTCAAATCCTTCTTGTGTCTCTTTCTTAGAAGAATTAGCAATGTGATTACTGCAAAGAAAACTTAGATGAGTATGTGTAAATAGAGAAGTAAGGAAGTAAAACAAATTGCATTTAAGATACGTAACAGTCTGAAGTGGGGTTTTTTTTCCGCAGTGAATTTTTTTTAACACATATCTATTAAAAAAATAGCTTAAAATACCGTTTAATTGTAGGATTTGTATGTTCTCAAAGCAGTTCAGTCTGTACAAGAATTGTACAACTGACTCTTGAGCTGGAATCACAAGTAAAAATGCATAGTGTCACAAGTTCATTGAATCAACTACTGCCTTGAACTAGTAAATGTTTTAATACCAGGCATCAAATGCTACTTATGTGGTAATTGCAAAGGAGGCCTCTTCTCAAGCAAGAAAAAATGTTGCCCCTCCTCTGATGTATTCCAAATACCACAAATAGGTACTGGTCTGCTGATTTGTTACAGATTTATGTATGTATGGTCACTGTACTGTTTAAAGGGTTTCCAGACTAGTTCAGCCTTTGGAAACAGGAATTCTATTGTTATTGCCCCAGCACAAATTTCCTGTTTCACAGCTGCATGTGAGCCTAGTAACAGTAAATCAAGTATATTGTGCATACGTGCAATAACCTTTCCAGTGACTCAGCCTTTCTGACAGAATGAACAACTTTGTAGTTGAAACTATGCTAACAGGCCAAATAGAAAGAGCAAGTGAGATGAATCAAATAGTTACAGTATTTCTGCCTTTGTGACCATTTTATAGCCACAAAGCTTTTGTAGATCTCAGTTAAGAAAAAAACGAAGCAAAACAACCCCCACATTTTAAGCCAGAGAACATTACAAAAGTCAAATACTTACTAATGATTGTGAAGATACAGATAAAAATTGCCACCAATGCTTGTATACTAACTCCAACTTGTTTAGCTCTTTCCTCACAGAAAGTGAAGTTGCCTTTTTCATTACACTTGCAGACACTGATGACAAGTGTATTTGTGCTGCTGAGCTCAGGATCACCGTTGTCCGAGATGATGACAGGCAGGTAGTGGATTTTGGCAAGTTCACGATTAAACTGTCCATATTTGACAGTGATATTAGCTGTGTTATCTGGAAGAAGTAACGACATCTAATTAAGTGATAATCTCTACCAGATTTTCCGTATAGATTATCAGTCAGTTGGTACATCTTCCCCTTAGACAGAGTCAGCCTTTAGGGAACCCAGTGAAACTTGGGTGGCAACAAACAAGATTTTTTTTCAGTAAGTTAAGCCTTTAAAAATAAATTGTTACTTAGCTCGGCTAGACCAATCATAGATCATTGCTACAGCTTTTCTCCCCCGTGCCCTAGTGTCTCACTTTGGCTAGCTGAGAAAATGCATTGCAGGGATACGCTACCATAGTTCTCAACCAAGGAGAAGTTGCTATCTTCTGTGGCCAGGGAGTATTTGAAGAAACCTCTAGGTGATATTTCGTCCTTGTCAGTAGCTGAAATCCTGATGATTACCTACAAAGATGGAAGAGGTCATAATTTTCAGTATACGTTGCCTCCAGTGATAAAACCGCTTACAGTATTTAAGTTAGAGCTGGGCTGTGTATCCCATATAACCCTTCAGTAAAGGGCAGGACAAAGATATCTTGTAATGCTCCTCTTCAAGTTCTTTCAAGGCAAGTAATTTCCTCATAAGTCTTCAAAAAGAGCAGTCTTGCCCCTTCATTCACAGGTGGGAGACAATAGAGGAAATCTTGTGTAATTAAAGCATAAAAAAAGTCTTATGCTCAAAGACATATGGCTCATCTAAGTACCTAAGATGGCTGTCTTCTAAAGTGTTCAACTTAGAAGTATGACTCTCATTCATTGAATGTCATTGAGACTGCCACTCCTGAATGACATGCTTGTTTTTGAAAACCTCAACCTGGGGTAGATTAGATGTATAAAGTACAAAAAATGTGTATGGTTATGTCCCAAAGGTATTTTAAAAATTAAATTAAAGGTGAAATAACACCTTGTGTGTTCTAATAGATTCCATCAGAGAGTCCAGTCTGTGACAAAGTCTCTTAATTAAACAAATGTTACATGTATGGGCTAAATACTTGTGTCTGAGGCCAAACATCTAAAACCACAAATACTAACACTATTTGTGCATGCAGATACTTGCACTCTGTTGAATGCTACAATAATGTTATATGCAGCAATGTTTCTCTTAGTATTTTGAAATGGTTTCGTTCTCAGTATGGTTTCATTCTCAGTATCACGTATGAACATTTGTGTGGTAAAACTGAATTGCTAATTTTTGCTCTGCAAAGCTTGACTGTACTTCATGGTTCAATTGCTAATGCACGTACATACTTAAAAGCCTGGAGGGGGAGGAACTGTGCAGCCCATGTGCGTAAGCAGATAAAAGTCAATATTCCAACAGTGTGAAGTCCTGAAGAGAGATTTCTGACCGCTGGCATTTTGGAAATCAGTGAAATGATCAGGTGCTTGGGTATGAAAACTGAGACTAACTTCTATTAAAAGACATCTTTTGCTTGAGCTTGCAAGTAGATAATTCAGGTTTAAGGGAAAAACTCTCCCTCCTGTCTCACCTTTCCTGGTGCAGCATTTTCACACACTCTGGGTTCCTCAGTATAAACAAGTTCTGGAGCATTATCGTTTTCATCAGTAACTATTACATGAACTTGAGCATGTGATTCTCTGTCAGAAAGACGGCCTGAAATGACAACAACAGTACAGGTTTCTGAGATGTCTGGAATCTCAGTGCTGTCCAGCCTCCCCTTTCCACTGTTTGTGTCTGCCTCTGTGCCTCCTGCATGACAAATATGGGAAGTTTCTAGCTCCGTCATTAATTTAAACTTTTCCTTTGACAGATTCAGGTATTTTCCTAAAAACTCTCCTATTGGGCTAAATCATCAAGGATCTATGAGGAAGAAAATGACAATTGCTTATTGCTTCCTGATTCTTCACACTGTGTGGCTATGGGATCCAACATCGTTCTCTGGCACTGAGGCAACAGGCACAGAACAGGCCGTGTCTATATTATTAAATATCTTTCACCCTCCAGAAAAGGCTGGCCTCCCCCAAACCAACTTGGGACTGGCCCCTGGGCCTGCCCTGCTTCCTGAGCCCGAGCGAAGCTATGCGGGGATGCCCGTGCAGCGATGCTCCCTGGGCAGCAGTGCGGGAGGGGGATTTTGTCACTCTGTAAGTGGGTGAAGCTGGCTGGGATGTTTCTGCTCTAACCACAGGCTTATCCCGGTTTCCCAAGCTGCTTCCTCTCCTCATGCCCTTTTTATTCCTTATAAAAAACGGAATGCATTTTCATAATAGCTAGGGGCCGAATCTTAAAACTGTATATGACCTATTTGTAGGTACTCATTTGATTTGGAAGATTATTGTGCAAACCCTGCAAGCATCCCTTTCGTTCATAGCTTAGTGGAAACAGGCTGTCAGCTTGCAGCTTTCCTTTCTGATAAGCTGTAAGTTGCAATACTGTGAAGTTGTATACTGATTTCTTTCAAACAGGGAAGTGGATAGCACTTACCATCTTCAAGGATTTCCTGAGCTGCTACAGTGATGTTGTATGAGGAACTGAATTCTCTGTCCAGGGGCTTGGGAAGTTGAATAATTCCAGTATCGGATACCCTAATATAGTCTCCATTAGGACTAGCTCTTCGTCGAATAAATCTGGTTTTTGTTTAAAAAGAGATATGTCAATGCAAGGGTGATAATACTGTGTTTCACTTCAGTTCTTCAAAGCAGAAGGTCAGAGAGTTCTTGTGTGACAAATTACGTTAATATCTTGACCAGGCGGTCTCAGAATATCTCCCTAAAATTATGCAAGCTGGGAGAACGAAATATATCTGTCAGAAAAGTTTCCAGATTATTGCCTTTTGCTGTTTCAGAAGTCTTATTTTCTTTTCAAAGCACATGCTTGAGAGAGTTCTTACAATAAAAAATGTAACAATAAATTATAACCATGTAAAGATATCCAGGATTATGCATTTTCCTGTAAACGTGCAAATGTTTTATCAGTAAGTTTATGTGGTAACTACATGGGTAAACGTAATTTATGTTCATATTTGTTGGTTACCATATATATCCATGGCTGCAGTGCTGGAAAAATCAAATTGGATTTTTTTTTTTTTTGGCATGCAGATTCTGAAAAGTAGGGCCAAAGTCTCAGTTCTTTGTCAAATTCTTGGAATCATTAATGAATTCTCCACTTTAAAATAGAATTAATAAAGCTGGTGTTGTGTTACCTGATTTTCCGTTTAGCTGCGTCAGGGTCGTGTGCCCAAACTGAACCAAGTGTTCTTATTTCTGGATCATTTTCCCTTACTTTAAATTCATATGGTAGCTTAGTGAAGACAGGAGGCTCATCAACATCAGTGACTTCAATGGTGACTGTTGAAATGCTCCTGGAGCCACCGGATTTAAAATAGCGAAGATCAACTGTGGGATCTGTTGCTTCAATGTCAAACCTGTATTCTGCTACTTTTTCGAAGTCCAGGGGCTAGAAAAAAGACAAACACAGATATTCTTCCTTTGGAGATGTCTAAGTAAACTTTGCATTAGCTATCCACGCAAATTTAAGCTCTGTGCTCTAATTCACGTTTGGAAATATTACCAAATTGCATCTTAGCTAGACTCTTGGGAGAGCATTTCCAAACTGAACTTCTCTTTCACAGAGTGGCTTGAGCAACTTCTGGTTTTGAACAGATTCATCCAGTATTCTAAATTCAGCAAGTATTTATTGGTTTAAATAATTTTCTTTTTATAATTCTGTAGCTACCAAAACTTGTTTAGCTCTTTTTTCTATAAGGTTGGGGACCAAATTCCCCTCTTCTTGGCTAGGCTTTCTGTTCTGAAATCATTCAAGGCAGACTTCATAGCTGCGCTGACTGATAGCTGGGGCATTTAGTTATAAACGACATCTGCTTCCTTGTTTTTCCCATTGACTGTGATTATAAAAGGAATCACACAATGGAAGGAAGGCCA
This sequence comes from Mycteria americana, assembly GCF_035582795.1. Classification (NCBI taxonomy): domain Eukaryota; kingdom Metazoa; phylum Chordata; class Aves; order Ciconiiformes; family Ciconiidae; genus Mycteria; species Mycteria americana. Next base: position 39,804,193 of record NC_134372.1, read on the forward strand.
GGAGCTAGGGCAGTAAGAAATGCCCAAGCTACCACTCATTTCAAAGTTTGGTTCCCTTTGCACTACCGCCTGAGATTATAAAAGCACGGCGAAATACACAGTAGTTAATTGTGATGACTCTTGTTTTTCTCTTTGAGTAAACGTTGCAAATGGAAGTGATAGTGCTTATCTAGCAGTTGAAATTTTATCTCACATAGCTGCATATTTTAAATTATGACAGGTATCAGGCCAAAAGCATGTTACAAAACAGTGGGGTGAACTTTGCCCACTGCCTGTTAAAAGATGAGCTGATTCCAAATCACCCCGTGTGTGTATGTGTGGGGTCTCTTATTGCTCCTCCTCTGGGCAGAAGTTGCAAGCAATGCATTCCTCAGGTCCTGGAAAGACCAGGGGGAGGGCTACATTTGGTGAAGGAAAGCTGCTTACACCTAGTGTGACCACAGCTGAAGACTTTACTGCTGGCCTTGGAATACTGGGTACTTCTTTTCCTTAAAGTTTTCTCTTCTTCTTAATGACATTTCTAGTCTTAACAGTTACAGAGAGACATTTGGAAGTGAAAACCATGTGTCTGTCAATCTGAGGATTACAGGAGGTGATTTATAGTCCTCCCTCCTCTTTTTTTTACTGTAAGTCAATGAAATCAATGAACTCTTGGCTTGGCAGTGCTCTGCATAACGCAGGAATGTCCCTTGGTACAAATCAAGTAGGTCTGAGAATTGAAAAACAAAGAGCAAACCATAATAAAGGCTTTGGAGAGTCTGGACCCTCTTAAAGAGTTGTAAGGAATTAGTGGGGAAGCTGTGAAAACACCCTGAGGAAAGTAAGGGAGCTGTGGCTCAGATTGGAGCAAGTGCCAAACTGTAAAGAGCGCTTTTAGAAGAGTGGTCAGGTGGACTTGTTCACATTTTCTACTTTGGTTTCACTTGGGCTGCAGAAGGGAAAGATTCTTTGACTTGGTCAGTTGGTTCAGCTCTTAAAATCACTGACTCTCTGAAGCATCCAAGTATCTGAAGTTTGAGAGGAGCCCGAAGTGCGTAACCTGAATATCTGACATAGTCCCCATTGCACTCTGCAGTAATTCTAGATTTTCCTGGGACTGGTGGTTGAAATGGACTAGTAAATCACCACTCTTCTTCTCACAGAGCTTACAGAAGTGGGTTTTCAGGATGAATGTATTTCATGCTGACTTCCACGCATTTCCATTTTATCCTGCCACTAGCCCCAAACTGAATCAAAGACTCTTCTTACACATGGAAAAACAAAATAATAATCTTTGTTACTGGGAAAATTACCTTCTTTGGCCTAATGATTCCTTCATTTGTGAATGGATTTGCTACAATTTCAAAGGTGTCCCTGTAATCTCCTCTGACAAAACTGTATTTCGTATTTCTATGTTGTGGTTCATCAACATCTTCTACTTTGACTCTGCCAACTTCTCCTCCTACTGAAATGTTTTCAGGAACTTTAAAGTGAAATGATGCTGTTAAAAAAAAAAAAAGAAGACATAAAGAGTGTGTATATGGAAGTTAGAACTTAGTTAAAAATTGTTCTTAGTTTATGGATGTACAGAAATACAGACTATTTCATTGAGAATTCAGCATTATATATCTCTACAGACAGCACTTTGATATATTTTTTGTAAAAGTATAATTAATTCTCAAAATTGTCAAGATCTTGTACAAAGTGCTGAAATTACTACTGATTTTTATTTTCTCCTCTAGGTGTGCGTCACCCAGGAAATGTAGCTAGGGCTGAAATACAGACGACCTTCTGCATATGTAAGATTCTTTTGTCCACTTTTAAGAAAAGTTGATTTGTGATGAACTCTGACATAAATTCGTTGTAGTTGTGTCAACCCTTGGTTTCCAAATGATACAGCGCTTACATTATACTTACGGTGTTTGAATACTGGGAAGTTGTCATTGATGTCGGTTAAAGTGATAATGACTGTAGCTGTGCTTGAATCCCCAGAAGACCCTGGAGCATCTTTTGCTTTAACAATAATTTCATACGTTGATTGATTCTCTCTGTCTAAATCAGCCCTTGTTGTAGAAATCACACCTTTGAAAAAATAATATCGAATATGATTAGATTTTGTAGCATGTCCAACATCTCTTAATTTTGACAGCAGATTTTTGTCTTATGCCACGCATTCAGCTTTAAGTAGCGTTGTTACAGTGGTATTTTTCTAAGACTAGAAATGTTAGAAATCTTTCTACATAAGGGAATATTTGGGAGATTTTGTACAATATATTCCTTTAAACTGATCTTTGCTGCTTAGAAGCAGTCTGATGATGTCTAAACTTGGTCACTACAGCATCTAGAGAGTTTGTCTGAGCACCTCTTTGTCTCAGTTATTTGCTCCAGAGGACTAGTATGGCTACAAGAGATACTGACATTATTTTTAAAACTGGGTGAAATTGAAACAATAAAGTTTAGGAAAGCAAAGGGTTGAGTTACTGATTATTGAATGCTGCTTCAGAATTTATGTATTCCCTTTTCCTGTTTGGTCAAAGGAATGGTATCTATGCTAAACTGAAAATATGAACTTGTATTAGCTCCTAGTCAGTCTCTTCATCAGTGGGAAAAAAATGACCTTTTATCTTCTCATTTAGTTCACAGCACCTGATATCCCAACTTTATTAGTTCATTTCCAGATGCAGACAGTGGCATTGTGTGAGTATGAATGAAAAATCTTTCTAAATTATGGTTAAAATGACATTTTTGAATTATTATTCCCCTTGTCCAGAATGAAAAAGGCTTAAAACTGCATTTTCTTCAAAGTGTAAGGTAAGGACATTTGTGTATCTGACCTACCAGAATCATCAACTGTGAAGTATTCGTCTCCTTTAATGACTTGGTAGGTAACTGTGGCATGACCTGTAACTGTTGGGTCGTCAGCATCTACAGCTGTCACTTTGGTGACCGAGGTTCCTAGAAAAGGATTTTCAAACAGCATATTTAGTATAAATTCTGCTTTTTAACCAGAGGCATGAAGGGAAATGAGTGATGGAAGAACGTACCTACTGGTGACATTTCTGGGACAGATCCATTGAATACTTTTTGTACAAACACGGGGACATTGTCATTAATATCATAAACCTTGATAATGAATTTAGATGGGGGTTCCAGTGACTGGTTGTTTCTTCTGTCAATAATGAGAGCTGTCAGCTCATACTCTGCTTTCTTTTCTCTGTCTAGCCTCTCAAATGCATACACATCACCACTGGTTTCTTCCACTTTAAAAATGGTGTTGGCATATTCACCTTCAATAATATATTTAGCGTTGTTGTTCCTTACACTTGATGTGATCTAGAAGGAAAGTATAATTCAAAGAGATAAAAGTGGGCTTTGGCATCCGGATGCAACACAGTTTCTACCAGAAGATAAACACAATCAGGACTTCTTCAGACTCAGTTTGAAACCAGAATAGCCATCAAGACTTTTGATGTCAGCTGGAGTATTATTGAACAAACAGCACCACAGCAACTACAACCATGCAGGGTTATAGGATGAAACTTGCCTCCAGACTGAAACTTGCTCACTTATATATCAAGAAGTATTTCTTTTTTTTAGATCATATCTCATAGTTCCTAAAGATATAAATTGTTCATGCAGTTAACACATACAAATCATTAACCTCATTATGTCTGAAATAACACGCACCACTACGCTCAGTTTGAATTACTCTTGTTTGCAAGTAGCCTTCTGAACTTAGCAGAGATTTTGCTTAGATTTCACAGAATTACAGAATCCGATCTATATTCACAGCTACTGACAGTATTCAACGTTAGTCTCTATTACTTAGCATTTAGCAGAATTCCTGCCATAGCTGACAGCTTTCTTGTGTTTAGTCACAGGCAATTTTTTATAGTCAGTCTTTAGGCTCATGCTATGACAGTAAGATTAAATTTCCACCCCACAGATTTTAAAATTTAAGATTATATGCAATGAAAAAGGGATGGGGTAAAAGGAATGAACATTAATCAGTTTTAAAATGTAATTTAATCCAATCCCAAATGGTTTTGCACATGATTTAATCTGCAGATAATCTGATGATTCTTCCCTTTCTATACCTTCACCTATCTAAGGACACTGATAGAAGGTTTAAACCACAATTTTCCATGCACTATATCAGCATTCTTATTTCAGCAGGCTATTTATCAATAATTGCTGGGTTTGACCAAGAATTTCTAGTCTTTTGTTACTGATGTTATCATAAATTGCAGCTGTTTGGTGTTCAGGATTTGATTTATCCTGTAGATGTCATTTACTGTTGAACATTCTTTCATTTCTGTTTTCTATTTTGAAATGTGTCATTAAAATTTTCTTCCCTCATTCCACATACTTAATCATGCTTCTGGCTGCTGGGGCTGCTGAAGAACAGTTTACAACTCCGGAGATGTAACATGAGAAATAACCTTACCCTTGTGTCAAAGATAGTATAGTCTGTGCCTCCTTTCTCAATTTTTATTTACTTATTCAGTGTAAAAGGTAAAGACTTCCAAGATTGCCTTTCCTAAAACTGAGGATGAACATACAAAGGAAAACATCCAAGGTCATGAAAGATAAAATCAAAATGTGTCAGCATATTCCTGCAGCTGTCACTCAGTTCTGCCGCGCTGCTGCTGTGGCCTTTTTTAAAGGGTTTATCAAGTGTTCGATCCTGCAAATGCAATGCACTGAACACAGCCATTGCAAAAGTAATCAGAAGCATTCCACTGTTGAAAGACCACAGAGCACAGTACAAAGTGAATTACTCTTATTTAGGACAGCTCCAGGAATAGAAGTGTTCTCCTCAATCTGCTACTGAATTGGTCTGAAATGAAACAGAGATACCCTGTGTTAGCTGAGAGTACCCTGTGGCCTCTTTTCTCTCTCTCTCTCGTGCTTTCTGCCAGTGAGCAGCACTGATCCAGAAAGGTCTGTTTCACTTTGCCGAGACAGCCTTGACAAGATGCTGATTGTTGTACATGGGAGGAAAACGTACAACTGCATTTATCTGAAAAGTGTCAAAGTAGTTCAGTTTGAAAGACTAGATTGGAAGAACTTTGTCTGGGTGATATGCAGTTAATCATAGGATTTTATGGGCGCTGCCCTGAAGAAAATGAGTTTGCAAGCAGGTCAATGCTCATTATTATTTTTAAAACTTATTTTCTTTCACTTTGTGAAACAAATTTTTTGATTGCGTAACAGTATTCCTAAACATAGCACTTTTATTTTGTATCCAAGCTGAGAGATGTAAACTGTATGTTTTTTAATGCATATGTTTTTATTAGCTGATCTCCTAGATTTTTGAAAGAATCTTGAGCTGCCAGAAAAATATTGACATACATCAGCCGCCAGACTTCCTTCCTAACTGTGCACCTGCAAGCAATGCAATTGTTTCTGCACTGCGGATGCTCCATACTTGACATTCTCTAAAATTTATTTGTATTCTTCAAAAGAATTAGAATCCCTTTGACATTATTCTTGATTTACTCTGTGTCTACATTCTTAAGATTTTAACACGTGAGTTTGTTGGTATTAAGTCCCATTTCTATTTCCTTTTTTTCTCCTCTGTTCTGCCTAGACTGCACACAAGTAATAGTTTTCAAGATACTCATTTGCTGTCTACATTTCTAATTATTCATTGCTAATAGACTGCGATTTACCTTGCCAACATGGTGTGGTAATGGTGTATCAATCTCTTCTTTGATGTGCATTTGGTTCCATATCCAGTCTCTCTTCAGTCGTTTATGACTGGCATTGTTTGAAGAAAAGTTTTGGTTTGTTTTCTGACTTTCTTTGTCAGCAAATGCTGGACCCAAGAACAATGAGAAGAGTAGAATAAGGTGGTTCATCTTCTTCTGTAGCCTAGAAAGTAATATAAAAGATGAACACTGTATAAATAACAACAGAATCAGATTAATCATAGAGAGCACACATAGAAGTGTAAATGGACTTTCCTTCTATAGGAAAGTTTGATTACTTTCTGTATTTCTTTTCATCTGCCTTAGCATCAAAATTTGAAATATCGGGCTTCTTTCTTCCATGAAACAGTTTTAACTAGATGACAACTGTAAAACCCAACAAAAATACTTTAATGAAATAAACAATGTGCAAGTTTTGAAAGCTATCATAAAAGCCAGCGTTTCACTTAAGCTACCATAGTTAATCTGAAGAGAAGGTTCAGTAGCGAAGATCACCCATTGTGCATTACGGAAAGTGTAGTCCAGCTGCAGAGCATAGCTCTTGGGAGAGTAGCCGTGGGAAGCAACACCAAGGCTGAGCCAGATCAAAGTTTATGTTAACTCAACTTGAAGTGAAATGTTGCAGCTTGAGAAACCCAAATGCAATGTTTTGACTTGCCCTGACACAAAATATGCTGTAGTCAATATCTTCATATGGAAAATATTGATTTAGAATAAAATCTGTTTTTTTGGTGGAAAAAATGATTCATGTGAAATTTTCAATCAATTCCAAGTACAATGTAGCAAATTATCTTGCTCAGAGAGTTCATTTATTGATTCAATTTCTTGTCTTTTGAAATGTTTGAAGACACATGTAAAGTTCCTTTACCCCTATTCTCAGGTTTTACCATCTACAAAATGATAATTTGTGAAATTATTCTCAGGTGAAACCGTATTTTTGCATCATATGTTAATATTAGCAAACTTTAGGCCTGACTTTCATATCAGATTGAGAAATTATTTTAATCTAGCTAAACTGATTCATTTTCTTACTAAATTTCCCCTTCCCAATATAAAGGACTGGCAGGGAACTTTAACACTCAAATAATCAGACTTTAAATTACACATAAATGACTTTCCATTAGCTTTTAGGAGCTGTCAGCATGCACATCAAAAATAAAACCGTTAATTGTGATAGAGAAGTTGACATCACACAGGTTGCTAGATGCGAGATTAAATTAATATTTTCGGCAGGAAGGTGCTGAGATGTTTCCAGAATTACTCTTTGGTAACTAGGCAATCAATGTTATCCTGTGGTGCAGCATCATTGTCAGTAAAAAGATTTTATTTACCATGAAATTTTGCTTTCCTGTACTTTTCTCTCTTCTACGTTCTTGTACGTAAGCTGAGGAACATTCCTTTTTCTTTGTGATCGTGGAGGAAATGACCAGATAAGGTGGCTTTGAAGTTGCTTTTTAATAGCTGAGCTGTGTTTTATACAGTTTTATGGATTCATTATAAAACTTTTTGATTTAGCTAGTTTTTTGTATTCTATGCACTTACTTTGGCTCTGAATATTTTTATAAAAATGAGTAAGATTTAGTTGTTTTGCTTTGTTTTATTTGTGTACATGAACATTCTACAACTGGAAACTGGAAGGCATTGGTACAATCCTGTTGTGATCGCCTAAGTCTGTCTTTTATTCATAAAATTACAAAACATGGTAACCAAAGGAAACCAGTTGGTTAACGTCAACTAGTACAGGCTGTAGTTTTGGAAAAAACAGACTGTAGTGTTTAAAAAGTCATTTTCTCTTGTTGCTCTGGTACAGTGGAGGTCTCCCATACTGCTGTAGTGAAGACATTAGTTGGGAAAACTGAGGACGATACTGTCCACTTTGGTTGCCAGTCATTTGACTGGAAGCGATACATTTACAAACATCTTTGCAGAAAGCATTTTTAACTTAAGTAGTCAAATCGCCACTAAAGCATACTGGTCTCAGTATAAATCTACTTTGTAAAGAGAAATTTTGTGTCTTCCCAGTAATATTTTCCTAGTATTTGCCTCTCTGTTTATTAATGCTCAGTTCAGAGCCTGCCATGCCCTCTGTCAAACTCCTCAGGGTGCTTCTCTCGCAGTTGCTGAGAGTGATTACTAGGAACAGCAACTCCGGGACCTTTGGTATCCTCATACAGGGGCACTGCTTATCAGAAATTGAAGGCTCAAATTCATAACGAGCGTATGGTTATCTGTATAGGAGCTCTGGGACTGTGGTAATATCGTGATTATTCCTGAGGATCCATGCAGCAAATGCAAACTCTCCTTTGAAGTAGGTGGCCTGTACGTGTTTCACAGTTCAGGCCTTGTTTGAAAGCTTGGCCATTAATACAGAAAGCGCTAGACTGAATCTCTTTAAATATATGCACATTTCAGCTGAAAGTTAAGCTAACCCTTGCACTCATCAGATCCGTCTTTGTGTTCTTAGATTTTAAGGTGGCTTCACCTCCTTTAACTCCTCATTAATGGATTCCTTGTTAATACTTGTCCAGCCTCCTTGGTAAGTTAATGGTTCCTTTGTGAGCAACTTGGTGGAGTTTGGTCTGCCCTCTGGTATGCACTGCAGGTCAAACACAGACCGAGACAGAAGAGCCTCTTGCAAAAAATGACTTCTGCTTTGTCTTTGGCAACTTTCAAAATTTCTCATTTTGGTAGAAGTAACACTGCACACTCGAGCACTTCGCATGCTGTCTTTTCTAGGGGCATTTGATGTGCATTGCTCCATAGGACGGTCTGACTCTGAGAAGACTTCCTCTATGATACCATGCAAGTTTTGCATTTGCCAGCTGGAAGTCCATTGCTGTTGAATCTGTAGCTGAATTTATCACAATATTTAAGGATACCCTTCTTTGGCAGCACGTACAAACACTTCAGAAGCAGGACCCTGCTGAGCAGTAACTGGATAAGGGCACTATCCTGGTGTGAAGGCCACGTTCCATGGATGTTAGCTCTTGACAAGCTGTACTAAACGCTCTCTCTTTTTCTGGCTATGATAGTTTTCCTTTTCAGCAGATCTCATTTGAAATGCCAGAGGTAGTAGCAGAAGAGAGATATTTCCATGCCTGAGCGGGGGAAATTCATTCCCATGGAGTCAGAAGCAAGAAAGTTTCTGAGGGATGACAGGTGGATGACATGTAGGGATTGGCTTTTTGTTTCTTCTCATGTCTGCTGTGGCAGCCAGGACTGAGAAAAGGAAATAAGATGCACCCTTTCAAGTAATGACCCCTGCGGCCACACGGTTCCGGAGAAGGGGACAGCACAGCATGCACTGTGACCGATCTGTCCCATGCGTGGCTCTCCCTGGCATGCTGCCATGAGGTCCCATCGCTGGTCTACCTTCCTGTACAGTCTCCAGTTACCGCTCTGTCTCTAACTGATTAGACCAATAATTCAAACTTTTTTCCATTTAAGCAGGGACCATAAATGTTCCTTGAAGTTAGCAGGGGAATGGTTTATTCAAATAGCTAAGTTTCTTGCTTTGCTCTTAAATTTTCTTTCAGCAAATGATGGGTTTTTCCACCAACATTATTCATTTTATGTGTTGAATTATTTCAGCAAATAACTCTTGGTCTGCAGGGTACTACAGACAGTTAACTGAGAAATTCTGGTATTCAAACTGATTTATAGGACACATGACTCATACGGTATAGTTTCTTCTCGCAGATTGGGAGTAATTATTAAAAAAAAGTCAGGTGGAGATACAGACAATACTGTACTAATTAAAAGTTTGCATTTTACAAGTTGTTTTGGTAAGTAATCAACTGTAAGGTTGATGAGCAGCTAATATAAATAAGGTCTCCATGTAATGAAAACACATTTGATGAAATATTCTTATGAACATTTGCGGGTTATTTTTCTGGTATTTGCCTCTTATCTGGTTTACTTTTCACTCTAAAAATGTATATTAATGCTTATGCGAGGTTAGTTTAGTTAGCAAAGAAATTTGTGCTATGCTTGCATGTTAAATAGAAGTTAAACCAGGTTTCTGTATGGAGACTTTGGTAAATGAGGAGACAGTTGTAGCTGAAATGATGTATTTTTCTGGTTGATTGGATGAAAATTTTATGCTAATCTTCGAGAATTTTTGTTTTTCAGCATCTAAAAAACAGAAATACTACTAGAAATAGCGATAAGGAACATCCGAAGAGAGAAATTTGTTTAAAGTGGCTATCATACACCAGAAAAGAAATACATTTTAAAAGGTTTGTGTCCATATTGTTCAGATAATTTGCATATCTGATTGTCAGAAAGGCTGGAAACAAAACTATTATTGATGATTGAGCTGGAAATGTAATGATTATTTTTGCTTACAGTATCTTGGTTTGAATCCGAACAATGTAAATGGAAATGAACAATCCCATGCAAAAATGAGAGTTTCATCAAAGCAGAAAATATTAACAAAATTACTAATAAATCAATACTATAGGACATAATCTATTCCATTCCACAGTCTGCAATTTTTGCTGTTTCTAGTTGTTAATCAAACCTCAGCTGTCATGCCTGCAGCCATGTAAATGTTAAGGAATACTAAATATCTGAAATACTGTATTCAATCAATTGGGAGAAATACGGAGCTCGAAGGAGGGCGGTTGCTCAGGTTAACCTGCCCTTGCTCTGGGCGTGGGTGCGGGCCCCGGCCCTGCGGTGTCCTGGGGAGCCGGGTGCCGGGATGGGTGCGTGCCCACGGGGACGCCCTGGCTGGACTAAAAGAGAAAGAATACTAAGAAAACATTTTTCACAAAAGTTTTTTCAGAAAAGTTGACTTTGGATAGCTTTAGTTTAGTTTAATAAGTATTTTCTGACTATCTTTCCCCCTCCTGTCTCCTGCACCCTCCCCAGTATTCCTAAGTAGCTCTGTGCAAAAAATTCTGTTGAATTTGCAGTGGATTAAACCCTACAATACAGAGTAGACAACACTTCAAAATTTTTTTTCAGATGCAAAAAATTTACTTTGATACACCATCTAAACACCTCCAAAATTACTAGGCTCAATGAAGCCATGATAGATATAAAGAGAGCAGAATCTGACCCAGTGTCAAGTAACAAAATGGCCCTGAACAACCCCCCCCATACAGAATCCATTTTAACATTAATTTCTCGTCTATATGATGTTTAAGACTAAAGGTAAATGTGTGAATGCAGTGAGCATTAAGAAATAGAAAGGTAACGTACCAAACACAGGAAGAGGATAAATTAGCTTTTTCTTTGCAATGTTTGTAGTTTGGGTAAGCAGGCAAAACATTATTAAAAGAAAATAGTCCTAGCAATACTTAACACTGCCTTTCAGGGACCTTAAATGGCTGTGCAAACATGAATTGATAAAGCCTCCTCATTTCTCTGTGAAACGTACTGCAGCTAGATAAAAAGCAATATCCCTTTCAAAAAGTATATTTGAAGCACAGAGGACTTCAATGTGTTTGCCATCTCCTGACAGTGGGCCAGGGTCAGGAGTAACAACAGTCTCAGATTTTGTTCTCCCAGTTTCTTGGTCTCATAATTAGACAACATTGCTCTAAGCAGCTTCTAACAAACCCAGAGAAACACGGCAGCAAAGTAATCATATAGGTCTGATTGTTACCTTCACTCCAGTTTCTGCTTGGCTTCTAAGTTGCAAAACTGTGATCCTCCTTCGCTCCCTTGAGCTTACAGTGTGAGAAGAGTTGAGGGCACGTAGTCAGTACAGTGAGAACAGGAACTACGGTAGGTCTTCAAACTTTAGTAACATCACTTAAAAAAACTAAGTTAAATTGTGCAACATTTGACTTGGAGCAATCATTTTTTTGTTGCATTTTCCGATATAATTTGTTTTGGGTGGTTACTCAGTGTTTCTCGTATTTCTTATTAAAGCTGTCTTGTCACATGTCCTCAACAGTGTACAATGGTTCATTTTAAAACAGGCCTTTCCTGAGAACACTGTGCTGCTTTTTTGTTTCCAGATTATTGAGCTGATTTAAATGGGCCTAGGGCCTGACTACCTGCTATTATATTTTTGATTGTCCTTATGTCGACTTTATGCATCTGAGAAGTGGTTTCCACTGATGACTAAACAGTCTGGAGTGCAAATGCCTACCTGAAAACTGATTATAAAATGACTTTTTATATGCATGATAGTACCTTTGAGTAAATAGCCACTTTGATGACTAAACAATCTGGAGTGCAAATGCCTGCCTGAAAACGGATTATAAAATGACATTTTATACTTGTGGTAGTACCTTTGAATGAATAGCCACTTTAGCAGTATCTTAACTAAACTTGCTACTTTAAAAAAAACCCCACACATCACTCAGTATTGTGAGAGTGCTCTTGCGTGCACTTGGTGCTGTTCAGTTTTTGGCGTTGATGCTGCAGCACTGTACATCAATATAGCTGAGGAGATAATTCAGCACTTCTGGTTTTGGCTCCTCATATTTTTTCCAAGGAAAAAGAGAATAATTCTAATCTGAAAGTTCTTTGTGATTTCAACTCCAAGTTTCTGGTGGGTCTGGGGAAAATGTATTAATGATTTTTTCCCCTGTCTGTTCAGCTCACTGGAAAATTCTCTTCTGGATGATACAAAATACAACTTCATCTCATGGGTGGATGGAGTCCTCAGCCAGGACAGATGCCTCTTTCAGAAATGAAGAAATTTGGTTATAAAAGATCTGTAAACACTTACTATGTGTATGTTAAAGATTCATTGCCTGGTGGAAAGCAGGCAGCCAAATTGGTCTCCCAGTCTTTCTGTTATCTCAGGTACAGAACTGGCTAAAAACAGGGAGGCAAGCACTGGTTTGGCTTTTTTTTTTTTTTTTTAAAGAAACAAAGCCACCCTCAAGCTAGTGAGCGAGAGCTTGTGCGCTGAAGATGGGTGAGCAGCAATAATGAAATCTACCTGAATGTCCTCCCAGAGCTTCCTGACACCCCTGCTTGCATTTTAGCAAGTGACTTGCTGACTCCAGCATTAAAGTGCTGCGGTAAATACTGAGAGAAGAGCATATGAAAAGGCTGAATGTGAGCTGAAAATAAGAAATGTATGGTCTAAGAAGACATTTGCTGTAAACAGAATGATTTTAGAGAAATGAGCGAGGAAGAAAGTTGTAAGAGGTCACAAAGATCTCCTTTGTTCCTTGCCAAGAAGCTTTTATGGAAAAGGGATGTATAGATTTGCTGTTTGTTTGCTAGAAGTCACTTCATCACAGATCTGAAAGAGAAGTAGGATGAGTCAGATGCAGGATCTGATCTTGCATCGGTAAATTTTCCTGACTTTACTGTAGTTTGTTTTACATCAGTGATGTGCCTGATAATATTTTAGCTGGGTAGATTAATAAAAATAAAAATGTTGACATTTGTGGGGAAAGACTAGCCTATAGCAGGCTTTGCTTATTTTAATCTATGAACAGTGCAGTACTGCAGATGCAATCAGCCATCATAGTAGGCCAGAAATATTGTGCTTTGTGCTCTTGTCCATCTTGGCTCTGAGTTGCTCTCAATCTGACCCATTATATACAGGCACAACCTTCGGGACAAACAGGGAAATAATTTTGTTGGTGGTGCTACTTCAGCTCAAACACTGCTCCTTACAGCGCTAACCTTCAAAGGTATCCTGATAACTCTATCAGTAGACTCATAACATTTACTGCCTGTTAGCTGGGTGTGCAAGACATAATCATGATCTCACTTTGGCTCACAAAAATCCTTTGCTGATAAATGCTGATTTAGCTGAGAGAATTCAGAGGCAAGTCTATTGGAAAGTCAAGCACCAAGGCCCACAATCTCAAAGGTAGGAGGACATTTAACTTCTGTTGATTTCTCTCAATTTTTAGTTAACCTTATCTTAATTTGTATTTTCCAAAAACTTACAAAAGCATGTTTGCAGTTTGGAGAGTGCTGTCTATGTTCCTACATGACTCCTGTCTGATAAAGAACGGATTATTTATAAAACTGTTGAATGTGTGTTGCTGGTATAGGTTCAGATTCAATTTCCTGTTCACAAATACACATTTGTTTGGCTTAGATCTTGATTTACCTGTACATAAGACCCGTACAGCTCGGAATCAGCTCTGAATTTGGCTTCTGTTAGAATTAAAGAAAACCTCAAACAATATCTTTTTCTGGGAAAATTTGGAAGAGATGGGCTGATAGATTGTGCCTAGTCGTTCTGTGTTCTTTAGGGACTAGTAGCCTTTTGTAGATAGTGTTAGTTTAAGTACGTCTGGGGATCTGAAACATTTCTGTTTGTGGAAATGAATCCCATACATGATCTAATAAAACATGTGACTGTATTTCTATGTACCTGTATAGTGTGTACAAAAGTATGCAACTTCCACATAGGTTGGAGAGAAGCTAGGGTTTTTTTATGCCGCACACCAAAAATCTTACATAGTGAAGTTATCCAACCAAGAGGGACTGCTTCCGTGTTTCATGTGCACAACCTATCTTTCCTATTCTAATCTTTAACTAAATCGTTTTTCTATCGATCTATAGTAACCTGTTTTTTATCTGAGTTTCTTACTTGCAAATCTGATAATTGAGAAGCAAATTAAATACATGTTTTAGTTACTGGGCTGGTCTCTTCATGAACTTTAAGGAAGCATTATTTTTGGATAAGATGAATTAATAATTCTTGAATCACTTCTGTTGTTGAAATGACAGTGCACTGTTTAAGTGAGGGTTGTTTGCTGTGGTGAGGATGACATATGTGATGAAGGCAAAACAATACTTTGAAATCATTAAAATGAGCGGCGAGAGCACTGACTTTCTCCTCTTCCCATCAGATCAGTTATGCAGTCTAATTGTTGTTTTAATGGATGACTGTTTTCCTTTCACCTGAGCATCCTGGTAAGTCTAGCAAGTAATCCACCAGTCTTAGTAAACAACTGCTGGCCCTCTACCTCACCCAGGAGAGAAATATGTATGAAGGTCTATCAGAGCCACACTGAATCATTAGGTGAGTTTTAAGAATCTTCCTCATTTCACACTCTCAGCATGCAGATCATGTATCATGCCAGGTGCGGAATCAATGTCTTTACTCATTTTTCACGATAATGTTATTTGTCATCACGGAGGCTGTAGAGATACTTGAGAGCTGATGATAACCAATTTGGAACTGAACAGATACAGTACATGAGGCACTGAAATATCTATGTTCTGATGCTGCTTAGGAGTTCTTACTCCGGCCATGCTACTATGGTCATATAATGCTTTACTAGAGAAAATTTCCCTTAAGTGGCCCCAAAATGGATTAGAGTGCTTTAAAGAAGAAGCAAGTGGTATTGTCCGGTCTTTCCATGCGTAAAGCCTTTTGTTTCACATACAAATATGTCAGTACAAAATATAACAAGGGATAAAATGTGCTTAACCACAGTGCCCAGTATAAACCCAGCTGCTAAAATATTTTGAAGCTCATTTGTGATTAAATTATTAAGCCAGTTTGTGACACTGTTTCGTAACAAATAAATATATTGTCATAAATAGAAGATTTTGGCTTTCTCTTAGTTGTTGACAGCATGGACAGCATTGAGTTTAAGGTCATAAGCTACTCTTCTGTAGCTCTTTACAGCTTCTGAGCTTTGGCAGCACGTATATGAGGGCTGAATGCCTCCTAAGGAGCAGGAGTATTCTGGTGTTTAGTGAGTATGCTCAAACCCACAAGGGGAGTTTGGGTGTTGGTACAGAACATTATCACCTCATCATCATTGTGTGATATAGATTCTGTGCTCTGTTGATTTAGAGTGTTCAATTTTTTAAAATCAGGAAGCTCATAATACCTATGACTAGTATGATTTATTTGCTTTGCAGGTATTGCAGGGGTGAAACTAACAATTAAATGACAGAAAATTTGTTCTTGGCCACATGTCGTTTGATGACAGTTGCCAAATGCTGTTGAAATCTGAGCTGTTTTGGGGGGTTAACTTTGCATTAAATACAGCCCTTCTGTTCTGAAGTGAGCTAATAAGATGGGTGGGATAAACCCTGCATGCATAGTTTGGAATTGCAAACATTTTCCTCTATGAATTCTTTGTCCAAAATTTAAAGCTAAGAGGAAAATATCTCCCATCCAGATTAACTATTGATAAGGACAGATGCTGAAAATGGTGATGAAGTGCCAGTGTTACAGACAGGCAAAGAACTTGTTATCTTCCTTGTATCCAAAAGTAGGTTCAGGGATGATCTTGCAGTCAGATGTACCCATTCCTGCAGAGGGTCTCATTGACTTTGAAGAACCATTGAGGCTCTGTCAGTCTCAGTGGCACATTTACGCGGCTGTAGATCCAGCTTCTTTCTCGCTTGCTTTCAGCCAATTTCCTTTTGCTTAGCCCAAACTGTGGTGGCTCCGGTAGGAAAGACAGAGGTGCAGGTGTCTCAGCACTGAGCCTCCCTCATCCCCAGCACCTCCCACACCCAGACAATGTTGTTTGAGTTTTGGGGAGCGGGGGTGTGGGTGAGAAGGAGACAAGGGAATCCTCCAAAAATTATTTGGCTCATCCCAGTGCAGAAGTGGAACAGTTCAGGTATATTGGAGGTGTTTGTGATCACTAAAAAGATTTCTCAAGCATCTCTAACCAGAAGCTTTGTTTCCTACAATAAATTGTGTGCACATTTCAGAAATGATCTAACTCCCTGGTTAGCTCTGCTGTACACAGAGATTAGCCGAAGCTGTCACTGAATGTTTAAGAGTTTGGCCAAGCTGAAACAAAATAAGGTACACTATGAGAATAATATATTATAGAGCTTTTTCCACTTCCCCTTTGTTTCCAGATAAAGCCTTAATATCAGAGAGGCTTCCTAGCACAGAGCTCCAACTGAGTAGCTTTGATTAAGGAAAAGTCCCCATCCTTTGAGGAACTGCATGCAATAAATATGATTTTTTTTTTAAAGTACAATGTAGCTGTGTTTACAGCAGATAAGATTTTTTTGACATTTTCCTTCAACAAAAGCTCAAGAGCAAAAGTATCTGCCTCAAACACAAGCATCATGCACAGGTCACAGTAATTGATATTTATTGCGCTAACAGTAATCTGAAGCAGAGGAACCATGTTTAGCTGGCTGTGTGTTTTGATTCCTTTGTCCAGGTTATTCTGTTGGGTGAATGAATGCATTAGTGTTTCCTCTGAAAATTAATTTTGTGGCAGATAAAGAAAGCATGTACATATACATAAATCTCATGTTCTCTGTCTGGGCAAGAGGCTAAAAAAACAGGGTGTGTCTGGATATATTTTGTTTGGTAATTAGTATTCAGTATTTTCCTCCCTTTTTAAAATGTCTAATTCAAATGTCAGTTCATTCTTCTCTATTTCCTGCCCTTATTCAACTAGACTTCCAGACCAGGCTTAATTAACTTTAAGACCTTTTCTGCCCACCCCTATAGTTACAGTCTTTTCCTGGAACATTTCCATTGTTATAATCTCCATGTGTTGTGAGATGATACAAATGATATTATTACTGCTCTTATGAATTTACAATGAGCCTTTCAATATTGTTACTTACAGCTTAGCTCTTGTCAGGAAAATCTCATCTTCAAATCAAAATAAAACTAGGGAAGCAAATTTCCAGCTTACAGTGCTGATAAAGGGAAGCTGGAGGGCCTGAAAATTCAGGTCTCAGACACAGGGAAGCTTAAAAAGATGAGGAAAGCTGTTGTAAGTTTTGTGACTTTTTTTAGAGCTAGACTTTTTTTCTGTTTGGATTTGTTTCCATGTGGGAGTGACTGTGATTTAGCACAGTGTTGTGTTGTGTTTTGCGCCATTATCTCTTCACTGGCTTAAGCAGGTCATTAGCCTGATGAATTTAACAGCCCCGTCCACAGGCAATGAGGGAACCCGCACTGAAGGAGAGCTTGCTTCATGAAACAGATTGCAACCGCGGTAGCTGATAGTTCAACGCGTAAGACGTGACTGCAGGAGTGACCCTGTTTCAAGGCAGGCCATGCTTTTGTTTACATGTGGTAAGAAGTTTTTGTGAAAGTGATAAAAGTGAGAGCTGGGGGCTTTCAGCTGGCTGACCCGGGGACATTTCTGCTCACGGGTCTTCTCAAGCCAGTGCTCAGGATCTAGGCTGGTGGCTGCTGCTGCTGCCCTGCTGGGGCTCAGTGCGGTGGGCACTGGGGAGCAGCCTGCATCCCCCCGGGAGCTGACGGCTTTAAAGTAACCTGACTGTTTGGGAAGTTCTTATTCACAGCAGTGCTGCACTTGTGGGTTTGCTGCTTGAATCTGAAACACAGCTGGAGATATTTCTTAAGCTGAGGTGGGAATTTTTTTTTTCTCCTTCGTTAGTGGCTGTGCAAGTGGAATGTTTGTTTCTCCCACAGCTTGTATTTTAATCACAGCCACTGAAAACCCCTTTCTTGTGCGAATGAAGCCTTTCTCTTCATTTAAAGAAGCTGAAGATCAATCCATATAAGGCAGGTAATACAGCTCACCATTTCACAGCAGGAAAATGATGCAATATATTCCAAAGAGAAATGTGCCCCTTTCTTCCTGTTTGAAGCTTAAGTCATCTCCAAGTGCAATTATTGGAGGATTCCGCATCTATTCTAATCCTAAACTTTTACCAAGGCTGCTGCTGGCACATCTAGTGTACAAAGCAAATGTGTTTGTTAAATGGTGCTACAGATGAGAGAGCTCTGCAATAGCTTTGTCACTGTCAAGTTCACATTATTGTCTGTGTAAAATGAACCCACTACAAAAAGCATTCCTGCTTTTTGTGCTCTCTGCTTTCTGCCCTCGCTTCTTAATTTCTGTGCTGGATACGTGTTTTAGGTAGAGTTCATTGGTAATCTGGATGATACTAAAATATGCATAGTGTAGCAATATTTGTTTATGTTTTAATGGCAGTCTAAAAACCTAAATTAACAGTACTGAGCAAATAGACAATATATACTATTTCATTGTAGGTTTGGATTAATAGATTAAGTGGTGAAAAGTCTGATACCTTGTTAGTAGTATTGATTGGTTGGCCTAACCCTAACATGAGTAAACTGGTTCTCTTGCAGACAGATCATATATATCTGACAGATAATGACAATAAAAGCCAGTAAGATAATGCAAGTCTCCTCTGAGTTCAGGTCTAGGACTGGACATAGGAGGAGGGAGTATCCCTCAAAAAGAATGGAGAAGCTAACCTAAAACTCTGCGCCATTGGAGATTCTGCCAATGAAGCTGAACCTATCAAAGGAACAATTCCCGTCAATGGCAGGATTTCCTATCATTTGCACGAGAACAGCATTAGGCCCTTAGTCTCCTGAAGCGGTGTGTTGTAAGGTAGGCTTTGCACTCCTAGAGGATTTCCAGAACACAAATTCATAGCAGATAGCATCATAAAAGGAAGGGGAAAAGGAAGACTGATCCTTCCAAAGCCTTGCTTAGAAATGTGGACAAAGGCAGGGGAAGGAATTCAACTGTATCCTCCAGACATACTGTGGAAGTGGAATTTCCCTTTACACTGTCATACACAATAAGGACGGGCCTGTGTGTGCTGCAGATAACCCACCTTGCGCCCTGTGGACTTTGCCAGGTGTCAGGAGGACCATTCCAGATGTTGCTGGTGGGCTTGGGGAGAGAGGAGGATGCAGAGCAATGGATTACTTCAGTGGGGGCAAAGGCAGATGGGCTACTGCTAATTTGTGGAGACAGATGGTAGGCTTTTTAAAAGAATGTGTAATAGAAACAGGGGGCTCTTTCTCCTAAAGTTTTGGCAGATGGTGGTGAAATCCCACAGGAACAGGCGGGTTTTGATGACAACTGGACTGGGACAATAAAACTGACCTCTCTGGATTTTGAAAAATGAAGAATTTAAAACATTTCTGCTTTTGGTGTACCTCTAACTATGGTGGTGCTCTGTAACTCCTTGCATTTCAGATAGCAATGTTAGGGCAGAAGAATACTCTTTCCTCTCCACTAGCCTTTTGGAAAGGTCCCCATACAATTTCTCAGTGTGTCCCAGGTAACCATGCTTGCCTTTTCTCTAAAATACCAGTCATTGTCCACTATAAGTTCTGGACCCTTTCATGGATGGTACTTGATAACACTTTCACATGCAGCTCCTAATCTTTTGTAAGACAGTTTTGCTGTCTATCTCACACAAAAATACTTGTCTGGAGAAAAGTCTGCCAGAATGTCCATCCACCTGCTTGACTCTTTTTGGTTTACTGATTGTAAATCTTTACTTGGATATACTCAGACTACCAAAGCTGAAGTGTAGGCAGTGTGAACACCTGCAATGGATGGATAAGTTTCCCCTCTGCCCTTTCCCTGTCTTTGCCCAGCCCTGGAAAACACAGCTCTTGAACTGTTCCAGTTCCTGTGAACATCCGTGGGCTTTAACTAGCACCTAGGAGGGCTGGGCCCCAAATCTTCTCGCTGCCTGCCCAACAGATGTGTATAGCAGCATATGTACAAAATAGACTCATGGCACAAATAACATCCATCACAGAAGTATGTTACAGAGAGAACTTACTTAAAATATTCAGCAAAATCTTACATTCAAAATATAGCTAGTTCCATGCTTACTGACAAATCTGAAATTCAGATCAAGATGAGTGAAGCTCAGGTTCTCACTGAATGAAATGGCTAATTTTTATTCTTGCACTGAAGAACTGTAAACAGGTTCTTCACAATTTTAAATTTTTTTTATATTTCAAGGTCAGACTCATTGCAGAATTTAGGAGGTAGGTGGCACATGCATTGGTGAATGATGTGCGCTCATTTTGCTCATCATTATTCCCGGCATTAGTCCTGTTGGTGGGATTCCTGAGTTTGCAGTGGGCTCTGTACCTGGGCTGAGGACAGGCCTTGGAGCAGGATGCCTGCAAGTTTCTTGGCAGCAAAAATGGTGGCTCCTGATCGTGACTGTGGCACCAGAGCATCGTCTGCTTTCTGTGTTTGCAGTGGAAATACACCTGCATAGGCCCTTCGAATGGAGTAGGGTGCTGAACTGAAGCCCACAGATGGATCAAGCAAACTCTCATCATGGATCAAACTAATATCCAGCTCTGGATTTGCTACGGTCTGTTCTCCTAGTTCAAATTCTGATCAGCTCTTCAAAGGCATGTGTGGGGAATTGCTTTTACACAAATAATCACTGTCTGCTGTGTTCTAGGGTAGAAGGGAAACCAGTCGTGTCAGGGCTAAGCTTTGAGGGATTTTTGATCTGTAAACCCACAAGGAGATCCACAAGGATCTTTCCAAAGGGAAAGATAAATTTTTTAAAAAAATTCACCAAAATATTTTCATGGCCAACAAATTTCTCACGAAGAGAGAGACCCTCTTATCTTCTTCTTGGCACTAACATTTGAACCTCTGAATTAAAGTTCTAGAACCTGAGCAAAAACTGGAATTATGAACTCATGACAAAAATAACCATGAAGATTCCTTACAGAAAGCTCAGCTGCTAGAAATAATCAGTTATCTCTATTCTGTGTACCTCTGCTTTTTTAGAAAATATGAAGTCTTAGCTGGCCTGATTTAAGCCTGTAGCTCTGTAGTCATGTACCCTGACAAGAAAAAAGAATTTTAAAAAAAGTTTTTCTATTTTTCATTTGAAATATTAATTGAAGTAATTGATTTACGGATGCACAGTGAAGTCCTTTGTTCCATAAGTGCTATAAATCAGAAGAGCTTCTAAACCATCCCCAGTGATTTTTACCTGTATCCTGTTTTCAGTTCTGTTTCACTCAGCGGAGGCAGGATGTGAAGCAAACCTGGCAACAAACCTGTTAACTGTTTGGGTGGAACTTTCTCTGCCTAAGCTGCCTCTTTAGCACTGAGCCCTACATCGAGTGCTGTGCAAGCTGCAGATTGCTGAGTGACGTGTAGCTATTTCATGGCATAATTTCAGTGTTAGCATTTGTTTTAAAATGTTTAAGAAACAGGTTTATGATCTTATGTTAAAGAGCAAAGCTTTGGGAAATACTTCTTGTTGCAATGCAGTGCAGCTGTAGCGCTCTGAAAAATAAAGCCCAGGTTTGTGGACAAACCAGGAATGATTTGTTAATTGAGTTTATCTTTTGCTTTCGAATTCATTTGTTTTATTGTTTGTGATTTCACATTCTTCTCTATAGTATACTGTACTGTTCTAAGGCTTTCATATGCTAAATTAATCCTGTGTCCTTTTCTCCTGTTGTTCACCCTTTATTTAAGGATAAAAAGTAACTCCTGGAGATACGGCAGATAAATTGCAAGTCAGCATTTCTGTGATTTGTTTCTGGTATATTGGTTGTTGTTACAAGGCACAAATTAACCTAAGATGAGAAGCTTTTGTAAATCATTGGAGTATCCTTGCTTTTGTCCAATATCTTTTCCTACATGAACATCTATAATACGGTATGCCTTTACAAATGCTGATGTAATGATTTATAATCAGTGGAGGCAGGGACACATTGATTAACTATACCTCTGTTAACTGCAGTAGCAACCAACTTTTAATGTTTTCGGTAGCTAAGAATGGAACAGATTTTCTCACAGAAATTCATCTTCTTCCATATCTTTTTTCCTTGCATTTCTTTCCTTCCTTTATCTTTGTTACAGTGTGACAACCAGCACAGTAAGGTACTGTGCACACTGACAGTCCCACTATTGCAGAATAGAGTTCTTACAGAAAAAGCAGTATCAGTTCATCTCTTATGCATAAATGCTTTGTCTCTGCAAGCTGTACAGCAAACTTGTTAGCTCAGGGACTTGCTACACTATCTTTAGGATAAGATAAAAGCCTTTTCAACCAACTTTTTGTATCAAGCCACTGCTCATAAAATACCTCATCAGAAAAAATGGTTCTTTTTGGACCACTGAGATCAAGAAACTTCTAAAATAAGAATTGCTGATCTTTTAGAACAGGGGCTGTAAAACCTGGTAGTCCAGTGTTAGGGTGCTAAGTACCTGGGCCACTTTAAACTTGAGATTTAGGAGACCAAGTCACTGACGTGTTTATGTAAACTCCCCTCTAAGCCTTAAACAAATCTTTTAGCAGGAGAGATATGCCAAAGCTGGCTAGTATACATGGTGGCTTTCACCTCTTCTTGGCATTAGTCACAGTAAAGCCGTAGCACCGTGAAGACAGATACCAAGTCAACCCCCACTTTGATAAAACATATTGCATCAAATCATAGCACAGCGTACACCTGCTCACTCAAAACAGTGCTAAGCCTGTAACTGTCCACACTGCAAGCGAAATCCTTTCCTAAAGGGTTTACAGGTGCAATTTTCAGTATCATTTCTGTCCCTTTTCTGTTATGAGTGAGCATTGGCAACATAATCTAAATATTACAAACAGAACTACAAAAAAGCATAAAATGTCTCTTCTTTTAAACAATCTGGGAATATTGTGGTATAGCCCAAGAAAGCCAGAGATTTTCCTCTTCTAGTGTCAATTGTAAACAGTTCTGCTGTTGTCTGCACTTAATTTGGTCTAAGTGCCAACAATATTAGGTCTAAAGGATTCTGTGGATATGTATAAAATTCATAGCCTGTCTGCTGGTATTTCTTAAATTATTTAAGACATTAGAAAAGATTTTTGATGGAGGTAAAAAACCTTTGAAATGAACTTCATAGCTGAAGGACAGCAAATACGGTTTATCCCTTACCTGAGTCAGAGTTGGTGGAGCTTCAGTTTGTTCCCAAATTAGGCAAATTAAAATCAACAGTATCCCAAAACGTTAAGCAGCATACAGAAAATGAAGATCAAATAGAAAAATCCACTTCTCTTTTCGTTAAGCAATACTGGGAGTGTTCAACTCTCTAGTCTCCAAGGTTTTCCAGCTGGGAGTCAGCCTTTTCCCATCCTGCATCCCGGCATCCTGTTATTGTTCCAAATCTTAGTAATACAGTGAGAAAAGGGAGTGGAGGAAACAAGATAAACTTAGCCTTATTATTGCTATACCTACTTATTTGTTGCTGACTTTAATGAGGGAGCTGAATAAAAGGAAATTGGCTCTGAGAGAAACACAAAAGTTGGTATGTTATTTAGTATCGTTTTGTAAAGAGTTTTAGGAGTTAGCAAACATCTGAATGGTACTTTAAATAGTGTCTGATATTTGATCAGCACAGACTATGCCTGTTTTGCACATAAAGGATATTCAAAGCAGTTTGGAGATGTCCTATCTATAAGGATTTTTATACCTGCAAGCAAAAAAGCTAGAGCCCTCATATGAATGAGACCGGGCTCCTGTAAAGCTCTGTCAGTGCTGGATGTAAAAATGAAATTTAACAGTATTTTTCGTAGGTAAAATGATGACCCCAGAAGCAAGACAGTGTAGGTGGGCCTTCCAGAAGGAGAAAATGTTTGTAACATCTTGATCATGGTTAGTTTTAAGTCTCGAGTCCACTCAGGGCAGACAGAAGGGAAAGATTCAGCATTTGTGTTACATTCCTGAGGCTGACTAGCTGGGCAGTGGCAGCCTGGGGGAGGTTCACCAAAGCGCAGGTGTCAGTGTCTCTAATACTGTCACCCACATGTCACCCATACTCAGTCAGGATACTGTTCAGTGAGCCCAACCCGATGAGCCAGGTGGCTTCTCTGCAGCCTAGCCTGGGTAGCCAAACCCTTCTGTGGGACTGTGATGCATTCTTCAGTGCCACCTGCCGTTTCCTGCATGTTAAAACTGAAAGCAAAGGTGTATCTCTGGCATTGTACAGTACAAATGGAAGAGGAATATTTTACTAAATAATGCAGAAGAAAATCTGAGAAGTGTGGGACTTAACTCAAACTCACTTTTTTTGAACCAGTTATAATAAATGTAGGCAAATGTTCTATGTATCTTAAGTAGGACTTTAAATAATAATGTTCCACAGTTAAATACTCTCTTGCCCCTATTTGTCATCACAGTCCAGCACAGGTGATGGCATTGGTTTCCTGGCTTGCTAGAAGGCTGAGGTTGGTTAGATTGTTTCACGTTTTTATGATGTACAGCAGCAAAGATGAATGGCTTTTTAAAAAATTTGATACATTAATTATTCAGAAAAGTTAAGCAACTAATGAGGAGACATTTTTCAAAGTCTTACGTAAGGAGACCAACTGGAATTAAGTTTCCTTACAAGAAAATAAGCCGTTCCTGTGTCATTGCTGAGAGGAGAGCAGGGAGGATGTTGATAGGAGTTTTCCAGGGAACTGCAGTTATCTGGTCAGGATGCAGCTCAGTGATAACCTGGTACCCACAGCAGACAACAGTCCCAGATATGATTTACTTTTGCAAATTACTTCAACTGTATTTACAACCGTTGCATAGCCTTTGATGTTCATATCTGCGGACTTGGGAGTAAGCATGCTATTTAGCTAATCTAAACAAAGGATGAGGATAAGGGGGGAGCCTTCACGTCCACTGCTCAGAAAAGGAAAAGAGAAAACTCGTACGTTCTCTATCTATGCCCTGAGGCAACAGGCCTAGATTATCAAGGTTTGTTTTGATGCATGCTAAATAAGCTTTGTATTAGTTGACTTGTTTTATCTCCACTGAAAAGTTCCAGGAAAGGAGTGAGAAAGTTTCTAAAGGCATTTTCAGCATGCTCTCTTTCAGAGCTCAACAGAATAACTCAAAACCATTTATAAGCTTTGAGGAAGATACTTTCAGTTAAATTTTAGAAACCTCATTTAATATCTCAAACCCGTCCACATTATGCTTTATAGATTTCACTTCTGCTGAACTGATTCTTTAAGTCTTCTTTCTGGCTATGAGGAAATGTCCATTGAGATTTCACTGAATGAAGAACCTATCTTTGCAGCCCTCTCCAACAGGCGGCAAAGCTCCTAATGGTTCAGACCACCCCACACCCTCTGGTTTATCCAAGACATTTGCACTGCTGTGCTTCCTAGGCAGTGAATTTCATCACGTTTTCAAACCTGCTGACTCAAAACGCTAGCAAGCAGGTTTTCTTGTCGATCTTAGACTTTCAGACTTCTTTCTCTTTATCATTAGGGCCAAATCATAAGACTTCGGAAAAATTCCTTAGTGACTGGTGTCTTTTGCTAGCAAGGGGGTAATGTTTTAAACCAAATACTATTAATTCATACCAAGTTTTGCTAACGAGAAACATCCTGTGCATGATCAGACAACATAGGCAGGTATACTTACCTTTTAGGTGCCTCATTTTATGTATGAAGTCTTTTTTAATAGTCAAACTTCTGGAAGTGAAAGGAATAGGTAAAAAATTAATATAATCCTTAGCATCTAACAACTTTCCAAGACTCCGTGTGACTTATGGATGGAGCTGGTGGCATGAGTAAAAGGAGCCATAATTATTTACTTGGCATTTCACAGTTTTTGTCTGCCGTTCCTCTTTCCAAATGACACTGGGCCTTTTTCATTGGTCTGTTCAGCACTGCTGTACAAGTTTTCTTCCATGTTATATCCAGCTGTCCCTACTGGATCATTTGCTTTTTTTCCCCGAGGTTTTCCCACAGATGTTCATTAGCTGCTATTTTTTGACTTTGTGGCACCTGGGTTACATGTATCTGGTTCAGATCAGCATCTCTTTCTATGAAACTTCATAATGTTAGCCTGTGTTCTTTAAATGCTGGTGTCTGAGCAATCTTCCAGACTACTTATGCTAGTAAAGTTTAAAATAGTCTTTCCTTTCTTGGATAAAGGGAGTAAAACTCAACTTTGCTTTGAAGGTGCTTGTGCATAGTTTGCATTTGATATTTCTGGGAATCTAAAGTAATAACTGTCATCTTGCTACTGCTGAAAGGAATAATGTGTTATAATGGGCAGAAACAGAGCCTTCATTTACTATGCCAAATCTATATAAATTTGACTGCTCTCACTATACACAGATACCTGTGAGTGGGTTAGTATAAATTAATGGAATTGATAACTGCACAGAATAAATGTGAGATTAAAGCTTGCATCTTTCTTCAGAATTATAT
This sequence comes from Mycteria americana, assembly GCF_035582795.1. Taxonomy (NCBI): domain Eukaryota; kingdom Metazoa; phylum Chordata; class Aves; order Ciconiiformes; family Ciconiidae; genus Mycteria; species Mycteria americana. Next base: position 39,830,754 of record NC_134372.1, read on the forward strand.
TTTATCTGGTGCTGAGGAGATTGGTCAGGTGATCTGAAACTCCAATTTCATTACTTTCTGCGTAGCCAGCAAGGCAGGCTGACTCTTATGGTAATAGCTTTTGGTTACACCTTGTTTCAGTTTTTCACTGTAGTGCTTGTTTGCTGTCCCATCTGATCCGTGGTCTGTGAAGTTCTCCTCAAAGAATTAATGGAAACCATAGTTGCAGGAACAAGTTCGTTGCTTTCCTAACCAGCACAAATTCCAGCAAAGTTGATAAAACAGCCCGTGCCTTTCGCTGAGTGAGCATGGATTTTTTTTTTCTTTGCAAGTAATTCTAGTTACGGTGAAATTCCACATGATAAATAAGCCCTTCTTAATAAGCACAGTTATCAAAACCAAAGACAGCTATTGACACAGCTGCAACTAATGATGTTTTAATTTCTCAAAAGCAATCATCCTAATACTTGGCTCTCACTGGAGGAGGGCTTTACAATTGGCAATACAGCTCAAGAATGCTTTTGTAACAGTTCATAAAGGTTAGACCTAGTAGTCTCTCTTGCTAAAACCAGCACATTACAGGCACTGTGCAAGTGAAGGTCTGCCAAGATTTGAAATTCAGTCACAGCAGTAATACTTGTGTCAGTATTTTTATGACCGGCTAAGAATTATGGTAGGGGAGAGCATAAGCTTTCCTTCGGTTTTAAAAATAAACCTGAAATGCTAATTTTGAACAGCTCGGATAATTATTGTAAAATCCCTCCCATTTTAAATGTGCAATTGTGTCTGACTGTTGTCTGAAGCCTCTCTGGAAGAAACATTACTTAAAGTTTAAAAAATAACAATTACCTCTCCATGTGGAAAGCATAATCTCTGCAGAATGTTGTGTTGTTATTTCTGGGACTTTTAATCAGGGCAGTGCAGTGCTCTTAGTCATTTCCACTTGGTAACTGTTTTCCTTTTTGTCACAGATTGAGGTGCATATCCTGGAGTGAGTCCGACTCAGCTTCCTTTTGTCACGTTGGTTAAACAAAAGAATGTAGCTCTGAATTTTTTTTTAATATAAGGTGTATTTAAAAAACTGCTGAGGAATTTTAGTTAGGGCTGGTAGAACTGGATGTTTGCTGGGGACATGCGATAGCATTTTTCTGAAATGTTTTCCAGAGTACCATTGTGGCTGTACCATACGCGTTTCATTAAACTGGATCTCTCATGGAAGGTTAAATCCTATCCTCCTTAATCAGGCAAGTCTCTCATCATATATGAGACCTCTGGCTGTATAAAGACTAATGACTGCAGGATTTGCGTCTAAAATGTTCAGCAGGGAAAGATCCCAAATGATCTCGTTTCCTTGTTTGGAAATGACAGGAAAAAATAGATGGTAGAAATGTACCCATATTGTACTAAAACTCTTAGTAGCACTCTGAGCAGGAGCTGTAAAGTGAAATTGCCTCGACATTGAACTGAAAGAAAGAAATCATGAATCCCTTTGATTTGTTCATTGAAAACACAGTCCACAGGGACTTTAACAAGCAAGCCTGAAGGCTAACTCAGGCCCACTAACCTTGATATGTGATTTGAGTTTGAAGAGCAAGTCTAATGCAGAGGTGTGAAGCTGATCAAAAATTTTCCAGAAATGTTTTTGATAAACAATCTTGATTTAAGTGAAACTTTTTTACCCACAGAACATATCTGCTTTAATTGAAATGTCCCTTAAAATAGAAACCCAAGCCCACACAATCTCTTCTTCTCCCACTTAAACAAAAACAATGAAAATCGTTACCTTTCATTCATTAACAGTGCTGATTGTTTGTAGAAGCAGCCCAGCTTTCACCTCTGACTGGTAATGTAAATGGGAAGCTCATGTTTTGGTGTAGAAGAGTTTCTCTCTCTCTGTTATGCTAGGTCTGAAATGAGAGGGATAACATCCATCTTAATTTTGGTAAAGTTTGCAGTGCAAACAATCTTTGTGTCTGTGGCATTAACTTAAAAAATAAACAGAACCAGAGTCTACAGTAGGTGATGGAGAGGTAGTGCTGTGGAGCTGCTGGGGCAGGAGGGCCTGGGGAGGTTTGCCTCTGTTTGAGCCCTGTCTTGAGTTTCTCTGGACACTGTTCTCGTGTCCTGACTGTGTGTTGCGATTCCTCGCTCTGTCAGGGATGCAGCGTATCAGGAGCAGGGAGATGGAGAGAAGCAAGGATATGGCCTCCTCTCTTTCCTTCCTATACTATATACATAACTCATATGCCCATCCTGATACTGGCTTTCATATGACATTCTCCCCATTAATGGGCCAGATGTTGCCAGCTGAAATGCTTGACTGCAAGCTCCTGACTTCAGTGGTGGGGTGACCAAGGGTAGTGGATCTCAGTCCCTGCACTCAGCAACACTGGCTGTTTGACTTGTTCTGAAGTGGAATGTCTGCTAGGAAGCTCTAAAACAGAAGAAGATTTTAGATAAACTTTAAAAAAGGTTGAAATAATGTTGATTTTTCTTTCAAAAAAGACTGAAACCTGATTTTTCTGCCTCTTACTGTTCTCTGAGAGCCTCAGGGGAGATAAAAAGTCAGATTACTGCTTGAACTGCAAGCTATATACCAAATAACCATTCTGGACATCGGAGAGATGTCATCCCAAAAGCTGCAGCACACAAATAGCTCTGTGATGCTGGGATTCGTGTGGCTAATCAAGTGCAGAAGGAGTTTTATCTTGAGAGTAAGATTTTTACAGTATTGGGGTGAAAAGAGCAGCGTGCAACAAAGAGTAGGTCGCAAACTTGGGGTTGCTTTCAGGGTGATGTTGGGGTGCCATTCACCTCAGTGTCTTTCCCGAAGCTGAGGCACCGTATCCACTTGTAAACTTGCCAGAGGAGGGATGTGTCTCACTAGTGCTTTGTTCCGTGCCAGATGAGTCTGCTAATAAACAAGTTCCTGGAAGGGAAGCTGCACTGGGTGTTTACAGGACACGAGATGACCCATACCTTAAATGATTTCTTTGATGCCCCTTGAAGTCTCTGGATTGTCCCTTTATCTTGTTACATTGAACTGCCGGCGCTCCAGTGATTTAATCTCTGTGCATGAAGTCATGCCATTGACGTTAGCGTCTCCTGCACCAGGTCACGGATCATCCCTCCCTTCCCCCCGTTTCATCACGCAGGGGTGGGCAGAAGTGCTCTGCTGCTGCGCTTGGAGCATCTTCCAGCAGAGCTCTGCTGCGCCCTATTAAGGTGCGCACGCACACACACACACACACACACACACGCTGTCTCGCTGCTGTGCAGCCATGGCCCTGCTTGGAGCACGGCGTGCCAGCCCCAGCTGGTTGGCAGATCGCAGTTGGGGCTGGCCAGATCTCTCTGGCATATGGTTTCATGGAGTGGGAGAGCGACTGCGACACCCTGCTATCGATGCACGAGGTGCCAGTGAGGAGATGGAGACGCGCGAGGCATGGGGTCCGGGCTCCGCTGCACGGCACAGACTGTGTGTGAGACTCCACAGGCTTCTGCGACAGAGATCAGATGGACCCGAGTCTCAAATTGCTGCCACCCTTTTCCCAAGGACACGGGATTTCAGACTGGGGTTTTGTTTTGTTAAAATAGCACATGGGAAAAGGGAAGGAGGTACATGTGCTTTCTATAAAAGCTGTTCATGGATCTGTCTGCTGGGCTCAGCGTGTCTGAGCGTTTGCCAAAAGGAGGGTGGAGAGAGCTGCTCTGAAAGAATTCTTGCTGAGGGGTTGAAGTCTGGGAGCCAATGCACTAATGCCTTGTAAATTGGTTCACTGACTTTTACTCATTTATATGCACTCCCTTTATGATACCCCCAGACCTAGGCTGCCTTATTTCTGGTTTTGCTGCCAAACACTGTGCAAATGCAGATGGTTAAAGTGTATCACTGGCAGTCCCCCATGTATTGTTCCTGTTCTGCAGTCTGCATTGTGCCTCTTTTAGCCAGTGAGTGTATGTGTAAGAACTCCTAATGGCTTGGAAATCAGTCAGTATAGATTTTTCCCCCAACCCGTTGAAACTGAGCCATCCATGTGGAGGCAACAGCAGCTAGTATTTTCCTTTATTTAAACACTGGAGGCCATTCTTGCTGTGGTGTTGTCTCCTCTGCAGTGAAGCTGCTCTGATTTGCACTAGTTTGAATTTAGCCATTGCAGTGGAATGTGGAATATAAAGTTTCAGTCTTTCCCTAGAACTGATAAAACAGCATTTAATTCTTAACAGAAGAAATATAATTGCGTAAATAACTCCCTAGCTTTCAACAGCATAGGGACAGCACAAATCTGATGGAAATCCAAAGATTCAGGTTTGGATTTTCTTGTTTGTAATTTTGGCATAAAGAACGACCCTGCAAATAGTCAGGGAAAGTAGTCACAGAGGTTGAAGGGCTTGGTCTCTAAAATGCCAAATTTCAGTGACTGTGATCTTTGCAATGCAGTGGAAAAGTCATTTATAATCTTCTGGTTACCTGTGAATTGCTCAGTTTGATAGTGCTGAGGCATGGGACTGGTCTGCCCAGCTACATGCTCACACTTCTGAGCTGTAAGTATCTCATTGCAACTCTGCTAACTGAGGGAATAATGCAGGATGAAAAATGTGTAATGAATAATGAAAAGACTCAAGCTTTAGGAATTAATGATTCATGCTGAAATATATCTGCCCTGGACAATTTTCTTTTGCTGATATTTCATCCTGAACATACAAATGGTTATGCCATGCCCATCCCTGCACACTTTAACAGAGATTAAAAAGCGTAAGAGTTGGTTACTAACATCCAAACAGAATCTGAAAGGAGAGAATATATATATTTAAAAGCACAATGGAAAATTTAAGACAGTTAAATCCTTGTTTTGACTTTTCAGGATTTACATTAATTTTGGAAATTCAGAGAAATAGAAAAATGATTGATCTTGCTAGTTTGCAAAGGTTGTGCATGAACACTTCTATTAGGATCTATCTTCCTGAGCGCGGTCCTGAAAAAATATGCCGCTAAATTAACTTATTGTGTAACGATATATTTACAATAAACTAGAGGAAAGATAAATGTTCGTGAATTACTGCAAGTAGATTTGCAGCTATTTTGACTTGTTACCACTTTAATGCAGGAGAAAATTATGCTGATTTAACTTTAAAAATTTGTTTTGAAGAGAAAGCATAATTTTAAAACACTTGATTTTCAAAAAAAACACCTTTTATGTATTATTTGCACACTAAGTGCAATATTTTTAAATGTGCTTCAGGTATCTATGAAATAAAATGGCTGGTAATTAATATTATTTTTGTTACAGAATAACTCATAGCCTCCTCTGAAGGCTGCCTGAGGTTAAACCACAGCGATAGATCCCGAATCCAGGCCCTTCTTTGGTGGATGGGGCAGTTCAGCCAGAGCAGGTCTGACCCAGATCTTGACCCTGCCCTCCCCTCAGACCAGAGCTCTGTGGCTGTTTCTGTGCTCTGAAGCACAGAAACCGCTGTGAACGTGAGGATCTGGCCTGTTCGAATATTGGACTGAAATGGCCAGATGTTTGTTAGTGCATTTGTTCCTCAAAGCTGTATACAATAGAATAGACTATTTCAGTTGGAAGGGACCTACAACGATCATCGGTATTTGGCTCCTGCGAGGCTGGGCTCAGATCTCATTAGAAAAACTTTCTTATGACACTTCCAGTGTTTCCTGCCCGCGTTCAGATGACAAAGGAACTGGCTTTCTTGAAGAATTTTGTTGTTTCCTCTGCTGACCTTGGCCGGCATCTGCAGGTGTACAGCAGCACAATGAGAAATGCCTTCTACGTGTTTCCTTTACATCTTCAGAAAGGTTGGTTTCGGGGAGGCTTGGATGAAATATGAGCCATTTGTAATCATCCCTGTGGAGCATTATCACAGACAGGGCTGCACGTAGGAAACGAGTGCAGAAGTGTTCTGAAATGTAAGTGTTAAATACGAGCAGATTTTTAAAATCTGGCTTGTTGGAAACTATAAGGCACCTAACCCAATAGCAGTGAAATGCAGTGACTCAACAAGCTGGAATGTGCTGTTGGCTGTGGGTGATGCTCTTTGGTGGCTTCCATCTGGGTGGGGGTAGAAAATGCATGTGGTGTGGCTCTGGAGAGAGCATTTCAGTTCAAGTGGGAGGGAGTCCTGACCGCACGGGATTTCACTGCGGGTAAAAGATGCCTTCTCCAGCGCAACACGGGACAGCTTGTCTAGCGCTAAAATAGAGAAGCACATCTGTGTGTCGCAGAGTATTTGTTTCACATAAGCACTCTCTGACTGTCACGGCAAAGATTTTCTGTCCTGTCTTATCTGGAGGGGAAGAAAAGAAAAAGATGTTACTGCTATCATTACAAAAAGTAGATTTGTTTTAAGAGAGGTCAAATTAAGACTAAAACGATGGGTACCTGAGCATGATTTGACAGTGGTGCTGCATCTACAGGCAGGCTGAGGTATTTAATACACTACATGAAAGCCTGTAACAAAGTAAGTTTTTTTTATTCTGAGTCAGTTTACACTATTGGAGCAGACTTGATCTCTGACAATTATACAAGTGTAAATATAAAGAGCTTCTACTGAGGCTGTAAACAACAGTCATTTAAACACTTACTTTTTACAGTAACTTGAATAATAGTTGAAAGTGTGAATTTACTTCTTTAGCAGTGATTGACCAGTTGAGGTGTCTTGGGTTATATTTGAAAAAATGCTGTGCTTTATTTTGACTTGACAGTCTGGAGGTAGAGAGGAAAATGAAGAGCAACTGTAGTCACGGAGTTGAACTATTCAGTAAGGGCTTAAATGCATCACAAATCAGGAAAATGAGAAATTCCAGGTTTTGATTTGGCTTTACAGAGCAAAAGACCAAGTAGCACATGAGAAAATGAGCCTGCTGTGTTGCGTGCCTTTGTTAATAAATATGAACAAATATAGTTTGCAGCATAAATCTACGGTCTATGTAACCAAAAGAATTTAGTGATGGAACGATCTTTGCTTCATTTTGCTTGTTGCTGGAGGGTCAGAGACTTTCTTGCTTCTGTGGGAGAGGTTGTGCCTATTAGGCAGAGCAGCCTATTTGCATGCGTCTTTATTGACAAGGTGTAGCCAAGAGCCTGGGGTGCTGGAGAGATTCCTTGGCTTGTAGTGGTGTGGCGTGCTGGTTTGAAGGGAATTGCTGGGACTAAACAGGTGGTGATGGTTGAGTGACTGCAGATATTCCTGTCACAAAGTTGAGAATTTGTTTTTTCTTTTGCTGTTTAGGGGTGCCCTTCTCACCCCCACCTTTTCCAGCCAGCACACTGCATTTCCACCTTTTTCCCTGCCAGTTCACATGCACTCAGTATCCTTCTCCTGCTCCTTCCTGCAGGTCCTCCAGTTTTTCTCTTTCCCTGCTTTCATCTGTAGTGCCTCCAGATTGTTCTGTACTGCAAATGAAACCGTGCCCCTCAGACCTCTGAAGAGCAGAAGGGAGCAGTCTCCCTGCCTGCAATACCAGGGAATCTAGGGTGATTGAATGTGGCTCTCCTGCTTTTCTGATTTTTCCCAGCAACAATATATGTGGCCTATCCCATGCCAGAAATATTTTCTGGGATGACTGGATCCGCGTGCCATAAGCCACCCTACTACAGTGTGATGTAGGAGCTTGTACTGGTGCTACATGTTTCAGGGCTAAAACACTTCTTTTTAGCTTCAGTGATACCTCATCTACAAAAATGTGTGCAGTACCACAAACAAAGGTTAGAGCTGCTGGGACCACTTGCTGATGAAGTTTATTATGATGTCCAGAATGAAATAGGGCCCCGTTGTGCTGATCATTGTGCAGACGGCTTATTGGTTTGAAACCTTCAGTTCAGGCTTGGCCTATGAAGTGCTCTTTTTCTCCACTCCTGCAAGGGGTTGAAGGCACTGGGGTAACGTTTTTATTGACCTAGCCAGCTGTAGCTTAATTAAGTTTTAAAAGTGGGTTTACTTTAAATTCTGTGACTGAAGCCCCTTGAAACGAATTTGTTTGTGAATAAATCAAATATTATTTGCTATTGATTTCCTAGTTTTTGCAGATCATATCTCTTTAAGAAAGGCTTAGATTTTTCATTCTGGATTCTGATCTATGACCCACAATTTTATGATAATACAACTAACTGTATACCCCACGTTGGGAAGAATTGTCCCATTTCCCTTAATAGTACTGCTAGCATGAGTAAGGTGATCTGAATTTTGGATTTACTACTGCATGTTGATACAACCTGGAAGTGTATCTTTCTAAAGTACTAAGAAATGTAATGGTGATTTTAAAAGCTTTTATTACCATTTAAAATCAAATGCTGCGTCCATTTTCTGGAAAGCAGAAGCTGACTTCTGGTTTTAATTGGATCAGTAACATTTCTCTGCATTTTGTTATATGCATTATATAACTCTAGTGTTAGCTACTTTCAGTTGCATAAATGATGCAAATACTCACAAAGCACTTCATCAGCAATACAACCCTAACCTGATGATGCTGCAAAGGTGTATACTGTACATGTATTGGACTCTTACCGTCTCTTCAGGGGAGGCCTGCTTGCTGTCAAGGGTTTCTTCATTCTCTGGTTTAACGATTGTTGTAGGGACGTGTAGGGCCAAAGGATCTGTGAAGCTCATGAGAGCAAAATGTGGAACATACCAGATGAAGTCAGGCGTGAGGTATTCTCCTCCGTGTTGACCTCTCTGTTGCTACCTCCATCCATCCGTCACGGAGTGAAACTGGTTGATATTGCCAGGAGGTGCTGTGGAGTTCAGGTACCCCAGGCTAGTATTTCCCATGACATTTGTGGCATGTGCTTACTTATTTGATGACTTATGAAATGTCCCCCTTCCTTGGTCACAAGAGGAGATTTTTTTTTTTAAGGGAAAATAAGCAACTAATTTCTCAGCTTTTTGAAGGCATTCAATTAAAGGCATGTATCATGGTACAAGGAGAAGATGCAATCTGGATGCCAGTAAATACTACCAAATACACTTTGAATAGAATAGTATGTGGGAATGGGAACTTTTTTTTTCTTTCTGAATACAGCAGTTCTGGTTTGTTTTGACCCATCTATGCTTCTATCGAAAGGATTTCCTTTCTATAACAAAGCTTGGGACAGGAAGCACATTGTGTTTGGACTTTTGCTGAAATAAGGTATAGGCTGTTGTAAAATGTTAAACCTGTACCTTTAAAGTGGGCTCTTCTCTATTGGAGTTGTTTTTTTCACACTTTAGAAACTGGCTATTGGGGAAACAAAGCAAAATTTAAGGAAAAGGAGAAAATTGTTTTTCTCTGTTGGTATAGTATTTTAATGCTAGTAAGTTTTAGGAATAGGAGATCTTGGAGGAGGGAAAAAGAAGAGTCCTATTTTAAAAATAAAACATACCCCCTTTGCTACATATATCAGCTTCTTACAATAGATAAGGGTTGTGTCTCACCTTGCCTGCATCTGAAATCCCCTCCTGAAGAGCTGTTGTAACCCAAGATATGGTAATCACCTTGCATGCTGATCTGACTTCAGCAGGCAGACATCTTCTGCCCTGTTAGTGTCTCTTCTGTGGCTATGACATCTGTCTGTCTTTTTTCTGTATTTAAGGACAGCTTTTAAAAAAAATATCATTAGCATTGGCCCATTAAAATCAATGATAGCACTGGTAGATTAAATAACAGATCATGTAGATTAGCGACATGTGAAAATCAACAGCAGTAGAAAGATTTCATCTTTAGGGTTTAATTTTTTTCTATGCCAGTAGTGCAATGGTGCTTTTAGCTCTGAATTCAAAATGTGTTCTGGCATTTTGCATATATAAGCAACCTGAGTTGTAAAACAGTCGGTTTGCTTATGTATACACAGTGCAATAGTAACTACCCCTATAGATGAAAACGGCATTCCTTGAGTTTTGTGACCTGTCCCAAAGTCATAGCTGTACTTACCATAGTCAAATCTTCCATGACTGAGGGCTTTTTAGTAAGTATGAGTATCTGTACTGCGCAAAGGCAAACCCCTGTTATTAATTCCCTCTGATTGTAAAAGGAAATTGTCTCAGTAATCTTATGAGCAGTTTTGTTATTTGATGTGTGTTAATTACATCCTAATTCCTTCTGGTTGTAACGTGAAAAGTAAATGGTGAGACATATCTTACAATGACACGTGCAACTTCAGTTGTAGCAAAAGCTGGTCTGTATTTTCTAAAGATCTTCTTTGGCAGTTGTATGAGAGACTTAAGAGGATGAGTGTAGATACCATGGAGCAGAAAATATATATGGAGAAAAGAAAAGTCATTGTCTGTTAAAGACTTATTTGGAAAATACTTGTAATAATTCCTGTCTATGAAGCTGGGTTCATTATGTAGCCAATACTAATCCAGACTGTATATTGAGCAGTTTTCTTTCTGGGTGCCTTCCCTGAAGAGGCCTCAAAGATGAGAAAAAAATTGAATTTTTTTGGCTGATATTCCAGGTTAATGTTAATAATTTTTAATGCACCATAATAATTAGAACATCAGTTGAGACTTACAGATTTTTTGCGAGGGAGATGCAGTGAGCGGCTTGATACAAGGTCTCGTGTCTGGTAGGGGAGGTTTTTGTGCACTTCTCTGGACTCTTCCTCAATACCAGCCCAGGTCTGTTTTCACCACAGTTTTATCTTTCGTGCATGCTGTTTTGTGCTGACCAGCTGTCATTCCAGTGCTTAAAAAATGTACCCCACCTAGTGTGATGAATGAATTGACTTTTAAGAACAAGAGGAAAAACACATTGTATCCATCACCGGCAGAATCTCCTGGGAAGCCGGGAGTTCAGGAAGGATGCAAGAATGAGAACTCAAAGCCAGAGAAATCTTAAACACACTTTTTTAACCTTGAGAGGATAACATTTAAGGTTACCTGGTGGATGGTTATCTGTGGCCAGAGGCTGCTGAATTTCTGAGCAGACCACAGTGGCCATGAAACAACGTATTGGGGTAGGTCAGTACTAAAGATAGAAGCAAGGGTTTCAGCTTCTGTTGAGAAAGCTTTTCACAGAGCGCACCAAGCACAAATTTATACAGCATACAGCCTAAAGCAGCTAATTGTAAACCAGCGTGTTTTCATGTATAATCTTTAGAGGCTTTCTAAGCCGAATGATCAAATAGCTCAGGATGTTTGTAATGGACTGTGAAGCTTTTCACTTGTTCTACCATGTGGCTGAGGGACAATGTTTACTGCCCAAGGAAAAAATGGTTGCAAGTATGTGGGCCATGTAGCATCTGCTAAACCTGTGTTGGCAGCCTTTTCAATGAATTAAGGGATGAACAGGGCATGGTGGAACTTGAGCTGTTGTCTTTCTGTGAGAAGGCGGCTATTTGGGCAATTGCAGTTTTCCTTGATGAGTGAAGAGAGCTTGGGGCTGGCGTTCCTGAAACATTCAGAAGCTCAATCAAAGTTCAAGCATTAGACTGTGGCAGATAAATTTGCACCTTTGTCCAACTTTAAGCTCACTTAATACGAAAAGAAGAAAGCACTGTGTCAGTATGAAATGCTGTGTAGTCAGGATGATATTTAAAAAAATTAAAATAGTCTCCTGATAGGTGGAGAAGGCCTGAAATGCATCACTGAAAATCTAACAAAAGCAACATTTTCTCCCCCTTCTACTACCAGAGATGTTTCTGTGAAATGGCAAAATGTTTACAGAACCAAAGTAGTTAAACCAATGTTATTCCCTCTTCTGACATTTTCGAAGCCTTGATAAGAATCTCTTCCTTATCATTTTTGCTTAGCAGCCTGTCATTCCTTTTTGGAAGTTGTGTCACACTGCTGTAACACTGAAAACATTATTTTCAGGCAGACACACTTGTATAATTTACTCTGGTTTGTATTGAAACTAATCATCCCGTAATCACATTACGGAAAAAAAGAGATGAATTACAAACTTTAGAATTTGTAGATTATCCTTCATTAGAAAAGAAATTTAAAAACTGAACGTATCCCACGTAGGTCTGTTGTTGCTGAACCGCTTCAAAGCAAGTCCTTTGAAAGGGTAAATCAAAGTCAAGATAATAATTTCTTTGCTTCAGATATCATGCAACTCTAAGCATAGTTCAAGTCCTGGTATAAAATGCTGACAACTAAAGAAAACACTTCGTATGTTGCCCACAAACAAAACTTGTCTTTTGGTAAACACAGCGTAAGTAGACTTAAGAATTATACAGGCTTTCTGAAAAGATGAGAAATTAACCCAGGATTTATTTTGACCTTAGTTTTTAAGTCTTTTGCTGTCCTGAACTTTTAGCTTATTTTTTGAATTTTCAGTTCTTGGCTTTTTTTACACTCAGTGAGTTAAAGGATATACTAAATGATACTGACATAAAATACAGTCCAGATCAGTTTAAGACAGTCAGTTAAGAGGTACTAAATGACAAGACATACAAACAAAGTAGACCAGGCACTGAATGCAGCACGGAAACTTAAACTTGTTTTTCCATTTCCAACAATGAAAGATTTAAAAAGAAATACTTTTTAATAAATGGATTTTAAATTATAACTTAATATATATTTTATAATTTGCATACAATTATTACTTAATATTAAGTTAAACTTAGACTATAACCTATATAAAGTAAAATAAATTATATAGGAAAAATAAGATTCAGACAGCTTATTCCTTAACACTTTGGTGTGAAAGCGCACCATGGGAAAGTAAATCGTCATCTGGACTTGCAGTCAGCAGCTGGTGGGGGCTATGTGGAAACTGGAGTCAGCCCTTACCTGTTTCCACTCTAGGTATTCAGCTTCACGGCAGCTGAAACTGCTCCAAGTCTGGGCTAACTCTGGTCCCGTGTCCTGCCCGCTCTGATCTCTGGCCCCTCCACGGCTGAGTTGGGGCAGGGAAGTGGTCTGACTGAAAACGGTTCACCTCCGCGAGTGCAGGTGCGTCTAAGAAGGAATTTCTGTCTGATGCTGAAAAAGAGTTGTCTGTCTTTAGGCACTGTAAGAGTAACGTAGCCGGCAGATTGTTCAGGTGTTGCATAGAAGTCACGTCAAGAGGTATCCCACTAAAACCTGGGAAATGGAGTAATATTTTACACTTGCTAGATCCACATTCTGGTACCTTGACTGACTTTGGGTAGCCTCATAACTGGTCCCATTTAGTTGGGACTGTTCAGGAATTTCAAGAGACTAATTTTCCACATGAGAACTGGTCCCATAATGCTGTTTGCTGGTGTTACTCATAAAGCTCTAATGGTCTGGATTGGTAACTGCTAAATCATAGTAGCTCCGTCATCTTTACTGATAGATTTACTATTAATGTGACAGTTAAGTGGCACATTAAATATTATAGCCATTATTTAATCTTCTTTTTAAAATATAGTCTAGCTTATTAAGTGTAATTTGACTTCAGCTATACTTGTGTAACACATTATGCCAATATAAATGGCTCTACTGCAGGTGAAGCTGAACTCTTAGTGAGGTCAAGATGTATAAAGTTTAGCTAGCTGTCAATTTTTATGACTGTTCTGAAATACTTATGCCCACAGAAAGGCAGCCCTTCAACAGAGAACAGAATTTACAGCTTTTAAAAAACCGCAACCAGAATACGGGAATGCTATCCTTAATATTGGAAACTTAAGAATCTGAAAATTAAAATGTGGTAGGTTTGCAGAGATATGAACAAAATGGTGTTGCTGTTAAGAAACCAAATGAATGTAATAGAACCCTTATCCTTAGAAATAATAACAAAACCAACAATAATAACAGTGATAAAGGAACATTCATATCGCGTCTCGCATTCAGGAATGGCATGCAGCTTCTGTGGAGGACGTGGGATAGTTGTTATCACAAATGCTACTTCATTTCTAAGCAGAAGATACTAAGTACAACTGTGACCCATCAAATCCTGTGTAGTTAGGCATTACAACTACCTGACATTCATTCTTGTCCTCTTTTAGTGATGTCATCACCATAACTCTTAAGTGCATGTAAGTGCACCAAGAGCTTATGCCTCACAACGCAATTAGGATAAATAGTAGCAGTCTTGAAATCACCATTTGTGTTGGGAACTGCTCAGTATTGATCACAAAATGGCTTGGGAATGACCAGACTGAAAGATTAGAGAATGGGTTAATTTAAAGCTTCTGAAATAGGCTGAATTTGTATGTTTGGTTGTGATAAAAAAAAAAAAAGAAATCAAATAAAACCAAACCTCTACTCCTAAAAGGAAAATTAAATTAAATGACCCCCAGAAAGAGATTACTTTGATGAAAATTATTTTCTAAAATGAATGCCATAACGACAATTGAAAAAGCTTTACCTATAGTTACTTATTTCTCTAAAAAACCAAGTATAGTTTTTGTGAAATGGCATTTCGCTTGAATCAGTTATTCCATTTTGAGGTCAGGCTGCTGTTACATTATCATCACCTCTAAAACATAATGTGATATACAGACAGCCATAAATTGCCTCTTGCAACATGCGAAATAAAAACGTAATGGATTCCCATTGGATTATAAATGGCAGTGGTAGGAAGACCTTCATAATTTTGTGGCTTTACCACATATGAATTATAGGCATGATCTCTCACTAACAGGATGCATATAAATATCTATAATCATTGTGCATTCATTTATGTATTCTCCATTATGCTTGTAATGTGTCTAAGGGTAAAAAATACGGCCACAGAGATGACAGCAGAGTTCAGCAGAAAAATATTTCTGATGTTTGTTCCACCGTGATTTCTGCCAGAAGGAGAAGCCTTTCAGTAGCATCTCACTGTCCTCTTTGGGGGGTTACCCTGACCTGAGAGGGACTGTGGGCATGGTTAGAAACACTCCCTGCTCCTCACAGGTAGAAATGTAGGCGTGAAGATTAATGAGCAGGCAGCAGTCATTGATTTACTGGCCCCGACACTTCCAGCTCTCAGCTTAAGGGTGTTTAAAGAACATGGTGAAAGCTCCTGTCCCTTTGGCTTTTCCATTCAGGTTTTCATGACTCTTATATAGAAACAAGTGATTATTGTTCAGTCTGAGAAGTGATAAATTGTCAAAATGAAAAAATCTACAAAATTGAACCAAGTCCACAACTGCTATTGAAAGCCTGGTTTGTCATTAATCTCTTTGCTGGGTGCTGATGCCCAGTAAGCACTAAATAGGAGTCTGTTAGGGCTCACGCTGTCCTGGGGGTCAGCTCAAGGCTGGCGTAACGTTCTGGTGAAACTGGAGACCAGGTACGCAGTGTTTATAAGCTTGCCACTGTTTTGAAAAATGTCACCTGGTGTAATTCAAACAAGGCAGCGTCCCTGTAGCTGTCAGCACTAACAAAGACCACCAAAATGTTATGATGCTGGAGTTTCTGTACCCAATAATTTTGACACATCCCATTGCTTCTTTTATAACCTCCTTTAGGGAAAATATGCTTGCCACTCCTGTGCTTCCTACACGTGGTATGACCACAGCGATTCCTGCCATGTATGTTATCACTGCTGAATAAAATACAGGATACTTCTCTTTCCTTTCCCCCCTCTTTTTTGTGCATATATCTCGTATTATCAGCTTTGTATATTTTAGCTATTTTACCTTGAGAGAAGACAACACCGAACTAACAGCTATGAAAAATAATGTCTTAAAAGTGCCCCATCTAACAAAAATACTGCATCCCAAACAGAGGCAGGAAATGGTGTTCGCTCATCGATGCCAGTAGTGATGGGCTTTCCTGGGGTCTTCCTCACTGTGGCTGCAGACCCAGTTTCCCCCGTGCTGGCTTATGAGTTCTGACAGTTCTTCGTGCTCCAAATGAACGAAACCTTTTCTGCGTGCTGGCAAGATGAATTTCTGCGTCTAACACCACAGCTGTCCACAGGAACATAGCGTTTTCAGTTCATTTCCTGCTCTTGTTAAAAGAGCTTCCCTTTACAGTTTTGTGATGGCTTCAATGTTTTTGGTAACATTGAGAGATCTGGGTGAAATGACAGTGCAGACTATTGTATTTCCAGTCCAGTAAAGGTTTGTTCCAATATGAAAATCTGGAATTAATTTAGTTATAAGTAAAAGAAAATTTTCTTATTGTGCTTACAAAAGCCACAGAACAAAATGGTGTGCAGTGGACACTGCTGGTTCGAAAACTTAAAAAACCTGGGACAAGAAAATACTACCCTCTCAAAAGGGGGCTCCTGTTTTGCTCCAAGTTCTTTGTTAGATCTCTGCTGTCTGAGGATTAATTTAATGCAGTTACCTGTGGAGTTATTTAAAAGCACTTTCTGTTGCAAATCTCGTCAAAAGGATTCTGCAAGTGCTACTCTTAATTATTTCAAAGAATGAAAATGACCTTTAATGTGTTCTCCCGCATTAACCTTCTTCCCTGTAGTAAATAAGATGGTGCAAAGTACAATTTTCCTGTGCTGGACGTTGCATTAAGCAAATAGATAGACGAATATTTCTACAAGTTATACTATATAAATGTATTACAGCAGGTTGCCACTTTAGTAATCTGGATAATGTTTTTTCCTTGCTTTTGTGCATATTACTGGCAATTGTTTGGATCATATAAGCTGTATGCCCTTTGCAGCTAAGATAGGCAAACATTTATTGCTCCTATTTACAATGAAATTATTGTCAGGATTTGATGGGAGGGATAACATTGTGCCACGACTCGGTCATCACTCTCTGAATTTTTTTTTAAAGAAATACACTGCTGTTAGTTTGACTCTTCGAGAAAATATGGGTTTTTTACATAAGAGATCAAGTATAAGCTTGGTTTTAGAGAAAGACATATAAAGGGTTTTTTAAACTGAGCCTATGGGTCCCCAAGTCTTTCTCCAAAAACAACTCCATCCCAACAACCTCTCCATGCGAATTTTTCGACTAATACAGATTCTGCTGTTTCCTAAGTGCTGTTTCCACAGACTCCGACATTTCTCTGCTTCACTACAGTTGGGAGGGATGTCTGAGTACATGCTAACAAGATCAGACTTTTGTTTCTGTATGATGGCGAGTATGTGCTCATTAAGTAGCACAGCTGTGTGAGCCCGAAGGCCAAACATTCAGGGACTGTAGAGCAGTGTGGTTCCTTGAAGTGACACGTTTAACTGTAAGCCTCAACTCATTTAGCAATTTTAATTCATGTCATTACTTAGACCTTCTTAAATAGTGTAGAAATGCTTTAATGGCTCATCTTTTTTCCTGGAATGGTTGTTGTTTAAATTATACCTAAGAACAGAAGACAGGCTTTGGAAAGCTGTCCTCTGTAACTGTGACTGGGGATTTGCGGACACAAAAGATGAAGTGCATAGCCAGGTTCTGCACCCGCTGAGTGCACGCCGGCATGACATCTTTGCTCCCTCGCACTACCCTATTTACTGGAACTGCACTGCCTGACTGCATGCAGGGATCTGGGTTATGCGAGGTTGAGGGGTGAGCAGTTGAGTGCAGGGATTAAGCAATTGCATGTGCAGTTTTGAGCATAAAAGCTAGAAGCTGTTCGTAAAACTGGCTGGAAATATGATCATTAGTAACTCATACAGTTAATAAACTATATAGATATGCAGTCATCCAGCCATCTGTCCGACTGCATGTACAAAGTCCTCCCCAAAGTATATGATACAATACTCTCAAAATCTGTGTCATTAAGGATACTGCAATATTTGTAAAGCCATTCCATTTCATATTCAATGCCTTCCTAAATAAGACCAATTAACTCTGTGGCTAATATAATGAGAAATCATTCTGTGATAGTCAAACTGAACCAAACCTACTGTTTCTTGAACTGCACAGAAACGTGTTCCCATACAGGCCGCTGTTGGTCTGTTCCAGCATAGCTGCTCGTGGTCTGAAACATTGCTGCAAAGATGAGGAACTCTTTCCTCTAGAAGTTTTGGTGAGATTTTAAAGTAGGTTAGGAAGACAGAACTTGGACCCCTAGTTCCCCCTCTTAGGATCATTTATGTAAATCACTTCCTCAACCTGGGAAAACACTGGTAGCTCTTAATAAGGGTCAGTTAAATTGTAATGAGTGAATGTAGGCAAGTGTGTGTGCATGTTAATTTTGTATGAGCACAGTTGCTGGTATTTTAAGTCATGAATTTAAATGCATGCAAATCCATCTAATGCATTAAATTGATAGTTTTTGGAGTCTGAATTTCAGAAATAAATCTGTCATGGAAATGAAATGCTATTCAGAGACAGTTTTCCTCTACTGTAGCTATAACTTAAGATTTTTTTTTTTAAACTATCATTGTCATTCTCCTATTAGCTAAAAAAAAAAAATCAAGTACCCTAAAAGTAAACTGAACATCCATATAAAATGATTACTTTCTGAAACCTCTGTTAAATGTTATAAAGTTAAAAATTGAGAAATAAAGCTGTCAATGCAATAAACCTGATTGCACCATTATGTGGTCTTTGCTGATTTAAATGCTGAGGATTTGTTGTCTACCTTGCATTTTTGAGTTGAAAGATTCACTTCTTTCCTTTTCCCTCCAATTTTCAAGAAAGTTCATAATTTCTATTCCTAACTTTAAAACTTTGCTGTTTCCTTTTTTGTGCCCCCCCCCCCCCCCCGGCATAGCTTTCAGCTGATCAGAATACTGAGAGAAAATTGGACATAATTTTTTATAAGAAATTGGACTTATGTTTATTAAGTTTATGAGTCTTGAAGAGTTTTTGGACAAATTGCCTGACAGAATTTCACAGCTAGCTGCTAAAAGTATCTGAAAAAAGAAGGTAACATTTCCATGTAAGCGATTAGATTGCTGATTTGAAATACTATTTCAGCACCTTTCATAGTAGCCTTGCAATGTCTCAGGTTGCACATATTGCAAATAAGTTATCAAAAATTGAGCAAAAATATAGTTGTGTAGAAACCTTCTCATTGGACATGGGATGTGGAGGCCTGTTGTAGTTCAGTAGTTTGCATTTTATTTCTTAAAAGATCTAATCTGGTTTAATTTAACTTGGTCTCTTAAGTTTGTCTTGGTCTCTTGAAGCACTCCAGGAATGTTAGGATAATATTCTTCCTGCAGCTAAGATACCTGGAGTTGATCTAGTTTCCCCACTATAAGGAATATCTTCAGGTTGTTCTGCCTAATAACCATGAACAAAAGTATAGCAATGTAGTTTGATACTACTTGGTGTTCTCATTAGAATCTCTTACTCTTCTTTCTTCTCCAGGCAGTGTTGAAAACAGTGTACCACCAACATCCTTTGTGTGCTTTTTAAAAATATCACAGATTTATTTTGAAAGAAGAAAGCATGAGCAATTTTCCTCGAATTTGCCTCAGGCCTTTTTCCAATTAGAAAAGTAAGATGGGGTAAGGACTTAATCTGTGTGCTAAATCAAAAGTAGTTTGCACCTAGAAGTTGTGCAATGGGAGAAACAAAGCACCTGTCAGTAACTCAGAATAATGGAGCCACTGAAAATCATCAGAGCACGATGAGCAGGAGGAATGGCCTTGTTTTCCTAAGTTACTCACTGGGAAAGACTTAAGCTGTGATTGATGACATGCCTTAGAAATGCTAACAGTATCAGTCAGCTGGCTTTTTGTTACTGCTGCAAGCAATTGCTAAGACAGCTCAGGACTATACCCCAGGGAGGGTGACACTTGGTGGCAGCATGCTTTCTTCCTGCATAATTCAACCATGGTTTTGGTGGTTTCATTTTAGTACCTTGAAAATATATACTTTGTGCTTCACCCAGTCAATGCTTACGCTAGTAAGAATGGCATAAGACAGCAGGAGTGAAAAAAGAGACCAGACATATGGCACTCCTTGGAAGAAGGAAACCTTAAGCTGCCCTCTTAGTTTCATTTAGCAGAGAGTTCCTTAAAGAACAGTCCAGAATGTGACAGAATGAAGTAAAGTAACAGCAGAGACCTGATCTGCTCATCTGCAGTGGGAATTTAATTACACTTTTGTTTTGCTTATGTAATTTACTTCTTCCTCCCCTCCTGTCAGGCTCTGTTCTCGTCAAGGGATATCTGACAAGGAAAAGATGTGAATAGGATGCAGCTGAAAGCTTTTGAGCTCTTGGGACTTAGGTAAGGAACACAGACTCTCATCCAAAGCTTCCTCATCTCCTTGCTGCTGGATTTCTATCTACCTCTTTGAGAGGAGAGAGGGAAGATGGCCAGGAAGGCAGCTCTGGGACACAGAACCAGGACAGAAGCACCTGAGTGGGCCTGACCCTGGTTTCACTGGAGAGAGGGTCTCATGCTTCCCTGTGTGCTCAAAGAGAAAAGCAGTCAGCCTAGTGCAGTAGGGCAGGGAGGCAGGTAATCTTCACCTGGCTTTACAAATTTCCTGCATAAGAAAAAAGAAATCCTGCTTATTCTGCCACCGTGGGCTGGTGAAGAAAGTGGCCACAGCTCATGGCTGTAGAGACATCCATTTGGGCCTCTGCTGCTGAGATCCAGCTCGCACCCTGAGGAAGAAAAGAGACCATCAAAAGCTGCCCTGGTCTTGGATTGTAGGGTTACAAGAGGATTGCACAAGCTAAGCTAACTGCGTAATGTAATAACTGTTTTAATCAGCTTTCTAATTATGCTTAAACATTTTTTCTCTATTCCTAAAGTAATGAAGATGTCTGTATCCCCACAATGCGTGCTAAGGCTAGGGAGAGGATGTGCTCTTTGGACATGCATTCTGCTGTTCACTTACCCAAACCTCATTTGTTTTTCCTTCCCTTTCAAACAAGCCCTTTCTCTAGGTGGTTTGTGTCCAAACATAACCTTTGCTCCTCACCTACCTAGAGCTGAATCACTACTCGGGTAGTCCTGATTTTCCTACTGCTCACCTGCAAAGCCTGACACACAGTCTCCAACTCCGTTCAGTAACAAGTCTCAGCTCCTCACATCATCCAAACTGTTTTCCCGGCTCTTCAACCAATCTGTCTTTATTTTACTGGCTTTCCATTGACACTGCTCTTTGTAAAGTGAGTGCTTGTTTCTCCATTGCTTCTTCATCAATTCCTCTATGTTTATTTTTGTACTGCTTGTAGCCAAAACTTTTTTGGCTTTTCATTCCTTTTTCTGTTGATTTCTTTTTTTCCCTAGCCAGTCCCAGCTATCTCCAAATCCTGATCTATCCTGCTGTCCCTGATTATTTGGCACTTATCTTTTCTAATTTTAAACTGTTATCCTTCATGCCCCCTAGAACAAGCTAGAGGAAGCAGGCAAAAAGAGCACAGAGGAAAAACTTTTTCCATGAAATGTCTTGGCTCTACCATATTCTAAGGAAATGTACGCAATGGACGTGAACTTTACTTACTAAGTTATGTCAAAATCAGTCAGGTTATCATGAAAACAAAAGGTGTTTATATTTTATCCTCTTGCTCCACAACACTGGGACACTCCTGCCCTTAAAGAAAAAAAAGCTTGTAAAAATTTGTGTTGACCTGGGCAAAATTAGCTTGTTCTTCCTTCAGGGCCCTTCTCGGAAATGGCAGAAGTGTTGTGGTTGAAACGCTCACAGAAAACGTCTCCCTTCGCTTGGAAATGCCCTAACTGGTTAAGATTTGACAAAGTTTCCAAGTGAAGATGGCGTTCTGCAGTTACCAGTGTCAGGCATCCGATTGCCTCTGCTCTGGCTGTGACTGAAGGACTTTCCACAAGGTTATGATTCGCTTGTGCTTCCAGCCCTTCTGGGGTTTAGTGGAGCTGCTTTGCTCTGTTCATGCTTCAGGTCTGCCAGCTAGATATGTTTTTGTATACCATCCAGGCACTATTATTCTTCTGCAGTGTATTTAAATTCAGTAGCACCAAGAATCATAAAGGAAATCTGTTGATAGATTTGTTAATTGTTGGTACATAATGGTATCTTTAGGAGAACAGCACCTGGCCAGGCTGGTATGTGCTGCCAGTTGGCACTATGGAGATACCTTAAAGTCAGGACAAAAACTCTCTGTAATGCCTGCTGTATCACACACATTTTCACTGTGCAATGTACATGACGACAATATCCAGCAGGAAGAGGCTCTCTGCAGCATTTGAAGGGCAAACAAAGGGGAAGGAGCCTTGATTAGTGAGCCTTGTTTGTATTACACAGGGATCAAAGGAGATAAAACACAGTCTATTGCACTGTTTGTAAAGTAAAGATTCCAATTACAGAAGGTGGTGCTGCATCTGTGCCTCCCTGACAGCTGTGAGGAGAATGAAAACAGCAGCTCTCATTGCATTAAGTTATTAATAATTAATTCTTCCTTGGAAATCTGCAAGCTTAGGCGTTGCACATACTTGTACAAAACACTGGTTTGGGTTAAGGCTGAAATTTTCAAAAGTGCCCCCTTTCCCCTTCTTCTAATTTTCAAAGGACACAAGTATTCAGGAGCCCAAGCGTCTGCCTACAGCGATGGGTGCAGAGAACTACAACAAATTCAGGGATAGACCGTAACTTTAGCTACAGCTGGGGAACAGGTATGAAACCCTCGTTATCCAGTGCGGGCTATTTTGCTCTTGCACTGGAACGTGCAGGGAATAGGTAAAGCAACTCAGCGCAGCTAACGTGGCAGCAGGGTTCCTGCATGACAGCTGGGGCTAATACTGTGAGGCTGGAGGTTACTCTGAACCCCCAGGCGCTCGGTAGCGTGGCCCTTCCCTTGTGCCGTTCCCCCATGGGATTTCCTGAACAAAGGGAGAGTGTGGCAGAGTTGGTGCTTTGAAGAACATCCCAGGCACGGTGTTTCCGGGGATTGCTCTGGGAAACAAGCTGCATCTAAAAGGAAAACATTTCTTCAGCTCAGATGGAGGCTAACTTGAGGCATCCGAGATGCTCGCTGGTGCCCGTGGGATGCGGGGCTCGGTGCCCTGGCCCTGCAGCCCGCTTGCCCCAGGACAGCAGGGAGTGTGAGCTGAGTGTGCGAACTGCCCCGTCCGAGGGGCGAGGAGGGCCAGCAAGCCCTGTCCTGCGCTAGGGGCAAGCAGGGACCGAGCTGCAGCCTGCTGCCCAACTGTCCTCCTTGCTCATGCAAGGCTGCCTGCTGATGAATGCCCTCCCACTGCTAATTTCTGCAAAAAGCAACATGCTCTAACAATGTATTACATGCACTGCTGAAAGTGGAACAAAGATTTGGATGGATGCTGCGTGCTGTATGGAGAACAGATTTTTAATTTTGCTACATGGTGCTAGGCCAGCCCAGCAGAACTCGCCTGTCTTTGAGAAATGCTTTTATTAGTTGGCTGTGATATGTTGGCAAATTAGGCCATGCCAAATGTGCTTGCAGCCTCCTGCTGTGAGGATGCTTCACAGATTCTTATGCATACCTTAGAGGTGCTTGCACATTATACGGTATTTGCAGTCTATTTGTCCTAGCTTTGATCATGTCCTTGCTGACTGTATTCCAGTCACATGCCCTTCCCTCTATCAGCATCGATCCTTTTTATAGTATTTTATAACAACTTGGGTATAAATTGTCTTACACTTCTCTAATTAGTATTCCCTTCTTAGTAGTGTAAGGCAAATCCTGGGTCTGTTATACCAGCTGATAGCGTGGCTCAACATATACTACTCAATACATGTGCATGAGCAACATGTAGTGCATAATATGTAGTGCTTGTTAAATTTGGCGTTTTATACATGGTTATAGGTAGTATAGAAATACAATAAAAGCGCTATCTGGAAGGTGTATTTTTGATGCCTCAGATTTCAATCATACAAACTGAATTTGCTTATTCGTCATAGCAGGGGATAGAATTAGACTTGATGATAAACTTTAAACACAGGGAAAACCTGAATTTTAGGATAGGTGAATTACCCCAGCAGGAAATAATCCATTGGCATGTGAGGGGTTTGCTCTGCTGGCTGATGCCGTAATGAAGGTGTGATTCCGCCTGCAGCTCTGTCACGAGCCTTACTCTCTGCATTTTCAGGCATATCTTGTGTCTAGGCTGACTGTATGGGAGCGGGATTGGCTCCTGTGCCTGCTGGCGGGAACAGAGTAGCCATATGGTGTGCTTGCCAGAGATTTACAATGAATATACCAAATATCTTTCCTCAAGCTGTGCTAGGAGACTGTGTGTGTTTAGACACATGCTGGATAACAGTACACCATCCCATGTATGCTTCCAAGTTCTGTAAAATATCCCCTCAGCTTTCATTTCTTTTCCTGGAGAAGTTACCAGATGCTTCATTATTGTTTTGCAAAACAAGCTGCATATTACCCATATGTTTTCCCCCTTGTTTTTCAGGAGGCAAACTAAACGTTGGTGCCCATTTCAAATATTCATTAAATATTTTAGATAGGTTGGAAGTGAAGAGCAAGAGCTTTTCGCAGCACAGAGCAGACAGAAAACCCGTTCAACGTGCAGCCGGGCTGGTTGCACGGCGTCTGGTGATTGCAGGGTGATGGGGCTTGCAGGGGCCTCCCTGCCACCGCAGGCTGGAGTTGAAAGCTCCTGGGTGGCACAGACTTGATGGGAAAGGATTAATAATCTTCACACAGTCGCAAGAAAGAGAATATTTCAGGGCATTAGCCAAACCTCCTGGTGAGAGGTGGTAAGAGGTTTTTGATCCTTTAATCTCCTTTTTGAAGAAAAGGAGATAGGTTTCTTCCTCCGAGTCTAGGAGGGGTTATCAGCAGACACTGAGGTGGTGCAGGAACGAGAGAGCGATTGGGGCAGGCTGTGTGTCTTATTTAAAGCCAGGCAAAGGAAGGGAGAGGGGCTGCTCTCGGGGGCTGCTGGAGCAGAGGGTGGCTAGGGTGAATGAGGCTTGATTATGGGTCTTTGTTTTATATTCTGCCACTTGATAGAGTCTCCGTTAAGGGCATAAAGCTATCTGCGTGTCCTGTAAAAATGTGAATTCTGGGACAAATGCTCCCTTCTTGTCATTGATATGGTGCAGCTATTCAGGTGAGTTTAGGTCTATGCAGAAAATGAAGACATGACTGGAAGTGAATTATTTAGAAATTAAGTACATATCCCAGAGCAAATATTAGTCAGAACCAAGGGATAGATTCCTGTGAATAGCGCCTTACTTCCCAAGTACTCCCTTTGATGCTAATGCAGCTGCACTGATACTTAGTGATTTGGAAGAATTTAGATGGAAACTGGCAGATATCCATGTTTTGCTTTGTTGAATTTTCAGGAAGAAACTACTGTTTCAAAGTTTCTGGTAAATATTTTGCTGTGTAAAACTCAGCCAAATGATGCATAATTCAACACATTTCCCCCTCTTCAAATTCCTCAGTAATTTCTACTCTATTTTGTCTTGATTTTGTAAATGGCTTTTTGTTAAACTGCTTTGGGGAAGGGGGACTTCTTTGCCATTTTTTCATGAATCTTTTTGCACCTCCTCATCTAATGCAATGCTATAATAAAAAGTTTGCCTAGCAACCAACAGATGCACTATCTATTATGGAGAAACTTATTAACGTCACGTATTGACACAACCTCAACAATTCGGCTGTCAAAAGGTTGACACTTCAGTGGGTGACAAGTGCAAGAGATTATTAATAGTGTAATTTCTGATGTGTTTCATGTCAGAGTGGAAATATCAATTGCTTAAGGGCTAAATTTTGGCTGCTCTGAGATCAGCTGAAGGGACCAGAAGGAAACCAGAGACCATAGGTTGACCATAGGTACTTAATGTCCCTGCTTTACTGTCAAGTGAGAGAGGGGCTCACCCAGCGTGGGATTTCTTTGGAGAAGAAAAGGCAGTTCTGTGAGAAAGCTGGAGGCTTCCCTGGTACCTCATAGGGGTTTATAGCTGTGGCTTGGCCTTGGCTGGAAGGGGTCTGTGATCTGGTGGCTTCTCTGCCTTTAGAAGGCTACAGACATTTCTGCTTGCAGCATGATTTAGAAAGGAATGACCTTTCTGCAGAATACTTGAGTAACTTCCCGAACGGTGCTCCGTGACTTTGGCTCCAGCTGTCTGTGCTATTTTACTGTAAATGCCATAGATTATTTTTTATAAAGTCACCCATACTTTGCTTTCACGGAGTTCTCAGTGCGTCCCCCCCATTGAAAGGTATGCTGCAATGCCTCACGTTGTCGCTCTGTAGCGGCTGCTGGTTTCCCGTTGGCAGTAATTGCTGCAGTTAGCAGTATGCGTCTGTGACCTCCCTCCAATATATCTGGCATCATAATGCTCCTGTTCCAGTTTGGCCCCGTGACACAAATGAGATAGGAATACGAAAATGAGGAACCATGCTCTGACACTGAATTATTGTAGAAGCTGTGAGCAGGAGCTGTGACCAGAATTTGTCCCTGTCTCTGAGGCAGCCCACACGCTGCCTGCTCTGTGGGGGGTAATAAAGCGCACATTAAAGCTGATGAAAATTCTGACTGCTGAGTGCTCAAACTGAAGGGCTCTGCTCTGCCTTTCCTGCCATGAGGGAGTTTTGCAATTTAAGGCTATGATATATGATCTGAATGTTTTATTGTGGTGTTACTGACTCAGCCAGCAGCCGCCCCGCGCTCTTACCCGCTCTGGTTACTTGTGCTTTTGGCACGCACGGCCCCTGTGAGCAGCTGTGAGTTAACCATGGCCAGCCAGGACCAAAAAAACCCAGGAATGTTTGCCTTCAAATGCATTTGTGTGTGAGTTAAGGGTGCTCAGAACTGGATGGCCTCAGCAGGCCTAGGTCAGTCATCCCCTGATTTTGTGTCTGTTCTCCTTCTACGGGGTAATGCTAATCATGCATGACTTCGAATACTAAGTATAAAAATAGAGGTTTGTAGTGCCTACACTGTACAGGTCTGCAAGGGAAGTTGCACACATGCCAGAACGGTGCACACGCAGTAAATCTCAGCCCTGCATTGCATATAAAATAAGCTATTTAATTACAAGCTACTAAGAGTTTACAAGCAAGTGAGTCTTGATTCATGCACATCATAACGTGCATGAAAATAATGCCTGTACTTCAACAGATGAGCATATAAATGAAAATGTTAAAAATAAAATACTTTATTTCATCCTTAATTTGTGGTGGTTTAAGGCAATAACTGTCATAGACAAATTAATATGCTTTATTAGGAAATCAACATGTTGGAGATGTAGCCTAATCTGTTATGCAAGGGAATCATGCCAGCATGTAATGACAATACATAATGTATACAATTCCTATTGACTTTTTGCTGTTTAGCACCTTGAACGAATAGTAGCTTCTGAACTGCTAAGTGGAGAAGTCTTGCAAAACTCCTGAAGTCTTTGCAGCTAAGAGGAGGCAGTTTGGAAAACATGAATGATGCTAAAGCATCATTAATAACAA
Source organism: Mycteria americana (assembly GCF_035582795.1). Lineage (NCBI taxonomy): Eukaryota > Metazoa > Chordata > Aves > Ciconiiformes > Ciconiidae > Mycteria > Mycteria americana. The sequence continues at coordinate 39,857,895 of NC_134372.1, forward strand.
ATTTTAGCTGAACAGGAAGATATCACAGGGATGCTAATCATTAAATATGTTGAAAGTATTATTTACATACTTACTCATCAATTTGGTCAACATGTATACAGACACCTCTCAGTGCAAGTTAGGAGATACCAGTTCTTCTCAATTATCCACAGCTTGTTACACCTTTAAACATTGCCCAGTAAACACAAGAAGCTCCATTTCACAAATAACTAAATGTGCAATTGTCAATTAATGCTACAGTCTTGGTCTTGCAGTCCATTAATGCTCTTCTGTATAATGCTGTGGCATGATACTTTAGGGTCGTCTTGCATGTGTATTTAAAAAAATGCTACTACTTATTGCTATTCTGCACAGTTGAAGTAGCTTTCTTAACTAAAGGTGGAGAAAATTGATTAGAACAGCTAGACTGTGGTTAAAGGAAATAGTCATAAGTTCCCTGTTAATCGATGAAGTATTCTGTATAGCGGTAATGTATTCCAATATTTTTTTTCTGTATTTAAAGTGACTGGCAACAGGCCAAAGGTACTGAGGCTATGGGGTGCAGTCTGTTTTGAAAACAGCAAACAGGATTTTAGCTGCGTGATACCAATTGGCTTCTAGCTTTTACAAAAAAAATGGATCCATAGCTCCAGCTATGAGTGAATTACTAATACTTACCTCTACTCATTTAATAAACTAAAAGCTATTTAGAAGTGTTGGCTTGATTTGATCCTTGGCATTCTGCAGGAGGGATAGGTGGGTGATAAAAAGCAAAGCAGTCAGCCGTCACCTCCCCCAGAGGTGTTTATTAGCTTTTTCCTAAAGGGGGAGACCATAACTCACTGTGCTGAGGCTTATAGTTGTGGTTTGCTCTGTGATAAATATGGGCCTGTAAACTTTGTCTGGCAGGGTCTGGAGCATCTTCTGTAAAGTAGCTCTTGGAAAGTGACCCAAGACTCAAATCCTCCCATGAGATTAGAGGCCATCCTAAATACTTATTTTGTGTACATAATTGTGGGTAAAAAGGCAACCTTGTCTACTATTTGGATAGTAAATGTCCCATTCCCCACCTGCTGTGTGCTGTCATTGCTTGACATTTAAAAGGTAGAGTCATGTACCTTCGCCATCTGAATTCTTGGATTATATTGTACAACGATTTGCACTTTTTCTTATTTGACAATATCAGTGGTTTTTGTATAGTCATTCTTGCTTTTCTTTGAAACCGACTGACCTTAGATGGTATTTCATAGCAGTCATGATGCTTCCCCTGTTAGCCACATCTTTTAGAAGCTGAAAACCCCTGCGTGACTGCTGGTGACGTGGAGTCGTCGTAGCTCAGGAGGTGCTGAACTGCCACAGTCCGGGACTGGCCATGCTAGGCCATGCAGCTGCTGTCACGCACTCGCGGACTGGCCCTCCACCGGGCGAAGATTTACTTTGCACTCTAAATAAATGGCGACAGCACTGGTGAGTGGAAATACCTCCAATGTCTTGTCCTTTACCTCTCTGCCTAGGAGGACAGAGGAGCATGAACTACCCCAGGGAAGAGAGTATAGGAACTAACCTCACCAAAAAAAAAAAAAAAAAAAATCCTCCTTTCCCGCTGATTTTCAGTGGAAGGAAATATATATATTTCAGAAGGAAGTATATCAGAGTCTCATCTTTTTGTGTGGCCAACTCTGGCTGCAGTATTTTCTTGATCAAGGAGCGCTGCAAAGAGTGCAAGACAGCCATCTGGTCCCTGCCCATCAGCATTCACAGTCCTCCCAGCAATTTGCATTCTTATTTTGCTGTGGAATTAGTGCTGTTTCCAAGACACGGGGGAGTCTAGAGAGACTTGTGAAGAGACCGTTTTATTCCTTGTGATGCCATTTATTAGGGAGATAATTAAAAATTCACCATAAATGTGCTTTAATTAATATATCAAGATGAGAATGTAAAGCCCTTAGGGTGAAAGAAGAAACTTCACCTTTAAATATAAAATGTACCTTACTTGCTTTAAAGTAGACCTTTGAGAATGGCAATTTTACTTATCTCAGCTTTTTAGAAAGTTGAAATCTCTTTGTAACAGGTAGATAACGATTTCAGTTGCTTTTTTTGTGGGTAAGGAAATAACAGCATGTATTGAAGCGGAATACTGGTATTTTCATAGCTGGGAAATTATCCGTTTTACATTTTTGGTAGATAAATTATCTGAATAATTCAGATAATTCAGACTTCATGTGTAATATAAAACACCAAAGAGAGCTTTTAAGGAGAAGAATGCTTTTCAAACTTTATTTTCTGGAGGTTGAAGAAAAGGGAAAATACTTAAATAGGTACCTTATATATAACAGGCCATATTATTCAGAAAAACACAATAGCATTATAAATTAATTCCGCAGCTTATTTCTCTCGAGATCTCACTTAGTATCTCAGCATTTAATGTGTGCCTTCTCAGATTGTCTGATGCGCTCTCTGGGTTTGCTTGAAACTCTATTGATGTTAAACCCACCTTATAAATATTCACAGGAAACTGCTTGGGAAAACATGAACAAGACACGATACCTTTGCTTCCCTTGACGCAGACAGCAAAACTTTCTGGGTTTTTGTGGATGCCCAAGATAAACCTCTGGGGAATAAACTGGGGCTGAGCCGGCCCTGGCCATGCCAGAGCACTCGGGTCCGGCTGTTCCACTTGCAGGAACAGCTTTGGGCTACGTCTTCGGTGGTCACCGGCTTGGCCTGACCCTGCTGTCTCCAATGAACACAGACAAGCAAGTTCCTTGTAGAAATATGAGTGTAATAGTAAATTTGTGTTCTTATTTGATTATACTCAACACTAGGTGGTGTAGGTGGTGCCCTTAAAAAGTGCAATAGAACTTTGTGCTTTATTTTTAATTAAGATGCAAAGTAATTTGAATCTGAAAGGAAAATTGCTTGTTGTTCTTTTTGTGTGTGTGTGTGTGTGTGTATGTTCTGAGTTATATTATGAGTTATATAATGCAACTATATATATATATATATATATATATATGTTATATAATGCAACCAGAACTGGTTGCAACTGGTAGAGCGTGTAGCTCTACCAGTAATAATATAACTCAGAATGAAAGATAATGCAAGATACTATGAAAAGTTAGTTCATCCAACTGAACATCTGACTGCTATACGTCCCGAGGCTACGGAGACACTGTGCACTGCTGAGATGATGCTAGCTCTGGAAGTTAAAGTTGCTTGAAGAGGTATTAACTTCTCCTCTCCATCTTCAAAGAGAGGAGGAAACTAGAGGAAGTGTTAGCTGTTCATGGAAGAGCTGTTATATAGAACTTTTGAAAAACTACACATAGAGAGGGAGAGAGAGAGAAAGTGATAGGACTTTTTTGCAGTATTATAGAATCATAGAATACCCGGTTGGAAGAGACCTCAAGGATCATCTGGTCCCAACTTTCTTGGCAAAAGCATGGTCTAGACAAAATGGCCAGCACTCTGTCCAGCCAAATCTTAAAAGTGTCCAATGCTGGGGAATCCACCACTTCCCTGGGGAGATTATTCCAATGGCTGATTGTTCTCATTGTGAAAAATTTTCCTCTTGTGTCCAATCGCAATCTCCCCAGGAGTAACTTGTACCCATTACCCCTCGTCTTTTCCATGCGACTCCTTGTAAAAAGGGAGTCTCCATCTTCTTTGTAGCCACCCTTTAAATGCTGGAACATGGTTATAAGGTCTCCCCTAAGCCTTCTTTTCTCAAGGCTGAAGAAAACCAGTTCTCTCAGCCTTTCCTCATATGGCAGGCTTCCCAGTCCTTTGATCATCTTTGTGGCCCTTCTCTGGACCCTCTCCAGCCTGTCCACATCGGGGACCAAAACTGAACACAGCATCCCAGGTGCAGCCTGACAAGTGCAGAGCAGAGTGGAATAATGACTTCTTTATCTCTGCTGGTGATGCCCATGTTGATGCAACCCAGCATCCTGTTTTTCATCCTGTCTTTCTTTGCCACAGCAGCACACTGTTCACTCACATTGAGTTTGCTGTCTACCAGGGCCCCCAGGTCCCTTTCCACAGAGCTGCTCCCCAGCTGGGTAGATCCCAGCCTGCTGGGATCTGTTTTCTCATTGCATTAACATCTACATTCTCGTATTTTAAGAATGTAGAAAAAAAATCATATTATATGCAAGAGAGAATGTTACAGTGTCCATTATTTATTTAAGCCTTGGTGAAAACAGTAGAGAGAAAGGAGCGGGCTGGAGCTGTACAGCCAAGCAGGCAATGGAAGCTGGTGTCTTGAGCTCATCAGACCCGGTCCTGAACCAAAGGCAATATGAGATCTAGAGGTTTTGTTTGATGTCGTAAAGTAGTACACGAATCATGTAAATCCTTTTGTTGTTTTTAGCAAGACAAATACTTCAAATAGTTCAGATTTTTGTAATTAATTTTCTTTTTTATTTTTACTTTTTTTGCGACCAAAGCAGAGGTAGAAACTGCATTATAAATTCTTACTCCTCAACCCTCACACAGTCTTGTTCGAAGCCTGCTGAGCACTGCCATGCTGCAGAGATGGCTGTAGTGACAAAGTCTGGGTTTTGATAGAAGGGGCTGTGCCCTGCCTTTGGGTGCGCGCAGGGCTCTGCACGTGCGCGGGCTGAGGGCACCCGCAGGGCTGGGGAGGCTGGGCTGGGGCTGGATTCAGCGTTGCAGCAAGCCGCTGGCTTCAGCTACTTGCAGGGAGATGCAAGTGGAGTAATGAGAGCAGTGAATCGGGCCCATAGTGTCTCTTCAGCCTGTAAGGTAAAAGAATTAGTTGGGATTTTTGGTTGATTTGTTGTTTTTCCTGAAGTTGTGAAGAGCAGAATATGCGCAGATGACGTTTCTGAAGCCTGTGTTCTTTAACCAGGAAAAAGCTGAGCCTGTCTGCTGCCGGGGAGGAAGGGGATCATGCCCATCAAATGGCCTTCCTTAAACTACCTAACATATTAAAATCAAAACAAAAAAACAGTTGAGCCTTGTATTCGATAGGAAGCAGAGAAAGCTAAACATGGGGATCAGATGATATTAGACATGTTTATTTTATGCAAGGGGAAACAAATGCATTGGATATATATTGCTTTTCTGGACTTTTACAGCAATATTTGCCTACTGGATAATCAAATTTGAAAGAAACTGGGAAAGTTATGATTGTGGCAGCAAAAAGAGAAAAGGGCAGACAAACTGAAGGTCCTTTTTGGTTTCATATATGGTTTTGCAATGTACTCTGATACTGTTTTTTTAAAAAACAAAGGGCATTAACACATAGTGCAGATGTCAATGCTAAAACTCATGTAGGTTTACTAGGTTTATATATGGTATTACAAGCACAAGTAGATATGTGAACTTATTTTTGTTTTTTTTAGGCTTTTCCTCCATTTAGCTTGGCATATGTGTTTCTAGCATTGAACTGTTAGCAAAAAAGGACATACTTCTCTTCTTTGTCAAATAACCAGTACAGGACTATATAGAATTGTCTGGTTAAAACAATTACCTCCTCCTGCCCTTAGTGTTTCATTTATCTCCATTCTCTCTGAAATTTCGCTCTGGGTTTGAATGATCTAAAGTCTTAAAGACTGAACTCGAGTTTAATATTTTAGGATCTGTATTGAAAAATTAAACCAAAGAGTGTTGTAAAATGGTTGTGCATGCAGACTTAGCAGAGGGTTGTTCAACTGAAGCATTGAAAATGTCCTTTTTTCCTGCAGACTGAGGTGGGCTTGGCCATGAGTTTTAACACGGGATTCTTGGTAGCCCAGTGTGGGGTTTTTTTCTTTGTTTTGTTTTAATAGAACTGGGCTCCAAGCATAAAATGATGCATCCTTTCTTCTTTAGATCTACATTTGGCAGCTATCAGGGAGGGTTGTTTTGTGATCTCCATCTGTTATCGACTGATGATGTTACCTATAGGCTTCAAGGTGTGTTTTATTTAAATGTGTGTCTAAATGTTTAGTCTTCAGAATACATATTTTCTGTTCTCTATTATACATTGTTCTGGTAATAAAAAATTGTATATATGTCAGGAAAGTTTGATTTCTACTTAAATTCTGATATAAAGTTTGTTCTTATGTGACACTGGTAATCTGTCTGCAAATCACTGTTGGTGCTGAAATTCCTAACAGAAGGGGAGGTGCTCAATGTGCTTTTTATGACCACCTTTGTTCCAGGGAGAAGCATATACATAATTAAAGCTAATGTTGCTTAGACTGTGCTCAGACTCCACATCGTGTTATCCTCACGTGGCCTCAGATACCTGCCCCAGCTTGCTAGGGGTGCCAAAATGATTATAATTCACTCTTTCACAGGCCTGAAAGAGTTTTGTAAACAGAGCCAGTTAGTATATTCCTGTTTTAGCAGTGGTGAAATTGAAGTAACTGATTGTTTGATTTTACGTATCTAATAGTTTACTTGGGTCAGACTTACCTGGCTCCTAGCCTCATGTCCTACCCTTATCCTATTGGACCATGCTACAGAGGATGCAATTTTTCAGTATTGAAATTAAGAAATCTTCAGAGTCACCAAAAAACCCCATTCTTTACTGTAATTTAAAAGGCTGATACTCTCATGTCTGCAGCAAACACTAGATAATGAAACAAGCTCCATGGGGTTCTTAAAAATGCTTTGGGCTCACATTTTTTCAAAGTTGAGACCTTATAGCATATTCTTATTAGATATGATGATATAGCTGATGAATTACTTTTTAGATCAGAGAAGAATGCTGATAAGTTGGATTTGGTATTGTAGCTGTCCTTGAGGTAGAAAACAATATCTTTACTGGAAAATACATTTTGAAGACTCTTGCTTGCCTTTGCTTTTGTGAGTGTCATACCTATGATAAAGATATGTATTCAAACAATCAGGATAAATGGGCTTTACTTGTGAGTCATCAGACTCCGTACTGGCAGCTATATGGGGTGAACGTCTCTGAAGGGGGCACTGTGCTGTTGTTGAACAGTGAACGCGTATAACTGAATTATACAGGCCAGTCTTTTTTTGTTCTTTCCGAGCTAGATGTCAATTTAAAGCTGCTCTCGTTGTCTCTTGCACTCATTGTCTCTCGCACATAGCACTTGCTGAGGTTTTGCTTGGCCACGTGAGGACAAACAGCCCGAGAAGGATACGCTGTGCTGTGCAGCTCTCCTCTCTATAGCGTTACCCCTCCGCTTTTAACGTGAAAGGGCAGCTGGCACAAGCTGCTCATTCCAGCACCTTCTCTCTCTTGACAATGGCCTGCTGCCAATAATTACAAAAGACATTTTCCCCTGATTCCACCCCACTAAGGGTAAAGGCTGAACAGGGTCAGAGTATATACTTGTTTCTCACGCAGCCTAATTTTCCTCCTATACCTAAGAATAGACTTGCTGAGTGCAGAGAACGACACTTCTATTGAACATTGTTCCTGACTCATCTCTGGGGCAATGTGTTCAAAGCGAAGTGGGCTAATTAAAGTATGGGTCGGTGTGCGTCAAAAACTCTTTGTGGTGTAATCATGGAATGTCATCTGGGATTTTTAAAATATGAGATGTGACACAATCTGATAGCTACAGAAGAAGAATTATTTGTATTTTATGCTTCTAATATGCTGCAGAGACAGGATGAGCTCTGCAGCAGGAGAGTCCCTTACAGCGTAGAGCGTAAATGTTAGTGATACCTGCAGACCACTCAGCACCTTCTCCCAGGGTGTCATTCAGCTTAACTGGTTTTGCTGAAGGCAGAAGTATTACCTGTAGTAATTTTTCTTAAGTAGAGGGTGTTTGCCATGGTTGCCAGAGGTTGTGGACGGAAGTGGCCGGTGTGACACTCAATGAGAGTTTGGTGAGAGCTAGCTTGGCTTGCGGGTGGATTGATGACTCGGTTGCTAAAAGGGCTCAGTCTACTATGATAAGTATTGGGGCAAGCCTTCAAGTTTGAAAGGCATATTCGGGTTCAGAATTTGCAGCACCTCCATACTGCCCTCCCTGACTTCAGAGATGTAAGGATTTCTCTCTCTGGCAGCTAATTAAACTTAGTTCAATATGTATATTGTAATCCGTGAAAAAAAATCACCTTCTCTAATGGCTGGAAAAAGCTGTTGCAGTTAAAAATATTAAATAATTAACCTTTAGTCCTTATAAATAAGAAGTTTAAAAATTACTTTAGTGCCTCAAATTTCAACAGAGGGCAGTGTGACATTGCTATATGCATCTCCGGAGCATTTTCTGTTGTGATGATTTATGTGAAGACTCTTCCACTCAGTGTCCTCATTAAGCTTATTATAGGAGTAATAGCATTGCTGAAAGCACAGGGAAGATGTAAAACAGAAGAGATTTTTACAATGGCTAGATGTGATAAAGGCAGGATAAACCGGAGAACATTTTAAGGTAATGGATGGAGTCAATTACAGCAGCATCCCAGGATCCAGGATAGCAAAAAGGGTTCTGCAGTGAGCCACGGGGAGAGGTTATTGTTATGGATCAGTTCCTAGTCGGGGAATATTTCAGTGAGTTTGTTTGGTGTGCAGACCTCAGCCAGAAGGTTTCAGGCTATAGATTCTAGTTACGTTGAGCTGTTTCTGCTCTCCCATTATCTGGATGCCCCGAATGGCTGTGGTCTCCAGAGCAACAGAGAGCTCTGTCAGGACCAGCTGATTTAAGTGGTCCCCCAAAAGGATGCTGCATGTCTCCTGTCAGCATCACCTGCTACACAGGTTGCTTCAGACTGTTCTCTTATAGCTAGTGTCTTACAGCTGTTAATAACCAGTGCCTGGGAAGCAGCATTTTAGCAACATAGGACCGGAAAGGGGCTTTCTGGGTCGTTGAGTTCAGTCTCTTGCTATCACAGAAAACCGTATCATATAATCCCCTTCAGAAATTTATCACACTTCATTTTAGAGCAGACATTGCCTTACTCCAGGGGTGACCTAGCTCAGAGGGCTCGGAAATACAGAAACCCAACCTACTTTTCTGTTCATCCACTCCAGTTTTCTGCCTGGTGGAGCTCAGGCGAGGAGACCCTACCCCAAAATACCTAACAGAAAGTGTAACTATTTCATCTGTAAGTGAAACAAACCCAAACAATAAGCCTTCCATTGGGATTTTTTGCATAAGAAAAATAATAAGTATTTGTGTACACCCTGTAGGAACGCCATGTTTTGTACTCTGCCTGCTAGCTCTACAGCAGCAGTTAATTAACAAACACAATTCCCAGAGCTGTGTTGACATTAATCATTGTTGCTGGTGCACAAACAAAGATGTTTTGGCATGAAAAGGTGCTTTGGTAGTTGAAGTTCTTGCTGTTGCTAAACAGAACAACAGCATTAATTTAAGCTCAGTTTAAAACATAAGGAAAGAACTGATGTTTATAAATGGAAGAGAGCAAAGCATCATGGAGAAAGGTGCCTGCAAGAAAGGAACAACTGTGAGCATAAAGGTTAAAATATTTGGATGTTACTTTGATAACAGCAAGTATTAAATTACTATAAGCCAAGGGTAGTGGTCTGCTAACATGGGACATAAACATGCAGAATTGTTGGGTGGGAGTAGCTGTCCTCCACGGTTGAACCAGTCCTCCGGCTGTGGGATCTCCTGGGAACTTGGTGGAACAGGTGGATCCTCAAGACAGAGTATGAACTTGTGCCCTTTTCTGCCTATTAGCTCTTTCCACTGCAGAAATCCTTTTAATTCAAAAGCTCTTGAACTTCTTTTATGTTAGAGCTGCAGCGAAGACTTGTTGGCCAAAAGTTGGCTTATTGTCATCTTGCTCTCCGTGACCCATGATTTCTGTTTAAATAAAGTTACAGAGTGTATCACTCAATTATAGTGTATCAGCGAAGGGAAAACGCAGTGCTAAGCATAAAGAGAAAGAAATGAAACTGTGTCTTTAAGCATCCCTTAAACTCACAGTCCTTCAAAACTGAATTGCATGAGGTACATGTGTCCTCATGAACCCCTGGAAGAGAGATGGGAAAGAACTTATAACCATTTCAGTAGGAATGAGCTTGTAAAGCAGGGCTGGAGCTGAAATCAGGAAGTCAAATGAGAAGGCTGGGAAAATATGTGAATAGGGAAAATGAGGAAAAAAATATTTCAAGAGACTATTTTATGATAGGCAAAATGAAGACAAGCAGTATTTAACTGGCTTTATCGAAAATTAAGCCTATATTTAGCTTACTAAATGGCTTTAAGGGAAATATAGTATGTACAATTTGGATCCAGATTTCTACCATTGAAGTTCATTGCGTGGTAGAATGATTTATGCGGTTACATTAGTTCCAGTCACAAATGGCCTTCTCCCTGGCAGCTGGTCTGTATACTTATTATGACTATTCCAGAAATCACAGTAATTATAGATGTGAATGCACATGCATTTTCCCCTTCTGGAATTACGAAGCAGCTATGCATTGCTGTAAGAGCGTATCTTCAAAATTGCCCCTGACATTATTTGGTTGAGTAATTCTTGCACTGCTTGCTATGGTATAGGAGAGCAAAGCTCCCGGTTCCTTTTACAGACCTTGTTTTGTCATCCTGCAGCATACTGGATAAGCTCCCGCTCTTGAGAGAGGGAGGGTTTTCCTGCAGATTGCTGATTTCAAGTTGTTCTGATCGTATTTACAAGAAGGTAACCTGAGACAGCGTCGTTGCTCACGTTCTGTCCTTCTGGAAGGATCCCCAGCTTCTGACTGTTGCTGAAAATCTGTGCTTTTTAGTTCTAGCAGGGAAGACAGAGGACTGCAGCAGGCAGTGGTATTCATGCGTTAGACTTCTCTGCCATTTCTCAGCATGGCTGCAAAACAGCGAAGTTTATCCAACATGCCTGAACTGCATTTGTGGATGTTTTGCCTGCTTTACGGATGCACTCTGAAAAAGCAGGTTGTGTTCTGCTCTGCCTGCTGAGAGCTCGGGAGAGGGCACTGCGGCTCCAGGGTTCAGGGGCTGCTGGGTGGTGGTGGAAAGCTGGTGCCTCCTTTCCTCCATCTATCAGCAAACCTATGACAATGTCAAACTGTAGCATTTCATAAATGTGAACAAAATACAGTTTAACAATCTGATTTCACCCCATCTCCAAACTGCTTGCAGACATTTTTTCTTGACAAAATGCCTGTTGAATCAAAATTCGCTTTGTGGTTTGATTTAACAATATGTTTGTTTGGTTTTTCCCTCCAGTTGAGGGACAGGAGCCCCCACCCCAGAAGTAGCTTTCTAAGTAGTTGTGTTGAATGACAGATGAATTGTTTCATGGTATTGTACTGTGCTGTGATACTGCGATTTGTTGTATCTGAATACTTGATGCTCAGCACTGTTATAGTTTTGTATCTTAGGCATATGCAGTCCCTATGCTTTATGCAGTAGCTAATGGTATGAACAAAGCACCTTCTGAAGGTATTATGAAAGCAGTGTCTACTTGCATATTGAGCAGAAGGAGGACAAGCTATTATTAAATGATTGTAGTGAAGAAGAACATTTCCTTCCACCCTGAGGCTAATATTAAGTATTCTCAAGGTCAATTGTAAGAGAATATAGAGAAAGACAAGAAGCGTAGGTGCTGTCAGTTGTATTTTCTGTTTTCATTTGACTGTAGCCTTAAAATCAGAATTATTTATAGCCGTGATGTATCTCCCTGTGACCCTGGTTCCTCTAGTTCAGGAGTGCCCGTTGTTTGCGCTCAGAAAGAAGGTGCAAGTTCTTCTTTGAGTCACTCCCTTTTGTGTATATTGGACAATAGGAAATGCCTGGAGTTTTCTTGGCTTCCAATTTTAATTACAGTTTTTCCTCTGCATATGTATTTGATCCTTTCAGTACCTGGAGAGTCCTATATACTGAGACTGCTCAAATATGACTGCTTTTGGACTATCTATCATGCATTGATTTGCATGGATGTATACTTAAAAAAATCTGAATTGATGTTCTAAGGAAACATCTAGGTGCAAATATAAGGAATTTGAACTTTAAAGGCAGATTTACACTTCTGACTTGCTTGTGTTGCAGATAGAAATAGCTGGGGTAGGGCATTCCCTCGGTTGGGCAAGTTGCTGATGTTCTTTAGGTCTGACTGCGCGCAGTGGAGGTGCTGTCTGCCTGAAAGGTAGTGCTGTGAGCTTTAGCACAAGAGTATAATGGGACATGTGGAGGTTAGATGATAAAGCTTATCTTTGAATTTGTTTTAAATTTAGTTCAACATCACTGATATCAGAATAACTTTTAAACGTTTTAATGTTGAATATTGCTTTTATGTGTGTGAACTTTGCTGCTGTGGAGGGTAATAGAAAAGAAACACAAAATGCTGGAAAATTCCAACGAGCCATTTTAAAAGTAAAGAGCCTATTTTTAATCCATTTCAGTATACATACTTACAGGCTTTAAATAAGGGGTTATTCAGCCACTCTCCTATTCATCATGCACAACAGTGTCATTTCTAGCCTTTCAGGTGTCCTTGAGCAAGTCACTTAACCTTATTTTGCCTCAGTTTCCCATTTGTGAAGTGCATGGAGATAATAATTCTTGTCTACTTCACATGAGTTATAGGACACAAAATGCAGCACTTAGATTAAGCACAAATGCCAGCCCTGATGAAGTCAAGGCAAAATAAACTGTGTGATTTTATACTAATTTTATACTAACCTGATAATCTATTTAATTCAATAGTTGCATGTATGTTAGTTAAACATAGTTGAATGTATGTTAGTTTTACGTGTGGCTGCAGAAATGGAGACACGTGTGCATACACATAAGATGTTTTGGAGGTTTTATGGAGGTTTATGGAGCTGGCTGTGGGTAGGCATCGCTAGGTGTCATTATTTATTAAAACAAACGTAGGTTGCTAACGTCTGGATTATAAGTGCCTGTGTAACTATATCAGTTCAGTTGATAGATTTGTGAGAAAAGATGTGTAGGAAATCCAGCCTGTGAAAAATGGCTCCTATGTACCCTGCTCGGCAACCAGAGACTTAATTTTTGGGTGTCTGAAGGTTTTCAAACCTTTTAATGAATGAGGGTGAATTTCAATCAAATCTGAGTCAAATTAAGCATGGCCTTCTTTTGAGCTTCCTTGGGTAATTCAATTTTCTTTTTGTTTGAATTTTTTGCTACTTTACATTTTAAGTGTTTCATAATCATTTTTCGACATAAAATTCCGGTCCAACAAGCTACCTGACTATGTGCTTATCATGTTTGTGATAAGCACTTTCTGGAAGTTGAAGGTACATCGTCTCTTCGTGTTTATCCCTATTTGGCAGAGCGCTCTGCTATATGCTGGACTTGAGGTACATACTGAAGCGGCATCCGTTTTGAAGCTAAGTGTGTGCTTGTATGCTTTCTTGAAAATAAATGGATTTTAGCCAAGTAGTGAACACTTAATTGGGACTTAATAATTAACTTACTCTTTATTTGCGTAAAAGGCATTATCAAATGTATCATCGTGATGCATTTTCCTGTCTCGGTCTCGTAACTCAACATTCACTTCTAAAAAGATGGTGCTTTGTTGCAAGTGCTTTTCCCCACATTCTGTTTTATAGAGCTCCATTCCTCCTCACATTTCCATGCCAAATAGCTCAGTGAGAACCAATCAGGGAATGTGACAAATGTTGAGGACATTTCTATCTTCCTTCGCTGCCAGTGGAGCACTCATTCTGTTTTCAGGATGTCAAATGATGTGTGCAGGCAATAAGCTTGCCTCACTAGGACTCAGTAGGGGGAAAGAAAAAACTAACAGTGCCTCTTCTATGTCTTTATAGGTGAAGCAAGCGAGTGGATGTCTCAAACGCTATTTTCCAAACTTCATTACAATTTTCTAAAAAAACCATTTATTTATTTCTTACAAGCTTTTCTTCCTTCATTTCAGAGGCTAATTTTAAGGCATTGTATGTTTTTATGTAACCAATGATTAGATGGTTATCAGCTGTATACTAATTTTACTCCTCTTATTCTAAGGCAAGTTAATGTAGAAAGGCAGGTAATGTGGCAGTATTATGAAATGAATACTATCATGAAGTGTATTATTTTCTATTCAAGGCTTGATTTCACAACTCATTATTTATGTAGGTTCAGCTATACTGAGTTCCCTTGGACCATTCAGGTTTTATGCTGGTGCAAGTGAGAGCAGAAGCTAGTCCTCTTATTTGTATATTCTCAGCATACATCTCCGCTTTTTTAGGCATGTAGTTATGCCTAGTTTATGTATTTGTCTGCACTACTCTTCCCCCCTGCCCTTGGTAGGGGCTGTCTTTTCCAATGGAAGCTCAGTGTCAAAAATATAGGCCAGATGTTGCACTTCACCCGTAGTGCAACTCATATCAAGGGTGCGCAGTGCCCCAAAATACAAATGTCTTGATTACCATGGGTTGGGCGCTGTGTTCATATCAACACATGTGCTTGCAGTTCTGTCTATAGTATAACACAAGCATACTGACGAAAGCCCTTGCTATGCTTCAGCGGTCCTGCAGGCTTTGTTTTGTCTTCAGGTTTCATCAAGAGTACGGTACCTGTGCATACGCTTTGTCTAGAATTCTGTAATTAAGGTCTAATCAGGAATTTGTGCTGACTGTTCATCATAAAGCTGTATTTTAATAAATTCGTACCAAAGCGTTGTAGGTGGAAAAAATTGTGAACGCTACCAGGTGGCCCGTAACTCTGTGTGTGTGAATGTCCAAAACTGAACTTTTGAACTCAGGCAGAAGCCTGGTATGGGATGGCTGTAAATTCTGATAATGCCTGAATTAAGTGGCACATCCCAAATCCTCCAGTTAATAAGGAGACATAAACCAGAACCACTGATTAGGAGGCATGTGTTGGGCTTTTGTACATGGACTAGGTAGGGAGAACTGAGGTCTTAGGGTTCTGGAAAGCAGAGCTAGTGTTGAAAAAGAAGGGTTCCCAAAGTAAGAAGTGATTTCAGAAAGAAGAGGGACCAGAAAGGAGGTGGTGATAGTCCTGGCTGGAGTACGGATCCTGGAGAGATCGTGGATATCAGATATGAGTAGGGGGACAAATGCCGGGGGATGCCCAGGGACCTTGGCCAGGAAGACCTGAAAGGGATAACTGTGCCCAGCTGCACAGCCAGAGCAAGACAACTTTCTGCCTAACCTCCCTGCTGGACGGTGAAGTCCAGACCTGATGAACAAAGATAGCACTGAGGGGGATGAGGGTAAAAGCTCTAATCTCCTTGGATTTTTTTAAATAAACCCCAGTATCCAGATCTACTACAGGTTGTTGCTTACTCTGTCTCATCCATGACACAAAGGGATGAAAAAGGGAAAAAAACCCCACCTTTGTGCAGCTTCAGAAATATCCTTTACTGTATCTATTTGACTTTGTGGACCTTTTTAGCAGTTGTCCATTACAACGTACGCAGACAAAGCTTACTGTGATAACTCTTGTAAGGGCAAAATTAGCTCTTGGGAACTTCTGGGAAATACTCAGCTACGTTACATTGCTCTTCTGTGTGTTTGGAAATATCACTAGTGTCAGTAGCAGAATCACATCATATTACACTGTAGGTATGAAGGACACAGTCATTCTAGCAAGATGTTTTCAATAAGCCAAGTCTCAAAAAGAGATCCAAACAATCGTTATGATGAGGAACAGAAAGGCTATTAGTCAAAAATATTGGTTTTGAAGGTGCACAACTTTGGAGGGGCTACCAAAAGCAAATGTCAGTTGTTTGGCTGTTATACAAGTTTACACCATATTTCTTTTGCTTGACAACAGAGAGTTGGGAGACATGAAATCGGCATTCATAAGGGAGCTGGGAAATGCATGTTTTCTCTCTCAGCAGCACGAATGATGTTCAGGTCTTCCTCATGCTAGCACAAGTCATTTTACAGAACAAAACTCCACTCTTCTGCTTTATTATCAGTGTTCTTCCAAGAAACAATCCTATCTGTGTTATTATATTAATATATTATTTTCCTGTTTCTTTTTCGCAGTAGACGGAAATATACAGGGAACTTTCCTATATATTATAAGGTTCCCTTGTGCTTTATTACAATTTTTAAAGATGATGTTTCTGTTGTATAATTTTAGTTTAACTTAATTTTATGTGAAGGATAGTGAAGAGGAGTAAGGTATCACATTAGTTCTTCCCATTTCTGGCTTGGATTATGGGCCTAAAGGAAAGAAAAGAGATTCTGACTCTGTCCCTGCATAATAGGATGGCAAAGGGAGTGGGTTTGGAGGGGCAATCAAATCTGTCCGTCCTGCTTGGCAGCTGCTGTGGTTTCTTCTGAGAAGCACAACAAAATAAATTTCCTGTCCTCTAAGAGGTGATGTAACTGAATCCTGTGTTTCTCATCTGATTTGGAAAAAATCTCCCTCTGAAGGGCCCTTCTTGGGATAGTGTACTTATATGTTGCCCATGTAACTAGATTGAGTCAAACACTTCTGTCTTATAAAATTAATGTAGTTGCTATAAGACCACCTGAATTATAAAACAATCTAAAAATGCTTATGAACAAAGAGTTCATTCATATTCTCTCTCTCATCCAGTAATTTATACTGGGGAGCTTTTCCATCTAGTTGTTTTGATCAGCTATCTGGAAGAAGCCTATATGTAGTATTGATGTAGAATTGATATAGTAAGTTGCATAAAGTTTCCCTATTGCATCTTAGGAAGAAAATAAATATTCCAAAGAGTAGAGGTTATGAGTCCCAGTGAAAAACAACACTTTAGTCTAACTGCACATACAGGCTGGTAAATATACTGCCTTCTGTCAAGGAAGGAGAACTATAAATGCATATTAGCTGAATCTATGCCAAACAGTATGACTGCAGTTGGATCGTCTCAGTGATAGAGAAAGTACTACTTCATGTCAACATAAATTTTTAGATTATTTTCACGGTGGGAAAAAAAGAACTTGTTTTAGACCTACTGCTACGTTATATATCAGAAATACAAAATGCTGATTGTATAAATTTCAAACCCAGGACAACTTAGAGAGATGAAATGTTCTAGACATCTTGTGGTGTCTGTGGCAATTATGTGCATCTTGTTTCTCAGAGAGCTTTATTTGAGTTTATGTTTAGTTCTAGAAATGAGAAAAGAAAAGGAAAGGTGTCATGCCAGAAATTCAACCTGCCAGAGGGATACTAAAAGGACTGTAAGGGCAATTCAACTTCATTATTTTCTGCTGAGACAAGTACACAATAGAGAATTTAGAAAGCTGGTTTATTGTTTCATTTACACAGAGGGCAAGGGATTGTGAATGCACCTCTGTGAGGCTTGCCTGTCTGACAAGAAAACAAACAAATACCTTCAAAAACTGGCCGAGCTTTAGGTAAGACTAGCCTCGTGTCCTTTACACCTGGCCTTCAGCAGCAAGCCCTGAAGATAATCTCAGAGCTGTCCGTAATTTAATTTGGGGCGAAATACTGGGGAAGGGCTTAGGCAAGGATCGTAATTGCTCAAACCATTAAGGTTGAAAATAGCTGCTGACGGGAGTTATTCTCCTGTATGACAGTATCTAGGAATGACAGTCTGGGGTGCGATAGCCTTTCATTAACATCAGCACCCAGGATAATGATACAAGTAAAACTGTTGTACTTTATTACATTCTTGCTGTCATTTAATTGCTTGATAATAGGTTTTCATAACAATAGAGGCCCATGGAAAGTTGGCTGGAGTAATCCCAACTGGTGTATTAACTGTAGCAAAGTTGCCATTAACAAAGTGAGTTGTTTGGGGAGGTCATTCAGAACAGATGGCTATTATTTAGGGAAAATAGCTGTAGAACTGTGTCTCATGAGAGAAGCTAAAGTTCCCATATTTAATATGAACTATATGAAAATGTGCAAAAGGGTTCCCAGGACCGGCTAGACAAAAGAAGCGCTATGCTGTAAAACTTCACAGTGGAGCCGTTGTGAACAGTAAAGCGCTGAGAGGTGGAACGCGGGTTTTTTTCGCTTTGTTTTTAATATGGTCATATATTCTCTTCTCTTAATGAACTTAACCATAAGCAATCTATTTTTGTTTCATTGCACGAGCCAGTTTTGCGTGCACGTATACAAACCTCACACAGAGCGTAGGCAGACTACTTCCTTTGAATAATATTATTAATCGATATTAATAATACATAATGCTTACATGCAAATGTGTGCTTACATATGCAAACATGGGGGTTCAAACATGGTGATGCAAATGTTGAAATGCTGGTGTTTGTTACATTTGATGTTAAGGAACTCGGGGGATTTTCTTCTCATGAAAGAGCTCATGTCTCATTTGATCACTCTGGGATGCAGTTTTAAGAAAATTAATTAGTTGTAGTGGAGTGGACTATGAATTTTATTTTCACGAGTATTGGACAAGCTGCTTTGTAATTTAGTTGTAATTTCCAGTGTGAGGATGGGTACACAAGAGGACAGCAAGTGTAACCGTCATGGTTTTGTTACTGGGAGGTGAGGCTGAGACAAAATAAGGACGTTTTCCAGAGAGATTTCTCATACAAATTGAAGTTGTAGCTGCCAGTCAAATCTCTTTTCCATTTGTGACTCCCAGCTTTCACTTATAAATTTCAATGAATAACAAAGGAAGTTAAAGTCCTGCAAAAGACCATATTGAGCAACAAACTATTTTCTGAAGAGCCCTTTTCCCTCCCTCACGTAGATGGGAAATAAATACAATCCCAGCTTCCTAAATCATTGTAAAATTGCCAGATACCCAATTTTCCTCCCATAAGAGGCATCTTAACCTCCCAGAGAAGGGATATATTACTTTTTGGGATTCTCTACTTCTTTCGTATCGGTATTAGGAGCTATTTTGGAAAGCATATGTATGACACTGCAGTTGGGTCTGTTACATCGGAGAGCAGACTTCCACAGCAAACTGGGATATAGGGAGGGGGTCCAGCAGTGTAACTGGCCTGTCTGTACTGTAGGGGCTGTATTTTAAAAGGCTGAGTGTACTGCTGAAATGATACGTGTTTTTCCATTAAATATAAATCAAATACTGGAAATTGCCTAGTCAAACTACATGCACCTCAGGTCTTGGCTCTCTCAGAGGTCTGGAAAGGCCAAAGCATGTCTGGCCCTGATCTGACTGAAGGGTGATTTTGCTAATTGAGGAGGTGGAGCTGCAGCCCCTGGCTTGCTGCTGGCCACACGCTGGCCACTGCACAGCTTTTCCTTCTGGGCTGTGGGTTCAGGTCTCTTCAAGCAACTTTTCCACGCTAGTGCCAGAGTGGTGGAAGGCAGGCACAGAACTGAGAATGAAGGCAACTGACTTTCTTAAGATGCAAGATGCACTGTTCATTTCTGAAACTTACAGGTCTGCAGACATCACGAGGGATGGCCGTTACACACGGAGGCAAGTCGTCTTTAAAAGAAAGTTGTGCCGTGATTTCTAGATGACTTTTCCTTTCAGACATATTCATCTGCTCCCATTTCCACCCTAGGAAAAGTGGTGGTTTAGATACTACCGAAAAGTTTGCTGTGGGACGCTTACTGTTTTATGTGTAGTTTAACACTGCAGGTTCAATGACTAATTATAAATATCTGAGTAGTTGCAACTGAAATCACTGGATTACTGACATGCTTATATCCCTATATGCTTATAGGCTTATTACTGACATGCTTATATCCCTATATGCTTATAGGCAGGAAACTACACAACTGCTCCGAGAGCTTCCTTTCTGATCCACTGCTAACGGAGCAGTGGTGTTACTCTACAGAGAAGATGCACTGCGCCAGCCGTTTCAACTACAGGGCAAGGCAACTTGGAAAAAATAAGTGTAGTCACCACATTAAATACGATGAAAGTTTGTAACTTGCTTGCATCTGTTCTGGAACAAATGGCGACTATAACATTGGTGAGCTGTTGTATTCACTGCTTTGGGGATTATGAAATGACTGCAGTTTGTTCACCTCTTGGAAAAATATCCCAATCGTTCACGTGGAAAGCAAATTGACTTTTTGTTCAAATTTTTTTTTTAATGCAACCATAAAAGTTTATCTATTGTAAATTAATTTTTTTAGTCTTGTACTACAGAATTCCTCTATTAAATGCCATCAAAACAATGCAAAATATTTTTCAGCAGAGGGCTAATCATCTGCAGAAATGTAAGGCTGGACCAAAGCTATCAAATGTAAGTCATGGAAGACAGGGATGCAAAAACCTATTAGATCACTTAATCCTTCAAACCTCCAAATGCAAGACATTTTTTTGGAGAGAAGGACATGCCAAACAGAATTATTACAGCAATGAGTACTTTTTTGGTGTTTATTTTGTTTTACTGATATATTAACAATATTGGGGGAGAGTAACAGCAGGGTGTCACTTGCTTTTATACAGCCAGGGTTGCATAACCCCCTAATAATCAGTGTTTTGTATTCATACGGTGTCTTTCTTCTGGGTGACAAGCATAATATTGTGTGATGGGAAAACTAGCCATGGGATATCTTGGGGATGCCAACCATCAGCTGTGGCTAAAGCAGCCGTATGTAAGAACTCCTCCAGAATCCACTGCAATTAATGGAGAGGGGATCAGACTTGGGATCACAGAGTTTCTTCTATGAGAAGGGTGTTCTGTTCTCAGAAGAGAAGTTTGGTGAGCATAAAACTTCTCTCTTCATTTGCATGGCAGGCCTTTCAAGCTAAATTCAGGGCAACTGCCTCTTGGGGATGGAAACTTCTCAGAGAGTGAACTGAGTCTGGCTTCGAACTGCCCGGACTTGGCTGGATTTGAAGTGAGCACATTTTCTTAGTTTTGTTGCCTGCTTGCAATCCAAAAATCGAACTCGTTCTTGTGTTATATACAAACCTCCTCTGTGTTTATGCATAAAGCGATGCCTTTAATCAAGTTTTACTCTAATGGTGGGGAATGTTATTAATAATATATAAAACCTATTTCATGTAATTAAAAGCGGGGAAGAAAGTATTATTTTACAATTATGCTGACAGTCTGTCTTTGATCTTGGAACCTTTGTCAAGGTATGTTAGTAATAAAAATGAATGCCCTCTCATTTTAACCTTGGAGTAAAGCTATCATTATGTTTACTAAGCCAGAACTGCCCTGTGAAAGTAAAGTACTGTCTTAATTGTACTCCAGAACAGGATCAGTTGGCTTTTTTAACCTTTCTTCCCATGTCTTGTCACTTCTGCATTATGAAGCTCAAGTGAATTACCTTAAAAAAGGAAGTAAGTGGTAAAATGACAACAATTTTTGCAAACATTTAAATAATTTAAAAGGTTAATAAAATACCAACACACGGGAAGCTGGATTTGTCAGTTTACAGTGGTGTTGAATGAATGGTACGTTTGTAGGTGACTCGAAGAGAGCACAGTGCTCTGTCTGGCTTCCTTGCATGCCAGCTTTGCTTCAGAGCAATACAATAACTGTATTTGATAGCAGGATTTGGCCCTTATGTACAGCTGCTCTATATTCAGCTATAGCTTAATGTACTCTGAAATAGAAATTTCTGTTGTTTTTCTTTAGTAAAGTCACTGTTTTTGAGACTTGGACATCAAGCAAAGGGCTGTATATACATTCCTGTAGCTTCTGTTTTCCTTCTCCTCTGCTTCTCTCTCCTGAGCTAGCTCCAGCTTACTGATGCAGGTGTTGGTAGCACAGGACCTTTAGGAACTTGGAGAGACCTGCAAAAGCTACTTAAGAAGCTGGATGGATATTCCAGCAGGCAAGCCATACTAGCGGCTACAGCTATTACACTAGCAATACCTGAGCTTTGTGACTTAAAACTAGCTGATATATTCAGCCTTGGCTGTAGGTTGCATTAATTGTACATGGCCCAGTGCTGAGAAGATGCAGATTTTTTTAGGAATGGATGCAAGTTTCTGGAAGTTACACTGCTTGGTTAGGGGTGGCATGAAAATGTTACCCAGGTCTGTATGTGTTAACTCCAAACATTTAGTTGTGATGCAAGGCTATATTTTAGCCTCTTTTTTAAAAAAAGTAAATTTATGATTAAATAGTTGACAAGAAAGCGAATGATGCCCTGCCTGTTTTCCTTTTCCTTCTCTCAATTTCTTATATTTAGTGTAAAGACTAGGAGGCAGCTTTGGAGTATGTTTTAAAAGCCATCATTCACGTCACGTCAAGGTTTCCAGAATGTTTTAAAGTCTAAATTAAGCATGATGGCAACACTGCCTGGAAATTATTTTGCTTACGAGTGAAAAGAAACAAAGACTGTACCGTATGTGTTGTACTCCAGAGGGGAATTACCATTTTGGGTGGATGGATGGATGGATTTGAAATCGCTGAAAGCATTTGCTCGCCTCTTGTGTGTGTTTGTGAGTGACTAGATGTATGCAAGTGGGAATCACAGCTGTCTGCCCCTGCTGCACAATGTCACTTGTACAAAATCCCCTAAAATGGGTCACAGAGTTTCTGGTGTGTAGCCAGTTGCGAAGACTTTGCATGGCCACACATATTCTACCACTTCTACCCCACACGTTTACTGTCTTGCTTGCATGAATCTTGCATGCATGCCTTGCTCCCTACTGAGATTTCACAAGAAAAATTCTTTCTTCCTTCGCTAGCCTCCAGATAGCAGCAGAATACCTGCTGTCGATAGGTTATTACTTGATTTCCAGCCCCCCATATTTATCATGTTATTAATTCCCCTTCATAATATTAAAAATGTTAATTCAGTGTTTGCTAAGTCTCCTGTTTCCCAGTGAGAATAAGACCAAGCTGTTTAATCTTTCCACACAACCCGCTGCAATTTTTGAGAATTGTTATCATTTTGATTACTCTGTAATGCACCTCCCAGAACAATTATAAACTCTGTAAACTGAAGCTGCGGCAAGCTGTTTGTCGGAGATTCGGGCCTTGGTGAGGAAGCCTTTGTAAACTGGCCTTGAAATCTGTGCTTCCGAGCCAGCCTGTGTATCAAGTGTGCGCTTGTTCTGTGAGACGTTGACACACACGTCCTTAGATGGGGATCTTTCAGGAAAAAGCAGCTTGGGCAGGGTCAGAGCAGACAGTGGGGTGCTCTAAGGGAGGGTAGCTCTGGTCATGTAAAGCAATGGAGCCCAGGAAAGGGCCTTGGGCAAAACTTTTGAAAATTGAAGTTTTACATGAAAGGGGGGGAAATGAAAATGGTCAGCAAGCACGAGAAGGGCAGTTCCTGTGGGATACAGCCGTTCGGACGGCAAGTTCTGTGGAGGGGCTCAGCTGATCACATAGACACGCACATAGGACCTAACTTCTCTCTTGTTCTGTAGAAGCTGGTCTGTTCACAAAACATCTGAGTTGATTTAGCAGGAATATTATTTTGCTTCGCTGGTGGCCACCTCATACACAGTCAAATGGGAATTCTGAGGAAATGTCTGTCTTCGAGTGGAGTTGCGGGCTTTTTCTTTTTTTCTTTAATTTGGGATCTTGCAACATCTGAAAGAATTCCCCAAATCTCTCCCATATTCTTATATGTTGCCTAAGGTTTTCCCCACTTTAAAAAATTGTATATTTTCAATTCTTGGCCTATTTGAAGTAAAATCTGCATGTTGTTGAAGTAAAATCTGCATGACCAAAATTAGGATATTTTGTTTGTTGTTGCTAAAAGGGTTGCTTGTTTTCCTGGATAGACCCTGGGGAGAGCACAGTGGAAGATCACCTTCTTTCTGCGAGGAGCAAGCTGCTGGGTGAAGGATCTAATTCTTTCACACTCCCTGGCACTGCCATCCTTTGCTTTCACATGTCTGGTGAGCCGTGTCCCAGGGACATGGTAGCATACAGGAATTCTTTTTATTTGGGTTCCAAGTGTGAATTGCTCCAGTAAAATCAAAATGTAGAAAAAGTAATTTATAACTACTTAACAAAGGAATAACAACAGGATAAAAATAGAAGAATGTTTCTGCTGTAGAAGTAGTATTACAATTGTGTCTGGCTATGGGGTAGGCTTTGAGATGAATAGGTATGTGGGTGACTTGAAAAACGACATGAGATACTTTGTGCGCCATGAGTTAAAGCATATACGTTGCTACCCACAGTGACTTATTTCAAGTGGCTTATATTTGGCACAGTATGCCTTTGGATTACAGAAGGAAATGCTAAGCATGGAGCTCTTATTGCTCCGCTCAGGCTTAGCAATTATGAAGAATAAAAAATTTACCAGAGCCTGAGCTCTTAGATAGTTATAAACATGGGGAGAATTAAGGGACAGGAAAATTATAGCAACCCAGCTAAACCACTATAATTAAGGCTGAATTGCTTTTTATATTATAGCATTCATGAAGTAGAATGTTGAAATAAGTGAAAAGTAAAAGCTCAAATACTGTTTCAGACTTAAATTTTGGTAGGACAAGTCCGTTTTATCTAACATGGTGTGTGTAACTTTCAGTTTCTCTCATCCTCCTCCTATTCGCACCGATGGTGCCTTGCCCTCCAGATTCAAATGTCTCCTGAGCTTCCTCAGCCGGGAAGACTGGGCTTGCTTTTAGGTGCAGCCCTCTGCCACACTCAATGCCATTTACAAAAGGCTACCTAAATCACTTGTGTGGGTTTAAAATCCCATGTGTTATGGAATTGGAGACGCCCTAACATCCTTCACATTCAGATTAAGAGCAAAAAGATTGTAGGTTTTTGGTGTTGTGTTTGTTTTTTTTTTAATTTTAACTAATTTGTTTCATGCTTTTAGTACTGTCATGCTTTCATACAGTAGACCTGTCTGACTGCCTGTGCCTCTTCATCAGTCCCCTGCTAATAACTTTTGAATCCAGTGGCTGGTTTTCACTGAAGCTGGCAGTAATGCAGAGTCTTCAGAGGTGCTAAGTTCCCCCAAGTTTGGTGAAAACCCTCAGCTAGAGGAAGAAGACCTACATTAAAGCTTCTTCAGAGGGAAAGTCTGGCAGGACTCAATCCATGTTTGCTTTGAGGGGCAGCAGTCAGACCAAACCAGATAGCACATGTTATCAGCTGGGCAAATGGAGGATGTGGGAAGAAGCTGAAAGTATATAGAGAGGAGGTTAGCAAATATAGGACATGGGTCTTGCTGTTTGTAAGCTTGTTTGGATCAGCAGGTTTGTCAGGGGAATAAATTCCAACGTGTGAATTTCAAAGGCAGCCCTACAGCTTAGGGAGAGAGGCTTTCTTACTGACGGGAAAAGCACCACTAGACTACTGGAAGTAGTCTGAAGTCTTAGAAAGTGATAAAATATACAGGAAAACAAAATGGTCTTTGTGGAGTGAGTTCTCGGGCTGATGGTGATGTTATGCACATGTAGATTGCAGTAATTTAATTACAGCTATATTCTGCATTATTCTGACACAATGAGCTAGATTAATGGCACTGCTTCCCCCCCCTTTCATAAACCATGAGGCAGTTCTTGGAAACCATAAGGCTGACTTAAAGATCTTGGTTACATTAATTTGGGACTCCCTTTAAATTGTGTCTTGAGTTATGAAATGACAAAACTTGGAATCAGCTCTGTGGTAAATTGGTTTCATGAAGGAGGAAGCGAGGCGCTTCTGTGAGTCCCAACCAAACCGAACATTGATCTCAGCACGTTCAAGAGGCGGGGGGAAACCATGATTTCGCCCTGAATGGGAGCAGCAGTGGACCTTTTTCTTCTCTTTCTAAATTCCTTTTCATGTGAGCTTTACCGTCTCTTTGTAACCATCTGCTGCAGTGCTGTGCACTCTGAGCTTGTGTAACATTTAAGATTTTTTTTTTGTTTCTGCGGCTGTGGAGAAGAGCTGGGGGATGTGAGCTCTGAAAGTTCAAAAGCAAAAAAGCAAATGAGGCAAAGGGCATCCCAATTTAAGGGAATTCAGAATTTGTTGTTAAAAACATAGCTGGTTAAAAAATCCTGGGAACTTAAAATATAGTTATCAGGCTGTTGTCTCCACCATCTTCCAAGATCTTCATTTAACCCTAAATATACCTTCATGATGTCCCTGGCTTGTTGGCTGCTGCAAGGTGGATATGTGACTCTCTAAGCTCTCTGTATTTTTAAGATGATGAGCTATTTTGGATTATAAAAAGCAATTGTTCTATGAAATAAGTTTTGGTAATGCTGACAAGACTTTCCCACAGATGAATGATGTATAATGGGAAGGTAGACTTTAACTCAGAGCTTGTTAAGTGGAAGATAATATTTGCAAGGGGCAAGAACATATTAAACCTAATTTCTCTGTAACATATAGGCCAATGCTGCCTAGCAGGAATCGGGTTGGAGGGTGTCTTTCCATTGGCTTTAGTGACAGTAGGAATAGGCCCAAACAGATTTTAATTAATAGGAGTAATAAATGCATGTGTCTTCTAGAACTCTGAACTGGATATTTTAATTCACTTTTTATATGTGGTAACTTTTTTGCTTCAAACATGCCAGCTTGTTTTTATAATTTTTATTTTAAGTAGTAGATAGTTGACATTTCTTTGTCTTGTTTTCAGACTCGTCAGTCTATTCCAGAGGTCCACAGTTCGAGACATTGGGCTTTTACCCAGCAGGGCTTTTTGACTTCTCCAGTGCACTGGAATGTGATGGGGTAAAGACAAAAAGCCATTTTTAGGTATCCTTTGAACTGTTAAAATGTTTACTAATTCTGCCTTTGTATAATTATACATCTGCCAGGGTTTGGGGATTCGTATCGTTTAAAAGCAAAAGCTTATGTTTGAAAAGCAGAATGATCATTTGGAAGCCCCCAGCCAGTGCCAGACTTAGGGCTAATGCTGGCCACCGAGTCCTGATGTGGAGTTCAGGGGTGTGGGATGGGTCTGCTGAAGCAGCTTTGATACAATAGTCACAAAGTTTTGTGTGGCTTTTTGCTAGAGCTGTAATAGGAGCTGTTACTGCTGAGTGGAAAGCATCTCCGAGGTTATGCTGCTGGAGTGCATTGGACTGAAGACAGCTTGAGTTTAATCTAGTTGAGTGGTTTTGTTTATTTTGTCGAGAAAAATAACTATAATGGTTGCCAAATGACCAAACAGAAACAAGGAACAAATGTTTCCAGGACTTGAAGTGGGGATTGGAAGCTATAGCAAATTTAAAACAAAATTAAAAGCTGTAGATTACTACTAGAAAGTTCTAGAAATATGATCTCTCTGCAAAGAAATTTCAGAAATCAGGAATGTTGTTTAACTTCTGTTTTGATTTTGCTTTGAGAAAAACAAACGCATTATGTGTATGCCAGGGGTGCAAATTTTAAAATGTGCTTGCATGTCCCATACTCTTTGCTACTCCATGTTTAGGTCCTACATTTGAAACCTCCCAGCTAATGAAAAGTTACTTGGTATGAATTTATTTATGGTGCTGAGAATTTGGCCCAAATTTCTTGAGCAGTACGAAGGTAGCCACTTTATGAATTTTCAAAGCAAATATATTTAGGTTCTTGTTTAATTCATGAACTCTTGTTTAAGGTGCAGGGTATTTTTTGTTTGTTTTATTATTTTTTTAAAATAAATCTGTTTCTTCCATAGCTGGAAATCATCTTGTAGGGTGTGTTTCTAAGAAGAACAAACAAAGGCTCGGCTTGGTACGATGTCTGCAGTGCACTGCTCTGGACTACAGACCAATGCGATCGCTTGCTATCAGCATTAATGGGCATAATTCTGTGGAAACCCCTCATTTTCCATGGGATTGAAGTGACCTGCCATATTAGGGAGGATTCCCAAGGACTGCTCTCAAAAAGCAGTAACTGGTGAATCCTGGGTTTGCATTTTGGTGGTCTTGAGTTCCAGTCTCTCTAAGACAGCTGCATGAAAGTTGTGGTGGTTAGAAAGCTTGCAGACACTGAGGTCGGTGTAGACATGATGTATTGCTCCAGCAAGGCTACTGCTGTCAGCTCGGTTGTGAGACCAGTTTGAGCTATCTCACTCCTTTATCTGCAGTCAGGCAACTTCCAATAAAATGTACTGAATGTTTCTCTTGGCTTGATGCAAGAGATTTGAGGCAGCAACCTCAATAATGTGGTCAAAATTTGGAAGAAGCAAACCTGGGTGTGGAGCCCTGGGTGTGGAAGCTGTAGAGGTTACAAGGCTACGATAAAGCCTACCACAGGCCCAAGGGAACACAGGTCCATGTAAAAGCATCCCCTAGAACTGACCAATAAATCATATTGATAATTGACAATTTTGCTGGACATTTAACTTCTTACAGGAAATATTTTCTGTGTTAAATTTCATTAAGCTTAGAGTAATTTAAAGTGGTCTATAAACAGAGAAGTAGTATGAACATTTACACAAATGAGCACTGGTTTTGCCTTCACTTAATTTTGTACGAAATGTAGTATGAAACTCCAAAAAGAGTTAGCTGTAGACGTGATTTGATGCCTAAGTAGGTTTAGTTTGAATTATGACTTACGTTAAAAAATAAAAAATCCTCTTCAGATGTAAGACAGGAGAGAAAGGGGAGAGATGTGCTTATTATATTCAAGAACTGTGATACATAAGCATCAATGATTCCATTTGTTTTATATATTTGCTTGTCATTTTAATGGTTTATTATCAGGGATCCAGTCAAAATTGGCAATAAAAAGAACATAGCTTTACTTTGATTCAAAGTCTGCAGCAGATATGCCAGCAGAAAGGATAAATAAGGCATGGAAAATATGCTGTTAATAAGGGAAATACAAGTAGTTCTAAGCATACTTCACATGCTTTTTCGTTATTTTGATTTCAAGCAGAGTGTTGAATGCACTTAAATTATTAAGTCATAGTGAATAGTACCTTGAACATGGGTTGAAATATTCCATTCTGGAGCAAATTTGGGTTTGCTCTTGTAAATCTATTCTTATAAATCATTTTCAGAGAAGAAGAAAAAAAATATGTTCCTTTCTGATTTTGTGTACTTTACAGAAAGGGAATATCTTCTTTATAAGAACGTCATTGCTATTCACTGCAATTCTCCATTCCAAGGGAGGAAATATGCTGGAGGATTTTGTGGCAATCAGGACTATATATTATTCTGTCCTTTAATGCCCAAACACAATGTATAGGTGAGAGAATGTATTGTGACTAAATATAGTTCGGTGCTATCACTCTTTTTTGATGCCAAAAAAACATTGGCTGGCCAAGCAATTGGCTGATGAAAGGTCAGCTGGCCCTGGGTCAGGCAATTAAACTGCGTTGTGCCCTTTTGGATCAGTCTCTTCATCTAACTGTAGGAGTGTTACGGGAGAAACTCTCGATTAAAAAGTTTAAAAGTAGAGTAGCTGTGTGTACAACTGGATTCTACGCCTCAGGTTTTCTTTGCTGACACCTTTCTTCTTCCTATGGGAGGAAGAGAAAACAAGAAATTAAATTCAGGGTTATTTAGGATAACCCTAAATTTTAAACAGTGTATTTGCTATTCTAAGCAACTGGAAAAATGATAGGGCTGAGATGACTCTTCTTTGGGCTTCGTCAGGTCTGTGGTCACATCTACACTCCTCCTGCATGTCCCTTCTGAAGTTGTTTTGTTCTTTTACCTATTCTTTTTTTTCATATCCACTAACGGTGTAGCCAAGTATCTTGATATCTTTAAAGACAGATCTCAAAAAACCCCAACACTTAAAAACTTGAAGTGAGAGAAAAATTTGTAGAAGGCGTGGCACCACCTTACACCTTTTTGCTTGGGAGACCGGGGTTGTCTGTACCATGTTAACTTTTCGTGGACATAATTGCTACTTCTCCTTCGTATTCACCAGATTAAAAATGACTGCCTCTGCTACAGTTTTCGAGGACAGATCAATCTGGAGACGGTGGCAGAGAGAAGAAACTAGCTTGCTGTGTTTTACTTAGCCTTACTTAGTAGCCTAACACACACATGTGATGAGAAAATCCATCGCAAGAAAGAATCCATATTCCTTTTAGACACAAAGGTGCTCTTACCCATTGATCTGGAGCTCCAGATGCTGCTGGGGCTTGTGCGTAAGATCCTCCAGCCCGTAGTGCAGCTCCTGTGTTAGTGCGGAGGAGCTAGAGCAGCTGTGCAGGCGGCCCGGGGGGTTCCGAGCCCGGAAGGCAGGTGCTGCTGCAGTTCAGTGATCTCCTCGAAATACGCTGGGGAGAGTCAGCAGAACAGGGGGGAAAACAACGGTAAACTTCAGAATAAGCTGAAGAGGGTACGGAGTTAAAAAGGTATTAATAAGCCAGGCAGGTGTGTTTTATACGTGATACCGCTGGCATAGAAATCTACTGAGGGAGACCTCGTTGCTACCCCATTGATTTCAGTTGCATTTGGGAATACTTTGTTCTTCTATGACTAATGCCTGCCTGGAAGTCCCCAGACAAAGTGGAAAAATATGTTTAGTACAAGAAAATGGAAAAGTAAGTTTCTCTTTTCTGAAAACAAGTGTGTGGATGGACCTCCTGATCTTTCCAGAAAGAAATTGGTAACATCTGGAAAGAACCCGTGACAGACATTTGTGGGGAGAAACAAAGGAGAATAAAAGGGGAGAGAGGGAGGATTTTTGTGGCTTCAGAAAAGAGGAAGAGCTGAACCAGGCACCAATATAACACAGTCAAGCAAGTTAGCAGAGGTGAGGCCTTGTGGTTGCTCTCGAGCGTCTCTTCATGTGCAGGTACTCAGTCTTGCAGTTGGCAGGTTTGTTACACAAACCCCGGTGGAGCTTTTGCAATTGAATTGTGCTTCCTGTGCTGTATCCAGATCCCCATACCCTGATCTCATGTGCTTTTCATCATCCCGTGGCCTGAGTTGGCTGCAGGAAAGGCTCTCTTTGCAGTGGTTCTGTTGGACTTGACCCCAGTTGCAGAAGCCAGGGCTGCCCTCTGCCTGATTTTCTTGACCCCCTCCTTTTTCTCTGCTTGGAGTCCTAGTCTGGAGAGACTTGAGATCTGTCACATATGACTGGGACTTTTGGACACCAAATTGTATCTGCTGGAGCAAGTCTAGATGTCTCAAAGCCTGGGCTTATGTATAGCACATGTGTAGATGAATTAACTTTGACATATCTAGGACATTTTGGACTGAATGCATGTGCTCAATAAATATGACACCTTCGGGCCATGGCAGCAGTCCGCGTACACGAGAGCTGAAGCATTCAGGTGTAATTCATATCACAGCTCAATGCTTAAGTACCTGTTCAGACACCCCAAACAGCTTATGAGCAGTCATTCATATTACCCGGATCCCTGAGATTTACCATTCGCTTGTTATGGAATATATTTTAACGTGGCTAGGAGACCTAGGCTTCCACAGAAACATATTGCACTCTAATTTAAGAGTACTGCCCTATGTGAGCATCCATTTGAATAGGAGTCATCAATATATAGTGACCTTCCCTTGTCCCTGGTCTGGATGTACATGACCTGTCCAGCTCTTCCATGGTTTTCGGAGACAGTGCAGTAAGGCCGTCAAGTTCCCTGTAGGCAGATTTCCCAAATTGTTACACCGGAGTAAAAAAACCTGAAAGTTGGTTTAAAAAGCTGTGTTAGGAGGCTGTTATGTGTTCCTTGTGGTGTTCAGGACTGTCTGTGCTGACTGCAACTGTGGTCTGGTGTGGAATTGTCAGTGCAATGGGTTGAGTACGGACAAACACATACTTGTATTGAGACCTCCAAACTGCTGGGATGGGGTGTCATTTCCGAAAAAAGAGGTGGTGGTGGCGGTGAATTCAAAGGTAAAAGGCTATGCATCAGGAAGGAAAATGGCTTTGTGTTTTAAGTGCAATTCATCACTTCACTCTGCCCAGTGGGTGGGATATAAAAAGCAGCGTTTATGCTCAGAAGAAAGTACCTGCTCTTGCTTTGCTCCCCTTCCTAGATGTTCCCGATCCCTTCCCCCTCCCCATTGCCCCAAGGGCTGCCCCTATTCGGTGCTCTCTATTCCTTTTGAAATCTCAAAGGCAGCATGTGTGAGGGAGAATGGTATTTCCAGAAGAAGGGAGGCCAGCTTCTGCCTGGCAGTATCTGGAGCCCATAACGCTGCCTGTGGCCTGGAGCCCATTCTTTGTTCTCTGGATCCGCTCCCGTTTCTTAGGCTTTTTCTGATGAACAGCTGAATGCACTAGATGGTTACGCTTGAGTGCTTGTTATTTGTGGCAATTAGTGGAGGGCTGAACAGTATGCACATGTGCAGGGGAGTCCAGTATAGCATCCTGTGCAGCCAGAGAGAAACACATATGCCCTTTGAAACCGGTTTGCTCCTCGCAGTCAATGAGGCAGCGTAGCTTCAGCCTTTTTAAGATAAGGCTGCTGCTGATATGTCTGAAAACATCCTATGCAAAAATGGGGACTGGTATCCAGCCCCTGGGCAGTGATGCTGGGACCTCTACTTGGGAATAAGGCAAAAGAAAATTCCTTGGAAAGAATATGGCTTACTTTCACAGTATACAGAGGCCTGTTCATTTTGCATCACTAGTTTCCCAGTTATGTTTGATTATCTGGCTAGCTGTTGCAGCTGTGAAAACAGTGGGCTTGTGAATACTTGCCCTCTCTTAAGAGTTTGGTCCATACTACAAACAATGTAATCCTGAAAACCTTAGTACATTGCAGACAAAAAAAAAATTGTTAGGGATCCATGTGTACAACTGTGATTTATAAGCAGCAGTATATTTTATGGTCCTTTTACCTGGATATACAACCTCTACTGGGTAGTAAAGTGGTCAGCCGACTAGCAAAAGACATGCTTAAGGGTGCTAAAATCAGAGCAAAAGGAAAGATATTAATCGCTGTGGGTTTGCTACTCTAAATTTGCTTGTATAGCCAAGGAGGTAGTCAGGGAGCCAAGTGTCAGGGCAAAGAGGACCTTTTGTTAGACCGTGCGGAGGGGAAGTATGACAATGAGTTAGGATATTTCTGTCCCTTGGAAGGCAAACTTCCCACTCAGCCTTCTGCTCCAAGGACAGTGTGACACTTACGGCACAGCTGAGCACAGAGCAACGACGGAGCTGTTTAACCTGGTGACACTCTCAGTGCTTAAACCAGTCATTTTCTCATTTCTTCATTTACTCATTCTTCACAATAGATGGACAAGGGAAAACATGGTGGGGGGGTTTTGTTGTTGTTTGAATCTATGCAATGTTTTAGCTACTGAAGTTATTCTAGGATTGGTGTTTTAAGGGAGTGTCTCATTCTTCTTACTATTCAACTCTATTTTAGAGAATATTCTTGCTTCTCAAAATTACATTGCTTCGTAAAAGTAGAAAGTGACAAAGACTCCTGCCTGCCTCTGCATAATGTCCTTACTCCGACGGCTGAACACTGAAATGTTGCCTAACACCACTGTAACACTCCTTAGCCAGCACAGTCTGATTTGCAGGCACAGGAGCAATCTGGTGTTTCACTCCAATGCAGACCTCCGTAATATGTGCAGATCAGATACTCATTAGTCAGACAGAGGAAATACAACATCTTAATTAGAAAGGGAGTTTTTCGTAGTTGTGTGTGTACTCTAGAAAATAACATGTTAAAGAAGCATCCCGGGGGGGGAAACTATTTTAATTTTGTTTTTCTTTTTTTTAACCTATCAGTTTTATTGCGCATTTGACCATGAGCCCAAGTTGTTGTGATTTTTGTTGCTGTTGTTTTTCTTTCCATTCCTTGGTTAATACCTATTTGATGATCCTGGTATGACTGTGAGATAGCTACAGTTCTGCACTTGACACTCTGGTTGTGTATCTGCCCCACAAGGGTCAAGGATTTACAGAAGCTGATGGGAGTCTTGGTTGTATAAGGAATACAGGATGAGGCAGATACTCCACACAGTTTACCTTGTTTATCTAAGAGTGAAAACAGTTACTGAAGAGGGAAGAAATAAGGTTTTATGAGCTCTGAATGAAAATAGCATTACTCCATCTTTCCATGAATCTGTAATTCTCTCTTTCTCCCTGTCTCCTTAGCTGTAGGAATGCAACGTTTCTAATTTGCAGCGTTGTAAGAAAAAGCATCATATGATAGAATCGCCTAATTACAACATCATTCTTTGCAAAATAATAATTTCCACGTATTTTATTAAACTGTGGGACGGTAAATGCAGTGGAGACAGCTGGCATCTCCTTGGCAGGAATCCTTTTGAGATGCATTGCTTTTTTCTATGTTCCTCTCATAACCTCTACTCGTTCTCTTTGATGCTGATGTTCCATTTTAATAGGGCTCATCCTTTTACCGCAAGAACATCGGAGTGCTGTGAATAAGAGTTTGTCTGTTCAGCTTTAGTTTCTTCTTGCTATCACCTATGTGTACCTTTTAGCTCTTTTTATTTTGTTGTTCCCCCCCAAAGGTATGTATCAGGAAATATGATCTCTTAAAAGCTTTAGCTCAGAATTTAAAGTAAACACTGCTGTTGCTGTATTTTTCCATAGCACAGGGAAGTTAGGATGTTTCAGCATTGCTAAACACCTAGGAAGTGCTACTGCTACAGACCTGAGATGCTCTCATCTTTTGAGAACACTACTCCATCCTATTAATAATAACAGTGGAGTTGTTAGTTAGTTGAGTTTTTCTTGTAGTTATCAATGTAATGGTATTTATTTCTAACTTAATTTGCCTTCTCCTCGATACTTGATTTTTTCCAATACTCTTTCAATACTCAAAATCTTCTTTAAGCTATGTTACAGGTACGATGGTGACTTGTAGTTTTTGGACTGCTGGGTCAATGCTTTTTCCCACCTTTTTTTGTGCAAATAGGGATTAAGAACAGCAGTGCCTTGGCTGTCCTCTGGTAACTCATCAAAGGTAGCTAAAGAAAGGCTAGTCGGTCGAGTAATCTGGAGTCAGGACGTAGGGCCATACAATGTTTGTGAAGCAGGGCAGTCAAGCACTGTCCCTTGCACTGGCAATGTGCATTTCTCACCTCTGTGGCCACAACGTTTAATTCCTGAAGTTCCAAAGTGAAGATGCTCCTGCAGGTCTTTAAGCAGTTCCTGCTCCTCACCTAGTGCACTAGTGCCTACGGGGACATCTGGCAGAGTCATTAATCCAGTGCTGGAAATCAATCCCTAAGTGGTTTCACAAAGCTGAAGTGAATTGAGTGTGAATCAAAGGAATGTTTCTTTGCTTCTTTATACATATTCATTTTCAGCCTATACTGCTGTGTCATAGTGCTGTAACCTACAAGGCAGTATAACCACTCCATTCTTTTTTCTTCATTGAATCCTAAAATTTATTGATTTTTATAATTTCAAATATCAGTTAAACTCTGTGTCTCTACACATACTGACAATTCAAAATATGTCACTTGGCAGATATAGTTAATATATTCTGGAGGAATTTCATAAATCCTTATTTTAAAAAATAGTAATGTATTTGTTTTTACTTACTGTATAGTAGCTTGCTTTGAAATTTACGTAAAAAAAAAAAAAAGAAAATGTTTTTGAATTTTGATGGGAGAAAAAATAAAGGGGAAAGAATGGTGGGGATAGTTATTGAGACCAGCCAGCTCAGTTTTCTAAAACTGTGCACCAGTGTCTCTGAAAAGTAAAAGGTGAAAACAAATAACAAATAAAACAAATAAAAGCTTAAAGCAGAAAACAGATATTTAATAAAAAAGTGTTGATGCTAAAAATATAAGCACTTAAAATGCACTCTAAGCAAAGTATGTGAATCAAATACTTAGAGCAAAATTTTTCTGTTTCCTAGTGGAATCAGATTTTGTGTGAAAACAGTAATTGCTCGCTTTACTCCGGGATGCTTGTTTTACACCAGAGCTGCCTCCCTTTCTGCTGGGAGGGCTCCTGGTGTCCGTGCAGACGTGAGAGAGGCTGTGGTTTGTAAGGCTGTATATAAGATCTGGCTTCCAATTTTGGTAATGCAGATGTACACCCACAATTAACTGCAGGTGTAATTTATAGATGTTTGATTACGCTATTTCAAAAGTTTAGCTTTGGGCCAGTTTAACGAGCTGGCTCAGTCTTATGAATCAACCGTGCAGTTAATCACAGGGACAAAACTTTGGGCTGTTATTGGCAAGTACAAAATGTATGTTTACAAGGTCAGACGCCCAGAACTTCAACTCTTAAGGAAGAATGATGTTTTTCTGGCTTAAATCCTTGTAATGGAAGCCTTAGTACCCTTTTGCTCAGTTAAATAGAAAAGGACAGCATGATGTATCTCTAGATAAACGTTGAATTTCTGCTTTTTAAATGTTTGTTAAAAGATGCATTAAAATAAAAGTAGCCAGTGTTTGTCTGCATTCAAATAGCACATGTAGAGAGAGTATCAGTGAGGTCTACGATCACACAAGCAGGTAGTGTTGATAAAGTGTCACGTCCACCTGTGTTACAACTAGGAATATTGTTGTAGTAAAGAGTAGCCCACAAACTTTACGGGGAATTAATCTAGCAAATATATTCTTTCAGGATTATCAGCTCATCTGAAATAGTATCAAAACTCAGCCCCATGATATAATCTATTCAACATTTGTTTCTTTCAGGGTTACAAGAAGCATCAAGTCCCAAAGGAGTGCTATGCATAATGAAAGACTTGACTGGTGAGAAATATTGGATGGGGTGTTCAGTTTCTATTTGGTAAGAGACAAAATACATTTGGCATAAAAAATGGTAGTAGCAAACTTCCTCTAAACGTATCTATAAATTGTCAGGGATAATTCATCAGCTGAGGAGACTGGTATTTTTGGTGGTAATGAAATCTTACAGAGTCATACATTTAGCAAACTCTACTGGCTGTTGACTGATAGCTTTTACAAAAGAATCAAAATGAACCATTGCTGTAGCTAAGAGATATTCTGCCTTTTCACAGAAATGTTGCAGGCTTCTTCATAAAGTTACTAGTATGCCATCTCCCTCCCACCCCCAAAAAATAGTTTACATAACATATTCTTCATGTCAGTAGAAAGCTCTATAAAAGCTGCATAAGATGACACTTAATGACTCAAAACACTGGTAGAAACCTTGTATCACAATGTGCACGCGGGTACTGAAGCAGAGAAATGACTGTTTTGTATTTAACCTTGCCGAAATGCAGTTCTCTCTGTCTGGATATCTGTGTGATATATTCCCAACAGAATATTAAACAGTTAATCTGAACAGAGACACTGGATCACTTTTTCCTTGCAGGAAATCTGGTCTGTAATATAGAACAGAATATTTTCACTAGGTTTTGAGTCTTATTTTTCTATATGCCAGTGATAAACACAGCAGCAGTATCTTTATGTCCTTCTTCTTCAGACTGTAATTGAGATCTTTGGTTCTAGATCATAGGGATAAATTGAAAAAAAAAATATTAAAAATCACTGTGTAAAACATTGATTTAATGGGGAAAACAAAAAAAAGAGAGATAATTCCTTGATGCACATTAGAGGCGAGTCTTCTGTTACCCTGTTTAGGAAACTCTTGGTTAACAAAACCTACAATCTGTTTGCTTTATACAGGAGAAGTTCCCTGGTGGTTCATTTAGCTTATTGTTCCACTGTTACCTACCTGCAGTAACAGGAAACTTCGGTGATAATCGTATGAAATAACCTGAACAAACTGTCTTGAGTGATGTCATTTATTTACCTTCTGAGGGAACTGTTGTGTTAACAGGGACTGAGCGAGCACAGACTGGGGATGGAAGAGCGCAAATACGTTTCAGAGGGGGCTGATGGAAAACTTCCTGTTAGTAAAAACTGGAAGGCTTAATTATGACAAAGAATACTGATTTTTACCTTATACATTCTTTCAAAAAATTAATTGCATTTTGTGTTTGGGAAATACCACTGTGGTGGTGGTGATGATGATATTGCTGCAACGTATGTGAGTTCATGCGTGATAGTGTTGAACTTCATGGGACTTCTACCAGTCCTAACCCCTGTAAGCCCCGCCTGCAAGTGTTATGTGACCAGGAGCATTCTAAATATTTATGTAACAGTCTCTAAGAAAAGTTTACAGTCCATTTGCTACTTCACATGCACATCTTTCTGTAGTCAATGTCATGAAAATATGGAGACTATTCTGATACTTGGTGACTTTTACCTTAAAAAAAAATCATATATCTAATAGGTTTTAACAGCCTCATGATATACGCTTGTGACATTGCAAGTAAATATTACTAATTAGCTACTAGGGCTAAACATTTTTGATCATGGGCAATTGAGATTGCTGCTTATTTAGTTCATCATTAGTTTGGAAAAAATACTTTTCCCTGGGGTAATAAATTGGTTGGCTGCATCTGTGAAATTGGATTAACACTATGGTTTTATTGACTCTAAAGTAAATCCTTGTTTGAGATGCTCCCTTAAATATAAGTCAGGATGTGTCTAGATTTAAGTTCTCATGTTTGGGAAAAAGAATCTGTATTTGCCAGAATTGATGACAAAAGGTGGTTAGTTAGTAAAACTGAGCTAGATGAATTTTTAAGTGATGGGTCTCTGTCCTACAAACTGCAGGTTAAATTCTGCTTTGTACTGAAGCTTTCTGTTGAATTATTAAGGGTTTCTGCTATAAATACGGTGTCCTAATAGCCATTTTTTTCCCCCTAACTCACCTGAAAGTTATCTTATATTACAATGCTAGCTTCTCTGAGTACCTTGATACTTCCTGCAGGGTAGATAATGGTAAGTTATTGATGCATTTTGACAGCTTTTCAAACACTTGTCTGCGTGAAACAGAACTGTATAAAATTTAGCCTTCTAGAAGTTAACATGTAATTTGTCATTATAGGAACAGTAAAACAAGACTTGAATGTTTCTCAATTTTCTGAGCAGTAAAACACACCTTTTTATCTCTGTGAGACACTTCTCGCTTCTGGCACGAGGGAGGAAAGTTCAGCCACTGGAAGTCCTAGAGAGAGCTCCGAGCTTCCAGATCTGAGAGCGTGTGGGCACGTGTGTGCGGGGGGGGGGGAGCAGGCCAGTCGTCGCTGTGCGTCTCCTACGCTCTTCTCCAAAGGAAACGCACGGGAGATGAGCATGATGACAGGCTCCTCTGATCTGCTCTCAGTAACAGTCTCTTACTTGGCCACCCAACTGACCCAAGATATCTGGCTTCCTTGTTCTTTCTTTTCCCTTGGCTCTTGCATTACATTGAATGTGCTTGCTGCTAAGGAGTGGATTTCAGCAGTAATTATGTCAACAGAAACCATTGCAATCTGCAGTAGAGCCAAATGCTACATTGTCCGGATATTCCTGCTTTTAATTTCCTAGTGCTTATATTTGGCTCAGAATTAACCGTAACAAGAATCCTGTGTGTAAGCAAAAATACTGTGTATATTGAATATTTTAAAACTGAGCCTGGGATATTTTTACCTTTTTTTCAGTGCAAGCTATTAAACCCTCTATCATACAGGACAATGTTTTTTGATACAAGGTCAACATAAAAGCTTCTCTAATATCAACCCCAGTATCTCTTCTTTCACTGTAACCACCTTTATGAAAACTGCTTGCAGTGATGTCCACCAGAGTCTTCCAGATACTCTAAGCCCAGTAGGAGGCTATTTTATTCCTCGAGTAGCGAGGAGCACCCATTTTATTTCCCACATTAGAAGTACAAGAATTTAAGCAATGCCTATATTTAAGCAACTGGACTATTTCCAGCCAGTATTTCAGAGAAGTATGTGGCTTAAATGAACACTCAGCAATAAATGGACAAATACCTGGTGTCTTCAGTGCCATCAGAAGGACTCAGTGGTATGTCTGTCTTTTATTCACCAAGAAGTGGGTTTAGACTCTGAGAGCCACCTCACTGAAAAGAGAGCCCTAACAGACTGCAAATTCTGAAGGAAAAACCCTTTTCCTAAATTTTACTTTGTGTCTGTGTGTGTGAGATTGGGTGAAGCCTTAATAGGTTCAAGACAGTGACTGGCACAGTAGTAAATCTTTCCCTTCAAAATCCATTTTACCTATCCCAAAATCTAAATGGTTTAAGGGCTTTGGTCTAGTACAAATTAATTTATCTGAATGGAGAAATTTGTATGGATAAAGAAGGTAGTGATAATAAAAGGGAAGGGAGTGTCTTTTTAGTTGAGGAAGAGAAGGAGGAAAAGAATGAGAGGTTTGGAGTCAAAATAGGAAATGTAATGTTTGTATAAATGGTTTGAGAATGTCTGGTGCAATTTGAGAATTTCTGGTGCCTTTGATTAGTGGCCATGAAGGGGAAGGAGGGACAACTGAGCAGATGCGGTTGCAGGAAGGATGAGAGACAATCAGTTAAGGAGCATGTGAAGAAAAATTAGGAATGGAGAACAGGGTGAAAAAAGGAAAGAGAACATTATGGAATGAGAAAAGGGGAAGAAAGAAGAAACAGAGAAATTATGGAGAGATGGGAAGGAAAAGGTGGGGAAAAGGAAAGAACTAAGATGAAGAATGAGAAATACCCAAGAAGGAGTAAATAATGAACAATCTTGAGAAATAACAATGGTAAAGGAGGAAATACAAACTTACTTTTGTGGAGTTTTTACAACCACATGTATTTGTATCTTAGTTGTCTTTTAGCTGTTACAGGCAGAAAAAAAGGAGCTATCAGATTAGTGAAAGGGTGTTCTTAAACTTAAATCCGGATTTATACCAGTGGAAACCGTGGCCTGTTGGGTCAGAGTTTATCAGCCTCACTGTGTGCCCGGGGTAGTAGCAGCCATTTTCAGTGTGAGTACCAGGGGAGGCTGGAGAATGATCCCATGAAACACTTTTTCAGACTGGTGAATACCAGTAATAATTTGCAGATATGATACGGTATTTTGCTCCAACATTAGGCAGACTATGACTGTCGTAGAAACATTTTCCCAGGTTTTTATTGTATTTATGATTGTTATTTAGTTCTATCTGCAAGTATACCTGAAGCAGCTTTTCTCATAGCAGCCAGAAATGGGTAGAAAATGCAAATGAAGCCAAATGATGTTGTACCGATCTCCTTAAGGAGTTGGATTCATTGAAATGATATCTGCCCCCCCTATTTTTCTGGGCTGTGATGTCGTGGTTTTTAGCATGTTTTTTAGCATTTCTACTGACTATGTGCTGCAACAGAAGATCTCTGAGGGCAGAGGCAAATACATAGAGGCAGATACACCCATGAGGTATGGAGGTTCATGAGGTACAGAGCAGGGAAAAAAGCTAGCATACAAGCACGCAGTAATCCTGGCAATAGCAGATGTACTGGGAATAATAGTGTGCTCCTGAGAGTTAATAACAGTGATGCCAGTGACATTTTTTGGCATAGGAAAAGACCCACTGAAGCCTGGAGTGACAATGGCTGCCGAGTCTTCCTTTTACAACTTAAGCTTTTGCAATCCTGTGCAGCAGAGACAGAAGGAGAAAAAGAGAACTTAAACAGTTCAAATGCTGACAGTTGGCATTGCTAAGAGAATGGATGTAAATGGCATAAAATTAACAGATTACGTCCTGCCAAGTTTCTTCTTAATTGATGTCATTCAGACCTCCTCAGCAGGCATTGTAACAGCAGAAATTCAGTCTCCCCAAGGTTCTTCGCTGTTTAAATAAGACAATGCAATTCCTCAATAAGTCTGAGAGCTGGAACTATTTTTTCCTGAAATCTTGGCTTGATAATGCCTTTGGGCTCGATCTTGCAAGGTGCTGAGCGTCTCAGCCCCCACCAGCTTCCGAGGTAGGTGAGGCACTCAGCCCCCTTGCATAATCAGGCTTTTTGTTCCAGCAGTTCATCTCACACAGGAGGGTGTGTGTTTTCCTCATGGAGCCTGGGATGAAAAGGTATGTGGGTAAAATGTGACAGCTGCCTGTAACTTCACCTTCTCATTATGGACTGGAGCATCACTTTTGTTGAAGTGAAGTCAGTGGCAATTTACAAACCCGATAATACAACCTTGTGATTTCTCTTTGAAAATTATATGCCAGATCTAGACCTACTTTTCAGCAAATAAATCTGAAAGAAATGTTAGCACCTGGAATTAGAACATAATCACGGTTTTGTTTAAAAGAAAAAAAATCCCAATCTGCCCTACACACTGGCTTGATGGATACTAAGGGAGCCATTGTGGTTTATTATGTTGCTGACCTGCTAATTAAAGAGGCCTTAAGAAAGAATTGATGCAGAGAATGTTTTGTGGCTTATTCTGTGTGAGTCCCTGAATTGTCTTTGACAGAACTAAATGTAATACCTTTAAATGTTACACAGTGTATTTGGGATAGTATGATTAATGCAAGGGCTTTCAGACTTGAACTTTACTTTGCTATGGACTTGTTTGACCTCCCTGTCTCAATTTTTCTATCTCCAGAATTAGTTAAATAAACATGTTGTAAAGCTTAATTAATATTTTAAATGTTTTAAAGTCTCTGAGTGAAAAATAGAGATCTATGAAGCTACCATTTGAGAGCTTAAAATCCTTATCTAACTGTACTCATAGTCACTGTTACAGGTGTTACTGTAGCACCTAGAAGTCTTAATCATGGATTGATTAGGCTGGGTGCAGTAAAATACAAACAAACCATAAGTTTATTGTAAACTTTTAAAAGTTCACATAATAAGAAATAGAATATGTTTATCAAAAGCCACAATAGCATTTTTCTGTATTTTATTTCCTGAAGAAACAGTAGAATACTGGCAAGAATATGGGCTTCAGTCATATGAAAATATTTAATCTGACCCATCATCTTATCTCAGTGGCTACCTCATCCCTTGTAGGATTTAGATATAAAGGTTTGAAATAAAGAAAACAGAACAGTACAAAACAGCCCTCCCCTTTTGAAGGGAGGGAGGGAAACTGCACTGAAAGTTTTCCACCTTCAGCATAGCTCCTTGCTCTTACCAAGGCAAGTAGCAGTAGTGAAATCATAGGGTCTTTTTACCTGTCAATTCAAAGAAAAAGAGATTGCTTGCTAGGGATGGATTACCATATAGTGAGATTTTAATGAAAGTTTCTGACTCACTTGTATGTTTTTAAGATAGTGCCATAAAGATTACCTCTTACATAGCCAACTGCAAAGTGCATTTCTTTGATTTACCTCCTCTAAAATAAGGGTATAATAAATTCTTTATATACATAAGCAACACAAGCCAAAGTCCCTATCAAAACAAGACATTCCATTGCTTTTATCTCTGTGTAGAAAAGATGGAAAATCACATCTGTCAGTAAAAGCTGTTAACCATTTAACTACTGGAAGCTATCACACTGAAGTGATGTTACATATCACTTTAATTAACATTGTAATATGAGCTGATACAGAACAGAGTAATTCTTTTTTTTCTGTAGCATAGAGCTTGTCTTATGTAATCATTACCCATTAACATACTTGTGCTCACAAAAGTATGATATTTATCATTTCTCATCCTATTCTGATAATTTACTGCCCCAGGAAAAAAGGCCATGAAGATCTTGATACAGTGCTTGGTGTAGCCCAAATGGTATTCTTTCCTTTGATCGGAATAGACTTCAGATTAAGTCCATCGAGAAATTTCTTACTCTCATCCACCGATGACATCTGAAGGGAAGAAGGATGTCACTTCAAAGGATTCTCGTGATGGGCAAATTGTTCTCTACATAAGCAAGGGCCAGCATATGGTCTTTTGACGGTCTGTGAATTACCGTAAAACATTACATAGGACATGTTATTGGCCTAATTTTCTTCAGGATTTTCTGAAATCTGTGTTCATCTTGTGCCTGTGAATTGGGATTTGTACTTATGGTACTTCCTATTTTTGCATGGAAAATGAATATGCTAAGCAAAGTCTTTGAATACAGTTAAAGAGCCCATTAAAAATGACAGCTGTAAACAGCATGATTTGAAGGTCACCTCCCCATCTTCCCTCTGTGAGAGACAATTAGATACACTTTTTAAAAATGAAGATGCCTATCACTTTGCTTATAACATTTTGCTTTATTATAACTGAGTATGAAAGATTTGAGAATTGTGAGGGACTCTGTCCTCGCCTAAGACTTTTGCAACTTAAGTTGAGGTGTCAAAAGCCTGTTGATGTTATCTGGTACCTTTCCTTTGTGGTGAAAATGTTAGCACAGCAATTTCTAAGAAAGAGAAACCTTCTTGGACTTGTAAAACAAAATAATAACAGTCTTGTAAACAAGTGTATATATGATTGCTCTTGACATTTTAATTTGCCACTTGTTAAAAGTCCATTTTCTTGACCTGAAGAGGCTGAATTTGAATGAATTTGAACATCTTACTGCAGCAGGATTGCTAAAACTGCTTATAAAATGGCATAAATTATACTGGCCAAGAGGAGGTATTTAATATACGATCATCTTTAAATAACAATCTGGTACAGTTTTTTGTGTTCCGTATTCTTCCAGAGCACGTTTCCAAATGTATCTCTATATGCAGGTTCTCTTCACTTTTGATTTACTGTGGTTAGTTAGCACAATCTTGCTCTCAGCTTGTTTTTAACGGCAGTGCA
Organism: Mycteria americana; assembly: GCF_035582795.1. Taxonomy (NCBI): domain Eukaryota; kingdom Metazoa; phylum Chordata; class Aves; order Ciconiiformes; family Ciconiidae; genus Mycteria; species Mycteria americana. The sequence continues at coordinate 39,901,993 of NC_134372.1, forward strand.
AAACATCAGTGTGTCACAACCTAGCTATGTAAAAACCTACAGAATGCTATTAACTGTGTACTTAGTTAGCCAGCCCAACATTTGTTAAACGTTCAAGAGGGATTATGGATAGCTGTGCACTTTGGAAGTCAGAGAGGAACTGTCAGATGTCAGTTAGGGAAGTGGCTCTCAGAGAGTCTCGCCATGAATATGTATGAATGGAAAGGCAGCACAGTGATGGCCCTGGAGCCTAGAATTCTCTATCAGATACTGCATAGAAGAGAAGCAGAAATAATTCAAACCTTCACTACCTGCCATGGTTTCATATGGAAGTGATCAGACAGGCTCTCTGCTGCTGATATGATGACTCTCCATTTGGGTAATACTTCAATTGTCATGTAAATTTTAGAGTAAGCAAATATAAAGTCCCAACATGTGTTCGACTTGCAGAAGATAAGCTTAATTTAACAGTATTTCACTGCTTTACGGTAGGAAGATGTATTGTGATGGTAATGATGCTGTGTCTTCTCTCACTAGCTCTACTTCGTCGAGACTTCTGTCTTTGCCAGCTAATTCTTCCATGTTGCAGAATTCACCTAGAAGCTGTGTTTCTGGTAGAGGTAATCACTTTTGATTACTGTGTGGCAATGTAATAGCTTGGTTAATTGTATGTTGTGCAAAGCTAAAAGAGAGAAAGATGTTTGTGTGGTCATTATTCATGCGCTATGTGAACCTGTATCAGTCGTCTGTGTGTATGTTTCATTTTAAATCGATAGTTCTTTAAACATTCAGCAGAAAGTGTGATTTAAAGTCAAATTCATCTAGATACGTTTAACAGTGCTTTAAAAAATTTATTACCAGCTGAACTGGTAGCAAAATGGCCATACTGCTTATGATTTGGCTGGTATCCTGACTTTCTTGCTTTCCAGATTATTTTTGGATAGTTTGGCAAATCTGTACTTTCGGGCAGTTCAGCACATCTCCTCGTAATACAACATAAATTGAACTGTAAAAACTAATGGACTGGAATACATCAGGGCTTTAAAGACTTATGGCCAGTTCTATATATTTTGTGCAGTGAAAGAGGCTATCAGCCTCAGGTTTGTCATACAAAAACTCAACCTGAAGTTGAAAAACTATCCAAGCTTTCATGTAATGGCAGTCTGTCTTCACTGGAGGATGACCTGACTTTTCTTGAAGTGCAATACTTACAAGTAAATTCTGATTTAAGCCCCCCATTGTTGGGGGCTAATGTTGTTCCTCTTGCTGAATGGTATGGCACTAAGGAGAAGAGAGAAAGAAAAAAGGTACTAGTTTAGTGAGCAATTCAGCAGAAGAGGGTAAGCGGTAGGGAGACCTTGCCAAGCTTCTCAAGTGGTCAGCAAGTGCTTCTGAAGTTGACTTTGAGCCACCTTTGTTCTGCAGGAGCCAAACTTTTTGAGAAGCAGATGTCCTCTTCTTTCTTCTGCTCCACTGCTTGTTAAAAGTGCTAATGTGTCAATATTAAAGAATGTCATCTCGCTGAGCCATAGCCTGCCCAAATGTCAAGTTGGCTCTGCTTGTGCTTTGAGAGTTGGTCAGCCTTGTTTTTTTTACTTGGTGCTTTGGTGGCAGTACTTCCTTGGGCTGCATGAATCTCTAGAGTTGGTACTATTGTAATTCATTGTTTGTACATCCAGAGCATGCTAGCTACCTCTAACCTTTCACTTTTGCAAACCACTTCGACAGAACAAATGCTCATAATTCCAACCCAATATCATCATATCATATCATATCATATCATATCATATCATTCCCTTATCTTGAAAACTGTGAAGGACATGAGAGTGAAGGAATTAACTACTTCATTTTGGGGATAACATCATCTCCCTTCATTGGACCTACCTTCATTTTCCTACTGTATTTGATGGAGTCCCATCTTGACTGTTTTCTTCCCAGTCTTTTGCTACACATTTTATTGTCAGCAGTCCCTACCATCTGCACCCCAGGGGAAGTAAGTCAGCTTGATGTCAGTTATGTGGAAAACTGAGGAAAGAAGGAGATGGCCCCTCTCCAGAGTAAGATGCATGCCATCAGTTCTACAAGATCTAAGTCTGCTGTCACAGTTACAGTGCATTTTTTTTTTGGTGTGTGTGTATGGTTGTGGTGTTTTTGTGGTGGTATTTGGGTTTTTGTTGTTGTTGTTTGGGTTTTTTTGTTGTGTGTGTTTGTTTTTTTTTTAATCTGAACACTTTCCAGGAATGTAATTGCCAAAGACGTAAGTAGAAGCATATATTATGTTCCTACAAGTATAATAGGAACTTTTCTATTACTTGCTACTGATCATTTATTTGTACATTGACTTGATTCAGAGATCTGAGTATTTCACAAGTGTAAATGAATTCAGGCCGACTGCTTACTTTTTAGATAAATAGTAATTTTATTCATTTAAAAGAGGCATTAGTAGTTTACCACTGCTGTTTAACAAGTATTTTCTTAAGCACTAGGGCTACTGGAGCCAGGTTTCCATTAGATTTGTGTCTGAGCTGACTGACCTTTTAAATTCAATTATACTAAGGCAGTTGAACCTAAACTTTGACACAGTGGAGGATCAACAACAGCACAACAGACTTGATGTCAACATTCCTAATATCTTCTGAATTATGGGTGGCTTTAATGCCCTGCATCTCTTCTGTGTGGACTTGAGTGCAGGATGCACAGCTGCTTGTCTCCTCTTGCAAGTGTTTGGGGCAGTCAGGTTTAAATTGCTGGGGGCTATAAATGTGCTGATTTTCCAGGATTGAGCTGAGTCAAATGAAGGAAACGTGACTAAATGTTGATGCCATTTCTTGGGCAGTAAAAGCAAAATCTGGAGAAGAATGGATTCCCCAAATGTCTCTGTCATATTTTTCCCATCATAGAATCATTTAGGTTGGAAAAGACTTTTAAGATCATCAGGTCCAGCTGTTAACCTAGCACTGCCAAGTCCACCACTAAACCATGTCCCTAAGCACCACATCTGCACGTCTTTTAAATACCTCCAGAGATGGTGACTCAACCACCTTCCTGGGCAGCCTGTTCCAATGCTTGACAACCCTTTTGTGAAGAAATTTTTCCTAATATCCAGTCTAAACCTCCCCTGGTGCAACTTGAGGCCATTTCTTGTCCTATGGCTTGTTACTTGGGAGAAGAGACTGATCCCCACCTCGCTACAACCTCCTTTCGGGTAGTTGCAGAGAGTGATAAGGTCTCCCCTCAGCGTCCTTTTCTCCAGGCTAAACAACCCCAGTTCCCTCAGCCGCTCCTCATCAGACTTGTTCTCCAGACCCTTCACCAGCTTCGTTGCCCTTCTCTGGACACGCTCCAGCACCTCAATGTCCTTCTTGTACTGAGGGTCCCAAAACTGAACACAGTATTCGAGGTGCGGCCTCACCAGTGCTGAGTACAGGGGCACGATCCCTTCCCTAGTCCTGCTGGCTGCACTATTTCTGATAGAAGCCAGGATGCTGTTGGCCTTCTTGGCCACCTGGGCACACTGCTGGCTCATATTCAGCTGGCTGTCGGTGTGTACCCCCAGGTCCTTTTCCGCCGGGCAGCTTTCCAGCTACTTGTCCCCAACCCTGTAGTGTTGCCTGGGGTTGTTGTGACCCAAGTGCAGAGGACCTTGCACTTAGCCTTGTTGAACCTCATACAATTGGCCTCAATGAAGACATGAATGTCTTCATGTCCTTCCCCCGCTAAAGATGGCCTGTTCCACTCTGACTCCCCAAGGACACTCAGTCCACCATATCTTTTGGGCATACATGCTTATCCCATTGTATTCCCCAGTCTTTTTTGACCTTTCTCGTTGAATTATGGATATGACAGTGACCTCTGCAGCCCTTCCCCTGTATGCCTGCCCCCCTCACAGGCTTTGGCCAGAATGAATTGCTTGCAGGAAGGGGGGGAGTTAGTGTGCTGCTTTGCTGCTTGGTGGAAAAAATGATGGGGGAAGAAGGACTTGGGTGTAATGTGCTTGTATGATTCTCTGTAAGGAACTGGCAAGAAACAGAGTGATTGGAGTAAAGCTGAGGAAGCAGTTGTTAAGGCTGAAAAGCAGGCAACCCAATGAGGACTGTAGAGGTAAGGACAGAGCTAGCTGGCGAAGGCCTGGAGCATAGTGGGGTTCAGCAAGGAAGGCTTTAAGCAAGACCTCCTTCTCCTCTCTACCAGATGAATCCTTTTGTCTTTCCACTATCCCCCTCCTCTCTTTGGCTCTTCTGAGAAATCGGCCAACTCTGTGTGCCTGACGCTTTTGGCCAAAATACCCTCTTCAAAGAGGAGACCATACACCCTGCACCATGCTCTGCAGTCCTAGAAGCTGTGCCTCCTCTGCTGTGCCCAAGCACCGCCAGGCCAGCGCCCACCACCCTCCCCACACGCCAGGGCTGGAGACAGCTATTCGGTGAGTGACTGCCCTTCCGCTGTGCCCCTTCCCAAGCACCCCCAGCATGGCCTCCTGGGGCATCTGCTGCCTCCCTAAGCACCCCCAGCATGGCCTCCTGGGGCACCTGCTGCCTCCCTAAGCACCCCCAGCATGGCTTCCTGGGGCATCTGCTGCCTCCCTAAGCACCCCCAGCATGGCCTCCTGGGGCATCTGCTGCCTCCCTAAGCACCCCCAGCATGGCCTCCTGGGGCATCTGCTGCCTCCCTAAGCACCCCCAGCATGGCCTCCTGGGGCATCTGCTGCCTCCCTAAGCACCCCCAGCATGGCCTCCTGGGGCATCTGCTGCCTCCCTAAGCACCCCCAGCATGGCCTCCTGGGGCATCTGCTGCCTCCAGTCTGCTGGGACAGAGGCCGAAGGGGTGACTGAAGCTTTACAATGAGTGTGGCATTTGTGCGAGTCCGTGAGCATTCACTGGCTCACGACTGGAGGCTTGAGTTTGTACAGCAGCCTTTCTTCAGTGTAGGCATTAATAGAATCAGTCTTCTCTGCAGCAGCATTTAGAGTCACAAATGTTGTTAGAAACTCAAGATCCCTATCTGAAACCGGCCAGCAGGCGCAGATGTTACGGTTGGAGAGAGGACTGGCAGACGGCAAGCAGGCGATGGGACTGTATACGTCATCTTAGGAAACCAGCCTATAAATGCACGGTGCTGTATCTGATCTCTCTTCTAGCCAGTCGCTCACACATATTCAGGGAGAAATGTAGAAACTGTTTCTTAAAAAGCGTTTATGTTCTTTAGTCACGTTTTATCAAATGGTTTCTTCAGCTATGTAAATTATTGACCGTGAGCAACATCCATCATGCAAAGCACAAGTTAAGCAATTATAGGTTCAACTTGATATAAAAGCACAGAGAAGACTACTCACAGATACTACAGAGGAAAGTTAGCAATTTCATTCCAGATTTGTGCATCACTTGGGCTGTGAACCAAACTGTCTGAAGGTTATAGTGGCCCTTACTGCAGTGTTACCATGGCACAGCAAGCTAGAGCCAGGAGTTTGCCTCAGCTGTTGCAGAGAAGGGAAAGAGTCACCAAAAAAGCAGAACCCTTGCCCCCAGCTTACGTGTTCAACAGACAGATTTAAGCTAGGGGTACAGCAGGAATATTTTAATATCTAGTTTAATATCTTAATATATTTTGTATCTCTAATCTTTCGTATTCAGTGTACCTGCCTTGTACTAAGTGTTATGGCTAGTATAAAACACTAAATATAAATTGTCTAGTGTATTAAAATACTAATACATTCTGAATTTATTAGTTCTCAGTCTATCCTCAGAGAAGCTGACAATGAATATTAAATAAAACTGCTGTCACAAAAGCATTTCACATCATAGTCTTGGATAATTTGTAATATACTGAATATTTTGCATTTAATGAAAAATCATTGGGATGCATCTAGTAGTTTAAAAATGAGTTTTGAACCGAGATAGCCAAGGCATTAAATGACTTTATTGCACTAAGTACATATGGGTATTTTTTTGTGTAAATTCTTTATTTGGTGCAATTCAGACATAACTAATATTTATGAAAGTTACTTGTGCAATGAGCTGTTACTATTAGAGGAATTCTTTTCTTTGTCTTTATGGTCCATAGATTTGTCTCACTTTGAGGTTTTTTTTTGTGTAAATAATTCAAATTATTCTTTTCATTTTAATATGATCTAATCAATATGTATCATGCATTTTAATGTAATAACAGTTTCTAATTATTTAGAACCATTATTAGTTTTCTGAAATTCAAGGGAATTAAATCAGGATGATTCCAGTTCCCGCTAGCATTGCCAAGGAAGTTCTTAGTACTTAAACCCGATTTTTAAGCTTTATTTTCTTAAGGTGTTTTGTAGCCTTGAAATGAAAACTTATTGATTTTCAACATTTTGTCTTTATTTTTGAGAATGCTAGTAAACTGCTATTGCTTTGTACCAGTCTGATTACAAGGAATGGTTTTTGACCTTTTTTTTTTTTTTAAAACCAGGGTAGCATGCTTTAAAGACCCCCCCCCCCCCCCCCCCCCCCCCCCCGTTTTTCCTTTCTGTGGTTTTAAATTTTATGTTTGGTAAGGTGGAATGTGGGAGACTAAAGACCAGATTTTTAGGTGAAGTTCAGTTAGTGGAGCAACACAACATGAGATGTAAAGTTGTGTTTATCTGCAAAGGAAGGATTTTTTTCAGAAGTAAGGTAACTGTCTCACCCAGTTGCGCACCTTTGCTCTGACCAAGAAATACTGTCCTCTGTATATGAAGCCTTTCTTTGAAAGAATCTTCATTTTGAAAAGAAAAATATTTAAAAATTGTAATTTTCCCAAGAACCCTAATGAAGTTAAATCTTCACTTCTTTATTATTCTCAATTGGATCTGCGTATCTAATTCTTAAAATTTCCATTTTCCTTGTATAGCATTAGAACGTTGTAAATGTAAAAAAATTACATGAGATTAAGAAACATTTGTGAAAGAAAACTGCTTTCCAGACTATAAAGCACAGTGACTGCCAAAGTCCATGCGCTGAAAATCAGTAGAGATGGGGAAGTATTCTGGGGATGTGTTCTTCTGTACTTGGAACTGCCTGAAAACTGGCCGTGATTATTCGCTTCTAGAGACAGGGCGGAGCTGCAGGCCAAAGCTGTGTGGCCTTTCCTACATAGAACAGGGTGGCTCAGACCCACAATGAGCACGTGTGGGTGTAGGGCTGCATGCTGGTGTTTCCACAAGCAGGCCAATTTTTGTGATGTTGATTTTGTAAGAGAAAAGTCTAAACCTGAAGACAGGTTGTAATGGGCTGACCTTTTTAGTGATCCTGAAGAGGCAGACTTTGTGCATTGATTTGAAGTGGAGGGCTTGAATGGTTGAGAACATATTTAGGAAACTGAAGAATCCGTGAGCTCTGACTAGAGAAAAAAGAAACCATTTATTAGGGACGTAACAGGATTTACCTGTATTACTGTACACCTGAAAAAAACCTGAATATGCACCTGCAGTATATAGCCTTGGATCCCTCTGGTTTGACTTGGAAAGCTGGGGAATTGAGCAGAGGCGTGAAGGCAATGTGTATAAGCAAGTTAAACCACCAGTATGCATCTCCCTTTGGGGCTGTAGCTGCCTTAGATCACTGTAACTGAATACTTTGATAAGGATCAAGCTACAAGAATTTAGGACCACAAAATAGGATCTATATAAATGACTTAACATACTTGAAAATCAGCACTGGATTAACAAAATCAGTTGGTTTGCCCTCACTTAAGTCCTTCTGTAGAAAACCCATTGGAGGTCCTCTGCTCAGACTTTAATCCCAGAAGGATGCTCCTTAGCTTCCATGTACGTAGCAGAATTCACACTGTCCCAGCACAATATTTTAATACCAGTTTGTTTAATGTACTTTGGATGTGGTTAGAATTGAAACATACTCTCTCAGTTCATCAGCACTGTTTTTCATTTGTAACAGCCTAGAGCTTTGGGGATTTCAGAAGAATTTGCTTTAGCTTTCTTTTTCATTAGAATTTATTCGCAGCTGAGGGAAATTCCAACAACAGCCAGAAGCATCATCATATAAATGAATGGGTTGATCCCACTCCCTGACCCGGCACAGCTTTGAGGCAAACTTGTTAAATACTGGCAATACAGGTGTGCCTCTTGCTTCTGCTTTTCCAGTTTAATAATGAGAAACTTTGAGGTCATAATTTACAAATGCAAAACACAGATTAGCTGTTTTAATTAAATTAATAACACCTTAATATGCTTCGTATGCTTTTCGTAGAAAGACTCAGTTTATTTCATTGCTTCAGGAAACATGAGGGATTTCTTTTTTCCTTAAGACAGTGCTGCGTGCATGTGCTAGGAATGTGAATCCTTGGGGTGAGGCTGGCAGATTCGTCAGGCTCTATGAGAGGTCTGGTGACTGCTTCAGGTTTGACCTCCATCAGCTTCTCCTTTACCTCTGTTTTTTGGCACTGTGGCTCTGTTGAATGGCATGAATGAGGGACACACCTTCGCCCAGCGAGTCTACCATGGATCTGCATTTTGCTGGGAAATTTTCCAGGTGAATTGGAGAATTTCCACATTTGTCCAGGATACCTGGAGCTCCATGCCTGGAGCTATTGGGCAGCATTATCTGAAGAGACCTGGGGAAATCCCAGGCATTTCTGTACTGTGCATGCCTATGGTTTCAACCAACAGGCTTCTGATTTCCTTCTGGAGGGCTTCATCTGTAAACCCTTCCCTCTTACAGACCTAAGTTTATAGGGCTTGGACCAAAGCCATGAAGGAGAGGAGATGCCTGCAGTAAGGGCTTATTGGGTTTAGACAGTGTGTGGGAGAGAGTGGGAAGCTTAACTGGACTGTTAGAAATCATCTTCAAAAAGTCTGTGCAGTAACACCGTTTGTTCTACAAGAATGTAAATTTTTACTTATTCATGCAGTTTGTTACTATGTCAGTCCATGAAGTGCCAAGGTAGGGTGGTCTGGCTTTAAATCTTCACCAATATTTTAGGAATTATTTAGCTTACAGTACTTACAGGCATTCCATATGTATGAAAACTTAAAGATGTTGCTAGCTGCAGTTCTTTCAGAACTCTTCTGCATCTCCCCGTACAGTTTTTCAAAAGCTGCATAGCACCAGCTCAGCTCCTCTTACATGGCAGTCCATTAGACTTTTAACAACACTGAGCATTTTTAAACCCCATTCATTCTCAGAAAAAGCTTCTTCACTGATAGCATCCTGTTTTCGAATGTAGACGAGGCTGAAGTAATTTCATTGCATAACCTGTCACTTAATGGCTACAATTAGCTGAATGAAATTTCCCACAATGGCTGGAGTTAAAGTTCTAATGATTTTGCTCTTGGCAAAATGCACACTTTCCCCCTAAGATTCCATAGTTGATTATTAAAAACCTAAGCCATCATTTAGACTTCCCTGCTCATATCTATCATAAAGAAAAATAACATTACATATGTTTACTGCTGTCACCTGCTTCCTTCCCACAATACATGTGTTCTGCAGGATATTAAAAAATCTATGATGCACAAGTGAGTCGTAACAAGAAAAGCAATTACATCTCTATCTTTATTCAGAGCACATAAGGTATTGGGCTGTTCAGACAAGGATATGACATTCTCAGGCAGACAGTGTTATTGTTCCACACACTGTGCAGTTTAGGATTTTTAATAAGAGCTTTCTCTTGAAAGCCTTTCTAAAATATTTTTACATCTGTTCAGCTGAGCATTCATGTGTGAAGGTACAATGCAGGTGACGAACAGGGTTACCCAGAGCAGTAACTGCTCCTGTCTGTGTAAAAGAGAAGCTCTCAGCTTTTGGGGCTATTGCTTGCACTGTCCCATTCTGAGATGAAGCCAGTGGTGGGGCTGTTCATGCAGGAGAGTTTCTTTTTTACTGGGGTAGGTTCTCAGATCCTGATCATCCAGACTTCATTCACCACTTGAAAGTGTCAGTAATAGGAGATTATATATGGGAAAACAATCTAAATATAGTTTGCACGTACAGACATGCTTTTCTGAGAGGCATCTACTGCACAGGGTTGATGTCATCTGGACTCATCCCCCTCAGCTCTTAAGACAATGAAATCAAGGAAGACCAACAGCTCACAACAAGAGCAGACCCTCTAGCTGTTGAATCTCCTGTAAATGGAATAGTTCAAATGCAGCTCCCCCAAAAGGGCCAGTGGCAGTGGAGGGGCTACTGACTAATTCAGCTCTCTAGTCAGGGGAACACACAAGCCAGAAAATGACTCTGAAATTATCTCTGGGTTGTGCTGACCGGCTGCAGTCTTAACATAGGTCCCTCCAGGAGCAGAGAGGGAGACTGGAGAGCTGTGAATGTCAGTTTTCCATTATGTGAAGCATTTTCACCATTTCCAGAGCGTGCTCTGCTGTCACCTCTCTAAGGTCGTATGGCTGTTTTGTGGCTCTTGGCCATATGAAGATACGTGGTTTTCCATGTTGGGAAACTTCACCATCCCAGTCTGGTACCACGAGGAAGATTCTGTGCCATACTTTTCTTCTGTAGAGTTCCTCTCTGCATCATGTGCTAGGGCCAGGAATCTTTCTAGTGAGAAGTCCTGGGACCTGAGAAGGCGAACAGAAGAGCTGCATTTCAAATCCGTATTTTCTAACTGATAATTTATTAGTTGTCTTGACTGGGCATTTTCTTTTTTGGAGAGCTAATATTTTATCTGCAGAAAAATGTAACTGTCAATCACAAACTGTTTGCTAATTCAGGTAAGTGAATAGTCCTAACAAATAACAAAGTGGATAAAAATATATGAGAAGTCTGAAAAGAATTACACATTTCTGAAATGAAGCATTCTGAGTTCTTGTGGGAGGGTGCAAATATAAAATTCCTTATGAGATCAACATACAAAGTAAATAATGAATGCATGTCAAATGAAGAGTTTAGGTTCAGAAGTCTCTTTTGCAGTGGTGTCTTGGCAATATGATTTGCTATACCTGGTTGCACTATCCAAATATGTTATTTGCAGAACACAGTACGTGGTCCTGTATACAGGCATTTTCTCAAATACTGGTGTGATATTCCATAATAAGATAAACCATCTGACATTTCATAAACTTCAAACCAGAATGTGTTTGTGTGTGAATGTTAGCAAAACAGTTAGAGGGGAGTAGTTAATCCTTCCTTCCTTCCTTATTTACTTGAACTTGTATTGATCGGCTCAGGCCCAACCACATACTGTACTCACAGTTTCAGATTTCTTCTCTTCCTTGCTGAACGCACCACCAAAGGAATACATGAGAACCCTTTTTATAATACATTTGAGAGACTACAGCTTTTATCTTTGTCATATTCGCTTCTCTTTATTTTTAAACCTTTACTACATAGTATATATTGGCTTTACCTGTTTTACTTTTAAAATCATGCCTTCCCTCTGTTATTGGTCTCTTTACGTTTAGACTTCTTACTATATGTATGTCTGCTTTCTTTATGGTCCTTAAACTTAACAGGAGTTATATAGTTTTCCAGATATCGAAGCAATCTGTGAATTACAACAATGCTTGGCCTAGTCACTGTAATGTGGAAACTTCTACATTTTAAGTGGCTTAGCATTTCTACTTGAAAAACTGTCTCTTTTGCAAGACAAAACTGGAGGTTCTGTAGGACAGTGCAAATGTATTTTTGTAAAATTTGCGTAAGATTTGTTTTCAGTGGGCAGAGGAGACCAAATAAAGCTGCCTGTGTAAAATAAACCTATTGACAAACATCAAGAGAATATTTTCAAATTACTGTTGAAAAGACTGTTCAAACTATTATAATATTCATTCATATAGCTGTAATAAACCAGTGGGAACAATTCTCAAGTGTTCTTTGAATATCCTAAGGACTGACAGAGACATTTTGAAGTATTTTACTGTGTAGCTATGATGCATCAGCCAAACAGTCTAACATGAAAGCCAGAGTTTTTATATATGTTTGGGTCAGTGCAGGTTAAGCCGTCAGAGTCTGCTTTTGAACTGTATCATTACTTATAGCACCAAGTGTTACTGAGTGTTGGCTAAAATGGCTGTTAGATTTTGAATTAATGGCAGAAGCTAAAGTTGCTAGTTTATCATGCGGACATTAATGGCTTGGTGGGATCATATTTAAAAATATATGCGTATATAAAAAGAATGCTTCTATGCTTTTTATGCAATTTTCAAAGCAGCCTGTAGAGATTGGACTGTGTTGCTCCCCAAATGGGGGGGGGGGGGGGGGGAGGAGAACAAAACCCAAAACTAAACAAAACTTGCTTAAATTGTGGTGTTATATGTAAGCATTGACTGAAGCAGGGTATAGTGTGGAAAAAAATAGCCTGTATGTATATTTTGCCCTTTACAGATGAATAAATTAAATGCCTGACTGCAAGCAGTTTTTGGTTGCTCTTAGGATAAAAAAAAAAAGAAAGAGGGGAAAATAAAGTCCAGCATCTTCTTGGTTTGTTCAGCCAAGAACTTGCCTTTAAAGCACAACTGCAGGAAAAAACCCAGGTGCTAAGGTCAGCAAGCAGAAGAGGCATCAGCTCCCAGTAGATGTGTAGGTGTACTGGTATTTTAAGAACATGTAAATCTCTATGTGAGGTCTCTTTGTTTCTGCCAGATACCAGGATTTTTGAAATGAAGACATTGTGTTACATTTTTCCATTGCAGCTCTCATCATTTGATTCTGTATTTTTCACGTGACCGGGGGACCCTCTCTTTGTACGATGGCAGAGCTGGTGGAAGTGCTCTTCCTGAACTCCCAGGGCACCTTAGCTCTCTGTGCGACCACTGTTCAAAACGAGGGGAAAAAAAATAGTCTTGCCCATAAGTATAAAATGCTGTGGAATTCCCCTTTCAATTTAAACCTTGCTGTTAGTTGTTCTTCATCAGGGCCAGAGTATTCTGGTCTTCAGTGGGTGGCTTTCTCAGCCATGGGGCGGGCAGGAGGGCGGCAGAGGAGCGCGAGGCAGGTTGTGTACTAGCTAGTGTCGTTTCTGAAAGCCTTGCGAGCGCCCACCAGCAGCATGGGGTGCTGCTCAGCATGCCAGCCTGAAACACCCTTACATGGGGGCATTTTGCCCGTTTAAAAGACTGTCCTCGAGCTGTAGTGATGAAACCCGTCTGAGGGCATTTCAGCTTGTTTCTACATTTGTGTTTAAAGCATCTTGTGGCTTTGCAAGCACCATGTGAACATAAACTACTAGTAACTAACTTTCCTTTTCTCCCCATAAAGTCACAGCAATTGATGAAAGCAGTGGGGTTTTAATGTTCTTGCCAACTGGTGTTGCTCATAAAACAGTGCTGCTGTTCAGCTCTGCCTGACCTTGAGCAACGGTTGTTCAGGCCCTCTTTGCTCTGCAGAGTATCTGAATCTCGCGGGGTGTACTGCTGCACACTGCTGCGCGCCCCGACGGGCGCTCCCCAGTGCGATGTGGGAGGGCCCCGTGGAGCTGGGGATGGGTTTTCAGGCAGCTGCTCTACAAACACCAAGAGCCGAATTAGAGGAAGCTGCTTCGCATCTCTCCAGCCTTTCTAATGTTTGTGGAAAAACAAACTTCTATCAGGTGCTGATTTTACTGCTTTTTGGCTTGGTGTATGGCTGCTCTCTTCCGAGACGATGTTCAGCATTAAGCATATTTTCTGTACAGTGATAACAACAAAAAAAGATCATAGTCTGATGGTGATAGGACTGTGGTGACCTTCTATATCTATTGAGTACTACACTTGGAGCAGTTTGAATCTCCTCTTGGCTCAGTAATGCAATGTAGTGACAGTTTTTACATTCACTCCACCCTTTGAGTTCGATGCTGCATTCACAGTTTAGCAAGCCACTGGTAATATAGAGAGAATATAGTGCATAAGTGATGGCAGCCTCAGAGCAATGAGGAGACCATTCATATCAACAAAGTAACTATTAATACAAAATTGCCTTATGAGAATAATTTGTGAATTTAATTTAGCTTTTCTTAATTTTTACAAGAAATTAGTCTATACATGTTTAATAAGGGTCTAATTCCTGTAAATCATGTACCTGTATTTTTTTTATGATGTCATGAGAACTTGATTTTAAAACAAAACTGTCTCTTCATAAAATACTGTATTGATAATCCATGCAAATATGAAGAAGTTGTCTTTGGGGAAGAATCCAGCTAGGTGGATCTTAGGACTGAAAAAACTGCTGTATGAAAATGGCCTGAAATTTACCATAGAAAGCTTTATCTATTGGTGAATTGGAAACTTAGTTTCCAAGTGAAAAAACCTGAATGTTTTTACAGTCTGTACCCAAATTAATCATACTGAACATAAAAAACCAGTTCTGGGCACTAAACCCTAGAGCTTGCATTTTCACCAAATTTGAATCAGAATCCAGCTCAAACAATTTGTGTTGCCTAAGACTTCTAGCTCAAGTCTTGTTAATAGTTAAAAGGATATAAAAATTAAACAAAATCTCATAATCGATCCTTTGGGAGACCTTTCTTCACATAGCCCTCATAGGAACCTAGAATAGGAAGAAAGGTCTATTAAACATTTTAGCTGATATAAAAAATGAAGGCTGGAAGCGTAAGGAATGGAGATATTGAAGAAAAAAATCTGTATAGAAGATACAAATAAAGTGGACATTTTCCTACTTTTTAAGGACATACTTTGCCCAATCAAACAGGGACACACTATAAATATGAACCATGCCCTAGGGAACTGCTCCAAAGACTACTGAAGCATGGGTACTGTTTTGACTTTATATAGTTTAGGATATGCCCCATGAACCTCCCCCCCCCCCCCCCCCCCGCCAGCCAGCTAATTCCTATTTTTTTTTTAATCTCTTCATTTTCTTTGTTAGTGACAAAGACAGGTATTGAAGTTTACCTGTTGTGCTGATGCTGACAGATTTTTAGCTGTGAGGAAATTGCTGCTCTCAGATTAGCGTTAATCTGTTAGTTGAGAGCAATCTGTTAATTGCTGCTCTCAGATTAAGAATCACAAAGCACTCAACAGAGAATATCAGAGAAGTAAGAAGCAGGCTGATAGATAGCTCAGTATTGTTGTTTGAAATGGTTTCAAGTACGGAAGTTTCTACAGTAAGGGCCATAGCGTGTGTGGGTGCCCCCACATACATATGGGAGTGCACCCATGGGTGCATGCAAAATGACGTTTGTGCATTAATTAGACAGTCTCCACATTTGACTAAGCATATGGCACAAAATTTCCAGCAAGGTAAATTATGTTACAAAGTATGATCCTGCTTCAAAGCACTGACACCTGGTCTGCATCCCACTGGGGGAAAACCCCTTGGAAATTACATTAATGGACTGAACAGTAGTCAGGAAGAGAACATCATTTATTACAGCGAGAACTGGGTAATACTATCTCTCTGACTTCCTGCTGTCACTCTGTTTATTCTAGCCTGTTGGTGCCTAAGTGGTGATCACTTGAGGCAATACATTAAGACTTGAAAGGAACAATATATTTTACAATTAGGTTAGCAAACACAGGCAATGATATTTCTCCCTGTTGATAATTACAAATCAATTATGTTATATGTTTTAAAAAATGATAACTCCCACGGTGTTCTCAGAAAGATATAAGATCTTTAGGGCCAAGTAGTAGAACATGTGTGGTGGTTAGCAACAAAAATGTTTTAACCCTGAAGCAATACTTCTGTGAAAAACAGATTAAATTAAGGTCAGCTGGAGCAAACTGCTGCTAAACATGGTTCATGTAAAAGAGAGAGCGTCTTCAAGGAGGGAGCTAATGGGACTGAATTTTTATTTCTAATGAACTGAAGATCCAGGCTCTGATGCAGTGTTTTATAATCTGTTTATTGTACTATAGGGGGTTTTCTTCAATTCCGTGAGCAACTTTGCAAGTATGAAATAAACTGTTTCATAATAAACTAGTGACTACGTGAGTCTGATTTCCACAAATCATTATTTCTGTTACAAGTAATGGCTGAGTTAGTTATTTGTAAAAAGGAAGAGCAATGAAATTATTTACTTTAGCACTGTTTGTAGGCTCATAGAATTAATTCTCAAATAATCACAGTAAATCCATTTTCTAGTATTGTATATGGAACCGTAATAATGGAGAGACCAGAAAAGATGAATAGTCTCTCTGAAAAATAAAGACCATTTATTGTAAAACAATTGCATGAGAGATGCCTGAAAGGAGCTAAGCGGGTTTCCTGCTTGTAGAGCGTGGCCAAGTAGGTGTGTGTGGAGTGTACTTGCTGGGCACCAGTCAAAACCGCCTACCAGAGGAGCTGCCTTGTGATGTGAATCAGAGAGGTATTTGATATGTTCCTGAATATTTCCTAGCTTTTAACAGGTGTAAACGCTCCGTTTCACCCATGTTTAACATTTTGTTTGTACTTTTAAGTGTTTGGTATAGCTACTATGACTCAGCGTCTCATTTGTTCTTTCAGTTTTTCAGTGCTGCTCTATCGTTACCTTTCTTGAAGGAAGCGTAGACAGGCTAGTTACACATGGTAGTGTTTTATTGCCGTTACTGGTAGAGTATGCTAGTAATTAATCAAAATGTTTGGTTTGTACTGCAATTTAAATAAACATGGACGATGTGTTTAAAAAAACCCAACCAAACAAAAACCGTACACCAACTTAATTCATGTATGCAAATATCATGCTCGCAGGTGCAGACAGGATAATTGTGTGTGGAAATAATCACAACTCATTTGCATGCATAATTTGTATATAGAGTAATGGCATATGCATATCTACTGGTGCAAAAACTTCTTTGGAATCCAGATAATTACTTTTGTATTGGTTAATACCTGGAAGGATTTTCTCTTTTACAGTGTCTTTTTGCCCTAGAGGATCTTACAATAACATAATGCGTGTATGATTGCATATGTGATATTCTTTCATAAACAGAACAGGGAAAGGTTATGTCTGAAAATCTCCCACATACTGCAAATAGCTCCTTTTATTTTCAGAAAAAGGAAAATATCTATGAGGAAAGCACCATTCCCAAATTATCTCCTGCTTTAGCTTAGGAAGTGAAGGCAAAGAGGAAAGAGAAAGAAGCTCTGAAATGGAAGAGGAAAGAAACCCAAGCTGATAGGGAGAGTGGCCCTCAGTGAAACAGCATCCCATTTCATGATGTAAGCTGCTGATATTGCAGCTTCATGGCATTTCCCATCAAATATGACAGGCTTTATGGCAGTTCTAAATTAGAGTATGAAGGAAAGTACAAATGGTTAGAAAGTGAGTGTAGCGGGAGATTGCTGTAGAGCTTGTTGTCACTTTTAGTCCTAGTGAAGCCCAAATACTATATTATTTTCTGTTTTGCTGACAGCACCTGCAAAAGCAAACTAAAAAAAAGTCTTCACTTTTTCTTTGACACTGAAGTATTATCTGTGTTAATTTTCCATGTTTTGCTTCAAAGGATGGATATAAAACTGTACTTTCATACTGCAGCTTTCAACTGCATGGTTATTGTCTAGCGATTAGAGTTTGGGATTAAAATGAGTCAAAAATGCACCAAAGTGCTGCTTTGGCTCCTGTTATATCTATGCAAAAAGAATGTGAGTCCTTTGATCATTTCTGCTGATTAGTAATTTTAGATCTGTTTTTTGTGTGTGTCTGAGAGAGAGAGTTGAAAGCACAGATCTTCCTTAGTACCTAATAACATTGTGTCTTAAACTTGTGATAGAATATGATATATTAAGTGGGGCTTATACTAAATACATTTATTTTCATAAGTTCTGCTGCATGGTAACCTTATGATTTGTAGTCCTTTTCTGGTTGGGAAAAAAAATTCTAATGTAATTAAATAGCATTTAGAATAAACTGTGGTGGTCTGGTACACAACGTTTGGAATGAAGCGAGCAACACAGCAACTGACCCAGTCAGAGCCGAGCCGAGCTGGGAACAGTGGGCAGCACGATACGTTCGAAAACAGCTAGGGATATGCATTGAGAACAGCAGAGGATTTGCTGTCCATAAAATTGAAATAACAAGAGCCTGGGTATAGTTGCTCAGAATCTTGTTTAAAATGAGGTCCCCACAAAGGCACACCATTTCCATGCTTGCTGTTACTTTAAATAACATTTTTTACACTAATTTTTAGTTGCAGAAAGGGCTTCCTTTGGGTACTGTGGTTCTGAAAGATTATTTATGCAGCTAATGTCCAGAATCAGTAGTTAATACCTTTAATGTGCTTTTTTGGATGTGCGCATCTTTTACTAAAATGGCGTCTTTCATGTGGTGCGTGTTGTGGAAAGTAGGAAGAATTTATCAGACAGGGGTTTGAATCTTGGTGGGGAAACCTTCCCCCATAGAGTTAGACTTGACTTTTTCAAGGGCCTAAGAATATCTTTTAGGCCCATGTGTTGTGTGTGCTGTTGCCTGTTAAAGAGTTTTTAACTTTCAGTTGTCTTGGGAGAATCTGGTGAGAGCTCCCGGGCACATCAACACTTTCCTGTTGCTTGGCTTTAAACGTGGGCAAGTTCATGGTTTCGATCAAACTGAGAAAGGGCTCTTTACATAATTTCATTTTTTTATTTCTCTTTATATTATTAGGTTTCTGTGCCTACTACAGTTTATTGACTACATAAAATACAAAATCTGGTAAACGTTATGATCCAGCATAAAGTCAGTGTGTCAGATACATGAAATGAATGCCGCTGATTTGTGTAGGAAGTACACAGTGGGAGTACTAACAAATCTGAAAGAGCAGAATTCACTTTAAAAGATCTTTCCCTTAAAGTATGGAAAAATCTAGAAAGTTTGACATTATGAGGGATTTTGTTATAATTGACTCTTTCTGTGATAGTTGACTCTCAGGCTCCCATCATGATCTTGCTGTGCTAGCTGAAGTTCCTGTGTTGCTCAGGCGTTTGGAGCAGTGCATGGCGTGAAGCGACACGATGCTTGCATATGCAGGTCGCATATGTGCAGTATTTTTGCAGCCTGTATTCTGTGCACTTGAAATTCTATATGGGTGGATTCAAATCATTAATAAGTTACTCATCATTTATGATCAAGTGTATTTGCAGGTCCCCTGGAGTTTACACTCAGGAAGCATAGCAGACAGCAAAAATAAGCCAGCTGGACAGTTTTGCTATTCATCTTTTCCTGTGTGTCTTCAGCTGAACAGAAGTGATGAGTTGTCCACAAAATAAAATGTCAGTTTTTATTTATGTTAGTCTCAGAGGTAAGAAGCCATCTCTGCCAGCATCTTGGTAAAACAGAACTCTTATTTTTCAAATTTGAGAATGAGTCCCTGGGGATAGCGTACATGAGGAAGAGGAAGGACTGTGAGCATCCCTCCTTCCCTTTGGGATGCAAGAGCTCTCCTAGCACGTGTTCCTAGCATTGTCAGTTTGGTGGAGGAGAACCCACGCCTGGGACTCTGGCACAGCAAAGCACAATAAGATTAGAGAAGTACATACAGACAGCTTAAACTAATACGGGGCAGAAAGCTGATTGTGGGCTCTGTTAATTCATTGGATTCAAATCAAAACGTCTTAGAAGCTAGAAGACCTGCTGGGTTTAGTAGTATGGATTACACTGAAGATTATTTCTAGCAGTAATATATATAGTCTGGATCTGTTATATGAATGCCCACTTTGTCATTTCTAGAGAAATGACAAGTAACTCCGGGGAGAGTTATGTTATCTATCTGCTCAGTCTGACAGGAACAAGAGTAAAAGTGTGTGTGTTTTGGTTGGTTGGTTGTTTCTTTCCAATTGAACATGTGACGTACAGCAATCAAATCCAGAGTTGTGTAAGGAAATGCAATAACAGAAGCGCACCACTTATATAGCATATGCACTTGGCGAGTGAGCTTAACATTATCGTAAAAGATAAGTTATCGAAAAGACATCAACAAAGTTGCTCTTAATTAAGAGCTGTATAATCAGTAGAGTTTGCTATTTCAGCTTGCCAAAGGGACATGTAGTTTTCAAATAGGAATAGTTTTTATCTTGGAGAGAAAAAGGATTCCGTGAACTGTTACTGTAATTTCTCATGAACTTTCTCAAAGCCACTCAGTTGTACCCATTACTATAGGTTTCTTTCCTTTCACTGACAACCATTTCTTTGCACTCAGAAAGACCCTTGAAAATACAAGTTAGATGACCTCTTCTGGCTCTCAGTCATATTAAATTTCACGCTTTTATCAAAGAAATTCATTACCCTTATAGTTAAGATTTACAGAATAACTAGCAGCTTTTTGGAATTAGGCAGCAGTCTTATGTTATATCTTAGACTGCACTTTTAACTTGCTTTATATGCTTTGACATTTTATTTTATTTAATATTGTAGGGTGCCCCAAGGTGCTTTAACCTGAAGGCTGCTATAAAAATAAAGTGATAGATGAAATGCTTCCCCAGGAGCATTTTGGGAAAACTAGGCTATCAGGTCATCGGTACATAGGGCCAATAGGTAAAATACACAGTAAAAGCCGTTTCAGCAACCTACTAAAAATGCATCATTTATTCTGGCTTACCCATCACACTGTGCAAAGAGAGTTCCTGAAACCATCACAGCTCCTCTTTCTAAAAATGCGCATGGAGACATTCTGCTTCCCAAAGTGAGGGGCCTGATACAGAGTGAGAATCGTTTGAGGGAAAGTTAAAAGCAGAAGGGAACTACGATTCTTTCACAGATGAGAACTGTCCTGTTTATTGAACTTTTATTGTTCGTACATTAACTGGGGCAAAAGATGTGTTGAACTAGCAGTAGTGCAAGGATGTGTAACAGGAATCTATATCAAAGCCTAAATGATGCCTGTAAATCCTGTGTAATTTTTTCAAGCTGTTTTGCTCTTGATTTGTCTTACCCAGGATGCAGCATGCAGGTTGCATCCAGTGCAATTCTACAGGTGGCTTGTGAAGGGCTCATCTTTTCTCTCGTGCTACTGAAATCTTTCAAGTTACAGTCATGTGAGATCAGAAGTGGAGCTAACGTCCAGCATGCGCATAGGCTGCAGAGAACCTGTGTACAGCCGAAGTCTGCAGATGTCCTTTTACTACGACTGCGATCAGAGGAGCACTTGTGGTTATCTACGAACAGTTATATCTGCTTCTCAGCTCTGTTAAGATAACTACCCACGAGCGCCTATCCTCTTGTGACACAGGGCACAACGGGTTTGCTTGACACATGCCACCCCTGCTCCCCCTTAAGATTTCACTGGGCAAGGGGACTAGAGTTTTAGCTTTCCAGTATACTGCTGCACTTACCAGGAAATATTTCTAGGTAAGGTGAAGGGCAGCTAATGTGTAGAGACAGGTGTCTTTTTTTTTTTTTAGTAATTTCTGTAAGTCTGAGTAAAATAGATTACTCTGAGCCCTACAATGCTCTGTAAGAAAGAAAATAGCCCAGACCCCCAAACCCCAACCCTAAATAGAGATTGTTCTATTGTATTTTTACAATTAAGATAATTGTTTATGATTTTCTCCTTTTTATCTTAAGGAAAAATAAGCATTCGTGCAAAACCTAGTTATTAAGAATCCGAAGTGCTATCATTGTTGTATAGCTTTTTATACCCTCAAAATAAAAATGGGAGACAAGAGCATTTGTAAGTGCTTTAATAACTGGTTGTCACTTGCTAAAGAATGGACACCAAGAATATCAGCTATTCATATACAGAGTCACTGAAAAGCTTCAGGATGTATAGTTGTTATTAATTTCAATCTAAAGAACCAAATTTACTGACTGGTAATGAAGCCAGCTTTCTGATATGCGAGAAACAAATGCTTACTGTGGGGATACAGTGTTTCAGCTTTGGGCAAATCCGCTGAGGTAGGATTATACACACTCTGCCCTCTTAAAATAAGTTTCTCCTCCATTCCATGTTTGTGTCACATAGTTGTGTGGGTGGAGATAAAGCATATTTTTAAAACTGAAAGGTTACTTTATTCAAAGAAACTCAGTGAGTCACAATAGCAACTGACTTCTGTTTTATTAATTCTCAAATCAGTTTGGTAGCACCATCTCCAAAATTCCCGTATTGATATACTTTCAATTTTTGCTTATATATATAATTACATATACCTGTACACATATATATATAAAAAAGTATATGTATACCTGTATACAGGTATATATATACACACCTGTATACATATATATACATGTATAAATAACTTTTAGTATTATGTTATCATCTAATAAAAACCTCCTTAAGGCTTAAAAATTCAAAATAGCTCTTCATTACTCATGGGAAAGCATTCATCTCTTGCATATCTGAATGCTGAAAGTTTCATTACCAGTGTGTGAACTTGCTCCTTTATATTTTCTTAAAAAAAAAAAAATCAACAATGTGGAACACTTTGGAACAAGCTTTATTTTCTTTTACAGTGTTGTTAGTATGTTGTGAAATATCACATCATATTAACTTATTTTTTTCTGGCTCACTCACTTTAAGGTAATAGGACAAATTGCAGCATAACCTGAACTTTAACTGCATGATGTAGTCTAAAATCTTTTTTTCCTATAAATAGTAGCTATCACCAATGCACAGTATCTTAAAAAAGTGATGTAGTTCATTTTGAATTCTCAAGGGATAGTTCGCAGTGATTGGCTTTCTGCATTACTGTCCAAACATCACAAACTATGATTCAGATTTTGCTTTCAGGGTCTTGCCTTTACAAAATAGCCTATCCCATAGACAGTCAATCAATTCTGTGTACTGTAATTGTGTTAAGACAGCATTGCAAAAATCTGTTTACAGCTATCTGTCCATCGATCCAGAAACAAAGCAAGGACTGAAAAACAAGAACAACTGTCAAAGCCTAAATGCTTCCTTGCTGATTCTTACAATACATAGGGTAAGATCCAGAGATACTGGTAGCTATTATAAAGACAGTGCCTGCAAATTCCTATCAGGCAGTAATACATTAAATGGCAGTGTTAATTTCTACTCTCACAATATGAATGCACTGTGAGATACTTTGTATCTCTGTATGTGGCATTGCTTGATGAGATTTTTAGAGATCTGACTCTGGGATCTGTAGCCCTGGTTGTACTTTAAGCTACAAATTTATTGAATTTCACCTACATTGAACAAAATGTGAATTGTACGAGCTGGGGTACAATGGACCTCAGACCCTTGTAAAAGCAGTGAGAGATGCAGAATTAGTAGATCAAGTTGTTTATGATTAAGCACAGACATTTAAATTCTCCTTAATTTGCACAGTGAAAGTAATCTATCACAGGTGATTCTTGTGGGGAGTCTACCAGTCTACTATTGCCAGGTGCTGGGAAAGATGGGAAATGTGCTGAAAAGGAGATGGAGACTTGCGTATTGGCCTTGCAACCCCAAATTTTCCAGGTTTCCTTTCAGTTGCTTTCTTACATTTGACTAGGATGGACAAAAGACTCCTATAGCACCTGCATGACAAACGACCCTTGGCTTAAGTATGCAGCAACAAGTGAATAATTTACAGGAAAACGCAAAGGAACACTTCTCTGATGCCACTTTCTCTGTTCTAGTCAAAGTTTCTGCAATTTCTCCATATTAATTAATTGTTTTAATATATATTATTTAGTGTTTTTCCTGACCTTCATCCTTTGCTCTGAACCATGCTGCTTAATTTTGTGCAGATGGACACAAACACTTCCCCTGCAAATATAAAATGTGGCTTTGAAATTTTCTGGATGTGAATGCTCAGATACTGTGGTGAGAAGGGTAGGCTGATAGACCTTTCATATTTCAAAGGCTTTTGATGGATCTAGCAAAGTTGGTTTGGACATCTAAACTTTGTCACTGCAAGTTCATGGATTATACACAGGTCTGAACAGAGATGTGCCATCATTAATCAAGTTGGTCAAGAGTATTTCCTTATTTGAATGTCTGGTGCCCCACCCCTTGTTTGGAAAGAAACATTCCCAACCTCCTCTTTTCCAGTTGTTGTTCCTCAGCTTTTCCTAGCTGGAGATCATATATCTGTTCCATGCAGTGATGCATCCCACATGCATCCTTATGTTAATCCAGCTACAGCAGCGTGTGTTAGATGGAGACCTCAAATCTTAGTAAAATCCCTATATCCACTCACCCTTGGGCAATATAGCTTTTTATTTTTAATACAGGAAAAACTGAAGCTTAATATTACACCTCCTTGAAGAAAGCATTGAATTCTTAAATGAGTGCTGTGTTAGAGGCATTACAAATATAATCAATGCCTTCTCTTCAGAATAGTTGCGGATTATATTTCACTTTCAAATTGAATTTGGGAATTAAGGGTGCTGCAGTTGCAAGTGGAAGATAGCTGAATTTCGGCTTTCTGCATTTCGAAACAGAATATTTCCATGAGAGCCATTTATACAAATGGGGCAAGACATATCACAGTCTCATATATAAGTGCTGCCGATGCTCGAGCCTCGTCAGGTTTGTGCCTCCTGATCTTCACTACAAAGAAATTGTGAAAACTTGTCACTTTATCACTTTGAGGAATTAATTTGTCATCCGGGATTTTTTTAATCTCCGAGAGCATAACCATTTCCGAATTGTTTGTTTTATAACTCCACTCTGAAAGAGAGATGTTGCCTGCTTTGATGTGCCTGTTGCTCTCACCACAGGGGAAAAAATAACATGCGAGTAACTACAGCATTTAAAGTGCCTGAGGGTCCCGATCGTACTGCTCGGGGAAGCTTCGCCGTGACCAGAGCCGCGAGCGCGCTGCAGCGATGGTGACGCCGCCTCACGCGGGAGCCGCCTCACGCGGGAGCCGCCTCGGCTGCAGGCTGCCCGGCTTCCCGCCAAAACCACTTGGGTCTCTTATGTTGCGTGGGCGCACAAGTCGCTATCTGGGTCACGTTCTGAGGTAAAAACAAATGGTGTATCTTCGATTACGTACAAAAAAAAGTCTGTTTTTCCTGAGGTAAAGTTAGGGAGATTTCTGACAAGAGAAGCCATGTATTATTAAATAACATTTTGAGTCGTCTGTTTTCGGCAGATCGCTCTGATCTTTGCTTTCCTTTTCCTGCTTGGAAAGCAAGAGGTTGGAGAGACATGACTACTGAAGGTTTAATTTCTGTAAGTATGGGAATTATTTCTCAGTTAAATAATTTAAGGATCATTGTGTGCTTCATTTTCTGTCCAATACTAAAAAGACCAATTGAAAAATTACTGGTATTTTTCTCCTCAGAGTGTGAGCACTTATTGTCTGAAGGTATCTAGTGTAAACTGCCTAATTGCTGGTTGCTCAGTACAGCCCCCTCTCCCAAATCTTGGCAGCCTCTTCCAAAAGAAAAAACCTTGATCCCTTCATTTTCGTTGCATCAGCTCCATCCGGGTATGTTGTGGATCCTGATTGAACCAGTACCTTGAGCACATGTGTTTTTAAAGTTGGGGTTTTGCTTTTTTGTTTTTCCTTTGTTTTGTTGTTTTGGTTTGTTTTGTTTTTTTTTTTTCTTCTTCTTCTGAAGCTGCTCAGGAGTTACTGTACATTTAATATGACAAAAACCTTAAAAGTAATTTCTGTTTTTAACTCTATGTATTTGTGTATACGTACATGGAAATATAAGTAGAACAGTCTTGATAACTTATTTATGAAGGTTGGAATATTTAGATCATCAATATCATACCGCAATAGTTAAGGGTTTCATCAAGATAAAAAATTTAAAGGGAAAAACAACGTTGGTCACAGATTTGCTAATGCAGTAATAAAAGCTTTAAAGTGGAACTGATGGAGGTCAGAAGCATAAGCCAGAGAGGTAAGACCCACAGTGACATGGACAAAAGCCAAATATGGCAAAATATGCGTACTTATAGTAAGGTCACTGTAAGGATGAATAGGAAGAAGACTATATTAAATGTCCATATTTTAATACAAAACCATACAGAATAAGCTGGAGGAACTGGAAGTTTTAAATTGCATTTTACTTGGTTTACTGGTAAATCTTTTGGAACAACTTGATAGCATATCAACACAGGAGTTGTAGTGGTTGCTCTGAAAGATGCCAGTGGGTAAAGGAAATTTGCCTTGAAGGAGTATGCTGCCTTGGTTCCTGAATGTAGGTCAGAAACTTGTTGAAGGGCTGAGAATTTCCCAAAGCACAGGACTTCTCAGTAGAGATCATCAGTGGAGACTTCAGGTGCCTGTTGGGAAAGGTTTGTGACAGCACAGAGAGCAAAGTTCTTGCTCTGCATCTTTTACTTTTGAAGTCATGTTGCCTGACAGTCTGTCGATGCCTTCCTCTGCTTGCTGCCTATATAAACAACTGAGACTGTAAACTTAAGAGCTGAAGCTAGGTGCTTGAAGATAAGCAGCCTGCAGGATTTACTGCCTAAGAAAGCCTAGGAATAAGTTGAGAACAGTGGTTTTCCAACTTAAAATTTGACAGTAACATGTATTTAAATATATATATGCACACACACAATTTTACATATATATATACACATAAGATCAGGCTACACTGCTCAGCTCAAGTAACAAAGCTTGGGGATGCATCTTCGATTGTTTATTTTTAGAGAGCTGGAAGTGTTTGCATTTTGTGTTAGGCAATCAGCTGGGCTTTTTTTTTTTTCCTTCCTGCTAGCTCATGATAGTGTCCTATAGAATAGGATACCCTAGAGACCCTCTGAGCTCTTTGTGCTGCAGAAATCATCTTTAACCTGAGCAGGCTACTCAGGCTACTGTTGGGATAAGTGCCTATCCCTTCCCAGAACACGCTGTTATTCTAGGTAGGCTTTGGTTGCATGGATGCAAAGCTGGGCACTGTGATCTCTGACTGACAGGCTTCTAGGAATTTTTTGGCTGTACTGGCAAAAGATCCTCAGGATTCTGATACAGTAGTTAGAAAAGAGTGCATTCACTTGTGCACAAATGCAAAAATTTCGGTATATAGTTGTAAGTTTGTGTTTACATATTCCACACCTGTAGGTAGGAACATCAATATGTATAATCGTGTGTGTATATGCATTGCTTGAGCATAATTGCCCATATGAAAAAACCCTGTCATTTAAAATTCCCCTAGTGTGGAGGAATGCAGAATATTTCAGGCACCCATATCAGAAGCAGTTATTTCATGCAGAGTCCTTTTGTTATCTTCCTGATTGTTAACTCTGTTAGCTAAGGCTTAAATCAATGGCTGTGAACATGGAAAAAAAAAAATCTCTACAGACAACCAGTCTGTTTTGTCCCGATTTAATTTATGATATGCTGTGGTCATCATTCAGTGAAAATCAAGAGCTGGGAATAGTGGCTTCACATCAATACGGTCAAATCACTGCTTAAAACTGGAGTTATAATCCTTTAAATTTAATTTTGTGGGCAAATTGCAGCTGCCAGCTCCTCAATTTGATTGGTTCCAAAAACAACTCAACATAAGAAATTGAAAATGCCAGGAGGCATCAGTCCTGTAAATATATTAGTGTACCATCTGGAGTGTAGTGACCTTGGACATTTTGCTTGGCCTTAGTATCTTATTGCTGGAAGTAATTCAGCTATTAATACTTGATTGAGTTTATGCCTCTGACTAGGCAGAACTCAATCTTTACTTCTCACTCAAAGAGCAGGTGACATCTAATTTAATAATGTATTAAATGTGCATTATAATAATTTGTTAGTTTTCTTATAGAAAAAGACCAAGCAAATAAATATAGATTGTTTTGAAAGAGAACAAGCTTTCTGGGTTTCATGACAGCCTCGGTGAAGCATAACAACTAATTTTTGAGATGTCTGCCTTTGAGCTATTATTTATCAGGTTTCAAAAAAACCTCTAACTGATTGTACCTTAAATCATTATCAAGTTTTGGGAAACAATTTCTAGATTAAATTACTTTAGTACTGGTCAAATGTTACAGTCTTGATACAGGGCCCAGTGAAATTACTGGAAAGAATTCTATTGATTTAAAGTAAGCTAAAAATCAACTGCTTCACAAGCTAATTTACATCAGCGAGGTGAAGAGGTGAAGTGTATCAAACCTTTGGCTCACCGGAAGTTAAATGTAGTTCAAACCTCACTGTATCCCGCCTGCAGCTAACGTATACCTGGATATTTAATTGTGCATATGCGGGTGGGCTTGTTAATATCAATCATACTGCTCTTGTTGTAACATTAGAGGTGCCTGTAAGGACTGGTGCTTTAGGTTGTAAGTGAGTATCAGAAGTTTTAACACCAGCTGCCTTCGTACTAATATAGTTGTTCATTATAATAGCAAGAGTGTTACACAGAACTCTGCACACAAAGCATATTAATAGTTAGTAACACTTGTAGAAATCTTAAATAAATTAGTAACGAGCAAAATGGTGGTGTCATCTAGTCTCTTAGCAACATCTAAGGTCTTGCCAATCTTAGAAAGATTGTTTTAATTATAGTTTGAATCTGTCTCAAGGTATGCACTTCTAAGATGGTTGTTGGAAAAGCCCTTTAAAATAAATAATGTTTCTCCAAAGCAGTGAGATATCAGTGAATATTTCACGTATTAAATGCACACCACAGAGGGAAGTTAACAGAAGGCTTTAGAGCACTCTAGGGTTAAGTTCCCGTACAGTTCACATAAAAGCAGCGTGTTATGCGTAATATGCTTGCTTAACGTTGCTCGTAAACTCAAATAAGCATATTTCTGCATGCAGGCTGATCTACAAAATGAAGGCAGTTTCTTTGTATGCTAGCATTTACATGAACATGTCCTTCTTGTGAAGGTGAGACCACTGTAGGGTGGCTGCACCATGGAAGCCTGGTCTGCTCCCCTGTGCAGCCTTCTGCACAAGGCAGGAATAGAGCCCAGACAATGCGCTGTGCCATTTGAGCTAGAAAATAGAATCAATACGTAAAAGCAGCAGAAAGCAAAGTGTGAAATGTGAGGAAATATTAATTTTAATTTCATATACATGATTTGCTCAAAGTATGAAATAATTGAGAAACAAATTACTAGCAAATTGCTACAGCTGACATATGAACTGCCCTGATGGAGGAAGGCCTGGAAGGATTGCACTTGAAGGGGAAGCCTGTTTTGGATTGATAGAAGG
Organism: Mycteria americana; assembly: GCF_035582795.1. Taxonomy (NCBI): domain Eukaryota; kingdom Metazoa; phylum Chordata; class Aves; order Ciconiiformes; family Ciconiidae; genus Mycteria; species Mycteria americana. The sequence goes on from NC_134372.1 coordinate 39,930,853, forward strand.
GTCAGGGGTTCCCCTGAGTTGAGTGGCAGATTTTCCATCAGGCTGTCCCCATGCCCTGTTCACTTGGGATGAATTTCAGAGTTACTTGTGCTCTCACAGTCCTGTGAATTCTCACAGTGGCATGCTTTAATGAATTAAATTCAGAAAACGTAAAAGACAGGAATTAGAAATTCACAGATGTACTGATTTTCTTGAAGCATAGACTAAGCTCAGTTTTCAGTATCATCTCTGCTAGATAATAGTACTACTAATAGTTAGCTATTGTACAAGTAGTTTCAAAGCCTTATCTTGTTACTACTTATGAAGCACTTCAGTAAATCAAATCCATATGAGCAAAAAATGCCAATAGGTAAGTTGTCCATGTCTTAACAGTGACATTAATGCTAAAATCTGAATAAAAGCTGACTGTTGTGTCAGGCTGGTCACTTGAAAAGGGACAGTGTGTACCTGGGTATTCCTCACAACAAGAACATCACAAACACTTTGTGTGTGGGTCCACAAACCTTAAAGTTGACAGAGAAGAGCGTAGTGTTTCTCAGTGTAACTAATTGTACTCAACAGAAGAAGTATGGAAAAAATTAAACCGTTAGGTTACCTTCTTAAGAACCATAATGAAAATAGGCAATAGCAGCAATTACTTCTTTTTCTTTTTTATTCTCCTTTTCCAATCTCAGTTGGTCCTGGAGGGAGGGGATCATGGAAACATAACTTAATTTATCCTTTAGAGGATTATTAAAGACCAAGAGGATCTGAGATCCAAGCAGACCTGTGTTACTGCTTCCTTAGAGGTTTCCCTTATCCATGGGTTATGTGCCTCCTGTTGGATTAAATCTTCTCTCTAAAGAAAAATGTGGTTCAAAATAAACGTTGAATAATCAGATGGTCAAATTTAATTGCAAATTTCCTTTAATTTTGCAAAGAATTGTTCTGAATCCTGATGTTTCATACTCCATATTTTAACAAATACTTCTACTTGCCCAGATAAAGAAGGATCAGTCGTTATATTTTAGGCGGTTAAAGGTTTTCCCTGCTTTCCCTCCACTGGGATGGAGAGGGAGAGCATTTTGACAAATCTTCGGAATTCTGAGGTCTGTTGTCTGGTGAGTCTTATTGATATTCCTTACAAAATACATTTTGAGAGTAATCCATTCTGTGTAAGCAATGGCAATAGGCAGTACGGAAGCAGGCATGTCACAGGATTTGTATTCAGCCTTCTGCGTCCATCCAGACCATGAAAACCGAACACTTTGAATCACAGTGGTTTAAGGATTTTTTTGCATTGCTAAGAGAAAAATGTGTTAAAAAGATATAAAAATAATCTTGCCCTTACTTGCCAGGGTTGCTTCCTGCCAGCCCTTACCCTTGTGAGGCTCTGTTTCTCTCAGAGTGTCATTGCTGCTTCCATCCTGAAGGGGAAAAATAGGGTCCCTGGATTATGGATGTGTTTGGCAGAACGAGCCGATACGCTGTTTGCAGTGCGTTCCCACCAAACCCACTTGGGGATTTTGAGCATGACAACTATTGCAATGTCTTTGTTTCCTGTTCTCCCCCATTTCTTCTTCAAGCCAAAGTAAAAGCAGTGTTTTACACACTGGGAAAGGCTGTTAATGTACTCCAGGAAAGTGTCTGGGCAATGTGGTCATTCCTGGCACTATGAGATTTGAGAAACTCGAAACCAAGCTTAGTGGTGCTGACTGCAGGCGGTGAAGTAGGAAACAGGATCTGCAGTTGATAAATAGCACAGAAAGGAATGGTTCCAATTAGTGGGAGGCTTCAGCATTGCTGAGTAGCTTGCTTTCCTTTGTATGTTTGTGTTTTCAAAATTAAACTTTGTTTTCTGAATCTCTGTGCTTATATGGAAGAGTTGATGTTTTCATTCTCTAAGTACTTGCTGAAATGGCATAAATACCGAGACACAAACACTCCAGTGTTTGCTAAGGGTTGGAGAACAGAAGTACAAACTTTCAGCTTATATGACACTTCAGAAATGCGAGTTTGGGGCCTCAGATAGAGACAGACAGAACCGGCTAAAAAGTCATTCCGAAACCACAAGCACTCCATTGGAGGAAGAGGAATAGACTTGGCAGACAAAACAAACAATGCCGAGTGTGCTGTAAAGCCCAGCGCTTTTATTTTTATTTTTCAACTCAGCTGGAACACCACTGAGTGATTTATAACAAGGAGAGGTTCGTAACTCTCACATCCCTGCCTTTCGGTCTTACAGCCATACCTGAAGCAACCTTTTCCCCCAACCTGTTTTATCCAAGTTGTTTCATCTGCTGTTGGCTTTCGTATAGCTGGCACTGACACTTTGTACAAATGTGGAAGTTCCTTGGGAACAATTTTTTTTAACTCTTAAAGGCCTGTCCATGCAGCAAAGTTGTTACCCTGTATACCTTTCCATCTAGAAATTGTATTCCAGAATAGAAGTGATTAATCCAGACTGGAGTTAATTATCCTGGGAAAAAATAAAATTCCTTTTGTGTGCTATGTTTATACTGGGAGTTAGACCAGAATAGCGTAGCAGAATTGGCAGAATATAGTTATGACTGATGGGAAATTTCCCGTGTAGACAAACCTCAGAGACATGGCCTAAAATGCCACGTTTTAAAGAAACTACTGACAATAAAAAGAAAGCCTTCTTCCCGGACACTCTGCCAAGTTCCACATACAGTGAAACTCGAGGCTTCCCCTGCCTGAACATGGCTTTTTTTCTTAAATAAATCCATTTCCTCTGCCTAAGTTTTCTGCTGAAGAGGCATCTATTCAGAGCACAGGCAATGGCATGCTACTTTTTATATGCTCCATAAGCCCTTGAGCATCCAGCCATAGCACAAAGGATTCAACATTTGAATTACGGTTTCCCAAGTTCAAGGAGGAAGTTCTTTTGCAATATCTTAGGTAAAGTGCAGTGCATCAGAGCTTGTTACATTGATGGTCCTTTACTCTGACATTTTGATTTAGTTTAAAATTCTGTTTAAACTCTACTTCCAGATAGTGGTGCTTAAATTTTTTATTGGCAGTCTGTTTAGAACTAGTCTACCCAATTTGTTTTCCTTCTGTGGATTGGCTGACAAAAATACAAAAGTAAACAGTAGCTTGGAAATCATCTCTGAAACTTTAAAGAAACCGGGGATTGACAGAGGAATGGGTTCACTAGGAGGATTCAGCTCTGGTAATTCTACACCTACCCTCTTGCTTAGAAGATGAACCATCCTACTGAAGACATCAAGATTAAATGTCCTATATTTAGGTAACCTCTTTAGGGTTTGAAAAATCTAATTAAAATGCTACACTATTGTAAATGACTTTTTGCTGGTGGTGTTTTAAAACAATGTCTATATGTGCACTGGAGAGTTAAAAATCAAAGTGTCTTACAAATTTTGAGGCTAGTTTCAGCATTCTTGCAGCCCGCAGTTATCAAGGATTCATCTATACTGTGATTATTATTACAGATAAGAATTGGTATTTCTGCCTAAGATAGAATAGTAGAATTCTAACATATCTATTAGGTCAATTTGGTGATTGTAAGGAATGACACCAGGGTTTAACTTGGTCCCTTCTAAATTGCAAAGTATGTAATTTTCTCCTGAGGTACGGTTTGTGTAATCAGATATCCAGGTAGTTTTGTCATTTGTCCAAAACACTTGAAGCCTAAGAATGGAAGCATCCAATCTGATATAGGGACAATCTTAAAGATGCAGTATAAATTGACAGTTGCTATTGTAGAGAAGAAAGGATTAACTGCTCAAAGAAATTGTGCTGATCTTCAGAAGTTCGTATTTTGGTTATCTGAAGAGTTATTAGCTTGAAATTCATTTTGTTAAATAGAATTTTGGTCTTTAAACTGCTGTCACATTTATGCTAATAAAAAGCATAATTTTCAAACCTACAAAATGAAAACCTGCTTAAAGCATAAATCTATCGTAAGCCACCCTGTGTAATCCTATAGGCAGGGAATTTCTGAAAGAAATACCTGGGAAGGAGCAACCCTGACAGGCACATTTGCTAGGCACCAAGGCAGTTCTTCGAGAAATTTCCTCTGAATTAAGTTCAGCTGTTCTCACTGCAGGGAGATTTCATTATTCATTTAACTCTTTTGGGAACAAAGGTACAGATCTAAAAATTCTTACCCTGAAAGATGCTGAACTCCCTCAAATGTCTTTGCTTATTATGTATCACTAGATCAGCCCTACAATTTTAACACAGAAGACCAAATGTATCCCACATGTGAGTCTTTCAAATTCAGTGAAAACATGCTGAGGGTGAACTTGGCTATCAACAACTTTTTAGATCCAAATATCAGGGTCATTGCTTAGATCCTTTAGTCCTTGATGTAGGTGTCTTACAGCTCATGAAAGGAGCAGTGCTATTTAAATATTCAGGGAGCAAGCAGTGCCTGTGAGAGCGGCAAGAGGCCTCCTCCTCTAAATGGGTAAAGGGCCAAAGAGTTCCAAATTTAGAGAGGGAAACCTGCTGTGGAAGAGGGTACATGGCAAAATGCAAAGAAAAACATTTCAGGAGGACAAAAAGCAGAAAAATCTCAAAAGCATCTACTGCTAAAAATCTAGGAAAATGACTTCTTTTTTTTTAAATAGCAAACTGTAAAATGGAGCAGTAATGCAAAATTCCATTGCTCTGCCTGTCATGGTTTAACCCCAGCTGGCAACTAAGCCCCACACAGCCGCTCGCTCACTTCCCCCAATGGGATGGGGGAGAGAATCGGAAGGGTAAAAGTGAGAAAACTCGTGGGTTGAGATAAAGACAGTTTAATAGGGAAAGCAAAAGGCATGCACGCAAGCAAAGCAAAACAAGGAATTCATTCACTGCTTCCCATGGGCAGGCAGGTGTTCAGACATCTCCAGGAAAGCAGGGCTCCGTCATGCCTAACGGTTCCTTGGGAAGACAAACGCCATCACTCCAAATGTCCCCCCTTCCTTCTTCTTCCCTAGCTTTATATACTGAGCATGATGTCATATGGTATGGAATAGCCCTTTGGTCAGTTTGGATCAACTATCCTGGCTGTGTCCCCTCCCAGCTTCTTGTGCACCTGGCAGAGCATGGGAAGCTGAAAAGTCCTTGACCAGTGCAGCAACAACTAAAACATCTCTGTATTATCAACACTGTTATCATCACAAATCCAAAACATAGCCCCACACCAGCTACTATAAAGAAAATTAACTCTATCCCAGCTGAAACCAGGACACTGCCCAATCATTATGGCCCCATTTCTGGTTAGAAGGAACCAGAACTCCTCTTCATACCACTCAACCCTGGGTTTTTTTTTTCTTCCTTCTTTTTTTTCTTCCTCTTCTCCTCAAAGGATGGAGTTATGGAATTAGTTGTAGTACTTAGACACAAGTACAGTAAAAAAAGAATCAAGGTAATTTTCTTCCTTTCTCTCATTATCAAATTATTATTCCTGTGGCTTTCTACACCTTTAGTTGAGTGGGAAAAGTATCTAAGTCTCCACTAACTGTCTGTGCTTCCTACTAATCCATCATGGTGTGTGGGAGGGAGCAAGTGGCTGTGGGGAAAATGAAGTCCAGACTGAATATATAGACATATAAAGTGGATTCATAGTTGCCTTTATAAGGACATATCTGAGGAAGGCTTTGGGCTTTTAATAGAGTGAGTGAGCGAGCATTTCCCTTTGTACCAATGCAACTTTAATCTACTCAAGGAACTTCCTTAAATTTTTTTCTTAAAATGCAGCTGTGGAGCCTTAGAGGATATAACATTTAGAGTTCACATTCTACCTGTTTCAGAAAATGTGGCAAGCTGTTTGTCTCCCGGTCAGAGACAAATGGGAATGGCTGCTGGCATACCGAGATGTCACACTGAAGGAGACTGCCTGCAAGCATAGCTGGGGCAGCAAGAACTAGGACTGCCAAGGAACTCGCTTGTTTTGGATCCATTGTAAGGCAGGTCTGAGTGATTTTTGTTTAATTTTTTATTTTAAGTCTGTAATTTCCTGTCATAAAGGCATCTGCAGCATTTTTAAGTGAAACATTTAAAAGTGCGTCATTGAAACTGTCAGGCCTGAAGAGCCCCAGGGAGAACTTTTCCTTAAGCAAAAGCTTTCCTACAGCTGGCAACTCCTTGAAGGTGTAACATATTTGTCAGATGATCACATTTCTCTCAGGGTTCTCCTAGTAGGAGACATGGGGCTCTTTAGTACATGGAGAAAGGCAATGAAATGCTTGGATTCCTGGGAAAGCACTCATCCGGCAGCACAGCACTAGCTGCAGTGTCTCTGGGTTGTACAAACAGCTGCCCAAATTGTGCCCCCTTCTATTACGTCTGTTGAGTTGCTAGATTTACGCTCCTTCAAAGCAAACATCCTTTCCTCATCTCAGAGTTGGCAAATAAAGCAGTCTGTGTGTATGAAGGCAAGTTACAGATACCCTTGAATTGGCTGCAGTTTCAATGACCAGTTTGTAATCATAGTCCAAACTAACTAGTCTGGTCTTTTGAGGAAAGTAAATTACTTTCCCTAATAATGCATCTATAAACACTATTAGAATTAAACACGGGAAAGTCATCAAATTGCTCAGGTCCATTTCAGTTACTATTAAATATGTTGTTTGGATTGTTTGTAAAAGTCTCTAGAGTTGCCTCATCTTTCAAAAGGACATTTATGGAGTGGTTTGATATATCTGAAAGGGCATAGCTTTCCTAATTCTTTCAAAGCAACCATCACTCTCTGAGCAGACTTAGCATCTACCAGAATAATTGAAATAAAAAGAAAACAGTATTATACTCCTCTAAAACCTGTCATGAATAACAAAAAGGCTGCAGCACTGATGATATAACCAGATGTACAGTACAGAAACTATTTCTCTGGCCAGCAAAGTCTTGTTCTCTCTGTGCATTAGAAAGCAGAACATTGAGCTGAGCCGTGCTCTTGACCTCTGAATAAATATGCGCCCAGTGCTCTTTCTCCAGACAGCATTCTTTTCCAACCACATCAGGAAAAGTTCCCCAAAGTATTTACTTCTGATTTCAGTTTCTGCTGACTGCAGCTCTGTCACACTTTACACACAAAACATATGTTAGTACAATCCAGATTTTAGCGTGGAAGCCCTTATGGAGCAGGATTTTAGATTGTTCGTTTGTTTTTTGAAATCAGTCATCTCTAAAGACAGAAATATGAATTTTTCCAGCGAGTTGTATTGGCAGGTGAGTTGTGCAGCCTGTACAGTTTGTGCTGTCCCATGACAGCCTGTAATGCATCGCAATTATGAAATGTGCATATTATACTGTAAAGTTGAGAAAAAGAGTATTTTATATATGTAAATTATGTTACATGTAAAGCACATGGTGTACATAGAAATGCTTAGTGGCAGGTCAGTAAGCTGCTCTATATCAGCTTCCCCTGCGGTGAAAGAACTCAAAGGGCTTAGGTGGCCAGAACCTCAGAGGTCCAAAGAGGGTAAATTGCGTGCGTTGTTAATGGACTTTAAACAGTCCCAAAATAATAAACCAGAACTTTACCGAACTGTGTAAACCCAAGCTCCTATGTCAGTGGGAGCTAACGAGCCATTTTTTGTAAGAGGAACTGGATGCCTGACTCCCTAAGCTCCTTTATCTTGTTTATATTGCAAAGTGCTACCTGATCTTGGAGAGATGCTTTTGGCATGTATGGTTTTTCCAGTGCAATATCTGGATATGAGAGGGATGTGAGTGGACTTGCTTTCTTTTTTAGCCAAGGCTGTGGTAAGGATCAGATGAAAAGTAGTTCATGAGGGCAACACCATCAGACCTTGTTTTCTAGAAGGACAAGAGCCTGGGTTTCACAGGCATTGTGTTGATCTAGGGCTTTCAAGATCTAATCTTTAATTAGTGCTTGTCTGTCTGTCTTCTCTTCCTTGGCTCTTGAAAACATAGACAATATTTTGGAGTCGCCTTCTGTACAACTCATTCAGCATGTTTTTCTTTCGGTATGATTATTTTGGAAAATAAGCAAGTGCAGAGTTTGTCTGGGAGGACATGAACTCTCCGCATATCTGCGCAGTCAGCCCAATGTGATTGTCACTGGAACTGACATCAGGCAGCCTGTATCTCATCAACAAAGACTTTTCCTCCCCTTTTCAGAATTCATTTGATTTCCAGTGAAGTACAGTGAGAAGACCAAAAGGCTCTGTTTACCTGCTCTGCTCGTGTACGCTGTCTTTTACTCTTCTGGGCGCTTACAGAAGTGGAATAAGCAGCCTAGTGTCTGGGCAGCTCAAACTTTGTACCTCAGCTGAGAAAGCCCAGAGTTGTTACTCCTTGGGACAGTCTTTTTGGGATGTCAGCACCTGCCCACTCACACTGTGGATTGCTTTAACTTCTGCCAGATGGCAGAATTTTCTTTCACTATGAGCTTGCTTTGAATTTAAATTAACAGTCTAGAGGCTGCAAGCTCACACGTCAAATATATCGAGCATACAGTTTTAAAGATGTGTTTTCTAGTAACGTATTTTTGTATTTGAAATCATAATGCGTGGTTATGGCAGCACAAGCCATAAGAATACAGCCTATCATTGCTAACTGTTATTATGGGGATAAGAGTTACCGTCTTAGGCTGGGTATTTCAGATAGAAGAAACAGTGAGTGAAAGCTAGAAAGAATTGGATTTAGCAAAGTTAGACTTGCCTGTGTCTAAATGCTGAATATCAAGCTTTACACGGTACACTTTACAATGTCTTTTACCTTGAAAGCACCTATGAAACTTGAGCTTTAGTAAATAATTAATTGAAAATAGTGTTTTGTGAAGGCACTTACCTTTCAACATACTTTAAGCCTACCTAGCACCGTTGGGTGTTTCTTGCTGTAGTCCTCTGAGCTCTGCATCAGAAGAAGCTGGCAGAGGCATGGAGACATACAAACTACTTATGCAATTCCTTTATCCCTGCAAGAGTACCTCAGAGCTGGAGAGCATTTAGTACAATGCTTGTGCTGAATTCTGGCTTTGTTTGCAATTTTCTGTGGTGCAGTGGACCAGAATGGAGACTCTTCTGGAGCAGTGTCCTTAAGTGTTAGCTGCGACTATTTAGTCTTTGGGGGGTCTCAGGTAAAGTACAGATTGACTCAGTGTTAGTAAAACTGAAGCACCTTTTCTTTAAGTGTTTGTCTGTATTGCAAATGGAAATCTGGTGTATAACTGGGCTAACTTTAAAACACCTGGGCTGGGCACTACAAGCAGCACAGGGGCCTTGGCAATGAAAACCCAAAGCTTTTCAGGTGAGTTTTGCAGCCCACACTGAACTCCACTACTACTGGTGAGAGACTCCCTGCAGCTCATGAACTGGTTAGCCTAAAGCAAGCTCGTGGGGTGGCCTGCCAGTCAGAGTAATGCTTTTGACTGCAAGGTTGGTGTACCTTAAGAAATGATCTATGGAAGTTGTGTGTTGTAGTTGTTAGGAACAGACTGACTTCTTGATGGTTCTGTACAGATTGCTTGCATCTTTCCTTTCTAGCAAGAGTGTCTTTTGTGTGTGTTTATGCTTTCTCCTGTGTTTTAAAGTCTGAGAGATTTTTCATCTACCAATTTCAAAGCATGTCGATATTATGCTGCCAAAATACAGAGCTTGAAGCACAGAGTAAGGAAGTGACTTCCTGCAGCCGCCTTAACAGCTTTTAACAGCTCGCAGGTCTCCTAAATCCCAAGCCAAAGCTCTGTCTGGTAGGCTACTCTGCATTTTCAGATTTTGTGCAGATACAGCAAGTACATATTAAAAAGCCTACACCAGAACACAGGATTAAAAGGCGATACACGAAGTACAATATCCTCCAAGCATTTGAAGGGAGGGAAGCAGTTGGAGGGTGACAGTCTGTTCCCTGACAACTTCTGACATTTGTGTTAATTCTCTGTTGGAATGAAAAATAAGCCTTTTGAACTCTTCATGTAAATTGAACTGGTGAAAAACCTGTTTTCAGATTTAAACCAGAGCATGGGAGCATCTGGGTTCATGGAGGACTGTGCTATTTGTCCTGGATCAGACGGTTATTATGTGGCTCTGGCACATGGGGTATTCTCGTCCAGGTTCCTCCTTTATTTAATTCTCACAAGACTGGAGTAAGTTCTTAAAGCATACTTTGTATTACAGCCACAAGCCGGTCTGCATAGCTGTTACTACAGTGTGAAGGTTTGTTAGGAGATAGTGCCATTTGTGGTCTTTATGTTTAAGGCAGATTTCCTGCTTTCATCTTTCTTTGACATCCTTTTTCCATCGAAGGAGTAGGAAACTGTATAACCTTTGCTCCTGTTCTTTATACAGTCTGGCAATAAACCTCATCATCTGAGTAACTTGGGCCTTGATCTAGTCAGGCGTTCATAACTAAATAGGTATGAATTTCTATTCAAAATTGGGAGGAATTCAGTCTATTCACAGGCTTAAAGTAAAGTATGAGTTAAGTACTCTGTTGGATTGAAGCACAGGCTGGCTGATGTCATAGGTGAAAGCTGTCATATTGCAGGTTATGTCCCTTGAGAGAAGAATAAGAAGGGCTTTTTTCCCTTTGTTTTTTCCTCCTCCATTCATTTTTAGTGCTCCACAACCTTTCCAAAGTCTGCAGGTCTTGACTGTATTGCACTCGTACTTCCTGGTGGCAGAATTGGCCGAGCTATTGTGTGATGTTTAGTGAAGTTGCAAGATGTCTCAGTTTGTTTTCAAAGAGCACATACTTAGGTGAGACAGAATAACACATATTGATTTTTGGGCTGTTTGTAAAAAGGCTTCTTGGTCTCAAGTACATGAAAGCAGAAATGAGGCATTGTGTGAAGTTAAAAGCAGAATGCATTCTTTCCAAAATCAGAAACTGCTGATACTTCCAGATGGTATGCCAAAAAAGTTTTATTAGTCTTCCATAGACTTTTCAGTTTTTCCAGATCTCTGCAAAATGGAGAGGCCTCTCCCTCCGATTTTCTTGCAAAGTTGGAATATGAATCTACTGTTTATCCAGATTGCACTGTCTTCAACAAATAATTTACGTTGCCTAGTTTCCTTTTGTCTGGCACATCAGATTTAGTGTGCTGTTGAGGTGGAGTCAGGCTTTGCTGGAGAAGGACATTAGTTTCAAACTTGCATTTTAGGAACTAATTCTTTTAGGAACAGCAGGTAAGAGGAACTGACCCTGTTAAGTGACATCTGTGGACAAAAAGAAAAAAAAGCTTTTTCCTTAATTTGATTTGCTTGAGTGCTATTTTGGATCATTTTATTGCCACTTTTTATGCCAGGTGACAGCTGTCTTAAGAGAAAGACTCAATTTTCTTGTTTATTATGCACAGGTCCTTTCCCAAGGGTGGGTATTTATCTATTAGAGATAAGATAACGGATATCAAGTTGAAAAAGGTTATATGACAGTAATTGAAGCAATATGTTGGCCTGGCATATTTAACTATGAGATTTTAGCTGCATATTATTTTCAAAGCAAATTGACAGAAGGAGTAGAAATTGAAGCCGTTTATCGATTTGATTCTTCTTTTCCTTAGGTTTAAGGAATAGAGCATTAGTAGAAGAAGTGGTATTATTTCTGGCCTAGTATTTGCATATCAAAAGATGACATTTTAAAACAGAATCTTTAAAATATGCTGGTGGTTTCAATTCTCTTTGCCATATGTGAAATTAGAGGAATGTGCAGAGCTATGTTTCATTAACTATTCAGGGAAAAGTAATTTATCTAATGGGCCTTTAAAATGCTGTGGTTCGAAGTGATTTGGGTGTTTAGGACCCAGCAGTAGCAGTCATTGGCTCACAGGTAGAAGGCATGGTAATCTGCAAACCTGTAAGCATTTGAGTTTTGCTTTTTAGTTTTAATACTTTTCCCATTATTTGAAAATTTTAGATAAATGAAAAGTCATCTCTCCCCAGCTCCTGAATGAGCTCACTGGAGTTTAAGCAGGACCTTTCTCATTAGTGTTACTTTCAACTCTGTTGAGATTTTTTTATCCCATAAAATATTTAAGATTCATTTTAGTTGTAGCATAAGGAAAAAGTGGCTTACCCTCAGTCCTCTATAAAAATCAATATATCTTTCTTGAGATTTCTTTAACTTGTAATGTGAATTTGTGAATTTGTCAATTTAGACATTGCAAGGAAAAAAAGGTTTAAAACACCAGAGATGTGAATCCAAGACAGCTGCAAAAATTCTCTTAATAGATTTTCCTTTTTCTCTGTTCATTTCAGAAAACTATAGGTTGTAAATTTATCTTCACTTCTTGAGCCATACAAAACCCAAACTATTTCAGGCAGAAATGAACAAACGACTTCAGTTTTAGCATCTTGTACAATGAAGTATTTCCCAAATCCAAGTTAAGTGCCTTACTATTCTCTTTTTATTAATATTTAGAAGTATGTAAAGGGCTTCTGTTATGCTGTGTACTGTAAAGACACAGAATAAAGAGGTAGCCTGGGTTCCTGAAACCAGTGGTTGAAGTATCGGTACCAAACCACTTGGAGAAGAAAGGCAGAACACTATCCACTGAATTGGATAGAGAAAGAGAAATTAATCCCTGGAAAAGAGAAAAAAGGAAATCTTCTCAAAGGGATGAAGGTAGAATATTTATGCTTGCCATCAAAATAGCAGTAGAATTTTGCATTATCTGGCATTCAGGTACTATAAAATGACTTGCAGCTTCCAACGGATTGAAGTTTGTAAGCTCTGTGTGAGGTAGATGTGTGGTATTATGTCCTCCTCCTCCTTCAGCAGTGCTGGATCCCACATGTGTCCAATCTGTGCTACTTGTACACTTTGAATAGGTACTGAACGTTCTGGCTTGAGCTTTCGCATGCTATTTTCAGGCAGAAGACGTTCTTCCAGAAGGTGTGATGTCAGATGCTCGGCAGCTCAGGGTATGATGTCATCCTGAGCACACTGCAGCAGCCAGCATAGAATATGCATGAGACCTGACAAGCTGTTAGATGGTGGCTCCCACGCTCTCTTACACTTGTAAGTTCTGAATTGCACAACCATATGATAATTCTTGCTGTGAGTGAAAGAAAAAGACTGTTTTCTTAACTAATAAAAATCATAAGAACCTTACATAATTAGCAAGGTAAGAGAAGGTGGCCCTTTCAGGGGAGTGACTGTCTTCATAAATACAGGTCTGCTTTCGTATGGAAAGGAAATGTCTAGAAACCGCCCACTCCTTTGTTCTCTGTCTTCAAGAAATGTTAAGTGTGTCATTGCAGCACTTCTGCTTCCTCTTTCAGCTCTTCAGTACTGTATTGCACAGAAAATGGTTTCTCTTGGTCCACTCCAGTCCTGGTCTGCTCGGTAATGTTACTCTACTCTTTCTGAATAAGAGCAGTTCCAAGATTTTCTTGTTTCCTGACTGAAATGCAGAAATTCACTTCACATGGAGAGCTAATTACCCATCATTATGCATGCACGAAAAGAAAACAAACCCAAAAAATTAGCAACATTTCTCCTACTTGCTTTTTCTCCCCCCCATCTCTCCTCTCTCTCTCCTTCTCTTCAATTATATGCATCCTTTCTTTGGTGTCCGTTCGCTGATTTTTAATGTGCCCTTGGCCTAGCTCACTTTCAACATCAGACAAGCCTTGTTTTCCCTGCACTGCCTCCAGTAGCTGAGCTCCCTCTCAAATTGAGAAATACATTCCCAGAAGTGACCTTTAGCAGCAGCAGCAGCATTTTGATCTTCAGGGAAGCCTCCTGTGGCTCCATAACCCAAGGTTTGATCCTATCATTCAATGACACCATCAGAGGGGAGGGAAAGAGCATGAAGCTGAGTGAAGTTCAACATGTCACAGTGCATTAAACAGCTCTCTGACAGTGACAGTATGAGCTCTTTTTGTTCTGCTGGAAGATAAATAACTTTCTCAGTGTAATTAATAACCCTAACGATTTGTTCGAAAAAATGGAATAATAATAGGATTGAGTAATCAAAACTATTGATTAATGTATAAGGCCCCTAGAAAAGGTACGCAACAATTTTAGCACAAAATGTTTAGTCCTTCTGGGCATGGTTCCAGTAGAGACTGTACTGATGATTGAACAATAGGATTATTGTACAAAGTCATTGTTTCCAGAATGGAAAAATTTTTAGTGCTTTTTTTTTCCCTTAGCAATTCATTCATCAAATAAAAAATATATTTTTGAACAGTGGCATTGCATTCACCATTCTGTTTGCAGCTTGGCTCAGCACTCGCACAGAACTCCCATTGGCAACACTGGTGCTTCTGCGGTGCAAATTACAGGAGAATTTTACCCTTAAAAGTAAAATCCTGGAGTCTTCACTTGTTTTTTTATGCAAGAAGTATCTACCACCCCCACCTCTTTTGTGCTTGAATACTTTGCTTTGCAAAATGGAAATCTTGGAGCAGGAGGTGTGGAAGGAAGATATTAATTTCCTTGGAGTTTAAAATAATTCTAATAAAAATTCTATAAAATGTAACTCATAGGCCTAATAGTGTCTATAACAAATAATGCTTTGGGGAACAATAAATTGTGTAATGATAGTTCTGCTCAGATTGGCTAAATCATTATGTGTTGCAAAATGTCAGCCACTGAGGAAATCATAACTAAGCACACTGCAAGCCTGCAATCTTGTAAAAGCCTGGTATCATAAAAGGAAAACTGGGACTAAAAACATTTCAAAGGTGCTGGAAGGAAAAGGCTAACAACTGTCTCTTTTTTTACATTTTCAAATTCACCTGTTTTCCCCAGGAGAGCATAAAGACATAATCAATCAAAACAAGGCTTTCATAGATCTTCCTGTGATTAATCTAATTATTTTGGAGAGATCAGATGCATTTGCTGTTGATATAAACAACAGTTTGATTGAAGTATCAAAGGTAAATCAATAGGCCCAGAATGTGGATCAAAACATTATAAGCTAGGGAGCTTAGAATCAATATTTTCATGAGGAGACTCAACAACTGGGACTGCTGTGCTTAAGCTCATTGAATAAATGTACTATTTTCAGAAGGCAGTTGTCACAAAATCAGAATCACTGTATCTGAGGCATTTGCCTTTTCTACAGATGAGCTTCTCAAAATATGTAACTAAACTTTTTAAACACAGAAAGTGGCAGTGAAGCCACACAGAGGAAAACAACTGATATTTGGAAATTGCTCTTGACACTTGAAAACCTTTAGTCATCAAAGAGCAGCAGCCCAGATAATTCTCATTGCCTCCCCTTCCTGCATCCCTGCCCTAGAAGTCCTTGATTAGTGAAAGACTCCCACTCGCTGACGTAGAGGAGCGCAGGGCCCCTTGGTAAGGTCTCCCCTGCAGTTTGAACGCTGGTGGTGCTCTCACGGTTGCAAGTGGAGCAGAAAAAGCTCTGAGTGGGCAATGGAGCACATGTCTGCCTCTCTGTGCACGTGGGATTTGGGCCAGGCTCCTACCACTGCTTGCGAACATCCCTGACCTGGATACAGGGGGAATATTTTAGTTTTGAGGTAGGGATGCAGCTCAGGGCACAGGGTCTGATCGTAGGGGAACTAGAGGCTTCCTTCCCAAAGCTTTCAGAGATTAAAGGGAGGAGATGATCAGTGCCAGTATCGCCCATTTTCTTCAATTCTGCAGGCTTGCTCTGCTCCAGTTTGGGTTCTGATGTCTGCATTGGTCTTCCCTAAGCAAACACTGTTA
Organism: Mycteria americana; assembly: GCF_035582795.1. Taxonomy (NCBI): domain Eukaryota; kingdom Metazoa; phylum Chordata; class Aves; order Ciconiiformes; family Ciconiidae; genus Mycteria; species Mycteria americana. Next base: position 39,946,456 of record NC_134372.1, read on the forward strand.
AAAGGACAACAGGAGAGGATGCCATAGAGGAGTTGGCTATAGGAAAAGATTTCTGTCTTAAACTTTACTAGTAATGTAGTATTGGAGACAGTAGTCCTCTCTTTCCCTTCAGCACCTTTCCTACCTGTCTTCTGCCATTAGTGTGAGTATAATTATACTGATGCAAAGAGGCAGCACATTGCTGTAGCTGTTTTGGTAGGGAAACGTAAGCAGGGAATGCTGATAGGAGGCACTCCTGGTCATTAATACTTTGCTGACCCTGTGTGTGGCTCTGAAACTGATACAGCTGATATGGTGATAGAAAAATTTTCCCATAAACCAGACACTGGTTTTGCCAAAAGACACTTCTACACTTTGTTTTTAGAGTTCAATATAGGAAACAATGTAACACTTGTAACAATTTTCTTTTGATTTCCAAAGAGATTGTGAAGAACTTACTGCTTTAAAAAGTAGTTTTAACCTCTCTGACTCTTCAGTTTTTAAGAATCTTAGAAACGAGATTGAGAGCACAAACAAGAGCTCACCAACTCCATAGGTGAATAGTGTCAGCTCTTGTCCTCTGTGCACAGAATAATTTGTGTTCTAGATTCTTTGTGGATGCAAACATGTTTAAATGACTCCAAGTAAGGAATACATCTCAAGAAGGTCATTGAAACATAATCTATGTCTCTTTCAGCTACTTTACGGTAGCTTTCTAGTCTGTCTTTTAATTTAATTTCACTAAAAAGGTTTCAGGGTTGCATTCCAAGCTGCTAGGATCCACCCACATGCACTTGCAGCATAGGTTAGCATGCAAACTGTTGTTATGGTATTATTATTATGTAGCATACAAATTCTTTTGAGATACTGAAGATTCAGGTTGGTACACTTGCTTATGGTTCCTGTTTTTCACAGGATGAAATCCATAAAAGCCAGATTTTTAGGCTAGAGGTAGAAATAGGTGTCTCTGGGGAATTTTAGTAGTGCCTGGGTGTTTCTTCTTGGCAATTAGGTGTTCAGATACAGTTGGGAAAAACACTCAACGCCTAACTGCATCACAAAGCACATAAGTATCAAAAATCTGCCTGCAATTCCAAAATGAAAGATGATTGTTTCAGCTGTTTTTCACCTTGCATTTTAAGTGTTAGCTTTGAATTCTTTCTCAGACAGGCATACATCAGAATTTCAGCTGAGGGTAGTAGCACTTTTACTATGGTTGTCTGACCCTTTTCATTAAGTGCATAGTTTGAAGTTGTTTAGTATTTTACCAAAATTGTGCTGTTTGGAAACCTTCACTAAATCTTAAGCAGAATCAGTTTGGAAACATGTTAACTGATACAGGCCATGTGTTTCTGAAAATAAAGCAGGAAGGAATTTTGTATTTTGGAATTACAGTAGCTCATCCAGGCCAGAGCCTGGTTCATATCTGAGTGCAGTACGGTTCCTGGTAGAGATACCTCTGTGCCACTTTAAGTGTTTCCATAGACCTAAATGAAGCTTGTTTGTTATTACCTTGTATAAGGGCTTTCACTCTCAGGGCATTCTGAGAGCAAAGGATCACTTTGATATGCTACAGCGGATATGCTGTAGCAACCACGGTAACATATCTCCCAAGGTATGGCTCCTCTTGCTATAATTTTTTTTTTCCATCCTACTTGTGAACCTGGATTGGCATGAACTAACTCAAGCTTGTGATTGGAATTTTCCAAACAAAAGGATATTCAGGAGTTAAATCTGGAAATTAGGTAGTACTTTTTTCCTTTGGATTTCCCTTAAGCCCTGGAAGCAGGAAGTTGTATGGTAGCTGCTTGCCTTAACACTGAAGGAGGGAAAAAACGCAAAAGGTCTGTTAGGCGCCACCTAACAGTCTGTCTGAACTGTAGGGGGAAATGCAGATTTTGAGTTTTGAGGGAGAAAGTGGCTTAATCAATTGTTACTGCTCTAGTACACTTACATAACAATGCAAACAATAGCTCTAAATCTTCCTTGACTGAATGAAGACATATGTAGAGATTCTTTCATGCTGTGTACTTACCGACTATACAGCTACGGACTTACAGAGTTCTTCTTTGTTATAAAAGAACTGAAAAACAATAAAGCAAAACTGAATTAATTTATAAATATACAAAGTTCAACATAAACACCATCTGGTTTTCACCACTGGTTTCTTTTCAACAATTCCATCTCTTGACAGGGTTGAGCTCCCCATTTTATGGAGGATTCATTGCTCTGTTCTGATGTTTCATAATGGCATTTTCCCCATATATGCTCTTCATCAGAATGCATGCTACAGTGCATGCACATGTATGAGTCGGGATCCTGCTACATCTATTGAGATTGACTATGTATTAGGTGTCAAATAATATAAATAATTTTAACAGGAGTTCAGCTAAGCCAACACCAACAAGCCCTTTTCACCTATTTTACGTGCTCCTTTGCTTGTGTTTCCCCATAAAGGTAGGTAAATCATTGCTATTGTGTGTAAACTTCTCATTTGAAGCATAGTTAGAGTGCATCTTTAGATACTGAAGATACTAACTTTAGATACTAACTGAAGTCAAGGCACACATAAAAAAAATTCATTGCTTAATTTGGTGCTGAGAAAAAAAAAAAAAGCATCCTGAGTTCTTAGTGCTTTCAGCACTGTATAGTTTGAAATTTTGGCAGCAACTGAAACCTTTCCAGCCTTTTTTTTCCCCTCCCTTGCCCCAGTAATGGTTTATTGTCAAGCTTAACCCAGGTAGATTCTTGAAAGTATCTCCTTTGAACATTTATTTAACAGCCAACAAAATGAAAGAAACTCACTATGCACTTGATATTATACATGCACTTGCCAAAAAAATTAGCTTTCCAGAGTAGAGACAGTTAAGTATGATTTTACATGCCTTCTCTTTGACTTCAATGAACTGTGGATCAGACCCAAAAATATGCTTCCCTGTGAAACTTCCTAATTCCATTTAGCAGCTGCTTTCAAACACAATGGGAGGTTTTCAAAAATATCTTTGTCTGGGAGTGTTCATCTGTAGGCATAAAAGCAACCTTGATAACATTAGGGGGGGAGATAACAGTGTCTGTCTCTGTAATGATATCACCTTATCTTTAATTAATGTAGAGTACTGTAAGATCTTTTCTGCGATACAAGCCTCTTATTTGGGTAAGATTCTTCCTGAAACAAAGTGTTCGAGCCAGCATAGCTATTTTCAACAGAGGTTTAATGTAACTTGTTCACCAGGCTCAGAGGCATCCAGGATCAGCTCTGGTTGTTTCCTTTGAGGGAGGAAAAATAAAAAGGCTCCTGACAGAAAAATGGAGCTATCTATTACTAATACTGCAGTGGTTTGATTTAGAAACTGCCCTTATTCCATGGAATTGCATGACCTCAGCTGAGAGTGTTTTAACTAGAAATGAGCCCAAATAAATCCCCTGGATCTGAGCTCTGAGTAGTTTCAAATTCCAAACACTGTCGGAATTCAGATACCTCAGACAGCTTTTGTATCTGTAGTTCACACCCACAGCCATAATACTCATATCACGAAAGCCTTATAAAGGTCATAGTTCCACCCTCAAAATATAGGAAATACCAGAAATGTGGTTTCCTGTACAGTCTGAGTTTGAAACCCTCCTATATCCAAACAATACAATCTTTAATTAAGTGATACTCAGTGTTTATTTCTTCCATTTCCACTGGTGCCTCCAGTCTTACTTTGCTTCTATCTTTTGATTCCTGGTCTGGTCAGCCATGAGGGTCTCTGGTTATGTCCAACTTCTAGCTGTGTTCTCGTCCTCCTTGCTCCCTCTTGTCTCCTTCCTACTCCACACTTCTGGCACTGCAGCATTTTTCCTCATCCTGGCTGCCTTTCTGTTGCCTGAGGCTGACAGAGAGGAGTGGGGAGAAACACTAGCAAACAGCCTGCTTGTGTTCACTGGGATCTTGGGCCCAGAGCTGGCATGGCCTGAATTTCCATTTAGAGGAAGGTCCTGATCAGATCAGGATTGTATACCCAGCTCTGGACCACTATGTCCATGGACCACAGAGTAATTGGGAAGTTTAGTTGTCTCTATTACAATGTTTTAAATGTACCATTTGTCATGGAACTGACTAACTGATCAAGCATCACAGCTGATAGATATCTCTCACTTTAAAAAAACCTCACCCGCTCGGCTAAATTTTGATGACTGATACAGATCTTTGAGTGGGAAGTAACAGCCAACCTGTCTAGTGTGATTGCTGGAAGAAGGCATGGTTCTAAATCTGAATGCCACTTGACTGAAATGGTGAGGAAGGAAAAGCTCAGAGCCAAAGCCAGACCATCCTAAATATTAATTCCCAAGAAGTAATCTACAATTTCAGGGCTGATCCTCTTGTATACAGCAAAGTAGTCCTGGCTCCCGCTTCTGGACCTGCTTTGTTTTGTACACCTAGTGCTGCTACGTAACAGTTTCTAGACCTAATGAACGGTGTTGCAAACAGGCGTTCTTCTCTAGTTTACCTTCGAGTGGAGGACTATGTGTGTAGTCATTTTAAGCATTTTCCTGAGTTGGGGAGGTAGATGGTGTGAAGTGCTTGGCATGTGTTCTCAGCCTACAACATACTGTGCTCAGTGTCATGTAAATACATAACAAGTTTCTTCTACCTGAAATAATCTCTGCTGTGGACAACCAGGTTGCCATGAAAGTAAGGGAAAAGAAATACCACTTTTTTCTCTGGTTAAACAACAGATTTGTCTATGAGTTGCCAAAATTGTAAGTATCAAGATAGCTGAGTACACTTTTATGCGTACAATTTTCTGTGCGTATGTCTGATACTCATTATTTTGGAAAGGCTATAGTAGGTTTATATGAAACCAGTCCATCTGTTCAGTAATTCAGTAATTTGAGAATAGCTAAACTTGTCACTCTGCTCCCCTTGCTGTAGTCCATTCAGACTATGTGACCAACTTCAGATTTTACTGGCATCTTTAAAAATATTGGCATGTGCCACTTAGCTGTCTCTTGTGTGTTTGACCAGTTATGTCCATGATAGCCTAATACCACACTGGATCTACCTGCCCAAAGAAGTGAGTTCCCGTTTGCAGAAGGTAAAGTTTGCACAGCCCTTGGTACATGCATATAGAACTCAGTCCTACAGAGATCAGCACAAATATATATCAGAGAAACTGTCTATATCAGAGACTGAAAAATTGAAGCAATTTAAAGCATGCTACAGTATACCCCCTTGAAGGTAAGTGAGGGAGAGGCATTTTATGTGAGTGATTTATATTTTTGGAGAAAGCGCAGTGCTTTACAGATGAGTGCTGTCTTGGGTCTTGTGCGAAAGCAACATGGAGTTGCAATGTGATCATAATGACAAGTTCAAATGAGTCAGTTTGTTCCAGGAGAGTAAGCTGCCAGGGAATTTAGTGTTATGGAGAGTGTGGCTGGTGGGTCAGTGCATGGTATGGTTGTGTAAATACTAAACAATACTGTGACATGCAATGATATGCTGCTTTATAGGGGAGTTCTTGTATAGTACAAGTAAAAGAGAATTTCTGATTATTTGTGTGCATTAAAGGTGCTTGGGGTTTTCTTTCAGGAGCAAAAAGCTAGTTGAAAAATCCAGGCCAGAGTTCAGTTTTGGTAAAGTGCTGTGCACCACTGAGCTGCTGGTGCTTCCTACATGACTGACATTTCTACAATGGGTAGGATTTTTTGGAGGTAACCGTAAAGAGTTCATATATAGTGTTTTGGGATGCATTTGCATTAGAAGTACACATAAGTGTAATACAGTAAAAATCTCAAGATGCAAATGCAAAATGATACCTAACTATGTGCAACAGTGCAGTGCCATGCAGGAGTTACCCCATGACCAAGGGAACTGGAAACAGTCATGCCTGTTAGCATGGCTCTCTGCCAGTTTAATTTATCCCCTGCCTTTTTAAAGGACCTTGTGCAAAAAGAGGATCGGAGATTCTCGATGGTTTATCCTTGCCCATATTTTCCCCTCCATCAGGCATATCTCCATTTCATGGAGAGCTTTACATTCAGTTCTGCGAAATGCAGAAAATACTATGGAGTGTGCTGTCTCTCTAACGCTTTCTGTGAAACAGAAGCTGGATTGAAGTGCACCAGCATGGTACAAGCTGTTTCAAGGCTTAACAGTCGGAGACAGAAAGAGTCTCCTCCCTGAGGATCTTAGAATAAAAATAAAGAGGACAGGAGCATGGGAGGGGAAGAAAAAGGAATAAAGAAGTGCCTGTCCAAAGACTTACCACAGGTTAGTGGCAAACCCATGAGCAGACACGTGCTTCCTGATTCCCTCTCTGGTACCCAACCCTGGCTGGATCTTTTCTGTTCTAAAAATGGGTAGTGAGATACTGTTCAAAGGATAGATACTTGTTCTGTGAAAGCCTTTTGAGTATTTTGTCAGGACACTTACTTTGCTGTTTTGTGTGCACACACATGCACTCATATATATATGGGGGGGGAGAGAAGGGAGAGAAGAACATCCTGTGGGATTTCTTTCACCATCTGCTGAGTTCTGACTGCCATCTGTAAAGTAAAACCATTTATGTTGTTTAGCCTTTGTTCAAATTGTATTTTTTGTCACAGTGGCTTTTGGCATTACCATGCACGACTAGAAGAAATATTCAACAGTTTGGAGCAAGCCGTATAAAACACTGACGGCTCAGGAATCTGAAACATCCAGTTTATACAGTAATTTGACAGAAGGTTTTGACATCATGCCTACTGTAATCGCCACTTAGGAGTTCAGACGTAACCTTTCAGGTTCACAGGAGACCAGACAGCAGCTTGTCTGAAAAGGCAGAGGCTTATTTAGCAGAACATGGGTAAGGTCCGCGTAACTAGAATCATAATTACCCAAGCAATTACTCAGCTCATCAGAAGTCCTCTTGGTTAGATGGTTTCTCCATAAGCAATCAGGAAATGCAGAGTACCCTTCTTGCTGCAGTTCAGACAAAACAGAAGATCTTTAGTTGTGCTTCATCTATAAACCTTGTTGCACAGCCAGTTGCATACACTGGTCTAATTGCTGACCTGTTGAGCTTATTTATAAGTTTGCTAAGCATATGGTTGTGTGATAGGAAGCAACAAAACACAAGCAGCATAAAGGGGGAAAAAATACATGCCTGACTTCATATTTCAGAAGTCAGAAGCATGTCTTACACTACTTCCCTATCTTACATGTATGTAACTTATCTGCAAAGTTTCTCTACATTAGAGGTGTGATTATTAACAAAAATGTATATGCTTCCTAGCCTGAGCTGTAGGTCTACACTTCACATTTGTTTGTGGTCAAAAATATTTGGCTTAAGTAAGAACAAAGGGAACTCTCTAAGGGACCATCGTGATCTAGGAAGATAACAAGAGGAAGAGATGCTATGTTTAACCTAACAGGATCAAGCTAGAGGACTTTTCATGGGTTGGGTGGCTTTTGTAGATTGAGCTTTTGTGGGAAGGCTCATCCAGCCACTGGAATACAAGCGGTTTTCAGCTTCACAGCCATCATATGAAGGACAATCCTATTATGTCCCATAAATTAAAAGAAAAAAATATGGAAGCTGTAATTTTTCTTACTGTCTCCAAATGCAGCCTGACTTCCTGAAGCACATATATAAAGGAAAAATTTATGCTCTGGGTAGCATTCCAGAGACCTTTCTAACTCAGAAAGAGCTTTCATATATAGTTGTAAGCAGAATTATTTGAAATTATTTGAATTATCTTGAAATTTATAGCCATTCTCACTGTAAGAGAGAACATAAAGCAGAACATAAAGCATAAAGACACCTCCTTTCTCCCTAGTTTTAAGGACCCAGAAGAATCCAGTAAAGACTTTGCTTTATGTTACCTGTTTCTGAGGTAGTTTCAGCCCCATTTATTGCTGGATCCTAAGGCTTTTGCAGATAGATGGAGGACGAGTGTTCAATAGTGCTGAAGTCAGATGGGGAGTTATAATTAGTGTTTGAAAGTATAAAAGCTTTGCAAGCTCAGTTTATTGCTGTATTCTGTAGGCCTGTGGAGTTAGGAATAGAGTCAGTATGATCTAATGCTTTGTTTGTTCTTTTAGTGTAGCGATTAGACCTGTATTTTTTATTATAGTTGGGGTGGGATATGGGACTTGGGAATATAAACCCCATGAACTAAGTTCACTGCTAATTTCTGCTAGGTCTGCAGGCTTAGAAAGCTGACAGATGTTGACATGGTGCTGTTTATTATTTTCTTGTATTATCAATAGATCAATTGTCTACGTGTAATTGCATTTGGCATTGGAGTTAAGTTTAAGGATTGGGAATCCTAAGGTTTATCTTTGCCTTGATTTGGTTGCTCACTATTTTCTGTGAGTGATCATTTCCACAGTGTGAACAGGCCTCCTTCTGGAATAAGGCAAGACTTCAGAATGAAACCCACACACTTATCACAGCATTTTTGGATCCAGGGTCCTACTCCAGGTGGGTGGGCATTAGCTAAAAAAGCTTTGCCTCCTTCTGACCAAGATAATTTATCAACAGGATTTCAGCAGGCCTTCCATCCAAAGTCCTTCATTCCTGGCACACGCCCTGACAGCATGCTAGGAAAATAAAGCTCTTGGGAGCTTTAGCCCAACTGCCTTCTTTATCTTGAGTACACTGAGCTGAAAAAGCTAAAATTATTATTATTATTGTAGTTGTTGTTGTTATATCTCATGGATACAGGACTGAGCTCATTGTCTTAGACTTGAAGGATACCTTAGCCAAGTACTGTGCAAAATGAGTGTGGTCAGACCACCCCAGAGGAGTGTGGACGCAAGCCAGTTCCACATGGTTTGGCTGGAAGATCCATGCTCTCCTCTGGGTTCAGTCCATAAGACAGCAGAAATACAGCATCTGAGATGCAGCTAAATGGTGGTTTAGCTGAACTGTGGTTCTAATGCTAAAATAAACGGTCCTATCTTTATTGTTCTGTTGGCATGGATTACTTGAGGAAGTGTTGTATGGCTTCCCTCAGCTGGAAGTTATGGGTGTTGGGAATCAGATCAGACATAGAAACAGTCTCTCATGTGGAGAAATTGTGGAAATTGAAGTGACTGAGGCTGCTCACTGTACAAGGATGGAGAATAAGGGCAGTGAGAAAAAAGCCTATAAAATAGTTAAGGATTCAGAGAAATTATCACCTAATAAAAGAACAATAGAATAGAAATATGAAAAATGTTGAATGAATAAAGGAGGATGTATCTTCAAACCATGCTATCAAAGAGTGGATTCCATCATTGTTTGAGCCAAGAAACTTCAATTCAAAGTATGGTTATTTCTATATGAAGAAATTCTAACAAGAATTTTGCATGATGTGATGCTAATAAAAGTACATTGAAGAAGAAGAAAGCCTCTGTGTCTTAGCGATTAAGCAGAGTGACCTTTTGTAGGCCGAATTACATTTGTGTATTATGTATTTATGTATTTATTTTCATGGGAACATCTGGTGCTGGCTCATCCTGGAGACAGGTTTCTGGACTGGGCTGACTGCGGGTCCAATCCAGTCAGGCAGTTCCCGTGTAGCAATTTCTCCTTTGATGCAGATTTTCTCCAAAATTACTGTTAACAGATTAACTAGAAATCTTGTGTTCTGAGAAACTGCATTTGCTGCAGGAACAGCTGTGAAATTTGATAAAATCACTATGGTCTGTTTAAATGGTTTTATAGCAGTAGCCCTTTGGTTAACCCTGGATCATTTAAGAGCTGGATAAGTCTTTCAAGAGTAATTAAAATGATGTTTTCAGAGAATTTAATATTTTATACATGATTTTTTCAAACAGGAGCAGTGAAGACATAGATGCCAAAACTGAAAGCCTGGCACTGGACACACAATCTTGCTCCCCGGTGCATAAATTTGCATACATATTTGGAAAGGAACAATGCCTGACTTAACCAAGCAGTTTGCTTATAACCCCCCCTCCCATCAAGCCAATTGCAATCAAAAATATAAAGTTGCTGTTACTTTTTAATTATCAGATGAGATCATTACTGAAGTGGCATATGTTATATGTATGTAATTATGATGTGTTAAATGGTTTGGCACTAATTATTTCATCTTCCTAGCAAGGGGCTATTCTACTGCATTATGTAAACTTTTGCTCCGACTTCGTTTATAGTCTGTTCTGCCATGTAATATTTTGGGCATTTAAAAATAGAGCTTTTGGTTCCAATCTTGTCTTCCCACAGGAATTTCGCCTAACTCAGAGGTTTAGGAATAGGATCTGTTTGTATTGCAAAATGATGCTTTTTAATGTTGTTTAGTTCAAAGAACTTTATTATCTGTGTCCAAATGATAAAATAAAAGCATATTTTAAAAAGGCAAAGTACACATTTTAAACACCAATCCATATATCAGCAGCAGAAATATAATTAAAAATTAAGTATACTGTGCTGCCATAGTGAATCTAGAAAATAAGCTGTATGTAGTATGATATATCTCACAAGTAACAGTAAAGCCTTAAAGATAATATGGAGGATTGAACTGGATCTTGCGGTAAAATATTATAATCAGAGTACTTTACATTTTCATATTGTGTTATATAGCATATCTGAGTATCTCAAGTTTTCCTATTTAAAATATAAGCTTCAGGGAAAGTTCGGAAGTAGATCAAGTGCTATGTTAAGAGATTTGTTTTGGGATACATTTAAGGAATACATTTTATGCACTGCATAAACGTAAAGGATGAAGCTGTGTGATGAACCTTGCAAATAATAAAATCAACAGACTATTAAAACTATTGACTAGTTTTAATAGTCAATTAAAAACTTCACCAGTCACTATGCTACAAATGGACTATGTAAACTGGCAGAAAAATATGTGACTTTAACTTTAATGTATGCCTCTCCCCCTCCAAAATAATTTGCCTCCCAGAAGTCTATTCCCTTAACTAGGTTTAGAGTTTGCCTATTTACCTTTTTTACTGTTAGAATCCATTGTTATTATAATTCATTAAGCCTATTTATATGATTACCAGTACTTTTAAGTATGCATAATTGTGAGTGTTTGAGAGTAGTAATGAATAACTGACATTATGTACATCAGCCATATAATTAATTACCATTACCTGATGTATTATACATCCCATTTATTTCAACAATTAACATGTTATTTTCTCATTTTATTATTATCATATCTCTCCTTTTGACAAGTTAATAATAAAAAGGCAAAACAAAACATTATCTGCTGTTGAAGTAAATGCATCTTCATTATACAACAAATAAATTCTTCAACAAAGGCTGCCAGGTACCATTGTAGCAAAAGGTTGGAATTGCAGTGAAAACATAAGTCACAGTAATGTAGCTGATCATTCAGAGGTGACACATGTCCAACTCTGCTTCTGTCTGTCTCTTAAAGGAATGAATATCTTGTCATTCAGTTCATAGTTAATCTCAAGACACCTCATTATTAGTTGGATGATCTCCATCTTTAAACACTGTACCTAGCAGAGCTGAGGGTTTAGATTGAGCCCTGAGATGCATTTAGATGCCAGACTGCTGTTTGCACTTCATGGGAGGTGGTTTGCTTACCCATCCTTTTTAATGTATTACAATACATTAGCATCTGTACTCTTCTTCATTCCTCCAGCTGGTGCTATAACTTTCACTTCACCCTCTTAATACAGTCTTTCTTTCTGTACTCTGCCATTTGGTCTGATAGAGGATTTGATAACCACCACTGTGTGCTCCTGTCAATATTGACTCATTCAAGATATAAGCAAGAACCATGAAAATATTATAATTAGTATAATTTTGTCAGATATAGACAAGTGAAAATCGTATTTGTCACTTACAGAGTTTTAAGCCAAATTTAGTTTTTCTGCCCTACAGCATCAGACCAGTAGAGTTACTTGAAATAAAAACCTGTAAACATTACTTTTAATGGCAAAAGCTGATTGTTTGCATTCACTGTATACTAAAAAAAAAAAAAATGAGCCATTTTAGTAAAACTTTTCATGAGGTTAACAGCTTATTATCTGTAGCTCTGACTATATACCATATATATTATATCCCAATGGCCAAGTGTTTATCAACATGGCTCATAGTTTAATATGTGATCATAAAATTGAGTATTGAGAGAAGACATAAAAACATTATCTTATTTTCCTATCTGCAGCTTTGATTTGATAAAGACTAATAAAAGAAAATGTAATAAAAATGTCCAGGTAAATGCCTGGTTTGTGATCCTCATAGTCCCTCTAGAAATCACAATTCTCTTGTTTCCACAGCGTAAGTAATATCTAGTAAACAGAATTATGGTTTCATTCACTGCTGTCACATAATGCTGTACTTTACAACAAGTGCAATTGTATTTCTTTTGGAAAAGGTTAAGAACAGTGTGGAAGGTGCATTCCCTGAGGGCACTGGAGTCTAGGATAATAAACTCTTTGTCCGTTATGTGCCAATGAGACTACAAAAATAAATTCTTTACATTCAGAACAACAGAATATTTATTTTAGAAGTGCTATGTTAAGAGATTTGTTTTGGGATACATTTAAGGAATACGTTTTATGCACTGCATAAACATAAGTACCCAATGACTTGACTATATCAGTTGAGCATGCATCGTAAACCATGAGCAAAGGTCCCTCAGGTTTTTATGGTAGAGTCGACCAAAAAGAATCATTATAACCTTTCAAAGTTCATCCTTTGTGCTTAAAAATAAGGGCTTGGGTGCTTTTGTGTTTCTTTGGTGGGTTTTTTGGGTTGGGTTCCCTCACCCCTCCCTTTCCTGTTCTCAAAAATTGTATGTGCATTTCTAGGGTTCTGTGATCATTACAACTGGCCAAGGGCCAGAAGGTAGTTTTCTTTCTAACTGTGACAATATGTTCTGGTAGATAATCAGGGTGTGTAACCCATGCAAGTTCTTTTCAAAAGATTGCAGTGAAATAGAAACTATTATAATTTTTATGCAACAACTAAAAACCAAATCCACAGACCATGCCTTTCCCTTTGTTGGTCCCTTACCTAATGCTTCTGCAACCTGTCTTCTACCTTTCATAAATACCTTAGTGCCTTTGTAGTATCTGCTCAGGAACTGAGCCTTAAGCAGATTTAGTTGTGTTTCTTTTCCTGAGGTGCTCTTTTTACTGCTTATCTCATTTTTCTTCTCCAGATAGCTTTTGTAGACATGACTGATAGTGCTGGGATTTACAAATGAGCATGGGGAAGGGCCTCTGCCAACTTCAGGAAAATCTGGGTGTGTAATTCACTTCAGCTCCATTGCAAAATCCAACCTAGATTTTTTTTTTTCAGGTAAAACGTTGACAAGGAAAGGATTGCTGTTGTAAATAACTATGTGAAAGCTGTTACGACCATGAAGGAATGATCACCTTACCTTTGTTGTAATGATCATTGCAGTGAGCTCTCATGTGGGGCTGACTTTATGTTGTGCAGCAACAAAGAAAGTTCATCCTCTGCAGGCTTTTGAGTTGAGAAACTAAACTTTTTGTCCATTATGTGGTAAGAAACCTACAAAAAATAAATAGCGTCTATTTGAAATGATGTACCAATGGGTAGTGTTTTGATCTTTGTCATGATTACAGGGCATCTCTACAAGGCAGAGACCGTAACCTTAAGTGGTGTAGAGCCTTTACTGTAAACAAGAAACTCATGTGACTCACGTAGACTCCACTTTTGAAAGGCAGAGTGTTGCAAACAGAAAATTTGCAAATTGAGTATGTGCAAAATGGCATTACAACCTCTGTTGTTGATTGCTGTTGGGAAAATTATATTGCCAGGTAAAATGTAGACTTCAACATTAGGTGGGTTAGCACAGGTCACACAAAATGGTAGTGGGTTACTTCTTGAAGTTTGTTTCAAGTGTGGATATGGAAGATTTCTTAAGTATGTGCTCTGAAAGAGGTGTACTTTATCCACTCTTCATCTTTGCAGACACCTGTCAGGTAGCTGATATACCAGCTTCAGTGATTACCATTGTGCAGGTTCCTAACACAAATATAGAGATGATACGTGATGGTGGGGTTTTTTTACTATAACCTGTTCTGCTGTTTGTTCTTCCTGTTATTGACATCATGCAGAGAAAAGGATCTTTGAACTGGTCTAATGATGTGTAGAGAAAACACCCTGTGTTAGACAGAAACAAGTCAACAGAATACAACCCTGGTCATTGATAGTCTTTGCAATTTGTTCATCCTGTATTTTCCCTGGTCAGGAAGTGTGGTAAGCTCAGTGCACCAAAGCCTTTTCATTGTGTTTGAGGTTGGTCACACTTGGAAGGCTGGTATATGTGGGTTTGATAAAATCAAAAGATTCCTTGAATCAGGAAGAGTATAAATAATACTAGACTCTTGCTGGGCTACAGGTGTCAGACCTTATGTTGCCTTTTCAGTACTTGCTATCATGACCTACCATTCATATAGTGTAGGGTGTCCTTTATTTTCAACTCATTTTATTAAACTTTGTTTGAATCCTGGTAGCAGTTTCCAGTCCATCTGGAGCTGTAGATGTTTGCTGATACTACGACAATTCAGTGGTTTTTGGCAATAATTCTACCCAAGATTGTTCTAAGTAGTCAGAACTTTTGGAATGGAGAAAATGACCATGTATACACATTTTCTTGTTTTAAGCAGTCCAAGAGAAAGCTAAGTAACAATTTTCTTATGGTGCAATATCCGAAACCTCTACAGCAGCGGAAGAAGGCGCTACTGTGGAATTAGTGGGATGAACTCAAATGAACTAAAGTATGATGGACATTCCTCATTGCTCTTTTAGTGTATATGTTGTAAAAAACCAGCTGTCTGATAATAGCATACTCCTTGTAGATTGCATATAGACTGTGACTGTTTCGCATTCTTTGGGTACAAGTGACCATAGCTAATTTAACTCAGCATTATGAGCAATAAAATACTTCTGTCAAGTATGTGATCTGAATTCAGGAATTGTTTTTTTGTTTCTCCATATTGAGATTACAGATGGAAAACCAGAAAAATCGTGAAAGTAATTTTCTAGAATTTTGATTTTACGATTTTTTATTATTAAAACAAAAAATACTGTTTCCTATCTTAGGAAGTAGGTAGAAAAAAACACAAATAAGTGTCACACTTTTTGAGAAAAACAAGCCTGTTCCTTCAAAGCTGTAAGTTCTTTCTGCATTGGACAGTGATATTCAGTTTTATATCATGTAAAAACCTAACCTAGGACATTTTACATACTGATTAATTTCAGAAAACAGTTATAATTTAATTCTATGCTATATTGTAACAATCTATTCTTGAGAATAATTTTTTTCTGGCTCAGATTTATAAGCATTTGTCTCTCTAAATAGCACTGCAGTCAATGCAGAAGAAACATTTTGGAAAGCTGAATTTGGGAGATTGAATTTATTCAAAAATTCAAGGTGATTAGAAAGCTAGACATGTCACTTCAGTAACATGTAATAAACAACAAGCATTCTTAGCAACTAATTGTAAGTTTAAATTTATTTATACAAGGCATTGTTAAAGGATCACAAATAATGAACAAATTAATGAAATTTATAGCCTGTTTGCAAATAACATGTTGACAGAAAGCACTATACTTGTCAGTTGAAATTATTCATTGCCAATTCTTTCAGGGACTGAATTCAAAGTTACAGATTCCTCAGTGATGGTTTTTGGATAAACTCTCCTGTTCCAGCTGGTTTACAGGCAGTCCTGCCTTTAATTTAAATAATTGATATAATCAATTACGTGCTAACAGTGCTCTTTGCACCTTTTGCTAAATGCATCCAATGGGTGCAATGCAAACACAGTTGCTTTAGACCCATGCAAGGGAACAATTCCCTCTAACTTTCCCCGCAATCCTGGTACAGTCTAGCTGCGGAGGATGACAGAAGTGAAAGCTGGAGATAAAGGCCAGCCCATTGAGAAACCTCTTCCCTCAAACAAAAAGGCAGGGGTGAACTGCCAGATACTTTCGTAGATATATTCAGTCTCATGAAATATGAAGAGTCACGCACATGGACTCTGACCTCACAGAGTCACAGGTTAGAGACTATGATTATACATTTCTTTCATTGGGTTTTAGGCCAAGATTTTAAAATGTAGCATCCCCTAAAAGCCTTTGTTTTATTCTCCTTGGTAAGAGCTGTGACTTTCAGCCAGGAGCATGGAGGTGATGTCAAGATGTCAACATGTCAATAGGTATTTATTACTTCTGAACATCAGGGCATTTTCAAGGCATGTGCTCAGGCTCTAGCACTTTAGCCTTACATTGTCCTTTGGTACCTTTGAAATCCAACATGTCTCTTTCTGATCTTCTGCTGCTATCTCTTCTTTGACTAATATTCTCTATTTTAAAGCGCCTTCTTCAACTCTTTTCTACTATTTTCTTTGTCCCGTGCTTCCCACAGGCATTATAGATTGTCTGATGAATTCTGTTTGGTTATGTATTCAGGTGAATATGGAGAGAAACTGTGGTACAATTCTTTTCCAAAACATTTCATAATTGCCAGTAAATTTTGTTCAGTTCCTGACTGCAAGTCATTGCAACCAGTAGACAAGTGCAGTGTTGAACTCTAGGAAACAGCAGTGCAAGCAAAAGGCCATTTACATAGAATTTATATTTGCAATGTACTAAGGAGACTTACTTCAAATACTTCCTTTTTCTATGTGCTTTTCTTGCACCTCTTTGCACTGACAGTGTTCTATTTCATCTTAATTTTGGGAAAGTCCTGGTACATTTGCAGAGGTATTGGTACAGAAATGCAAAGGGGAAAGCTGGGATTTGGTTGCATAAAAACATCGAATAGTTTTCAGTGAGCATAAAACTTCTCAAGACCTCCTGAAGTGAAGAAATTAAAGCAGGCTGTGAACAGAGAATAATTGGCTGCATCCTAATTTAATTGTAAATTTTGAAACTGCCTAATTTATTTGTCAAAATATATAAAATCTACTAAATCATTTTTCCCAACAGAGCAGTTTTCAGATACATTTTTCTTCTTTTGATGGAGTAGAATGGACTGTTGATACATTTCCTCCAACACAGTCCCTGTTTTGCTAGCTGTCTGAGTAGGCTCTCAAAGAAAGTCTCTTTCATACTGTGGTAACTGGAAGTGCTTTGCTGATCCTTGTCTGCCTGAAAAAGAATGCCCAAGCTCTACACTTGCTGATCTCTCCTTCTCACAGAAACACAAAATGGATGATGGAAGAAGCTACAGAGGAAAAGAAGGGGCAGATTTGGTAGCCCTGGGACAGATATCACCTCAGTAGAAATGGTGTTTGTGAGGGGTATGTGGCACATTAGTGCTACCACATCCAGCTACCAGGGGAGCATGAACCCAGCCTAACTGTGGGGATGAATGAGGGAGGATGCAGAGTGAACTACGGTAGTGCTTCCCTGCCCTTCCCTTCCCCACAAAAGGCATAGCCCCTTTTCACATTCCCTTTCATGGTCTGCATTTTCCTGCACGATGAATTGGGAAAGGATGAATTGACTTAATAAGTTATTTTGATCTCTTCTGATGTGATAAAAAGAAAGCTGTAAAAATCAGTACATGCTGGTTCCAACTTGAAGACATGTAATAGCATCTAATATAGTAATTTGATTAATGTTCTGTGTTTTCGCTAAGTTTCTGTAATGCACCCCACTGAGCTTTTGTAAGTGTTCACAATATACACAGGAAATTAAGTGACAGAGAATATGCTGTGAACTGTTCATATCAAGCAAACCAGAATGAAATACAGTATTTGTTGGTAGAATAGTAAGGATCCACATGTGACTACTGCATGCTGGCTAACAATTTAACAACTGCTTGAGAAAGAAGACTAACTATATTATGTGCCTCTCTTGACTGTAACTGCTAACTCATTACATAGCAAAATAGGTGCCATCTCATCCAGGATGAGACCTTTAAAAATCAATATAACTCTTTAAATGCAACTTAAAACTTCTAGACAACAAACTCAAACAACAGCATTGGTGCATGCTATTTAAGTGATCATCCAGAGCTAAAACTTTTAAAAGAAGTCCTGTCTGTGAAAGTAAAAGGCATGATACAGGTCTCATTATTGGAAAGCAAAGGTCTTTCCTTTCTCATCAAACTGAGATGGATAAAAATCAATCTTCAGTAGAACTGCTACTGGGGCACTGAGGGACAGCTGTGAGGATCTAATACAGCCTCTGAACTGAGGTAAGGAAAGAAGACATACTCTTCCATCAAAAGGTAGATAAAATCTTTTCAGCTGCTTATTTCAATCTACCATTATTACCACCTTGTTGTCTGGGTTCAGTCTAAGCCAACCAGCAGTAATCTAGGTACAGTCTTGATCTGATGCTTCGTTGTACATACAATTCCATGAACTGGGTCAGAGAGGATAAAAATGTAGAATTGGACTTCATCAGCCAGTTAAAGATGTGGGTTTTTTCGGAATTCAATTCCTTTGATGAAATAATACGTTCTTTGAGCAAGAATAATGGTCCTTATGAAAATACACGTGGTTAACTCCATCTATTTCAGCACAGGACAAGTAATAGAAGCAACAGTAACATTTCATGGTATCTTACAAGTAATGGGATGTTCCCTTCTGTCGCTCTCAGATATCCTTGAGTCACCTTGGCTCTTCAGATATCCCTGATCCTGTAATTTGGTGGCGGATATGAATATGTGAGAGACATTGCAGTAGTGGTCCAAGTAATACTTCTCTTTTGGCAATGGAGAAAGATTGGGGTACACACCAATTCTTTATCCAGATTTGGACACTGCCTCTAAGTAAAACTGTGTTTTATTTTTGGATTTTTAGCATGCTAATAGCATAGGTCTCTAGGGAGCATTTGTTTAAAGCCCCTATTAAAGTGTTTCAGGTATGAAAATCATAAAAGAATTCTGATTTCAACATTTTAATTGAAGATCCGCAGATCATGTATTTCAATCCATCTTTGCTCATTTTTTTCTTGTTAGTGTCATAACTCCCACATATCTTTTTCTGAGTGCTCTTAGATGAGCTGCAGCTTCTGCTGTTCCAGCAAGAATTCACTTACACATCTCATGAGCATCACAGATTCTCTATTTGTTTATCTATTTGTCTATTTGTTTATCGATGTTTTTTTCAGGGTGTCTTGATCCCCTTGGCAGTCCGAATGTTTGTTTGGAATTATTCTTAATGTTAGGAAGTCAATCTGCTTTATTTCAGTTCTAGGATATAAAATTGCTCTGGTCAAGAACACTTCAAGACTGGGAGCTGCTGGACTGGGAGCCGCATTCAGACAGTGGTGTTCACCAAAGCATAGTGATGTGCTAAAATTTCCTTGCTAGGCTCCTTTAGTCCTACGGTTTAGAGAAATTGTTAAATAGGTATGAGAATTCTCATTGAATAAAAGATGCTATCAGTGACGAAATCCAGAAGGATTTTTTCAATGCAGGTCCAGCAAACTGATAATTCAAGCTTCTAATTGTTAGCAAAACAATAGGAAGTCTATGAGCTGGATATTTGCCAGCAGGAGCCACTTCTGAAAAGACTCTGCTCTTCTCCCTTCATCTGCTGCATTTGCATGAGTGAGAGAGTTGTGTCAACAGTTAAGGATAATCTTATTCTATGGGTTTACATAAGAGAATAAGGAAAAGACTAAGAAATTTGTTCACTTTCATTGGTGACCTACTGAAGAAAAGCAAAGATACGAAAAGCTAATATCTGAGAATAATAAAACAAATAAAGAAAATGGACCTAGAAAGAAGTGCACAGAATCCAGAAAAGTATTACCTATAGGATGCTAGCATAGGGGCAGTTTATGTTACCCCACTCTTGTGTTAAACGCATACATCTGTAGAGTGTTTCTCTTCAGGCATCTGTGGGAGAAACATCAGCAACTAATCTCAAAAGGAACAGACACAATGAAGATTATTGGACTTGAATTCCAGAAAGCACCAGGGCAGAGTTTAATCACTCCTGTATTTCTGAAAAACAGGAGTGCACTTAATTGCTTTGGAGCTAGATCTTAATTCAACAATATGCTTCCAGTAGGAGCAAAAATTGCCCTGATGTCCGTGGGGTTGTGCACATGTGTGGCAGGATCGGAGGAAGTTTAATAGAGTGAGGTAGCAAATGTCGCCAAGCCCGCTGCTGCTGAACAAGGTGCTCCTTGCCTGCTCAGCTCACTAAACCACCAGAAAATGAACTCGGCAAAAGAAAAAAGTTCTCCATTGACTTAGTGAGCTACTCATGGCAGTGGGGCTAGAGCAAGGGATGGGATGGGGTGCTGGGAGAGCTGAGGTGGCACGTTTTGGGGCTGTCGGGCTATTAAACCAACACAGCTGCCTGAGGCACCAAACCACAGGGTCTGCCGCAGACAGTTAATTGCCACACTGTTCTTAGATTACTTTGTAATCACTTGTGAAGTGTTTCTTTCCTGATTTCATAGTAAAAGAGATCTTTTAAGTCACTCCCAGTTATGAGTCACTGTTGTTCCCTTGTGGTTTTCCCTATTTGCATTTTAGTTTTTACTCTGATTACAATTTGAAACCTTGAAGAACTGCTTTAAGCAGTGTCTGTTTTACCCAGGTTGTGGTATTTCAGAGTGCTGCACACACTCAGGTATCCTCTGCAGACTTTAGTAAATGACTTGCATGGTTTTCTTTGCCTAAAAACTAGATAGAATCAGTACTCTCTTTCTTTGCCTTCCCCTCCCTTGAAACTCTAGCAGATGATGGTTAAATTATTACAAACCTTTCAGTGTGGTAGCCCTAGGCACAGGATAGAAAATGAAAAGGCTGAGAAAGTATCTGTGAACTGATTATCTTGTTTAAATTTTCAACCAAGAGCTGCAGTGAATTTTTCAAACTATTTTTAATATTGTAGAGTTTTTGTCATGTTTTTGTCATATTTTTGTCGTCCCAATATTGTAAGTTGATGTATTTTATTGGCCTGAGACAACAATAAATAATACAATTCAGTTTTATTCAATGATTTCTGGTTTCAGTGGTAGGGAAGCTTTGCCAATTTTAAATTAGGTCTTGGAGTAAATTTAAAATTAATGAAATTTAAAGCTGTGATTTGTTTAAGGATCCAGAACATTCACTCTTTCATCTATTCATCAAGCTCTTTAATTACCTAGTATGCATGAAACCTGTATTATGTCTTATTATTGAGAGATTAATTTTATGAAAACCTCTGAGTGATACATCATTAGAATGACTCTTGGATAATGTATAGTCTAACCTTTTCTGCTAATCCCACCACAGAGGAAGAGAGGGAAGTTGACAACTCTTCTGCAGTGTTTTATTCCTACTGTTCCCTTGCAGTATTATCAGCTGCTAGCAGATAGTTTGTCTCTCCTACTCTTTTAATTTCTAATCCTCACTTGTGTATAGCTGTCCATCATGTTCACCCTGAGCTACACGTACGTACGAGTGCCATTTGAAAAGGATCCTTATTGTTATTCTGTTACAGTAGTGCATAGAGGCCCTGCCGTGTGAGACATTGCAAACAGGGAGTAAAGGAGCGTGCCTGCCTCAGAGGTTGAAATACTCAAATGGTCCGAGTGCCTTGTCCCATAGGGAAATGAAACATGGAGAGACTGCTTGGCAGACCTGAGATGGACCAGTAAGTCTACAGTAGAATGGAGAACTTCAGTTTATATGTTCTGAGTCTCAGCCCAGTGCCTCAGCCACAGGAGTATCTTTTTCCCTTGTCCAGTTTGGAGCATGTGCTCCGTCCACACTTGTCCAAAACAGCTGCTCAGGGCAGCAGTTGGAGTAGTGGTGCAGAGCTGGGGAGGGGACTCACGCCTGTGTTGGGCCACAGCTTGGTGGTAGGTGCAGCATCACCGTGCCCAGGGCAGCAGTCTGGTTGTGCTCATCCTCCAGTCCCTCAGCCCAGCGCTGCTGACCCCCTGTGTTTTGTGAGCCATGGCAAGGACTGGATCAGGGGCTGCAGTGGATTTCAAACTACCTGACCTGAAAAGCGGGGGCAGAGCTTTAACCTTGCTCGGTTCCTCAGCCTGGCTGGGCATGCAGCTCAAGGGATGCAGTGGTATGAACAGAGAGGCAAAGAAAGATGGACTGCTGTTGAAAGAAATGATCATCAAATCGTAGCCAAAAATTTGTATTCCTCAGGTATGTTTTACCTTCTCATACTGTGACCTCTCTTCTTTGCTGCCAAAAAGAAATGATTTTTCCATTTTTTTCACAGTGATTCCATGCCAGGCTAAATCTCTGTTCTCTTGAAAGCTAATATATCCACTTTCCATATTAATATTTGTGAGAGTAATATTAGAAATGTTTTATTTCATTATCTCACAGCTGAGGACTATAGTCACACTGTGTTATAAAGTAGCTAATTACAGTGTTAGTGTGCCATGCCTGCAGTGTAATTTGTCAGAGTTTCTGAGAATTTATAAAAAGAAAATAGTTTGCAGAGTACTTCATTGAATCTAGTTTGAGAAATGTTGCATATCCAGCATCTTTGCAATGCTATACATCTCCTAATCAAAACTTTTTCACCTCTAAGGGCATTTGCATTTCATGGAAAAGTTGATAAATTTGGATTATTTGATGTATGTACTTTTCTTCTGTGCATGCTTGTTAAATAAAAAATATTTAGGATACTGCAGGGTAACGGAATATTTGTATGCAGTGATCCCTCCTGCTACTCCTCTGCTGGGTTTGCAATCATCACTACCTCATAGTAATCAGTTGTGGAGTTGTGAAGCTATAATTAAAACTTCAGATGAGGAACAATGAATAAAAGGGACACCTCTTTCCCCTACTCAGCCTTCATTAATGTAAATGTCATTAATGATAAAGAATAAAGGGGGAGAAATGCCAAATTCATAAGCATGTGTGTAACCTTTTGACTGTAATGTTTTCCAAAACTTAGTCTCTGCTTTGGAGGAACTTGTAAAAGTAGCTTTCTTTTGGGTTTTATAGAAAGCTCTCTGTGGTCAGTATGACATTGCATGGAGCATGCTTTCTATTTCAGACAAAAATCTATACTTTTAGAAAGAAAAAAGCACAGGCGGCAATGAATTAAGTTACAGTGACTGGATTAACTAACACTGCAGAGGTCTGCAGTCTGCTTATATGGAAGAACTTGGAGTGTTTTAGCATTTTGATAAAAATCTATCTGGCCACTTTAACAGGATACATGTTAAAAGCAGCTCAGAGGTATTTAACTGCCATTCACAAAGTCCTGCTGAGAGCTTCATGAGTCCAATAGCTAACTCTCTAATGCATTAGGTCAGAAATGTTTCTCGTGGAGTTTAGAAACTCCACTCTGTGTCCTTCCTCTGGTGCAGGGAATTACTGATCCCATCATTGCTTTGATGCCTGGTGATTATGGATCGAGTCAATTGTTCTATGTATTGACACACTGGCATACGTGATTAGACTCCATCTCTGGTTATCATGGAAATTCCTATAATAAAGTATGTTGTGTCACTGTGTTTTCCTCATGGAGCTATATTTTAGTGATGGAAATGGACTTACATTCCCTGTGTTTCTCATCTGATTACTGTCACTATAGTTCTGTAATCTAGAGGATCCAACAGAGAGTGGGAGGCTTCTGTGGCAAGTTCAGCAGTCTCTACCCTCCTGCAGTTTGCCATCCTAATGGACTGGGCAAGCGCAGGGTATGGAAGAGGGAAGCAATTCCCTTTGGTCACGCGGCAGGTTAGTGGTACAAGTTTGAATTAAATCCATGTGTTTCAAGCCCCATCTATTACCTTGCTCATTAGAGACCACTGCCTTCACTGGTGTTTATAAATTGAGTTTCTGTGTCAGAATCGTCTGTTCTTTACCACTAATGGAGGTACTCTTTAAGGTATCAGAAAACAAACGCTTCTAGTAAATAGTTAATGAATATCAATATATGTGTTTCCTGTACACACACATAAATATATATTGATATCTCCTGGCCTTTTAAATAACACATACTTTAATTTCCACTCAAAAAGACATCTTTTAGCAGTAATAGGAAAAGCACATTTTTTTCCCAATTATTACAGAAGATGGCTGAGCCTGGAGTGATTCTATTTTATTGAATCTTCTCAGTATCTGTCAGCATTGGAGATGCCTGATTTAATAATTCAGAACTAGCTCCTGCAGAAAATATTTGTATTGTGCATGTTTGAAAAATACCAGAGCCAGAATTAACTTTAATAAAGCTATACTTTGCGCTAGCTATAACATATGAGTTTAGGAGATGTGTCCAACCACCTAGACATCATGGGAAGGGGCAGGGTTTATGAATACAGGGTTCTGTATTCTAGCACTTTCCATTTTATTAAACAAAACTGTACTTTCTGTGTACCCAGAAATGCCTCCCAGGAGATGCTCTAGAGCAAATCTGTAATTCAAAGTGACTGTTTTATGTTATTCTTTTTCAGCACTTTTTCTCCTTATAAATTGTCAGCAACCAATATATACTTTTTATTTTTCTCTGAATCATGTCAACTAACAAGTCTTAATCTGTATCTGTGAACTAAAGGCATAAGAAATCAATTACAAGTGCTTGGTTTACCTAAATTGAATTGCACTGGCTCTTTTGATTGAACTTAAAAGTCATGTGGGTGGTGTTCTGTAGCTTGGTGACTATAAAACTTCTAATTTGATTTCCATAATTAATATCTGGTCTTTCTGAATTATGAACTCATTTTGTGCAAGTGCTCCAGTATTTACTCAAAATTTGCAGTTTCTGCAGACATTTAGTTGGCTGATTTGTTTCTTAGAGCTTTCATGAGATGTAAATGCAAGAGAAGTGAGCATAGACTACCTAAATGCAATTGTAGCTTCAAAGAAATATTACCAGACTTTCTTCCCCCTTTTGCTTCCATAATTTGCTGTTTTGGGCTCAGACCACTGAAAGACAGGAACCTAAGCTAAAATATATTGCTGTCTTCTGCTCACATATTACATATCTGAAGTCATCATCTCTTGTGTTACTGTTCTGAGTAGAGATAATTGACTGATGTTACAATATATTGGCTCAGCTGTGTCTGTACTTGCTTGCAATGTTTTTATAGTTCACAGGTTACAAAACTCAAACTCTGTTTGTTGACTTACTTGCAGAGAACCATTCCTGTGTTTGGTTTCCTTAATGAACGAGGATTCGTGACACATGCTGGACACCAGCAGAGTGGGCTATTTTGAAAACTCACATCCTCCTCTTCAGACGGACTGCTCTGCCTCCATGCATGCATTTCTCCATGCTGCAAGGGTATAGCACTATTTGTTTAAGTTCATATTCACTGTGGTGTAAAAAAATTAATTGAGACAGATTTAGAAGTTACCTTTATGCAGATGAACAAAATTAGAAGGGAAAGAGTTGCATGATAGGGAAGAGTTTGGGGCATTCTGTAAGGCATTTTTTTTCAGTGCCTGAAATACATTTAAGTCTGAGGGAAGATGGTATAATACAATTTAGCATTAAAGGATTTGCAGAGATAGTTCAGCAAAAATACTATAAAGGTACAATTGTAAAGATAGATGGTACAGTGCTAAGTATCCAAAATGCAACATTACATTTTTGTTATAATAAACTGATTTGTAACCAATTCTTCTTTAAATCAGCCTACCAGTCATAATTAGTCTGTACTTTAAATGTCTTGCTCAATGCTGTAGAGCAGAAACAGTCTTGATTATTGATTAGCAGAACAGTCTAATATTAATAAAAGTTACATAGGAAAATAGATCACACCCATACACAATACTAATCTCTCCACCTTAGGAATGATTCTCTGTTTCAGATAGGTGTATTATACGCCCTGGGGTATAATACAGTTTGGCCTTGTACTGGAGGAGCAGAGCACTGAAGCTCAGCTCTCCCTGTGGACACATGTGATGTTTCTTTTGCACCTACAGTTGTTCTGCAAAAGGAGGCTGGGCCACGTTCCTGCAGCATACAAAGAGTACTTATTTGGACTCAAAATTGTTATGTGCTGAGTGTAAAAATATACATAAGGTTTTTGGTTGCCTTGCTTTGTAATCCTTATTGGGTACATTTGTTATTTTAGCGACACAGTGTCTAATTTGACTCTGTTTATCTGTATACTTAGAACTCTGATATTTGTGGAAGATTCAAGTGATATTGCAGATTTCTTTTACTGCTGCTGCAGGAAGGAAGTTTGATGATGAGCTATATTATGTATGGCTTGCTAGATAGTAGTAAACATTCTTCTTCGTTGCTGTGCTTTGGGATTATCAAAGGGTGTTGTGCTGCTAGTTAGAATTTTTCTGGATTAATGAAACAGATCGCAGATCACTGCATAGCAACGTGCCTGAAGTCTGTGAAATGTTTTCTGAATAAGGATTGGATCTTATCAGGCCCATTGAGAATATAAAGTGCTGAAAAGAACATGGTGTTATGTTACAGACCCTGCATTTGGTTGTTTTCTTACAGCAGCCTTATAGCCCCACTAATTAGAAACTTGAAGTTTCTTTAGTTTGCTCTGTTTCTTTCTTTCTAACAATACACCGTTAACATCCGAATCCTCGTCTTTACTTGAGCACTTCTGACTGTCATTGACTTCAGGGGCAACTTTGTTTGAATATGGACTGGTTCAGGTGGAATTAGGAAAACTTAACATTAAGTTTCAGAGCTTCCTGTAGAGAATTATGATCTGTACATGTCCGTGCTGAGATTATACATCAGTCTTTGGGGAGTTCAACAACAGGATTTAAGATGGTGACTGTCTAGTGTTGAGCCTAGGACTACTACCTATCTGTGGAATTTAAGTGTCAGAAGCCAAGGGAGCGTTTTAGAGATGTTTCAAATGTCTATCAAAAAACCCAGGAGATTCTGTAACTTAATAGGTAATTTTATTTTTGCTCACAAATTCCATAAAATGCAAGAAAAATGTGCATCTCAAGGGCAAGTACGAGCAGCTAGAGAACTAGTCTCCATCATGAGTCAGATCCTTCTCACAGGTTCTGAATTTAGATACAAAAATACCTGCTTTTTCTGGAAGTCTCTGTACTTGTCTCTTTTCAATCAAGGGAATAGAAACATGTGACTTCAGCTGGGGCCAGAAGCCTGCTTTTTAGCTCTTGGAATATATAACTTTGCTGCCTATGGTAAGTATTATGGATCTGTCCATAAGCTTATTTTAATGCCTGCCAAATGATCCTTGCATAAATTTCTGTTCAGTCATATTTCTTTGGCTGGAAGCTTTACTTACCCTCTGTTTTTGGAGCACAATAGTTCTGAAATCAGGCCTCTGAGATGAGCTCACACAAAAATTGTTATAAATGCATTGATCTGGCCTTTTTTCTCATAGATCGTTAATATCTGCTTCTGTTTTAACGCAGAATGTCTTGAATTATGACTTTTCCCAATAACTTAGAAAACCTAAATCCTTTTGCATACAACCCTTTAGATTTTGCATTTCTCAAATGTGAGAGTCGTTGCTTCTTATACTTGGTTCTGAGAAGGTCCAAGTCTCTTAAAAGGGTTCTTTTGTTTATAATGCATGAGTAACGAATGTTTTTTTTATGTGAAGGTGCCTTGGAAACCTTATGTGGGGGGAAGGCACTAAAGAAGCTAAGAACCATTTATGTTCCACTGTTAAAATGATGACTGAATTTAAGTGCCTTATTCATGAAGATTTTGGACTGAGTCAGATTTTGAAAGATTCTCCTGCAGTCCTAACCCAAATGTGAAGTTTACCTTGTCTACCCTCGATCGTCTGTCTGTGCTACCTAGTGAAGCTGCTTTTGCAGTTGAGATGAGTATGGCTTGAAGTGTGTGATTCATGAGAATGTTGCAATTGATTACATGCTGAGGCTGTGAATAGGTCACATAATTATATTCTGACTCACAGTATGTAAATCCAGATGGTTATTCAAGAGCCTCACATTTTTACATTAGAGTAAAGGTGAAACAACTTCATTAAAATTATTCTGCCAGTTGCATCTTCTATTACCTTTTTCTTTTTTTCTGGTTGAAGCTTCTGGGCTACATAACCAGATCCATTGTATTATCTTCCTTCAGGGATGAAAGATACTTGTACATTAAAGGAAGCCCAGGTTCTCCAAACATCTTAGGTTTGCCAATAAATGTTAGCTGTATTTTATGTGCTGTTATAGCAAGAAACGTGGGCTGCTGTAGGGAATGTGTTTTTCTCCATGGTCCTACCTAGCACATTATCTTTAAATCTTATAAACAGTTCATTCTCATTTTAATAAAGGCAGAATTCAAAATTGAAAAACTGTCTCTAAGATAAAAATAGGTCACATTTGAATAATTGCGCTGCTTGCCTTGTAACTAATGCTGAATTGTGATCGTACTACCATCGTAGTCCTGTGGCATAAAAATTCTTTGAGGTAATAACCAATGGAATACTCTTTATTAAATTTTAAAAGTAGGCTGTTTTGGTAATTTAATTTCTTATTTTAAACAAGCTTTTAGATTTATTTCTGAGTGTAGCAGAAAGAAACAGTGAAATTTATATCTGTGATATTCAGGACATAGTTAACAAGGACTATATCAGCCTAGAACATTTTCAGAGCTTTGCAGGGAGGAAGTTAGAACTGCTGTTAATGGCAGAATAGGTGCCTGACTTTGCACTTAAAGATAAAAATGTGTAGGTGATATACTAGATGGGATTTAGGATTCTATTTTATTTCATTGGTAGTTTACTACTTATGTTTTGGGGTTTTTTTTTTAGTGTAATGAATTTGCTGACAGCATTTGATAAGATGTATGAAAATTTGGGGCAATATCATCAGTTGGATCTGGTCAGTTGGCATAGCTGCATTTTGTACCAGCTGAGGATCTGTCTTTCAATTTGGAACAAATTTTATACCTTGGTCCTCTTTTTCTATTAGATTTGGACTCAAAATAGTAAAACTGGAATAGAGTTTCCTTCCATTTTCTTTTTCTGTCTTAGTTTCTAAACTTCCTAGGAGGAGCCATCCTTTTTCTTTCCAGAATGAACCTGGCAAATAATTTATAAACAAACAAAGAAATAACAGCAATGGAGTACAAGAAAAGGAATGCCATCCATTATTTATGTACATAATTAAATAGGATCCTTGGTCATTTGAAAGTACAAAGACAAATCTTCACTGTGGGTGTATTATGTATGTAAATGCTGAAGAATTTCATGGTGGTCTTACGTGAGAATGCTGCCTCCATTTTCACTCAAGCAATTATATTTTGTTTCATTAGGTAGCTCTCAGTTTGCAGCTATAGCTGCACACACTGAATTTCCTAGTCAGGTTTGTCAAAAAAGCAGCAATTAATGGTCAGGGTTTTGTTTTGGTTTTTTTATGTCATTATGATGCAGTACATTGAAAAACAGATTTGATACAGATAGTGCCATGCAAGCAAATAGGATGGCTTAAACCCAGTGACATATGGAGCAAACCCACTGCCTTCAGGGCACAGTGCGTGAGGGTGCGGTCCGGCAGGAGGGGATGGAAATAACAGCATGACTTCTCAGCTGGGCATGTGGGGAGCTTTGCTGGCTTGGAAATGTATATTTATTTCATGGGATGGAAAAACTTAAGCATTAAACATGTTTGCTCAATTAAGTTATTGAACCACTGGTTGAATTACTCCTACAGTAGGTTGTTCAGTCCCCTGGTGATAGTTGAAGCTGCTAATGCAATCACCAAGAGAATATTTTTGTTTGTTTCATTTTTGGCATTGACATCAACAATGTTACATTATTTTTATATAGTTCTCATTTTTCTCTTTAATCCATATTTTTATGTTGTGCCATTTTGTCCAGAATAATAATACTGTCATTTCATACATAGGAGAAACGGGGACAAATACAAATTAATTGAGTTGTCTTAATCAAACAAGGAGATGCTTAGAGTTAGAACATAAGGAGCTGAACTCAGAGCTCTTAATTTGGTCTGCCAAATTATGCCGTCCTCCAAAGTGACAGGTTAGTAGGTTTTATGAACTATTCTTTTTGTTTCACCTTACTGTTTTCTGTGAAATTTAGCAATTCAACTCTCTACAGTATAATGCAGTGTGAAGCACATAGAAAATCACTCTGTTTTTAGGTGCCACTCAATTTACCTGCTTACCATGGCGCTACTGCCAACTTGGTTTCAAGGCATTAAATACTTGACAAAGCATGGCTCTGTTTCTGAAGGGAGACTGTGTCCAAAAGTGTGCCGTGGCTTTGAGAGCCAAGGACCGTGTTGATG
Organism: Mycteria americana; assembly: GCF_035582795.1. NCBI lineage: Eukaryota > Metazoa > Chordata > Aves > Ciconiiformes > Ciconiidae > Mycteria > Mycteria americana. The sequence goes on from NC_134372.1 coordinate 39,976,534, forward strand.
GAGGGGAGCCCTGCAGTCTAGTGTGAGGCTTAGCACAGCAGCCTGGAGAATGCCCAGCAAAGACCTCAACCAGAGCCATGAAAATTAGCTAGTGCAGGTACTATGCCAGATCATTTGAGAGAAATGCCAGCTGGCTGAGCTGTTCATCTCTCTCTTTTCTAGGAGGGATCCCTCTTTCTAGAAATTTGCCCATTGCATATCTAGTATCTCTTCACAGTTTACTTTAGGTGCTTAGAAAATAAGGGAACTCACCATAGTACATAGTAGATTAGGATTTTGAATCCTGTAGCTAAATATATGTGTATTTATATATATGCACATATATATACTGTAGACAAGTTCAGTGATGATTTTGACTTTCTAAATTTATTGCATTCTGCTTAGAACTATCACTTCTAAGAAAAAAGAAAATACTTTTTCTACCAGGAAAATATATGTAATCAATATTTGTATTGTACAGCAGTCATCAAAATCCATTGGTTTTGCTAGAACTATACCTTGGGATTTCATGAGATAGGTCAGGAAAATGAATTCAGCAATGAGTTGCCCAAAGGAAACCACGAGCTACCACAAGGTTTAATGACTGTGAATCTCCTCAGTTTTGGAGTGAAGGCATAACAAAGTACCTATTTCACTCACCCTTTTTGAATGTTTTTAATTTGTCCCAGCCAGCTATTCTAGCAGTTGGCAGGGACACTTGGTCCTGTTATGAGTATTGGCTTGTAGCATGTGCTGTAATCCAAATGTCTCAGCTCATTCATATCAGACATTATCAGACCAGATATAACGAAGGCTACAGTTGCCTCATAATGTTGTAGTTTTGTGATGACCTTTGGTTTGCAGAGCATGCATAGGAAGTCCAACATTTTCCTGTTGTGTTGGACATACATGTGGGTCAAAGATGGAGCACATATCCAGCAGATCCTGTGTGCCTAGAAAGCTTTGAACATATGCTGTGTTATATCAAGTCCTGTGGGTGATGAGTAGATAAGGTTTACTGTGCATGCATTGACTGACCTTTATCACCATCGAGTGGATCTATACGTGTGCACAACATGTTTCTGGTATTTCTAGATGTTCCAGTTAGTTGCCTGACTGAGCTGTGGGACATCAAGATGTTATAGACAAGTGTCCCAAATCTTCTTTTTCCATCCAGTCAGGATTTCTGGGTGTAAAGGAGTAGTATGTCTACATATCTATGGCTTCTGTAGAGTTGTTTCTAGAGATAATCTATTCTAAAGTCAGAAGAAAGCGATGACTACAGCTAAACAATGCAGAGGAATATGCTTGTTTTTTGGAGGGGGAGAGAGAATGGTTGGAGGAAGCAAAGCAAGCTTGGAATTCTAATGCTAGATTTTATCAATTTGTAAAGTTTAATTACTTATACTTGTGCTGCCTCTGAAGAGAAACGGAATCCAGGTTAATCTTCGTAAGATATGCAATAAAAATTATTTATTAAAATAAGGCCCATTACTGTGATTATCAGATACATTTTTAATTAAGTCCAAAGTTGCTTCAGTAGAAATTTTACTTATATTATCTGAAAATGTTTGGACTTGTTCATCTTTCTAAGCTTTACTTCTCTTCTATAAAGATCATGAACTTGGCTTAATTAGAAGTAGTAGTTATAATGTCAGAGCAAATTAATTTCAGTCAACTAAACGGTCCCTTTGAGGATCACAGTCTCCACCTGTTGCTCTCATCTGTAGCTTGGAAATACCCACGCTTTGATGATGAGTGAGCTCTCATTAACTACATGATGAGAGTTGCTCTGCTGGCTCAATCACAGTGATGAACACTAATATCAGTAATAGAGACTTGTAACATCACTGAAGGAGGCAGGACACAAGTTTAATTTCCTCCATGTTTCTCTGTATCTCCAAAGTTTCTTGACTTTAAAAGAGGTAATTTAAGGCTCTTGAACTAGGTTTGTATGCAAGACTTTTACAAGATAGTTTGACTGTTGTCTCTCAGGAATCCCTCTATGCAATATATCCCGTTTATGAGTAAAAAAGACATATATTTAGCTACCCTTCCAACACAGCTGGGCCTAGATTCTCAGCTTGTGTAAGCAGATCAGTTGATCCGAGTATTCATTTTTACATCAGAGTCTCTTTTAGGTCCCAAGCACAAGAAACGTTTCTTTTTCCCAGAGATTTCACTCAATGTTAGCTTTAAATGTCTCCCTTTAATTAATTTGTTTAATTGAATCCCTTTTTTTTGAATGTTACTACACTAATTTTGTATCTAAAATGGTGGAGCAATCTTACATTCTAAAGGGAATTTATTTGCATAAAAATAAGCACATCAACTTTTTCTAGGTGTTAAAACATAAAATAAAAATATAAGTTAATTGTAAATCCTTGCTTAAAAATGCATTTTGTTACAAATTCTGGGCTACTCAACGTTCTTAGTAGGTTGTAATGAGCTGAATTCATTGGTTAAATTAAAATGCTTTTTCTCATATTCAGTAAATGCAGTGTGTATGCAATTGAACAAAAATAAAATTGAAATTTACATTTTCATCAAATGAATAACCACATGCTGAGGATTGCTCAACTGCAATTTATGATTATGCAAATGAAACAGGTTTTGCAACTAGGATATGTACAATAAATGGGAGTTCCATTATTATGTATCAAAAAGCCATTAACCTTGAAAATTATATACAATTGACATGAACATTTCTAAAATATGTCTAAAAGCTGTTAATGTTCTCTCTTTCCCTCCCATATGTATAGGTACTGTATATTAGATTTAGCAAAATAATTCAGAATGAATAATTTATTAAATGAGCTCTGCCACTTTTTTGTTTATGAACTACCTGTAACAACTTGCTGCGTTCTTTATCCATTATTTAAAATCAGTGAATACTGCTGAATAATTCCTTGTCTGCTGACAAGAACATGAGTTACAAAAGCCATGCGTAACTAGCATTTCCTATTTTGAAAACCTGGAGAGGGAGCGGAGACGGGGCGGTGAGTCGCATGGCAGCTTCCCAGATTAGAAGCTTCTTTGTTGAGAATACTCACCTCGGTGCTGTCTGTGAATTTTTGGTGTTTGATGATTCTAGATCAGATTCTGTTTTTTTCTCAACTCCAGTGACAAAACTACCAGTACTGGGAGGGAGGACAAGATGGGGCTGTCTCTGAACACTCTGTCAATGATATCTTTGGCTTGGGATTGGCAAGGGAAAGCAAATAGCCTATAAGCTTAAGGCTATAAGCTTTAAGATAATTTTCTGCACATTTCATGAAAGATGGTCCCTTCCTTAGTACCACTGTGGATTTTTGGCTTTTGGAAGGAAACCACCTGATGCTAACCTTGGAACAGTCAGAGTAAAAATATAACTGGACTGTTCCAAAGTGTAGTCACATTCCCGATGCATGTTTAGCAATTGCCAGTGTGCTGCAGTACTGAGGTCCCTGTCTATATGCTCCAGATGCTGCATTCTTCACCCAGTATCATTATGGTGAGGTTGCAGTAAATCTCTCTGAGGCACGCAGTTCCCTGCTGTGTATTGCCAGTTAATGCCAAAACTCTGAAACGAAAGAAACAAATGCACAGCAAAAAGCAGTAAAAAAAAAAAAAAAAAGTATAGGCTAGTTCTCAAGAGGTACCTCAAAGCTGATCTGTTCTTTCAATGATTTTTTAATAGCTTTGTGGAAGTGTTTCAGTTATATCTCTGTGTTGGTTTATAGCTACAGAAGGGTTTGATATCCTGTTATTTTTACCATAGGAGGTGATGTTATGATACACAAAGTGTAAGATACCAAGATCTGTCCATAGGAGATTGCCTTATGTCTGTTATCTATAATATTTAATTTGCAATAATTTCTGATATTCCTTTTCCTCACATCCCTATAGCTATTGAAGGAGAATGCTTAAAACCTTTTATTGCAAATAAATCAAAATAGTACTGAATATGGCCCTCATCACCGGAAATCAAGGATCCTCTTTGGCTGTTCTCTTCTTCCCTTGTCTCTATAAGAAAGTGAATGTGTTTCGTTGCCCAATTCTCACTTTTAGACTGGGGTTTACATCAAAACCACTGCCAAAGAAAATATTAGTGTAGAGCATTGCAGTGAAAGAAAATATAGACTAAAGTAAATGGAAGTGTCATAGATGGGAAGAAGGGCAGGAGGAGCTGGGACTCCACATATGTTCAGTTGAATGTAAGGGTAGATACTGATGTTTTGAGAATTCTAAAGTAGAAAATTAAAAGTACAAGTGATTCCATTGGCAAAGCAGACAAGTTATACTATAGACTTGGAAAAAATCTGCAGGAGAAAGGGACAAATGGATATTTAATTGTAGTTTTTCAATATTAGGTTTGACCACAGGAAATAGTCTTGTGACTTCTACTGAGGGAGTCTATAGCAGCTCAAACTCCTAAGAACTGCTTTTGATGTGTACCCTTAAATACTTCTCTATATTCAAGTAGAAAAGGAGGATCACGTGTTACTTTTGAACTTGAAAATGATGGCCAGAGTACATATGTATTGGTGGCAGGCGGAGGAATATACTTAACATGGAGTTATCCAAACTTTTCCCTAAACTGGCTGGATATGTGTTTGAACAGCACTGTACAATTTTATACCTGTTATGCTTTAGACGGGAGATGCAGATGTATCCTATAGGCTTAGAAAAACTTTTGCTTTTCTACTGTTAAGGTGGTTAATGTTTTTATCCTGTAAGAAGCGTTAAATTACAGAACTTTAAAACCAATTTAAAGTTGGGGTTTTTTTTCTAACATGGATAGCATATATGTAATAGAGGGCATGTATTTATTTGTAATACTGCTCTGGCTTCTTAAGCAGTCTCAACTATTCAGTAACTCTTCTTGGGGTAAGCACTTAGGTAGCGTTAGCCTTTCTAGATGACATGACCCATGAAAAATGTGTTCTCCTCACATTGCTTCTTCCACCACAAGGATGCAGCTGAGAGCTAATAGTGTGATGCTGTTTGCTTAGAAATACAAAAGAAAAGGGGTATTTACTCACACTGGTTGTTTCTTACATTACAAACTACTGAAACATTTTTGAAAAACAACATTATTTTTTGTACTTTTTAACTCCTGCAAAAGTCTGTCACAGAAAAGATTATGACCGAACATTTCATGTGTTGTTCTTGCTAAGTTTGCCAGAGAACAACAGAAAGCTACATCAGTGTCTTATTTTTCATCGCTTTCTGTAAACACTCTCCAAATTAATCTCAGTAAATACCAGAAATGCTAATATCTAGTCTTTATATATGCTCACAGAACAGATTTAGGGCACTTATTTGAAGGATATATATACAGCAAGCATTTGCCATAAGTTAAAAGCGTCCTTTTTGACATCTCTAGAACACATTTCTGAAAGTACTGAGCAGTGATTGAACTTTTAATTCCATAAATATCTCTGGGTATGTTAAGAGCAAACAGTGCTGAAAACAACAGCTTCCAGCTTACCCCTGTGTGTCCAAGATTGTCCCAGAGTCTGTAATAGGACAGGGGAGGGCCCAGCAGGCAGTGACACACTCTCAAACCTACCTTAACATCTCCCAAAGTCTTGTCAAACTAGGGTATTTCTAATATGGGCTGCCTGCTGTGACGTTCATCCTCTCTTTCTTGAGTGTAACAGCCAGCAGTGGTTTAGGTACCAATTGCTTAATTTAAATTATCATAACTTTTTGAGGCTGATACCCCATTGGGGGTAAACTCTTGTTTTCCTTTGTTGGCAAATGCCACTGCAAGGGTTTATTCTGGGGTCCTATCTACTGTAAATGTTATGTTAGGAATAAGACTTTTTTTTTTAACATGAAAACTTAGATGCTGAAGTAGAAAATGGCCAGAAAAGGTAAAGTAGCCTTGTTCGAGCCTTTCCTTAAAAAACAAGGAGCCTTAATAATAATAATAATAAAAAATCTCCATGAGGTACAGCACTGTTAAGAGTTTTTATTATCTGTAACTCTTTAGCCACTAGATGGTGGGAAAGTTGCAATATGAGAGCACTCGGGGACTTGATCTGCCCTCCCGGGGTTAGTCCACAAGCAGGTATGACTGAACACAGCACTCCTTAAACTGTTGTGAAATTTTACCATGAGGTGGCATCTGGATTGTGGCATTGCTTGTACATCTCTATTCAAATCAACTTTGTGTTGGAGAACCTCGTTTGCGTTACCAGGGCAGCTGGGATGAAAAGAATTCCCTTTAGTTGCAAATTCCACCCAAGAAACTGAAAAAAATTATCAAGAGGCTAGTTCATACTAAATTCAAAACTACCATAGCCACATTGCTGGCAGTGCCTATTTTAAAGCTAACTCTTGTATGCTGTCATGCCTGCATATCCACTGTTTCATTAAGTAATTGACAAAACACCTAGCGCGCTTAAATACAGTGTGGACTGAGTCATTTTTCTTTCAGTAGCTTCTGGGGCGTATTGTGTGAAGAGGAGGTGTGCATCATTCTCAAAAAATACTGCATGCATAGGGGGCAAATCTTTCTTCCACAGTGCAATGGAATTTGCTAAGCTATTTTTTCTGTGGACATTTGGGGAAGAAATGGTTTGATTTGAAAATATCTCTAACAGGTTTATTACTCTCTGCTTTGTTCTGAAGGACAGCTCCATAAATACTCCTGTCACTGGGATCCCTTGCCAGGATCTCTGCTGTAATGTCAGATTCATCAGTTCACCTCCCTTTTTGATCTTGGAATTGTAGTTCCGACGTCCAATGCAAATGGCTGCAATACCAACCCTTAATGATTAAGGTAACTTCAGTGCAGACTTTAGGAGCATCAAATGACATCAAATGACAATGCCTTTGATTTATATGCCACCTTTCATTCCTAGTGATCTCAAAGCACCTATAATTTCTGGCAAACCTGTGCTGAGTTAATGGGTTATTTCAGAGTCTATTCAGCAATAACTGTTAAGTGCTCAGAAGAAAGACTGATTGATGGGTGAGATGGCCCAGAACTTTAATTATCTTTATGAACAATTTTTTGGACTTAACAGGAAATCTACCACTAACACAAGTGGTATGAACTTTAATTCTACCACTCATTGTATTAAACACTGAGCTTGGTGGTAATTTGAAGACTTGGCTCTTGTTCTGTGTATGTGTATTTTTATAGGAGTCTACTTAGGCAGTACTGATATATAACCATTTCTGTACTGGAACTTAACACATCGCACAGAGTGGTTTGGGACACTAGGTGAAAAACAACACCCTACCTGTATGAATCGGTTAAAAAAAAATTGATATGCAATTATTCAAGTTTACCAGGATGCTCGAGACAAATATTTAAAGCATTAAGAAAGGTTCTGGGACAGTTATTAGTAAACAGATATTCAAGAATCTGGTTTTACACCTGGTCTGACATATTTCCTATGACAGAAAATGGAAGTGGCGATTGAAATAACTTTGGTAAATAGCTGAACTGGGGTAACAGGAAGTAGGAAAATAGCATGAAAAGCAAACAGATTGCTGTTGAGGAGATGGGTTTGAGATTATTCCAGTGTGAGCGTTCTTTTTAAATTAGCAATTGTGATCACACATCCATTGTCTCATGTCATCTACACCCCCTTGTAGTCTTCTTACGCCTCTTTGTTATTGTACTTTTAAACCTTAATCATTTTTCCACAGAAATGAAAATTATTAGCATCTGTTGTGTCTGCATAATTACTGTGCCTGTTAAATGGCTTATTTCTATTATTTCCAGATCTCTTCCACAAATCCTTACACTGGTAATTAGTATATCTTAGAAATACTGGTGGAGTGAAAAGGATCATAATTTTTCAGCATAAACCAAGAGTTTCCTTCTGATGACTAATACTATAATGGGTACCATAAAAATAATAGTATTAGAAAAAAGTAATAATTCCAAGCTGTGTTTTACTGTATATGTTGCCAAGGAGATCTGACTTTGTGAGTGACTTTAGGACCTGGACTCCTTGTACCAACTACAGTGGTAATGTCAAGAATGTGATAATTTTTTTCAGTTAGAAAAAAATGTCATGTGTGCAAATTCACCTTGTTATACCTGTATTCTCATAACTGGAGATTGAGGAGAGGGTTAAAGAAGGCTGCTGACTTTTCAGCTGTAGGTGAGTGCTTGTGATAGTCACTTTTTAAGCAATAGGGAGGTTTGAATTGTGGAAGATGACATAGGGGGTGAAGTCACTGAGTGTTCAAACATGGCTTTCTTGCTATGCACTTTGTGGTCTTTTGCATGTGCACATGATGAGTAGCAAGTGGACACATCCCCAGAACAGCGCTTTACACAAGCATGTGTTTGTATCAGTTTTTTCATAAGGCATGAAAAAAGTGGAGAAATTGCCAGAATGCTTTGAGAAATCTCCAGACACCACAGAGATGCTGTAGTGATTCCCATGGACTACTCCCTGGTTTCTAACTCTGTAGGCAGGGCTGAGGAAAAGCAGGTGTAGGGGTGACACTGCTGTACCAGAGTGAGTTCAAGCAACCTGTGTCCCTTGCAGAATTAAATGTGTGGGCCTAAAGATGTCTGTCTGCACAGCTTCTCCCCTCTTTTGTCTTTCACAGATAAACAAATCTTCTCAAAACCCATCCAAGTGATGCTCTTCCATTCTCAGGCCTTAATTCTGAGTATTGATGTATATTCTGGATAGATGTTTGCTGTTGTTTCAGCTTCTGATATCAGAAAGAAGCTTAACTGCTTCTTACATTTATTCCCAAGGAATAATGGTTTAATAGTTTTGAAGCCTCTTCTAGCCAGGTTTAACCAGTCTCATAATGTTTTCCCTCATAAACCTGATGCGGGTCATATCAGAGGAGCTTAAGGAATGGTTTGGAGTCTTTCCATTCTCTCTTACCTCTATCAGTTCTCATCCCTGCTAGATCATTGCCCTTGCCTCAAAGAGATGGTTATAAAGCCACGGGTTTCACTAGTACAGGACAAACTTTTGGAAAGTGTAGTCGAAGGAAATTGAAAAGAGAGATTTGAATATCACTAGGAAGCTGTACAAGTCAGCAAAAATAAGTGTGAGTTATCTGGTGTCAGAGTTGGGCTCCATGAACTTTGAAGCATGCAACTTCAGGCTTCAAATGTTATGTTCACCTAAAACTTTAGAAGTCCAAAAGTAATTATTTGGCTGATAGATCTCTCGATACAAGTAACACTATCATTTGCCTATTGCTGTCTGCCATTTTTTGTTAGTGTCTAAAGGCATGAATCTTGTGGTCTGTCTCTTTGGTTTGATACGACATTTTCATATCATCCCTAACTCAGAGCTAAATGGTCTTGCTACATTGGAGAAATGTCCTTTTTTAGAATCCATTTCTCCTAAGCAATGTGACCAAAATGATCTCATTCTTTGGGTGGCTAGACTGTGTGGAAGAAGTTTGAAAGAGACAAAAAAGCAGTTTCTGGAAGAACTGTTAAAAGATATCCATTTTTCACAGCTATAATAGAACCTCATAATTAATTTAAATGAAATTTGTTTTCCATAACACAGATTTTTGGGTGTAAAGTATGTCCTTTGAGAGAGGCAAGAGGAAACAACCTCTGTTATTTTTGATTACCTTTGTGTTTTGCTTTTTACTCATTATGCTAATTTTATGCTAATAACCTCCTTACATTAAGTTTCACTTTATACTGCATAAACTGACAAATAGAGCAATATTTATCAAGCATAAATATTAAAAACACTATAAAGACTTCTAGGCTTCTAATTATTATGCTAATTTATCTCTAAATTATTCTTGTATTACCACCCTACAGTTCACTGTAGAACATGACACAAAAATGGTAAAAATACCAAAATTCTATTTCTTAATGCTATTAATTAATCACATAGGAAGCCTGTCTATGAATTAAAAGAGCGCTAGTTATAGCATTGTGGATGTAAAGATAAAGAATTCATTTCTTCTGGTGAGCTGTTGAGCCTTTGCTTATATTATCATAAAAACTAAGGAAATCCAAAGTGCTTTTTTGTTTTAAAAGAACAGGAAAGCCTAATATATTGGATGGAAATTCCACGTATTGAGCCAAATTCTTAGTATTTCTTTTCATATCAGTATCTTTATTAAAGTCAATGAGACTATTCATGTGGTTCAAGCGTGTGAGTTTTGGCCTCTCTCCTGATTTTGTATTCCATACATATGGTCAGATAAAGTCCCCAGATCTCAGATATCACATTCATTCTGGTGCCATGTTGAGGCTGTGATGAGGGGCAAAATCTCTCCAATGCGTAGAAAGACTAATTAAATCTATACAAAGTAACTTACAATTTTAGAGAGTTCCTAAACATTTGGGTATTATCACTGGTGAGTGGGTAATGGAAGGCAGTATGTGAATCAGCCAGGACTAGTGCTCCACTGAATGAAAGCTGCTGCATGAGAGCTAGCAAGTTGTCGTGGTTTAGCCCCAGCCGGCAACTAAGCACCACGCAGCCGCTCGCTCACTCCCCCCCGGTGGGATGGGGGAGAGAATCGGAAGAGCAAAAGTGAGAAAACTCGTGGGTTGAGATAAAGACAGTTTAATAGGTAAAGTAAAAGCCACGCACGCAAGCGAAGCAAAGCAAGGAATTCATTCACTCCTTCCCATGGGCAGGCAGGTGTTCAGCCATCTCCAGGAAAGCAGGGCTCCATCACACGTAGCGGTTCCTTGGGAAGACAAACACCATCACTCCAAATGTCCCCCCTTCCTTCTTCTTCCCCAGCTTTATATACTGAGCATGACGGCATATGGTATGTAATAGCCCTTTGGTCAGTTTGGATCAGCTATCTCGGCTGTGTCCCCTCCCAGCTTCTTCTGCACCTGGCAGAGCACGGGAAGCTGAAAAGCCCTTGACCAGTGCAGCAACAACTAAAACATCTCTGTATTATCAACACTGTTTTCAGCACAAATCCAAAACATAGCCCCATACCAGCCACTATAAAGAAAATTAACTCTATCTCAGCTGAAACCAGGACACAAGTGCCTCAAGGTGTGTTGTAGTAAGTCAAGTCCTGTTCCTTGAAATGGGCCTGGATGGCTGGCGTGTTCTGGTGTTGTGGAGTGCTCGTTTGTAGGCTCAAAGGTTGTCACCATCTTTATCTTCAGGTGTAGAGGCCCCATTTTGCCTGTAGGCGTGAACAATTTTAATACAGGAAAAATAAATCAAGTGTTAACAATATTTTTTTTATTCCCAGTATCCCTCTTCTTTTTCCACCCAAATATGTGATTTTTTTCAGAAATTCTATTTTTTAATAAACATTCCTTGTTCCCCCCCTGCCCCCGCAAGCTTTCTTAAATTTAGGAACTAGAGCTAGTAACAAAAATGCTTTTATAGCAGTTATTTTGTATACCTGATTTTTCAGTTAACTCTTTACTTGACCCATCTACAATGAAGCAGGCTTTGTATTAAAATGATCCTTAATTCTCTACAGCTAAATTTACTGTATGTTTTTTGTAGATGTCAATAACAGTAGGAATAATAGTGGTCTAAAAGTATGGCTCTCCTGGCCACATACATTTACTATCACAAGCATAGAACTGGTTCCCTCCAGTGGAGGGTTGCATACACGCCAGCCATGGTGAGTCACTGCTCTATAAAGAATAGCTTTGATCCACTCGCTAAAAGCCTGTGCCAATCGTACCGTATTGGGAGATTTTGTGCAGTGTATTATTATTAAGTGTCTTTTTTTAACTGGAAACAAATTAGTCTGCTGGGATAGTGCTCTTGTAAAGACAGATGCTCAACTGACAATCAAGTCTTTAAAATAATACTGTAGTCCAAAATCAGTCCTATAAAGAAGGGAAGGGCAGAGACTGTGTTTCATCAGAAAATAGGTAAAAATTACACAGGGATACTGAGCAGAGATACTGAGCAGCAGGCAGGTCCACTGTTAAACAACTGATGGCTGAGGAGTGATGGTACTGTAGAAATTAGGAGTTGGTAAGTGGGCAACCTGAATGTGGGTTGAATAATGAAGGTTATAATATATGGGTGGAAGTGGAAAGAAAGCACTACGGAAGCAAAGTTTTGGAGGATAGCATGCTCATATCAGCCAGCTCACTTCCCCTTTCTTTGTCAGTCACCTATAAACATTTTGTACAGCAATCTTGGGAAGACACAGGGTCACTAGGTCTCTACCTTCTTAAAATTGAGCATGGGCGTAAGAGTTTGAAGGATAAAGGTGCCTTTACACAACTGCCTATATGCGTATCCATATAGAAAGATATATATATATAAAAGAAAGTGTAGCTAGATATATTGCTCAGCTGTTTCTATATTGCTTATTTTGGCTGTTTCATGCTAATAGTTTGAAAATACAATCAAGTTTCTGGTGAAAAGGAATTTTTTATTAAAAGTCAGCACCTATTTTTTCCCCATGTAAGAATCCAAATAAAAAGCCCTTTGATGTTTTTGATATTATAACTGCCAATTAAGTGTTTAAAAATAACAAGAAAATATTCCTGCTGGAAACATTCAATAGCAATTTTGAGTAACTAGTTGCAGTCTGAAATCTTGTTTTTGCAGAGAACCAACTTTTCATCTCACCCAGCTAGGTATTGATTCCTGTATTCATCAGGGGAAGTCACACTGACCTTCACTCTCCAACGCCACAGCATCCCTCCTTCGCCCTGTTTATAATGAACAGCACAGAGGCAGGGAGTAATGAGACACTGGACACACCCCCAGCTCTCCTGGAGTCCTGCCATACCAATCCCAGACTGACGTTAGATTTTTCTTTTTTCTAAACCTGCATCAAATCAAGAGGAGAGAAGACTTGTAAAGTGGATTGAGCATTAATGAAAACGGGGGCATATTTTCTTGATAACCACACATATAAAACCACAGCACTACAGTCTGGGAGGGTTCACTTTTCAAGGGCGTACTCTACCGCCACTACAGTTTTTAGCATTGTTTTTATACTTCATAAAAGTACAGCTAATAAGCTGTACTTTTATGAAGTATAAGCCCAGCTTATTAGCTGGGCTTGGTAGACAGTCTTAATTCCACAGATAGTGGACAAAACTTATCCTACAACACTGTAACAAAATGGATGATGGACAGAGAGAGGATTTAAGGTCATTTGTCTGATGATGAATCTGGTATGTGCAGAATTCTCTTCTGTTTTATAAAAATATGTAAGAAGCTGAGGTTTTTCCAATCTGAAATAACGTGTGCTTAATTAAATAAACTCTGTCTACGTCTGTGTGCGTGTGAGAGAGAGAAAAAGGGATTTTTTCCCTCTGTTTTTACTTTTTGAATGTTTTGTGTTCATTTTGCAACAGGGAGTGTCACACAGATGAAAACAACCCATAGCACAAAGTAATTGTGAAATCAATCAGTAATCCAACAATTCTGAGCTCTGGAGTAACCTACTAGGAAAAAAAAAAAGAAAGAAGAACACAATATATTAAATACAAATCGTAAAAGATAGGTAATGTGCCAAAGAGGTTATTGCATTCAGGAGACTTGATAAGGATGATTTAACAGGGTGAAAAGATCACCTCTGCAGATCATAGAGGGAAAGGACTGTGAAGAGATAAAAAGAGTAATGCACAATAAAGAGATAAGTGAGTGTTATCTTTTTTAAAGGTTTGAACTTACCTCATGATTGTTAGCATTTTGTCTTATTTCCATAATCAAACTTCTAAACATTCAGATGCAGGGCACTCTAACCTTTGCTCACTTCTGTAGTCCTGTAGAAGCAGAAGAAAATTAAGGGAACTGTTAGGGTAACTTGGCTCTTGTTTGTTTAACAATAAACAAGTAACTAATACAATCTTAGACTAAATATTTGGGGGTCTATTTGTAAATTGTGATAAATTCCAAATGCTTGTTTTTTTCTGCAGGCAGAAATTGAATACAACATTTGTAAATGTATGTCTACATCAGACAATGGGTGGTCAGTAGACATCACAGTGTTGGCTCCTTTAGAAGGCTCCCTCAAATTTATACCCCATCTGGATGCCAGTTTTTGAAATTATGTCTTCTACCTACCTAACAAAGAGAAATCTGCCTTTCTGGTGAAGTGTCTGTTTCTGTTGCTAGAAAAGTCTGTAATTACCTTGGTCAAAAAAGACTTTTTTTCCAGCTCCAAAGCATATGCCATATGTCATAAATTGTCTATTTCACACTCACCATCACTTACAAAACTGCTATAATTCTTTGGGATTTTTTTTTCCCTTTTTCAGTCTGGAAAAATTCTCAGGGAACATTTTTTTTCCTTTTTTTTTTTTTTTTTAGTTTAACTTCCTGGGAATAATTTGAAATGATTACTGTTCTTTCTTCAGGAAATGCTCTACTAGAAAAACAAGTTCAGTCTCCTGTTTGCTCATTTTAAACATTCATTGTCTACCTGTTATTTAAAAGTGTAGGGGGCAGAAAATAACTATTTAGAGAATATTGATAAAATGAGACAGGTTAAAGAATCAGAATCCTATTGTGCTTAAATGCAGTAACTGTGTGGAGCTTTATTCTGGGACTAAATTGGTCATATATAGAATAGAAATTAATGTCTTTTTTATAAATATAATTTGAAGCCACGGGCTTTTAATTAAAATATATGTAGCCATTTTAATGGTCAGTAAATAGCTATATCAATGTTCAAGTGGGTTCAAGTGCTGTCAAATAACAAATGAAATGCAAGTATTAACTTCACCTTAGGCTGCTCTCAACCACATTAGTTAACTGTTGGGTGTAACACATTTATTATGCATTGAAGCACTGTTGTCGTAGAAAAGAGAAGCTTAGGTTCAAGTTTGAGAATAGCAGGAATAGTTTCTGGGGAGGTTAGGGGAAAGGATATTAAATATGATGCTGAGGATATGGGTCTAATTTAAAGAATCATTTTCTGTTGCACCCACAACTTTATTCTTTCATCTTACTGACAGCACAAATGTTTCCATCCATTTCATTTCATCTTCTTCCTTCTCATCTCAGATATTTATATGTTTGGATGGCCCCATCGTGATAAAATCCAGCTGCCTCCCAGATAGAAATATCATTTACAATTTCTTTTGCTTTCTTCTTTCAGAGTCTTCAGGGAAATAGCTTGATTAATTCATAGGTTTTCATTCCTTCATTTGTTTGTTTATGTGTGTGAGTGAGTGGATGTGCTGTGTAAGGATGTGTGTGACTAAATTATTGAGGGAAAGCTAAATCAAAGAGATTAAATTTGCCTTTAGGGTATATTTAAAGTGCAGACTGCAATACAGAGATATGTGTGCATCTGTAAAGGAGGTGGTCTGGGGTGCTGGAAACTTAGGTGAAGGCAAGTTCTCAGTCCCCTCTGTGTCAGTCTCTGCAGGAGGCCATTTCTGCTCTCTGTGGCAGTCTGGGATTTAGGGATCAATGTCCCAGGTTTCAGTGCCAGCCAGTAGCTCAAAGAGTTATGCACCACTCTCCTTTTAAACGTTGTAAGTTTAAAAAGAAAAAAAACCCCTTTTTTTGACTGAATCTTTCTCTGGTTTACAGGAATTTCTTCTCATAGTACTAAACTCTGGAGGAAAAAAGAAGAATGAACCCTGGACTGTTCAAAACCTTTTGAACGGTTCCTCTTCTTTTTTCCCTAATCCAATTATATCTGGTTCCAGTGATGATATGAACAAAGCAAAAGAGTTGAGGGGGTCTTAAGGGTGGGCCTGCCAGGATCAGACCAGTCCTAAAGACCTCAGCAAAAGTTTCAAACTTCCTAGCCCTGCCTTTGCACTGGTATGAGACCATTTCATCCATTGCTGTGCAAGAAGGAAAAACTCCTGGGAACCTCCCTGTTCCTGACAGATGACAAAACAATGTGGAGAGAGCCAGAATGTTGATAGGTTCTGTGCTTAAGTGAGAAAAGAAGCCGTAAAATATATCTGTCATCTCACAGTTGGTTTACCAGCAAGGAATCAACTGCCATGAAATACCCTGGACTTCGTAACCTCCCTGACACTACCTGAGTCATTCCTGTTAGTCCCCATAGATCATGAACCTAGGAACAGAGATTACGTGATTCAAACAACCTTCTTCAGAAGTTGAATCGACTCTTTTTTTAGTGTCTGTGAGTCACAGGAGACCACTGGGTGTGCTTGAGGGCAGACGTGCACTTTCGCACTCGGACCTTATGCAGTGCTACTGAGCACCATGTTTTTCCTCTGATGGAACCCCTTCTGTTTGTCTCCAAAGCTTTACCCTACTAGGACTCATAATTGTTCTATGGGAGCAGTCCCATTTTATAATCTTTTTTGAAAGAGTATTTTTGAAACATGTAAAGGAGATTATTTAAACAGGGAGATAAAACAAGGCTTATTAGTAAACACAGAAGCCCTCTGTTTATATTCTTTCCTCACAGAAATGTTTTCATGTTAGGTTTCTTTTTCAATGGTTTTCTTTGGTTAGACCTCTAAGATATTCATATGACAGGTATTTTTCTGTTGTGGAAGCGGTCAATCTTCAAAGCTCTTTGTGAGCAGTAAGTCTGAGCAGAGTTGAGAGCTCACTGCACCTGCCTGCCCTGGCAATGGGCAGGGTGCTATCATGAAGACTGATGTAGCTACTCACAGAGTGAAAATGATCATTTATAACTGAATTTTCCATAGCCATTTCATTGAACAAAAATTACCATGACTGTTTCTTCCCCTGAGTAGCTGCAATTCTCTTTCTAGAAGACAGTGCTTGTGAAATTATTATAATGTGCGTGAATTGGTGCTTGCTTTGCCACTCTCACTAGATTTATTAACGGTTGAACTAACATAGAGAGCAAAACTGTCTGCTTAATCAACTCCCTTTCACAATTAGCAATGCCAATAAAAAGAAGTGAATGTGTATTATCCTGAGTCTATGCTGTTACTGTCAGTGGGAGCAGCACTGTAGTAATCTATTTCCACCATCAACATAGGGACCTCTGGATGTGCAAGAAGCAGCTATAATGTGCAATATTCCAGCAATCCCCAGCTGGAAAATGTTTCCTACCTGGGGAAATTACACTTGGATACAGATAGATAGTACCACTAATGACAGTGTCCTATTGATAAAAGCACGTCTTCTAAAAAATGATGAGAGAAAAACTTTAGATACATTTCCTGCATAAGGAAAAGGAATTAGAGCTGGCAACCCATCCGTAAGGCAAGGAGGAGAAGCCTCTCTAGGATGTTAGCGCAAGAAATGTCACTGAGGTGACTGCTGGCCAGATTTCTAACAAACCAGGCAGATTGGCACTCAGTAGCGTGGCACAGAATGGACTGCTTTGATTGACAAAACTATAGGGAATAAAAGAAGGGGATTCTGAAGTGGCATTGCCACCAATGGCAGCCACAGCAGCATACCTGTGAAATGCCATTAGCATGCAAACAGCGTGCACTGTGCCTAGTGGGCTGGTCTGTGCTGCTACAAATGACTTTGCAAAAATGATTGGCTCTGGTCTGGCATCTTCAGGACCGAAGGGCTGACAAAACCAAAAATGATACTGTTAATAGAAAAATGAGACTGTGCGTTCTCTGTTAAAGCCTAGGGATCTAAGGCTTTGTCTGATGCATACTAAAGAATGGAAAAAAGTCTTCAGGAGAGGAAAAGAGATCTCAGTGAGAGAAAATAAACAGAATGAGAACTGATATTTACGTCATGATCTTCCAGATTATTTGCTGTGTTATTGCATAAGTTTATTTACTGAATGCTGTCTTTTACCAAATAGATTGTTTCATTTCTTCCTGAGAAGTTGTTTATTTTGATATTTAAGCAAGCAGCCCACAGGAATGCCTTCTAAAGCATTGAAGCTACTTTGTAGATTTGGTGCTTGAGGCCTTCAACAGCTCTTGTTTAGAATGATCTGATTCCCTTTTTGCCCGTTGTAGGGGTCTGGTTTCAGGCAATGCTTTAGGCAATACTAATGATAAACATAGGGAGGAAGTTTAAATCCCTATATGTAGGAGAATGACTATGTTCGTTTGTTTAACTGGCAACATGTGGTAATGTCTTTTTCTTATTCAATAACCACAAGATGCAGTACCACCGTAGATGCGATTAACTATCTGTTGTGTATTTAGAATAGATGAGTTCATGCCTTTAGGATGGACCTGAGCAGCAGATGGCTGTAAATGTCACTGCAACAAACCCATCATATAGAGATTTGGACTCAGTTTCCTTCCTGTGTTCCCTTTTGCTTCCAGTGTGATAGCAATTTATTCCTGGTCTTATGCGAATAGCAATTAAAAAAATTCTGTAAGTACTGGCGAAACAGGATGGTACATTGGGAGTGACAGCATATAGTCGAAGCTACCCATTACTCTGGAGGCTGATAGTGTTTTTACTGTATCAACTAGAATATAGTAGTAGCCACATCACCCTGTTCTGTTTCCACTTGGGTGGCAACCCCTCCCTTTTTCACAGTTGACATCTGTAGTGTCAAGTTTCAGATTTCAGATCTATCCAATCCTGTCCTGTCGTGTCCTATCCTATCCTATTTTTGACAGATTCCTTTACTGCAGTTCAGTCAACCTTAGCAACTCAACAGCTATGAGTAGTCTTTTCCCTTCCTAGCATTGCAAATACAGAGGAAGAAGGATGCTAACTTCAGCTGGTGGTTTAATTTAGGTTGGTAGGGACCTCTAGAGGTCACCTACTCCAACTCTTACTAAAACTGGGTCCAACCAGAAAAGGTTGCTAAGGGCTTCTCCAGTCATGTTTTAGTAACTCCAGGGATGGACACTCCACAGCCTCCCCGGGCCCCTTACGGTAATTTTTTCCCCCTTGCATTTAATCAAAATTTCCTGTGTTGGAGGTTGAATTCAAATTACAAAATAAGTCTTCTGAACTCATTCAGCACCAACAGCTGTTTGTTCGTCAAATAGCAAGAACTGATTTTGCCCATTTTTCATGAGAGAGGGCAACTGTGCAACCACGTTTATCAAAAAAGTCTTTGGTTTCTAATGAAACTTTCTCTAGAAGAGTTGGTTGATTGTGAAGCTCTTTGGAAGGCTTTGAAAAGGTCATAGCCTCAATCCTCAGCTTCGAGGAGAATGTCAGAAGGCTTTAAAGGGTCATTTTATATCCAGCAAAACACTAGATGATACAGCTACATAGTTTTAACTTGTCTTGGGCAAATATTTTCTCTAAGCTGCAAAAACGTTGTATTTATACTTTTAATGTATGCTGTATTAGTAAGGTCTGACATTAAACACCTTCATGCCAGTTTGGAGGCACTGAACTTTGCTAATCACACAGTAAAAGAAGGGAAGGGGAAACCTGGCAGGTCTTACAGTACATTTCTTCCTTACTATTAACTCCAGAGGTCCCTTCCAACCTCAATCATTCTGTGGTTCTATGACTGTGCTTAACGTTGAACTGATCAAAACTTTCAGTAGAAAAAACTAAAGACATGGAAGCTCATTGATTTTAAACTACAATAGCATGTAGTTTAAATAAACATGAATAAATAAATAAAAAAACAATAAACATGAAACAATATGTTCTTCATACAGTACAGGGAAAATCTTGGTGACCAAGATTCCCTATTAATATATCTTCTACTTTAACATGATGCCAACAGAGGGACCCAGTTTTGATGCAAAACCATGCAGGTGAAGCCTTACGAAAAAAAAAAAACAAACAGAAAACCAAGCAGAGACCTATATCTGATAATGCCCTCTTCCCTGGGTATGCAGACAGTGTTATGCTCAAGAGAAGAGCGTGTTCTTGTGGAAATGACTCCACTGTTCTGCTGACATCTGAGGCCTGACAGGCAAGTTAAACATTTAGAAACTACAGAAAAGTAGTCTATGGAATATAGCGAGGCAAAATAAGCTTAAATGTATTGAGTAGCAAATTCCTAGAAAAATGAAGTATTGTTCAGCTTGAGACTACTTGAGCCTGCCAAATAAACTCAGCTGGGAAAAGATGTTGAGGTCAAGATTAAGGGAAGAATCCAACGAGTCAGCATTTAGGGCACTCCAACATTTATTGCTTAACCCACTAGACTGTACAGGATATTGGCTTTCAGTACTCTTAAACTCTTCTGTTGAAATGTTTTTACTGTATCAATTTCACTATGAATGAACAAACAGAGTTCTGGGACCTGCTCCCCATCCCCATGGTGTTTTAGCTAATTCTTCCTCAAGTACAACCTGGTCTCCTTTGCATGGACCACTTGGGTTTGTCCGGATCCAGAGAATGAATCGTGCAGGTATATAGTAAGAGTTCTCACCTGAGAAGTGGAATACTCAATTTATAGTTTCTGCTCCAGTAAAAGTTTGATTGCCTAAGAAAAAATGGGAAGATTATAATCCCTTAAACTAGCAAAAATGATGATTAGAACACTTTTGTGAAGGTGGAAGCTCTCCTCAGGCATTCAGGATTCAATCTCCTCAGGCAGAGAAAGGAATTGTCATAAGATTGGTTTGAGCTGTGAATCTGTCTCATTTTAAAATAATCCTTCAAGATGAGTCATGTTTTTTTCAACTCCCAGTGTAACTTAACTTTACAAGTAGGAAAAAAGAAACCCAACAATAACTCCCACTCCTTTCTTCCTCCTCCTCATGCTAAATCCCCTCTCAAACTTTGGAGGAGCACTTCTGACTGACCATTGGCTCTAACATTTCCCAGCTGGTCTCCCAAAGACAAGTGTGCAATTAGCCTTTGCCTCCTAGACTAATTGACCTTTAGCCTTTGTCTTTTCAGCTAATTACCAAACCAGTCTAGCTGGCTGTTTCTCAAAGACTGAAATAGTGTAAAGATAGTAGTGAGGCTTCAGGCTGAAACACAAATGCGAAAAGACAGTTTTTCCCACTCCCCCATTTTTATCACATATACTAGTTCTTTAGCAGACCACCCTGTCACAGAAATTGATCCCAAGTCTATATCCTGAGGGTGTGAACTGCTGAGCTGGGGACTAAAAAAGACTACTAACTTGACAATTCTGGCATTTAATTTCCTGTTAGTTCCTAAAATGAACTTTTCAGGATTTCTACCTCTCTCTAGACAACCAAAATATTCTGTTTCAGTTTTTAATTTCAGATGAATTTTTTTCATAAGAAATGTTGTTTGATTGGCTTAGATTTCTCCCTCTTCTGTTTTGTCTGTCAGGCAACTAAACTGAATATGGGTAAATCTCACAACCCTGTTCAATCAATACAGTGATAAAGATTAGGTATCCGCCTTGTTCAAAACATGGGATTTTCATCCTAATGGCTCAACCTGCTGGAAAACAATTCTGTTTTGGTTTTGCCAGATATAAGGGAATAACCCTGTGCAAGAGAAAAGCCCTTTCAGTCTTGTGAAAAACAGGTTCATATGAAGGTAGCATTGGAATTTTTATCATTATCATGAGGGGTTTTGCTTCTGAGCCTGTCTTGAATGTCACAAAAAAAAAAAAAAAGCAAAAAGAGTTACTCTAGTCAGTTATAGTCAGGATTGTTTACATCAACATTTTTAGAAAAAAAAATTACTTCCCATTATTACGATTTTCCAAAAATGAGCAGAGGTTTTGTCTTGCGTGGCTAATTCAGGTTGCTGCTGAAGTGCCCTGTGATGAGTACATCTTTTGAATCTTAAGAGCTTTAGATGGATTCTCCTAGCAGTCACTAGTAAAATAATTAGAAGAATTAGACATATTAAATCTAAATTAGTAATTTCTCTTGATAAGAGAAGTAAACAATGCTTGACATGTACTACATTTTTATGTTTTATAATGTCTGGCAAGACCATCTTATAGTAAGTATAGAGCATGTCTGACATTTTTGGTTTGTACTGCTAAATAACAACGCAGATATTCTATAAATCTCATTGCTGTAATTTTCACGTATCTTTAATTTGGACTGAGCTGCTACCCTGATGAAGTCCTGATTCTTAAACATATTGGAATGAATGTTTAGATACATGTATGATTGCAATTTGAAACTAGCTTTTACATTTTTCTATCTTAGAACTTTAAGAATGTATACTAACATGATACATAATTTATTTGCACACTGAAAATGTCGTGGTGACGTTTGAGTTAGCTAAAGAAGATGTAGTGGGAGATGATGTTCAAGAGATGAATATGTTCAGTGTGGGGTATGTTCAGTTGCCATGGTTATTTCATGAAAATATATGTATAGTTAGTTAAGTCCCTGTATAGTTTAACTTGCACAATAAATAAAAATATATGGGTGCAAAACTTGTCACATGAAACAAGATCTTTATAATCCTAGGGCTTATGATAATAAATTGAAACTGAAATATATATTATGCATAGATACACAGAAGCAGTGGCAGCTAAGGTAGCTATTAATCTTTTTACATAAATAGCAAAACAGGTCAGAAATGCAAAACAGGTCAGAAATAAATGAGTTTCTAGAAGCTGAAGTGATGATGTGATAATCTGAATTTTGCAAATGATCTTGTGACACTCAGAATTACAAATAATGAACTTGGCCTCTCTCACCTCTCATTTTTTGTATCACTGAAAGAGGCAGCAGGAGGAAGGACTAAAGGAATAGAAAAGTGACCATTCTGGTTGTGCAAATGAGCACTTAGAATTAGTTGTTCAGCTGAAGGTAATTTCTCACATGATCTCTGGAATCTTTACTGACTCTTTGTATTTCTGTTTAAGCACTGAATAACTTGATAACAGAATGTGAATAATGCCTGAAAGGGAAATAAGTCTGTCTAGTTATTTCTTGCTGCTAACTGCTTAAAGATAACATTACCTTTACTAGGCTGTCTGATGAAATGCATTAACATGAAATATATATGCTTATGAGCCCCTGTTTATAATGCCTTTTTCTTTCCTGTGGTCTAAAGCAGTAAGGCAATCCATTAAATAGCAGAAGAGGGACAACCTTCATTTCAACCTCTCCATTTCGGTATTTAACCATTTGAAGTGTTAAATGAGTGTGGAAGCCAAAGCCTCAGAGGCTAGAGTAGAACTTGGGTTTTTCTGGATTGTAAGAAATTTGGTTTTCAGAAATGTTTTTATTCTGATTTGGAAAGGTTTGACCAAGTATGAGTTCACAGAGTGTGGTGGTCTGCATATAATAATGCAAAAATACAATTTGCCCTGAAGGTGCAATAGAATTTTAAATTCTCTACAAATAAAGTTAGTATGGCAGAGCTTAATAGCGTCAAGGTTTTGTCTTTTACCATTGGACACTTTAAACACAGATGTAACATCTCAAATATCAGGTAATGTAGAACAGACGTAAAAAGTTAGTGTTGTTCATAGATTGGCTGTATAAAAAAGAATGTGATGGGCATTAGATACTATGTGACTACAGTGCAATGTGAGCAGCATGGCGTGGCTCTGAGGGGGAATGGATTGAACAGTGTTTAGTGATTTCAAATCCAATATCAATTCCAGAGCAAAGGCAGAGGTCCATGTGTGAGTTCTGGTGATAATGTGGATAATGATTCTGTGAAGGCAAATGCACATGCTGACTGATATAAATGAGTTATCAAGGCCTTGTGAATAATGTCCTGGTGATGAGCCATAAATCAAAGTGCAATCATCAATCCATCTGTAGAGGGAGGCCTAGAATAGTTTAGTAGTAACCCTCAAGTTAGTACACATATTAATATGAAAAATAACGAGTCTGCCAACTTTAAGCAGTGGTTTGCTTTGGATAAACACTCTGTTAGAATTTGGGCAGGCTGGTAAAGTCATTTGACGGATTCGTTTGTCATATGAATAATATCTCATTCAGTGCATTAGAACAACTGGCAGTCCTTTATCAATGATAGCAGGTCAGTGTGATGAGTACTATATGATTCTAACAAGTATCCTGCTCAATTGTCATTTTATTAATATAATTATTATCTATTAATTGAATGAATACAGTAGTCTGGTATCTTGGTCATAGACATGGATGATTTTGTTCTTGCTGCAGAAGCAAGTGGGGCAGAAGAGTGATCTCTGTATCAAAGGGTTTGCAGTCTACATCCAACCAAGATAAAGCAGTGGACAGACAGACAAACTGAAAACTACAAGAAAAAACGAGGCACTTTTGGTCTGTGAGATAAGCAGTGGTCTCAGGACACTAGCAAACTAATCATTGTCAGGTTTATTTGTCAGCATCGCAGAAAAGAAGAATGTTAAAGCAGGTTTTGAAGGGAGATAATGCATTATTTGGGCAGATGTTTACGGAAGCTCCTCTCAGTTGTGGTAGAATGGGAAGATACTTGCGGGTATTTTTTAGACTTGCTTCTTAAGGAATCAAGTCTTACAATGTCTCACCCTGAGTATGGGTCAGGGGTAGGGAAGGTTGTCTATCCAGTCAGCTAACTTGAACTAAATTTAATAAAGTAATAAGATTCTAAAAAATAGCAAATTCCAAAGATGTCATGAATGTAGGCAGGGAGTAATCGAGAAGCCTGTTTAATGCCGCCGTGGAGGGAAAGGCTGAAGCAGGCAGGGCATCAGACAAGCAAGCAAAACTTCTGCTTTATTAAACACCAGAGAATCCAAGCACACAATTTAAATCTTTAAAAAACAGGGTTCACTAGTTCCAGTGCTCATGCGATCACTTGTTCCTGTTATTAATTTTCCCAGTGGCACTTATTCCAGTATAGTTTCATGGCTGTACAAGATGTGTTTCATCTACAGCCAAGCTGTGAAAACCTGAACTTTCTATTTATTCCTTATTTTTTTGTATCACATAGACAAAAATGCATTTTCACTAAAGTCAATTTTGCCATAAGGCAAAAGTAGTTTCATCTTTCCCTCTTCCTCCCATCATATTTTCCCAAACTGTAATTTTGCCTGTGCAAGATAAGAGCTGGTGATAAAATACTCTGACAATAATCACATCCTTGTGTTTTAGTGCTTAGATCTGGGCTGTCATCTCTGACATCCTCTCTAGCCCAGCTAGCCCAGTGCCTAGTGGCTGTGCAGCAGCTGCATGGGTCAATTTTCCTTCCTTACCTCCTTCCCAAGATTTTCAGTGGCTCCAGGGTTAGATTCCCAGAGAATGTGCCCAAGTGTAAATAAAATATTCTGAAAACTCTTTTTAATAGTTCCTGTACTATAGGCATTACTATCAAGCAGATATTTCCACATAGTGAGTCCTGCTCACTCAAACTCACTCTTGTTCTTACACCCAGAAGTAGCATTATTGACTTAAACAGTGTGGAAATGAAACTCCCAAAGCCTAATGAAAAGCAAAAGAGAAAGCAAACACGACTGTTAGATTTTTGAAATTTAACTGTTTGTTCCAAATTGTTCTGTAAAGGTGTCGTGCTGCTCCAGCCTCTCCTGCAACAGGCACTGCAGCTGCTCCAGCCCCAGCCGGCAACTAAACACCACGCAGCTGCTCGCTCACTCCCCCCCGGTGGGATGGGGGAGAAAATCGGAAGAGAAGAGCAAAAGTAAGAAAACTCGTGGGTTGAGATAAGAACAGTTTAATAATTGGAACAAAACAATAGTAATAATAATAATGAATTGTATTGAGAAGGAAAACAACAAGAGAGAGAGAGGAACAAAACCCAGGGGAGGAAAAAAAAAGTGATACAACTGCTCACCACCTGCCGACCAACGCCCAGCCAGTCCCCGAGCAGCGACCGCTATCCCCTAGCCAGCTTTTCCCAGTTTATATACTGGGCATGACATCATATGGTATGGAATAGCCCTTTGGCCAGTTTGGATCAATGATCCTGGCTGTGCCCCCTCCCATTTTCTTGTGCACCTGGCAGAGCATGGGAAGCCGAAAAGTCCTTGACTAGTGTAAGCACTGCTTAGCAACAGCCAAAACATCAGTGTGTTATCAATATTATTCTCATACTAAAATCCAAAACACAGCACTATACCAGCTACTAGGAAGAAAATTAACTCTATCCCAGCTGAAACCAGGACAATAGGCAATCTTCTGAAAAATAAGAGGTGTTAATACAGACAGCATATAAATATTCCTGCAAATAGATTTTGGTTTAAAATACCTATTGTTATCCTTCCATGTATGCTTTTATTATGAAAAAAAGATTTCTGTTTCTTCTGAGGTTACTACATTGAGAAAATTACCAACTAGGCACTGTAATTACTTTAGGAGAGCACCAAATAAGACTGCTTCACATTATTTAGACAATTTGATTACTCTTACTCATGATTTCAGAATGTGATAATCTAAGTGTTGCTTTAACTTGAGTGCTCAACCATCCTCCACAGTGATTTACACAAACAAATGAAATGTCAGGTTGAAATGTTCCAGATTTAGATCTCCTGAAGCTCCATGTTGCTGCCCTTTGTTACAGACACTCTGTAAGCCTCCTCATCAGCTAGTGTATACTATTACAGTTTTGAGTAAACCATCAGGTTTCTGCAATGTCTCTAAATTTAAGGCAAGACCACTCAACTTCTCTGCAACAATAGAACTTCATAAGAAAAATGGTCTTAACATTAACCATATACACAAAACCACCTGCAGTACATTTTTTGTCTTCTGGAGAAAAATACAAATTTAGCTAATACAATCTAGTCTCACAAAAATGTCCCCAGACCTTCCTCCTAAGGGAAATGTGAATTAGCAACATAGCAATGAAATAAATGGCTGCATATCAAAACATTACAAGGAAACATGCAACTGGGAGTCTGGGAAAATGCTGTTCTGCAGTTAAAAAATCTGGACAAAAAGCTTGGATGTTACAACAATTTATGGCTAAGAAGAGCAGATGCATCTTTTTCAGAACAGCCCAGTGTTCATAACAGGGTGATGCAGTGAAATATGCACGATCACAAGTATAGAGAACATCTATATACAATAGGAAAGAACAAACAAAATTTTATTATTCATATGTCTTTGTAAACAGATTCCACATTTGCTGTGAAAAATGTTCATGTCAATACATGAATGTATTTAGCTTCTTGGAGTCAGATTTCTATAGTTCCTTACTTTCCTAATGAAATGGGGCACTGGATTTCATCCAAAGACTAGCAGAATCAGTCTGATTTTTGTTTATCATTTGTAAGTATGGGTCTTGAACTCTTTTTGAACATTTAAAACTGAGAAGGTGTTGTGAAATGGGGCCCCGAGCCTAGTCTACCTGTAGTACATCTTGTTTGTGTGAAAACAAGTGGGATATTTCAAATGTCAGCTACCAACTAGACAAGACAGATAAATATATTTTAACTAGATTATTTTTTAAATTCCACTTGGAGGCCAAGGGAAGAAATGTATATTGTTCATTCAGCTTCCTTTTCATGCTGACAGATACTTGGAATTCCAACTGTGGGACAGAGCTATTTGTGTTAAAACTGTCTTTTGTCCAGTGTAAATTGTGGCATAATTCCAGAAGTACCTGCAGTTCCTAGCATATCATTGAAATGAGATGTTGCTGTCTACCTACTGAAGCTTCAGACTAACAATATTGAATAAATACCCAGAAAAGCTGTATAAGCTCTCAAGTGTAATGCACACTTGACCTTTGTCTCCAGAAATGAATTATATCGAGTTCAGATTTCTATGTTCCATTCTTTCTTACATCTAATTAACCAGCCTGAGCTTTAACTTCTTCACTTCAATAGTGCACAACAGATTGGAAGAGGATTTCTGTACAGGCTGTGTGGATGGGTGGTGATCAGATATTCTCAAGGTCAGACAATAGAATAACAAATCAGCAATATCCATATTTTATTGAGCAGTAGTGAAACACTGCTGCTACAATGCCGAGGGGCTTACATGGCAGTTACAGAAGTTTTAGTCTGTTCCACTCTTTGGAGTGAAAATTTTGTGTAGGTTTTTTTTCTACAGTATGCATAGAATGCATTGAGATTATATTTCTAGTCTTGCAATGGAGAGGAGAAGGGGGCAAACTTTGCACTTGCCTTTGTTGAACTTCACAAGGTCCTTGTCAGCCCATCCATCCACTTTGTTGAGGTTCCTCTGCCCAGCAGCCCTGTCCTCCAGCATATTGCCCTCTCCCCAGTTTGATTCCACTCACAAACTGGTGGAGAATGCACTCTGCCCCATGCTCCAGATGAAGGTGTTAAGCAGTATCAGACCATTGTGGAATACCACTGCTAATCAGCTGCCAGCTGGGCTTCAAACCACTGACCGCTACGCTTTGACCTCAATGATCCAGCCAGGTTTTACAGCCACTGTAGTCCACTCCACCCATCCAGTCCATATTGCCCCTACAAGGATACCAGCCTGTCATAAGAGATAGGAAGGAAGGGGGCACGAGTAGCACTGGTGGCATTTGCACTGAGAGGACATGGCCCAATGGAGATGTGGACCGGTCGATGCAAGGCAGTATACTCAGTGACTGAGGGCAGAAGGAGAGCAGTTTGATAGGCAGCTTGATAGGCAGTTGAGCTGAAGAGGCTTTTTTGTAATGGGGTTATAAGACGGTGGTTGTAAATACAGACGTAAATCAGAAGAGAGATAGAAGTTAAAGATCAAAGCAAAGAGCAGGGAATGAGGGAGTATGGGAAGATAGATATGGGATGGAAAACAAGTTAAAATGAATAGATATCAAGGAGTTAGGCAGCTTCAATCTATGATAAATAAACAAGGTTCAAGACATATTGAAATTGAGAAATCATTAATTCCAAATTTCTTCTATGTAATGCAAATATGCAGAGACCTGTGTGTAAGACATTTTGCTACCAAGGTGCCTCTTAGGACCAAGTATCTGAAACTGGATGGGATTTATCTAACAGAAGTTCAGATGCTGCGTGGCATATTAGGTGAATTAATATGCACAACATTGCATTTTCTCCTCCAAATTAATAAATAGCACGTTCATTTCTTTTCTACTAATTGAATGCTTAACTTGTTTGTCTAAGGCCAGTGATAGGTCAGTAAGAGGTTAGGAATAGATATTGCTTGTTTTCTCCAGAGCCCTGAACTATCGCTGGGTTTCATATTTCCTCCAGCCTGTCACATTGCGATACTATTTCAGGGACAGATGAAAGAGTTTCTTTCATTATTAAAACAAAAGGGCAAGTAAAGAGTTAGGAAACTGATAATTATATACAAACTTTTTCCCCAAGGGCAAAAAAAAAAAAAAAAAGTGTTGCAGTTTTTTTCATATAATTAGTGACTTAATGATGAGAAAATTAGTATACATATTTTCTTTTCAGGACTTAACTATGGATGGAGTTTATAGCTAGAGGATACTCTCTCTTTATATCATTCTTATGGCTGGCTAGGGCATCTGAACAATAGGAAATGAGGAAATGATTTAGCACAGTTTAAAAAATTAGATTGTTCGAGACATATTTCTAGGCTACTTCATTTGTGAGCTGGTTTTGTTGTTGTTGCTTGAATTTCTTGTTTGCTTAGGTTGAAAATTCTTGGGGACCAACAGCAAAGGGACAATTATAATGACTACTGGAGTAATTTAGGAACTACCTCTGAAATTTTGAAGTGATTTTGGTACTGGTTGGAGGTTCTTATCACTTTACTTTAGACACCTAAAGGAATCTTGTTTTGTTATGCACTGTCAGTAGCCACTGGAGAGAGCGAATCCTTTTGCTAGCAGAATATGAATTTGGCTTACAGAATATGAATCAGGTTTACATAATTCTCTCTTTATTGACTACATAAGTTATTTGTAAATTTAGATCAATGTCTCTATTTGGGGGAGGAATTAATCCCCTTGCTTAATGGCAAACCTGTTAGTAGGACTCAGCAGGCTAGAGGCAAAATAGCTACCTAGAGGGATTTTGTAAGAAATGGGATGGGTGTGTCTTCAAAGTAGGGAAGTTCCTTGTAAGGGCATCAGTGAAAGTCTCTCTTAAATACATTTCATATGAAGGCACCTGGATTAACCACGTGGTACTGAGAAAACATCTCATGTATAGTGAGCAGAGAGCTTGCTGAACATTATTTTCTTACTCCTGCTAAGGCAAGGAGAAGAGCTGTCACATTTCTCATTTAAGGACCTTCTCTGGCTCAGCAGCCCTTGTACTTGCAGCCATGGAACCACCATTCAGAGAGCAAGATTTCTAGCTGCGTGGCAATTATTTTGCTTTCCTCCTTCTTAGACAGGCTTTGGAGTATTAGCTGGATGTCTGTGATGCAGAATAGACCTGTTGGTGAGCAAACCTTTCTGTTCATTGGATAATCCCTTTTATGAGCTGCACAAGGAAGTCAAGAGGAAATATTTGTTATACATTTCTGTGGTATCTGACAAGTGCACTTCTGTGACCTGGATGGAATGCTCTCTTTTGAGCCATCTGTGTTCACTATTTCTATCTGTATCTTAAGCGTGGAGACTAAACCACTATAAGCTAGCTTTGAATTAATAATCCTTTCATATCCTCTTTCCTTTCTCATCCACTATCTGCCAATATTGTCTCTTGGCTTCCCTGTCAATACGTGAAGTTATGCTACCATATTGCTAGCTCCAGACTCTTCCCTTTCTTTGCACTCCCTAATCCCTTCCTGCATCCATTTCATCAATTCTGTTTGGTCTTGCACAACTTTCCCTCTTACCATTTGTGCTGGTTTTGGCTGTGGTAGAGTTAATTTTCTTCACAGTAGCTAGTATGGGGCTATGTTTTGCGTTTGTGCTGGAAACAGTGTTGATGACACAGAGATGTTTTTGTTACTGCTGAGCAGTGCTTACACAGAGTCAAGGCCTTTTCTGCTCCTCCCCCCACCCCACCAGCGAGGAGGCTGGGGGAACACAAGAAGCTGGGAGGGGACACAGCTGGGACAGCTGACCCCAACTGACCAAAGGGCTATTCCATACCATATGACATCATGCTCAGTATATAAAGCTGGGGAAGAAGAAGGAAGGGGGGACATTTGGAGTGATGGCGTTTGTCTTCCCAAGGAACCATTATGCGTGATGGAGCCCTGCTTTCCTGGAGATAGCTGAACACCTGCCTGCCCATGGGAAGGAGTGAATGAATTCCTTGCTTTGCTTGGCTTGTGTGCATGGCTTTTGCTTTCCTTATTAAACTGTCTTTATCTCAACCCATGAGTTTTCTCACTTTTACCCTTCCGATTCTCTCCCCCATCCCATTGTGGGGGGAGTGAGCGAGCTTGCGGCTGTGTGGGGCTTAGTTGCCAGCTGGGGTTAAACCACGACATCATTAGAAATTCATCCCTTCTTCTTTCTCTCACCAGAGAAGGAAGCTCATTTTTATCCCTTCCTTAACTTAGACATAATTCCATCAGTCCCTTTGG
Source organism: Mycteria americana (assembly GCF_035582795.1). Lineage (NCBI taxonomy): Eukaryota > Metazoa > Chordata > Aves > Ciconiiformes > Ciconiidae > Mycteria > Mycteria americana. Next base: position 40,007,573 of record NC_134372.1, read on the forward strand.
AAAAGTCAGCATCTCTTAAGCCTGGGCTGACGCAGAAGAATGAGCAGTAGTAGGCCCTGAGCCCTACCCAGGAAGGCCAGCAGTCATTGTTAGAGGAGGACACATCACGAGGTACTCCTGCTCAAGAATAGGTAGGTGAAGGTATGTATACGAAGAGAACATGCACCTGGATATACTAACTTACAGAAAGGAAGTTCACCTAAATTTTGGCAGCTGCCTAAAGGAATGGAGGAAGGCAGTGGGCAATGCGCACGTAGTGCAAGCTGAAGGCATCTCATAATGCACAGGCAGACGAGCAGTGACAAATACTATATGCAGAGAATTGTTAACATGGTCTGGTGGTTGTGAAAATTGCAGTTGGTTAATCCGTACATAGTCAGTCAGTACATGGGAATGTACAGTAAGTCAACGAAAAGAAAACAGCAGTTGGGGGAAGAACGAAGTCCAGAGTCTGGTCTAGGCTCTGACTCTGGCACTCTGACACTTTAGGGTGAAAGATCCATTTGTAAAATTTGCTAATGCCAAATTCTTTCTGTTGTTTCCTTTGCTTTTTTCAATCGTGGTTACCGCTTCTGAAAGCGAAATGTGCTGAAACACAGAGGGCAATAATTTGAGAAAAGGTTCCTTTTAAAGGGTAATCTGGCAAAACGTGAAGGCCAGAGATGTTTTTACAGGTTTGACTTACAGGATATATACCATTACTTATGGGGCAGAATCCCCAAAAAGGTTCAGTGACATTTAAATAAACTAATAGATGAAGGGTCATTCCTCTGACTTGAAAGCAAATGAAAAGCGCAATGACAAATGGACATTTTGTGTGCTCCAGTAAGAGTACAGTGAGGATATTTCATTTAGACAGAAAGAAAACACTGGATAGTCCATGAGCTCAACAGTGATTCTTCGGATGTTTCTTTCTACAGGAGAGTGGATTTATGACTTACATTAATTCATCTCATGAAGGGCAATGGTAATTGAGACCCCTTTGTATGTTTTGTAGTGTGAATACTAATGTAATTAAATGCTTAAAATTAAGAACTGATAAAAACTTGATCTGACAGTAGTAAGTCTGTAAAGACAAATTGCAGTGCACATAGCCAGTGTATGAATCTGTGATTAATTTATACGGATGTTTATAATGCACTAAATAGCAGCATGCCGATTATTATGGAAACAAATTGTGTTTATATTAGCATGTCTGAGGTGATCATTGATCCCAAATAGCATTATTTGAAGACTAAGAGAGAGAATAATGAAGGAATAACATTCTGCCCTGCAGCTGTCCAATGCATTTCAAAATGGAAAGTAAAACTGGCACATTTTGGGTTTTATTGATTTAATTGAGAAACAAACAAAAAAGCTGCCTCACTTTTCATCAGTAAGATTTTCTTGTTCTTGTCACAAGCAAATAGCTTCTTTCATCACCGCCAACAACAACAAGAAAGTCTCTTGGAGGGGCATAGAACAGAAAGTGGAAAGGCAAATCTTTCTTGTTCTGAAACAAAGTCATTAGCTGGGCTCTCACTCCTTTAGTAGATGGAGATGGACTTCAGTGGAAATTCTTCTTTAAAAACTAGAGGAATTTACTGAGGAATGGCTGATTATTGAAAATACACATATTATTTTCCTTTGTTTATTATTTTCGCTGAAAATTCCTGAAGTAGTACAATAAGGCTTGCTGCTTATGATTTTATTTGGTCTTTTTTGTTGCTAAGATCTGGTTCTAATAATTACTATGATAAGTAAAGTTTGCAATTACTTCTGATTCTGAAGTAGTGTTGGAATAAAGGTGATGTTTTAAAAGATCTTGAATTAGATCCTGTATAATAGAAAGAGTGAATATATCCATCAAAATCTGATTTTGATGGATATATTAAACTGTAGACTAAACAGGTGGGGCTCTGATATCCTCTCTTCATTTTCAATTTTTGGTTTAAATTTCAATACTGGAAGCCTTCAGCTCATAGCAAGAAAACTACAGTCAGTTTATTCCTGATAAAATAAACTACAGAAATCAGGAATGATATTGTTGAATGCAATGATATCATGACTATGATACCTGCAGAATATATACAATAATAGGAATGTGTCACAGTTGTCTGAAAGAAGTGATGAAGCAGCTGTAGTTCTTCCACTGGAGAGAAAAGAAGCAGTCAGAAAATACTGAGGAAAAAAATTAAGCAAATACAATTGCCCTTTAAAAATTGCTATTCCCCTCCCTATGAGCTCAAATAGTCCTAATTGCTTAATGAAATGGGCACATGTGCATTTGAGTTTTGAGGGGAGGCCTCAAAACTGCATCAAAATTTAGTTTAACAGCTTGTCAATGTCAATCACAGCTTAACACCGAGGCATCTTGTAAGGTAACTTTAATTAGTGAGCACAGGAACCAAGCTATGATACAGTATCTCCAGAACCACCAGTGGGGAAGAGTTTGATCGCAAGAGATATGTAATGTTAGATTGGTCAGAGAATGAGAACATACCTATCTTGCGGCTTGGCAATATATGGACTGGAAAACACTAATTGACCTGTTTTAAGATGGGCTTATGCAGCCTTCCAGTTCTGGATGTGTAATCATATGTTCACAAGTACTTGCAGTTATGAGTCACTAAGAAACCAGATTATGACGATCAGGTGATTAAGCCATAAATATTATTCTTGGCTTACAGTAAATAACATCTGTGAGATGAGATGTCATCTTTCAAAATAAGGCCTAGTTACTTAGACCCTTGCCAACTTTCTGAAGTGCTTCACATTTCCTATGGAGGCTGATTATTGTATTTTTTTAGTCTTGACTTTAATGTTTTGGCCAATGAAATTCTTTCAATGCTATAACATCATGTTGGTTAAGCACTTCCTAGGGAGCTGTGCTTAACTTAATTTTTTTCTGATGACAGTTCTTTGCCCCTCCTCATCCTGTTGCCTAAATAAAGACTGCTCTTGAACAATTCACAGTTTATCCAACTTCAACGATAAGCAAGAAGGGAAGAGACAGATTCTTTTGCAGACTATAATTTCTTGAAATAGTTATCATGACTTGGCTGATTTAAGTCAAGTTTGCCCTGACATTTTGAGAATATAGCATGGGAATTAAACCACAAGGGAAATGTTCCTTTTCCCTTAATTTTCTCAGTAGACCTGTGGGTGGGACATCAAAACTGTTTTCAGAGACCCAGTTTCTTACTGTTGAAGTTCTTAGTTTGGGAGCAGAAATCCCTTTTTGTTTTTAAATAATTCTTTAATTGTGAACTGCCAAGAACTGTACTGAGACATCACAGTTTTATCTGCTTTAACCCAGCTGAAGAGATGTGATAAATGCAACCTGTTAAACACCACAATAAAACATAGAAAGCTATAGAGGGAAAAGACTGAAATGATAGGCTATAATCAAAGGCGAAGGGAAATGTAGTGCCACGCAAATACCTCTGAGGAATTTGTTAAACAAACTCAAGCTCTTGTATAATTAGATGACAAGATTTATTTTAAACTATGAGGTATGAGTGTGACAGCACTATAATTTGTCTTAAATAATTTCTTCACACCCAACAAGACACGGTCTTCAGAGTTCAGTCCTGCTATGCATTTCTTAAAAATAAAACCAAACATTTTTTACACCTAAATTGGGTATGGAAACTGAAATAAAGCTTGCTAAAAGGCAGGTTTGAAATTTCCTTTTAAGATTAAAGAGATTACTTGATTTAGTGAGGTAATTACTCATGCTCTGCTATCTGATTTCCTCTAAAATAATCTTGTTGACAGCTCCTGTTTTATTTTTTCATTGTGAAGGGATGTGTACACACAGAGCTAGCTTAAACATTTTGGGACATGGTATCTAGATCTGGTTCTCCCTTTACTCCCTGTGTAACCCATTGCTGTCCAGAATAAACAGTACAGAGTGAAAGATCTCTCCTTTACAGGGGACAGTTAAAGGGAAGACATTTAGAAGTAGTATTGCAGGTACCATCCTTCTCATTTTCCCTATTCTGAAAGGGGAAAGAGGAATATCAAGAATGCTGTTAGATATGGTGGTCCTAAACTCTGCGATGCTATTAACATTATTATTGTAATTCCTGTGAAGGCTAGATATGAAAATCAGCGTTTACTACATCTATTCATTTGCCGCACTTGTTTTAAATTAGTTTTCTAGGAATATTTCGTAATAGTGAATAGTCCCAATATGCTTTGGCACTTGCCTGAACACAAATGCAAATGGTGGTAATGCATAGTTGGGTCATGCTTTTGCTGCTTGTGGTGTCTGTGGCAGAGGACCAGGAGTGAGATGTCTGTGTCGTATTGTATATTGTTGCACTGATTCTTTACAATGCGAACAATTCAGGGAACATACCCAGGCAGATGGAGTTTTGTTTCCATGGCTCTAAATTGCTTTCTACAAATATTTGTGCCAGTCTATTGAATGCTAATGGCAAGGTGAGTCAGTGTGACCATAGCAAATGTCTATAAATATCAGAGTGAATATTTATGGTAACTTTTTGCTGTATTCATGCAGCCTAATTATAACATATGCCTATATTATTCATGACATTTTGAGCTCTTCTGGTTTATTTCCTATTGTTTCCAGATTCCAGTACATTTTAAGCAAAAATACTTGCTGGCAGCACAAAAATCCTCTGTTTTCAGTGATCCATCTGCCATTTGGAATAGTTTGTTCAGACATCGAGTCAGAGACCCCTTCTTTGTGTGCCAGCTTTTTTCCCTCTGTAAGCTGTGATGAGCTTTTCCTTTCTCCTTGTACTCTGAGTGCTTTCATTGTTGCCACAGGGTCTTCTAAAAACTCTGCATCCATCACTGATATGTCATGACGAATTTGAAACTTCATTGAAAGGGAAGATAATCAGCTTTACGTTATTTGCTTATGTTTTTGGTGTGTTTTATCCTAACTAGATAGAGCTGTTCTGAACCAGTGGCAATCCCAAAGGAAATCAGCTGATTCTTTATGGTGACATAGCTGGGTAGCCTTCCTGACAAAATACAGCATCACCGCTCTGTAGCTTAGCTCTCTGGAGGTAGCGCTCATACTCGCAAAGCTAGAGCTGTTATATATTCATGAAGCTTTGAATTCATTAACTGTGAATCTGTTGTCTTGTCAAGTCCCTACTAAGAAATGTTAAAATTCAGCCAGATGTCTGGTGTTTTCTCCCCCTTAAAAAAAAAAAAAAAAAAAAAAATCAGAGAAAATCTTTAATCTGTGAAGTTCATAGTCAGTGAAGTTCAGTACTTTTAAAGTCCATTCAGATACCTGGCACTTCTCATGGCTTTGAACGTAATTATTATGGTTGGGTCAGGAATTTTCACTCGGCAAGTTTTTTCTCAGAAAATGATTAGAAGGATGTCTGTCACAGTTTATTGGTTGAAACCATGAATATATGACACATTTGCTAGTACTGTAAGGCTGCTATTCTGTCACTTTTGGTAGTGGAGTGATAGAACTTTTGGTAGCAGATTTTATGGGTGTTCTTAGCAGAAGAACATCAAGACTCTGGCTTCAGTTCCTTGTTCTGGATGGAAATGTGCATTGATAGATCTTGCTGTCCTCTTTCTCAGAACTTACAGCTGAAGGATAAGATTGTAATAATGGTTGCCCCAGGCTCTTAGTCCTAAGGTTGGTAGCCCAGAAGCCTGGGAGACTGATCCTAGTTTTGCATATGGAATCTTGCATGCTGAAGAGCCTTGTCTTCATGTTGAGTTTACAGCTTTGTGACAATGAACCCAGCAGCTCTTGGACCCCTAACTCAAGTTAGGAGTGTCAGATTTTCTTCTCAGCAACAAGCCCCAAAGCTTTGTATTTCCACCAATTTGTTCAGAGCTTCTTGCACCATTGTGTGTGTGTGTGGGAGTCCTTGGCTCTGGGGATAGCGCTCTCAGCTTGCTCCTGTATCTCAGGGACAGCCAAAGAGCCCCTGAAGTTCACTGCCAATGGCTGTGGCATTTCTAAATGGGAAACAGAAAAGGAAGCTTTCTTGGTGTTCTAACATTTTTAGTGGGGTTTTTTGTTGAACATCCTTTATTCAGAATCTAAGCAAAAAATTATGCATGATGCAGTATCTAAGCATTTCAAAATGTTGGCATTTTCCTCTTGAAAATAAGCCTGTTTGCATCTGTACAAGCAATAACCGGCACTTCTCAGCTGCAGACTGGAAACTCCTGTATCACCAGCACTAGAGATCCCATAGCTTCTATCATGACACTTTCTTCAATTTTCTTCTAACAGAACCTTTGTCTGAGGGGCAATAGCAGTTAAATGACTAAGAAAGATTTCCTTAGGAAATTCTGCTCCTCAAGAGCCTGTTGAGATGTTAATCTTCAACCTGCTTCCTTATTTTGGACTCTAGACAGACACTGTAAAAGCAGACTGGGATACCGTACTTCAAAAGACATTTTCAACACCAGTGGTTGCTTATTGATTCAGCTGTTCATAAATCATTTAGAGATCCTCCTGCTGAACACATCTTTCAGACAGGATTCCTGATGTTACTAAACTCAGCCATACAAGCCCTCCCAGGCAATCCACCCCAACAATAGCTTGTTTGATCAAGTGTCTGCTTTAGATTTTCTTCTAGCGTGAAACCTTTATGTGTTTTCAACAGAGTTTAGGTAGAGAATCCTAGATTTGTATTTTGAAGTAAGTGTATGTTGCATTCAGCTCTATTTTATTGCAAACTAAAAGACAAAATCAACCAGTGTTTAAAAGAATGAGGTAGTTTGCAAAAAAACCAACCAACCCCAAACCCTTGGAACTTGGGAAATGCAAGTTATGCAACCTTAATTCAGTCACCTGTGCTTCTGAATTATGAAATACAAGGCTATATGGTATGTAATCACAATGCCTACATGCAGGGGACAGCTGCTGCTTATTCCTTAGTTCTGTCACTCCTGACTTGTGAATGCTTCAATTTGCAGCATTAGCAATTCACTCTTTTTGAAGCATGCTATCTGCAATTCTCCCCAAACTCGTAAGTTGTCTAAATTTGGATAAATTTTCCAGCTTCTTCATACATTTACTTGGTGGAAAACATCAGGCCACTATTGTAAAACAGAGGGTACTAGAATTTCTCAATAAAATGGCAAAATTTACCATGGTAAGAACAATGTATTTTCCACATAAATTATTCTCCAAAAAAGCTGAATCATTTTTGCTGAAACTTAAAAAAACCCCAAAAAACAACAAAAAAGCCTGAGGCAGACATGACCCTGGAATGGAAAATGTCAGTCAGAGCAATTAAAGTGTAGAAACCTATAAGCAACTAAAGCAGAGTCTTATGACAGAAAGTATCTAGGCCGTCTTGGCTGAACATCAGAGCGAGTATCACTTACCTTTATATAGGTGTTATAATCTAAGTAACATACTAAAGCAAAGAAATTGTCAGTTACTGTAATATCCCATACACTTAGGGAAATGGTTACCTAGTTCAAACTGATGAACATGGGGTTAATTATTGCTATTACTGCAGTATGGGCTTAGAGCCACTCAGTTCAATAAATGATCCTACAGTGATTGCACATGTGGAATGAAGCACACTGTTGCACAGCTTTTTAGGACAGGATGTGCAGCAGAAACTGGGCTGTGTATTTGGGATGAACTGTATGTGGCTGGACAATAAGGGCTAGCAAAAGGGTAGATGACTAGTGAAAATTGTGCTGAAAGTTTCATGGTAATAGCACTACAAAAGCACGTATGGAATTTTTAATGGAAACCTAAAGAATAATACTGAATAATTTTTGAATCATAGAGAGCTTGTGCAGTCTACAAGGAGATACTCCTTCTATTTGATTTGATAAATTACACGGCAGAAACAGATTCCTTCCTGTGAATGTGTGTAGGCGATGAAAGGCTTTACGGTATTGCTCAGGTATCATTTCTGCATATTCCGACTTACAAGTAATTATTCTGAAAAATAATTATTTGCTTTTAATTTTGCATTTGAAAAATGCAAAACAAGAGGGAAAATATCTGGAGAATTTAATTTTTAATCTATATAACTATTGCAAGTTAAAAGTACTAGAAAGCAATTAAAAGCTGTTACAGGGAAGCCTTGTTACATGTGCTGTATCTAAGCTCCCCAAGACATTGAGCCCAAAATTATCATTGTCTCTATACTGTGCACCTCACTGTCAAAGAAAAACATGACTCTTACTCATACCTCTAATCATTTTCTGCTATCTGAGGTGGAAACATGACAGGCCAGTAAGATTTTCAAAAACATTTAGAAAATGAATATAATTGTGGAGAGTTGAAATAAATAAGACCTTTTCTTCCCACTGCCTTCACAGAGATACTTCTCCCTGCTGCGTAATTACCTCTCTGCCTAGCACTACACTATGCATCGAAATAAACCTAGATATTTAATAATCTAAAGGTGTTTCCTCTGCAAGAGGTGATAAATGTTTTATGGCTGAGTGCTTTTTAGCACCAAAGTCTAATTTTTAGCATTGCTGTCGGCGTTAGATCTTTCTAAAATAGGAACAAAAAGGAATTTTCTTTAAATAGTCTGCTAACTCAGGTTAATTATTAGGCTTTGGAACATTTTTTATCACATAGTAGAGACAACTTACCACCTTTACCAACACAGTAGCTGTTCCTGTCTTACTGGAGGTATTCTCCTGAGTAACAACATTGTTAAGTTGTATCTGTGCAAGGTGTTAAGTAGTGGTTTATATCATGCTAGCTCACTTGTTTGTAAAACATAAATACAACAGAAAATGTCTTTGTCAATACCCATCTAGACAGATGCCATGTTTAGTTGGTTACATCTATGTGAAGGGAGTGTTGAGATGCTGCCAAATAGAAAAGTGATGTGAAGCAGAATGCAAATCCCAAATTCGCAGGGTGCAGAACAACGTGCTTATCAATTCTAATTATTACTTAACCAACATTCATGTGTCTTTTTTTAATTCCTTATTATCATCTAAATCTAGTAAATCCAAATTAAAGAGAAGGAGAAAATTGAATAGGCTGGTCTGTAAAACCAACACATGACAAAACCAAGAAAAATTTTGTGCAACTTGTCGTTAAGGGGTTGTTCATAAATCTTGTCCTTAAGAAGATTCACTGGTCAGGCTCAGCTTGTACTTGTGACCATGCAAGTTTACTCCTTTTTTTTTCCTTTTTTTGTCTTTTTTTCCTCCTCTTTATTTCTCACAACTTGGAGCATCCTAAGGGAAAAGATTTCAGAGTCTAGAAGTGCCATTATAAGTAGAACTCTGTGCCCTCCTCCACCTCCGCAATAATCTTATTTCAGTGCTTTAAATAATCAGTCTCCTTCCTTTGTATCTACACTTCGTAGAGAGCTAGAGATTCTGTAATGTTTCTCTGTAGCCATCACTTGACCAGAAAATATACTCTAAGCATCCAGAAATTTTCTGTTTCTCTTGATTAATGCCCAGAGTTGGAGTCTGTCCCTGACCTACTATAAGGTCTGGGTAAACATGACTTCAAGATTCAGTGCCTAGAGGTTTTTTGTTTTATTTGTTTGTTTTGTTTCCTCCCATGAAGTATATATATAAGGCTTTGTTTTAGATTCAGGATTATGTTTCCTGAAACTGTAGCTTTTGAGAATTTTTACACTGTATACAGAAGACTTAAAATAAATTTCTTTTGTTTGTGAGCCTATGATTTGTGGGTGGATCTAACAGTTTGACAACTAGGTGATCGAACTGCATTTTTGAGGCTGTAAAAATGAACCAGTCACCAGTCTAAAACACAATTCAGCATTTTATCTTTGTAGAATATTTTGTCTTCAGCAATTTATTTTGCTAGTTCCTATTGTGTTTAGTTGCAATGCATTTATGAACCTCTATTTGCAGCATGCTATTTTAACTTGATGTGCCAGAATGGGTAAATCTGAGGCTGTACAGGATAATGACAATGTCGTTTTCAAGGCGCTCTAAATGATATGGAAGATAACTTGAACAGATATTAGTTTCCCACTGTGCTCAGTTGTTACACAGTAGCTAATTAAAAGGCAGTTGACAAGCACATAAGACAAGCGATGCTTGTTGGAGTCCTTAGCAAGCTGAAAAATAATCTAATAACCCTAGAATTAATTTAGACTCAAATGTTTTCATTGCAAATGGTTAATAGGCTGATGGTTGAACTGGTGTGCTCAGACACTTTTCTACATGAAGTAGTACATGACCAGTTTAACTTTTCTCCTATGTAATAAAATTATACAAATCTAAATTATACACACGCTCCCAAGTTCCTAGACTTCATTAAATACTAGGGGATTAAAAACTTGTATAAATTAATCAATGTGCTATAATCCTAAAAATTATAAAATGAGCCCTTGAGGAAGTAATGTAATACTAGCTTTTTAATTAGTGTGACACCAGAGATTCATTGTTCTATAATGTAAGTCATATGTTTATGAATTGTATTATCATTTTAAAATAGAAAAAAACCCACAGCGGTTTTACTGGTTGCGAGTAGGTGGTAGGTGCTTATGGATTTTGATCCTGTAAACACATCTTTATCTTCATCTTCTACTCACACAGGTAAACCTATGCTAGTGAGTATAGCATTATCTTTACTTTCATGAGTAAATATGTATCTTATGATTCTATTTTATCAAGATCTCCATAAATAATCCTTCTGGAAGCCAGAAACCCTACTGATAGCAATGAAGTGCTAGCAGTGCTTAGAATATCAGGTGCAATTTTAGTATGAAAATGTCGATTTGTATTTTAGAGTAAGGTGGAAGCCAGTATTAGGTACAGTCAGTTTTGAGAAGTGCTTGCTATGTCACTCGACATACTGTATGCTTTCAAGACACAAACACTTTTTCATATAAAAATATTTTTTGAAGTCTTCATTCATATTCTCACTTCATCTTCATCCTACAGGCTGTTGTCATGGTCATTGTTATGGGAATAAAAAGTGCTCCCTACTATTACACAGGACTGGTTCTGATAATGTTAAACATCAGTGAATCACTCAAGCTTTTAATTCTGTCATGCCAGACCTGTCAGTAAACCAAGTGACAAAATTTGGTGAAGTTAACCTTCAGATGTCAATGACCATAAGGAAAAAAAATAGCAGCAAATTTTACTGTCGTTCGTATAAAAACATAAAACCACTTTGATTTTCCAAAGGTTATTTTAAAAAACACAGTACACGGCCAATTAAAAAAAAATACTTTAAATGTCTTGAACAGTATCTGTGATGTAAACAGAAAACTGCTATGTGACAAATTAATATGGGGGAGAGGATTTTGAAATAGAATTATAAATACATCCTTTCCAGTTTCAATGTAGATCTCACATTTTTTTGGCTAATCTAAAGCTAGAGTCCAGACTTTCCACTTACCCTCAAGTGAACCCATATGGGTTGTATTCTGTACCTAGATGACCAGGTTACACCTACTGAATGTTACTTGTACATCTGGCAATGTTTTCTGAGCAATTTTGAAACTGCTTAAGTTTGAGAATTCTTCCTCAGCATATATATTTCACATTAGGGTTTCTAATTGTTTAGAGGCTGGTGTTGTCTAAATCATATGCTTTGATGTTGTGTGAATTCCAGTTTGTAAATTTACCTTAATCTGGTTTAGAGAATTTAATTTCCAAGCAGAGCAAGTGCCTGCGGGCACTGTGCACAGCAGGATCAGTGCAGTGCTGGAAACTTGCACAAACCGTGTTTAGCAGTGTGATTTAACAGCGTTGGACAGGGAACGCTGCTTGAGATTGCCCCTTGTTTCAAAGGGTAAAACAAAACAAAACAACAAAAAAGAGGAAATGCAAACTCTGTCTTTGGCAAATTTCCCCAACATTGTCTGTTCTCATGAAAATGAACAAGGAAGATCAGAGATTTGAGCATTTTTTCATACAGTTCCTGTGGAGCTACTGGAAGAGAGACAAGTTTCCTATGCAGAACATCATGGCAACAAAGACTGTGGCTCTTTTGTTTCCACTCTGTATTTTTTAGAAATCTAAAGAAAAAAAGTTCAATGAAATTTGAATAGTCCAACAGTATCCGAGTCTTTTATACGTATTATTTATTGTACCAATCCTCAGCTGGTATAAATAAGCCCACTTACAATGATGCTAACTGTGGATTTGCTCAATTACCTCCTTCATCTGGGCAGTGGAGCCATGCTTTAATAATAAAGAAGCATTTCTCTTTTTCTTCCTTCCTTTCTCGCTTCCTGTTAGAGTATTAAAATAATTCTGTGTAAGCAAACTATCCCCAGGATATCCAAGAATTCTGTTGTTATGTCTTCTTCTGTTACTGTTTACATTTACTGTAAATAACCTTTTTGCATTAATAAAGGAAGGTTCATAGTTATGGGAAATGTTCACTATAAGCTAATTTCTGATTCCATCAAATTTCTAGAATTACAACATGTTATGAAAACCAGATATTGCAGCATTCTTTCCTTTTCAGTAGGATTTTCAGCAATTCAAAAAAAAATCTAGTGTTGGTTAGATATTACTCACAGAGGCCAATTTTCATATTAGATCTCTTTTATGTTCCAATACTTCAGGGGATAAACCAACACTAAGTTTTGAACTACAGGACTAGATTTTGAATATAAAAATGCACCTCTTATTATGAAGTCATTGCTGGAAGAGCACTTGAAGGAAACCCAAATTTATGATTTTTTGGTTTTCTGTACTCTAAAATAGCCTCACTACACTGTTTTTTATATGAACATGAAACATTGCTTCTAGGCTACTAACTTGTATTCCGTGTTTCAGGTCAATGCATTTTGAAGCAGATGGGGCAGTAATTCATGAAAAATAGTGTTTAGAAAAGAAAAGGTAAGTCAATATTACAGATACTGTAATGTCTATAAACTGGCTTGACTGTGGCTGGATTGTGAAAGGGTCAGAGTTGCTCCACAGCTACTTAAGGGAGAATACAACCATGGTGAGCCAGGTGCCAGATCCCAGACTGGATATCCCACCTCTGTACAAGTCCTGATTTTTCCTCAGTCTAATTGATAAAATATTTATAGATCAAATGAAGTATTTTGTTTTTAATGACATTTCATAGACTCTTTCTACTATTTTGCATTTGATTTCCATGAAAATCTGGTAAATTGCTGAAAGATGCATTTAATGAACCAGCAATCATAAGGGAGAGGTGTGGAATGGTACCACTGCCCATGGATGGTGGTTTCTGAAGTTGCACCTCTGAATGCTCACAACTTCTGACAGTGACAGTTGCCGAGTAACAGAAATGCCTAAATTCCATCTGTCCAGTCCAAATAGGTGGAATTCCAAGTGCTAAAGAGCCTCCATATTAGATTAAGACCAATGCCTAATTAAAGAAGTGACTGAAATGCATTTAGAAGAAGGAAGTATGTCTTTCACAATTTCTGAAGAAAAATTGTTTAGTATGAGTAGCTCCTTGGTGTGCTATTTGATTCCCTCAGTTTTAGCCAGCTTGCTCGTAACATAAAAGTATTGGAGAAGTTTCCATGAGAATTTGGAGTAGTGCTTGTCCTCCATTCAATGTACTCCTATTTCCATAACCTCCTTTCCAAATAGATCTGCCCACATGGTAAAGGTCTGTGAACAGGTTTTGGCTGTAGCAAACTTCATCAAAAATGTTGCTTTAATTAGTACTTTTTAAATTTTTTTTTTTATTATTTCTGAAATCACTAGGAATCTTAAGCGCAGACATGCAGATCTTATTGGGATAGACATGCTTTACAAACAGATGATGTAGTTGTAAGGGACAAGTGTTGACTCCAATGTCCTCTTCTTCCTATGGGAAATCTGGGTAGGCGAGGTACATCAAGGAACAGTTATTAAGTAAGCTCCATAGATAAATGGAGGCCTTCCGTTCCTGCTGCCGTTAAGCTGTCAGCTACGGCAACATGTGGTAAAGTTTTGTTGTTAGCATACTTCAAAAACCTGCTTGTAATTCCTCATTTCATACACACCATTTAGTGAATAATTTGACTCGCTGGCTATCTTCCAAGCCAATAATGCTGACCAAATTATTTTGAACATGCAGATGGTAACAAAAGGGCACCAGGTGTTGTTTTATTGTAATAAAGATGTGCAAACCTTTGCATCTCACTAAGTTATTTATCCACATAAATCATCAGGATGCTCAGCTTCCTACACTGCTTTAGTAAATTTTGAATAAGAGGCATCAGCTGTTTTCAAAATGTGCCCTTCTGTATGTGCCACAGATATTTTGCTTTGGGCTTATCTTCCACACTACGACCCATAGAGTCATTCAGTGGATCCTCTTTTTGATTTAAATGATTACTGAGCGATCGGAAGCCCAGATGTTCAGTGGCTTAATTGCTAAGTGTTAGCCTATAAAACAGAGTAGGCAGTTAGTATCTGAAGGGAGGATTTTACTGCATATAAATGTTATTTGGTACACTAAGTGACATTATTTACATCCAATTTCTCTCTCTAAGGTGGCAACCTGAGGCAGTAAGTTGCCATGATGGAAAAATAGCATTTGGTCTCACATAATTCTGTGTCTACCTTTACAGATACAAAGAAACAAAACAAGCAAAAATAAATGGAGAGCAATAGTTAGACAACATTGGTCAGCAGGATAAGTACCCTAATACACCAGCAGACTCTAGTGATTGCCAAGTTTTCTGTAGGCTTCGGGGAATGGCTACGCTATATTGTCTATACGAAGGACTGAAAACTCAGCAGTAAAATCACAAAATTGAATATTGTAGCCCTCGAACAAGATCAGGATTTGGTGAGATCACAAGAAGGAAATTTCCATTTCTTTTTATTGTCACGCTGATGTATGAAAAAGAACTTGAGCTCTTGACATTGATTCAATATCATTCAGAGCCCTGCAGTAACTGGAATTTCTTTTTGTAAGAGAAGAAATTAAACTGCTACCTTAAGTAGTATAATAATGGCGGTGAGGACTCCCTGAGCAGATCAGAAATGGCTAGTGATAGCACAGCTCATAACTGTTCAATATTTAGATAAAACTTACATCTACCTCCTTTGATCCCTGTTCAAGTTTCTGAGTCCTCAGGGTTGGCTCATGCAGGAATCAAATACACGAACTGATTTTCTTTTTTGTAAATTCCTGTCACCTGTTGGCAATGTGAGCTGGCATTAGCCATTCATGCAGCTCTCCATGGTAAAAGAAGTGGCCTTCCACTAGGAAATGTAAATTCGCAGTTACCAGAAATAAAAAATATTGACAGTGAAACTCATCTGTGGTGAACAAGGACCGTGGAATCAGGCACGCTGCAATATGTTTGTTATTGTAGCTAATGGTTTATACCGTTAGTGCATATTAGGGTTTTTTTAAGCATGTAAATGCCTGTGCCAGTTTCATCTATTTAAATGCTTTTTTTGCAAAATTGCATTTCTGAGAGTATAGAGCACCTGCAGACATTGTTAACTGTGATCCTCTAGCATGTCTTTGTCAGGAAACACACTGTTTCTGCTAAGATTTTATTATATTAGGCATAAATGACAATCTGAGTAAAACTATCGGGGGAATGCTAAGGATAGTGCTTCTACCTCTGAAGGATGTGGGCAAAGGGTTAATTAATGTCTATAGTATTTTTTACAAACAAGTCACACTGAATGTGAAACCCAGTATAAACTGTAATGATGATTTTAACTTATGACATTAGAGAGTTTCCTGACTTAATGCATGGACCATCCATCCTTTTTTCAGTTCAGGTCTACCATAATCGCTGTCATTGTTTTTTTTTCCCCATAGAAAGGAAGGCTGAAAGATGACCCATTACTAGTCACAGCACGTTGCTCTCACTGATTGGAAAGCAGTCACACACCACCAAGCATTTATTCTGTTTACTGAGATGTAACACCAAGGAACAGCAATTCACACCTGCAGTGAAGTTGTTATACTTCCCATTTCTTTTCTTTATTCTATTTTTATCCTTCTTCATTTTTCCTGTTTCATTTTTCTTTTTTTTTTTTTTTTTAATCTTCCCTGCCTCTCCTTCCCTCACTTCTATGATGGGTGTCAGTGTCACCCTTGACACTTCCGTTAAACCTGAAATGAAGGATAAATGGTCAGTGGTACTTTCTCAGCTATCAAATGAGCATTATCCTAGCTGTAATTGATGACTTTTCTGTTGGGCAATCAGTTTAAATGCGTCTGGCTAATATATGAAGTATATATACAAATCTATGTGTATATATTCACATATATATAGCTTACACCCAAATCACATCACGAGCTGTGGAGTTTAAAGAGGAGAGCTCCCTCCTTATACACAACCTGTTATGTGATATCACAGTATCCTCCAAAATATGGCATCTGACTGGAGTCCAATGAGGGACAATACCGTGAACTAATCCTTAACTGTGACTCACCAATTCATTCACAGAATCAACAAATCACAGAATATTTAAGACTGTTTTTGCAGAATATCTGTGCTAGACAAGATAAAACATAGCTGGAAAACACTGAAGTGTTGTAGTAATCTTGGAGCGGTCCTTGGAAAGAAAGAAATAAAGAGGGCAAGTAAAATAGCTCTCTGAGGCAGCACGAACTTTTGTATAAGGATTCTAGGATTATTTTACTTCGCTTGTAAGGACCATAACCTAAATAAATAAATTTAATACAGAAATATCCCACCTGCCCCATACTTATTACAAACCAACCCCAGAGGTTTAAGATTACTATTCTTAACTTCTACAAACATGACACCAATATAATGTCTCTCAGAGGGACAGGTGGGCATAGAAATGGAATTGCTAAAATGATTTTACTGTAGAAAGAAATGGAGACCTGGGTGGTAAGAAAATATTACATTTGAATTGGTCTCAAGTGTTAAATAATGGATCTCTGTGTATGTAGGCTATTCAAATGTTTTTGATTTCTTATGCTGAAGATTAAAATTTCTATTAGTATTCCACCTCTTCAGTTTTGCCTGGGGACTGTTAATTATATTTCTGAAATTTCAACCAAATAAAAACTTAACAAAAAAGTAACAACCAGATAACATAATAAGTAGCTGTTTTCCCCTTTCTTCTTCCCTGCAAGCAATGTGCTGTCCTCTATAGAGCCCTGGCCTAAAAACTTACCTACATTAATTCCTGCACTCTCCATCTCCCCATCGTATTTACTACTGAGCAAAAAGAGCCCATTTCAATGTTATTATAAGTACTTGCATCAAAACGCTGGTGTCCTGAAATGCTACTGATGGTAGCAACTGTGATGTCTCAGGAACAAAACAACAGAGATTATCTTGGATTTCATCTAAACCTCCATAAAGTCCCATGCTCAGTGATGAGAGGATTCTCTAACTAATGATGAGGTTCTACTCCATAAACCAAGACACTCAATTGCTTTTTAGAAAATGTTACTGATATTTCACTTCTAATACTTTCTATTTGTGAGGGTGTTTGAAATTTACCATTTTATGCAGTATTTTAATTTGCCCGAGCATTATGGGAAGATAGGAATATACTGTCATGGCTGGTGCCCAAAATTCAAGGCTTTGTCTATTTTCAGAACTGTTTTTTGGTAACAGTATACACTCCAGTGGGAACTAGGTCTCGCAATGTGATGTTGGTTGCCTTCATGTTTATATTGTGCAGTTGCATGAATGGTGCATAAACAATGACATTTTTTGGTATTGTTTAGTGGAGAATTTGGTATAAAAACTTGAAGTATAAGGGTTAAGCCTTTTTCTTCTGAGTCTACTGCAAAGCTGGATCATGGCACAGCCACGACTCCACTGTGTGACTGGGGTACCAATGAACCCTCGTGAATGCCATCTTCCTACTGTTATATACAGGCAATGACTGCCCAGCTGCCTAGAAGGCTGTAGAGAGCTGTTACAGTTTCATGGCAGTTACCATGAGTAAAAATATACATAAAGGTAGTGGACATAAATGTAGACCTCAAAGTACAACTGAACTTTCTTTATAGCTTATTTCTGCAATCTTAATTGCAGTAAATTTTGCTGAACTGAAAGTAACTTCCAAGGGCCTACCTCTGCTTCCCTCTTATGAGCTTTAAATTGTGTTTTTATAATTAAGCTATAAATTTTAAAGCTATTTCAACTACACTTTTTAATATGCCACAGGTTGTCCACCTGTCGTAACTGTGGTTCGATTGTCATAGATCATTTTCTTTGGTGTGCTGCATGACAAAAAGCTATTAACATGGCAGAAAAATCCTTTCTAAGCGAATGGCATCTCAAGTTCTCTCTCTATAGGGGCATAATGCATGTTTCTAATACGGGTGCAAGCAAGAAAGTTTTAATACTGAAATGCTAGAGTATCAGTGTAATCTGACAAATATGTTTTCTGAGATTATTGATATGGATTTCTGATATGTCAGTGAAAGTGTTTGAAGATGTAACATCAATAATAAGCTGTGGTGCTTATGGTGACTACCATAATGCAACATTGAGGTGGTACCGTGTGAGTTTCCAGTGACAATATTAATTTCAGGGGTTTTCTAAACTAGGAATCACATGTCACTCACCAACAGATAAATGATAACTCTGTTAAGAAAGCAGTGAACCTTTAGCAGCTGCCCTAATGATCACTGGATATGTGGAAAATATGATGTAAAACTGCCAGTCAATATAAGGAAAAAATATAATTACAAGTTCGTAGCTTTTTGAAGTAAATGGCCCTGGCTATGATGGGGATTACCTTGATTTTTGCCCTGTTATATCAAAAGTAAGTAAAACTTTTAATCAAAATATACAGAAATTACACTGTGCCTTTCAAATTTGTAGGGTTTTGCATTGGTTTAGTATACAGGCTGCTAGTCAGTGGTATGTGTTTTCTGGTTCAGAAAAGACATGAACCTCTTTAATATTCTTTGATTGTTCTCTGGTTTTCTTTCTAGTTTAAGGAAAGGGTGGGTTGCAGAAACAAAGTTTTCTTTTTTTCTGACCATTTTCTTTTATTTTTATTATAAATAAAGTTATAAAAAGGTACTTTGAATTAAAGCTATCAGTTTAGCCTTAGTGGAATTGGGCTAGTACAGTGGCTGTGGTACAGATAAGGAAGCTGACAGTGGATTTCCAGTTTTTTTGTACTTTGGGGAAGGGAATTTAGGGACACCTGTGATATATCAACTCCTCCAGTTTCAGCATTATAGACAACTAAAGTAATTTGCTGTTATGAATACCTCTGGAGAGTCAATGTGTGCTGCACTGAATTAAAAACCTTGAGCTAAGCAAACATAGAAAGACAACCCTAACTTAAAACTTAATTCAACTCTGAACCTGTGGATTCAGGTCTCATGCTTCATTTTATTGAAGTGTATTTGTATTTAATCTTTGTTGGGAATGATTGCTCAGTGTATTCAGTATATCTTTCTTCTATTTTTCATGCACAGACACCTGTGTGTATTTTTTAATTATAATCCACAGCTAGATGTTATGGAAGCCAACTCAGCATAAAATCATTCTTGTGACATCTGAACTTTACTGAGGCAAAGCATGCTATAAGTATGGCATAGCCAGCCTTCCACCATAGGAAAAAAATGAAATGAACAATTTTTAATATTATGACATTTGGACCACTTTTTATAAACATGTAAAAACAAAGTATAACACTCTAGAGGAAACAATAACTTCTGTCTTTGAGAGCATACCATGCCCTTTCTGACTTTGGGTTACAGGCATACACATTTGAAACTGGAAACGTTTTCACCATAAGAATATTTCAGTGGCATGTTCAGCTCCTACCAGCCTATTCCCTTCCCTTTATATCAGTGTAGAGTAAATAGTCTCAATTTCTTTGAATTGGCCTTATGAGAAGTATTTTTTTCTTGGTCAGCCTTATTTTGTAGAGTTCATCCTTTCCTCCAGTTTCCAAAGGCACTTCTTAGAGACTAGACATTGTAGAGGACTCGGGCATTTCTCTCGTTAAAGTCATGGATGCTCCTAGGTTTTCCTTGAGAATTAATAGTTTCCAACAGCACAGGGACTAATAAATCTCTCTTCTATTGAGAGCACCCCATTTAGCATTCAGACCCATTTACAGTATATCACTGTTGCAGGAACATCAACTTCCATACTTATTCATGCCCGTGGATGCTTCTGCACTGTGTTTCTCTCATTTCTGCTGATATTCTTCTCTAAAGATAATGCCAGTGGTTGTTGGATTGGTTTTATTTGCCCCCAAACTGGTAACCCAGTGTCCAGTTGACTGGCGGTGTTACCTTATTTTCTTTATGGACTTCTCACACTGTCACCTAGATTGTTAAGAATCCACCTACCTCACCTGGTAACCCCAAAGCAGATCTACTAGATGAGGATATTTTATCAAAAAGTCAGGCTCTGAGGGAGCTGAGGAGCAATTTAATCATTCATCATGTAATAATTTTTGAATCAATATGAATTGATTCTGTTCCGACTGTTCTCTGGGTACCCAGCCCCTGGAGTTGGAAGATAGGGACGAGGACCAGAATGGAGCCCCCATAATCCAGGGGGAAATGGTGAGTGACCTGCTGCACCACTTAGACACTCACAAGTCTATGGGGCCTGATGAGATTCACCCGAGAGTGCTGAAGGAGCTGGCAGAAGAGCTCACCAAGCCCCTTTCCATCATTTACCAGCAGTCCTGACTAACTGGGGAGGTCCCTGCTGACTGGAGATTAGCTAATGTGACGCCCATCTTCAAGAAGGGCCGGAAGGAGGACCTGGGGAACTACAGGCCTGTCAGCCTGACCTCGGTGCTGGGGAAGCTGATGGAGCAGATCATCCTGAGTGCTATCACATGGCATGTAGAGAATAACCAAGGGATCAAGCCCAGCCAGCATGGGTTCAGGAAAGGCAGGTCCTGCTTGACCAACCTGAGCTCCTTCTATGACAAGGTGACCCGCCTAGTGGGTGAGGGAAAGGCTGTGGATGTTGTCTACCTAGACTTCAGTAAAGCCTTTGACACGGTTTCTCACAGCATTCTCCTGGAGGAACTGGCTGCTCATGGCTTGGATGGGTGTACTCTTTGCTGGGTAAAGAACTGGCTGGACGGCCGGGCCCAAAGAGTGGTGGTGAATGGAGTTTACTCCAGTTGGTGGCCGGTCACAAGTGCTGTTCCCCAGGGCTCTGTGTTGGGGCCAGTCCTGTTTAATATCTTTATCAATGATCTGGATGAAGGGATCAAGTGCACCCTCAGTAAGTTTGCAGATGACACCAAGTTGTGTGGGAGTGTTGATCTGCTTGAGGGTAGGAAGGCTCTGCAGAGGAACCTGGACAGGCTGGATCGATAGGCCGAGGTCAATTGTATGAGGTTTAACAAGGCCAAGTGCAAAGTCCTGCAACCCCATGCAACACTACAGGCTTGGGGAAGAGTGGCTGGAAAGCTGCCTGGCAGAAAAGGACCTGGGAGTGCTGGTTGACAGCCGCCTGAATATGAGCCAGCAGTGTGCCCAGGCGGCCAAGAAAGCCAATGGCATCCTGGCTTGTATCAAAAATAGTGTGGCCAGCAGGACTAGGGAAGTGATCGTGCCCCTGTACTCGGCACCGGTGAGGCCGCACCTCGAATACTGTGTTCAGTTTTGGGCCCCCCACTACAAGAGGGACATCGAGGTGCTGGAGCGTGTCCAGAGAAGGGCAACGAAGCTGGTGAAGGGTCTGGAGAACAAGTCTTATGAGGAGCGGCTGAGGGAGCTGGGACTGTTTAGCCTGGAGAAAAGGAGGCTGAGGGGAGACCTTATCGCTCTCTACAGCTACCTGAAAGGAGGTTGTAGAGAGGTGGGGGTTGGTCTCTTCTCTCAAGTAACAAGTGATAGGACAAGAGGAAATGGCCTCAAGTTGAGCCAGGGGAGGTTTAGACTGGATATTAGGAAATTTTACTTCACTGAAAGGGTTATCAAGCATTGGAACAGGCTGCCCAGGGAAGTGGTTGAGTCGCCATCCCTGGAGGTATTTAAAGGACGTTTGGATGAGGTGCTTAGAGACATGGTGTAGTGGTGGTCTTGGTAGTGTTAGGTTTATGGTTGGACTCGATGATCTTAAAGGTCTTTTCCAACCTATATGATTCTGTGATTCTGTGATTCTGTGAATCTGATTGCATGAAAAAGACTCCAAATCCTAGTTCCAGGATATTGCAGGGGATACTACTTCAGGCTAGATTACACATCTTGAAGTGCTGCAGAAGATCTTTTTTCTCCCCAGATAAAATCTGTGTTGTCATCAAATGTATATGAGAATGTATATGAGAATGAACTATAAGGAAAAGGCAGTTTCTGTCCTGATCCAAAGCCTAGCTGTGGGATGGTAGGAGCAATTACTCTTCCAGCCAATGCCCTGAAAAAAACCTGCAGACAGCTGTTTCCCATGTTCAAGTCAACCTGGGTCCTAGATCAAAACAGTGCAAGAGCCATTCTGTCCCAAACCTAAGCCCAGACTTGAACTGGGCAGCGGAGAGACCACATCCATGAAGCTGGTGATCTCCATGCGTTTCGGAGCCTGGCTGAGCGGCCATGCAGCACTGGGGCAGGGGAGCCAGCGTGAGCCTGGTGGTTGCTTGCCGTGGGGTGGCTTCAGCAGATGCAGCCACTGACGTGCCCCTCGGAGCACGGCATAAATGTTTTCTTCTGCATGGGGAGACGTATTACCAACGCACATTAATTGCTTGCAGACAGCCTCGAAGATGGCTGTTTATTAAATGCTGTAAGTTAGATCCATGCAGTGTCAGAAATGCCTCTTTTTGCATGTTTAGTCCTCAGTGCTTGTTCATTATCAGCCTGCATTGTATTCCTGTCTTCAGTGAGAAGGATGAATAATTTCTAATCTGTGTGTTTGGACCAAGAAATTTAAATTTGAGCTTCACTGTAAGCTTATAGTATTTTAAATTCCTTCCAAGCTACGTTTGGCCTCAACTGCACAACGTATTTACTGAGACGAAAACAAAAGGACGATAATTTTCACTGGAGCACACCTGCAATAATGGCTCACAGCATTTAATTTTTCCCTTGGTTTCCTAGTAGACTTTGTTTTGACACCTGCAAACAACCTTTTCCAAATCGAAGTGAGCTTTTTCTCTCCATGTCATTTTGCCACCCAAGTTGAGCTGACAAAGTCCAACTAAGAAACAGAGCAATTATAAACACAGTTTCCTCTAGTGCTTGTGCTGTTTTTAGCTTTGCTGCTTTCCCAAGGAGAAACCTGTGCCTGATGTTTCCAGCTTAGCATGCAAAATTAATAAAACCTGACAATTAGACTGAGCAACATAAAATACAGGTAAGGGTTCCTTTCCAATGTGATTGGACTTGAAGATATTAAATTGGCTCCTTATTCTTAAACTTTTTTTTTTTGTTTAACACAGTGATCATAAAATGTGTATCTGGAATGATAAACAATAATTGGCTCTAGGCAGCCTTTTCTCACAGAGACAAAAGACCAGTTGTTATTGCTGTACTTCTTTCAATAAATACATTTGTAAGCTGGAACTCAGCTAGGCTGCCCTGAAAAGAGGCATGCTTTCGTGAGAAACATGAAAGAGATCAAATTTATAAGTGGGCATGTAGACCGAGGAAAAGTTTTTTTTATATTGAAAAGTATTATCTGTGCTCATACAATGCCAAAAAATATCTTGCCAGGAAAAATGCAGTCTGAAGTTAATCCCGTAACATTCTATAGAAAACAGTGCAGTTAGCATAGATGTAAATCAGGTCCTGATTCAGCCTATATATGGTTTGGGGATTAATATTCCTTATTCCTATAAGCTTGTCTAATACTACTTGGGCTCACTTGGATTTCAAGACTTACACCACAATATTTCCAGTTGTTAGCTTGCTTTCAATTTGTCTTCATGGGAAGGATTTACTTAATTTTCAATGTATTGATCACTGAACCTCATCAGCCAACTTCTTTCTGTGTTTCTTGAAGTGCTGAATGTGTCTTACAGTGATACTCTCCAAGATTATGGATAGCTCAGAAGTAAAATGCTTTATTTAGGGATAAATCTATTTCTTTATTGTGTTGCTTTTCTTTGAATAACCAAGAATAACAAAAATCCAGTTGTAGATGTGTTTCTTCTATTTTTTGTATGTGTTCTTGTTTGTTTCATGACATAGTGTAAAATATTCTATTGCTACTGCAAACAGAATTTCAACCATTATCTAGAGCTTCAGGGATTTATTCCATAATTTCTAGATTATCCTATTTGATGCAGTACAGTTTAGACTGTACCAGACTTTGAAATGGGTATGTGATCATTCACCACACTGTTTGGGTTTATTATATTTCCGGATTATTTATTATAATAATTGGTAAGTTGCTTCCGATGGGAAGGAAAAGAAAGATATGGGATACCATTTTTTACAAGGTGTTTTCTTTAGAGAGAGAAATATTGACAAATTATGTCAACCTTCCATTATTCCAAATAACTAATTTTATTCATGGCTTGTCTTGTAGCAAGAGATAAAAGCAAGTATGCATTGCCTTTAAGAAATTGCTGTATCGTTCGTTTGAAAAAGAAGTGATTGTTCTAAAGGATTGCAAGTTGACAGCCTAATTTATTGACTAAATACCTATTTGAACAAAGGCTATAAGAGACTGCAGAAGAATCTTTGGAGTATCTTTTTAAGATTGACTGGGAGTCTTAATGAAGTCAACGTCCCTTGCCCTTGGCCTGTATTTCTATTGACTTCAACAGTCATTAGATGAGTCCCTTGATGACAAGCACTTGCAGTAACAACAGCTTTCCTAAACTCTTGTGAGTAGTATTTTACTAAAGGAATATGCTCAGCTGATTGTGGACCTGTCCTAAGCATTTTGGAGGCGCAGCACACAGCACTAATCAGTGCCTCTGTATTCCCAGAGACTCACTGCATGAATCAGGTACCTTCACTTCAAGTTTTATTTGTATGTGTGCCGCAGCCAAGAGCGGTCAGAATCTGGAAAAGTGGTTGGTTCCTCTTCAAATCAAAATAAAGTTGTATATTTTTATGCAGCTCATAGCATTTGATTGCATAATATAGGAAATGCCCTATCATGTTCACGTCCTAAGTCTTCTGGCAGAGCTTGGTCTGACCAACAGATCTTGGCTGGTCCTGAAGGCATAACACCTACGTCCAGCCACATGGCATCACTGAGCATGAGGAAGCAGAGGGACAGCAAGAACTGGATTGACAGTGGTATAACAGAAAAGGTGGTATATCTTCCATACTTTGTGTAGCCTTTGTAACTACATCTTGGTTGATTTTGTTCATTTTAGTGTACCTGCCTCACTCTTCTGTAAAGCACAAAGCATTTACAAAATGCGTAGTAAAACCCAACCAACTTTCACATTAAATGTTTAAGAACAAAAATAATAACAAAAATATACAGAAATATTGTATGAACACTTGAACCACATATTTATAAGAACTGACCCTCAGCTATAGAGAAAACCATAAATATTTATTTGAGAAATTACTGTAGGAAGGGAAGAAAAATCTCAAATGTTTGATAAAGCTTGAATCATGTGAAACCAATTGCTTACCTCCAGCCAGGTGTGTGCTTGAATATAAGGGCCAAGGCCAAATAAGCAGACCTGAAACTACTATCACCTGGCATGATCAGCTTGAACTCATTTGTGAGTCAGCAGACCTATGGTTAGTATTAAACGAAGGAGACAACAAGAGTGGTAAGTAAATGAAGACAGAAGGTCAAGTTAACTGCCTGGGGTTGTCTGACTGATAGCTGGTTTATTTTTAAGATAACTGCCTTATTTTGTCTCAATGCACTTGTTACGCATTAATATAGAATGGTGGCTGCTGGTTAAGATATTAAGAAAAGTGCTATTTGGCTTATCCAGAGTCTTTTTTGAAGTAAACAGAAATGGTAACTTTCTGATTTTAAAAAGAGCTGGGAATTTCTTTTGCCTAAATGTTACATCATCCTGTTCCTTCTTGGTGTTCCTCAAAATATGATTTTTCAATATTTTTTTTCCTCATAAACTATCATCATTAACTTGTACAATGTTGGGAATAATATATTATTTTATAATGTTGTTTATTAGCATAAGTTTAATAGCTGCCAATGATCATAACATGCTTATTTTTGACTACTGGGACTCCATTTGTTATGATACTCTAGACCTAAATGAAAGATTATATTTTACATTACTGAGTAAGGTTTTTTTTACACATAGGAGGTGCTAGGAATTGTTATATACTTAATTTCTATTTTTTTTAATAAGACAGCTTTCATTGAGGGAAAGTAGTTGTTTCAGTAATATGAAAAATACAATTTTTCTTCTGTTTTATTCTTCTGCTATTCAATATTCTTAATAAGCTTGGGTTTGTTCCTGAGTGGCACGCTGATGATTAACCATATTCGGTGCATCCTGGATCTGTTAATGTCCACACTGGAATTTGTTCAATGTTCTCTTTTCTTCTTTCAAAAGGGAAAAAAAAAAAACCACAAAAAAAGGAGGTGGCTTTTAACTGATACCGATATTTGGAGACTCATTTTTAATTCTGCAGCTAAAGGTGACACCTCTGACCCTATTGTTCCTACACTACTTACAGGGGTTTTTTTCCCAACCTCTATGTTGAATTTCTGTGCTTATTGAAAAGGAAGCCTACTGTCAAATCTTTATTTCCTGTTTATTCTACTGAGTCTGAGAGCTTTTAAGTAAAGCAGTATTCTAAGTGCCTGTAGAGATTGTGTCTGCACATACTGTATACATTAAAAATTTCCAAATGGTGCAGGAATGGGATGGTCAGAGCTTCAGGGACTGCACTTTGGTGACTTACATTATTACCACATGTCCTTTTCTTTAATACTGTCCATTTCCCCTCAGAAGCGCTGTTCATCTTTGCTAAAGGGTTCCTAGATAAAATATTTGCATATTAGAAGTAGGATGCTTATGGTAGCCTTTCAGTAAAGCTACAAAACTCTGACAAAATAAGAGTGTCTCCTTTTTAACGCTAATCTGCAACGTCACTTAAAATGTTAAATGTTTCACAGTATTGTGTAGGTGCACCATGATTGTGTGGCACAGCATATCAACATATCTCTTCTAGCTGGCAAATCCCAGCTCCCCAGTGTCAGGGTAAAATAGTGATTACTATGGATGTGTTCTTATAAAGAAAAGGTTGCTAGTTCTTGTCAATTGCTAGTGATTTGGTAGAGGAATGTGTTATGGTAGAGAGGGCTGAAACTGGGGCGAGTGAAAAAAGGAGATTAATTCTGAGTCATGTATCATATATGAGCAGGCACCTACAATTGGTCCTTGAACTGGATATTTGGATAACCGGATACTGGATAATTTTCAGCTCCTGCTTTGGCATACAAATGAAGATTTCTAAACTTCAATTGAGAACAGGAGCTAGAAGCTCAAAACCTGTTTGCTTCATTGCTGAATGGGAGCTGAATTTCTTCTAAAATTGTGGCTGCTTATTTAGCATCTGAATGGATTTTTTAAATCTGTTCTTGTACATTTGATTTTAAAATACAGAAGAACAATAATAGGAAGAGCCTTTTGGTGCTGCATATTATAGCATGATGACATTGAAAATTGTTTGTGTTGAAAATTTTTGTGATACTAAATGAAAATTTTGAGAAGGTGGCAATCTGCACTTTCTCAAAGACCTCTGTCATGTTAGACTGCTTTTATAAACCTGTGCCAAAACGGATCATTACCAGCTGTCTTGTCAGAGCTGACAACTTGCTTTAGGTATATTTCTAAGATACTGTTAGCTCATCTTGCTTGAGGTCAGCTTATATGTTCAAACCAGTATGTGCTTAGTGGCCCAACTTTTATTCTTGTATGTTTAGTTTTAATTAACATGTTGTCATATGCTCAAAGATCTGTAGGCATGAGCTATGGTTATACTTTCTTTTTTTTCTCCAAGAAAGATATCAGTGTGGAGCTAGTGCACAGACCTAAGAGCTGTTGTGTGTCCTCCATAATGCAGGTTAGCCCTTTAGTGCACAGGTTTTGAAAGCCTTCTTTTCAAAAGAGTTGACAAAATGGGCTCTCTCAGGCACTTGAAAGATTCCAATATCTTTTTATCTGAAACGGGGACATAAAAAGCAGCTGGGAATAAAATATAGCTGAACAGATGAGATACACAGTCTGTTTTCTCCTAAGTAAAAATAGAGATTACTGTTCATTTTGAGACTATATGATGCAATAAGAGTTCACTTGCAGTGTAACTATAGCTTATGCTCCAGAAGAGTTACAAAGATGAGAATGCTGCAGTTACTCACCTCCTTTGCCAGCCTTATTCCAAGAGGTTTCAAGGGAAGGAGCAGATGTGTGTGCTAGGATATTATCTAGATTCTTTTTTAGTGATTATCAAGATTTTTCTTATGTAGTAGACCTTATGTCATGAAATATATATATATTCCTAATTCTCAAACAAGAACACAAATCAACCCTGCAAAGATCATACTAAAAACATCAACTAAAAATTCCACTAAGTATAAATTTTTAAACTGTTTCACTAAACTACCAATGTGTTAGGCTTAGCAGATGTCTTCTTTCCAGTTTTTGTAAACATTTACAGTTCTAGCAAGGTAGGTGAACGCTTAACATTAGTGAGTTTTCTGTACTTACAGCCATAAATTATTTGTGATTCATGTAAATATCTTTATATGCCAAGAAATGCTGCCAAGTGAACACTGGTCAGCTATTTAGAAACACCTTGTATGAAAACAGACTGCTTTAAAGTTTTGGGGTTTTTTCTTTTCTTTTTTTTTTTTTTTTTTTTCTTGTATGACCTGAGTTAACTAAATCTTCTGCTCCTTGGCAAGGAATACTATGTCTTTGACACCTGTCTTAAATTTACCTTTTATAGCTGTAAGACAAATTTCATTTTGTGAAGCCACTAACTGTTCTTCACTTCCTTGAGCCATCTCTGAGATAATTAAATTTAGGTCAAGCCTTTCCTCCAGCTTTGACTGCTGTTAAGGCTCCGTGTGTCCCTGCAGCTTGCTCCCTTGCTCTTTCTGGATCTGCGTTTCCCACAAGAGGGTGGGCTAAGAAGCTGGATACCTCGGCAGCAAGCAGGCACACTCGCTTTATCCCAGCAGAGCCTGGGAATCCCAACGTGCCAGCAAAGTAATGTGTTTTAAGAAGCAAAGGTCAATATTTTCCAAGTAACCTTTTGTCTAGAAAGGTGTGTTGCAAATGGTTGTTTCTTACCATTTTTAAATACCGTATTTTTGTGATTGCAGAAGAATAAAGCATGCCAATAGGTAACGTTGCAGAAATTAAGAAAATTCCAGAGAACAGAAAACCGAATTCAGAGAAATAAATCATGAAACGTATGCACCCACTTTTAAGAAAGTATGATTCATAACTTCTAGCTGCAAACTTTCCATTTGTTCACCATTTTGCTGTTCTAGGCTTGATTCAGAAACTAGCTCTTGAGCGAGAATCTTAATTTAACTTTAAAAGGATTGTATTATGTATATATAAAAGTTACATATTTTAGTCTTTGTCTGACAAACTACCACCCAGAAACATCTGAAATGACAGCAGACTGCTTTATTTTTCCAGTGAGCCATAAAAATGACTAAACAGCAGAACAGTTAACATTATGAGTTGCAGTTAGGTATTGTGATACTAAGTGGAGAATATGGCAATAACTTTGCAGGATGTCCAACTTATCAAATGTACACTTTATACACTTGTATACACTTTTATATAGTTTATTGCTTTAATATTATTTTGCTAGATAGTTCAAATCATACTGTGATGAAATTCCTTTCAAAGAAATTCTGGCAGTATAATGAAGAACACTGTACATTACTTAATGATACATTTCTTAAGCTTAAACTGAACAATTGTACTTTATATTTTGCTAGCTGAGAATATACAAAAGGAGAATAATTTTGGTCACAAAAACCAGCTTGTATGTTTTTGAACTACACACATGCTTGAGGGCAAAACCAAAATTATTTGAGCTTAGTTTTGAAACTGCATATTACAAACAACAGTAGAGAGTTTATGTGAGGAGTAAGAGATTCACAATGCAGTATCGTAATTCAAAATATCTTGGTGCATAATTGCTGGCCTAAATGCTTGTTGCATGATTGATGACTCTGAATTCATACAAACGTGGTTAGCATTCCTCAAAGTCCATTTACAATGCTATGAGAAAACAAATGGTGCAACAAAATCAAACACCATTTGTTGCACTTAAAAATAAATTGGGGGAGGGGGGGAGAGGGAAGTGCAGTAGTGACTTTGGGCTTACTTTTAATCATTCTCCATGTCATCTTCTCAAGCCTTTCTACTCTTGGAATCTCTCTGTCTATAGCTGTCTTGAAAACCTAAAAGAAAATGGCACCTTTCTTCACAGTATTAAAGTCTAACAAATATTGGACTGAAATCTGTTTGGTTTAATGAATGTTTTAATTAAGTTATTTTTGAAGTTATATTGATGAAATTAGATTAGAGAGATCATTTCTTGGAGAAAAGTGGATTGCTGAGGCAACAGAGGACTGTAATGAAGTGAGTTTCTGCGATTTCATTAATGGTTCCCTTGATTAAAAAAAAAAAAAACCAAAACAAACAAATATTGTTTAAATATGGCAGTTCTTTTTCTAATGAACACTCAAATGAAAACAGACAAGTACGTTGCATATTCTCTCCTAGTTCAATTGTAGTTCTTTCAAATGGCAACAGAGAGACACAGGAACATCATATTTGTCTCTTCTTCCAAGTAGAGAGCCCACCACTGCTTACTCAGAAGCTCCAGCATGTGTAGACCACACAGGGTCATCCACATCTCTCTTTATCTAGACCAAAAGATTGCTTTCTGAAAATCCTGGAGACATGAAACTGCAGAGGTACTCTCACCATTTCTAATTTTCTTATGGCTGTTTGGCATTTTCACTTCCTGGGCTAGAAGTTGGAAGTGTGCAGTTTGGCAAGATGAGAAACAGGAAAGATGGATCTATCCACTCTGCAAAGTTCATGACAGGTTTTTCTCAAGTTTTTGATGGTTTGAGTTGGTTTTTCTTGTTCTGTACCAGTTCTTCCACCGTCTGTGCAATTTCCATTAATAGTTGCGAGTGATTTGTGTGTCTAATTCTTCATGCAGAGTGTTGAAAATCTACCCTAAAGCTATGAAAAAATAATGGGAAAAGCATGTATAATTGAAAATAGTCTTAATCACTGGAATGTTGAAATCCACATGGCTTGGAAGACTTGAAAGATTTCTTGTTTTAGAAAAGTTGAATTGAAAAGCGCTGTCATTTTCTTTAAATACATTCTTTTGAATAAAACATCCATTCCTGGCGCCAGCAGCAAGCTTCTAAACATGTTCAAGATGACATGATTGATAACAAGAATGCTCTTCTCAAGATGTTTCTAATTTCATCTCTCTGTTTCAAGAATGTTAAACTTCCAATATGATATATGATATAATAACAAATATTGAAACCAAAGATTAATATTTTTAAGACTGTACAGTAACTGGAACTGAATGGAAATCTGAAAGCTAGCTGCTGATTCCAGAATGTGGATAAATTCTAGAAGCTACTGCCTGAGTACAAATTATTTCCCACTTAATACTGCAATGGTGGTAGGCACATTTCCACCATTTCCAATTCCATGAATTGACTCTATTCATTTAAGGGTCTTTCCAGTTTGACTATAGCAGCACACAATTTCAGGTTTTAATGGATTTATTAAATTTATATTGATATGATAGTCCATGTAATTTTCACCTCATCTGAGGAAGATACCTTTCTTTTGCTTGGATGCTAGTCAAATCTAGTTGCTCTCGGAAAACTGGAATCAAATAGTAATAAATATTCTGTCTCTATCTCCAAACCTCAAAATTAAGTAAGAGATATTGGGTGTCATGGCTTCTTGGTAAGTCTGTAGCCCAGAGCTTCCAGTTTTTGAAACTTTTGATGGTCAGCATCTGATTTGAGATGAGATTCTTCCTCTAATTCCAAAACTTTCTGTCATTACATAAGAGATGGCCAGTGTTAATTGTGTTGACTAGGTCAGCAATGGTCCATTTCTATGTGTAGAGAGCCTGTACCCAGGAAGTGTCAGATTTGTCAAGGAAAAGAAGCAATGCCACAGCCTGTTGAGACAAAGGGTAGCCTAAAGCATCTTAGCCTAGCTTTGGGAACCAACCAAAGAAGCCTTATTTTGTAATCTGGAGTCAGAATCATCTTGAAGTATGAAGAGTATGTTTGATCTTTTCATAGAGGTGTCTGAACCAAGGTTCTTGGCTGTTCCCAGTAAAGAGTTGGGCTTTTTGTTTTTCCATCTGACAAAGATGATCTCTCAGAGGGTTGAGGCGGATACACATGTTTGAAGGTCAATGTCATTTCTCATCTAGTGCTTGCCAGCTGGCAATCTCCACCTGTAAATCTCTGAATTAACATCATGGTTTTAAAACAATTAAATTTCAGGAACAATATGTGGCTGATTAACGATAGTGGAACTTGGTATGGGAAAGGACTATGTGCTCAATTTTAATTTAAAATGTGTCAAACTACATGACATGGTGTTATATTACTGTATATCAATGCCAGACAATGACATTACTGTAAATAGTATTAACTGGCTGGCTTAGGGAAAAACAAGAAAACTTACAGTTGATGTATCAAATTATAGCTCAGATTCCAGCTTCAAATTATACTCTTGTCAGAAAACATGGCTAAATAAGGAGAGTGAAACGCTGATTAGTTTGAGATAAAATGGAAGCAGTACCCTGGATATTTAGCAAGTCCCAGTTTGCGTCATACCCTGAAAGCTTACTATTGACATTGACAAGAAGACTTTCTGTAGTACCTCTATACCTCTTCACTGGTTTTCAGGAAGAGGAAAATAGCCTTTTGGGTCAGTTAGAAACCAAATTCCTTGCAACTTTTCAATTCAGCCAAAAAAGATCTCCAAGGGGAATAAATTGTTAACCAGGAGCAATGATCTCTCTGTGAAAGTCATATGCAAAACTAGTAGGAGGAATAGGTCAGCTATCGCTCTGACATTTAGCAACAGGACCAAGTGTGTTATTTCTATATGATTCACTTACTGGGCTATACATGGAAGCAGGCTTCAGTCTACTGAAGTACAATCTGCTGGGCCCAGGCTTCTACAGAAACATTATTTTTTTTTAAAAAAGTATCCAGATTTTTCCAGTTCTCCTTTCCAGTTGTTGAGAGTTAACCCTCTTAAAATTCTCTTCCTGCTAATAAAGCCCATAAACAAAATGCAAAATCTGACTAGAAAAAAACCAAGCCACTCTTTGCGGGGGCGGGGGGGGGGAACAACAAAGAAAATGGCTTCTATATTTATCAAGCCAGCTGGTAGAAATGTATTGATAATATAAGAATATGCATGAATAGATAGCTTTATAGAAATGTGAAAAAAATCTTAACTACCTATATGACTCGGATTAATAACTGTCAAGAAAGGAAATACAGAAATAGGAGAAACAGCATCTGACACTGTACAAAAATATAATGTGCTATTCAGTTTAAATAGGCAATTTATTTAAATAGTCTCCTCTAACCAGATGCAAGTGACCTGCAAGTATTTGAACAGACAAAAGATAAAATAAAATAATTGTCATAGGAAGTCAATAATTAAAACCGAGACGATCCAAGTAGAAAGCCATAGTTTAGGCTTTGGTTGTGTATATGCCAGTACAGCTTCTGGTCTCCATGTTGTAGGTTCCTTCTTCCCATTCCTGGAATCTACCAGCAATGGGTGGCTGATGAGCTAAGTCTCAGACAGGCATTGGGAATGCAGGTCTGTTGTTCTGCCTCCCCTTTACTCACCACTGAACAGTCTAAATAAAGAGTTTCAGAAGAAGCACACTCTGCCTGATACTTGGCTTCTTCAGGCTTTTAAATAAAGTTTGTAGAATTGCCAGAATGCTAGGGGAGAAAGAATAGAAAAATACTACGTGTATATATATAGTTATGAATTATAATTATTAAGAATAATTATTAACAAACTGATTAATATTCTTTTTAAATCCCATGCTCCTAAAGAGGAAAATTATGTATCTTGGATAACTGGAGACTAGATAAATCTAGAGAGTTTGGAATTCCAGCAGAACTCAGTGATACAAAAAGGAGGATGCTTGTCATCACTTAGATGGGTTAAACCGTGCATCCTAGAAAATTCAGATTTGATGTTATCTATTTCTCAGGGGGAAAGATTTCTTGCTACTGTAACAGGACAGCTCCACAGAACGTACTCATACAGGTTCACAAAAGCAGTGCTTGCTAGACCTCAGGTCCAGGGTGACTCCTGAAGTAGCTCACTAGGGAAAAGGGGATAAACTTTTTTTTTTTTTTTTTGTGCCTAATGTGGTAGGTCCCTTTGGCAGAGAGAGCATGTGGTGCTGTGATCTGCCTGTTGGAAAAGTCTTCTTTTGGATCTTTGAGCATAATCAGCCTGTAGCTCATGAAGCCTGCCTGCATCGGCTCAGGCTGGACTGTGCCCTTTTCTTCCTGCAATGGGGAGTGTGGGTCAGGGCTGTGTGAGAGGGCAAGCTTACTCTGCATGAAGCTTGGGCATCCCTGGGAGGCGTTATGCAAAGTTCATCCATCAGTTAACTGCAGTTACTAACAACAACCTTCATTTTCAACAACCCTGATAATATGTTACCAAAATCCCAGAAGGTTTAGCCAGATCTCCTTTTAGAGACAATTGCAGCTGTTAAAATAATTAAATTTGATTTTCTTTGCCATGATACCAATTTGTTGTTTGTTTTCATGAAGGTTTTAGCTTAGAAGCCTTTATAGATTTCATCTACTATTATCTGAAATGTCAAATTGTGACACTCAAGATGATTTTACAGAGGCTGTTCATGAATTCAGCTGGGAAGCTTTCACTGCACCAAAGCTATGGTTCCATTTTTCTCTCATTGCACCACCTCTTTTTCCTGAAATATGGCAAAAAATTATTGAACCATGAAAAGTGCTGGTTATTCATTTGCAACAATGACTTTTCTGGGGACTTCCATTGTCTTTCTTGTATCTTAGTATAATAAAAAATCATAGATTCTTGGCCTGAAAAAAAATCCTTAATTTTCTGTATATTTCCATATAAGTGCAAAATGATGGGGCTTTTTTCTTCTGTCCCTCTGTAAAGGTGAAACTGTAGTCATGGATTCCCACATGAAACACAACTATGATCACTTTTGAACCTGCGTAATTCAAGTTAAGGTAAAATTCAGATTAAATTGTAACTTTCTAGGGAAAGCATCTGGAGATACTATTTGTTTGTCCTTTCTCCAAGAAAAAGGTTATCTCTTAAGTCCATCCTTTAAAATGCATCTTTAATCTCTGCAGTGGATCTTCTCATGTCTAGCTCATGGCCATTACTCTTGGACTTTTCACTTCAAACCATCTCAAACAGTTCCTCCCTATCCTTGTTTTGTTGTTATATTTACATTCCACT
Source organism: Mycteria americana (assembly GCF_035582795.1). Taxonomy (NCBI): domain Eukaryota; kingdom Metazoa; phylum Chordata; class Aves; order Ciconiiformes; family Ciconiidae; genus Mycteria; species Mycteria americana. Next base: position 40,042,868 of record NC_134372.1, read on the forward strand.
GATATATCTCCTCTGTGCAGTATCATTTTCCGCTACCCACTTCTTCAAATGTGATGGCCTCAGATCCTTAGCTTGTGTAAATTAGATTAGCTCTCCTCAGGCTAGGAGTGAATCAATGGGACTGCCACTGATTTACACCAGCTCAGGATCTATCCTGATGCTTTTAATCATTTTTATAGCACCTCTCCAAGTAATCAATGGCATGTCTGTACTGTACTGAACTCTGGACTGACTTCCAGCCGGTCAGTGAATGAGTGGAATGCACCTCACTCCAAAGAGAGAAGCAGCAATATGTTTTATTGAGGTAAAATAACAATTTGAGAGTTCAATGAATTTGGTGGAATTTAACAAAGTTTAACAGGGGTTTGCCAAGGTTCAATAAGTTTGATGGCAAGGTTCACTCTCTTAATTACTGCATGGAAGAAACATACAAAGGAAAATTGAGTTAGAATCGAGTTAGAATGATTCACGCAGAGTCCAGAGACAAAAAGGGTAAGGAAGACCCTCCCGTTGAGTCACAAGGTTCAGAGTGGACCCCTTTGCTTTCTAAACTTCTGATGGAGCTTAGGTGCGGCTAGGTCCAATCTTAGTCTCGGACTTGGACACTGCTTTATGTCTAACAGAATTATCTATACAAAGTTTATAGTACTTAATATTTAATAGCTACATGGGTTAGCAATGTTTCATTAGTATTAATTCAGCATGCTATCAGTCACTTGCCAAAGATCTGCCGTTGGTAAAAGGTACCTCTGCCTTGAGGAGCAACCGTGAGAGGTGTCCCAGCTCCAGGGGAAATCACAGCCACGCTGTCTAGTAGGGAGAGCTCAAAGAAGGCTCACTTAGGCTATTGTATTTATGGAATAAAGTGGTTGGCTCGTAGTCAAATTACATGCGATGGAAAAGGTATGCATGAGGCTCCTTGTGCCCCCAACTTTCTTTGTTCCTTGATAAATGAGTCTTGGAAAAGCCAGACACTACTTGTGCGTCAATCGCATGATCGGTGTTTCACTCTCATATGCATCAATGTTCACCGTGCCAGTCGGCTCCTTTGTGTGTTCTCAGAGAACAGACCAGACCCAGAGGAGTTCTTGGCCCGACCACGGCTCAGGCCTTTCCCTCCTTTGGAGCCAATACCAAACTACTGCTAGTTTGGTTAAGGGGTTGAGTGCATCCGTCATACTCCATTCCGTGAATACATGCAATCCACTTTATCGACTCATAGAGTGGTAGTACAGTTACCTCTTGCCTCTATGTCATAAATATGTGGTGTATTGCAGATCAGTGGTAAGAGTCCAATTATTTGATAAGCTGTTTAGTTTAAGTGTCACAATTAATGCTACTTACCGCATTTCACATACAGAATCAGTTGATTGTATACATTTGTCCTGGTTTCAGCTGGGATGGAGTTAATTTTCTTTATAGTGGCTGGTATGGGGCTATGTTTTGGATTTGTGGTGAAAACAGTGTTGATAATACAGAGATGTTTTAGTTGTTGCTGCACTGGTCAAGGACTTTTCAGCTTCCCATGCTCTGCCAGGTGCAGAAGAAATTGGGAGGGGACACAGCTGGGACAGCTGACCCCAACTGACCAAAGGGCTATTCCATACCATATGACATCATGCTCAGTATATAAAGCTGGGGAAGAAGAAGAAAGGGGGGGACGTTTGGAGTGATGGCGTTTGTCTTCCCAAGGAACCGTTAGGCATGATGGAGCCTGGATCCTTTCCTGGAGATGGCTGAACACCTGCCTGCCCATGGGAAGGAGTGAATGAATTCCTTGCTTTGCTTTGCTTGCGTGCGTGGCTTTTGCTTTCCCTATTAAACTGTCTTTATCTCAGCCCGTGAGTTTTCTCACTTTTACTTTTCTGATTCTCTCCCCCATCCCATTGTGAGGGGAGTGAGTGAGTGAGCGGCTGTGTGGGGCTTAGTTGCCGGCTGGGGTTAAACCACGACAACATTTTACATGTTAGATTGACATAAGTTGTTTCATCTTTTGCCAAACTTTGGTATACGTAATGATTATAAGCAATAAACATAATAAAGTCAAAACTAACAAAAGTATAACTCCATGCAGCATCAAATTCAAAATTCGAGTTGCTGTTAGTGACCATCCAAAAAGAGCTTCCCACCAGTGATGTTCCCCATCTTTCTTCACTCTTTCCAGGACATGGTGTATCTCCTCTGCGTCCTGATGGACAGTAATCAGGGTTCTTTGTCCATTGTTCAGAATTTGTTTCAGCAATTGACTCAGGTCATCATGTTGCAACAGTTTCCTTGCCAACGTGAGATTCATTCCAATAGGGGTAGGCAACAAATCTTGATACAAGGTACAGTTAGATTGTTGCAATTGGTGGGTTGTGATAGGAGCTGAACAGTTAAAGTTGCATCCCATAATTTTGGTAAAATTATAAATACAGATATTCGAGTGATTACTTGCATCTACAGTAATGTTATCTATGAATATAAAATCACAAAGGGTTCTCATACAAACACAGCTATTTCCAACGTATGTAAGTACGGTTTCAGGGGTTTCATCAGGATGTATTTCAAAATGACAAACATTTTGTTCAGTGTCAAGACAAATGTTTTGGGCCTTCATGGTATTACTTTCACAAATAAATCCCTGTTGTTCCCATACAACACATGCATCAACATCAATAGTTTGTCATTTGCTCCCATTTTGTTGGGCCCATACTCTATGGTGTAACAGATAGAGTACAGTTCCAATGTGCTTTAATCCTAGTGCAATGATTTGGTATTTGGTATACCGAAGCATTGCGTATTGTTAAAATAAAAGCTGTGCCTTTACTGTTTGTGGGGTTATAAGTGAAAGTGGCTAGATGCCACCAGGATTGGAATTCCCTTTCCAATTCGGTTACATTATCCCAGATTACCTTTTGAATTTCAGTGGGTAAGGTGCCCTCTTCACATCCTCTCAGAATCGCTGCCACGGTGGATTGTACCCACAGTTGAGCCTGAATACAACTAAGAGTGAGAGAGACGTTAATTTGGGCTGCACCTAGTGTGTTCACAATTAGTTGGTGGTCCTTTTCATTAATTGTTTCCCATTGAGGTAATAGATAAGAGCCATTGGTTAGTTCCCAATGCGGATAAAGAAGATTGCAGTGGACGTTCTAATTTGTGTAAATTACTTGTTGCTGAGCTTATTTTGTTTGCTAAAACTTGAGCATCCATGCTATTTAGTACTCCTAATCCTGTTCCTAAAATACCAGTCACATCTCTTCTTCATCATTTTGGAGAGGTGAGGGTTTGTCCATGCAGCCACGTTAACCATCCTGCATAGGGTGTACTTAGGAATGGTGAACAGGTCAGTTTGATTGTAAGAGATATTAACTTGCATCGATAGATCTACTCGTTTAAGAGACCACGATGTATTCAATAACACTCATTGTTGGCCTGTATTTTTGATCACATAAGGTCCAATTTCAGAAACTTGTGGGGATAGAGTTTTCTTATCTTTTTCAATCAGGGGGATGTTGAGTGAGGAGCGGTGGATGTTATTGTACTAGGCTCAGTAATGTCTATTTTAAATTTAAATTATAGGCCCGCATCCCTGCGAGCCCAGAGGCAGATTACAAAACCAGGTTGTACTAAGGTAAAATTGTACCAACAGTCCAATCTTTCAGAGGTTCAATGTTTCCTGTCTGCGGTGTTTGATGTAATGTTGTGCACGGAAATCTCAGTTGCCTTCTCATAGGTAGAGCCATTGATCATCTGGCATCCTATTTTAATTTCTTTCCCTGCCATTCCCTGAAGTCAGGGAACTTTATTAACATCAGTTTCATTTTTACCCCAGCTTCATTCATTTTTTAAGTATATTTCAGCTCTGTGCATGACCATGGTGGAAAGATTTAAATCTCCCTTACTAGGGTGTGTTCCCATAGTCCCAGTATACTTAACACGAGCTTGAGACCATGACCACTCTAGAGTTCTTTGACCACAGGTTAGGAGAGAAGCATTGTTAGGATTTGGAATAGTAACATGAACACACCATTTCTGTTTGCCATCCTGTGGGGTACAGTAAGAGAAAAATAGAGACTTGTTTCAGTGGGGAGAGTCTGAACAGGTTACCCCCTTAAAAAGAAGGGAAAATCCACTGTGCACTAATTCTGTTTTGCACCACTGCTATCAGTAGCTTCCCAGGTAAGTGGGCTACGAGGTTGAGAGTCATAGGTACAGTTCCAATTTGTGGTACGTTTACCATAAAAGGTTGTCCTGGCTGTAACGCTATCGGATATTTTCTTTCATTAGAAGGTGGAGCATCAGGCTCAGCTTTTGCAAAGAATGCTCAGCTCACAGGGCTCCCAGTGGGCCTATATCGATTATTCAATTGATGAAGTACTTTGGAAAGTTGAGTATTAAGGCTCCTTTTCAATAAGCCATTAGCTCTTTCTACCATCCCATTTGACTGACGATAATATGGGGTGTGGAATACCCATTGAATTCCTTCCCGTTTTGCCCATTCTTGCACTTCCTTGGTGGAAAAATGTGAGCCATTGTCACTTTGGATGACATCAGGGGTTAGTAGGCCTGAAAATGAAGAGGGTAATCCTCTAATGGGGCTCTGACCATTAGCCTTCCGACATTTAGTTGCCATAATTAGGCCTGAGACAACCTCTACTCCTGTGAGGATGTACCGATACCCCAAGGAGGGTTTAAAAGGGTCCAATGTAATCAATTTGCCATGATGACCATAGGGTTTTTCCTTTATTAATGTGTTGGGCTGGTGTTTTAGCAGGGTGATCCATTTGCAATTTCAATTTACATTGGGGGCATTCTGTAAGGATGGTTTCACATGTTTTCCTGTTTAGAGGCCATCCTCGGCTTTGGGCTGCAAAACAAAGTGCTTGGCTTGCGTGGCCTAATTTCTGACGTAACCATTCCCCCAGTCGGTACCATTCAGGGTCTGGTGTATCTCCTGTTTTTATTCCCCTAATTCTGGCTAATTCATCTACTTGTTGGTTCCATTTTGTGGCTGGTTGGTCATTGTTTACATGGGCTTTTACCCAACCTAATTTAAATGGCGCTTGTCTAGCTATTTCTAATAGTAATTGTCAGTCTTCAGTTCTCCAAACTGGGGATCTATTTACTTCCCAATTTAGGGCTTCCCATTGACAAAGTCATTGTGTGGCACCTGCCCACACAGCACAGGAGTCAACATAGATAACTTTTGCTCCGTTTTGTGCTGCTAGAACAACTGTCCTTAATTCTCCTACTTGTGCACTGCCTTCACCTTCTATTACTTGTTTGCAGGTGGTAATTTCTAATGTACTGGCTTTATACTGCCATTTGCCATTTACCCTCTTTGCTGAGGCATCGGTAAACCAAATGCCTTCAGTCGGTGTTTTCTCAGTGAGGGGAGGTGCATTTAGAATTGATGAAGGTTTAAATGGCTGTTTAAGTGCCAGTGGGTCAGTGTTTATAGGTATTTGTAATTTGGAAATTTTTGTATGTCCTTCAGTCAATTGCATTTCATCTGGTACTCCCATCAGGTTGGCATACTATTTTCTGGTGGTGGGTTTCTGTGCAATTCCTTCTGGAGGAGCAGTACCTTTTAGGTGTGTTTCTAGCAAATTAAATGGCCCTCTAGGCTGAACAGGTTGCCCTTGGTGTATTTTCTCAACTTGTGTAACTGCTCAGACTAAAGACAAAAGTCTCTTTTCCCATTCGGAATATCTCTGTTCTGTCTTTGAATACAGTCAAGCTAAACATTAAAGGTCTTTTTGGCCTGCTCAGCCCGGTCTGGAATAGATTGCAATAAGTACCGTGTTCTGCAAAACCCCATTTGGCTATAATAGGGTCGCAGGGGTGTACTGGCCCCAGTGACTGATATGTTTTTAATTCCTGTATTAGGGTTTTGACTGCCTCTTCATGTTCTGGGTTCCATTTCCACAGTTTTCCCTTTCGTAAAAGTGAGTACAGTGGGCAAGCAATGATAGAAAATCCAGGTACATGTTTCCTCCAGTATCCTAAAGTACCCATAAGTTGTTGTAATTCTTTTTTAGATTGGGGGATCTGCAATTGTTCCATTTTACTTAGGGTGTCCAGTGGAATTGCTGCACTACCTGCAATCCACCAAGTACCTAAAAAATGTACTTCTCTACTTGGTCCGTGACATTTTTTGGGTGGGATTTCAACTTCTGCTTTACATAGTGCTTGCCACACTGCTGCTGCCGCTTCCCCCAATTTTTCAGGGGTCCCTCCGATTAGAATATCATCTATGTATTGTTACACAGTTTCACATCTTGAGGGGGTGAGACTGTAAAAGTTCAGCAAGCACAGCATAAGCAATCGTGGGTGAATGTTTATATCCCTGTGGGAGTCTGTTAAAGGTGTATTGTATACCTTCCCAAGTAAAAGCAAATTTCTTTTTATTGTCCTCCTGTAAGGGGACCATAAAGAACATATCTCTGACATGTAGCACTGCCATCCATGGGTGTGTGGCTGCTTGTAGTGTGGCTATTAAAGTTGCAATATTGGGCACTGTAGCTGTTAGCGGGGCTGTGTTAGCATTTAAGCACCAATAATCAATTGTTAGACACCATCTCCCAGCCAGTTTTCGGACTGGCCAGACTAGTGAATTGTATGGGGAGTGGGTTCTTGAAATAATGTGCCGTTTTTCCAAGTCTCCTATTAACTCAGAAATTCTGTTTTGTGCCACAGCAGAGATCAGGTATTGTGGTACATTAGTAATCTTTGATTCGGGGAGTGCAGGGGCTGCATGGAGTACATGCACTGTAGCCTCCTGATTTTTATCAGGGCTAGGGTTGACGTTGGAACCAAAGGACCAGACACTGCCATCCGGCAGGCACCCAGGTTCGGATGTTTAAAACATTGAAACCCAAAATATTTTCATTGTGATTTTTTTAACTGCAAAGTGAGTGGACGACATGCGCTTCTTGCTGGGGAGCCATTAATTAACTTCCATGGTTTGGCAAATAACACTTGCTCTCTTTACTCTGGTGACATTAACTCTCTGCCGTCTGGGTTGCATACCCAGCTTCTTGGCATCCTCTTGTGTTAGTATTGAAATTTGTGCTCCTGTATCTATTAGAAATGTCACCAGTTGTTGTTTAAGGCCAACTGGAATCAGAATGTATTCTGCTTTAATGATGGCTCTAGTCTTATATTCAGAGGACTCCGGAAGAGGCAGGGGGGGTTAACGTTTCCCTCTTCATGGTCATCAGGATCACCCCAAATATCACAATCCCAATCCTCTGGACACACTATTAATTTCCTAATTTGCAGGGGGTTAGGTGGATGCGGGGCCTGCATGAGCATCATCGTAACCTTTTCTTCCAACTTTTGTTTTTTCTCCTTTTCTTCCTGTAATTTTTTCTGCAGCTGCTCAGTTTTCAAAGACAGTATTAATTCAGCTGCCTTTCTGCCTTCTATTTCTTCCTTTAGGTACTGTTTCTTTTAATTATTATTCTTCCTATGCTGATAAGCGGCTTCTAAACAGGTACGTAGCATTTTTCAAACAATTCCTTTCCCTTTTCCATCCTTTATATGCCCCCTGGCCACCTTTAGCGGTTCTTCCACAGCTTCCCAATCATGCCAATTATCACAAGCCCATTCTTATGAGAATTAGGGACCTGGACTTATTCCATGCTTCCGTAAGTAATCAGTGACACTACTGCCATCCTACTGACTACGCCAATTTGTTGCGAATGAGTGGAATGCACCTCACTCAAAAGAGAGAAGCAGCAATATGTTTTATTGAGGTAAAATAACAATTTGAGAGTTCAATGAATTTGGTGGAATTTAACAAAGTTTAACAGGGGTTTGCCAAGGTTCAATAAGTTTGATGGCAAGGTTCACTCTCTTAATTACTGCATGGAAGAAACATACAAAGGAAAATTGAGTTAGAATCGAGTTAGAATGATTCACGCAGAGTCCAGAGACAAAAAGGGTAAGGAAGACCCTCCCGTTGAGTCACAAGGTTCAGAGTGGACCCCTTTGCTTTCTAAACTTCTGATGGAGCTTAGGTGCGGCTAGGTCCAATCTTAGTCTCGGACTTGGACACTGCTTTATGTCTAACAGAATTATCTATACAAAGTTTATAGTACTTAATATTTAATAGCTACATGGGTTAGCAATGTTTCATTAGTATTAATTCAGCATGCTATCAGTCACTTGCCAAAGATCTGCCGTTGGTAAAAGGTACCTCTGCCTTGAGGAGCAACCGTGAGAGGTGTCCCAGCTCCAGGGGAAATCACAGCCACGCTGTCTAGCAGGGAGAGCTCAAAGAAGGCTCACTTAGGCTATTGTATTTATGGAATAAAGTGGTTGGCTTGTAGTCAAATTACATGCGATGGAAAAGGTATGCATGAGGCTCCTTGTACCCCCAACTTTCTTTGTTCCTTGATAAATGAGTCTTGGAAAAGCCAGACACTACTTGTGCGTCAATCGCATGATCGGTGTTCCACTCTCATATGCATCAATGTTCACCGTGCCAGTCGGCTCCTTTGTGTGTTCTCAGAGAACAGACCAGACCCAGAGGAGTTCTTGGCCCGACCACGGCTCAGGCCTTTACCCCCTTTGGAGCCAATACCAAACTACTGCTAGTTTGGTTAAGGGGTCAAGTACCTGCATCACACAGCCCTAGGAGAAATTCTGGTCTTGGTTATGTTGATTGAATTTCGTTTAAAGTGAGAGTTCCACATGTGTACCTAGGGGCAGAACTTGGACTTTCCTCACCTGAATACAGAAGAGTAATTGTCCTTCTAAATAGAAAGATATATCTCTGTGTCCTTTTTAGATGTTGGTTCTCAGGAGTTTTCATTACTATTCTCTTAGAATCCACTTAACCAAAGAACAGAAATATTAAAAAGTACATAAATAAAATGAAAGATGGATTCACAAAGGGAAGAAAGGTAAGAGTTAACTGGGTTTTAATTGCTGCCAGATTGCATCTAGTTTTCAAATGCTTTCTGGGGGAGGATACTCAGATTTCCCATCTCCAGCTGGGTTTGGGTTTCCAAATCTCTGTCAAACTAAGCCCGTTTCCTTGGTAACTATCTCACTCTCCCACCTATGTATAAGGACAATTACTTCTTTCTGCTGAGCAGGGGTGGTGGAGCCAAAAGAGAAGGAATAAGGTGAGTGTACTGCACAAGAACCCTCCGCACAAATTCCAAGTGGTTGGGTCTCTGTGGGTTGTGTAAGGTTTACATGAATTAGGTAAGGACAGGGAAAAGACACTATATACAGCACGCTTTTGTCCATACTTGATATTTTTGCTCCATCTGGGTGCAGTTTTACATATTAACAGTTGCAAAGATAAATGAAAAATGTGTCTTACATATGTGGATGCTCAGGAAGTTTAGGGTTTTTTTGTCTTCTTGAGACATTTTCCCTTCCCCTGTGGTTGCACTTGACTAATCCCTCAGTCTATACCTGGAGTCAGTTGTTGGTTTGAGATTAGTGGCCAAGTTCAAGATCATTGGAAAGTGTGATTATGAGACCAAAATTATAATTTAGAACTAATATTCTGTCATTGTTTTCTTCTTCATTGTGCTAAAAAATAAGGGTTTGTCAAGGTTTTGAGAGTCATCCCTCAAGATTTTTCTATATTTTTGCTTTAGATTTTAGACAAATTTGAGGCCACTGGAATCTGTCTATCTCAGTAGAAATTATGATTTTACTACTTCTGTGCTGTGACAAATTTAGAATTTTGCTGTGAAGACCTTCTTTATCTCTACTGTTGAAGTTCTGCTTTAATGGATGTGTTTGTCATATACGGTGATGTATATGATACACACTGAGTCTCAATAAATGGCTTTTTAATCAGTCTGACGTTTCAATCACCTTATACAGCCTCCTTCTTTAGTTTACATTACATAAAGGAGCTGACACTTCAATTATAATTTTTATAAAATACTAATAGACTGTTCAAACATGAGGAAGGCTAAAAACTAATTTTCTCCTTTCTTGTCGCAATTATTCATCTTTCAACAAAATGGTTTGCTTATTTACTGAATTGATTTTCTATTACTTTTTTAAATGTAAGACCACAGTAACTATTTGTGATACTGTTGCAGATACTACATCAATTATTTCTTTTAATTGCTTCATCCACCCATTAGTCCATCTGTTTTCATATATCTTTCTTCATTTGTTCTCTTTAGTTGACGGACATTTTTCATACAGAGGTAAGATAGAAAGTGAGCTTCTACTCATGTGTCTCCCAACTGGATTTTAATTTCCTGTAGGTTTCAGACTATTTCTAAGAGCTTGAGTCAAGGCCAATGTACTGATGATGGAGTCGTCAGCATTTTCAGTGCTCTATGGGAGGCCAGGTTTAGTCTCTACTGTGGAGAAACTGTCAGCTACACATAAACCTAATGAGGCAATTGTTAATGAGGTTGGTCATTGGAGGTTGAATCTTCAAAGGTCAGCCTTAAAACTTGCAACTCTTTTTTTCTAAGGTGATCTAAGTGTTATATCTATAGACTGAGACAACCTATAATCCAAAGAACCATACAGAGAGTAAACAGGAGACTAATGATACCTCTAGTGAGCACATAATGTTTACTTTGACTTTTATAAAGAGGTAATTTGCAAGACTGGAGATAATCCCACTATACTTTATAATTTAAATGTCACTCAGAATGTATGCTGACATACAACTGATTAACAGCAAACTTTGGTGGCAAATTAATTAGTATTTAATCCAGAGGCTCTATTAAGATGTGATGTGATAAAAATACCTTTTTTTTTTCCACTAGTCATTCAATTAAAATGCACAAATGATCTCGGCCATCTTCTGAGTTTCGCATATCTTATTTAAAAGCCTAATAACCATGTCTCACTTATATGAAAGTTGGCACATACACAACAAACTCCCAAGATACAGCTTGGATTAATGTGAAGTGCTTATGATAAAAGAGCAATTGTACATTTTTTTTTTTAAAGAAAAACTAATGCCAATAAATATGGCTTAGATACGTCTGTTGATTTTAGCATCTTTTGTATACTGTTTATGTTCCTTACTCTTCCCTTATTTTGCTAAGTGCACTGTGTGTAGTTTTTAGACTATCATTTATCTTTCAGCACCTTTTTGTTTCTTTTCTGAAATCAATGGTTTAAAAGAATGTGACTTTAAAAAAAAAGATTTTTGTGCTCCTAGATGGAATTCTGTGTAAATAATTTATCTTCTTGCAGCGGTTTTCTGTTCTTTCTTCAACATCCTTCCATCTATTTCTTTCCTATTGGAGCCCATAATGATATTCTCTTTTGCAGATAAGAGTTATTCTGCTTCAAGCTCTCTGTTAGAACAGTTGTGCCTTTATGGTGAGAATATTAATGCAGAGTTCTTGTGACAATGGCCACTATTCAACAAGAAAGAGCCCAAAATTTATTTGGGGGAGGAGGGAAGCCATAGGCTGTAGGCAATAGAGCTGTATCTTATTAAAGTCTATCTGTGCCTTTCTTTAAATTATTCAAAGGTTTATTTGTGTGTCTCTCTTTTTTATTTATTTTTTTTTTTATTCAGTGGAACCCCATGTTACTGTTATAGTGTCTACAATCATCAGATGTGTATGTGTTTTCTCAGCAGCTAGATTTGAAAAAAATGCACTCTTCCCTTTCCAATTTTTATCTAGCAGCATCCTTACAGCCAAGGAAGATGTGGCTTTCAAAAATCTCAGATTTTGTCAGGTTTTCCTGTTCAGGTCATCACTGATATTTTTCAGAAACCTTTGCTCACATGTCAGGAACAGTGTCCATAATGAACAAAGCAGCCTACGCTTAACTGAAACAAAGAAAAGAAAGATATCATGATAAGTCAACCTAGACCAAACCAAGAAAAGTGCCACTCATTTGGGTTGTACCCAAATTACAAATCTTTGTAAATTATGCCTTGAAACTAAACAATGGTAGTGGGTTTTTAATACCTGCAAAGCTGTATTTTAAGTGATGGACAACAGAGTGGTTAGTTGTAGTAAGCATGACTCTCCGGCACTGAGAATAGAAATTTCAGTACTCGAACTGAAAAATTACTCATGAAGATATTGGCTCATTTTGTGTCACATATTCATAGACGGAGAGGCCTGTTGTGTATCATTGTCTCCCAGAGCACCTGTTTAGACATGAGTAGACAGTATCAAAATGGAATGGAGGAACTTAAATTACAGAATTTTTGTTTTGTAGTCTCAGACATGTCTGTTGTGTTTGCTGGCATGTTTTATCATTACTTGCCATCATAATCACTGTAGCTATAATACCCTTCAGAGATCAGGAGCTGCTCTGAAATTGGATTTATTTATTCATTTTAACTTTTATAAACTGACTTATTTCTAACACCATGACATATATCTTTTATCTCTGTAAATCTAATAATGTGCTAAGGCTACGCTCTTGGATGGTATAAATCAAGACGGGTTCGCTTAGGACCAAGTCAGCACACAAGCTGAGAATCTGGTCTACAAATTTTCATAAAAGTACTGAGCAGTGGGCCATGGCCTTGATTTGCAATCATCTCTTAGAAATGGAAGAAGTTCCCATAGTTACCTTGTTCCAAATGCTTGTCATTTAAATAGCAATTGCTGTGTTGCTCTGCTTAATATTTTAGTTTCTCTCTTTGCAGTATTTCTCAGATACTGCAAACTTTCTTCTGAGCCTTTCTGGCTCACTTTCAGCAATGAAAGTCAGCCTACTGTTGCTAAATGTCAGCAATACAACTACCCACGCTAGGACTCAACACCTCCCCTCCCTCTGTCTGTCTCCTTTTTCCATGTGGCAAATGACAAGTTTCCAGGAAAAGCACAGCAGGTGCTTGCGCTCTTGTGTGTCTCGGTGAGCTTCCAGGACCTCCTAATATTGAATGGAGGTGATATTTCCCTAGAATACCCTCTTCACCCAATTTCCAGTAGAAACTAAGCCAAGGGATTGACATCATCTGACAAAACATTATTCCTGTCAGGCTTTTAACCTTATTGTTCGACATAACTAAGGCAAAACCTTGCCCTGGAGTCAGTGAGTGTTTTCCTCTAAAGTGCCTGAGCTCTCTGTGAGGTTTCATTCCCAAATGAGTTGTATGCTTTAGCATATGTATTTAATATGGAATAGTACATCCTTATTCTTAGCGGGAAAGAATGTCCTCAACCTTTATCTTAAACTCTATCCCCACATCTTTTTTAATGTCCTTCTGCTTTTCTTCCCTCTGCTTTCTGCTTGTGTTCAGTCTTTTGAACAGCTTCCAGCTAAAAGCAGAATTGTCAAATGTGAAGTGAACGTCTGCTTTGCCAGAACGAAGCACATCTAGGCTGCGGCTGCAGTGGAGGAAACCACCTCGTTGTTGTGGCTGTGTGTTCAGTAGTGGCTGGTTGTTAGGCTATCACCTCTGCAAGAGGCAGCACCCGTCACGGTGCTTGGAGGAGCACGGCAGGGCAGCATCCTCGGGAGTTCCCGCACGCTTCCGCAGTGGCTCGGGACCAGCTTTCCCCTCCTACAGAGGAGGAACGTCATTATACAGAGGGAAAAATGGTGAAGCTCCCTGTTGTCACACTGCCCCACTTTGTAGCATAGCTACAGGAAGGACTAACCCGAGACAGCTTTAAATGAAAATGCTTGGGATTCAGTACCATAGTAACTGCAGGACCACTGAGCAAAGCATGGACTGGAAAGCCTGTTTGGGATTTGAATGAGACGGGCAGCTAGACTGCTGCTTTTCATGACGCTTTTTAATAGATTTCAACAGTATCTGAATTTGATAGTAAAAGCTAACATGGATGGAGCTGAGCCCTAGCTTTGACTGCAGTATTGTCCTTCCATCTACAGCTTGATTTTTAAGAAGCAGCTGTTTTGCAACCTCTGCAAGTGATTGAAATAAGAGCTTAACATCCTTAATGTATCAGGTTACCCTATTACTTTCTGTAATGTAGCAGTTGGAGGTGTAAGGTAATGAAGGATCTGATTACCAAATGTACTAGAAAAATTTAAAGTTGACCTGGACTTTCAGGTGAGCAAAGATAGAACTATAAAGTAGTTCCATTCGCTTTGTCTCTGCTGTGCTTACATTCATAACACTTTATGTTGGTTATCCCAACAGCATAAATTTGTACTGCAGGAAGTCTGCAGGAATACTGGTTGGAAATCTCCTCCTAATTTGATAATTTTTCTTCTTATTGAGATTTATTGCACTGAGCAGATATTTTGTCTAGTCATGTAATCTAGAAATTTTCTGTCATGGGGAGTTCTCAAGATCATTATTTTAGAGGTCTCATCCTGTGATAGAACAGTGCTGTTTGATTAAACAGTTAATGGAGTGATTCCTTTCATGAAACAAAGAAATGCCTTGATCAGGTATTCAGACTTCAAATTTCATCCCTATTACCATGCATGTGAGTATAAGGCATGCCATTTCTTCAAGCAAGGTTACAGTATTCATCATAGCTTGAGTTTATAAAAGGATTTCCATTGAGTTGATCAGATACTTGTCTGACTTTACTGACAGATTGAGTCAAGTATCTTTTCACTTGCAGACTGATTGGAGTGTAAGATTAATTTAGTGTCTTCCAAATCACTTAGCTACAAATCCTTTTATTTTACCCTTTGTTTGCCCTGAAAAAACCTTGCTGTCTTTTTAATATGATGCATAATAGAACAGTTAACCTATATTACTTCCTGACAATATTACTAAAAAGCCTATATTAAATGTGATCAAGAGATATATAGAAGAAAATATACTTTATTGATAGTAATCAAGATTAGAGAAAAACCACTGTTCTGTAATCCTATTTGTGTTTTCACAGTTGTATTATTATTTAAGGGAGCTGGCCTTTTTTGGCTTTGGATAAGAAAGGGGAGCATCTGCCAAAGGGTGTATACAAGTGAGCCCTAAAGTTATTCAAATAGTATAGCTAATATAAAATAGGTGCGAGAGTCCTACCATGCATTTTCTTTGAGGCTATATCTGATATACTCGAAATAGTAAGTTTCTGTTCAATCTGCTACAGACAGAATCACGGCACTAGATTTAGAAGGCTGGGTCTTTAACACAAGCAGGAGGCGTCTTGTCGTGTGTGAGTTGTTAACATTGGGAATGGAAATAACTTCCAATAAAGATTGTACCTTCTAACTGGTGATGTGTTGAACGCCAATATTTGGAATAAGTAAATGTCTGTATTTTTCCACTGGCTTGAATACCTGAAATGTTTAAGATGAAGTTCATTCATTTCAAGAGCTTCAGTTACCTGAACTGATACAAGATTCTTTATACCTATTTTTCCTGTAGCACCAGTAAATATTATCTTCATTATTCATTATGAATGAGATTTTCTGGTTTTGAGTAGTTTGTTCCAGTACCTGAAATTATTGTTTATGCAAGACGAGGAATAAGGACATTTTGTTTGGATTTTTTTAATAGTTTTTTGCATGCTATAATTCTCTAATCTGCTTCTATTGTTTCAGTTCTTTAATTGTTTCTGCTAACACTTATATCCTGTACAACCTCTATGAGGAATGTAGCTATTTTAAGAATATACATAAAAGCTGGCAATTACATTGTCTTATCAAGTTTTTGCAGCCTATTAAGTTGTTCAGTGGTACTGGAAATGATTAGACTCAATACTGTAGGAATGAGAGTCTAAAACGGGAACCTGGGCTTTTAAAGCTGTGATATATTGGAACATTCTACCTGTTGAATACATTTAGAAAACACTGGCAAAGATAAATACATTCAGGGTAGAATTCAAAATGTGCACAGGTTTTATTAAAAGCAACCGTGCGTTAAACACTCCTAGTTGTGGAAGGTGAATGGAAGACTGGGTAGACCTCCCATTTAGTTTGGAAGGCTACTAAGTAATGCTTCTCTGCCTTGTTAAAGAAGAGACGAGTTAACATCTTCAGGATGAGTTAATATACTATGGCCTCCAGCCACAGTAAAGGAAAGTGCAGTCCTTGGCTGACAGGCAGCAAGTGTGGTCCTGATTTCCTTCCTGGACAATGGACCAGCAAGATCCTGTGCCAGGAAAGGGAGTGGCTGCACTTCTGTCTCACGGCAGAAGCAGACTTAATTTTAGCAGTCTAGTTTCTCCCTCATTCCTCATCTTTTAGCTGATCTAGAGTGGACTTAGTCCAACTGTTTACCACTAAAGGATTTTGTGCGGCCATGCTAACCTGTAGGGAGTAAGTGGAAAATTAGAGAAATTAAAATTTTTTACAAAGCTATCAAACTTAAAAAAGAAGTTCTTTGAATCAAAAATCCCAAGCCGAGTCCTGGAGGGTTTGCCATGAAAAGAAAATGATTTGGCTTGCAGAAGAGACTCTGACATCAAAATAAGCAGACCTACAGAACCTGTGAAAATATGAAGCAAAGAGAACTATTATGCGTATTATTAGAACAAAAGGTGCTGCATTATCCCTAGTCTTGGCAGTAGTGGGAGCAAGGACAGCTAGTAGGACTGTAGGGACAGATACATAACCATCAGTTGGCCTTTCAGTTTTATCAGTGCCTGAACGGCTTGGAGCTTTTCATCTGCACAGCTCCTGAGTTTTATACCTCCTTTTTCTTTTTTCTCTCTCTCCTTTTAAAAATCAGATGCGTCATTTCTGCCAGATGAATTCTGCTGAACAATGCTGGGATTCTGTACAAAAAGGAAAACATTTCTTCAGGGAGGTAGAATTGTAAGTGTGCAGGATGCTAAGGAGCTCAGGTTAATATGCTGATCCTGACCCACTTAAGTCTTTTGCCTGCAGAGGAAAAACTTGTGTAATGTTCTGATGGCAAAATAAACTACTCAAGAACTTAGAGACATATGTTGGACAGCTGCTGCGAGTCAGCCCAGCATGAGGGTGGAGCAGTCTGTGTATACTCTCTGAGTAGCTATTATGTTGCTAGAGTCCAAAAACTATAAAAAACTTGGATGTTGGTTTTAGCTGGATATTTCCTTTGCCTAAATTAGTCTTCCCAGATGCTACAGAATAATTTGGTGAAGATAAATAATGTACAGAAAGAAGAGATGCTTCTAAAAGACCTTTGCAGCAAATTACTTTCAAATGTGTGTGTATAAATATATATATATACACACACACACACATATATGAACTTAACCAAACATTTGCAGGCTCTTTCAGAGTTAAGTATTTTTGAGTTTTCTTGGAGAAACCTTCATTATGATTAATTATTGTCAGAGCCTTGATCTGGAGAGATAAATAGATATACAGTTGTATATTTGTACAACATCTGATTTTGCATAGTTTATAAGAACTTATTTCTGAACATCCCTGTTTGAACTTACAAAAACTCAGTCTCACTCTTCCTTTTTAAATAGTCACCAGCTGTGTTATTTTCTTTCATTCATTCAGCTAATTTTTTCCATATTTAAATAGCTTGAGAGCTATGTTAAGGCTTCATTCTGTTCAAAACTCAAAATTCTGATTTCTGCAGTGTCTGGCATTTCTGACTAGTGCTTTAGTGACTAGCTCTGATCTTTTTACTAAAGAGTTTACATGACAGTTTCAATTTTAGATGGAAAATAAAAATAAGCAAACAGCCTTTTCCCACTGACATGGCTGTTTACAACACAATGTGGTTGTCTTCCTCATGTTCATGACGTAGTCACGCACTTTTCCTTTGTGGGACATTAAATTTTACTTAGAATATACTTTAAAGAGAAATAGTTCTCAGGGATTTTCGCTACACTGGATACTATGTTTTTACAAATGGAATATGATGACTCTAAACAACTGGTTTTCCTATCCAAGCTGGTTGAGAAAATGCAGGTAGACATATCTGTTTTGAATTCTCTTCCTCAAATTTCACTTTCTGGTTGCCATCTAGGAACCAGAAAGAAATATGAGGCTTGTAAAGTGTGGGAAAGCAGCCGCCTTTGACAGGCAAAAGGTCCAGTCCAGGTCATTTTCTTTGACTCCAATAAGATTTGACTAAGGCACAAAGAGGCTAGTATGCAACATGGAAAAATCTATCTTTGTTCTGAATGTAGTTTAAACTACTGACCCAAGGCATTTGCTACAAGGTATTATGGAGCAGTCCTGAGGATTTCATGGTCAATGTTGGTACTCCTGTCTCTCCCAGATGTCTGTTAAATCAGGATAGATTCTTTACTCAGTTTAGAGAAAATGAAGTGCTAACACAGAGCGCAGGAAGAGAAGATTTATTTAAAGCACTTGTCCCTCTTTGGAAGACAAAGCAGTAGATTTAAGTTAAAACTGCCAATATGGATCATGCTGAAGATAAGCAACATCGAAACCAGCACTGTCAGCCTTTTGCAGACTTGTCCTTGGGCTTGTCTGAAGAGGTGGGAGAGTGGACAAATGATTCTAAGATCCTTGCCTTGTTTCAGTTTTTCAATTCTATAGATTTCTCCATGAAAGGAACTTACAGATAACCTCAGCCTCAGATTATTTGTCAGAAGGTTATGGTCGTTTTTGTGGAATGCACCTCTGGAGGGGGTCACTTACAATGCTGATACCTCTTTCATCTGTTCAGACCCTTTGTCAACCTTCAGCTCTCTGTGCCGAGGTTCATGCTGAATTGAAGGGCACTCCTTTCACCTTGCTGGAGGGAGCAGGTGACAGGGACTGAGAGGGGATGCCTGGCCTAAGCTGGGTAAGTTGCATGTATTTCTGTTTGTGTATACAGGATCTGTAAACATCTACTTATCTAAAAGGATTTGAAGGAGACAAGTAGTCTTACACAGAAGCAAAGAAAGGTCTATGTTATGGATTTAATCCTTCAAATTAAGTTTTGATGTGGGAGAAACCCATGGAAGAACTCAAAATGGCTAAAATGACAATATGAGGTTGAAACCTTTTCAACTATCTCATTTCCATTTGCATACTTACTAGCTGCCTGTCTCTGCTAACCTCCACTTTTCCTAGCTCCTTCCTACCTTTTAGCCTGTAGTACCTCCTCTTTTCTTCCACCTGCCAGTTGCTCAGCTCTTGCCCTTCCCCACTCTATCCCCTGTGATTTAGTTCTTTTTGCCTTCGGCATTCCCTTTTTCTTTCCTGCAGAAGCCCACTGGGAATAGCTATTCATGGCAGCTTGGCCACAGTGATTTGGGAAGGCCTTTTTATAGGTCAATATGAGTCCATCAACATCCCTGCAAAACCTTTTTCAAGTCACTCTGATGAAGCATGGCTCATGACCTATTGGTATGTAAGCTATGCTACCAGATGCAGTACAGATCCCACAGGATGATGGTTTATCATTAGCCATTGCTGTGGTTCCTGATGTTGCCTTGAAAGAATAAATTATGCTGTCAGTTACTAACTGCTTGTCATACTGTTAGAAAGGATGCTACCCCAGACACAGTTTAGGTTCCTTACCGTCTTTTAAACCTGGATGATTGAGACAGCCTGGCTGCCTCTTTGTTCTGTCTAGGTGTTGGCCATGACTGTTCTCCTCAATCTGTATAATGTGTGAAGGCAGTATGATATATGTTAAAAAATAATAGAAGCTTAAATTTCAGTACATAAAACCCTTGTGAGATGATCTCCTAAGAAGAAGGAGGGAGTAAAGACAGAACAAGAGGAGGATGCATAGCAATATGATGACGAAACAGTATTATAAGCAAGTTAAGAAACTTGTTTCCTATTCTCAATTCTTATGCCTTTGGCTATTGAAATTGTCCAAAGAAAAGACATATATAACATAGCCAATTGATTCTATTATATGAAGTGATGCTGTCAGCCAAGTTGATCTGATTGATCACAGGTCTTACAATACAAGCAATGACATTTGTTTTAACTAATAGAAGGCAGAAACAAGAGTGTCTGTATCACATCTGTGCATTTTATGATTTCATTTAAAGTTTTTATATGTCACTGCTCTTTTTATGATGTGCTTTTACTAGTAAGAGAGGGATTAAAGGCCTCTGCCTTTTGACTATCATCAGGGTTGATTGGCCCCTGAATCACACGGAATAGACAATTCTTAGTACTGTATGCATTTTAATACCTCAACATTTTATTCCAAATTCTTCCTAACTGGATTATTATTTTCTGATGAGAAGTGTTATCTGCATAAGCACTCTAGTGACTTGCTCTGGATCACAGTGATTGCTGGCAACACAAGACTTGTTCTAACACATCAAAGCTAATATGAGACTTGGCTTAGTAATAGCAGGAAAGAAGTTCTAAATATTGAAAGTACCAAGCTCTTGCCTATCTAGGAGACAGCGTAACAGCTTGCTTTATTCATAACACCAAAGGAAATTCTCTGGATCTTAAATTGGATATTCATTTAGGTTGTATGGAGGTAGCTAAATTGGGCAAGCTGAAAAAAAAATGCACCCAGTTGTTTGTCCCTAAATGCATTTTCTTCTGGAAACTCTTCCTGAATTATTTTATATTTGGACTTCTGTCCCAATACAAGATGAAACATTTGTATGTGGGATTTTTTCTCCCCACCATAGAAAAGGGTATCCATTTTCCAGGCACCTCTGATAAAAACTATAATTTAATCTGCAGTTTTGATAGCACCAGAAGGAAAGATTGGAACAAATACGGTCATACTATCTCCATTTCCTTGCTGTGATCTATCAGTTCATCATGTCAAGGTCAAAGCTAAAAATTTTAAACTCTCTATTTTACAAAATGGAAAATGTCAGAAAATGTCAGGATTAGGAACAGTGTTGACAGAATCAATGCTACAAAGCATCATTTATGAGAGCAGCAGAACATATAAATGCTGTGAAGTTCTTAGCTTTTAAGAGAGGAACATGTTCCTCCCCAGCAGAGCAATATGCATTAATACCCTTACTAGGCAAGGTTTTATGGCAGCTTAGTTTGCTACCGACATATAAATCCCTCTGATTTAGATTTGTTTTGACTTCTCCCTTTCTCCAGTACATTCCTCCTTTCCTGTGTTAGTAGTTAGAGATCAATTTAAGCAACCTTCTGCCCTTTGAACTTGCTTTCTCTCAGAACTCAAGACAGTCTAAAAGGCTTTTCCCCAGAATGCAGTGGTACTGTAAATGATAGCCACCCTTTGCCCATGTGTCCTTTTGCCTTGCCGTGCTGCTGCAACGAAAAGAAAAAAGTTATATATTTTGTGGATGGTGTTTTGCCGTGTCTTATTGCGTGCTTTCAGCTCCTTAATTGAATTAACAAAGTTTTCTGTGTATTTCTTTGAAAAGCAATGAACTGAGTTCGGTACGAGTCTACAGTAAACAAAAAAGCAAATAGTAGAGTGACTGTTCCTTTCATTCCATTAAGTACTTAAGCACATACTTAATTTTATTTGGAATTACAGTGAGACCTTAGCAAATTTTTAAATATCTTTCTCAATCAGTTAAATAAGTTAATAAATTGAAAACAAAGACGACACAGGCAGCCCAGAATTTTAAACAGCAGACTTCATCCCTTGCCAGTCCCTCTACCACAAAACCTGCAAAACAAACACATAGTAAAGCAGATGTCTGAATTCTGAACAAAATATTTTTAAACATAACTGTCTGGCTGAAAACTAGGAAGGTGGCATTGATCCCAGGAGAATGTTTTTTGTAGTGAGTTTTTTTCCCTTTAAAATTTCATCCTGATTTAATCATAATTGATTTGCTGAAACTCAACTATACATTCAGCTTCCTCACAGCCATAATGTATGACTTTGTCTCCCAATAATTAATGAGTTAAGCATTTCTTAGGTTCTGTTTTTCCAAGCTGAGGCTTTTGTTTAGAAAAAGTACCTTCAGAAGGTACACTGGCAAGTAACACTGTTGTGACAGCTGAGTTAAAAACTCTGTTGTCAAAAGCCTCTCTCATAGACTTAGATATTGATCTAATTTAAATTTCCACTTAGTGATTACTAAGTGGTCAAACTTGAATCTTACTTTTATGTTCTGAATAACATGAATTCATAACTTCACATCTTTGTGTTGGATGCCTGTACTGCTTCACACATATATTAGCTAACCTAGCCCATATATTTCTCAAATCTGGTGTAGCACTGTGGTATAGCTGTGGGAAGCTCGAGTAGTTATAGACTCAAGATGTAATTTAAGATATAATGTCAGGTATGGCAGTAGTCATGTGGGCTTTGTGAGAAGTACATTATGGGAGCTGTGTGCTGCATGCCCAGCTTGGGAATTACCCTTTAGTCTGAATGGAATTTGGGCCATAGCCATTAATACAATACAGGGAAATAAGGATAAAAGGAGAGGCTGCTTTTGCTGACATGAAAGTATCTCCATCCATATTTCCTTTTTTTATATGAGCTGCTGCTTCTGCTGCCAAGCTCATAACTTCAAAGTCCTTTCTCTCCTTGTAAGCCATAATTCTGTGTCTTGGTCTCCATTTCCTATCTGCCTAGCTGCTCCTTTGCTACTGTTGTTTATTTTGTTCTTACATCTGCCTATATCTTTTTGTTTTGCCCCAAGCAGATTTTTATTCTGAGTGAGTTTGTAATCTCTCTTTGTAGCTTTATGGCTGTCCTGTTTTTTATGGATTTATTAAGATTTTTTTTTGTAAGACTGTTTTGCTTCACAAGATACCTAGTTCATTCCCTAAAAGATTCTTCTGCACATATGAAAGATCTTCCAATTCCATGTTAGTATTTTAATTCTTGTTTGTTCAGCTTCTTATTTTATTTAATTTCCTTACATTCCCACTTCAATTTACTTCTATCTCTTTAAGAATTCATTCAGAAGGTGGGTTTGTACAAGATATCACACCTTTAATCCATGGACTCCTGCTTAGGTATTTTCCTATTCCTACTGAAGACACTAATCTTCCTTTACAATAAAACAACTTAATAAGCTGCAGAAAATTGATAAGGCAATTTAATTGCTAGTGCTTATGTATTTTCTTAGTATAGCTAAAATCCCACCAAAGGTGGTATACAAGGGGTACCAGAAGCTCTCAACTAAAGAACTAAAATAATGGGAGCAGATTAGCAAATACAGAGTAAAAAAAAAATGACAAGACATCTTTACAAAGTTTCTTTTATTTATTCAACTTTTATAAA
Source organism: Mycteria americana (assembly GCF_035582795.1). Classification (NCBI taxonomy): domain Eukaryota; kingdom Metazoa; phylum Chordata; class Aves; order Ciconiiformes; family Ciconiidae; genus Mycteria; species Mycteria americana. The sequence goes on from NC_134372.1 coordinate 40,065,822, forward strand.
TATCACAGAAAGTGATAACTTGGTTTATAAATTGAAGGAATAAAGTGAATGTGCCAGCATGAAAAAATATAAACAATTATATTGTCAGTCATTGTTTGAATTATTCATTTGAAATATCTTTTAAGAGTTTTTCATTGCATCTGTAAGGCAAAGAAACATATTTATAAGAGTAAAATGTAGTAAATAATTATTGAGCTATGCATCAAAGAACTCTTTTGATTATTTTAGAATAAATATTCCAAACTGCCACTTCTGATTTTATTGTCAAGTGTTGGAATATTTGATGTTTTCTATAAGGTTTCAAACCTGAGGCAAACAAATTTATAAAAAAGACCAACTTTTATCTTTCAAAGGAAGTGTATAGCTGTTGTGACTGACTCAGAAAAATATAAACATAATTAACAAGTTGACAAATAACAAGGTAACCAAAAATGCATTTTAATTAATGGGAACCAATTCCAAAATTTGAAAAAATTGTGTTTGTAACTTCACATCCTCTACTACTTGCTAGATAGGACATTATTTTCAGCCCACACTGATTTATATACAACTTTGTATTACCAGATATTTAGGATGTTTATGAAAAACTGTCCACTACAAATACACAGGTCATACTCTTTCTCCTTAAAAGTACATACTCATTCACCAAAGTAATTCTCAAGGTCTGTATGGGGAAAAAAAAATGCAGCTTCTGTTGAGGGCCATGGAAAGTTAGCTTTCACTAGTCGAACTTGGATAAAAGTTAATTAAGGCTAGCTCCATAATCAGCCAGTCAAATTACATATCAACAAAACTACTTTTTTTAATAAAAAATCCCCCAAACTACTAGGGAAGCACTTGGAAAACAGAAGTAGTAAACCAGAAAAACATATAATGAAATATACAGAGTGCATAGTGGAAAAATAAAATACATAAATTATTGTAATATTAAAAGCTCCATAGTTTTTTAAAAATTTAATACTCATCTAATAATGGCACTGTAAGAGAAATGTGAAATAGAAATATCCAGTCCATTCTAAATTTTCAGAAATAGGAAAAGTTTCAAAAACAAGTTGGGGGGTGAATTTGAGGCCTTTTTGGAGAAAGGAGTGAGACAAGCATTAAACATTCAGTGGGAAGTACAGGTAAGAAAAAATAATAGCTATTTCAAGTTGTCTCTCGGTGCAAAATTAAGTCTTATAATGAAATATTCAGAGCACATTCAATAGCTGTAACTCAGATCAGACATAGTCCCAGGTCTCTCGATCCCTTTGCTGTTAACAATTAACAGGGTCAGGATCAAGAGACCCAATTAATAAAGAATAACTCTCAAAAAGAAAAAAGATTTTTGCTATTGACTTCAGTGGGATGAACATTTACTAACTAGTTCAATATATACCAATGCAGGCAATATAAAATATTTTAAAACCATCAAATATTGTGTAAGTATTAAAATGGATAAAACAGAAAATGATCATCACTGATTCCCAGGTTTTGACTTGTATCTTTCATCCTTTCAGTTCAAAGTCATGATTATTTGCACATCTGTTATTAAAAGAGAACTCGGTGTTCTTTTTTAAATGTAGTGAAGTTGGTGAATTGAATTTTTTCACTTTCAATTATACAGGTTGGGATATAAAAATGCTTCAAAGTATGCTGTTAATCTGTTACAGTCAAAATAATGGGTAATTGGAACTGAATGTCTTTTTTTATCTGGCTACATCTAGCTATCAAACAAATCTTTCTATTAATTGTTAAATCATAATGACTTCAAAAGACATTTCTCAAGTCAGTGTTGGAACTCCGATAACCTAATCTCCATGGGGCACTGTGACTGCATTGAACTGCCTTGTCTTTAGTCTTGTCAGCTCTGTACCTACTTTTATTCCCTTAAGTCAACGAAAGACTTTATATTTTTTGAGAAAGTAACCTTTTCAAAAGTAGTTTTACAGGTAAGGTTTTAGAAGACACAGTTGTTTTGTAATAATAATGATTTTTCACTATTCATTCCTTAGTTTTAGGAGTTGTTTCCTGGTAATGCTCAAGTAGCGTAAAAATGAGTGAGTGTGTGATGCAACCTCATTTCTAAACTTTCTCTCACTTTTGTGGGAGACAGACTAAGGCAAAATCCTGAATAATTTGGTCAGGCAAAACACCATCTGAGCAAAGAGGGAGTTTGGTTTGGGAGTTTGATCAAGCCAAGCTTGATCTGTCGTGTTAAATGCTGAAAGTGATTGCACACGCAGAGGAGCATGCAGACATGCGTGGAAACCTGTCGCATCTCATCCAAAACTGGAACCATCTATTTTAGCTTAAGTGACAGACTCCACCTTCGCATATTACACTTCTGAGAGCCTCTGAAAAAAATGTGGAGTGTCATTGGTGAGCGCTGCGTCTCTGGGTAAACCGGCTTCCTGTGGCTGTGCAGTGGGTGCGGGAGGCCACGGAAAGGAGGTAGGATTTTGCTCTTTCTGAAGCAAGGCAACTGGAGGAAGAGTGAGGAGCAGCACGGCAGCAAGACGCAGATCTCCATTCAGTAGCTGGGCTGGCTGCACTCAAGCGCACAACCAGTGCTGCCGCTTTCAGTTGTTCTGAGGAATCGCATTTTAAAGAGAGTGAGAACACGGGCCGTCACGACACCGACAGAAACGTGTGTGGAGAAGCCTGCGAGCAGTTTCTTGGATCCAGCCGATCAGCCCCTAGGCTGGCTCTCATCAGCTTAGTTCAGTTTGAAGGATCATAACATAGCATCATACTGAGCAAACAGTAGACTGATAGCTCTCACATTATGTATCAGTAGCAAGCATTACTTTCCCATTATTTGCTGATATTAATTAAATTTGTTAAGACTTTATGGTAGAAGTACAGGCATTTAGCGGCAAAAGTGAGAAAGACAGTTCGTATGGCTTCAGCTTGCTATGGCTTATAGCTCCAGAACAAAGGAGAGGAAGGCAGTGGTATTTTACAGTAGGTGACACAGGGAGAGTAGACACGTGTGAGAAGATACATAGGCACGGTAAGGCACTGTGGGAAAGATCTAATGACAGTATGTTAAAGAGATCATATTTAGATACAATTCAATATATTTGATAATGAGAACAAATACTTCATGAGCCTGCTATGATGCAGTATTCTCCAAGATTTGCCTCCTACGTTGCCATACAAATATAGACAGGCTATGTTTGTTTCATGGGAGACTTTAATCAAATTTTCCAAGACCATTTGCCTTAAAATTTAGCTAGGGTTGCCTGAGTTCATTTGGCTAAAGCCCTTTTAAGACATGTATTATAAAGTGTGTTGATTTTTTTTCTTGAGATATTATTTAAAAAGTAAAAGTGACTGTGTTTTCATACAGTATATTGGAAAACAAGGGGATTCTGTCATTTGGAGAATATCAGTCTCTTGTCTACATGAAGTGCATTAGAGATCATAGCAAAGTGAACACTTAAAAGATCATCAGCTTGACGCTGTCAAGAAAATTATTTTAAATTTTTGCTTGAACTTGTCCCTGCAAGGGTCTCTTTCTGCCTGTGCCTCTCTTTTTATTTATGAAACCTACAGCTGTGGTGCTGCGCTTGTGTTGGAAACCATAAAAGCACAACAACAAAGAAAAAAAGCAAATCAAAAACATTGAAAGAAAGTACAAAATAGCTGCTATTCTGTTCCCTGGGCTCTCTGCTTAAGAGCTCTATTCACTTAAAACATTTTCCAGCTTCTGAAACACTTGATTAAAGTCAATTGGGGAAAAAGATAAGCTCTTAAAAGTGCTAATTTGTGACTCAGAAAACTTGAATAAGTCTAAATATGAAATTCTCTCTTGCTCTGTATTCATGATTATGGGGCTTGTTTGGAGAACATTTTAACATTTCTTTGCACACTCTCTGTTCCTACCTCTGCTTTGTGTTGTGTATTTTTTAAGGCATTCATTAGTACAGTGTTGCAGTTCAGCTCTAAGCTCCCCCAACCTCCTTTCAATCTCTTGAGGTTTTAGAAAATCTCCTTCAGATCAGAAGCCAGGTGTTTCTTTTCCTTTGTCTTTCTCTGGTCATACAAGCCCATATGGAGTCCTTGCTTGACCTCATGTACTAGACTAACAGTTGAGCTGATATTCTTGTTTAATTAATGTCCTCTCATTCTTAGGCTGTGGTCATACGGATGAAATCTAGGAATAGAATCAGAACAAGTTGCACTGTGACGGATGTGTGCAAACAAGCAAGCTCTGCGTTGAGAAGGTAAGAAAAGAGGAGGCCAAGCACTAGGAGGTAACTATTTGAAGCTGTGACAGATCTAACTGCATCTCCCAGAAGCATGTTTACTACCATTGGAGCAGAGCGAAATTATTTTTAGGGAATATACCTATAGTTTGTCTTTCAGTGTCTTAACCACTTCATGTGTCAAACCTAATATATTTTTCATACTGAAGGCATCCTCTCTTCTTTCCTGCTTTGAAGGTTATTAAACGTCTTCTAATCTAGTAATTCCTAACTCTTCTCTCTTCTCTCTTTTTGCAAGAACAAAATTATCACTGCATATCTTACAGATAACCCTATGCCTTGTCTCTCACACCTCCCTGCTCCAGTCAACCCCTTTTTCTTGTGGTGTATTTTTGAGAATCCTGATATTAACAGCAGTTATGCATTTGCCTTAAGAAGAGAATTCACTCCTTCAACTGACAGTTTCTAGTCTGCCCTTGGGCTGCTAATACAGTCATGTTGTAAAATACATAGATGCTTACATACAGCCTACAAGGTGAACGGCAGCAGGCTTTTGAGCACTTGAAAGCCTTTTCAAAATCTTGAAAATGAATATTTAGTTATTGGGGCCTTAGACCCTATCTTCCATCCATAAGCATATCATGCATGCATCATATAAAATTAAGAGCTGTTTCTGAAATTATTCCTATGTTGTGCTGGTCTTGAAAAGGGTTATGTTTTTTCCCCTCATGCAATTGTAATCTCAAGTGTCAAATCTGTTGCTTCAGTGTTGGTGATGGTTTCAGAAGTGCCGTAAGACTTTTGACATTTAAATCCTTGGCAAAGCGTTGGTGTGCCACTAATGCAGATGTGTTGACACTTCAGACTACCAACTGCATGGATTAAAACTCTTTCCGGAGTCCCTGGATTTCCTAAAAAACTGATGCACACAATACAATGTACAGTTGTACATTGCCAGGTTAAAGTAAGTAGCTGCTGGACTTTTAGTATTTTATATCTATCTTTATATATAGATACATAAAATAAATAAAAATCATGTATGAAATGACATATGAATTCACTCATGAACAAAAGAGCTTAGCTGTATAAAGCACAGGCATCTTCCAGAGATGCTTAAAGGAACTGAAATAGCTGATAAAAGCTATTAATAAATGAATCCTTCACTCCAGTGCCAGATAACAAATACTTACGTGATACAGGCACAAATAAAATACGTAACTTTGGATGATATTAAATTTATATTCATAGCAAACTAATTCCAAAGGTTATATGTTTATGATAGGATTTCTATTTGGTTTTAATAGTGCATATTTAGATTCCTATTTGGCAATATTTTCATTGATAAAATACAGGACACAGGAAAGAATCAAGTACTTGAGGGTGTTATTGGACAAAGGTGGATGCTGAATGACATCGCTTTTAGTAAAAGACACTAATGGGGCAGTATGGAGTGTAAAAAAGAAGTATTGAGGAGCAGTCAGTGTTTCAGAGGATTAGGTCTCTCTGGTAATCTGATTAACAGGTTGAAAGCCTTTTCAGAAATATGCAGTTTCTTTAGGCTGAGAAATCAGGGTAGCTAACTTGCCTCATTTCTATTCCCATGATTGTACTACACTGTTCACAGGACTGACCTTTATAGAAAATCAGCCCATTAATTGTGTTATGATAGCTAGAAGAGGAGAGTAATTACATAACACCTTCAAATATAATGAGGAAAGCAAGTATCTCAAAATATAAAATGAAATAAAAAAAGGTATATGACCTCTGTCCCCTAAGAGGTAGCACAGAATCAGGAAACAAAAGCACAGACTAATGGGCTACCACAGCTTAAAGAACACCAAGAAACTGCTCTGGAAGAACAGAAAGGAACAGAAGGACTTCCGTAAGTGAGAATACAGGTCGAAAAGCATAACAGCAACAAAAAAATAGATTAATAATCAGAACAACAGTAATAAGTTACGTATATGAAACAATCAGAAATGTTATGTAGTGTAGTTGTAGCCAAATACTTGCATTTAAACTCCATTGAACATACTCTCATATTGCGCATTGGTTTCTCTTGTCTCAGTAAAGACTCTGAGCATATTGATATGATCATTAATAAAGTGGTGATGCAAAATATGTTACAGATCAAAAAGCCCAATTTGGCAAAGGACCAAGAATGCTCAGGTAGAAATTCGTCCCTTCTAACCTCACAGGTTAGGAGCCTAATCATCCTCCACTCACTATATAATCAATGAAGAGACAGACATCTCCAGAATGCAACATTCAGGCCTCTTTAGAAAGTGATTTGTCTTATCATAGATCTGAATCAACCTCTAAATTTTTCTACTTCTCTTAACTTACTGTATATGGAGTGTAAGGTCACTAAGCTATTAACTTTGGGCTTCAAGCTCTGTGCAAATATAAGGCCTAGGAAGTTACAAAGCCTGACAAATTATAGCACAGGCAAATGTGATTTAGTTCAAATATGTAATTTGTAGATTGCAAGGCTGTGTAAGATCACCTCATTAATTCTAGTGATGGACTAAATTCTGAATACCTTGCATTGTGTAATTGTTTCATGGCAAAAGTAGTTGTCCTGTAAATGCCCAGATTTATTCTTCCTTTATGAAGAAATTCCACCTAAATGCATATGCTGCAATTTTGTGGTCTGGTTAAGGGCATTTCTGCAGTGAAAGTGGCTTATTTAGGTAAACATTGTGGATTTGCAGGTTCCTCTGCCAAATGGTACCTCTCAAAGTGTTGATGGATGAGAGGCCTGACAGAGGTTACAACTGAAAGGAGCACCACTGAGATGCAGCTTCTGATGATGCGAAAGATATTCTGGCAGTCCCACAAAAATCACTATTCCGAGGCAGATTTCCCTCCTTTTGCAAAGTATAGAGTCGCAACTCCTCTCTGGCCCACCCACCCATCTCTTCTTCTCGTGGGTAAAGACAGGTATGAATGGGGAACTGAGCTCAGTGGGAGAATCTGTATGAATGTTAATGATTCAAATTAGTTGGGAAAGTTATTAAAATTTACTAATATCTTTTGTTTGTTTATTTAAAGATGAATTGAACTTCAAATGACTTGGAAAAAGTAGTACTCAGTTAATACAAGCAGGAAATACACCACAGGTTTTCCTATTTTTACCTGTCACTTAAATGTGTGTTGGCCAGTAACACCCTAAGCAACATGAACCTCTGTCATTAGTACTGTCTTTGCTTTCAGCCCCAGGAAAATATTGTGTATATGTGCAAAACACGATGTTTTAGTATATATTTACAATTCTTATGCTGGCATCTTAGGGGAATTTTTAAGTAATCAAGATCCAGTCAAATGTTTGATGTTGGATGAGGCACTCAACATGCAAATATGCCTGAGCCTGTCCTATCTGGAGTTTCCTAAAATCTGACAGTTTCCTTTTCCCATATGATGTATTGCAATAATAAACTTAAACCCAAGTAGAATAGTGAAGTACAAAACCTCTCTATTGTCTCTATCCAGTGTGATACAATACTTCTACTACAAAAAATGCTAGGCAAATGTGGTTTCCTATTCCTTCTCTTCCAGTTTTTTGGACAACTGTTGTATGTCAGCTGTGTTTGAGAGCTGTAAGTATAATATCTACTACCTCTAGTGAATAAAGAGTATGTGGAAAAAGATGAATGTAATAATGGTAAGGGGATAACAATGTAGTAGCAAAGTAAATTAATTTTTGTCATTCAGACCTAACAGGAAGAATTTTGAGAAGGCACCTTTCTTTTCATATTAAAAGAAAAATTAAAAAAATAGGTGCTTTTAGAAACTGAGATAGCAAAGTGAATGAACTTAGGAAGAACAACTGAGAATGTAAGTATCACTGATCCTTGTCCCAGATGTACTTTTAAATTCAGGCAAAATTCATGAGACTTAAACACTTCTATTTTATAAGTTCCCCCTTTATTTTGATAGTCAGATATAATGGATTGTGTCATCTGAATGGTGCAATTCTGTGTCTCATGAAAGAGGAGCTAGCCTTGAAAGCAAGTCCAGAGGGTGTCCAACAGGCCAGAAGGAGTGAGGCCATGTTCATACACTTGAATGAATATGCACCCTCTGACACATGTGCAATGACTAAGGAAGGCAAGTAGTAATAGGCCATGGTTACAGGAAAATAAATTTTCCCCAACCTACCTATGTTTAATCTGAGGAAAATGTGTGTCTCTTGCTTTATGTGAAACAAGTTTTTATACTGGAGACTACTATGCCACAAGGATGGTCTTTGGCTGATCTTGCTGGTTTTTTCCTATTTAGACCAGCTGAAAGATTGAATGCACTTCCTCAGTATTCAGACATAACAATCCTAGTAATTAGCTGTCCCAGAGCTAGATTATTCGTAAGCTATAAAAAAAGTCTCTAATTTCCATCAACAAATACAGTTTCCAGTCATTATAGTCTGCAAGAATAGCGTAAATTTATTTGAGATTTTCCTCTCCTAAGCATTGGTAGGAAGAGTTATTCCTGTATGAATTTAGAAGGATGATTAGAAAGAGACTTTTTCAAGATGGCTTTAAAATGAAGCAGCCAGACATAAGAATGTAAATCATGTTCTATGGGAAGAAAAAAAAAATAGATCAGGCTAAGAATGCAAATCATATTCAAGGGGAAAATTCGGATCAATATTAGAATCTGCCTTGTGTGACTGCAGTAGCATAAAATTATCTGCTGAGCTGCCTGTAAAAATGACAGTAGAGAGAAGAAAAAGATTTCAAGCAAAAGATGGCCTGCTGATAATTTGGCACAATTAAGCTAAATTCTAACCCAAATTGGGGGTAAAATATTATATGAAAACAGATGCAGAATACTTGTGAAAAATGTCAGGTACATTCTGATTTCATTGTTACAGGAGAGATGGAATATGAGATGTTTGAGAGGTGGGGAAAATTACTTGACTGGTATTGAAATCCTAGGCAATGGAAGCCTGATTCTCCAATGTTCAGTTAGGAAACAAGTCAGTGACCTCATTTTTCCAATATAGTGTCTCTCTTCGAAGGAGAGATCCCAAATTGAGATTATATATATATATATATATATATATATATATATATATATATATATATTCTGGGGAAAATGGATGTAGGAAAGGTTTTCATTACGATTCACAACATGACCTGGAATTGTTAAGAATTTTGTGGGAAGAACACTTAGAATAATAGGTATTAAACCAAACCAACCAACCAAATAATCATACAAACAAAACCCTAGCTACGTCAGCTTTAGTTTTCTGAACTGAAACAGAGTTGACTGATTTCAGCATTCACAGATGACTTCTCAGCCTCCAGTTTCTGCAGATCCTAGACAGTTTCCCAGATTTCAGAGGATATTTTTTTCTGTGGATGGATGATCCTACAAGTCTGAGAGCCTTAGCTCCCATTTCCTTGATGATCTTGATGATACCTTTTTTGAACTCGTTGTCAGATGCCAGATCCTGAGAATCCCAGTGCAAGATTTCAGGTTCAAATTCCTTGCTTTAGAGCTGGGCTCTGACCTCCTCCAGCTACCTGCACAACATGATCTCTCTGGACAGGTAAGTCTCCCTCATTCTGGAGTAAAATATGTGATGGTACATCCTGAAGTTGTAAATTTGCTGAAATTAAGATAGTGCTGTGAAACACTTGCCAAATAAGTATTTTCTGACCTTGTTGTGAGTTTTTTTTGAAAATTTGTGAACAAATATAACAATAGGAGCTGCTAAGTTTAGGCAGTTTTGAAGGTTGTACAGTTTCAAATAGGAGACAAGATTTTCAACATATTTGTCCAATGAAATTGGACATTAGAAATGCTGTTTAAAATTATGTATGTGAATAGAGTGGAATAAATAATTTGTTTAGTAATCTAGATGAAAAAAGAAGCTTGTTCTTCTTATTAAATATCCATCGAGATGTCCTTGATTTTAGCATTTTAACATTATGACAGCGTATTAATGGAAAAAGGTAATCGTGACCTGTTCTGTGCAAGCATTCAGTGGTTGCTAGACAATTTTCTTCACTTATGACTAGTGAAAAATCATGGTCATATGACACTATTACACTGGATTAATAAATGGGCAGATCCTGCTTGTACAAATTAAGATGCGTGTCTGAATTAAGAGATATGATTTCCAATTTCTCTTTCATAGAAAATATTCAGATTCCATTGCTTAATAAATCATATGACAAAACTAAGTAGCGGGAGCTTTGATGGTTTGAAAATTGTGTAAAGAGCAGGATGGTTAAAGTATTTTGTTGAGCAAAAGGGTGTGTTTTGCAATTATTTTCATGCACTATATGTGATGTATGAAGCAGTGAGCCACAGTACAAGGAAAGGGGAGTTAAGAATGTCTAGCTCCTCTGCAATTCCACACTGCTGCTGAATGATCACTAAGGCTGGGCCTATGGATTTGCTGGAGCAATTATTTAAAACTTCAACTACAGGCTTAGAATTAAAAATATATCTTTTAAAAGCTGAATTGGCTTCATAGCACGTTGCTGCTCTTTTTCCTTGTTTACTTGGAGACTGATGCATTTGGAAATTTCTGACTATGGCACGTGCAGGGCATGGTGGGAGAGTGGTAGGGAACACAGTCCCCTGTCTTTCCTTTCCTTGCCAGACCTTTGCTTTTAGAAGACAGGGAGATGCAAATGAGCGTAACTGGGAAAGTGACTTATTCACAGAGAGCTGCATATAACGATAGACTCAGGAAACATGATGCATGTGAGAGATGTGGTCATCTAAGACTAGTCTTCCCACCTATCCTTAGAGAATCATAAAGACTGCCTCAAACAAACCTTGTTTAATTTCTCTATATTGAAAATAAAGACCGAAATGGACGTTTGGATAAATGAATCTAGGGAGATCTGATAGGAGATTTTGTTTAAATTCTTTTGATTGCAGCAGAAATCAAATTTATTTTGCTGGAGGGTGACTTACCAAGCAAAGCACATTAAATCACTCTGCTTCCAAGGGAGAGTGAAGCAGCAGATATGTATCCATGCTGGAGAGGTAAGATGTCTGTTACATGCTCATTACACATATTTATGTCTCAGTTGCAAACTGAAAAGTATTCATGAATTTTATATATTTTAAAAGTGTTTCCAGGTATGCCTTTAGCTCTTCAGTTAAGTCTGAGCTTGTGCAAACTGCAAATTCCCTCTATGCCTGCTATACTGTTTAATTTTTCACCTGTCAAGAAGTTGTGGGAGTTTCACTGCAAGACAGTAGTATAGAGATGGCAAGGTGCAACCAAGCATATTGAAGGATATGTATCCTGTGCTAATGGCACAAACAGTGACTGTCAGGTCTTTACAGCACAAATCCTGGAAAGTCTCTGATCTGGTTTTGTGTAAATTGAGAACATCTTTGTAGGTTCACATTTTATTTAAATGTTGTAGGATTTATTGGCTTGTCTTGTGTTGTCTTGTTCCGTGGCTGTTAGTCTCCAGCAGACCTTTAACAAGAAAGCTGCCACATGATCTGCATTTTCACGTTGAGGAAAGTTTTACTTTAGATTAGCACTGCTGATACAGAAAGGATGGGAACCATCTTATTTGGGTCAAATTTGCCTTAGGTCTCTTGCCTTGGACAGGTCTGTTGTTTGGACACAAGTCCATGCTCAGACACACATGGGCAGCAGAAACACAAACAAGCATTTACATGTGATGTGAAGAGGCGAGGAAATGCTGGGGCTGTATGTTCCTGGCTACATCTTCCACTATACAGCCCAAACGTCCATAATGCAATTCTATTACTGCTGACATAGTGAGAGCAAGTTGCCTAAGTTCCTGTCTCTCCTAGAGAGCAGGTTGTGAGGGTGCATGACGGGAGGTGGGGACAGCTGAGCACCGCAATGTGGGTGCATGCAGCCTAGCACACCTTGGAGATCATATATAGAGCTTTGCCCATCTTGCCCGTCATGGTGATAACCTTTTGTAAGTGCTATGGGAAGGAAGGAGATGATGGGCAGTAATGCTAAATTTCTGACTCAGGAATATACTTTGCTCGGTGGTGAAAATACTTGTTTAGAAACCTAGGAGGAACTGATACTTTCCAAATCCAGAGAAGGAACTCTGAGCTCTTTTTGCTATGCATTTACTGCAGCAAATACATTTAGTGAAAGTGCGAAGATGCACACCTTGAGAGTAAATATGGGCGAAACAAAGTCTTGTTTCAGCTTATTAACAGTCCTGAGCGTTCAAGAGGTTTTAATCCCTAGTTACAGCTTCTACAGTTCTCTATCATATTGAACGTTCACTTCACGTAAATGGAAATATTTTGTTTCTACTTTTGAGAAGCATAAGAAGTTTTAGTAAAACAACAGGCCACTTTAAAATAACCTCAAAATTTAAAATTCCAAAAACGAAAATTTTTTTCTTTCAGATAGCTGGAATTTTTTTTTAAGATGTAATGAAATCAATAGGATTTATAAACCATACCTAGATCACTGAATTATGGGTTTTTTTTCTTCTGGAGAAAAAAATTTTTGTGCAGAAAAGTGTCATTGATTTCAGCGTCTTAGGCTGCTTCCTTTTGACTACATTCAGACAAGAGTGGTATCTGCACACTTGCGCTGCTGATTATACTGTCAGTTGATGATAAAACTGAACCCTCTGTGGCCACTCAAAACTGTTTCTTTGCATGTGCAAATATTAGCATTGTAGCTGGCTCTTAAATAGTTAATATTGTTTGTATGATCTGATACCACTGTGGTCCATGCTGATTAGCATATTATGAAATAACTTAATGTCCTTTCCCAACGTTTTCAAATGATGAAGCCATTGAAGATAATCTGGAATTTAGTTTTGCTTTTCTAGACTGCAGCAATGAAAGAAATAATGAAAACATCTCCAATGGTGGTACAAAAAAATATTAGAAGATCCCATTCAAATTAGTGGTAGAGCATCTGCAGGCATATAGCCACTGCTTTCTGTCATTGGAAGGAAGACTTAGGTTTTAAAAAAACTCTGGTGCTTCTGAAATTTGTAATGTTTCCACATTCTTCTCTCAGTCCACAATAAGCTGGGTGTTCTTCCAATGATGTATTGGACTATGGTCTATCCGTCTTATTTATATAAGAGGAGACTAGAACCCAGGGTCTTTAAAATCTTTTTGTCTAATTTTCTGTAAGTATTCAGAGGAGTAAGATTAAACTCTGCAAATGCAGGCAAATCCCACAGTATTAGCCTTAGGTTATTTGAAATCAAGGAGTCCCCCTTTCTTTACTAAGAGTACTGTGTAATATATTTACAGATGAGGTGTTACTTTGAAGTCAGGATCTTGTCTTTGATCAAAAGCATACAGCTTCCCTCATGTCTCTCAGAAAGAGACAGTAGTTATATAGCACTGGTGTGGGGTTTTTTTAATGTTTTGGACAGCAAAAATGACATTTACACGAACAGGAATCCGGGGAATGTATCAGATAAGACAATTTCAACTATGAGTTGAGAGAAAGTCTCACAAACAGGCTTTAAATCAAGCAGAAGTAATAGCACGTCATACTCGCTTTTTTTACCTGCTGTTAATTAAAGTACTGATAAAGGAGGTCTGTCAACATTAATATGATGAAAAGTAAAACATGTGTTTAAAATTTTCTAGATGAAAGTACTGTTAATCATTATTACAGAAAAAAGGTTTTGAGTAAATGCTCTTAATTCAGCATGCTTGTTTAAGAAGTGTAAATATACTATAGTAGAGCTTTTTAATCCACAAAGGGAAAGGCCATAGAGACTGACAATGCAGTATTTTTTTTAGTTCCTAAGGAGGATAGAGAAGGCACAATACAATTACAAGGAAAACCACTTGAGTACTGGCTTGCTTAGTCTTTGTAGTGACTCAGGGCAGTAACTTTATCAGGGCTGTGTATTTGGATCAATGATATTATTTTTCTGGTGCTTTTATATTGACCGGCCATGGATTGTTGTATGATTTTTTATATGTAAACATGAATGTGTCTATCCTGGGGGGAAAAAAGGGAATCTGGAAGAATAATATGCTACATACACACAGCAAGGAAACTCCATTGAGGCATCTCTGTAAATATTTCTTTTAATAAAGAGTTTCTGGCTTATTGTACAGCATGTAGTAGACTTGAATGTTGTGGATGGGCCAAGCATTGCAGCTGCTCTTTATGGATACATAGGTAGTGTTATCTTGGCTAACAGTGGGAATAATTAGCTCTATTGTTTTATTTTTGTGGCATGTTAATGTAACACGGACATTTTTTTAAATGATTCTTTGAAGCAACCAAATCTTCTTTACTGAGACCTGTGATGGCAGAGCTATCAAATATGTTACAGCACAAACCACACTGTAACACAAAGATTGCTTTATCCAGGCATTATGTGTCTTTCAATATGCGTTGTAATCATGAAGTGCCCATGAAACACTTGCTTTCCTAGAAAAGGGGTATTAGGAAGCTATTTACTCTGTTTGTATCAAGTCTCTTAATGTCACCTAGTAGCTCTAAATAAGGAAAACTAGTGCCGTGTGGCTAGTTAGATGTTTATTGGTAAACCATAATACTAGAGAATACTTGTAGCCATCAGGAAACAGTGGGTTTGGACATTGCGTTATGGCAACTGCGTTCCCCCTTCAAGGAAATTAAGTGCCGCTGTTGGGAGCTAAACGAGAATGTCAATCTCAGCCCATGTCACAAGCAGCTTTATAGTTTGTCTGGCCAAAGCTCAGGTTCCCATATGAGTTTGCCTCCTGTTCAGATTCTAGCCTGGAGAGAAAAAGGACAAAGAGTTATGACCCATTCATGTTTCTGTATTATTTAATTTTTTTTAACTGGAAGGAAACAAAAGCATTTTCTTTTTAATATAACTTTTTATAATTTAGTATTCTTAAAATACTGAAACCAAAATGGTAAAAGTATGATGCCCACCCAATCAAATGACGGCTTGTTGAAAAAGGCAAACATATATATACTAGTAGAAAAGTGTGGGCAAGTAAGAGAATAAAGTCCAGCTACTTAAATTTCTGGAGAAAACAGGGCTATAGCCATGCAAAGAATGCTTGCATCCTGTTCTTCCAGTTACTGGATTGTGCTGGGTAGCATTCCACGAAGTAGGTTTCTGCTGGTGAAATTTCTTCAGCAGAACTGGACCATCTTGTTTTCCACAGTAATGAGTGAGCCTTGTATGTTATATGAAGCTGCATAACTGCAATTTTCTGCATTACATAATTCTTAGCCTTAAAACAAAATCATACAAAAGAACTTAAAGAACTTCAGTAAGGAAAGGACAGGTAACTTTTGTCACTCAAATAGAATTTGTGCAATCTGTAAATCAGATTTGGAACTCAACTTTGCATGTTGTACATTACCTCTACAATACGAAGTGATACAATGTGCTCAATATTTTTTTTTTTAAGCTTAAATACAATTACAATCACTTAAAATACTCAATATTCCATCTACCTTTTTAAAAACTTTGCGGGCTTCCATGATGAGTCTGCCTTGAGATGGAGTTGTCTATCTGCAGCTAGGAAGCACAGCTGTGAATGAGGATAGTTTTGGCTAACCAAAACTATCAGAGAGGGCATAGGGAGCATAGCCTGATTTGAGATGTAACAGAAATACTTTTGGGGTTTTTTCTGGACGTTCTCCCTTGTGCTGACTTACTACTGCTTCCAGCAGCCTTCCTTAGAGTATTTCTACCTCAAACTCTCCATCTCCTTCCCAGGATTGTCTCCCTCTCTTCCCAGTGATTTCAGTTTTCACTTTTTGAATTCTTTGTCTTTAATATCCTCTTAGTCTCTGTTATAATAACCCCATATAAATAATTAAAATAAAGAAAAAGTAAGGTTTTTTTCCATTTCTGATTGGCAGCACTAACAAGAGACTTCTGGTTTTTATCATTTTACTGTGTTTCACCTGTCCTGTAAATTTTTGAATGACAGCTACCTGTTGGTCTAGGTCTGTTTTGCACCTAGCTTAAGGGAGTACTGATCTTTGTTAATTTGTAATGATACTATTATATTTTAATTTAGTTTGAATAGGAGTTTCATCATCTTGAATTCAAAGAAATGAATAGGAAGAAGTATCATTATTCCCAACTATAAGTGGAATAATCCTTGTTATTATTTATCTTTTTCTAAATAATCTGAAATAATAAATTGTTCTTCCATCCTACACCATAGCCTTCCCTTGAGGGAAATAGGAAATGAAATGAGACATCAATAATGTCAAAAATCAAGTTGCAATTAAAAAGCCTGGGAGTGTAAGGTCTCAGAAATAGAGGGCTTTTGGACCTTCACTTTGCGTTTCATAAGCAGAGCACACAAACTTTTACTCCAAAGTTGTATTCACCTCTACAACTTTGTCATAAGATTTCACAGCTAAGAGAAATAGCTTTTGATATTTTCCTTTTCCACATCAATCCTCCGTCTTTGTTTTTCTTCAAATGCTGATTTCTTTATGCTTCTGGTGCCCTGAGAAATGTAGAAAGCAAGACACGAAAAGAAAACCTTGGAAGTATTTTAACAAAGCAGCTTGGGTGTCTAACATCCTGCCCAAATATATGGGAATACATACAATGAAAGTACCGTCTTTGCATTATTAATAATGTTATTAACTGAATAGCATAACGCTTTATAACTTTATAACCTTCTTCCAAAATTAATTCTGAATTCTATAAAAATTAAATCAGTATAAATCTGTACCAATTCAGTGGAGTCATATTCCAATTTTTTTTTTGTTTACACCAGTGTAATTCCTCATGTAATTTATCATTAAATTTATCTTTCAACCTCCTGTTGGTCTTAAAATGAAAATCATCTAAGGTCTGTCATAACTGCAGAATGGGGTGTGTGTGTGTGTATGTCCATCCATCACTAGATAATATTTTTTAAAAGCCAAGCCAAATATTTGCACTTCAAATGTCAATTAACCCATTGTTTGCAATTAACAGTGCAGAGTCCTGTAACTGTTTAAAGACTGCACATTCACAGGGCAGCATGGCCCATGCTTCTCTGATGAGGACTGGTTATTTCTGTTCTATTTGTCATGTATGAAGTATGATATATAAAGTAATTTCTAAAATGTGAAAGGTTTTGGAAAAGGGACACAATCCACTTACATGCAATAGGATTAGATTTATTTTGTGTAATTTCTAGCAAGTGCATTGTTACAAGATGCATGCTGGAGAATGCTCGTGACCTACGCGCACCTTGAAAATTAGTACAAGGCAAATTAGCAGAGAGTCACAGAATTTGCCAAGGGCATTCTTTTTGAAGTGTTTAGAGAATTAATAAAAGGTGTTCAGTGTAGATGCTGTATGTATAATATGTAAAGTCAGTCGGCATTGTTCAGTTAAAATATGGCTGTCACAGACATATACTCTATTCATGCCTATAGACAGTCTCAAAAATTGCCGGGTTTATAAAATAAATAAAGCTCACTTGCTATTTAAATCCATTGCTTTATTTGATTTTTATTTCAGCATCCTGAAGGTTTAGGAAGAACCAGTGTTTTGGCCCTGGAGCATTTCTGTTGCCTGCTTAGGAGTGCCTACAGCCAATACTGACTTGGTTGCAAATGTGAAAGCACCATTTGTATGAATACCACAGATGCTCTTATTTCTGAGGAACGAGAAGCAATTCTATGGCCAATTCTCATGATGCTGATTTTTAAAACAGATCAAACATGGAAACAGCAGGGGAAAAAAATCAAAGATGTCTTTCCTATTTAATATAGGCTCTTGGATGGAGTAACTATCCCGAATTAGATTTCAGAAGCATGATCCCTTTTCTTTGCAGAATGAAACATTATAGACTTATGATACCAGGGGAAAAAGCTGGCTCTCCTAGTGCATGCTCTGTTATATAAAGTACTCAGACAGCTGATTAATCTATGGGAGTTGGTAATCATTTGACTCTGGATATTTTGTTCAAATGTTTTTTTTCAGTGATTCATGAAGCCCTTATTGGAATTCAAAAAGCACTTCACGAATCAACTAGGAGCTTAAAAAAAAAATTAGCAGTAATGAGCTCATTTCCATAGAAATAGGACTAGGCCCACTGGTGGGTCAAACTGTTTTCTGCACTTCCACTTTCCAGTATTTTCCTCAATTCTTCCCCATTTATTTCATGCATCATTATATTCCATTTTCTGTATATCTAAACCATGCCATTTGGCGTTTTGTTCTCTAACCTGCAACTGCCACTTCAAGGTATTTCAAAATGGTGGTAAAAAATTGTCATCCACATTTCACTCAAGAAAATGTAAAACTCATTGTCATCTTGAAACCCATTATTCATGACAGTTTCCTCAATAGATTACAAATCATAGTTTGAAGTAGTATTGAGCAAAAATTTATAATGCACAAGCCTCTCCATTCCTGCTGGATTAGTAATGTGTTTTAATGATATTGCATTTGTATTCTTTCAGTTTTCTTTCATGAGACATCAAAGAAGCAACAGAATGTGTCTTTCATATTCCAGACATACCACAATACTTCAGTGTTTTCCAGTCCTTCAGATTCACTGCTAACCAAGATGAAAGCTAAGGTCTTGTGAGCAAAACCTAAGCCATCTGAAAAGAAATGGTATCCCTTTGAGGTTCTCAATTTGTTGGAAAGAGGGAATTACTTACAGTTTTATACACCACAGCATGAAACTTGTTTTGGCAGGTTCCAGAGAAGTAATGTTGTGGTCACGTTCAACAGGCTAATATAGAAGGTCACACACTGGTGCTGAAGATGTTCAGATTGTTTCGTGGCTCTCATCCGGGAGATGAAGAAGGAACAAGAAAGAACATTTTATGGCTTGAAATCACATACACAGACTTCCTACTGAAGGCTATGCATATTGTTAAGGAAAAAACCTTGTGATCCTGGAAAACAAAGGAGTTTGAATAGGAAAATAATATTATTGAAATCCCTTATAGAAATGAAGTAAAATCTCTTCAGGAAGTATGCCACTGGAAAGGTATGCCTTTTTCCTAAGTTGCATCAGGTAAGCCCACATCCAGAGCTGAAGATGAAAGACCAGTTCTGCATGCATTAGAGTTGTATATCTCCTAGGATGAATGCTGTTGGGTTACCTTGAGTGATTAAGGGTAGAATTGAACTATATCTCGGCTGAAACTTGCATTTGTCTCAGTTCTGGAACAGGTAGGAATTGTATGCCAAAACAAATGGCTTCAAAGAGGAAAACAAAAACTCGTTCTGGAAATAGACTTTCTACCAAAGATTGGTGGAATTGTGACCAGAAATTCTCATAGAGCAGAGACGTGCCATGGAGTAGGAATAGGAGGGTAAAGCATACAAGGTTCATCTCCTGTTCAGGAGGCATAGTATTTCTAAGTGAATACTGCAACTGGCATAAAGTAAGGCAGCCACCGCTTCCCTTCAGGAAAGAGAAAGGGTCTCATAGTCTTTCCTTTTTTCTCATTTTTATCATACATAAGCATACGTCAAATGAAAATTTCGTCTACCATCTCCTGTATCACATTTTCTATGAGAGCAACACTACTGGGACCAATAATATACATATTTTAGCACTAGGCAAAAGTGCAAATGGCTTTAAAAAGCAATTCAACAAAAGCACAGAGCATAAGGTCATTAGTGACTATTAGACAAAATGGACAGGGTAAAGCAATAGGTTTAATCCTCTCTAGCTAGTGACTGCTGGAAGCTGCCTTCTCTGGAAAGTATGTCAGAGGAAGGGTCATGCTGTACAAGCCCCATTTCTTGCACTCTTTCTTGACGTATCTGTGGTGAAGTGCTGCTGGAGAAAGGAGGTCACCTAGACAGTGCTGGGCTCCACCGTAGCGGCAGACCCCCTTTGTTACTGTATCGCGAAATGTGGCAGAATCGTGATTCCAAAGTGCCCCAGGAAATGTAATATTTTTAGAATATTTGATGTATATTAAAGGGCATAATAAAGCTAGCTGCTAGCTTGCATTTCAAGCCTTATATAATGAAAGAAGGTAAACCTTTGCTGGAAAAGAATAAGAAATCTTACAACATAAATTAGATAGCACACTTTCACCTATTATTTCTGTAAGAGACAACTCAGCTCTCTTTCTCATGATAGGTGGTACCTTCTTTTGTGAGTAATGGTATTGAAAGCCATGGTGGTGTGTGTGTAATAGATTAAAAATGAACACATGCAACAGAGATAGTGAAAGTACAAGGTACAGAGATTTTGATGATTTCTTTATTTCCTGCTCTCTTTAAGGTGTCTTAAGTAGAGATGAGAGTAAAGAACACGTACGTCTTTTTGAGAGGGAGATTTTTGCATTGTCTTTTCAAAAGTACAATCAAGAGTGTACAGGATGTAAGCTAATGGGACAACACCAACAAAATCCAAGCCAAATGATTAGTTTTATTCTTGTTTATTTCTATTTTGCTTCTTGAAGGAAATTCTGTTGGGATGAGAGTAATCATACAGGCTTGCTGTAGTTCTTCCAGGCTCCTCCCTACTACAAATCATCCTGGGCTTGGCTTTATAAAAGAAATTGGGAACTCTCCTGTTAAAACTTTGCAGTGACTAGTTTTCTGGTTAATTGTCAGCTGATTTTTCTGACACTGATCTGTAATGCTATCCTTCTGTGGAGGAATTATTGAGGATGCCTTACTGAGCACAGATGAAGGAAAGTTTCCTTAGCAACAGGAAAAACATGGAATGCTGAAAAGCTCTCTGGTGACTCTCCTTGTTTCTGTACAACAAAAAAGGCTTTTTTTTCTACTTATTTTTTTTGTACAATATAAAGACTCAGGCACACAACCTGACATTTTGTGCCTTTCAATTTTTCAAGCAAATGAAGTTAAAAAAATAGTAATCCTTCAGGCATCATTCCAGTAATTCTCTTAGTATGCCCAATTCCTTCATTAATTAATTTGCAAAAGCCTATTAGCATATAGCAAAAAAAAAAAAAAAAAAGCATGATTTAGCCTGACTTGTATCCAAGGAAACATGTATACTTAACAACTGAGATAATACTTTGCACCTCTGTAGCACTTCTCTAGCCATGCTTTACCAACCTGGAGGGCTTTAAGGCCAGATTTTAAATGCATTTAGACATCTACAGATGCAGATAGGTGCCTGGAGAGTTTTCAGAAAGTGATTTCAATAATCCATCAGTTATCTGCTATCTCCCTTGTGAGAGACAGCAAAATACTGTTTCCAGTGGTGCAGATGAAGATTAGGAAAAAACATGATAAAGCTTTGAAAGAGTTAAGAGAGAATCCAACCTTGATTCCTACCACTGTGCTTTAATGACTAACTAATGTTCCCTGCCAGGCAAGACTGGGTAATTAATGCAATTTAGGAAAAAAAAGAACATTTTGTTCAAAGCCTACACCTGAGTGGTAAGACTTCATCTGGCTGTTGTCCTGCAGAGGCAGCTCACCTTGGAACTGCTCTCTGGCTCAGTCCCCACCGTGACCACTTCATCAGCTCTCCGCTATCATGGGAAGGGACAAACACTGAACTACTAGAAGCCTTGTGGGGCAATAAATCTATTTGCTGGCAATAGCTAGAAGCCACAACATCTTAGCTCCTTTCATAACTGACTCCAGCTCCACCTTTAAAGTATAGTATTTGGAGGGTTTGGTTTCACTTTTCCAGTCGGATTTGGCTGCCCTCTATAAATAACACTCTTAGCCTTTGATTCGCTAAGACTAAGCATGCCAAAAGTTTTATTTTCTACAATAGCTCCTCCATCATTCTGGTATTCCTTGTCTCTGCTTATTTTGGTTTGAATTCATCTTTCCAGAACATGGGGTTAAAGTGCATTAGAACTCCAGTAGGAAAAAAAAAAAATATTTTAGGTCCTTAAAGTAACTTTTGCCTCCTCCTCAAATGTGAGTTAGCCAGAAATTTCTACATATCTAGTATTAGAACTATTGGAAAGAAAGGCTTGGTATTAGGTCGAGTGAAATGAATAGTTTTCTTTATTATTTATTCCCTTGAAAAAGAGTTTTGATCTCAAAGTCTTGTTGGCTAAGTTTTTTACTTACTTCCTGCTTTTTGCTAGCATAGGCAACATAACAATATATTAAGGGAAGAAAGTAGATTATGAAGACAAAACCAAGAGAATGTTAAATAATACTTGCAAAACAGTATTGCCAGCTGAGGATGTGAATTCAGATATGCTATTCTGATAGTACTATAATTTCATTGATTCTCTCAACTGGGAAATGACAGTTAAAAATTTCCTGCCAAAGCTCAAAGTATCTATTAGATAAAATATCTAGTACTGGAATATAACTGGAAATCAGTGGGCATATTGGTTGAGAAATATAAACAAAGAAAAAAAAAGAAATACTTTTTTGGTGTGAAATCTTTATATCGTGTATTTTTATGCCAGTTTATATTTCCAAAGGACAATATTTAAAAGCACTTAAAACAAGTGAGTATACCTCATTACATTTTCTTGCAGGGTATACATTTATTTGTACTTTTCACTGTGCAATAATAAAACGGCATAACAGGAACATAATTATGGTCAGAAGAGATTTAATTGTAATGCAAGTTTAATTGCCATGAATGACTTACAACCATATTATTAACAATACAATGCATTTGATATTTTTACATGTTTGCGGGGTGCAACACTGAAATATATTTGCCAGTAACTGACAAACTAAATTATGGCTCGGAGAATAGAAAAAGCTATTCTATCTCATTGTTAGGTGATGAACGTTGAGATACATAAACCACCGCAATAGAGCGTTAGAGTGTTTTACATCGAATCTCTCATGACAAGATGACATTTTCCACCTGTTAAAAAAAACAACAGAGGATTGCACACCTGCTAAATCTCAGATAAAGAATACAAGAATGACAGCATCATGGTTAGGATTTCACCTTATGGGCCTGGGTTTTTTGTTTAGACATCGTGCATGCGTGCGTGTTTGGCAGCATTCTGTAGCTACTGCCTGCTGGCATTTCTGATATGCTGGCCGTTTAAAGGAAGAGACAGACATCCTCAGATAGTGGTTTTGAAGACTGATAAATAAGGCCTGGGGGTATAATGGAACTCTGTTGACCCAGGAAGTGAAAAAATTGAGAAGAACCTGACCTGTTGGTAGTTTCTGGATTTTCAGCAAGTCCCTCTTCCTGGAACGCTGCTTTTCAGACATCCTCGGCAAGCTCTGTCTGTGCACGTGCGGTGTTGTGCGATGCAGGGATAGTAACGCACCTCTGTGCGCTTAGGAACTGAGCCATGTGAATTAAAGCCGTCACGCAGTGTATCCCAGGGTGCTATTCATGGTGCAGGGTAAACTCTGCGTTTACTCAAACATATCTTTCCAAATTTCTCAAGTGGAAAAATGGGAGTGCTATGCAACCCAAAATCTCCCGGGGAGATCTCCGGAGAAAATGCACCCCTGAGGGGAAGCTGAAATTACAGGAACAGCGCAGGGAGCTTTGGAAGTAAAATACAACACCGACGTATCGGTTCTGAAGCAGGTCTGTGGAAAATTCATGGATGAAATTCCTTGGACATAATTTCCTTTTGATATAAGTCAAAAGTTAATCACACATTAAAATCCCATAAGCTTACCTGGCTCCGTAGCTCATCTATAGCTATCAGTGATTCCACAGCATATGCAGTACTTTGCTTAGGCTCAGCAGATTTTCCACCTCTTTTAATCTATTTATTGCATATACCACAATGCTATCACTAACTTACGAAAGTCACCACTAGTTTATGCTTACCTAATGGCCAAGTTTATTTGCTTCAGATGCGCTGAGCCCCTGTTAGAGTCATAGGAACTGCTTGTGTCACAGCTTTTGTGAACGAGGTGCCGTCGGGATTTCACTGTTGTCCCTGCTGCAACACTACAGCAACAGGGATGGCTCGGGGATGTGTCTTCTCTTTTGAACAAAGACAGAGTCTTTACTGGCTACCAGCAATGTGCTATTTTATATACATGTGCTGTTTAGAATGTGCTTCCTGTAAGTAACAAAATGCATATGCACCAGCTTTTTATTAGGTTATTATTTGACTAGTGTGCTGAGGAGAGGAGATGTGTTAGCTGGAGCCTGTCTCTCTGACTAGAAACTCACAATTATTTCACTGAAAGACTACAGGTTAAGGGTACATGAAGGTATTCATCAATTTGTGTCAAAGTTGGCTGATAATTTGGCCAAAATAATATGCAACCTACCCCAAATTTTTTTGCAATTTCTAAAATACTTTAGTTTTGTTTGCATTTGTATTAAAAGCAGAGGGATAGACTGATGCGATTTGCACGCTCCTGTGGATGGTGTCTGGGTGGTTTGCTGTGTTACCTGCTTCACCCCCTAGCTCTGAGCTCCTCTTGAGGAGATTTTTTTTCTTGTCACGGCTTGTTGCGGCTGGGACGTCAGGTGGCAGAGCCTGAGGAGGGGTGCTGGGGCCTGTGGGCATGGCGGGCCCCCCCAGTGAGGGTGCCAGGCTGCCACGCAGCCCCAGCTGGACTTCGCTTTGGGCCACAGCTACTGTGGGTGTGACAGTAATCCCAAACCTACTGCTTTCTATATTAAACACTTTGTTTTGTTCAGCCTGGAATCCCTTTTTTGCATTTGTTCCCCTGTGGTGAGAAAGTCGGGTTCTCCCCCCCCCCCCCCCCCGATTTCAAGTCAGGGGCACGTGTACTATCTAGCAACTGTGCGAGATTGGGTCCCTCCCAAAGGCCAGGAAGCCCAACTCCGTGCACTTGTGGCGATCCTTAAATGAAGGTGTTTGCAGGAGCCTCTGCCGTTCTTGTCAGGAGAGCTGCAGCCTCGCGGTTGTTGTTTCTCTCGGCGGGGCGGTGGCTCCCCAGTGCAGGCCCCGGGCCGGGCCGGGCCTCCCCAGAACGAACTGGCGGCGCTGAGGTGGCTGTCGGCGTGCGCTGCTGTCGGCTGGCAACTTCGGTGTCTCCAAAGGCGGCAAAACCAGCTTCTGTTCTCACCTGAAGCTGGAATGGAAACTTGTCAACAAAAGTTTTCCTGCCAGTAATAACTGCCGTCCTAATCAGCTCAGGTGTTAATGTAGATGCATCACAGCGATAGCCTCGTCAGGAGGGCGATGCCTGTGAAGCCGTTGTTCCTTGAGGACACCTGAGGGCATGGAGTGGGCCAGGATTTTCCTCTGGTTTATAAAGTTTATTGCAGTTCCTTGTGCGTGTGTTGTGCCAGTCAATCAGTGCGGCACCATAGCGCAGAAACTGGGTTTTTTCCTCTCTCTGCTACTTGATGGCAGTGTGTGTGTACTGGACAGGAGGACAGACCCTGTCACGCTGCTGCCACTCATGCTGCTTTCTCCATGCTGACCCCTTCTGTCTTTGTGTCACCATGTGGTAAGTGTTATTTATTAATTATACTGACAGTGGCAGTGAAAATTATTTTTTTTTTTTCAGGTTGGAATATAACTTCTGTCTTGGTTTATCATGCATAGAGACGGATTGTCATATACTGTGCTCTCAAGTGCTTTCAGATCTAAGATCTCAAGTGCTTCTTGATCTAAGATCAAGAAGATCAGATCTAAGATCAAGAAGATCATATCTAAGATCTTAAGTGCAAGATCTTTTCAGATCTCAAGTGCTTTCAGAATAAAGAGAGCATATACTGTGCTCTCTTTAGTGCTTTCAGATCCTGTAGCCAGTACAGGCAATTTGGCTACAAGAAATACATACTCCTGTTAGTGTATTTCCAATAATATTTAACTTATCTCTGCAAAACATATACAAATAAAGCTATTCAAAGAGAGGAAAACAGATGCAATACAGCAGTTGAATAAAAAGCTCCTTCTGTATTTGGCTGCCCCTGAGGAAAATGAAGGGGTTGTTCCTAGAGCTCTGGTGCTTGCCTGAGTCAGCAGGGAGCCCGAAACATTTGTTTACATGAACCTGAGCTGCATTGAAACTGCTGGTGACTGTTGCCTATAGTGATCAGGGAAATCTGTGGTTTAAAGACCCTGCCTTGGTGAATTCTGCATTAGCTTGGCCTGGAACAGAAGAAGAAATCCAGAAAACTGTTACAGAATAGGATGCCTTAGAAAGCACCCCGTTCCCCCAAGTGCAATTCACAAAATTGCAATATTTTAAGTTGTTAGTAGAGTGTTAAACTAACTAGAGTTAAACTAATCTGTCTTTTGAGCAGTCTCAGTGTATATGTGTTATACTGCTGGTGCGGCTCTAATGATGAAGTTCTTTGAGTCTGCAGGATTATTTTCCTTCCTACGGATCTGTCGCTACGTATTTTGAATGTAAGGCTGCAACGGAAGGTGTGGCAGGACAGGTGCTTCATTTCTTTCCAGCTGAACCAGGAAGCACTTGTGGGTTCTTCGATCCTTGGCTTTGATGGTGTGCATTACGCTCCTACTGTGGATTTTAGCTTTTTGGGTTTTTTTGAGTTTAAAGTATTAGCTTTCCTCTTCTAAAATGCATTTAAATACTTATTCATAGCTACTGTTTTAATGCTGAAATGAAGTTGTGATTCTTAGTAGATCAAGATAAATGTCAGAAACTAGGCTTTAAGGCTTTTTTTTTTTTTCTTCCTGTTATCTTTCTCTTCCTAGTCACTATAAACATGCACCTATTTGAAGGTGCTTTGATTTGCCGTGCTTCCCTCCTAAGGATGTGAAAGTGCAGCAGAATCAAAGTGTAACTTGAAGAAAGCTTTGGCAACCATGTCCTCCTGTTACAAAGATGCTGCTAAGATCTGCAGCAGGTAGAGATGGAGTTAGCTGTCTGATGGCCCAAGGGAAGGGGTGGCAGCAGAAAGTGCTGCACGAAGCACCCTGTGCTTCTGAGGGGCAAGAAGGCTGAATTGCGGAAAGGGTCCCAGCCCATCAGAGATGGGAATGCAGAGCTTGGGATAACAGTTCTTGCTCTATGAACAGTCTCTGGCTGAGCCCTTGATCTTGGACTTTGACTTGCTAGCAGAAGAGTCAAGACTATTCAGTCAGACTCAAAGTCTCAAAGGTGGAAAGGGGAAGCATTAGGACTACTTTTGCCTTTTGTAAGAAAATCTAAATCTTAGCAGCTGTGAAACATCTTGCTGCTTTTCATCACTAGTTTAAAAAAGGCACTGCTTTTAGAACTGTCTCCCATTTTATAGCCAAATTACCTGCAGGTGTAAACTTGTTTACTTCAGTGAAGAAGTGCCAACCTTACTAGTCATCTTCTAGTGTTTACCATTATTTCAAAGCATTTACCCTCTGAAAAGCAAGAGTAGCACTATCCTGCTAGTTCCTCTGGCATCTCAAAGATTTCAGTCCTATCCCTTTTTAACCTTCCTTTTCTCTAGTGAATACAGTGGGTTTTTTATCTTGAGTTGAAAGAGTTCGTGTTGAGTGGAGTTCAGTAAGGCTCATTTTTTTTCAAAGCTTACAAAACTCTTTTTCAATAATTTTAATTGTTGTTAACAGGTCTCTCAAAGATTCAACTTACATAAGTTATTTTAAAATGTTTGTTATGCTATTAACTGATTATAAGATTGTTTTTAAAGTGAAAACTGCATGGTTTCAGGTTCCCAAACTGAATGAGCATTTTCCTTCGATTTATTGTCATTGTTTCTCAAATACATTTAAAGTAGATAGTGCACGTCATTCTGTAAATTGCTGGTCTGAGCTGTTGTTTATTTTGTTGAACTACGCTTCTGTTGCATAATTGCATTTGCCAGGTGGAAGTGAGAGCTGTCTTTTTGAAATCACAACTAATGGCATCTTGGGAGTTTACTCCAACTAAATACTGCCCCAGTTTGTTCATCTCTGTGCATCCAATACACATCAGTCAACCTCATACAGCCGCTTTCAAGGTTAACAGTCTGCATGCCCAAGGATAGATGGCCTACTTATTTATTAAAAAAAAAAAAAAAAGAAAAGAAAAAAAAAATTCTTTCAGTGAGTGACAATAGATTCAGTGATGCTGGGACTTCTGGAGGGAAAAAAAAAAAGGAAAGTGTTTAATCGGTAAAAATAGGAGGTAGTTTATACGATGTTAAAAACCTAAAACTACATACAGAAAACTGTGACTATGGAATAGTTTCTTCTAGGTCATATTAGGATGTAAATGTGATTTAAATTAAATCAAGGAAAGTGACCAACAATTATAAAATCCTATTTCTGAAAAATGGAATTTAGAATTTGCACTATTTCTCTATCAGACCTTTATGCTATCTCTGTAATAAAAGGTGAAAAGGTGACTTACGCTATTTAAAAAGGAGGTTATTGCAAATTGAAGATAGAGCTATAATTGGGTCTCCTGCTGATGCAAGTGAAGGAAAAACAATTAGTGGAACACTCTAAGAAAAAAGGCTAATCTCAAAAAGTGGTTGGAAAATAGAAAGTTCTTTCCGTTGACATGCTGACACAGATAATGATAATCAAGGCTCTCCTGCAAAAGTTGCCGGACTACACAACTGGGCTTGTGCGACTGACTTCCCTGGTACAACGCGCTTTTGTTTGTGTAAGTATTTGCTGTACACCTATGTCGTTCTGAGGATTTGGGTTTTTTATTCACTATGTTTGCTAATTAGGAATATTGTAATTTTGCATTTTGATCTATTTTTTCCTTTTTGTCCGTGAGGTATAGAGTTCTTGTATACAAAATCATTGAATGCCGACCGACAATTGAGATAACTGCTATCATCTTCATTGAGCGTCTTCTTAGGCAGTTGGTAACTATACCCTGGTGTGCACCCAGACTGATGAGCACAGGGTTTGTAACCAGAGTATCTCTAGAGATTATTCGTATGCCCTGAAATTCTGTCTTTTCCTTAAGACAAGGCTTTAAAGATAGAGCAGATTTAAGTGCCACTCAGGCTCTCTTCACCACAAAAGTGGAAGGGTGGTCATAACTATTACAGGTGTCATCAAGCTAACTTCAGTTACTCGCTTTGGATAGTGCTTGAAATTTAGTTCTTGTAGCACCAAGTTCACTGTGATCTCCTGCTAGCTGGTGGTTAGTTAGTCAAGAGGTTCTAAATCTGCTACTCCAGCTGTGGTGCTGTCAGCATGTGAGATGACGTATGTTTAGCTGAGCTGCAATTGTCCCTTGTGTTGCAGAATAGACAAGAATATCACAGGCATACTGCAGTTCTTCTGAGAAAAAGCTGCACTCTCCTTACTGGATTTATACTTAATAATTGGTCTTATATTACTGAGTTTTTGCTAAGCTTTTTTCAAGGCCTGCCTTATCAATATTTTATAGAAAATGTTCTTTCCTGAAGTCTCATATGAGCAGCAAAGGCCAGGTATGATGGCAGTCTTAAAATCCACATTTTTATTTGACCTTTGTATGCTTAAC
The DNA here is from genome assembly GCF_035582795.1 of Mycteria americana. Taxonomy (NCBI): domain Eukaryota; kingdom Metazoa; phylum Chordata; class Aves; order Ciconiiformes; family Ciconiidae; genus Mycteria; species Mycteria americana. The sequence continues at coordinate 40,095,244 of NC_134372.1, forward strand.
AAGTGTATAATTTCTGCCCCCCACCAGCCAACAGGAAGGATGATGTGCTGTGTTTTTGATGCTAAGGTGTTTCAAATTCTCTGTTCCTGCTTCAAAATCACTTCTGTGAAATGCTCCAGCTGTGAGACTTGTAACTCTTGGGGCTAACATATCCTTTCATTGTTGTTGTTTGGATGGTGGCTGGGTCGGGGGGAATCCTCAACATTTCCCACTTGCGTTCTGATTTAGAATAAAATTGTTTTTGAAATATGACCTTTCCTGTAGAATGGAACTAGTCGAAACTTTAATATCGAATTAGTGCTTGTAAGAGTTATAAGTGTCAGGGCCATTTGGCAAGCCTGCAAGGCGTTTCTGTCTCTTGTCGAGACTATGAAATTGCCGGGATTTGACAGACTATATGACAGCTACGTACATCACCATGCACAGAAGGATGAGGTCATTTTCCACTTGGATCAGGAAGCAATACCCTTATGAACCCTGTGTATCCTGCATTGGAAAGAGAGCCTACACCCTGGGGAGGGCGGGGAATTAGTGAAGCTGAAGCTCTGGGATGCGCTGGTGGGAGCTTAGAAATGCCCTTGTCTGCACCAGCTTGTCTCAGCCGAGTTTTTTTGTGACTTACTTGTAGCTGACAGATAAGCCCAGAATTTATAGAGCATGCATATGTAATGAAGGGAAAAAGAAATCTTTGTGTTCCTCAGTGCAAACTTACATTGTAGTTACAGTTTTATTCAGATGTATTGGAGTAGATGCAGTCTGTCAGGATATTACAAATATTCAGGCATTTTTTCAGTTCTGCATGTCTCAGATATTTTTTATCATCCGAGCAAGTGCTGATCCACAAACTGGTACATCTTAGATAGTGCTTTAGTTAGGTGAGTTCTCTGGCTTGGAGCTGATTAATCATTGATTGGAAAGTTTGACTTGAAAAAGGAAAGTCCCAGATATAACTTGGTGAATGTGATTTTTATCCCCCACCCCCCTTCTTTTTTTTTTTAGCCATATTAAGTAACCTATTGGGCTCTGGACTTGGCTATTTTGGGCTGTATATTGTAACTAAAACGTATTTAAATCTGTTAATTTTGCTAATATTGCTGTATTAACCTACCTGCTGGATGTTTCTGACTCTTGTCTCTGAGCAGTTTCTAGGTTTATAGTAGCTTGTTTCATGTATTTTGTAGGCTGGCTTTATGAGTTTCAATTGGTTGGAAAAAAATTTGTAATTGATTGTAGGTCTGTACCATAGTTTATTGATGCATCTCCTTTTAAACCATTGCTTTTGTGTTTAATTTCATTTTTATATATATGCATATATGTATTTCTAAAATGAGGTAGTCAATGACCATCATATCATTTGAATAATGAACTAAAAAGCTTAGATTTGTTGGGAAGCCCTTTACATGTGGTGATTCTTCAAATCATGTTTGTTGTCATTGTATTGGGTGTTGTTCCCCTCACCTGCTTCACTGTTTTGTCCTTATTTTTGCTTCAAGAAAAAAGCAAAAGTAAAATTCTAGGTTTTGTTTGTGAAGATTCTTATTAGAGGAAATTGTATCATCATGATGAACAAATAAATAAGGCATTTTATTCACTTGATGGCTTGTGTTTATAATAACCTATACAAATTGCTCATGAAACAGTACAGAGCTTAGGATGCTCTGCTGAAGGGGAGTCCTGCTTGAACAACAAATTCGGGATTTGTTCAACAGATTTTTATGTCTCATGACTGTAGCATCTGGTTGATTTAGATGCTGCAATTGTGAGCCTTGCTTTAATGAAATTTATGAAACAACTTGAAGTGCAACTGTCTCTTACAGCAATTTTTAATAACAAGCTTAAATTACTATTATGTTTTAAATTGAAAATTTTCTCTTAGTATTAGCCTAATTCCCAGAATGCAATATAATTTGTTTCTGTTTTTTTGAATCCAAAGTATTTATAAAGATAATAAAAAAGATGCATTCCTACATGATTACTTAAAATCAGGATTAAACAAACATTAAACAGAACAGAATTAAAAGTAAAGATGGTAGAAAGGCTGAGTAGTGATATATTCCAGATAATTAGTCTGATCTTCAACTACAGAAAAACTAGTAATAAAGCATCCCTTAATAAACTGCATCTGAAATAGCATTAGGTCTTGCAATAAAAGGATCTTGTGATTTTTTTTCCCCATTACTGAAAAAAAGGCAAAAATGAATGTACGTGTGACTATATTTCATAAGAACTTTCTTGAATTTGATTGTATAAATCTATCAATGGCTGGCTGCCTGAGGCTCCCTGTCAGTGAGATCACTGAGAGATCCGATTCCTGAACACAGAAATAAAGTCCTTCCTCTTGTCCAGTATGAGCTCCCTCTGTCCTTGGGTGTCTACTGCAGAAATGAAAAAGACTAGGGGTGAGAGGCTGGAAAGTTATGGGAAAACCAGAGTATTTCATCCTTTTCTGTCTATTGAGGTGATCCTCACTAGTATATTTACAGCCTGTACTTAAAGAAACACAGTAAAGGCAGGTTGTCATAGTTGTTACCATGAAGTCCTTTATCTCCTAGATTTGGAAACTTCAGATTTTATGTTTGTTTTATGTTTTATAATTGTATTTATGAAGATGACTTGTCATTAATAGGAAATTCTTTACATCTGTATGATTTTTTTGTGTGTGATATATTAGAGATGTAAAATTATTCCAACTATTGGGAAGTGTGATTGGGTTACTGATGTTTAGGGCAAGGGTTGAGGCATGTAGTATGTGGAAGCAAAGAAGGATAGTTAAACTTTCTGGTCTGCTCTTTACAAGACATTTTGTTGCCAAACCTATTTTCAGCTTCTGACTGAACTTGTCATCACACTACTAGGAATTTTCCAAAGTACTGTAGTTAGAATTTATGAAAGTGTTTCTCCAAAAAATGTGGGCTTTAACAATTTTTTTTTCTTGGTAGGAATATTTTTTTTTTGCAATACTTCTGCAGAAAGAGTTCAGCAGTTTCTTGTCTTCAATGACTTTTTCAAAATAAAATCCCAGCTGCCGTCTCCATCATTTTGGAATGTTTTCTGAAGTTGAGTAAGACTGGAGGGGATGGGGGGTTTATGTGCATGCATGCATGCACGCACACAGATGACAAGGATTTGGAGTGAAAGAGAAAGAGGGAAGGGAAATGGCAATCCTGGTCATTCTTAATTTTATTGAGTTCATTAATGGAGGGGGGGAAAAGGTACAGCTCAATGTTTTGAGATGGGAAAGAATATTTAAAGCTTGGTCAAGTAAACGTGAAACTCTGACTTCATTCGAGAAGACAGCTTTTCCATTTTTGAGCAGCTGCAGTCATTTGCTCACCAATATTCCCCCTCTCCTTCCCCCCAATCCCTTGTTTCAAGAGGATATTTTAAGCCTAAAATATGAATTAGGGGGGTTAAAATTCCTCTCAGACACTTTCTCAGCTTAGTATTGGGAAATTGGCTCATAAACAGTTTCACTAAGTTACTTCTACTTAGGATCTCTGTCACTCTTGTGTGAACTTGGGCTTCTGAATGAGTTTTTTTGTTACTCCTATGGGATAATTGGTTTAATTTATAGTCTTTAAACTGTACTAAAGGGAAAACGAAGTAATCTGTTATTAATATTTAAAAGTTAGTGATTACATGGTATTTACAAAAAAAAAACCCCAAAACAAACAAAAAACCAAACCAAACCAAATCTAACAGCACCTTTGCAAAAAGGTGCTTTGTGACTCAGATCTTAAGTTTTTGCAATAAAGACACAGCTAAGTGCCATTCAGATATTGTGAATTTGAACAAACGTATATCATCAGAGCTATATGGAGAGCCAAGCTAGACCAGGAAATGTTCATGCCAAGTGCTGCTAAATATGAGCTCTCTCTGTCCTTAGGAGGCTACTGCAGAAATGAAGACGACTTAGGGGCAAGAGGCTGGAAAATACTGCTTCCATTTAAAAGGTTAGGGTAGCACCTTGCTTAAGGACATGCTTAAGGGTCTGTGAGAGAGACAAGAACTAAACTCAATTCTCCAGGGTCCCTATCCAGCGCTTTAATCGTGAAATCATTCTTCCCTCAGAAGTGAGTTCTTGGTTGACGCGCACAAACAATAAGCTCCCCCCCCCCCCGCCCCCGATGCCTTACTTGTTTGCTGCTGAATGAACTGAGAAGCTTCTGTGGCAGCAGATATCCATATTTTAGAACAAAAATAAATGGACATTGAGAATCTCTGTATATGATGCTTCTCTGGAATCTACTTGCATTCCCTACAACTGTGGGTTTTTCATCCTTTAGGACTGCAACCTTTTTTTTGGGTTTCTGTTTTTCTTTTTCCTAATGCACATGCCAGTGCTGGCACAAGGGAGACAGGAAAAACACAAGAAGAATGTAATAATTCAGAAATTTATGAAATCTCCAGGGTACAGTGTGCAAGAAAGCATCTTAAGGTTTTGCCAGGGTCATAGAGTTGAAATCTGGCAGCTGTTCTACTTCTATAACTCTTCTTAAGATGCCACAGTGTGTTTATTCTAACATAGTTTTATTATAATATATATTTCAGAGAAAACATTTTGTTCAGTAAGCTTGTGGTACAAATATAGTTTTCGCCTGTATTTAAGTCCAAATTGAGGAGGGAGAGGGGGAAAGGGAAGAATTATGATTAAGAGTTGTTTTTTCATAATCTGCATGTAAGCTAGATGTTCATCTCGGTATCTTGCCTTAGTTCTACTGACTTAAACAGTGTGATGCTGATGTATGCTAGGTGTCAGATTGACCATTTTATATCATCAACTTAGTATTTGTCATCACATGTTTGTCAACAAAAAAATGTTGCTCCTAATTTCAAAATGATAGGGAATGTATTTGGGAGGTACTGATTAAAAACCTTATTGGGCCAATTGAGATGACAGCATGTGTGTGCTGGATGGTACAAAACATTTGTGATAGCAGGTTTGCAGAAGCTTAATAGTATAAAAGAGACCATAGTGGCTGCAGTAAAGGAAAGAAGTAATATCTTCCCCAGCAGTAAGCAATCAGACTGCTGAGCAACCAGTTCTCCCTGGAAGGTAAGGCCCTGATCTAACAAACACTTGAAAATATAACTATGTCCTATTGTCTTCAGTGGAATTTTGCACATGTTCAGTGCTGATAAAGTTTTAGACAGATTTAGTTGAAACAGATTTGTCCAGAGCAAAATACTAGTAATTTTTTTCCTTGTGTTCATCTGCTTTCTTAATCTAATTATTTCCACCTTTTTCTCCACCAAAACTGTATGGTATAAATCTTTGATGCTTGCCCTTCTAGCTGTGCGTTTTAATCTCGGGAATAGTTTATTTATCTTTTCAGGTGTTGGGACATCACTTTAAAATGCAGTTACTAACTCTGAAGATAAATTCTAGTAAGTCATACCAGCTGTTTAACCTTATCATAATTTTATTAGTGTTAACCTATAATCTTAAGTTACCTGTAGCAAGCATTTTAATTTCCTTTTTGAAAATGGTTTGCCCTTGTTGCCTGGAGATGATATGTACAGTGAGGACTGTCCATTACCCGAGGGTCCCTGGATGTTTAGTTCCACTTGTTTGGACTTGCACATTTTTATGTTGTGCCAAGGTGTATCATTTACATTTGTCAACAGTGAAGCATGAGGTAGCACTTGGTTTGTTAGCACAGTCAAAGAGGCACAAGCACCATAGTTCGTTTCGTTCCTTATGCCTGTATCTGTTTGTTCAGGGTGCAATGGCTTGTACTAGAGATGATCAGGCTGTACCCTGACATCACTGCTTTATTTCAATACGTAAGATGAGTTCAGTGTGCTTCCATTGCTGAAAAGCAAGAAGAGGGAGTACGAGTGCCTCATCGTTGTGTGCTGTGACCATTACAGGCTTTATTAGTAGCCTCCAAAGGATATTTCCAAATACACTGTGATCCTCAGTGGTGAGATGAAGAGGTAGAGTACTGCATCTCCCACCACGTTAACACTCTGCAAACACACTAGGATTGTTCACTGAGGAAGTTATTAACCTTTGCATGCTGGAGGAAGCACACATTGTATTGCAGTCAGCTGAAACCTAAAAATTCATTTAGGTCATGTCAGCCTGAAACTTGTTTTTTAGCATTTAGGTTACCTTTGTAAACTTCATGCAGTATCTCATTGATAGAAGATTCATGGCTGATATGAAAAGCCTGGCTCTTGTCTTCTACCATTTTGACAGCTGATATTTTGCTTGTTTTATTCTTACTTTCATGGTAGCTGTTGAAGGGTTTTAAACACTCCCCTGGTTTCTTGAGGAATCTTTATGCCTCTTATGGGCCTCTTACAAGATGAAGAAGCAGAGGTCAGAAGCATCCTGGGAAATGCTATATGGAGGCAAGAGTAAGCTGTATGTACACGATAGTGTATTTGTTTGTTAAGAAGTGATTTATGTATCTCTGAGATGTTTACTTTGGGGAACTGAAGTTACCTTGCAGAATTATAAACAGAATGGAAAACGTGTGTCTTCACAAGGTTGGGGTAAGTTAGTATCAACACTTCAATGCTACTCGATAGAGAGGTGTGGTGTAGCGCGTACAGGATTGGGTCTCTAGATTTTGCACAAAAATATTTAAAATAGAATATATTTAGAAGAGAGAGATTATTGAAAAGATTTTTCCTGAAAATAATAAATTCTTCTTTGTGTCAGGAAGAAGGGTCTTCTATCTTTTTCAGGCATCTAGTTTTTATATAGACCTGAATATCTTTCTGGCTTAATTTAAGTTATTAATTCCTTGACTCCCCTTGAAGTGGGCTGAAATTAACATTTATTCTCAATAACTTGTTCTTTAGACTAAGAAATAAATGGAGGTACATTTGAATGAAGATACATGGCCTATCAACACTGTGAACAGAAGGTCAAAATCTGATTTAACACCTTTTTTGAGAAGTGTGAGGAAATTGGGTGGAAATGGGCTGTTTGAGGGGGTGCTGGTGGTTTATACAGCATATACTGAGAGTTGTCAGCCTGAAGTCTTGGCTATTGTGCAAAGATAAAGGTACAAAAATAATTATTTTTGGTTTCTTGAGGACTTTTTTTTTTTAGGGGAGAAAACATTTTCCATTTTCAGTTGTAGTGAAGTTTCATTTAGGTATTGGTGTCTGTGTGAAAGCTCAGGCTTTACCAAAAAGAAAGAAAAGGGGGGAAAAAAACCCAACCGTCTTCTAAAAGACACGTGTTGCAAAACCACCCTTCAAGGAAAACAAAGACTTTCCTGCCTAGTTCTGCAGTGATCACAGCCTCTGTAAGAACAGGGGGTAAAAGGAAGACCTTTGGAGAGATAAAATTGCTTGGATCTAGGGAATGTCGTGTCACGCTTTAATTGACTTGTGGCATTCTGAATCTACTACCCAGTCCTTTGGAAAGTTTCTACTTTTCTTTTAAATTAAACACATATATAAACCAGAAATTGGGAAGAAGGCAAACACACCTTTCTCACAGCCTGAGTGTACTTTTAAAATTTGTTTGCATTCACAGAAATAGCCTCAGTGAAAATTGTCAAAACTGTTCACGTGACTTAATGTTCCTGCCCTGGACTTGGATGGTTTAGTCTTGAGGAAGCAAATATTATTCCAAGTGTATGAAAAAAGGAAATTAAGTCTTTGAAAACAATAGTTTCAAAGTCTTTGCTAGCAGACATCATGTATCATTCCATCTCTGCCCTGCTCTACTTGATTTAGAAGTGTTAGGCGTTTAGTGAGTGTGAGTTTATCATTTATTGAAATCAATCTTTCTGCAAGCTTGCTTTCTTCTCCCTGGCAGTCAGCTAAACTCTGTCTCCAAACCCTGAATGGCTCCAGGCTGAACTAGCCCAGTGTTGATTGCATAACACGGTAACAGCCCCGAACATTGCTGTTATAGATTGACCTCATCTGACCTGGAAATGCCAATCCATTAGAGAAAATAGCATTCGCCTCTGACAACAAATAAATGTAACCCCTGCACTAGGGCAGAGCAGACTAGAAAAACAACGAAGCGTTTTCCCGTGGTAATTGTTTCACGATCTGGAGCAAAAATCTTTTGAATGTCCTCTAATGAACAGTTGTAATTAATATGCATATGGTTATGTTTTAATAATAACCATCTCTCATAAAAATGCCTCTCTGATATTCCTGTACAGCTTGTAGAGTAATTAATGTCGTTCAGTGTACTTGGTCTGTTATGCATCAAAAAAACCCCAAACTGTGGAACATCATCTTTTCCGTTATGTATTTTACAGAGAACCTGTAGATTTAATGAAACCTGTCTGATGTTGGGGAAATTGCCATATTAACTACAATTTATGGTTACACAAGTAACTTTTATGGCTGACAAACAAGGGATCTAAAACATACAAGTAAAGTTAAACAAACAAAAGCTGTGCTGCGTTGTATGAATGTGATTGTGACCTCTAAGAAAATGTCTTGAATTTTCAGAGCTCTCTGAACCCATATATTACAATCAGCTCAGGGCTCTCAGAAACTAAATCACTTTTTCCTTGTGTTTTGGGTACCGTTATAGCAAAGGCACACATCTCTTGTCAGCAGTGTGCAGCAGGTGACTGTGCCACTGCTACAGTATATGTATATTCAGTACAGACTTAACAGCCCTATGGTCAGTGTCTAGTCTCTTCATTAATTTTGGTCAGTGCTTTTAAAAAATAGTCTAATTAGTGGAGAAGGGGAAATAAGAGAAAGGTCCCTCCGTAGCATCACTCTGAATTGCTGGTATTATGCGGAGCAAGAACTGTATTCCAGGGAGACACTAATGGCTCTAAAGGGTTAAGGGCAAATCACTGTTTTGTCCCTCTTTTTCCTTCCTTTTTAATAAAAAGAAACAACATAGAAATACTGTATATACCACTGAAGAATTTTTCCTGGAGCTGTATTTTTAGTTAATATGCTGCCTTCGTACCTTCTTAAATGTAGGGATCCCTTGTTTCACCAGTGTGCTCCCTTGCACGTCTGGCTGCGTTTCATTTTTGTCTGAAACTGTAAAATACCCTCTGCAGTTACCACAGGGTAGGTGGTGGTTGTTGCCCTTGCATCCCCAATAATCTAGTTCCACTTCAGTGCTCTTACGTTCTTTAGGATAACTCTGCATTCCCATGTCATGTTTAGGTTGTGTAACCTTTTTGTTTCTTTCATGCTGATTTATCAGGTAGTGATTGGCTTCTATTAGACCACAATACACTTATCCATTTTATGTATACTAGCTTTAATTAATTTCTTTTTATCAAGTTACTGGATATTTTCTGTACTACTACTACAGAAGACATCTGTATTTCCAGGTTGCCCATTTGCTAGCAGAAAAAAGAAAAACGTAGCATACTTGTGAAGTAATGGAATTATTTCCCTGTAAGGAAAAGTTATTAAAACCAGCAACTGTATCCTGTCATTCACTTTGAGGAGTGTTATGACAGCAATAAATACTGAATCAGTTTGGTAAGGAGTATCCTTACTACTTCTTTATGTTGGATATGTGTGCATTATATAGCCTGTCTCTCCTATCTAGACAGTTGCGTGAGAAGCAGCCCTGCATGCCTGTGTGTCTCCATCAAATTAAATTCCTCAGGATTTTCTTGTATAATATGACAGAGGTTATTACGAAAGTATTTGCTTTTCTAGCTAATGTTTTAGAGGGAGAAAAATGGCCCTGAATTACTTTAGAAATGTTTGTCAAAGGTAACTATATATATTTAAAAAAAAAAAAGGAAGGTCTATAGATGTCACTAAATGTACCAGCTACGCCTGAATTAAGAAATTTCTGAGCTGAAAATATAGAAACATACATAAAATGTACTGTGAAGTATCCTGATGTCACTACCTAATTTCACATGCTCAAGCCAAGGCCTATTTTTTTTTTCTTCCTAATCGTTTTTTGTGTTTTGTTCCCTGAAATAGACTTTGAATTCCTTTATTGCACTTACAAATCTACTTTGTTTTTCCCATCCTGGAGTTTCATTTTCTCCCTACAACATGGACAGCTCATTATTCAGGTTATCAGGGAAAGAGTTTCCTCCATCCCTTGATTCCAGGGATTCTGTCTCTCAATATTAACACTTACAAATGTTTCTTTTGGTATTTTAGTGGTATTCCTAAAATTAAATTTGCAAGTGTAGGCTACTGATACTGCATTTAAAAATTCCAACTTTTTCAAATGGGTGAGATTTGTATTGTAACAGGTTTGTATTTTTTTTTTTTAACCCTCATATTTGGAGAAAGTGGTGAAGAATTGTTCTCATCTATAGTTTGGCTAATGAGGACAACCCAAAGCACAAAGGTACTTTTACTGTGGAAGTGACTGCTAGAGTCAGCGATGAAGTATTTATGATATACTGTTGGCAAACGCCACTGAGCAGATGCAGATGTAATTGTGAGGCTTGAACTGTACCTATAATTCATTACAAGGTGCACTTCTGTGTTATTTGTTTGGAAATATGAAGTGCTTGTCTGTGTATGGAGTTTGCCATCTGATTTGGACTCTGGTCCGAAGGGAAACCCTGTGTTGGACTGTACCAGGATTTCTCATGCCCAGTGCAAGGATGTGGGGACCTAGTGCTGCTTTCAGCCCAGGAGGGGATATGAGCTAGATATTTTTATCAGGGATAATACAATTAGCTGGGAAATGCAGGAGCGATAGAGGGTAAGTTTGAACAAGAGATTTAACTGAAGTCAGGATTATAAAAGGGGAAATTGGATCTTTATCCAATGATCCCTATTGACTGTTCTTATAGATTTATGCAGAGAGATTTATTTTAACAGTGTCAAAGAGGTCCCTTTGTGGTCACAGTGGGTCTAATGTTGACTTATCTAGTACTTGATTTGGGCTGGCTTCGTGGATTTAATTCTGCCTAACCTTAAGCACTTATATAAGCCTCCCAAATTAGGAGTCCACTTGCTCTGTGAAGATAGTGGAAAGAAATAAGGTTGGTCAGTAGCTCCCATGGGTTGAACTGCCTCCTAGAGATGATGGTTTCTCTAAGTTAGCTCTGTGGGAGCCCAGGATGATAGGCTTCTAACTTAGGCTCCAGGCACTTCAGAAATTATGAATGTGACTCTCTAAGTTGTGGCAAGACTGCAGGGCAAAACCAGATGTGAAGTGTAGTCAGAGAGCCGGATGTGCTGGCCACAGGACAAAAGTGCAAAGTTCAGCCTCTGTATTTCTTGTGCTGGATTTCCTAGATGAAAAGTAAGCATCTTTTATTTTACAGCAAATATTTCAAGCAAATTACATCAATCCCCATCTGAGACTGCCCTGGGGCATAAAAATAACATAAGGGAAATGTTTGGCCAGCATCTTTCATACTGAAATAAACAGTGTCTAAACAAGTATTTCTGTATTGTTTCTGAAGACAGGCTCTGCTAGACAAGTACTGTTGTTAGTGTGTTAGAATGGGAGTAAGGCAGTCTGCTACCCAGGTCTCCTTGTTCTAGGCAGCAGATGAACTAAGTGTAAGAGCTGCTCCTCTTTTCTCCCAGGAGTGTTTACAGTCCAAACAGGCAGGGCTTGTTCACTCTGGCATAAAACTTTTTTGCAGTGGGGTCATTGAAAATACCTGGCTGACCTGCCAGTCTGGTTCTGAGTAGTTCAAGCTTGTGTCCATTGAATCTGAAACAGTTATAATGTCTTTTAAGACAAGAATAGAAAAAAAATATTTTTTACAACTTTTGTCTTTTACTACAGGCATTTATAGACATTTTTAGGAAAGCTGGCCATGAAAATATATTCTGTATTTGCACAATGAATAGGATGTTTACCTTTTTAAAATGTTTTCTGTGAACAGCTTAAAAAATTGAAATCACTTTTGCAATTTAGAGGAAAAGTGAACTATTTATTTAAGTACTTAATCCGTTGTGCCTCAAGGCACTTTAATGATTCAGGCAAGAAACAGACCTGAAACACGACAAATGTGGTGAGAATAATATGTGAGGAAAAACTTGATCTCATTTACTTTTATTTGTGAGGTGGAAGGAAAAAGTGGTTGAAATTTTCTAGGTTAATGGAATTCTGAATGTTATCTTATGTGACCATGGTATCTTGAAGAACAGCTTAGCAGTTGGCTGGATCAGTTTGCTGGCAAAGCAGCAGAATTCTTGAACTTTGGATATCTTTGGTCGCATACCTTGAGGAGACATGTTCCAACTGCGAATTGGAAGTCAACTGCCCTGAGCAGCTGTCCTTTCACCACTCCAACAGGCCAACTTCATTAGCAAAAATTGATGATTAAAAAAAAATGTTTTAAGGAGCAATATCAATCATCAGCTTCAGTAAACATTGTTTGGATCAGCGAAGAGAAATGCTTTTGTCTGTACTTTTGCAATTTTATCCACTTCTGCTCCCCAGAGCTTATTCTGAAGCCATGCAATTCCTAGCATTTTTTTCTGAAGAGAGTTTGCACTAGAGGCCTTGTCTGCTTGGTCACCCCTCAAGGAGAAAGAATGCCTCTCCATATGTCTTAAGCAGAAGGCAGCCTAGGCTGACAGATAGGAATGAGATGATGTATTCCAAGAAATGCTCAATCCATGGCAATATAATGAGTTGGGGGGGGGACGGGGGAACAACACAACACTAAACAAAACTTGAGGCAGATATGAATGCCAATGAAGGACGCAACCCGTGCCTGTCCCCAGAGATGGGGATCTACAGGTGAGGCTGTGTACACATCAAGAGGGTTAAAAAAAAATAAAAATTGGGGAACAAGAAGTTGAGCACTTTAAAGAAGGAAGTTGTAGATAGTTCAGATGTGTGACAACTGACAGTGGTTTTAATGTCTCCTTGTAAAACAGCTCAGAAACATTCAGGAAGTGGTAGATGGAGTGGAAGAAGAAATCAATAGAATTTAACGGGGCGAGGGGAAAACAGAATTTGGGAGATCTAGATCTAATGAAAAGTCTGTTTGGATATACATGTGCAAACTCAAGTGTCTGTGTGAATGTTAATGTATTGGCCTATTTTGTACATAGTAAAAATACTTTGGTTAATGAAATTCTCTCTATGGTACCAGACTATTACAGACAGAGTAGTGATTTGCAAATAACTAACCAGATATAAGCGTATGTGGAAAATAAACTTTGTCATTACGACTGTAGATCGACCCATAGCTGCTGTACCTCCAACATGATAGCTGCCATGCTGTGATTAGCACTTCTGATAAGAACACCAGGTGAGAACCCAGGCGTGTTTGGCAATGAGCAAGAGAGAGGTCTTCATCAGTTCTCAGTCTCCAGCACATTGTAGAATATGTTTTAGGTGTAAGCCTGCAATTTATCCCACAAACCTGCAGCTGATGCTGTGTTTCTGGCCATCTGAGTCAGCAGCATATCAGCATAGAAAAAGACATGGGAACTCTGATCTTTATGTAACTAAAAGGGGTTAGACTAAAGGTAGTCTGCTTCAGGCATCTTCATTCTTGAGTCAGTCTGATTTTGTTTTCTTCTTTTCCCTGTTTTCTACTGATAAACAGTATTTCCCATTCTTCTGTTTTGATTGTTTTCAGCCTCATCCATGCTTGTATCCCACTTTATGGATTGTCAAAAGACTAGTCACTTAGTTTTTGGAGAATTAAAATTAGTTGAAAATTATATGTAATTCATTTGCAAGAATGAACGCCGATGTTTGGGTTCAGCCTGGCTGAGGGATGCTCTGGTAGTGCGTTTTCACCACCCTGTGCTAGACATTTCTCCCATAGTGTTCCTCGGTGAGCCAGTTCATCTCAAATGCTTCCTCCCCTACACCAGGACAGTTTCCCAAGAAATAGTCTTTTGCTGGGTTAATGAATGCAATTAGGTCAGTGAAGAGTGCTGTGAGCAAGAGTGCTGATGTGGGGCAAAGGGCTTAACTGAGATGTTGGGAAGGCATGATGCCACAAGGGATGGAGGAGACAGACCTTCCCTTTTAGTGGCCATGGACTGTTACAGCCATCTAGCTGAATTGCTGATCTTTGTCCTTATCAGCAGTGTATTAATTTTGCATTTAGTTGAAGTGGAGAAATCCATGACCCAATTACTTTGCAACAGCAAAAGGCATTTACCAGGTATTTGTAAATATCAGGATTCACTGTGACTTGGTACGTGCCTGTAGTTCTTTATTTTTAGATCACTTTAATCTAGTCAATATAAGCAGACAGCTCATGCTACAAATATCGTATGGGCTACAAAATAAATGTTTTACTTCATTTGGCAGGTTAAAAAAACAGGATGAGAATAATGTTAAGATCCCACAAAACCGTAGGTCCTCTGGCATTGCACAGGGAAGTAACATAGTGCTTTGGACCAATCTGTCAAACAGGAGGTTGTCTGTTCTTCACTCTTTTTACCTGGTTTGGTCAGTTGTGAGGGAACGTAACTTGCAGAAGGGAAGAGACGCACTCTAGCTTCACAAAAGCACTAGCATTTTTGATTATCCGTGTGTGTCTATCCCTCTATTATTGTTTCTGGGGGTTTTTGAGGGGTATTTTTACTGAAAGAAGAAGGAAAAGTTAATTTTCAAGTTTCAAACCATTTGCTCATCCTTCAGTCTCCCTGATTGACTGTACTAAATTCTACGGACTTTGCAAAAAGCAGGTGTTGGGGAATAAAAACTTTCCGTAGGCTAAACCAGATGTCTTCCTCAAATCAGTGGGAATATCACTGTGAAAAATGTATTGAATGTGGCAAGGTCTTGACTTCCTGAGAAGAGCTAGTGAGAAAAATCCATCTTTTCCCATGAGTTTCACCATTATTAAGAGTTCCTTATATGTTTTTATATAGCAGTACTAACAAGCTAGTTGTGTTTTTATTCTGTCCTGTCTCTGATTACATTGAGCCCTTAGGCAAATCTTTATACTCAGTAAGTCTTCTGTCATACTGTAGAAGTCTTTGTAGTAATAGATTGTAGTGAAGATTAAGTTGATGGATTCATGAGTGATTTATTATAAATTATGGTGCAGTAGTTTATTTTTTTTTTCCTCAGCAATACTCCCTATATAGTGGGTATGGTCATGTGGGTGAGGCCATGGGTATGGTCTCAGAGCAACCTTTCAGGGAAACAAGGAGAGTAAAATAAGTCAACAGTGTGCTCTGCTCTTTGATACCTTTTCAGAAGCCTTCCTTGGAGATGGTGGGGTTATCTGCTTTGAATTCTGGAGAAATGCATTACAGTAGCACTCCAGCACAGGATGATGCAGACCTATGTAGGAACTGTACATAAGTGGAAGAATACAAATCAGCTTCAAGATGAAAGCTCTTAAATCTGTTCTCTGCTTCTCATGCTGATTATCATGGCCCCAAGGCGTAGTTACAGAAGCAAGATGCACTTAGGAGGGTTACTTCAGAATTTCCACAAATCATTACTGATTATGTATGTATATTTTTAAGTGTTTATAGATGGATGATTGATACACTAACGATGTACCTTTCAGAATTGCATAAAGAGGAACAAGACTTGACTTGCACGTGGATTTTTATTATTTTACCTTTTACAGTCCACGTGGCTCCTGTTTTATAAACAGTAGCTACGGTAATGCATTTAGGAAGGTTTTCATATGCATATGTATATACAGATTTTTGCCAGATAGGCACCTTAAAATTTTCCAGTCATTATTATGAAATGCAACATAGCCTCTAAAGCTTATTCTGAAAGGATATCTATAATCAATTAACTGATTCTCTAGAGCAGCCTTAATATGTTGTTTTAATTAATGCCACGTTCGGAAGCAGAGCAAGCTGCGGCAGAACTCTTGCAGCAGTTACTGGGTATCTAGCACTGCTGTTTTGCAGACAGTGTCTTTCTCTAGTTGCGCAAACACTTTATGTACTACTGTTTCACCATTCTAATCATACCTGTAGGATCAAAAGGAAAAATGAAAAGAGTATTTCCAGAAGAAATAAAGTGTAATGCAGTAAGCTTCCATGTAAATAAGATGAGAGCTTGCTTGCGTTATTATAGCAAAACCAAGCAGAACAGTGTTTTGAGGCTACCACAGACTTCTAAGGTCTGTGCTTGAGCAGAAATAACCTACTGCAAAACTGAAAACAAGACATGCACAGTGGGGAAAATTATTTTCTAGTCTCACTGAATATTAAAGCAATATTGCAATGTAGTTATAGCAGAGGTGTCTATTTCAAGATCAAGCATCAGTGTAATCACTGTTGATAGTATCCCTTTGATAAAAATAATAATTCTTCAGTGGTGATTTGATAAATCTACATTTATTGCTTAGCATTTCAGTGGGTCTCATTTGGCAGAATTTTATTACGCTGAACCTGCTGTACAGCTGTTGAAGCTCTTCACTAGAATCAGTAATTTACACCAGCAAAAACTCTAGTTTTTGTATTTAAAACCTCGTGGTGGGTTTTTGTGCTTCTGGTCTTTTTCCCATGAGAAAGACCTGTGCCATACCCAGAGTTCTGAGTTGAGTTTGTGTAGTCGTTAGCTATAGAACTTTTTTCTTTTTTTGTGATGACAAACAGAAATGATTTGGTGTAGATAAATACTTTAGGTACAAATTATCCTGCTTGTCACTCTCATGATACAATTTATTTTCGTGTAATGACGGATTTAGCTTGTTGGAAGTTAATAATTTTTCTGAGTTACTTTTTTTTTTCACTGTTTCTGACTATATAGGAAACACTTCATTTAGAAACACTGAAACTCTTCTGATTGTTTGGAGACCTCAGGGTGTTGGGGAAGATGAAAATGAGACATACTTGCATATGGTTTAACACAGAAGACATCCAATGGTTTTAAAGGGCAGTGATCTTTTCTCCATAAAAACATATATGAATTTTCTAAATCTATTCTGGTTGTTGAAGAATGGTATCCAGCGGTTTCAGTACCAAATTTTGGAAACAAATCTGTTCTGAAATGAGATCAGAAAACTAACTATTTAGCTATTTAAGATGCCTATTTTCATTAGTAATCTGGCATTTTAATTGCACTTACAGGTAGATGTTTACTGAATAGCTTTTTGTCTCTTTCCCACAGTGTCACTTGATTTGGGAGGGGCTTGGTTGGTTGCGGGTTTTTGGTTTGTGGTGGTTTGTTGTGTGGGTTTTTTGTTTGGTTTTTGTTTGGTTGGGTTTTTTAAATTTTTTTTAATATATTTTTCTGCTGTTTGGTGTAGAGAACACAAAAGAAAAGCTTGGGAAAATGAAAGAACTTAACGACACTGTTCTTATTCTTGGACCAAGGGTTCGTTTTTATATTTTCTTTGTGTGCTAGTAGAGCAAAATTTGCCACACTAACCACAGGAGTGTATTTGTCCATACCAAACTTTCATTGTACTGGGCTTTATAAAATGATCAGAATTCTTCTGTGGTTGAAACTTGGTTGCATCTTCAAAGAATATTTTGGGGAAAAATTGAATGTTGAAATACTAAACTGCAAAGCAATCTAAATGAATTAATATACTTTATAAGCATATTGAAAGCACGTAAGAGGTGATGGTTAAGACTTTTGCTGATTTTAATCAGCTTGGATCAGGCTTTTACATTCTTCCAGAGTTTAAGAACAGACTTGCCTGAAAACGTTGAAGTATAGTAGTCTATGACTGGAAGTGCATTGAACAGCTGCAGGCCGTGGCGGTGCTAGGCACGGTGTGCGTCTTCCGGCTCAGCACTTGCGCCGTGTTGGTGCGGAGGAGGATCCTTGCTGTGGATGGAGACCTGTGCTACATTTTAGCCAGCCCAGGGTAGCCGGCCAGTCTGCACCCCGCCAGGCTGCAATTGCATGACAGCCATGCTTCTCCCCGTCAGTTACCTGCAACTGTTCCCTTCTGTCACCCTGTGCTTCTTGAGAAAGAACTTGCTGCATGGCTGTTTTAGCAGTAACCTGTTGTCCCTCCTGCTGCCACTCATTCTGATGAGTTTGCCAGGCATGTTGTTTGCTTTTGGGGCTGCTGGTGTCTGTGTGTCAGGTGGGAGCAGCTGCTGTTTTAGACCGACTGACCAGCCTGTGGAAGGAAGTGACAAGATCTATTGTCAGTGTGTAGTCGACGTGGAAGTCGATCCAGCAAGCGGCCTGAACAGCCTGAGTATATCATGAGAGTGATTAAATTCCTGCTGTGTATAATAATTGCTATATTGATAGAATAATGGAGTAAGTGAATTTGTGCTTAATCTGCTGTATCAACCTGGGGGAAAAAAAAGTGCTTTGGGAATGAGAGTATTTTTGTACTTATATTTAATTTGATACTGCTGTTAGTAAATGGGTCAGTGATCTGAGGTATTGTATTTTTGGCATTCAGAGAAGTGCTGTATGCTCCAAAATGCATTAGCTTTTCTTCGTGTGAAAAGCACTCTGGTTTGTTTTCCCTGGCTTCAAGATGATGAAATTAGTTTGTGGCGGTTTGGTTTGGTTTTGTTTTTTTTTGTTGTTTGGGGTTTTTTTTTTGAGATGGGCAAAATTTTGGTTTGGCACAGGCAGGAAAGAATGTGAAGTAACATCCAAGCTGCTCTTTGAAAATACACAAATAAATTGGAGAATAATAATATGGTATTCAAATGGTTTGATCTCAGTGGGTCTCTGATACATCCAGCAGAGCCTGAGTTGTGCTAACATGAGTTTCCAGCATCCTATTCTGCTTCTGCTGAAAACATTGGTCACTTTAAAGTGAGTTCTGTTGGAGCTGAATTGGAGAAGAACACTGATAGATTTTGGTGGGATGAGGGAAAGTTCATTTAATGCTTCATGCACAATTAAGTAGACCAAGGAGTTCAGGTGTCTCAAAAATAATTTCCAGATCAGTACCAACAAATACAAGCTTTGCTGAAATATCTAAATGCCTTGGAGATTTATCCTACCCTGAAATGAAACAGAGCTGGATAATTTTGAGCGAGATGCATTGAAAATTCCTTGCAGGCTATTAGAATTAACATGTTTTGTCAAAACAAAAATGCAGACATTAAATGATGTGGTTTCATCCTCATTCAGGACTTCAGACTTATTTGGAATAAACGGTATTTCAAAATAAGAAACAGCATTTAAAATAGCATAGGGCAGGCACGAAGATCCAAAGCTAAAGGAAACAAGCTTAAGCCAAAACCTGGTACTGTTGAGGCAGAACGGTTACGTGGGCAGCTGGAAGAGAGAAAGTACAGGCAGTTCTCCAGGGCAGGGCTGCACGGCGGAGCTGGGAGTGCTGAGCTTACAGCAGCAGGCAGAGCAGGGGAGCACACCAGGCAGCTTTGCCTGCTTGGCCTTCGGAGCTGCTGCTGCTCGATTGCCCTCCACCCCACCCCTTCTGTTTGTTTCACCAGGAAGGCGCCTGTTTTGTTGCATAAATGTAAGCCAGCAGAGAAGTGCTGCCTTGGTTTTTAGAGGCCACTTTAACTGTCTGACCCCGGCATTTGCATGGACAGAAGATTCATGCCTTAAGTAGGGGCTGCTAGTGTACTAATTATGTAGTGATGGCAGTCTCTGTATAATAGCAATTTTCACTCAATTACTCAGTGCACAGTGTCACTATTATAACCCAATTAATTTTAAATAACGTTCTAATTTAAAAGAAGGCAATATGTTGCATTTCCGCAAGTTAACTGTAGTGTTATGATGGTTAATTTAGCTAACTCTCTTTAGAGTTGCATTATACAGTGATGCAAACAAGTGAAAAATAGCGTGACAAAAAAAAAAGCTTTCTAGTGCCGAAAGCTTCTGAGGTTGTGCATTGTACAGCTTTCTCAGGGTCTGTCTTGATAAGATGCAAGACTGTAGAGGACATTTTAAGCTAATATTTAATTGGGGGGTGGTGTTCTGCTATACCTGTAGTTTAAGGTGTACATAAAAGAAAACTACCAACTAAGGTTAGTAGACCATTAACTGAAAATGCAGTGTTCTATTTCCATTCATGATTTAGGATTACATTTCACTCATAATGAACAGGTTTTTAACTAAAGGTCTTTCCTGAAGAGAGAAGAACACAGTCATGGTGAATATTAGCAATAGGCTGCTAATTTACAGCTTCATTTTGTCTATGGGAATTGTAAGCTTATGGTGTAAAATGTAGGCAAACAAAAGATATAGGTCAAACCGTGGACTAGATTCTTCTAAATGGAGGGGGGGAAAAAAGGTTTGTATCACTGATACAAACTTACCCATTTTATGCATGAAACAGAATTTGATTTTGGCCTGAGTGTGAGCCATTTGTTAAGGTAGCAGTGGCTGAGCAGGCTCCCCACTGTTGCCTGGCACTTAATCCAGCTGGTGACATGCGCACCTGGTAAGCCCAGATACCCCAATGAGCATGTGTTTGTAACAGCTGAAGAAAAAGGGAAAATAAGTATTGGTCTGGGAGGAAAGCTGTTCCTTCAGCCTTTGGTGAAAGCAGAAGATCGCCAGCCCTGGCAGCTCGGGTGTATCTGTGACTCTGGCATGTGGCTTTGGGGTGAGCACAGAGTTATTGCCGTGAGAGCGAGTGTCTTCCCTTAGGAAGAAGCAAAGACCACCTGACAGCCTGTGGCTATGGAGAAACTAATTGGGAAGTGAGCAAACTGCTAACCTTATGCCTGGCCTTGTGTAAGCAGCAATGACAACCTCTTTACTCCCAGATTTTGCTGTCACTTGGTGGTGAGGTTTCCATCTGGACTCCATGAGGTGTTCTTAGATTTAAAGTGACTGGCTGGAAGAATTTGGAGGAATAACTCCATTTGCACCACTCCAAATTGCACAGGGCTATTACCTGGTAAACTATTTAAGAAATGCTTATAAACGTGGGTTATTTGTCATTGTTTGTTTGACTAGAAGAAAACACCTTACCTGTTTTTGGTGCTGTTTTGGTGCTGTTACCAAACTTCCCTTCAGTTGGGAAATACAAACCCAAGAAATTTTATAGCTGCTATACGAAAATCACTCTCTTAACTCCCAGATCTCTTATAAGGGTTTTCTGTAGCACCCATCACTGCAGTGTGTAAGCGTTTAACTGGCACTGTGATGATTTAGTCATTTTAAGAAAGAGGTAGAAGCAAACATGTTTAAAGTATACCCGATGGACAGAGAGTCAGATACTCATTAACAATATCTTCAAACCATAATCAGTTAGCCTCGGAGAACATGTTTTATCTTGCTCTCCGCCAACCTTTCTGCCCGCAAGTGATTTGCACTCTTATTGAACAAAGTTGATAGCAGAATGGATAATAACAAGTCTGAAAATGCTCTGTGGTCTTGAAAGTAAAAAAAAAAAAAAAAAAACCCAAACACAAAACCTGGGCTCAGGGACAGCAAACCTGGAGTTTAGAGCAGAAAGTAAAGAACATTAAAAGGTCAGGGCTATTGAAAGTTACAGCATTAAGATGATGTCATTGGATAATAAATCTTTACTGTAAGAGAAAAGGTAGGAAAACATACCTGGGGCCCTTCCATTTGCTTTCTCTAATGCTGAAATCTGTTTACCATTTCTTTATGGGAAAAGGTAGCACACCTCAATTATTACTGTGGGGAAACAGTTATTAGAGGAAAATACAATGCACAGTGTGAATGTCTGCTGCTGTCATAATCACAGCATCGCTGCTACTTGGCTGTAATATTTTTGGTTTTGATAATGTTGTAAGATATTTGTAGAAAGAAGATATAGGAATAAGCGAAGACTGACAGCGTGAGCAGTTACTGACCTTTTGAAATAGGCATATGGCTAGTGGCTGTATATGGATTGTGATACTGCTTCTACTTTATAAACCCCTGCTTAGCTTGCACTCCTGCGTTGTGCTTCTCACAAAAGAATTAAATTTTGGTATTTTTCAGGATTATTTCTTTTTATAATTATCTTTTATAGGTCCAGCATCAAAAAGGCTCATTAAAGTGGTGAGTTCTCTCTAAATTGTGTGCTGTTAGGAGTGCACCAATACAAGGGAATCCTGTGTGGATATGCAGCTAGTGGGGTCAGTATCGGGGCTATATCTTTACAGCTTGCTAGGCAAAAGAGAAGCTGGCACTTTATGTATGGTACATGACTGCTTGTTACATTTCCCAGACAGTATATATCGGGCAGAATTGTTCTTCAGTCTCTTTACAAAGTTGCAGGCCTAATGTAAAAGGAGCCACCTTGATCTCCTTTTCCTGTTGTGTTCAGTGGTGAACACAGTTGGTGTTTGTTTAGTTATATTTACTTATTTACATGTTTTAATAACATGCTAACTATCTAATTTATATCTGAATTTATTAGATGTAATAGGGTTTACATGGAAAATGTTGTACATTTGAAAATTTTGATGTTTCTCTTTTCTTAGCTTTATAATTTCAGTCCAGTATATTGTTACATTTTCATGAGAAACCTAATGATAGCACAACACTCTTAACAAAAAATTCCTTGGTTTTGCTATTTAAAATTTATATTTTAAGAGTTCTATTTTCCTACTTTAAATAATGAACAGTAAATGAGGGCATATACGTCTTTCTCCTGTGATGTTTAATTGGCACGGTTATTGAGTTATCTTTAAAGATTGTTTGTGATAGAGCATGAATTAGAGTCAAACTTAGTAAGCAGGAGGTGGATTTGTGCTCATGAACTGTTATTGAGGGAGAAAAACTATCCGGAGTGGATTTGCACTATCCATGAGTGAAAGCTAAAGGGTTTCCTGAAGAATATACTTGGATTTCACCAAAGGAAGACTGACTCAGAGCAATTTAAAGGTGAGATGTAAACATATTGTGCCTAAAGCATATAGTCAGCATTCCTTCCTGCATCACTTTAGGAGGTGTAGGATGGTGTGTTGGAGTGTGGGATTTGCGTGGTGGGTTTTTGTTTTGTTTTATTTTTAATGTAAATTGGCAGCTCAGAGCTAACCCCACTGCCACAGAAGAGGAGAACCCCTTGTGTGGAAGGGGCTATATACGGCCAAGCTACAACCCCTGTATGACTTCAGCATTGGTTAATTGGAAATTGGATGGAGTTGTGCTTACTACTTGACTATATTGTTTAAGTGAAGTTTAACAGTACTTAGTTTAACGTGTACCAGTACTGCACTTGACCTAAGATTGATTTTTTTTTTTTTTTTTTAAAGACTATTGAACACTGCTCTTCTGGTGCAAGCATCTTTAAAAACAGTGAATTGGAACTATCCCCTTTAACTAGTATTGTTGAAATGTCAGCTTTGATAGACATGTCTAGTTTTGTTCTGTGTCTGAATTTGAACTGAAACATGACAGTTATTGACTTTAATATGACTTAGATCTCTCTTCAATCCCAAGCTTTAGGAATTCATGTTAATTAAAATGCATAGTAATGACAAACTGGTGAATAGTTACAATGTAAAATGTCAATTATCCTATTTTTGAATGCATTTAAAATAATAAACGAATTCATCAAGCCACAAGTCTGCAACTAAACAGATGTCTGTGATGTAAATGGATGGGAAGGGTTAGTGCCATAATTACTACAAACATTTGTCAAGCCTCTAAAGATCTCTATACCTTAGCTATTAAGTCTGTTAGAGCTTAAGACTTGTCCGCAGAAAAAGCAGGTTTGGCTGTCTCTCTGCATGCCAGCATTGCTCTGCGAGATGTCAGCAGGCTGTTGGTCTTTGGTGCAGAGTGCTGAAGGAGATGCTGCTTTAGTACTTCAAGCTGCTCCTGGGGTACAGAGAGGCACAGAAACTGGCTGTTAGTTGTAAGTTCAGGCCCCCATGTAGTAATGGGATATTTGAGGTTTGTGGGTTTTTAGTTTTTTTTTCTTTAAACTATTGTTCTATCTGAAGTATGAGGTAGTGTTAATGATGGTTTCTTTTTTCACAGTCAAAAGAACTGAAGTGTTTTTAATATGGCAAAGATAAAAACGAGTAACTGCAGGAGTGACTTCTGAAGTGAGGAAGTTCTCTCTTTTGGTCAGTCTCAACCAGCAGGCAGGTAGGAAACGTTCGCCCTTTGAGCAAATTGGGATACGTTTACAGGCATTTGATCTCTGCTGAACTGGTGTAACCATATGAAACCTCTTCTATTATTAACTCTGTCTGCTTCAGATAATTCAGGACCAGCGATGTCAAGCCACTTTGTGATACAGCTTGCCTACAATATTAAATTTTCAGCAGCTGCATTTTAATCAGGTGACAGTTCAAAAGCATGGTGTTGGCTTGTGCTTAAGGAATCCAGATTTGACTGCTTTAGAACTACCTTGTGCTTGGAAATGCACCAACACATCCAGGCTGTGATCAGATAGTCTAGATGCATTTTCTTGCCCAGCTAATACACTCTATAGCTTCAGCAACTAAGGGCGGGCTGCCTGTCTAATGTACAAGAACTAAGGCAAGCATACGTATGTATATACATGATTAATACATTAAAGCACTGTGCTATTAATACCAGAATTTTGTGAGATTTAGGGATGGGCGAGATGATGTCAGAAGCAACTTTCAGCTAGAAATAATAGTGATTGGAAATAGGTATTTCCACATTGATTTCTTTTTAGGAGAATTCATCTTCCAAATTGATGAATGCTTTCAAGTGTTTAAACGGTTGGCTTTCTTTTTCTCCAGAGACTTTCAGACACACTTGTATCCATTCAGGGTTTGGAAAATGTTTAGAAATACAAGGTGTAACAAAAGACTGGCTCTTTATGAAAACAGTTAGGCAGAATTTTGGCTAATGTCTTCATGTACAGACCATGTTATAATCACATGAAGGACATTAAAAGCACTATGCTAGGTTTATAAAGCCCTGTCTGGTATGGTGAAGGGAAAGTATTGCAGGTGAAATAAAGAGAATATAGTGCATGTCACACTGAAGAGCAATGGAATAGTATTGGAATAGAAGGAAGTAGCATTTTTTGTTCTCTTCTGACCCCACATCTGATATGTGCAGACCTGGTATCAAATCATAACTTAGAGTGGCTACAAGGGACATGTGTAGGTGCACATACACACATAATAATTCCTTGGGCTAAAGTTAAGACTCAGTAGCGTATGCACTGTTTTGTCCTTAAAAACTGAAAGACATTGTGTGAACAGTGTATTTATTCTTAGGTGCTATTATTCTTAGTTAAATGCTCAGTTAATGATGTAGGTAACTATGTTGTTTAGAAACCTTAACTGTCTTTGGAGTAACAGTTGTGCATTTTACAGTTTTTTCTAAAGGGAATCTTTGTATAGCACTCAAAGTCCCTTATGTCTGATGTTGTGCTTTTAGCTGTAGGTGGAAACACAGTTGATTCATTAATTTGCGGTGTAGTTAAGCTGCAGTTGTGAGGAAGATGGAGGAGT
The DNA here is from genome assembly GCF_035582795.1 of Mycteria americana. Classification (NCBI taxonomy): domain Eukaryota; kingdom Metazoa; phylum Chordata; class Aves; order Ciconiiformes; family Ciconiidae; genus Mycteria; species Mycteria americana. The sequence goes on from NC_134372.1 coordinate 40,120,411, forward strand.
TGAGAACCAGGGGAAGATGACATCCGGTGACACTGGGAAGAGAAAGTGGAAGTGTTTGCACTCTGAGAAAAGGATCCTGCCAGGAATGTAAAAAGTATAAAGTCTAAAATATTGGTGGCTCTCAACTAATCTGTAGAAATGTTATTGATCTTTTAGGTTTTCTTCTGCTTCATTTACGTGCTGTGGCTCCAGTTGTCTGATATCTGAGAAAAAGCAACTGCCAGAAGTCAATGATTAAGGCAACAGAAGTTTTTGTTAGGTCTTTGAAATCTCTGCTTTGCAGTAAAGGAGCCCTGCTGATTAACTCCCCCCATATAATATGTGTGTGAAGCCTATACCATGTAATTCATCTGTCCTCATCTACTTGTGTGAAAAGGTTCACTATTTCTTTCCCTAAGAAGTCATAGCAAGCATAAATTTCACCCATTCCTTACCAAAAAAAACCCAAAACCAACCAAACAAAAACCCCCGAAAAAGCCTGATTTTAACTAACTGACCTTTACCAGGACTCAACAAAGGGCCCCACAGCACTCTCTGGGGCATAGAAAGAGTGCAAAGACTACTGTGCTTCATTAAAAATGGATGAGCAAAACTTATTTTGCATATAAGGTCATAATCTATCATTCAATGAATAGCTGGGATGTTACACAATGCATGGAATTGGATTTCTATTTTGCATTTACTGATACAAATGTATATATTCTTAAAGAATCCATCACCAGGTTTTCAACTGTGTAATTGAGTTGTTACTGAGCCTACAGACTGTGTGTGCCTCTGCAGTGCTAATACCGTTCTCATTGTTGGACCATAGCTTGATGTCCAGTTCTGTGACCATTTGACTCTACTGTATTAGCTGACTACCAAACATAGTCCAGCTCTGCTCCAAACATTGTAGGATGTCAGTGAATCTAACCTGTTGTGAAAGAGGTTCTTTTAACAAAGTTGTTCTTTAAAAAAACCAAAACCAAACAAAACCCAAAAAACCCAAAACAAACAAAAAACCCCAACACAACCAAAAAAACCCAAAACCCAAACTCCCCAAATACCCAGCAAAAAACTACAAGCCACTAAATACCCGAGGCCATAGAAGAATGTGCTTATATCTGTCATATTGCTTCTACACACTGAAATGTCTTTGTGCCTCAAGCAACTGGAAATTAGCAGTTTTGAACTTCAAGTATTGGATTTTGTACCTGGCAGGTAAGCAGCATTAACTAGTACAGCACTGGTGTAGCAGGCTTTTACCAATTTCTGCTTCATCATGAAAGGAGCATCTTCCTGCTGTAGAACTACTGTTCATCTAAGACTGTTACTGTTGGCTGGATGTAATGTAGAGACTTGCCAGAAAATAACAAAAACATGGATAGTCAAGTTTCAGTTTCTTAATCAAAAGGGGAGAGCACAGTTCTAGATATCTGGGTGGCTGAATATCTTAACTATCTAGGCATTCAGGAATGGAGACAAGTCCATGCATTGTATTAGTAATATGAAATGAAATAGTTTCTTTAGGTCTGAAAGCCCTTAAGACTATTTAAAACAAGTTGGAGTGTCTCACCTCTGCAGGTTTCAGGCCAGCTTGCAATGCTTTGTATTGGACAGTTGGACAGTTAACACATTGGACAGTTAGCATTGGACAGTTAACACAAAACATTTGCTTAAGGGATGTTGGGTTTTTGGGTTTGGTTTCTTTTTGTTTTGTTTTGGGTTTTTTTGTTTGGTTGGTTTTGGGGTTTTTTGAGCAAAGGCATAAAGTGACCTCTTTTCCAGTCTTTTAAATTAAAAAATTATGGACATTTGAAAGTGCAGCTGAACAGCTTAATAGTTTATTTTAATGCTTACTATCTCAGGAAAGGATTTAATCTGCTAGGGAAAAACAAAAGTGTGTTATTTATCCTTGTGTGTTCTTGTGTACTGTCTGATCCCACTCACATTCCTTAGAAAAACTCCGAGCGGTATAACATTGGCTCTCAAGTTTTGCTGTTCACTCACTTGAATGTTGTAGACAAACACTGACTGAAGACAATTTCAAAACTGAAGACTTTCAGTGGGTGGCCTCACAGTGTAGCTCTGCAAGTGAGATGACCCTCCATGAGCAGAGTGAGCACCAACCCCACACACTGTTCATAAAGGTTTCCCAGAGTCTTCCTCCTGCTCTCTCATGCTTCCCTCTGCCTTTTGCTGGCTCTGATCAGAGGTGATCCTTCATTATCACACAAGCTTTACTCATTTCTATAAATAGTTTTTCTTTGCTCTGGATGTGAAGGGATTGAGTTAAAACAAAAAGCTGAATTTTATTTAATTTAAAATATCTGATTTTGTTGAAAACGATGGCATGACCTGTTCCATTCATGCTCCCTTCAGGCAGTAGAAGGTTTAAATGCATAGGTAATGGCTTGCTGTACTGATCCTGTTTTTCATACAGGTTGTAGTATATAATTATTGTTGTTCTGTCTTTCCAAGGGAGTGTTCACAATTACTTTTAAATGACACCCCCCCCCCCCCCCCCCCGTTTGCTTTTTTCATGGGTTTCAGTGCTTCTCTAACTGTTGGCAGCATGGAGCCTTTCTACAGGTGACGTTAACACTGCTTGCTGTGCCCGAGAGCTGGTGGCACAGCAGGAGTCAGCACGTAGACAAGTACAAACATGCAATGCAGGAAACTTAAACCTTATCGGGATGCCAGGGAGAAAGCAGTTAGTTAGCAATTACTGTTTCTGTTTGTTGCTGTTTTCAAATAAAGCCTTTTTTTAATCCCTTCCCAGGATATATCACAAGGAGTATCCTAGTTCAGTAGTTGCACTGAAATCAAATTAATATACTTGTTTATTTTAATCCCTCTTGCACTTCCAATTTAAATTGGGAAGAAGGGGAAGGCTATTCAGAACTTGAGGTAACAACAGCTTGATTGCACTCTACCCTTTGGACAAACTAGACTAGTCTGTACTTTGAATGTCCAGTTCTTTTGAAACCTGCATTTAGCAGCAAAAATGATTTAAAGACAGCATATTTTGGTCAGCATGTTCTGACAGCAGTTCATACTTCAGTTACGTCTTTTTAGAGTCTAAAGGAAGAAACTTTATTTCCCTTGAAATATGGTTAACTACGTGGTCATAATAAATCAACTCATCTCTTGTATGTGTTAAGAAATACAAATGTTAAGTTTGAATAGCATTGTTTATTTTTACATAAGAAATATAGATAAGAATATAAGTAAGAAAATATATGTAAGAAACCATTCCTTACCTATTTCATTTCTTATTATCTCTAAACTATGGGATATAAACCAAAAATTTCCTCAATCATCATAGTGTTTCTGCCTCAGTAATTTTGCCTAATAAACCTTCCTCTGCACTTACCATCTCTGAACAAGTAATTGCTTTGAGCTATTAATTATACCTTTTTTTTCTTTTTTTTTCTCCAGTTCTCTCTCTTTGTTCTGTTATCTCTGTAGGGCAGCAAATAGTAGTTCAGATAGATGTGTATCTTTACCATTTAAAATGTTGTAAGATTCAGTGTTTATCATAGCCATCTCTTTTGTTAAGATATATAATGTTAGATTATTTAATGTTGGCCAGCAGACTCAGAAGGTACTGGGAAGGGAGGGTGCAGGTGGTGTGATTGCACAAGTTCTTAAGAAACTTAACTGAAAAAGTGCTCTCCCCTGTTAACTTTGCCCTATGTGGGTCCTGTTACCTTGGTGTGTAATGGATGTCCTCTGCAATGTCTCATTAATGTGGTTCAAAATATCTAAATCCAATTATCAGCTCTATCATTCACTACAGGTTACTGCTTCTTTGCAGGGTGGTAGTTAGGGACCTTCCCTTGTGCCTCAGCTTCCCTAGTTTTCATGGCATTTTATTAAGTTGGACTCTAGATGACAATAGAGATACAGGGACACCTACAATTAGTAATGTCTTCAGCCTCTTCAGCTTGAGAATGCCTGTCAAAGCTGTCGGATATTTTGCTCCTAGCTGAATTTTGCCAGTATGTTTGTGCCACCCAGAATCTGTCTTAAACAACTATGTTTTAATTTTGCCTCCAGTGATGCAGGCTTTTGTTTGTTTACTCTTCATTTAGAGTGCTTCCAGTCAGTAATCTTTGCTTCTGTTCTTGTATTCAATAGGGGGTGTTTCCTCCCAACCACTGATCACTTTCTTTTTTAATTTGAAAGCTGAATTCTAGATGTCAGCATGCAGAGGGAGGAACGGCATTGTTATACTCGGTGGTTATAAAGATAATGTATATATGGAGACATTCTAGTAGAAAGATGAAAACAAGTCAGCCAGTATCTAGAGGATTCTCTGTTGTCTATTTCAGGACTGAAGTTCTGTCCTCACTGATGCCTGTAATATAATTTGCATTGAATTCATTGTAGCTATAACTTCGCTATGACTTGGGCAGGAAGTCTCTAAGGAAGGTACAAAGCCGGATGGTAAGCTTTGAATTTTCAAGTTACAATATCTGAGAGGATGGGCACAAGCACACAAGGCCTGTGCTTGATGAAGAGGGTCTTGAGTCATGATGGCTACAGCTAATTCCCTTTTGGAATTTTGCTCAAATTGTGAAGCAGCTGTAAAATTTCTGCCTTAATGTGCGCTACCTGGAGAATTTCAGTCCGAAAATACGGTACACTGTTATCCAAAACTGGTTCTAGGAATCATAAAATTCTTTTGCTATGTCCTGACAAAAACGAGAACATTTCCAGATGCATTAGTGCTTTCTAAATTGAGATCTTAATCTAGCAATATTATGAAGATGATTTTAAAAAAAGAAAATATTTAGTAACAGATACATTTCCTTGGATTTATCTCTTATTTAATATTGTAGCAACCAAGACTTTTATGTCAGAGTATCCTAAAACCAAGTTATTGTTAGAATTAATCACAAAAGAAGTTGTCATGCCTACCGAGCACCCAGAACCAATCAGTAGCATTTCAATCTTTCTCAGGTTTGAATCTCATAAAATTCTCAGCCGTCCATGCTTAATATCATACAGCCTGTTAGCACTGCTGCAGTGCCAGCAGCGCGAGATAGCACTGCTACAGCTGCGTGTTACCTGCCTAACAGGGAAACCGTATCCTGGAAATGGGAACTGATAATTTGTTTAATGTTGTATTTGTTCAGCAATATGTGCTGTATGCTCATCAGCTCTCCTGTCAAAGTCTTTGGAAGCTTGTCTATAAATTAAGTGGGTTTCGTTTTCCTTTTGAGAGCTTAGTTTATAAGTGGGTCAGTTGTCCCTGGGGAAATTACGACACAAGTAAGAAACCGCAGAAGAGGCAGGGGTTGAGTGCAGGACTGACCTGGGAGGTCAGGGGCCCTTGCGAGGCAGCAGAGAGAAAGCCATGGGGGCCGAGGTGGTGCTGGGAGCTGCAGAAGTGAAAGGGCAGCAAATGAATTGAGGCCCAAGGAAATCTGCCAGGGGAACAGTGGAGAGGGAGGAAGTAGTGCAGAGTCTTAGGGCTGTAACTTTGTGTGTGTGGCTATCTACCCAGCTGCAAGATGCATGGCAAAAGGAGAAATTAGCTCAGCAGTTGTCTTGTTTTGTGTATTGTTTCATTACTATTTGCAGCAGTCACTACAGAAAACATCTTGAACAGGTTGATTAGGATGTCAGGTGTGTAGACTCTTCCTATCTACCAGAATTCCTTCATGCAATATTAAGCTAGACTTTTTATCTACTGCATTGCTGTGGGCTCACTGGTCCAAAACTCCTAGGAAAGAGATGTTAGCACTTATGTGTATTGGATTCCTGTGCGTTCTCCCATCCATACAGAGTACTCCTGCCTAAGCATCTGGTGATACTACAGATTAATCTCTGAAGCTCCTTTCAAATCTAGTCCCAAAAGAACTTCTGACTGGATAGATACAGCATTCCAGAATCTCTCATTCCTTCAGGTTTCTTTGTCAAAACAGGTGGTGTCCTCTCTAAAAATAAAAATCTTTGGCAATTTTTATTATAGAATACAATGCATGGTACAATATCTCTTGTGTAAGACTTCCTGATAATGGAATTGCTGAATACCCCTCCCCCTCCCCCAACCTAACCCCCCAAACCCACAACCTCCTGAAATCTCTCTTAGAAAAATTCTGTCAATATATATTTTTATGCTTGTATTGCTTTGTGTTTGATGTGTGCTCAGTCACAAGATTGTTCAGAGATCAACCCTGGTGAAAATAATTTGGAGCTCCATATAGCTTTTAGATTGTACATAGGGTGCAGAGCACCTCCTGTTTTCTGTAGTCTTTGTTCTGTCAACATTTTCCCTTTCTTTATTTTTCCCAGTTATTTTACCTTCCCTAGATCCCCATGGATTCCAACTTCAGATGCAGATCTAATCAGTGTTTTAGGGAGAAAATAATGAAACCAGGGTTGCAGAGCTTACAGGAGATCACTAGCATGACACAGTCACTAATAGTGAGAGTATGAGGAGGCGTTCTTCCTGGTTTTATAAGGAGTAGTGTTTCACCTAATTAAGAGAGTATGTTTAAAAGAGTAAACGTGCTTCAAAGCATCCCACAGAGGAGTCTGCAGAGATGCATGCTGGCCATTCTCTGGCTGGATCAAAGTGGCACAGAGACATTAGGCAGGTTTCTCTCTTTTATCTGGTTATTCTCTATTGGTGCAACAGATCTGACTCTGTTAAACCATGAGCAGCCTTTGCTGCAATGGTTGAACAGAGTCCAAAGCTGATATGTTAGACAACATAGAGAGAACAATGAATTATCTGCTATGAAACTGCAACAGCTGGCCTGAAAATTAAGAAATAAATGATAAATTAGATAAAATGAGATCCTAATTTTGTTATGGGGATAAGAGGATTTTACTGCAGCAAAATTTGCTAAACCCATCAAGTAACAGAGTGAATATCACCAAGAATTCTGATGTGTTAGTCACCCATACTGTTGCTAACCAGAGATATCGACTTGTGGAAGTGGTTCATACCTTTCCATAGCATTTTACAGTTAAAAGGTGCTCTTTTTCCTTATTCCTGCCAGGTTTTATTTAGTAGGCCTAAGTAGTTGCTGTGTTGTTGTTGCTATACTTGCAGTACTATCCCCATGTAAGTTTTGCATTTCTCTGTGGAGTTTTGAGTGACAGGTTGAACAACTGAAAACAACAAAATTCAAGACTCTTTTGCCCTCCTTCAAAGTTCTGTTAAAATACTTTGTTATTTATATTTAATCTGCTTTCTCTGGGTTTTGATTTAATGTAATGGCTTTTTGAAATCTAGAGGGTATGGGATCACATACTTTCACTTGGACAGAAATTGAAAATGTAATAATGCTGTGAACTCCTGGATCTTATTGATTCTTCATGTGTAGGGGTGACTCACCTTCTGAATGGTTACAGAGAGCAGCCATCATATGCAAGAGCTATGTCTGTAAGACTGTAGCTCAATGCAACCTAAAAATTAGGCTTTAAAAATTGGCACCAGCTATATGTCTAAATGTAGCTGTCTTTTACCATTATGGTCCATCTAGTTTTCTGCTGTTCCCCCTTTGATACATCTTCCTTGCTTTAACACAATATTGATAACAGTACAAACAATGTTACACAGTTTTGTTTAGCTTGGGATATGCCTTTTTTTGCTGGATTGTGTGTTTTCCCCTGTTCTTAACAAATGGTTTTCCAGCCTGATGACACATCAAGTTTGAGAAGCTCATTTCAAACTGTTATAACATCCCATCTGACCTACGGAGATTATGGCTCCTGACGTACAACAAACACTTCACTGAGTTTCTGAAAAGATTTTTTGGGATTAATTCAGTGTTTTGTTTTTTGAAAAGTGGGTTTATTTCTAAGCTTTTTCTTAAGGTACACTTAGCATATACACGGTATGCTACAATGTATATAAAATTTGTCAAGAGAACTTTCCAGGAAACTTCTGATATACAAAAAAAAAAAGCTACTGAAATATTCATCATATGTTACTTGAAATATCTTCTGAATAATGGACAGATACTGTACCAGCAGGTATTCTTTAAAATAACTTAATGAAGCAGCAGCTGATAACATTGTGTGATGTTACTTCTGGGAATAGTTGCAAGCAGCAGAAATGTTGATTAGCTGGCCCTTTGCCTTTCTAGTGCTGCATTACTAAAGTCATAGTGAAACTGTTGCATAAGTACACATAATATCTAAGAATAAAAATGAGAATTATTATTTTTTGTCTGGAGAAAATGCAAGTCAAACTTTCCCCACATTTACACTGAGATTTCAGTTTCATCTGGTTTTGGGTCTGTTTTACGTAGGTCCTCTGTGTGTGTATATTTTGCTAATTTGTTGAAAAATATGTAATCAAAATAGGGAAACTATCCATGATACATGCATGCACGTGCATGCACATAGGTAAGATACTTATTAAAATGAAAATGTATGCTACTAGCAAAAGAGAGCACAAATTGAAGCTGCATCTTGGAATCTTAGAAAAGCCTGGATATGTATTCTGGGTCTTCTCTCAGTGTTTGACATAAATCAGAACTATAAGTAACCAAATTTTGCCCTCCCCCCTTTTTTTTTTCTTTAAGAAAGAATAATCATCTTAAATTCAAAGGCAAATTCCTATCCCTTAACTTTTAAAACTGCATGAGTATTGATTTTTGTTTTATTTTGCTTTATAGACTAACAAAGCCAGGAATACCAGCTGTTACAGGTCTTGCCCTACAGAATTAGCTGTAAGGGAAATAGTTTGGGTTGGGTTTTTTTGTTTGGTTGGTGTGTTTTTTTTGTTCTGTTCTTGAAACTGCACAACGGAATGTAGATCAAAAATGGCATGGAAATAGTATTGTCAGAAGCAGAGGGGTTTTTTGGGGCAACAGTCACGATGTACAGTGGAAAGTGAGCTGTAGCAGGTAAGAAGTTTGTGTGTCCAATTTCAAGACCAATGCCTTGATGAAATGTTATGTGGACTGCTCAGTGAGCCCTCTGTGGTGGTACCGGTTTAGCCTAAATGTGCCAACTGGAATCTTGTAGATTTTCGGGATGGAGATGGTCATGCTAGAAATATGGATCTTGGAGAAATCAGATGTCTGTACCTAAAATCCTATACTTAATTCTGTGTTTATTTTCCTACTTGAGAGAATGAAATTACTATTTTTGTATTTTGACAGTTATAGTTAATAGTGTTCTAAAGTTTATATTTCTTACCACGAGGCTGTTTGTTTAGGGGAAACTGAAACTTCTGATTCCATATTCTGCTAAATTGATTGTGTTTGTTTAATATATATGTAGCATATCTGGTATGTACTGTACAGTTGTCTAAAATAACTGAAATGACGGGGTTTTTTTTGTTTTACAAGATTTGTCAGAGGACTTGATTTAGTTATACTTATGTTTATTATAGGAAAGACGTTTACGGATAATAATCTGGAATATTTTAATTTGGTGGTAAAAATAAAATGATGAAAAATGTATTTCCTTGGATCTAATCCTTTGGTTTTGCACTTGAAATGTTAAAGGAACTGTAAAATCGCTAATTTGCATCCCCAGGAAATACAGAACACCTGTTTTTGGTAAAAGGTCTTCAGTCCTTTACTGAAATTGAGAAAGTAGTTTCACAAGACGTGTACTATAGGACTGATCACAGCTAGGAGGCCTAGGTTAGGTTTAATTTTAAAAAGGATTTAGTCCCGATCTTGAATACTATCTGAACAGGATTATGGGAAACTTTTCAACACAGATTTCCCTTTATGAGTGTAGTTTTCAAGTTTAAAACTTGGACTTATTCTGTCACTCAGTCACTTGGGAACATAAGCTATGGTTTTTTGTGCCTGTCACACGGTAGGTACAAATCAAAATGCAGATACTCTGAATTGTACCTTTGTGGATACAAAATTTTGCCATATAAATACTTGGACCTTTTCCCAAAACTGCTCCAGAAGACAAACCAGAATAAGAATATATTTCTTCTGAATATTGAACCTAGAAATAGAAATGAGGAATAACATGAATGATTAATACGGGAGAAGTGATCCAGCCTTTGGGAGTGTTGAATGCTCTCTCCTGACTTTTGCGCTTATGAATGTGGGTTAAAGAAAATGCTGCTAAGAAAACAAAACCATTTGTTCTGCTCTTTTCATAGTACAACCATCTGCTTGAAGGAAGTCAAGAATTGGGAAGAACTGCATTTCCCTACCTTATGTAATAAAGAGAGGGCACAGGCTTTGGGACTCTCTATTTATGGCCAATGCCCTTCCTGTAGCAGCCCTGGTTTAACATAAGCAGAAAAGCAGAATTTTTTTTTTTTAGTGTGCCTGAGGGGGTTAGGTGCTTAGTTTCCTCTGCCTTTCGCTTGCTTGGCTTGGTGACTGAAAAGCTACCTGACAAGCAGACCAGTTTAGCACGGCAAATTAAAATCCCACTGGGGGCACCAGTATAAGTTGACACAAAATAAACAGAGAATACTTCCTGAAATACTGAGAAAAGGTATAACAAACTTCAGCCACTCAAGTTCCAGTAAAGTAGCAAAGTATGGCCATAGTGCAGTTTTGTTTGGGTTGCACATATCCTAAAATAGTCTCTTATTATCACAATGCCTTCTGTGTTATCACTTCTGTATAAACAATACAATTTTTCATCCACACCTAGGGAAATAAGCGTTTTGCTTGTGCACTGCCAACATTGTGTCCTCCAGTACCTCCTCATTTCACGCTACCATGCGTAGAAAGTAAATTACAGCAAGGAAAGGGGGCAGCCTGGTATCCTGTGCTATAATTTGGCGATGGGTTTTTGTGTATGTGTAGACAGCTGCTGTTTATTCCTATCATGCATATTGCAGTGTTCTCAGTTTTCCTCCCACACAAAGTTGTATTCTTGTATTCAGTTGAAAGGGCACTTAAAAAGCAGTATGTCACTTTACCCATGGTTAGAGTCAACGTAACAAAGATCGTATATTTTCCAGACCTGCAGCATAGCATCAAATATATTTTTAATTTAGGTTAGTAAGTATTAAGGCCAGAAGGGTGCAGAAAATCTATTATGACCTCTTATATGACTTAGTCCATAAGTCATTGCTGTGTTGAGCCCAGCTGGATATTTGGTTGTGAGTTTGCATGTCTGTCGGGGGGGGAAGAAATCATGTCTTGAAGTCTTCTAATATCTCTCTTGGTAGTTTGCTCCACTGGTTGCTTGCCCTTACTCTTAAAATCTGTGCCTTAATCCAGTTTGATTTTTGTTTGGATTCAGTATCCTGTTTGCTTCCTCTTACCTCATTAGAAAGCTTTCTTATTGCCCATCATTTTATTCCTGGAAAAGGAGCCTCTCTACTGTTTTACTGTCTAGCGCATCTCTCTGCAGAGCGATTTGTGAAAGTCCAGGAAACAGTATTGACATGTCAGTGGGATGCTCATCCTGATCTAATTAGTCTGTCTTCTGTCCCTCCCTTCTTCTTTTCTGTGTTTAATTAGCTCAGATGCAGCACTGTGCTGGCATGGCTGTACAGTTTCTTTAGAGAGTTGAGCTGGAGCTAGACTGGGTTAATGGCGCAGTGCTGTATTGCATAGTGACGACACCGAAGCACACCGAGTCACTCCTTTTTGATGGCTTAAACAGGCTGAATTTGTTAAGTGTAAATGTAAGGCTCTGTTTTCCAGAACTCAAATAATAAACTCAAAAAACTCTACCATAATGTGTCTGTTCATTCTGGACTTTCAAAAACATGCTCAAAGAAGGTTTTAAACATCTGAGGCTTTATAAATCTTAATCTGGGTAGCATGGCAGAAAGTGAAGTTAGTAGGCTCTAATCTACTACCCTTGGTATTCTGTAGCATTATTTCCAGAAAAATGTTGTATTACTCAATCTGTATTACTGGTGGCTTGGATGGGATGAGGAAGATTAACACCAAGTAATAGTCTTAATTTACAAGTTTACCACTGAACTGCAAAAGTTTGGGCAGTAGATGAATGTTATTACTATTATATATTTTGCTGCATGGCACAAGTGACTTTTTTATGCTAGAAACGGTTTAGCGTTTAAAATTAACGGTTTAATTTTATCTAGCTGAACCTTGACAACTTTGTTGCAATGACTTCCTTACTTTTTCCATTTACTGTCTTTCTAAAGTTTTCTTAACATGTGGTGTTTTCTCGGAGTACAGTTTTTATTTTCCAAACCTTTTATCATCTTAGATGCTTTTCTCTGAACTCCCTCTGATCTGTCCATCTCCTAAGCGTGCTGCTCCAAAACACACACGCTCTGACTGAGATCTAATGGGACTTGGATAATCGTGCTTATTTTACATACTTAGTGCTGTGACCTAAATAGCATTCACTTTTTATGTGACAGTGTTTTATTGTTAACTTGTATTCAGTGTATTATCCAGTATGACATACAGCTCTGTCTCTGTGATGCTCCTGCATAGAGTCTATTCACGGGGAAAATCCTAATGGCCTTGTTCAATTTAAAATTGTCGCATCTTCAAGCAAAGTCAGTTGATCTCAGTGGGAGTTGCCAGATTAAGACTGAACAAGACCTCAGGATTTGGTTCCCTGTTGGTACATTTGTTTGTTCTTTTCGTCTGAAACTATTTGTCATTTGTTTCTATTGAATCATAGTACAAATTGATTTAATTATTTTAGTCCCTCAAGGTCTTTGACATCTTGCATACTGTTTAGGTGAGGTGTAATGTCTTGCAGTTCTCTTTTCTCTCTATTTCCTCATACTTAATAACAAGCAATAATAAGGTTGCTGTATTTGTATTATAAATGCAAATTTGAATATTTTGAAGAGTCTACTTAGTAGCCAAGCTTAGTTTCTTCATCATTAAAACTTGCTGAAAAATGTAACTTTTTCAGGGGGGTGGGAAAAAACCTTCCAAAGAAAACAAACAAACAAAAATCCCTGTATCACACAGATGTATTGGGGGGGGGAGGGAACCCAAAACCCCAAACCAATTTGTGTTCTTAAAGACTCTTTATATTTGCATGTTTACCAACAAAGGTATTAAGTGAAAGAGGTAAGAGTTGAAAAATAATTACTTTGTGCTTCAATTTTTGAGTAAGATGGCATATAGAATTATGTTATATAGAATGCCTTTCCCCTCCATATTTGCATGAAACCTACAAATATTTGAAGAAATCATATTTCATAGCATACATATGTGCATTGGTGAATTATGTTTTGAGCTGATGATATTTAAATCAATTGCAAAATACTGATGTCTTGCAAAACCAGTATGTTAAAGATAATGAATCTGTATCTTTTAAGATGTAAAAGTAATTGTTTGAGCAATTTTTCTTTTTTTTTTTTTCTCTTTTTTTTTTAATAAATTGGTGAGGGGGGCAGGGTGAAGGCATCTCTTGAGAATTTGTAGGTACAATCAACAGCTTTATCTCTTTCCAGTATAGCTAATCACCTGTTCAAATAGGCTGTGGGAGGAATAACGGGGGGGGGGGGGGGGGGGGGGGGGGGGGAATGAAATGTGTAACTGTACCTTCCGTATTGAAATTCTTTAGGCTGTATATACTCATAGAACAGTTACCTAACGAGTGATTTATTACCTCCCTAAAAACAACTTGATTACTTATGGGATGTGTATCCCACATCAGTGAGTTGGAGCCACAGTATGTGTTTGCATGCTTAGATATCCACCCTAAAGCTAGGTGCAGAACTTATGGCTGGAGGAAAGGGTGAATGACTAAGATGACTTTGAAATGGGACTGATCCTCAGCTGTCCCATCAGCTGTTGGGGCCAGTAACAGCAAGAGCTATGTGATGGCATTCTTGAAATGCATCTTTGAATAGTAACATTTTCATTTATTGGAGCCCTCAGCACAGGAAAGACATGGACCTGTTGGAACGGGTCCAGGGGGCCACAAAAATGATCAGAAGGGTGGAACACTTCTCCTCTGAAAGGAGGGAAAGGCTGAGAGAGTTGGGGTTGTTCAGCCGGGAGAAGAGAAGGTTCTGGGGAGAGCTCATTGTGACCTTTCAGTACTTAAAGGGGGCTTATAAGAAAGATGGGGACAAACTTTTTAGCAGGGCCTGTAGCGACAGGACAAGGGGTAATGGTTTTAAACTAAAAGAGGGTAGATTCAGACTAGATAGAAGGAAGACATTTTTTACAGTGAGGGTGGTGAAACACTGGAACAGGTTGCCCAGAGAGATGGTAGATGCCCTGTCCCTGGAAACATGCAACGTCAGGTTGGACGGGGCTCTGAGCAACCTGATCTAGTTGAAGATGTCCCTGCTCATTGCAGGGGGGTTGGACTAGATGACCTTTAAAGGTCCCTTCCAATCCAAACCATTCTATGATTTATCCATTGAGTTTTCACTGGCTTTCTTTTGTGTTCTAAAGTAATTTAAATACAAAAAGTATTGAATATATATGTATTCAGGATACCAAAAATAATTTAAACCAAAACAAACAAACAAACCTTTCAAAAGCTATAGATAGTTTAGCTCAGTTGGTACTGCCTTCTTTAACTCCAGGTGTGTATATATATAATTATGAAGATCTGGGAAAGACTGAGATAATTGGTCAATGAAAGATAAATTGAGCTGTGGGATTAAAGACAAACAGGCGTGGAAGACTGACCTATTTGAAGAAGAGCTATGCAGGTCTAGTGCTGTGACTGTTGTCCCAGTATCTCCCATTATATCCGTTCCTGTGGTGGAATATCAGTACATAGAAACATCAAGAATTTTATCAAGTTGTCTGCTGTGGATGCACATTAATATGAAAGAAAAATGCTGACAATTTGTAGCTTATTCTGGAGTGTTCTTTGTTACTGTCACTTCCTTTACTGTCCCTTTTTGTCCCTTCCTACTATTCATAATTAAAAGGGAAAAAAAAGGGGAGGGGGAAGAAGGAAAAAAAAAAAGGAAGAAATCTTTCAAAGACCTTTGGCTCTAATTAGATTTTCATTAAGGTTTTATAAAATCTATTACACAAAGCCTCATAAGAAATGGGAGCACAATTCATGGAGATGATTAACAAATTGGCTTAATGAACTTATCTTGAACCTCTCAGACCCACTGTGGAGTTCTCACTACCCTGAAGCGTTAGAAACACATACATACAGTATGACAGTTCAGAACAGTATAAGAAGTAAAAATGAGATCAGATGGTCTCAGCCTTGTTCGTACTTTTTTGAGAGTGCACATCAACAAGCCATACTGAACTGTCACTAATTTGACAGCTGTAGCAGTGAAAAGCCCCATAAAGCTGGAATAAGACACTGGGATTTGTGCCAGCTGAAGGCAGTTTTACCTTGAAAAGACTGACTCTGGGTTGTGTGATTGAACAAGGAGCCTAACATGGCTAAGCTCTTATCTTTCATTTGCATAGGAACTAAAGAGAAAGCAGCTGCTTGGTTCTATTTTGCTATTTGTTTGCACTAGTGTAAATACTAGTATTGTAATACTAGACTAATCTGCACAAGGTCTGCCAGCAGACAACCAAATCAAGAACAGAACCGCCAAAACAGAAGGTACTTTCAAAAATTACAAAAATTATGTTGGAGGGGTGAATTAAGAAATTGCTTTAATTTTCATAGCTGTAGGATGCTCAGATTACAATTTTTAAAACTTTAAGACTACTGTACGATTAATGCAGCTGATATACATATGGCAGCTCAAAGCATTTAAAAAAAAAAAAGAAATTCCTGTTGTTAAGTAGATATAGATGGGAAAGGTCACCTAAACTCAGTTTTTGTTCAAGGTGATGTGTTTTGTTTCTGACTGCTGTGGGATGTTTAGGTTTGAACATCACAGTGTGAAGTCTAAAAGCACAGGTGAAAGCAAACTTTCATCTAGGAATTTGGACCTGGGTCGTCATGACAAACACCCATCGAAGTTACGTTCTTCAAGAAATATTATTGAAATATAGTGATTCCAGACAGGATTAACAGATCTTTATGAGCTTGTGGTGTAGGAAATGATTAGAGCATAGCTACGCTTTTTTTTGGCATTCCTCAGCTTGCATGCCATTTAATCTCAAGGTTGCAGTTATGTCTTTCTATTTTAATTTTGTCCTTTGTAAAACAGAATCTTGCCCTGTTCATTAAAGGGATCCTGCAAGAGGAGTGGTCTCCTGTCCTTTTTATGTGAATGGTGGAGGATACTGCAGCATCCTGCCAGCAAGCCTTCTCTCCTCTCCCAAAGGGATATACTCTGTCACATCTAAGTGTGCTTTGCCTTGGTGTATGATGAGTATGTGTGATGCCTTGCAGTGTGACTGGCTAAGACACATTAAGTTCCCCTGGCTCAGAAGCAAGCAGGGCCAAGCAGGGGTACAGCTTAAAGCCTAGTGGGACAAGTAACTCCTGATGGAAGTTCTGGCTTCAGCAGCCGTGCCCCTGTTCTCCCTTCTGCTTTCTCATGCTGTCACTTCCTTCCGCTCCTGTTGATAACAGAATTTGTATTGTTGTACGTTAAGCCAAATCAGGGAGGTGACTAACTGATAACGTTTTCCCGATGAGTTGTTTTTCTGCCGAATCATTTCCCTAACCTGCATCTCTGCGTGGCTGTGCTCTTTATGCCAGCACAGCCCCAGCGCAGCAAGGGAAACAGGAGTGTGTGGTTGAGGAGAGATTGAGCCCTGGCAGCTATCTGGTAGTACTGCCATTGAATGTTCAATTACACTCAGCTATTTTCAGCCTGAGAATTAAAATTCAGCTATTTTCTCTTACTGGGAGGGAGTAAACACTATAAACCCTCTTCTTGGCTCTGTTTAACTCCTAATTCAGCTTGCTGTATGGGACGTCGGCTGTGTCCTTTTCCCATCCATCTGTGCAAGAGCGCGAGTAGCAGCTCCCTTGCCGTTCCCCAAACTGTCATCTGTGAAAGGGAATTCAGCAGAGTAAAGCAGCTCCCTGTGTAGCCGTATGTCCCCACACGAGCTCACAGAACAGGAATCGCAGTTTGTCCTTATTATTGTTGTCTCTTGCCAAGCTCAAAGCATCTCCTTTTCAGTTGTTGAAGAGGGTTTCGAATGCTTCTAAGAAGCAGAAGTTCTGGAAACCAAACTTTGGAAATTAGGCTTCTGTTTCTGGAATGGTAGCAGCTAGATGGGCGCTCTGCCCTTTTAATTGCCAGTCTCTGAGCTGGTGTACTGGATCAATGTCTGTCACTTGTCAACATGATATGTTCCAGCTTCTTTTGGGCATTTTGCTCCAGAGTACTCATCTCAAAATGAATCTGATACTTGGAGCTGTGCGATCTGTTCAGTTTTCCCAGCATTTAGCTGCAGAATGCAGTAGCATACAAATAATGTAGAGAGTCTTGCCTCTCATTGGTGTTGTAGAAGATAGCTTGAATACAGGTATTTTGCAAACTCTCAATATATATTAGGAAAAATCTTTTGTCTTCATAATATCAAGGTCAAAAAACTGGTTTGCATCCTTATGGGCTTTTTAAAAATTAGGTCTCAAATGCTAAAAAGTAGAAAAAACTTAGGTTGCCCTTGTGACCTGAAGTTGCTTCCTTGTGCACATACATTATGATAGCTATTTTAGAATTATTTTAATTGCAGAATAACAACCTTACATTCAAATCTTGCACTTCAGAAAGGTTAAGAAATTGCACCTGAGGGCACACAACTACGTCACATTGGGACTTTCTTAAATGTGACTGCTGGAAGCAAATATGCCTTCCTGTTAAAAGGATAATTTGTTAGTCAAATAAACTGGGATTGTCCTCCTAGTGCTGTCTGTGTTTAGTCTTGCAGTAAACTTAAATGTATATGAAGAAATGTCCCTTAAGGTTGTGTTCATTTTACTTTTAATTTCATATTAAAGTTTTCTGAAGTTCATTATTTATTTATTAAGGGGAAGGATGAGGCTTAATTACTGGAATAAGGAATAATGCCGAGCTGCAGTTGTGTATTGTTCTTGGGGTTACTCTTCTACTGCAGGAAGTGCTAGAACACCAGTATGGGCACACAGATGAGGGTGCATCCTGATTTAGCTAACAGCAGGGCCATGTAGCTCTTAAACTTATGGTACAAAAGTAGCCTTGTTCCCATAGGGATTTACACTTCTTATTTCTGAGGATCAATCAAAAAAGTTGGTAAAATGCATAATGTTCTTTCGTTTGACTGAAAAGTGTAAAGATTTGAATCCACTTCAGTGAACACTGGGGAATGTGGCAATTTTGAATGTAGGATAAGTCTTGCTCACTATGTGTATGCAAAGACTGTTACTAAAACTGGAGTAAATAAACTATGGCTTCTTGTTTCCACTGCAATCAACCTCAAAGGCCTTAATGAATTCTGTAGGACAAGGGTTTGGCCAGTATTTTCTCATCTGCAAAGATATACCAGGACTGGATTGATAAAATCCGAATGATGTATTTACTGATGAGCTTTTAGTTTTGACAGCAGGACACAAAAAATATCATTTAATAGTTGTAGCTTTTTGACATTACATCCCTTGACACAGTGAGTACTTAAACTTGTAGATTATAATTCCAGACATCAGGGAGCAGATGTTTCTTTGGGGAAAAAAAATAAAATTGTGTAAAATTGTGACAGCAGATGCAGTCAGGTATATAAATGAACACAAAAAATATTGCAGGTTTGGTTTTTTTCAGGGGATTGCTGTTTTTTGGGGTTTTGTTGGGTTTTTGTTGTGTGTTTTTTTTTTGTTTTGTTTTTGTTTTTTTAGGCGGGGGGATGCTTTGAGATGGTGTGTATTTGTATTTTACCTAATCACAATGGAAAAAAGCTTGTATTCATAATTTTGTTATATCTTTTGATCTTTTGTCACCAAAATATTCTTTAACAATAAACAGATCTTTGAAACTGTTCTCAGAGGAAATATATGGGAAATTACATTACCTATTAGGTGCCATTTACTCAGAAGGACTTACTAATTAAAAACAAAGCAAGTTAGGACAATTCTTGTATTGGCTATTGTGATTTTTAAAGAGGCTAGTTGAATGATCTGTGTTAGATCTATTTTTCCACAACTCCATCTCATTACTCTTATACATGACATTAAATGACTAATGTATTTTCTCCTTGTTTTCAACATCTCCAACATCTGTGAACTGCATTATTTTTGGGGAGGGGATGTGTTTCCTGCTTAATTTATTAAATCCCTTTGAGTATGTGGGTTTCTTACTTCATTCATAGATAGTAGTAAAATTCAAGTTACTCAATATTAGTAGATGGAGTAAGTTGCTCCACTACAAGAAAGTTAAGTTTTGCTGGTGGAAATACTATATATCAATTTAACATGTTTCATTGCACAGGCTACGTAGTAAGTGCTTTTCTCTTAATTCTACTCATAACTTCACTTTCACATGAGCAGTGATTGTGGATGTACTGGCACTATGAGGCACTGGAAACCATTCCATTTCCACATGCAGCCTAAGCTCTGAGCAGCATTAGATGACGCGGAGCTTGAAATGCTATCAGTCATCTCGAGTCCTGTGAAACACAGCGCTTCCATTGTACCTGCTACTGACCTAAGCCAATGGTAGCCACGAGGGATTTTTTTTTTTTTTTTTTTTAAATCTGTTGAATTTGACTTTTCATCCCAATGGCATAAACTATTGACATCTCTTTAGTTTTATAAAAGAGAGCAAAACAGAGAAAAAGAGTGCCTTTTCTTGGTTTTCTTATAAGGATTGATTATCTCTGACATTTTGGCTGTGGTGTCATGAGGTTCTTTACTTGGCAAGCAGTAAGCAAATACATCCATTTGCCTATTATCCCCTCCCTCAATTTTGTATTCTCAGTTTATGAAAACCACTTTGATTAATATATCTACAGTTTCCAGGACTCTTTGTAGAGTCAGTACTGGTTCAGCATGCTGCTTTGGCAGCTCTTGTTGGCAAGACTTGTACAACTTGCAGGCTAAAAAAAAAAGAGGGGGGAGGGGCATCTGACTTTGGGTTCATAAATGTAGATGTCAAAACTCTCATCAGCTTCAGTGTTGCAACATCAGTCATCAGAGTTTATATCCAAGAAATTTCTGATATTTAGACACTTCCTTTCAATAGAGAATTGTCACCAGTGTCTTTTATCTGAAATTCCATTCTAGATTGTCCTATTCTCAATAGCAAAACCAAAAGGAGGACAGTGCTTGTGCCCCCTCAGGGAATTAACATGCCCCCCCCCCCCCCCCCTCCCCCCCCCCCCGCTCTGTGACAAGTACAAATTGCAGACAGGGCTGGGACTCTGCTCTGTCTCTTGGAGACATCTAAAATATGGATCTTTGTTGTTTTCAAGAAGTTGTTTTATGCAGCTGTCAGATTGTACTTCAAAGGATTTTTTCTAAACTTACTGCTGAAAGAACTGAGCTGCCCCAATATGCTGCTTTGCTGGCTGTAGGAAGAACTACGAGTTTTTCTCCAAAGAGTCCACTGTGCGTATCTGGCACCATCGTGTCCTACTGGGCCATGGGATGGGCAGATATAGGCTGCTCCTGGCCAGGGTTGCTAATAGTGTATTGTGAGAAGGAAGGCATAAGCAAAACAGAAGAGAAAAATCACTTGAGCTCCTTAACTTACAAACATTATTTTACATGCAAATTTTAAAATGGCATTTTCTTTGGGACCATACTAATAAAAAATGGTATATTTTTCTAAAAGCAATTCAAATTACTTCATTTCAAAGTTGCAAAGTAAGAGCATATTTCTTAGTGATTTATATACTGCACCCTCACAGTGAATGTACATCGTATTTGAAGGTAAAATGAATAATTTGTAGCTCTAAACAGAGGCAGAGCTTAGTGTTTAAAGCTGCTTCATGTTTTTTTAAACCCTTCTTTCAGGGAAGCTTATTCAATACATGAGGAAAGGATGAGAGGAGCCCTGAAAATAGCTTTTCTAATTAGGTTTCTGACTTTAAAATCTTATTTCAACAACAATATGTTAGACAATGACCACCAAGAGTAGACTGAAGAATGCAAGTGTCTAAACTTGTCATGTGTTCAGTCACCTACACCAGGGATTCCACAAGCCTGACCCTGGCACCCTCCACCCTCTGGTGATTTTTTTCAGCCTTTTTGAAGAGTTTCAAATTCAGCATCATCAGAAAATGCCAGCTGAGCAGCTTGTGTACTTCAGGTAGTGGTGAAATAAGATCACATTTTAGAGAGAATGATCTGAATAAAGGTTGTCTTACAGTCTAATGAAACTAATGCTCACAAGTTTCTTTATGTACAAATGCTAATAAAATTTCTTTGTGTTGATATAAAATGGGGATAGGTTAAAATGTGAAACAGGCTCTGCTTGCTCATATTTATTGTCTTATCAGTTGGGCATGATTGGGACTATGCGTGCATGTATGGAGCATTTTCCATTTTTGCATCTAGTTGAGAGAATAAAGTCCTCGCTATAGAAAGCAGCATGTCTCCTGTAAGCTTGGAAAAAGTGTTCTGGTTCTGTGAAACTTGACTTTGGTATATTCAGGTATTCTGTAGAGAAATGAATTACAGAGCAGGGTAGGCTATCCTTACCGAGTATGTCCCATCTAGGACAGGTTGTGAGTCAAGATCAGATATGCAAGAGAAGCATGTATGCAGTAGGATTCTGTGAGTGCACATCCCTTTTGGCAATTGCACGTGGTGTAATTTATTATTCCTTTTCATGTCCGTCATATTTCAAGTTCATTCCAGGGAATTAAATGGCAGTTGAAAAGCATCCACTCTCAAGAAGTTTGAGGAGCAATCTGTAAAAGCTCTGAAGAGGCAAGAAGTCGTTCTGAAGTGAGACGTGCCCCTGTGACTCTTTCAAGTGAGGTACTGTCTCACTCATCTTAACTCACTGAAGGTTAGGATGCATTCAACGCTGTTAGAAAAAGTGTTTCATTTAGATCTGTCTCTACTTGAAGTAGAGGTGTGCTTATCTGACCTTCTGCTGCGTATGGCAAATGATAGGTGTAGCTCCAGAGTGATGCATCGCTAGCGGCACAGGGTGAAGAAATTGTCCTTGCCTATGGCTGAGGTTATGATTGCCATGCGGCTGCATGCTCCTGGAGGGGAGGTTAAGGCTATGGCTTAGCAGTGGATGGGTTTGTGCTCTGGCCCTTCTCCTTGCAGCCAAGTGCGTGGGAGCAGGAGCCTGACTTGTTTGTCTTATAAATCCTGCCTGTATTGAGAATCTGAAGGCTTCAGGGTCCTTGTGCCTGACAGGACTGGCAGTTCAAGTCCTTTCTCTTTCATTTTAATCTTCCAGGTAGTGCAATGCGTTGTTTGGGGGTGAGGGAGGATATTTTTGTGAGGTTTGGGGTTTTTTTTTTTTTTAAAGGTAATTTCATAGACTTAGTTCAGACATCTACAAACTGAAATTTGAGAGGTGTAGAAGTCATATTTTGATATAGCAAAGGCAGGAACATTTGTGCTAGAGATCTGAAAAACTCTTGAGTTGGCTTGCCATTGAAATGCCTTTGCTGTGTAGAATCATGCTCTTTGTTAAACTTCAATACTCTCTTTTGGAGAACTGGAAATAAAGCTAGCTGTCTTGTTTAAAAAAAATATAAAAATTAATGAAAATTAATGGTGTCAGGAGTTTTTTCATATCCAGATTCTAGTTTCCATTAATCTTGAAACAACACCCTCCCCTCATGCATTTCTGTGATCAACTGCAGGTGCCCTTTAGAGAACTCTCTAACTATTAGTTGTGAAAATGCAGTGTTACGTGTCTGGTTCTTGTCAGTTATGGTGTTTGCCTGGGCTGTGCTGGTAGTTGACCAGGAGTGTGACTACCTGTAGTAATCCCCAGGGACTCTGCTCTAAAAATAATCCTCAGCAGCCTAAGGAACAGCTGGATCCAATTACTACTGTTTTCTTGGGTAATAATCAAATTAAGTTTCTCATAAGCTTCTGGGACTTCTAACAATTCTAACATTTTGAATGTATCTACTGTTTGCTTTGGAGTACCACAGGGTACCTCTCTTTCAGGGTTAAATCATAGGACTCGCAGACTCAGGAGAAGCCTTTGTCTGGAGTTTTCCTGCTTATTTCGGATGGCTTGCATTAGATTCACTGATTTCAGTTTTGTTCCTGACTGTTTCCTTGCAGAAATGAACTAAAATTTTAGAATAAGATATTTCTGAGAAAAATATATTTGGCTCTATAGATAAACATCTGTATTTTGATATATGCAGATACATTTGTGGTGGTGGTGGTGATTTTTCTGGTGGTGTTCTATGTGTGTTTTGTTCTGTCTTTTTGTAAGGATTTCATTCTCTGGAAGGCTGGGAGAGAATGCCTCAAAGCCTGAGATACTGCCTTGCAATATCCCTTGACTATCTCTGAAACAGCTCCTGGTATTCTCTCTGTCTCTCCAGTATCTGTTTAATGTCAGCTTGATTTGACTTCCTAGCCTTGCTGAAGCAGTAACCTTAGTTTGGAGCCAGAGAGCAGCAGCTCTGGTTCTAGTAAACCAGTATTTTCTTGTAATTGCTCATTTGTATTTGGGAAGCTTCTGAGATAGAGCTATTGTAATGTCTTTATGCTTGTTTTAAAAATCTTTTAAAACTAAGCTAATTATTTGTGTAAGAAATAATAATTCAATATAGACGTTTACGTGGGGATTTGCTCACTAACTAGGTCTCAAATGGCATTTCTACAGTTGCTTCGTACTGATTTCCTATTTGCTATATGCAGACTTTTCCCCATCAGTAAGGAATGTAAAAGACACGATGAAGGTACCTTCTCTCCAGTCCTACTTGTTCTTTATTTCCATGAAAACAGGGGTAGTGGTTGCCTACTAATTTCACGTTAGACTTCTTTTCAAAAGAAATTTCAGTATTTATTATTGTGATAAATAACTAGATGTTACTCATGATATTTCAAAAAATAAGAAAGAACTAATTGAAATTAGTGGACTTATATTTGCTAAACCCCAGAGTTTTCTAATGGTGAATGAAGCCTCAGCAATATAACTACCATTAGCCACCTAGCCATGGAGTTGATTTCTAAGATGATGGTAATTATTGTGTCAGCTTAATAACAAAAAAAGTCAACTAAGTTTTAATACTTCCTTCACTTGTCTCTTTCCCTAAAACAGAAAACTAGTTATAAGAATATTCTCATGTTTTAATTGTGACTATGGATGAGTGATGGAAAACATGTAATTAACTGATGCAAAAGTTGACATAAGACGGTTGACACCAATTTTTTATACATCATTATATGAAGACATGTAGTGAAGCAATTAGTCCTTCATTAGTTCTAAGTTATTTCAAAAGCTTTGAAATACTTGTGTATTTAATTTTTAATCATCAAGGAAATGTATCTTCTAATGGTGTTAACTTCAGGGACTTAAATTAAATGCACTCCCGTGAGACTCCTTTCAATAAGATAAACGGCCTCCACAACTGCTGGGCCACAGAAGCTTTCATGAGATTTTGGGGCTCAGCAGTGATGCAAACTCTTCAAGGTTTTTACTCATTTTTCCACTTCTTCATGACTGCAGAGTGCTATCTTAGAAATGCTGTGTTACTGCACACATTGGAGAGGAGCTGCTATCTACGTTCATCCTGATGGCTGTTATATGACTGCCTTCTCTAACACTTTCAGCTTTTTAGTCACTGAAGCCAAAAGCTACAAGCTAGGCTTACATGTTAATATGTGTTTGACTTTTACTGCTTTGCCATGCAGTGTTAAAAATAGTACTGAAATATAACCTGGGTGAAGATAGGCAGGTATTTAGCTATGGGACAGGAGGTTTTGTTCAGATTTCCTTTGGGTTTTTTTGTCTCTGATTTGTTTTCCTGTTCACTAAGCTGCCTTTCATGATAAGCCTATCATAAAGTTTAATGTCTTCCCATATTTTTGAAGATTTTTTTGGAAGGAATTCCTGAAAAGATTATCTTGTTTGGCTTTCATTGGCAGTTCGTCACCTTCTTTCCTCTTAAGGTCCTTATAAAATCTCACCCTGGCTAGGCTGGAAGCAGTAAAGCAGAATAGATGTGCATTCCTGTGTATCTTGTAGAGGATCCTGGTTCTGTGCAAAGTCTTTTTAAAAAAAAAAAACAAACCTTATTACCTATATGTATGTTGTGAAATTCTGGATACCATATATAAAAGAACAAAACTGTGGGAAACTGAGTCGTCAAATACAACCATGCAGTAAAAGGAACCTGTTGTATAAAAGCTGGAGAACTCGGGGAAGACCACTTTACAAATGTCCTTTGTTTTGGCATAGTGAGGATTTACTATGTGTTCATGAATTTTAACAGATTTCTGATTAAGTAATGAAAACCTGTCCCAGACAAAGGCCAGTTCCCTTGATCTGAACATGCCTGGAGGCTGCACATCAACACAGAATGGCCTTTTTTGTGTGTTACAAAAATCTTTTTCAATCCACTACAAGTATTAAAGCTGTGTTAGGTCAACATAAATTTAAGTAGTCTGACTTCAGTAGGGAAGGATTACAGAACACCTGGACCTGTGAAACAGACATAATACCTTTCTATTTATTTATTTTAGTAATAATAATTACTTAGTAATAAATTTTGACTTTCCTTTTAAGCTATGCTGAAATTCAGCTTTCATTGTTGTTTACATAATCCTGTCAGGAGAAGAGTATTTTTAATTTCTAGC
Organism: Mycteria americana; assembly: GCF_035582795.1. Taxonomy (NCBI): domain Eukaryota; kingdom Metazoa; phylum Chordata; class Aves; order Ciconiiformes; family Ciconiidae; genus Mycteria; species Mycteria americana. The sequence continues at coordinate 40,145,911 of NC_134372.1, forward strand.
ATGATGTTTCAAGGTGCACCTTTTCCTACCAGTTTTCCTAAAACACATTTTTTGGTATGCTGAAATGAACAGTGTCACATTATATTCTTTCCTCTCGGTGGCAATTAGTCATTGGTGTCACTAAGATCACTGTGCAATAAAGATTTTGTAATGCAGCATTCAGGTATTCGGAGGTAGACTCTGAGAAGATGCTTTTGCTAGGGATGTTTGTTCAACTTCTTTTGTTAGACATAAATAAAACTTTGATGTGAAAGTAGTTGTACTCAACACATGTGAAACAGCATTAGCTAATTATTTTTCCTGATACATTTGCACCTTTAAGACACCCACCCAGCTACGTTAAGTTGGTGGAAGGGGAATGAGGAGAAAAAGGCATCGTATCGGTCACGTTTTAAGCTGCATGAGGCTTCCTTCCTATACGTAATTTTCTACTCTGAAACAGATGGCACATTTTGAGATGCACAGGGAGGAGCAGAGGTGGAGGACATTCACAGGTGACTGTAGACTCAAAGGAAGAGACTGTTATTAGGTTTTTAGTTTCTAAATTATTTCTGTTCCCTTTAAAAAAGTTTTGAAACAAATTTAGGAGCAGTTATCTGGTATCAGGTGGTTAGACAGCTTATTTGGTATTGAATGACAAATAGTAGTGCAGACAAGTAGAATTCTTGTGAAAACGGGTTAGCAAGAAAACAGGCCTTAAGGAGCACTATATATTAAAAAAAATATATACATTACTGGCTTCACTTATTTGCAATTTGAAGGCTCCAGGAGTTCAGTATACTCAGCCTTGCTCAGGACCAGATCCTGCTTGCATGCAAGAGACCAAATTTTCAGTCTTCAGGCTCATGGCTGTCTTGCAGGATAAGCTGCTGGATGTGAAACACTCTGCCTTGGTAGCCCTCAACAAGCTTTTCCCTCTGCATGAAGGTTGAATGAGAATTCTTTGGGAGGAAAATTATTTATTTTATTTTATTTTATTTTCAATTTTTTTCCTCCTCCTATTCTCCTGGCCATCTGCATCCTCCAACAAGATGTTTACTTCAGGCTGCTTGAGATAAGGTGAGGGAAAATGTACTGTAAACCACTTAAAGCGGATTGATGAGGTATAGGAAAGCAGCCTTTAACAGGGATGGCACTCTTGCTCTTTTTCCAGGGAAAAGTGGGTGATGATGTTTATTAGTTTCCAAAGGAATCTTATTATTATGCTATGAAAAAATGAGTGGTGTCAGTCAGTCTTGTGTATTTAATGTGCCATATCTCAGTGTAGTCAACCAAGCAGTTGAAGTAGAAACTGGAAAACTCGAAGTTGAACAATTTACTGATAGCAGTTCAAGGGGCAAACACTGGGCTGATAGCAGGGCTGGTCTGTATGGTCTCTGCTTTTGGGACTGGTTGCTAAAGTCCAGACTCTGGAGGGTGAAAATGGGCTTTCAGCTTATCACCTGGTGATATGTTAGTGAAGAACAGGGTTCGTGTGGGGGGAACACGGCATGAATAAAAGCAGAGCTGCATCATCCAGAAGCAAAAGATGTCAGAGTGGATCCAGTTGGTAACAGGTTTGTTTGCAGTATGCAAATTTCTAAAACTTGTTCCCACACTTGAGCCAGTTGATAGAGATGAGATAAATAATTTTGGAAATATGATGATGAGTGCCTACAATTTTTAATTTTATCAAATAGGTGGAAAAAACGAAGAATATTGGATGTTTTACCCTTGTATGACATACAAGGTTACTGATGACACAGGCATTATTTTTCCCTTTATGCTGATAACTCAGAAGTTGAAAATGTTGAATGTTGTATTTCACAAGATATTTTAAGCACTACAGACTTGATGGTATGGAAATGGAAAAATGTCAGTCATGCTGGTATTAAACCAGGAAACAAACGTGATAAGTAATATTAAGTGACAAACTCAGTACTTAACACCAAATACTGAAGGTTGTGCCATTTTTAGTGTATCTCTTATCCTGAATATTCAATTAAACTTATTCTTTAAAATCAGAAAGAAAACAGTGGTAGTTTTCTTTACTCTCCAATCTTTATCACTGTCCTAGGTAATGTAAGGTGATTGCTATGCTAAAGACGAATGATTTGGAGTGTGCAATACTATTCAGTAGTACTCATTTTCTATTTTGATCCTTTATATTATATTTCTATGTTGTGTTTTGTGCTGGGAAGGGTCTGCTGGATAGTGAAATTTTTGATTTGTAGCACTGACTGACATTTCATAAATGCAGAATAGAGTTCAGCTTAGCCATGGTGATACACATCTGGAATAAAGTTAAGTGTGAGAGAGTTGTGCAGGATTATTTGGTGGGCTTTCTAACGCTCTCGGGGAGGTGGCATCCATAGTCCTGTCCCAGACATTATCTAAGCAGAAACCTCAGTAATATTGTGGACTGCTGAATGGAGTCTTTAATTTGACTTTTTAAAATTTTTTTTTAATAGTTTTGAAAAAAAAATCTTAATTTCTGATAATTTTGTTTTGATTATATATAGCTGGTTATTTCAAAAGTGGTGTTCGTTTTTTTTTTTTTTTTTTTAATCCTCTGCTCTATAACAGTAATTTTATTACTGGCCATACTGGGGTATATTAATACTTGTAACAGACTATTCGGTGAATCATTTTTTAATAAAAATGGAAATTCCTCTCTGTTGGAGATCAGGTATGTTCCTTTTCTTCCTCCTTCAAACACTGTATGATATAATTTGTAGCTAGACTTCTGTGCTTTGCTCTTCAAATACAGGGGAATTCTTCACTTGCAGTGGCAAGAATGTTTGCTCTTGCTGTATTGAAGAATTAATTGGAGACTCTGTTAATGGTCATTTATTGGTAATGATCAATAGACTCCAGCAGAACTGAATATGAAGTCCATTTTATTGAACTCTTCTCTAAGTGCATCCTGTGCTCATTTTAGCTTGGTATTTATAAAAATACCTGGGAATAAATTACATTCTTCCCTGTGATGACTGAAACCCAAATTTACCAGAACTTTAAGGTAGGATTGTAGAATTTTTTTTCCTTGATGTTGAGAAACAGAAACTACTGAAATGTCTGAGGTTCTAAGCAACAGAAATGGAAGTAGACCGCAAAACGTTTTCAAAGAACTATTGAAATAGATTAAAGTAAGACTCATAAGTACCTCATCCTCCTACTTTTGTGCCCTTTTAGAATGGATCCTTTCTCCAGTCCAGTTATTTTGGTCCACTAAATCTCTGTAGTTTTTTCTTTTTTGCCTTTCCTGAGAGGCTTCCATGAGTGGCAGTTTCGCTTCTGCTACAGGCTCCCCACTTGCTGTATCTGTCCCATGTTATCATTGCCCTGCCCTGCTGATAGTCTTCGATTGTCCTCGGAAAGAATAATTGGTCATTCTCTAAGAAAATTCAAGCTAATCGAATATATAGAAGTTAGGATGTATGTAAAATAAGATGTTTCCCCTTTGATGCACCAATCTCAAGCTTTTAAGATGAGAGAGCATATATATGAAGAAGTATACAAATTAATAATGCAGGTGGCACCCGCTGTATTTGTAGCATTTATATATAATACAAACCCCTCATTGGTTTGTACACCACCAAAATTGTGTTCCTTATTTTATTTGAGGATTGAAGATTGAATCAGACATTTTTAATGCACCTCATGTCCTACTGAAATTGAGTCCAGGAAAGGGATTGCATAATACCCTTCTGCTAGGAGAACCTAGAGTTATCTATTTATCTTGCTTTGTTGCTGGCTTTGATGCACCTTGATGCAGATGTGGTAGAATCTGGGAATGCTCTCATAATTCACTTTCAAATATGTGTTAGCAGTAAAAAAATTTGGAACTTCTTGAAAGTGAAGCAGGCTCAGGCATACAGCCTACACGATGTGTATATTAGGAAAATTGTAGTGCCTTGCAAAAGGCCCAGTGAGACTACTTAAAAATTGATTGCAAATTGGCAGACAGACACACCAGCTAATGCTGGAGCGAAGTTTATAATTTGTTTATATTTACCTAATCATAATTTAATTTTTCTACTGTTAACGCTTAATGCTAAACCAGTTTCCTAATATCATCAAGTTCCCAGTAGTTTTAAGAAGACTCCAAGAGAGTAAGTATTAGCAACAGTCAGAGGAAAACATAACTGCACTCAACCACAAAGGCCAGACTTGGGAACAGAGTTGTCACGTGCAAGATTTAGTAGTTTAAATAAAAAAGCTGCTTTGTCTTTGAACAGATTTGCAAGACTTCTGGGAAAAAAAGTATTTGTTACTAAATCCACTTTCTAATTTTCATTTATCTTTGTTACTCTGGTTAAGAGATTTCCTTGAAGCTTACTTGGCTGCTAGAATACAAAGATACAGCTCATGTTTGTGTTTCTATGCATCTGACTTTTTGTTTCCACAAATTGAAATATTTTACTAATGAGGTTTCTATCTTCTTGTCAGATGTAGTGTGTCCCAAGGAGAATGCCAAAGGGATGAGTCTAAGGAGACAAACACTATTCTGTACATAGAAAAGCCATGAAAAACTGTAGTAGATTCTGTTCTGTCTTAAAAAAAAAATAAATAAAGGAGAGGGAGGCAAGAAGAGATGTACATCTCACTACTGAATGTTCAGATTTTCCCTTCTGGTTTTAAAAACCTAAGACTTTAATTTACTGCCCTTGTGATAATTTCAGCTCCGTGCTGAAACGAAGATCTTAAATTCTGACATGAAGAATATGTCTTTATCCAAATATGTTTGATGAATAATAGTGAAGGACCAAGAAAAGAAAAGAAGAAATCCCCAAATTAGCAATTCTTAGTAATATACATTCCTCACTATTAATTCTCTGGGGATCCGAAGTAAGATTTATATCCACTGGTACCTCTGGCTTGCCAGTTACTCAGCTTTCAGCTAACTTTAGATTCACAAATACTCAGTGTTCAGAGCTTTTCCACGCTTTACCTATGGCCTTTTAAGTGTAGAATTGAAAGCATGTGAGTAGTAATATAACAAATAGTTTAAATCGTTACCCGTATTCATCATACAAGAAGGCTTTTTCTTGTAAGTCTGTGAATCATGTTACATCAGTTGAGAAGACATATGCTACTTGCATGATGTTTGGATATTTCTGTTCTGCATTGATTTGTTTCCATGGATTAGTGCCTAACTTTGAAATTCAAGTTCAGTATTTACAAACAGCATTGGAAAGTTTTTCATCATTTATGTTTCCAGTGGCAGTAATAACTTGGAAGAAATGGGTGATGGTTTTAATTTGTTGCATTGCTTTACTAAAAGAGGACCTAGCTTTCTTTATTAAAGACTTGTGCACAGGTATGCTTGCTAAGCATATAGATAATATTACCTATTCATAAAGTTATATTAATAATTTGTGATGGAGGAGTAAACAGAATGCATTGGTTCAGCATTAGTACTTTTGACCTATATTCCTCTAACTACTTAAATATTTGTTGTGTAATAGGATACATAATTGTGTATTTCACTTTGGACTGACTGAATTGGTTCAGTTCCAGCTCCAGTTTGGCAGACCTGTTATCCACTCATACGAGTGGGAGCCTATTCAAGTAGGAGAATTGGAGCTCAGCATACAAGATGTCCTTCATGTCAATATTCATACACTTTTTTTAATCAGAAAGGGCTGCTCAGAGTTGACTTGAATTATGTACAATTCTACGTGTCTAAGAAGAAGAAAGCACCTTCTCTCCAGTTGGGAATCAAGTAAATGAGAGCTTAATCCCTTCAATTCAACGTGTGATTGACAAAAGGAGGGATGGAAAGGGATGACATGGTAGGCAGCAGAATGTTAGCTGTCTTCAGTATGCTGGAGAGGTGGGGTGTAAAGGGTTTTAACTTGTGACGAGCCAGCAATTGATCTCTTTTCCTCCGAGGCCAGCAGAAGGCATTGTTCAAGACCTGTATCCAATGTCTCAGCTTTATATAAGAGACTGAAGCCATGACATGTCACTTCAGGTATCTTACTCATGGCACAGGCTGTACAATACATCTTGCTGTACCTAAGTGCATAATGGCTGAAAGCTCCATATTGTATTTTGATACTAATGTGAAAAAAAGGAAAAAAGAGGAGGGGATGGAGGTGGAATCTAATTCTAAAGTAATAAAAGTTGTCAAAACTTGCTACAGTGGAAGGATAAAATTTTCACTGCTCTCTTGGTATTCATACTTGCTTTTGTCAAGTATGCATTTATACTGCTATTACTAACAGTCGTGTACTGTGATGCTGGATTTTAAGTGTTTGTATTTGCATGGTGATAGCTTGGTGCCCAGCAATACTGTGGAAAGGAGCACCTGCTGTGCAGATTTATATATGGATGGATCCAGATTGTCAGGCTACTATGAGAATGAGATAAATGATGCAGGTATACCTATACAAGCTTGTATGCATGTCTTTCTGGAAAGTCCTGAACAGAAAAGTGGAAAACAATTTTTTTTCCTTAAATTTTATATATTTGCATGAATAAGAGACATTTATATCAAGAATCAACAAATGAAGCTGCAGTTTGTTTGAATGTGTTAAATCGTCCTAGTGGGGATGTCAGAGGTTTGCATCATGCCAGTATACATGGAAAATAGAGTTTAGAATCTGTTTATGGAGTAATACAGAAATAATGTGGATTAATCACTATAATAACACTATATCCAGAGCAGAAAATTTTACTGCAGTATTATTACTGTTGGGGAAGGAGAGCCATGTCCTGCAAAAACATAAGTGAGGGAGCAAAGGGAGGGTGAGAAACAAGTGCTTAAACCCAGATTCTTTTCTTGGTTATAGCTCATTTATCTTGAATAATCTGTTGGCTCTAAATGTCTTTAATAATGCCATTACATGGGACTTCCTTGTGGGAATGAAAATTGTCCAGTATGAAGGACCTTGGTGGTTTGGGTGTGTTATGGGTTTGGGTTTTTTTTGTTTTTGTTTTTTTTTCTTGGCATATTAATTAGCTGAATGCTAAACTGGGTAGAAGACGCTTTTTCATGCTGCATAGTGGTAAAACATCTGAAGTAGAAAATTTGTCTAAATATCAGGGTTTTAGGGGTCCATTCAAATGGTTTTTGTTGTTTTTGTTTGAATGATGTTTCTTAGTTATTGCTGTGATTTGGATTCTCTTATGTAATGGTGCAGTGTATCACTGGTTTTTACACTTACTGAAAAAAATTACAGCTAGATTAGGCAGTCTTTAATCTTCAGTAATTGAATTGTGAATTGATTTCACAACAAAAGATTAAGATGCTTAGATGTCTTCTAGAATAGATTGATAATAAATATCTGTGAATACTTAACACTAAGAACACATTGCTTTTTTTTCTTTGAAAGATAAGAAAAAAGTATAGGTTACTGTGAAAGGGAATTTACATGAGTATATTCTTTTCACACTGAAACAATTTCAAGAATACTATAATGACTAAAAGTATTAAACATACTTAAATTCATATGTAGAAGTATGGCAAATGAATATGATTCCATTTATTTTATAGAGTAGATTTAGTTGTGCTAAGTGAACAAAAGCCTCAGTGAGCCAAGTTCCATTGAGATTAAAATAGATCGAACTTGAAAAAGAATACAGTCTGAGTTGAAAAACAAGCTGGTTTATGCTTTGTAAAGCTACATGACAATATATCCTTTCCTGAGTAGGCTGCTGCTACCTATATGTTAGGGTTTCATTGTTCTCCTTTGCTTTCGCAGTCTCCAATACCCCTTCCATCTCCCATGAAGAGTTTTTCTTTAAGAAAAATAATTTGAGTACATTTTGTGTTACTTAGCTTTAAAAACACACCGTAAAAGTGGAAAACCTGTCCAAGCATACGTGCCTCAAGTCAAGCAATTGATTTATTATGATAGTCTCTCTGTGTTCTGATTAGAAAAGAAACCATAGCAGGACTCCAGAATCCAAGTTCAGGTTCTTCTACCACTTATAGTAGTATATCTCTGAATAAAATCCACTGGAGCAAAGGACAATCTAATCTGGCCTGCTGTTATGAAGAATGGCTAGTAGGGGTGAAGAAAGTCAGGGGAGAATTTCTAGACAAAAGTTAAGACGTGACAGCTAGAGGGAGTGACAAGAAAGATTTCCCTCTGTGCAGCAGGACCGTGAGGAAAATAGAAGGTTATTTTTCCAGGCATGTCTCAGACAGATTGGGTCAAAATACTCATTGGTGTAAGGCCATTAGACTACAGAGTTACCCTGGGTTAGACTTGTCCTCAGTATGTCTCAGACAAGAGAAGAATTCTAGCTTTGAAGAAAGCAAGCTAGAGATTTATTCTCTTTTAAGCATCTCCTCCTACACTGTTGTACCTTTTTCTCTGTGTTAAAACTTTTTACCAGGAAGACCCTGGTTTTGACAACGATCTGTCAGCCCTCCAAGATAAAAGAACAGAATTGCTGAAGGCTTTACTGAAGAGCGTTCTATACAGCCTGAAAAGAATTGTCCACTTTTTAAGCTGACCTACATTTAATTATATGGTTAGAGCTTTTAAGTGAGCGCTGGGATTTGAGATTGGATGAAGCCTGCAATTTCTATAATAGCTTTGAGAATGTGAGCTTTGTGACCTCCTGTTTATGTAGAATTGATGTTGCATGTCTGATGCTGCCTAACTGTATATAGTCTTGCGCAGCAGAATACACAATGACACAAAAAGCAGAAGTTGACAGTTTTAGGTAAGTTTAAGTCCTTTGCAAATGTAGTAAGTATAATATATGTGCTAATAAGAGTGTCTAGGGCTTTTATTTCATACTGTGATTGTCGCTGTAGCAGAGCCGAGTAAGGATCGTTGAAATGGTGTGATCTTTGGACATTGGTTAGCTGTTGCTCAAAAAACACCCAAAATGGTTCTGAAGCTGAGCTACTGACTGGCATTTCTCAATCCAGAGAGACCTGAAATGAGGAGTCTTTTCTAGATTAGTATTAGGATAAGTGAGGCAATGTGGTAATAGTGCAATTTGCTCAAATGACATATTTTCTTGTAAAGAAGTAGCCAGTTGGTTGAATTATTTGCATTAGAACAACTTCCTTTGCTGAACCTGGTCACCAGTTTTACTGTGAGGGGTGACCACTACCTTTAAAGGCTGAACTAATTTAATACTAGAATGCACTGAAGAAATAAGATTCTGGATACTACACAGGCATTCTAGCTTGAGTTCTTGCCACCGAGCTAAATTGTTATGGGAGATTGCTTTTGGTCCCTGACTGTATATCCTGTTCTATATAGCAAGGGGTTTCTGAGCAAGTCAGGGGCCTTTTACTCCCATCTGGAATGAGAGAAGGACCCTCTGGCAGTTAGACAGCTAGTAGGAAATAAGTAAGTCTAAGGAATTTTTAGACACTTGAAAATTTCCCTTTCCATGCTGATTACATGCACGGATCCCAGGTTGAAAATTACCTGGCAGGTACACAAAGCACTGAAAGCAAAATCTTTTGGCTATTAATAGTTTGCTTCTGCATTTAATTCTCTTTTCTCCTGCTATCACCAAAACACACAGGGTTGTCAGGCAAAAACAAATACTTATTTTCAAGAACAGAAATAGTTTTCCAAACATTCATGAATACTCTCAATATTGTTTGCTTCACTTAACTGGGGAATGAAAAATGCAATGTGAGAGAAAATATGACTGAAATTGGGAACTAAATGTGGGACTTCAACTTTCTCATTGCCTGAGAACTAGTTCAGTGCTTCATATCAGCTTCTTATTGGCAAAGGAACTGTGGATTTGTATTTAAGGATACAGCCAGCTTAAAACATTCAAATTGAAGTGATTTGACAGTGAACAACCTTTCTTTGAGCAGACCTGTGCACAGAACAGTTCCCTCAGTTCTGTCAGGCCCACTAGTTGAAAATATCTAGTTAGAAAGAAGTACTTTAATAATTAAATAGTCAACATTGTTTTGGGTGTAGAAGTATTAATTCCAATAGCATCCTCTCTGTGACTGGGCCACTTGCCAGTGAGACTCTGACATGAAAATTGGTGAGTAAGCAGCAAGCTTAATATTGTAGCTTTCATTGCTTTGCTGGGAGCAGCACTGCTACCACTGGAAAATATATGAGGAAGTTATCTTCTTGCAATATATTTGTAAAGAGAACAAGTTCAAAATTAGGCCTTTTATGTTCATGATCTGATCTGCTGTTGTCAGGAATAAATTCTCCACTTTTTGAGACAACAATGCATATAACTGAATGAATAGTATTGACCATGTGATTTTTATTTTTATGATTTGGAGTTCATTGGCTGTAAGAAAACTATTTTCCATTTCTGGTCTTCAAAATAAAAAGGAGGAAAAAGTAGTAACCACATTGATATTGCTAAGGTTAGCATCATACCATCTTTTGACCTTGTTTAAATGAGAGTACTGTTTGTTATGCACAATCACTGCTGAATGCAGGGGCCACTTGTTTGTCGCCTTTGCCCTCCCCCCTCCTTTTTTAAAAAAATTTTAAATGTGATCAGAATCAGCTCTGTAAAAGAACATTCTTTCCCAGTTTGTAAGACACCTGTAAAGATGGTACTAAATCCTCACTTGAGCTAAGCAGAAGGCAGATAATCTTCAGCAACAGTGAGGATTCCTTTATTTCATCAGCAGGACCTCAATACTGGTTTGAGGCAGAATTCCTCCACTTCACCTAGAGGGCATACCCTTATCTAGGAGGCAGCAGCTTTCACAACTGCTATAAGCCTGGAGTCAGGACTTCCTTCATTACCTTGAATGATTGTGCAGCAAATCAGCTATGGGAAGATTATACGGTAGACAAACCTTACTAAGGCTTACATTCATAACCATCAGTGGCAGAAGCCCATGTTTTGTGTTTGGGCATAGAATCCTGTAAGCAGCTGAGAGCTGTTTCAGAGTAAGCGCTACAGGATGCACTCCAGAAAACACAGGATGATATTTTTGCAGTTGGACAATGTTATGTGCCATTTTGGTTTAACAAACCAGCGAAGAAAAACATCCTTTCCTACTGTTTGATCTCCTGCTGTGTGTAGATACCGTTTGAAACACAAGTAGCACAGCTTATATTTGCCACTGTTGATGGCGAGATGCATGTAGTATTTATCATGACATTCATTCCTTTTAGAAATGTAAAAATTGAAACTGCATTTGGGTCATATTTGCTCTGTATGGAAGATGCAGTGTTACAATGCGGTTCAGGTTGATGTGAAAGCAGAGGGGGCTAGGCTAGGACTGCTAGTCTTCATGTGTTGGAAGCACACAGTAGGAGTCTGTAGCCTTCTTTGGAGAGAAATGCATAAGGCTTTCTGGTAGTGGGACCAGAAAGTATTGTATGATGTTACAGCAGATCCATTCAGTTCCCGACATCTATAGTCAGGCTGGAAATAATGTAAAGAGAGCAGCACTTCTTGCGCTGTATATGCTCCACCATTTTAGAGCAGTCTGAGGAAACATGAGGGAAAAAATGATGCTGTACACTGGGAGGCCAGTTGTGGAGGGTATAAAAAAGTTGAGCAGGGAAGGAGGAGAAAAGCAGCAAGATAAGTAAAGGCAGCATGTTTGCTGCAGGGAGGGGAATACTGGAAATAAATGCAGAGTATTTCCATACGTGCAGGCATTATGAAGAGACATTGTGTGGTAGTCATATCCTACCAATGTGTTCTTAAACCTTTAAAACTCCACAATCTGTTTTCCTTAAATTAATTTACTTGTGATACTATTGTGAAACCATGCACACACAAAATGTATCTAATATTTGTGTCTTACAGTTAAAGGCTATGTACATACTACTTACATACCCTGCAGCAAACAAAATCCCTTCCTCCTCCTGTTTTGAGCTTCATCTCTCTGCTCTGCTTAGCACACGGTGCAGCTCCTCTGTTTCTCCTGTTCCAGCTTTTGTCCTCTCATAATCGTCTGCGCTCTGTCTGTGCCGTACCCACAGGAGCACTTGCTCCCTGCTTTCCTCCTGTGCTGCTGTACCTGACATGGTAAGCTAAGCAGCAATATCCACAGAGATTTCCTCGCTCTCCCTAGCAAAGCATAAGGCAACTGCAGTATCTAGGGTGGTGCACAGTGGCACTGTATGAAATCAGAACAGTCATGAACATAAGTCACATATGATTTAGTAATTTCATTCAAATATGGGCTCTTCAAAAGCTGTAAATATGGATTTATTTATTTATGCCTGTCTTTAATATGATGTTTAGGAGTTCTAATTTTACAATAACTATTCCTTAAACTCTATCAGTGCTGCCTCCTTTCCCCTGCTGCGCAACCAGAGACTAACAAATTTGCTCAACCAAACAATTGAGCGATGCTGGACATTCCTGAGGCTTTTTTCTTGAGGGACATCAGGTATAGTTGGTCAGAAATTGGAATAAATCACTCTGCAGCTTCATCATTTGTCTGGCTTGAATAAACTCAAAGCATCAGGAAAAAGCCATTAATCTTTTGCCTGCAGTGGGGCAGGAAGGGAATGTGAGAGGGGCTAAGCAATGGAGTTTCTCAGGGACCATTAAGGCTGCGATGAGGTTCCCTGTAGGGATTTTTTTTTTTCTACCTGCTTACGAGACTGGGCTGCTTTGTTTAATACACAGAATGTGGAAGTAAGGGGGAGATCACTGATAAGGAAGAAAAGGAGTAATTGCTGTTGTCATGCTGAAAGAACTTTGAGGACTTTCATTAAATCCTCATGACTTCTAGTTATAGCAGCATCTTCCACAAGTTAAATTTTTAATTTCTGAACTATGTCATTTTATTTTTTAACATTGTAGAACACTCCATCTTAAATAGATGCACTGGTTCAGAAATAATATCAGGGAAAGAACCAAAAAAGCTGTACATTAGTTACTCAGACTTCTGCAAAAAAACCCCCACATTTATTTGATGATTTAAACAAGTAAATTAAGTCTTTGTTTGCTGTTTATTTACTTTAAATAACTCAACTTATAATTATTGGATACCTGTGATGATACAAAGCTGGAATATAACATAAGCCAGGGTATGTGTAATACTTATTTCTAACAAATACACCACGGGAAAGCTTCAGTTAATTTGAATGAGGCCATTTTTGTTGAAATGTAGATGTGGATAAATAATGCATAGAAACAAAGTCTATTTGATAAAATTCTACAAGAGGTTATTATTAGAGCTTGCATTTGTATTGTCTTTATCTGTAATATGCAGGCTGTGCCTATGCTCATCTTGTACTATCGTCTTACTGTAGATGCTCTATCAGTGGTGGCAATAGTCACTCTGTCATATCATTCTGCTCAGAGAAACGTCCAAATAACATAATGATAGCAAAATTTCAGTGACTGCTGTACTATTTCTGCTGCCATTGTAGCTGTTTTGGTAATGGCACAAAAACAGTAGTTTCCCCTCAAGTCTGCCTTAAATCAGATCTTTGTGTTCAATGTAATCACCCTTTCTTTGGTGAGAAAGTTGTAGGGATTGAAAATCCATGTCAACAAAAATTAACAATTTAGTTGTTATGTTCTATGGGTGTCACATTTTAGGTATTAATTTAGATGTTTTTTGAGTGCCCTATTGAAATAATGTCGTGATGGTAACATTTGTTGTCTATTTAAAGGTTTATACATACATCAGAATAGAGAGGGTATGCAAGAGGATATGCAGCTGAGCAACATAAACGTAATGTAAAAAAAGCAGAAGATTTTGCTTTAAAAGCTTTTTTTAGTTGATGTAGTGGCTCTTTAAGTTTGTGTTTTATTTTACCTCTGTAGAGTTCAGCTGTGTTTTAAATGAATTTATTGTAGTGGGTTTTGTATTTAATGTAATAATTAAAACCTGCCCCTTGCTCTGTTATTTGTTTCCTTTGTAACATGTAAGCTCAGGACTTTTTTAATAAGTACTTCTGACAGAGGAAAACAGTACTAGGAAGAAAACGGAGGCTGAAAGTCTGATTGTGCAACCGGTTTATCTTACTCCAGGTCATATTCTTTGAGACATCCTTGATGAATGCCTTTAGAGCAATGCTGATATCCTATAGCAAAGGGGATGGTGGTGGCTGTGGAATCATATACTGCAGAAGTTTTTGTACAATGTGTTTTTCCCTCCTTTGCACTTATTCAACTAGCATTTAGAATGACCATATTTTTTTTTTAATAGGGACTTTTGCAGAGGTGGTTTTTTTTTTTTTTTTTTTCCAGCAGAACTAGGTTAGTACTCTTTTTGCATTGCCAGATGGATGCTAAAATAATGCTGGTGGAGTTCAGAGGTTATGCTGCATAATTTAGCCTTCCTGTTTGGGCTAGCCATGAATAAGTGATACCAATTAAGGAATGTGTAGCACTACCTGTAGTGAACATGTGTGCGAGTGTTGCATAAAGAAGATATTTCTTCATCCAGAAGAAATGCATTTGGAAATAGATGTTTTTAGTCATTGCTTACCTGTTAGTCCCACCTGCAATTTCATGTTGTGACTACACGCTGTTTGAAGAAAGAATTGTTCTTATGACTTGCTAAACTACTCTCTGCTCTCTGTGGACGTGAGAAAAAGGATATAAGTAAGATTTTCTGATATACATGATCCACTGCAACAGAAATATTTCTGTACTTCAAATATTCTGATACATGTTTCTGTGATTTAACAGACAAATCAGTACCTTTTATGTTTGTTCACATCTTCATGGTATTAATGACATTTAAACTGTTTGGTTTTTTTTTTAAAGACTTCAATTTTAGATAGAGAGCAGAAACAAAAATTCTTATTGAAATTCTATGAAAACATTGAGGTTTTTAGTTTGTTTAGTTTATTTTACATGATTAAAGATGTATTTTTGTCTAATCTAACATTTAGGATTATCTGGTTACAGTTTTGCCTGTAATACAAATATTTAACTTCTGTCAGGACAAAGTTCACATCTAGTTGAATATCAATCAGTGTAAGGGGGAATTAATTCAATTCATATACTGGATGCACTAATCATTACATCTAGAAGCAGGATTTATATAAAATTACTTGATTGCAATCTTCAGAAAATGAGGTTACCTTTAAACTCAATCCCAGTTCTTAAATATCTGTTTCATGATAATGTGGTCTGCAATTTTTAATGCTGGGAGCCTTAGTCATCTTGGCTGTATCGGTGTTTAGTTAATGATAGATTGGAAAACAAAACAAAACAAAACAAAAAAAACCCCACACCAGCAACTTAATTTTTGTATACAAAGGGATGCTCCTGTCAATGCTTTCGAAATTGTGATGTTGCATTATGTATTTCTTCCATCACAAAATGGTATTGAGAAAGAATAGGTAGATGTATCCTGAGTTAATTTTAATATTTGCAGTTATAGTAGAACGAAAACTTATTTTGGTCACTTCTTTTGAAGGCTGCTATGGTTTTACTAACTTTTTTTTAACATAAAAGTGTTTCACTTTTCCTGAACTATTATGGCAAATACGAAGTTTTAGTTTTGTGCTTTATAAAAGCTCTTTGAGTTTGTTAATAAGTCACATATTAAAACTCATATTCTACTATTGCATGGGATATTTAACTGATGTCTGTTCTTTTCAGATTTGCTGTAGGAACATCTGGCTTTTTTATTCAGCAGGAGAGAATCCAAAGAGGAGAAAAACAGCTAGACAAAATAACTTAGTTATGAATTCTGGTTTAATAAATGTGCTTTCTATGGATGATTCATAGATTTTATGATTACATTCAATTATTTTTCAACAGCTCATGCTTCATTTCATCAAGAATTTCAATCAATGCCAACTGATTAATTATCATTCTACTAGTAGCCTTTTGTCTAATAAACAGTCATAATGAGCATGTTCAGTCTTGGCATATATAAATGTCAGTGATGTACTAATAAAATACTTCTAGAATTGGGTGCTGGAGGTAGTCATGCTTTAGATCTGTTTTTGAGGAGACAAAAAAGCAATCTCCTACCCTTCCCCTTTCCATCCAAAATAAAAGCTGTGGTTGAGCAGTAAGACAGGGTCAAATTTCTTCATTCAAGAAGAATTTCATTGTGCCATGGTGAAATACTGTTAAGTCTGTTGCCTTGACCTTAATTTTTACATGACAGTTTGCACAATGCATTCTGGCTTTGAGTGGCTTTTCCCACACCGTTTTAAGTGTTCAGGTACATTCTCACTCTGCCAAAAACGAGATCCCTGCAAACCAAAGGAAACTTATGACAGAATTACATCTTTGTGTGACCTAAGAGGATGACATTAGTGCCATTTTTATGTTTAATTATAAAACAGCAACACACACAACCTTTCCAAACCAAGGATGGATATTGCTGAATCATGGATAGATATTGCAGAAATGAGAGAGCTGCCTTATGGCTCAAAATGACTCTGGTCTTATATACCTTTGAACAGATGGTTCATTTAAGTACTGGCAGTGTAGCTTGACTAATTGCTTTAGACCTTCCATTTTTCTGCTTTATTTGGGTAAGAAGTGGGCAGCCCTGCCCGCACAGATACATGAACATATGAATTGTAAATAAAAACAGAATATGGAATGTGAAACCATGTTTAATTGTATGGAGTGGTTTTCTTGAATGATCACAAAAAGTATTAAGGAGAAACAATAATGGTTGTCTGGATTTGAACTTGGGAAACTGGTTAAATTTCTAGCTTTACAGCTGTGTGTTATACCAAAGGCTTCCTGCCCTCTTACAATGGACACTTGTGGAGGAGTAGGGTAGACATGTAGTGATAATTCCCCACAATGTTCTCCCATACTCCCGTGTGTTGTGACTTAGAGACTTTCTGCACTAGATTTACTGTGTGTGTGTGTTTAATGGCCTTCGACAGATTTTTCTTTTGCTAATTTAATGGATTTTTAAATATGTATTTTTTTAGCATTCCTAGAATCCAGGGGCAGAATGTGCCACTTAACTGCACGTTGCCTGAAGAAGTTAAATATTTTTGTTAATGCTGAACACACCAAATTTTTTCTGTTGCCACTAGTCCTTTCATTTGCAGGGACAGGATCTGCTGATCGTTGCTTCTTCACACTAGGTACGGTTTCACAGATCTTTGTTATATCCTCCTTCAGTTATCCGTCTTCTAGTCAGAAGACTCTTTACTGTGTGCATGTGTGTATATATGAACATATGTGCGTGCACACACACGTACACACATACATGCACATACATACATACACATACACTTATAGCTGTTCCTCACACTGAAACTGTTCCACACCTTTAGTTAGTTTTCCTGCCCTTCTCTGCAACTTTTTGCATTTCTAGGAAATGTATAGTCTCCTAGGGATGGGAGAACAAAACAGCAAACAGTATTCAGGATATGACTGCACATGGATATTTAGTAGCTTTTTTCCTTGCAATTTCTAAGGTTTTGATTTATCTTTTTGTCATTGTTGTGGAACATCGAATGGTTCTGTTTTAACCCCAAGTGCTCATTTCTTAGTATTGATAGTTAGCCCACATTTTAAGTGTAAAATTAAGGTTTTTCCTCATTTACTCATACTTCATATTTCATCTGCCATTTTATCACACAGTCACTAGGTATTGGGAGGGCTTTCTGCAATTTCTGTGTGTGCTACCCTTGCTAACTTCTTAACAACTTCTCAAGAACTTAGTTATCTAACCAGTCCTTTTTTCTATTTCCTTGTGAACATTGCTGACTAGCCCAGATTGCTGTAACACTCTACCTCCCACTGAGAAAATGCATCACTTTATTCCTGCTCTGTGATGACTTTCTTATCCCATGACAATTTGCTTTCTTTTAAGAGGCTTTAGGGTGGTATGGCTGAATGTTTTGGGGAGCGTCAACTTGATCTTCCTTGTCTACATTTCACCCTTTCACAAAAGTGTGTGTTTCATGACAGTACTTTGCCATGTGATTGTAGGCATGGTCTGTTCTTTTGACTCCAGCTGTGCTGGCCACACTGATGAATCACATTGGTCCTGCTACTGTGATGTTACAATTGAATTGTTAAAATTGAATCACTATGTGGAAACCTCTCAATACAAAATTAATTTTTCTCCTTTTTATTATAAGGCAGGCTTATAGCAAAGGTAAATTCTGCTGCCCAGGGAGTTTGCTTGTTGCATTTAGACTGTGGTCTTTATTTTTATTATGGGAAAATATTATTTCTGACCATGTAGTGTGATCATAGACCAGTCTAAAGAGTGCCAATTTTCTATGGTTGCTACACAGAGAAGTCTGGTTAGCATTGCACCTGACCAACTTTGACTTTCCAGTTGATATACTATGATCACGTTAAACTGACCTTTTTCATAGATTTGGAGTGAATTCAGTTGCTCTGGCCTCTTTGTTGTACTATTTTATTGTCATGGTGCTATATAAAGACCTAAGGTATGTAATACAAACAGGATCTTGGTGTATTTACATTAAATGGCAAGATGAGTGAGGATTATCCTCTCATGCATCACTTGTGCCCTGTGCCTTTTAACTGTGTCGTGGTTTCAGCTGGGATAGAGTTAATTTTCTTTATAGTATCTAGTATGGGGCTATGTTTTGGATTTGTGCTGATAACAGTGTTGATAATACAGAGATGTTTTAGTTGTTGCTGCACTGGTCAAGGACTTTTCAGCTTCCCCTGCTCTGCCGGGTGCACAAGAAGCTGGGAGGGGACACAGCCAGGACAGCTGACCCCAACTGACCAAAGGGCTATTCCATACCATATGACATCATGCTCAGTATATAAAGCTGGGGAAGAAGAAGAAAGGGGGGGATGTTTGGAGTGATGGTGTTTGTCTTCCCAAGGAACTGTTACGTGTGATGGAGCCCTGCTTTCCTGGAGATGGCTGAACACCTGCCTGCCCATGGGAAGGAGTGAATGAATTCCTTGCTTTGCTTTGCTTGCATGCGTGGCTTTTGCTTTCCCTATTAAAGTGTCTTTATCTCAACACACGAGTTTTCTCACTTTTGCTCTTCTGATTCTCTCCCCCATCCCATTGTGAGGGGAGTGAGTGAGTGAGTGGCTGTGTGGGGCTTAGTTCCCGGCTGGGGCTAAACCACGACAAAATTATAGATGTGTACTCCAAGATTTACAGTACAAAGGAGACAGTGAGAGAAATCAGGTCCAAGGTAGTCAGTAAAATGTGAAAATTACACATATATCATTTAGTGTGAAAATCTGTGTGGAAAAAATTATTTTTTGGCATAGTTGGTAAGCGTGGGTGTTACTAGCCATGTATTTAGTGAATAGATCTATTTACACTGTAAATGTAGTATTTCAATCCCTCACAACAATGCAGATAGTCTTTGAAAGGCGGGGTTTTTTTTATGCGCACGCGCTCTCTTTCTCTCTGAATATTAAGCATAAACAAGTTTGAACATAACTGTTACCGTAGTCCTACTTTCCTTTCCTGGTTAAGCAGTGGTATTTTAGCTAGTCTATCGGTACTGCTGTGCTGAATGGAGTTCAGTGTTAGAAAAACATCAGGGTGCCTCTTGCATGGTATAATATACAGAAGAGGAATTCTTCACATCAGCAGTCTATCCACACTGAGCACAGAAAAGGAAGAACAAATATTTCTGCCTAGAATCTAATAGGGGAAGGAAAGAAAGAAGAAGGAGGAATAAGAGCGAGATAATATCTGAAAGTATTTTCAAGGAGCATTTAGAAGGGCTACTGCTGTGAGGTAGACTATCCAAGATAAACATTTCATTTCAGGGCAAATCACCTTTCACAACGGATAAAAATATTAGGAACTCTGAAATGGATGGTAATGTTGGTTCTCAATTGAATTTCTGCTGTACTCTGTATTTCTTATCACTTGTATAGATTGATAAAAATACCTCAGGGTTGGTAACTGTGAAGCATTTAAGTATGATAAATACACTGCCTAATATCTAATAAAGGTGATATCTAGCAGATAATCTCATGATATTAAAATATATAACTATAATGTAAAACATGAAGTTACAGTCTTACATGGAACAATAATAGTATATGTCTTAATAGTGGCAGGTACATGTTCAGAAATTCCAAAGAAATGCCTGGTGATAAAAATTATTCTTAAGCTTTTGTATTTAGTGGCTTCATCAGAAGACCATAATAGCAATGTGCTAGATTGAAAAAGTGTATCTTCCTTTAAGAGCTGGGATGCTTGTTTGAACTTGGGTGAATGGCTTTGGCACCCTAATTACTTAGTTTGATGGAAAACTGAGGATGTTCCTCACTGCACATCTCAGTCAAGCAGGATGCTGAAATAAAGTGTTTGTAAAAAAAAAATAATTAAAGTAAGAGCTGGAAGAAGGAATGAAAACAGTAGTATAATTTTAGTATAAAACCTTAAATTGTTATGTGAGTGTTCAAAACTACTGACATTCAGCTAAGCTGGTTCAAATAAGCCTAATACACAGCCTGTACTGATAAAAATGCCCTTTACTGAGGCTGTACATAATTCCCATGATAAATATCTGTCTTCATCTGCTTGGGAATGAGCTTTAGATCGAACCATGCTGGAAAACTTCAGCTGAATGGACATATTTATATGCAGACGTATTTTTAGGACCAAGCTAGGAAAACAGATTATTTCTTTTTTTGGTTTTTTTTTTTTTTTTAGGTGCTTGTTGGCCTTTTCTTAAAGCTGTTCATGTCCCTGTTCTTTTCAGCAGAGATTTGAAACTTGCCAGGGCCTAGCTTTGCAACTCTTAGTACTGTCTACTTAAACGTGATTGTATTTCAGAATGTATGAAAAAACTTTTCAAGTGCAGAATAGACATTGCAAAATGGCTGGGTAGGCGGGCTGCTGCAAAAGAAGAAGAATTTGACTGCTGAAGCATGGGACTCTTCAGATTTGGGGGGGTGGGGTGCTGGGGTCATATTTGGCTTAAGACATTTTAAGTAGTATTAGCAATATTGCTGGGTCTTCTTTGCTGTAACTGAGCTTGGTATACATGTAGTTCTACTCAATGTGAAGCGCACGTAGCAGTCCTACTTGATCTGTACACCGGACTATCCCATCCGAGACATTTTTTACTTTAATCTCTGTATATCTCTGTATTACCACCTTCCTGACTCAGTGTTGTTATGAAGATAAATTATTTGGAAAACTGCAAAGTGTGTTATAGTGATGAGGACCATTTACAAAGCAAATCTGAGTACATTGGAATAAATAAAACCTGAGTAGACAATAAGGTGAAATATTATAGAATAATTGCTTCTCAAAAGATAGCTAGCCATATCGTGAACCAAATTAGAAATGCTGAAGAAAAAATAATATATACTGAAGAAGAAGATATTTAAGAACTTCAACATATATGGAAGAGAACTGAGGTTAAGTTATATTGTCAACCTTAATGCTTCAGACTAAGTCTTGAAAATTCTAAATACAAACCTCATGCTAAAATGACTGTGCAATTGTAACTGATATTTTGGGGAGAGTAAATGATATTAAAAAAAAAAGCTTTGTTTTCTAATAAGGGTTGTGCAGTGGACTATTTGTCCTTACATTTCATATTCTGTGCATTTAATTGAAATAAATTTCAACAGGCTTTTTGTTGTTGTTCAGTAGGTTTTATGATTTATAGAAATAAACAGGGACTAAATATACCATTTTTTCCTTCTCCTTTGTATTCTAAATGATAGCATACTTTATTATGGAGAAAATAGTACTGCAGAAAAACAAAATAGAAAATTTCAGTGTATTTGAAGTATGCCTGAAGCTTCAAAACCCAACTGCACTGTACAGATTATACATTGACGAAGAAATTCTAAATTTGTCCAACCATCTTAAGATGCTTCTTACAGTTTTGTCATGTAATGCTCTGAAAATTTTCCTCATATGCAACATGGTTCTACCATCTCTGGTAGCTATATCATTACCAATAAAGCAGATATGCAGATGAGCCTCTATAGATACCGTAAATGACAAAAAAATTTGACCTGATACATTGTGAAATTTTATTGGTATTGGCAAATGAACCACAAGTGTATTGTACCATAAACTAACATTGTCTTACTGGCTTGTAATGAGCTGATTAGTAATGCAAAATAATTGCAGACAGAATTGATATTACACTCCCGTGAAAAACAGCAAAATCAATATGACTCCAACCTCCCAGGCTGTAGTCAGATTTTTTTTTTTCTTTTTTTATTTATATATTAAAATTGTGTAATTGATTCTCCCTAACTTGTTCTTTCTCAGCAGAAGAGCATTAAATCTGCAAGGTAAAACAGACTTAAGTGAAACAATGATACTTTGTGTTTTTATGATCTAGCTTGTGCACTGTATTACATAATTCTCAGGTCTTTGTAGGGAATTAAATTCTTTAAGTTACTTCAAATATGGTATACATGTAAAAATGATTATTGAAATGTTGCAATTACATATTTTGTGAGATGTAAACCAGGATGATACTCTCCTAATTAAGCCTTTGCCTTCTGGAGGAGGAAGAAAAAAAGGAGGAAAAAAAAAAAAAAGAAAAAGACTGTGAGGTTCTTACTTAAGCGGCATTTGCTAGACAGAATCAATTGAAAATTGACTTCAAGCTCCTGTCTCAGACACATTTTAATGCATGTCTGAGTGCTTTTAAACCCCATTGACCAGCTTATAAATGATTAAAATACTTTCCCTGCGGCATACAGAAGGTCTTTCTATCATTATATCCTTTTGACAGTTCACAGTTGCAGTGACAGGGTGAGGGGCTTTAACCAGTTTGCAAATATCAGATAATGTTCCTGTCAGCTGTGCTGCAATATAATGAAGAGTAGAATTTTGCTAATATTAGTGTTTATACTTGCAAAACAGTACTGGCCGGTCACCTCTGGCCGAGTGATACTTGTGAGATACGTAACTGAATCAGATATGCCATAGACATAGTTTGAGAGGTCTTACTTCGAAAAATCATTAACACTGTAAGAAATCATCACCTGTAAAGAATGTATTTACATCCAAACTGATAAAATTCTGTATTGGTATAGTGAGGAGGAAGGGGACAGTACATACAGCAGAGAGAAAGAAAGATCTATTTTTTTTTTTTTTTAATTTTTGCAAGTTTTGAAGGCAGCACTTTGATCAGATGAAACAATTCAGTAAAGATTTTTATTTTAAGAATGCTTTTCAAGAGTTAGGATTCTTTGTCCAGACACGAATGTTTCTAAAAAAGTTTTCATAAAGTGTTTTAAGCCACACAGTCATGCTCTCTTTAGTTAGTTAGAAATAATATCTTCCAAGATTGCCTCACCCAACCAAAACGGGAGTTTTTCCAGTTAGTGATTTTGTTTTCTGTTAACCTGAGGCATAATGGTTTAGCTTAAGTGAATCATTTATTTCGTTATTTGTTGA
This sequence comes from Mycteria americana, assembly GCF_035582795.1. Lineage (NCBI taxonomy): Eukaryota > Metazoa > Chordata > Aves > Ciconiiformes > Ciconiidae > Mycteria > Mycteria americana. The sequence goes on from NC_134372.1 coordinate 40,169,129, forward strand.
ACCTTTGTTGCCATTTTAAAATTACTTGAGTCCCATTTGAAACGGGAATGTAATTTCAAAGTGTCAGTCAAAATGCTGTTTTAAGAAATTTCCTAGGCAATATTACAGATTGCGTGTGCACCAGGGAGATGATTAAAAAAGCAAGAACAAGTCAAGAAAGATTTTAATGTCAATGAATATTAAGAAAGCATAAATTATATGGTCTGAAAGTTTTGGTACCGATATAGATTTGTGTATTTCCCCATTGAATTATCCCAGATGTGAATAATTTACCTTAAAGGAATCACTTTGTGAACAAAGATCATTACATTTGCCTCTTCATGCTTCTTCACAAAACTGAATCCTTCCCTTGCTGGCATGATATTGAGAGCAGTGTGTAGCGTGGATCTCTTGTGGTTTGTGTACTGTCTCCTACCACCTTGCAGGTGCTGTCCAGGCTGGGCAGCTGGGATATGCCCTAGCAGGGAATTTGGCAGGTAATGTTTGTTGGGAAAGAGGTTGCCACAAGATAAATGGGACCAGACGGCTTCCTTGGGTGCTCAGATAACTTGATGCCCCTTGTGGACCTTGGTTGTGTCTGAGATCCCACTTAGGATTATTTCCTCTCCGGTTGTGTACACCGTTACCCTTTCTTTACCTCATTTCATTATTTCTCATTTACCTTCCCTTTCCCTTCTGCTGCTCTTTGCAGGCCAAATACATTTCATGAAAAGTACCGTTCTCTATCAGAATGTGCGCAAATCCTAGGAAAAAATATTTCAGTTTACAAAAAAGGGAATTAGAGAACAATTCCATAAACAGCAACTGTAACTATCACTACCACAGACTGTTAAGAGCTCCATTTATGAGTACAATTAAGCATATGGATAGCTCAGGTTTCGTCATCAGCCCAGAATGGGACAACGGTACTGAGGCAGATTCAATCTAAATCTATAACAGTAAAATTGGTCTAAGATGTAACCCTCTAATATGCTTGGAAATGAGAAGTTGTCAGAGTAGTGCTTTGTTTGGCAACATTTGCTGATGAAAGGATGCAATTTAATGCAACAGGGAGAATGATCACTGACAAATACACCTGCTTGATGCAGGGAGTTAAATGCGTCAAATTTATCAAAAGTAACTGGGGGGGAGCGGGGCAGAGGGGACAGTGCTCTGCTTTCAGTTAAATTACTCTGAGGGGCAAAGCAGCAAAAGAAGAGAATAATTTTGTTTACAGGATGAGACCAGGCTGTTCAGAAACATTATATACAGAAATAATGAATGAAGGAATTGCACGAAAAATTATTTTGTGTTCTGTACGTTATCAGACATTTGTTATTACAGGTATGAAGATTTGGGTTCCAACAGGAATGAATAGTTCTGTCCCCATTTACACCCATGCAACTGTTTGACAGCTAGGTAATTACAAACATTTTTACCTTTGCTTAAAACAGACAAAAACCCAGCTACTGTTTGAGAAAGATATAAAGCAATTTCATCCATGTGCTATCTTCAAATATAACTAAATAAACAGCCTTTCTACTCGTTAACTTAATTTACTGTTTTCTGTTTCTCTGTTTGTAGAGTTTGCGGGGTTTGAATGATAGTGCCTCATATTGACATTATTGTTGGGGGGGCAGAAGAGGAATCACTAGGATTAGCATATTTGGTTGTAATATTTCTGTTTTCTCCTTGCTTCTCAGGCAATAATCATATTTAGCAACTTCTGTAACTGTAGACCAGATTGTGTCAGGGAACAAACATCTATGGGTCTCATAAAATTTTGCTGCTTGCTGAAGTAGAAAATTGGTATAATCAACAATAAGACTGTCAAACAGTGGCATACCCATAGAGCCATGGGTTCAGTGGGTATGTTATCATCTCTCTCCTGCACTATAAATCTAAGTCATACTGCTTTTCAGAAGCAGTATTTTCTGATGAACACCACTGAAATACTGCATGAAAACAGACAATTTTTGCGTTTAACTTGTGCTGTATCCTTAGACTTTTGGATCTCTACAGGCCAAAGTTCTGTATAATAAATTCCCTGATTAGTAGCTGAATTTGTGCAATTATCTCATTTCTGGTCTTGTTAATTTTACTTTTTTCTTCTAATTTGTCTGTTTTCAATTCAAATAGAAAATAATTCTCCTCAGATTCACAGTTCTGCCAGATATGTATCTAAAAGCAGCAACGGACACATTTTACATATCAGTTGGACCCATAGACCAAGTGGGTTTAAAAAAAGCATGCTAGCAGCTTAGTAGTGAACCATTAAGGTTATCGTAGGAATTTTGTATATAAAACCAGAATAGAATAGTAATGTTTTAAAAAGGCAACTTGTTTCAGTGTTTCCCCTGTGCTTCTCAGAGTATTACTGTTGAAATCTGTAGGTAATGAAACGCCCCTCATTCCAGTGTGACTACTGATGCTTTGAATACCATCTGAAGTCAACAGAGCTACAGATGCGTAGATGCTGGTGAACTAGTTGAAGTAGTTTAGCACATTAATCAGTGGCTAATCGCAGTGCACAGACGCACGCAAATATTCAGTATGCAGGGATATTTTGAAGTAGTTATAGGGCAGCTTTTTGCACTTACATATGAGAATTACCTTGCTTTCTTATATTGCACAAGTGAAATATGTCTGGATTTGTGTGGTGGGAGTGGTATGTGCTTGGTTTTTGTTACTTGGGCCTATTGCTTATATTTTGGAATTTTTTCCCCAAATTCCAAATTTTTGTACTTTTTAGTTTTCAAGTGTTTACAGAACTGAAGTGCAGCGTTGTCAAGGCAATGAATGAAGTTGATTCATGGCAATAATATGTTAATTTTTGTTTGCATCAATGAAATAATCACTTAGAATAGAGATGCACTAATATCTATCCTAGAGAATCTATCCTAGAACTAGAACTATCCTAGAGTAGCTTTTTGACTATGACTCTACATCCACCCTCAATCAGAATGAATTTTAAGCTGCAGAGAAGACAGAACTAAGTGGATTTTTTCTTCTTGATTCATGTTGTCTGGAAATCAGTTATTTACTTAGTAATTTTTAATTTAACTTGATTAAGAAACTAATTTGCTCTCTGCATTGGCCAAGAGCTGTTGTAACAGCGTTGCAGGGTCTGGTCTCTTCCAACTTCTGATAAAGCTACTTTCTGAATTTTTAAGGCTCTTTTTAATGGATTTGTGATCACGTAGAGCTACACTGATACCCTTCCTCTCTTTGAATAGCCCTGCTCTGCAAGTGGCTGCATTAGCTTTAATGGAACAACTTGAGGGGAAAAAAAATGCTACTCAGTTCAGGTAGACTGCAGGATCTGGTATTTAGACAGGACTAAAGTAAATGAGAAAAAGAAAATAGTAGCTTTTCTCTTTTCATGCTTCTTATCTAGCTGAGCTGAATAAAAATGGGGGTTTTCAGTTGTACATGATGCTGATGAAAAGTGAAATCTCACCATTTTATGTGTGAACACTTTTGCACACTTTCACAGTAGGGATTTTCCCTAATGCCTTTTGCATTAACAGCTGTGACAGGAACTCTGCTTCCAGCAGCTTCAAGTGGTTAAATCAATAATAGAAATAGTTTAAAAATACTAATCCACCACTGCTATGTGAACATTCCATGCCCAGCCTGCCGACTGTGTATGCAAACAGATAATGGTAGGCATCAATAATTTTTAATGTTGAATTTCTCCATATCTAAAACTTCAGTAAATAGCTCTTCAGATAATTTTTCAGAGGGCAAAAGTATAGTCAGACACATGGTGTGTAACCATATGCTAACAGAAGTGATTCATTATCACTGATGAAAGGAATTCAACCAGTATGAATTGGCAGTTGATAATTTGACATATGCAGCTAGGCACTGAATAGGCACAGCATTTCTTGTGTGTGAATTCTTTTCATTATACCAGAGAAATACGGGCAGCTGAAATTAAGTAGGTGTGGTACTGTTGTCAGGAACTGTAGATGGAATATAACAGTTTCCCCATCTCTAGTAATTAGAAATTTGTGTTAGGATATGATAATTGACTTCTAGGTTGAGAGTGAATTGGGGAGCATATAAAGAAGATCTAATAGTTACAGCAGCAGCACCAAACCTATATCTGGTAGAAACAGTGTAGCTCTACTACAGGTAGTGGAGACTTTATTGGTTTGCACTTGACTGAGAGTTGATTTGATGTAGAAACATCTTAATGTTCAGCTTGGATGATAAGTACTCAGGGTAATGAACTCCGTGGGTTTAGTGGCGTCGGATAAATTGAACCTGAGTTATGCTAGACACACCTGCGTGGTCTAGTAGAGCATGCTGGAGAGATTTCCAAGCCACTAAGCAGCTTGCGTAGAAAGTGTCTGTGATCTTAGTGTAAATGTGTTGGGTCCCACTGATGCTTTGTGGCAATGTGTGTGGTGGGCCACAGGGCAGGTGTCGCATAGTTATTGTACTGCAGCAACCTGGGTTTTCTTAACAGCTTTTGGGCATGGAAACTGTGCGAAGAGTTTCATGAGCATTAAAATATCTTTGCCAGTATATTTCTTCACTGGAAGGTGAACAGGCAGGCTGTCAGCCTAAATAAAAGTGCATGTAATTTCTAAGCCAAGGCGTTGAGTCTTGTTTTGAAACTTTCTGTGAGTTGGCAAAGATAAAAATTCTAACTACCCCCCTACCCATCTCCAAGTCTCTCTACTCCCCCCTCTACAGCTGACTTGTTATTTGTGGGCTTAATCAGGTGATCTTTACACTTTAGTGAATGCTCTGTTAACAAGGAGTAATATACATAGAGAAAGTCTCATGTTCTTCATGTGAAAAGTGCTATGTCACCTCCCCCTGCTACACACTTCCTGCCTATTATTTATGATTCTAGCTTTGAAAATAGTTTATCCCATAATTTGACTTTGATTGTGTGCAGTCCACACTTCGGTCTAAAAGATTAAGACAACTGGGGTTTTAGATGTGGTCCCTATATGAGGATCACAGGCGCTTGATGAAGGCATGGGGAATCAAAAATAATTAGGGAGAATGTCAGTGTACAATACAAAAAGGTGAGCTTCTCTGCAGTAAACACCTCCCAGTAGGAAAATGAAAATGAATCTCAGTCCATTTATTCCCAGTGAATCTCTGCCATATTAAAACCCTGAATGGGAGTTAGAAATAGATAATCAGACTTACACTATAGGTAATTGAGGCATTAGTTCATCATTCTATCCAAGGCACAGTCCAGGCTTTCTCTCAGTGTGAAAAACCTTTGCATTTTCAAATAGACTAGGAGGCTAAGTCATGTTTTGCCTTTGCTTGTATCACAAAAATATATTTTCATATTTATAGAAACCAGCAATCATATTCCATCAAAACGAAGTCTGTATATCATCTGCCTTTTATATCTGTTATGTAGTCATGCATGGCTTTCCTCTGTTCAAGAAATTAGTCAAGCATATAATAAGTAGATCACTGACAGTTTAAAACTGTTTTTCTGAAATGGTGCATTGTCAGTTGACTGGAGACGACTTATTCTGGGGATTTCTTCCTTCTCTAAGTGTGTCTGAAAGCGGTCACTGACTTTGAAATCCACAATTGTATTTTATTTTTTGCACCAAAATCAAAGCTAAATAACTCATGGAAGAATGTGATGTATGCATGTGATGCTCTTTACTGCAATATTTTATATTTTCTTTGAAACAGCATTGCTGGGAAGAAATTGGGGGTTAGCTCCACATTTGAAATTTAACCTTAACTCCAGCTATTTTCATCTGCCTGGGGGGGTGGTGCTGTTGTTTTGCCAATCAGTGTTTTAGTTATGAGATCTTGAAGTACACCCAAGAGAGGCAGGGGACAGGATGGCAGAAGAGTCAGATAGCCAGTCCGGACAAAGCAGTGTTAGGCTGTAGTATTGGTGCTTTGGAGAGCTCTTTGGTTTCCCAGCTGCTTACAGGTGGACAGAGGCAGCTGAGCAGTGACTGTGCGTGTGTCACTGTTGGCCTGGGCTCATTGTGATAGTACCTGTTATGCCTGAAGTGTTTAGACGGTTGTGCAGAAGACCTGAACTATCGAGAGCTACAGAGCTGGCTTGTAGCTAACACTGCTGGGTAAAATATCTAATCATTGCACTGGCATATACATGCATCTTTAAGCATGTTTCAACAGATCTGCTCATCCCTGCCTTTTCGTTATGTGTTTTGACAGCACCTAGGATCAGAGAGCTCTAATACTTTGAAACTTTATGCTACTTGCAGAATACAGACCGTTTCCCTGTTACATTTTCAGAGCCATGGGAACGTGTTTGGTAACGGTGAGCAAACCCAGGCTTGCTCCTGGAGCGGTTGCAAAACCAGAAGGTCTGGGAAGATATTTGTTCTGAATTTTTGTGACTAAGCTTGGATTGGGATTCTGTGTTATTCTGCCACAATGCCTGAGCTAACAAGCTTTGCTGAGAGTTAGAAATATATCTTGAATGCGTTCCTACTTAAACATCACTGTACTGTTAGTAATTCCTCATAGGATGTTGCTGTTACCTGTGGACTTATTGTAAGTCATGGCTATGCTAGGTGGAAGTTCAGCAACTTATGCTGTTTTAGGGTATCTTGATGCAAGAGAAGTTGTGTTTATCTGCCATATTTAAACAGTTACTACTGTTAAGTTCCTACTTCTTTCAGCAGCAGTAAAATAAAAATGTGTCCATGAGGGGTTGATTTTTGCCTGTCAGCTTCTGCCTAAAAGTTAATTTTTGGTTGGTGATTTGAAAATCATTATAGAGAACAGAGCTATATGGATTTACTCAAGCTGAGGAAGTCACCTGCAGTTTCTAGGGCAGTACGTATGACAGAAAACAAGTAAAATTAAGAAAGTAGTTTGAAGGGGTGCCTCTATAATTGTTCTGCAGTTTCTTACCATTTTATCTATAAAATAACCTCGAGGAAAAATGGTGACATACCTGTTCTTTAGATTGGTTCTGTGGTCTTATAGAATCTTGGTCAACCTACAAAGCAAATGCCTTACTTTTTATGGCAGATTCGTATTTCACAAACAATAACAACATTCCTGGTGCTTATCTTAAGGATTCTTAAGCAAATATACAATATAGGGAGATTAGCTCTCTATTAGAGAGGCCATTCACACTTGTTGCTGTGTCACAGCTGGTATGCATTAGGAGTCTGTTGGTGCATGCTTTGTGTTGCAAGCTAAACAGTAAAATTAATGGTGCTGGTCGCTATCTGCAAAAGTCTGCATAGCCTTTTAAGTAACTGGGTGCCCAAGGCCATTGAGAATCTGGCCTTTACAGCAAGAGTTTGCATCCCATCATACCTTCTTCATTCACAAGGCTCACTTCTTCCTAGAGAGATATCTCTTCTAGGAGTTAAACTTTGAGTTAGGCTTTTTGGTTGCCGACTTCTTTATTGTTTAATAAAATTCTGTCAAAATATATTCCGTTTCAGTGCAGCATTATTTAAAACTTTGGTGTAAGAAAAAACCTTGCCTTGTACTTCTTTTTTCTGTTCTTCAGGAACTCCTGCCTGTTTACTTCCCTGTTTTTCCTTCTTCCTTTAGAAAGCTACAGGAAGCATAGCAGTGTCTCCTACGTAGTGTACACCTTAAATCTCTGATGGACATCTTAAGTACGTGTAAAAGCATCTTGGGTGGATCTGGGTAAGTTGCCCCAATAAGGCATGCTGCCCTGTTTTGTATTCTCTGGACAGTTTCCATGTATTCAGCCTGAAATACTCAGCCTTTCCTGACGTCCTCTGGAGATGTTTTCTGGTTATATCTGTTTTGGAGTTCCCATCTTACCCAAAGTGTCACCCTTTTCATGTATCAATTAGTCTCATTCCCTTAAGCTGGGCAACTAAATCTAAGTGAATCTGAATTACGGTTCTCAAGTGCATACTAAATTATGACATAAATACAAGTGTATAATTAATGACAACCACTTGAACAGTATTGCATAGGCAATTTCAGTAAAAAATGCATAAATCCAATAGAGCCTGAAGTATGAATTTCGAAGTATGAATTTCAGGTATTGAATACGGCACTTGGAAGCTTTCCGAAGCCTGTATTTTCATATATATATATACGCACACACACACAAGAAAGCTGGATTTAATGGTGAAAAGATACTGCATTAATATGTGTGTATCAAGATATACACACTGTGTGTGTAGAAACATATACACATGCAGAAAAGGCTGCAAATTACTGAAAATGACATTATGGAAAGATACTGAAAACAGTGTTGTTATCAGAGCTCTCTCCCCCCAAAACATGCTATAGTAGAAAATGAATAAACTTGCTAAAAACTGTATTATAACTTTATAACTGATTTACTACTATAATATCTCCTTAAACTGGACACCAACTAGTAATAATACGAGTGTTTAAATTCACATTGTGATTCAAATTTGGTGCCCTATTTTATGGTTTGGTTGTTTTTCATACACTGTTTGTTGGAACTGAAAACTGGCTAGCTCTTCTTAGCACTCTGATTTCATTTGACCTGAATAATATTCATCCATCACTTTTGTTTTTTAAAGCATTAATAGCTTGCAGCAAGGTTTCAAAATGGATTAACTTCCTAATCTTTCACTCCAGGAGACTTATGTTTGAATCTGTCATAGGTGAGAATGATAGTCAATATGTTATTTCAGGAGCCTAGCTGGTACGGATGGGTAAATAAGATGGTGCTGTGATCCAAGTGCTTATTTTCAGAAGTTCTGTTACACAGAAAATACGTAGTTGTTTGAAAAAACAAAACAACTTTTTTCACTAGCTATCAAAGTTAAGAGCATAAGTGGATGTCCTAGGATGTTGTGAGAGGAAAGATGTTCAGACTTCTGTATTCCAGTCTCAGTTTTGATTTTGCTCATATTTAGGACATATCATATACTTTATGGTTGGCTTTTAAGTGCAGTGGTCAACAAAAATATGAATAAGCCACTAAGTATAGAAAATACATAGAAAGCAGAAACAACCAGCTTTAATAGCATGTTGTGATATAGTGTTGTTGGCCCTCAGGCTGAAATTCAGATAGGTTGGTTTCTTTGTTACCAATGTATTCATTGGTAGCCATTAAGAGAGTTGTTTACAGGGCAAGTTGTTTATGGAAGTTATGAGTGTGTCAGTATAGGTGAAAGATGAAAATAAGTGTGTGTGTGTATTCAAGCATATGATACTGTGGTAAAAGTCATAGAGGTTATTTTTTTTCTCAGGTCGTTTAGTCTAGAAGAATCCAAAAATACGTGGAGATGTTTCACAGCAGAATCCTGGAAGGACTGAAATGAGACAGGGAATGCTGTGAATAGGTTGGGACTAGAAAGCAGATGCATCTCAGCAGAACTTGGCATTGGTTTTGTCTACAGAATTAAGAGCTTGTAACCACGTATCTCTTGCAGTCTTAATGGGGTTGGGAGGCATTTGCTGTTCATTTTTATTTCATCTTTTCTGTATTACTGCTTCATACCTTGTGCTTTGAGGAGAAACAAGCATGGAGCAGCATACCTGTTCTTCTGCATTGACTAAGCAGATAAATACAATTATTCTCTACGTTCATTAAATGTGTTTCCATCCTTCAAAGCATTTAGGTATGTGCTTACCACATATAATTAGTCCCTCAAATGAAATGAATGTCCTAATGAAGGCTTTCTTGCAAATAGAGTTAAGAAAATATGAGGGATTTTAAAGTTGACAGAGATATTTAGACAAGCAATTCTTATTCATTTTATTATAGGTTAAAGATTAGATTTATTTGGAAATTGGTGTGTAGATTCCTTACACGGCCTTGTAAAGGTCAGTGCAGTTTTCTTGCCCAAAATTGACTAAAAATTCCGTGGACTCTGAGCTTTGGGAGAAAAATTATCAACATACTTTACCAGGGATAACCCTTTTGAACAACAAAATTTATTGAAGTACTTAATTTTCAGGAAGGGTTTTGTTTTTGGTGAAATGATGATAATGATTAAAAGCTCATATGCCAGTTCCACACATTCCATTAGTGCCAATGGTCATTAGTGAAATGCTGTGCTGTGTGGGGAAAGCCCTGAGGTGTTCCCATGTTCTCCAAAACTGTTTCACTGCGCAGCTGAGAGTGACCAGGATATGATGGAAACAACAATGTAAACTTTGGGTTTGAGGGGTTATACAGTAAGGCTTATTTTCAGAATCAAACCATCCCAAACGCTAATTTTTTTTAGTTGGATTTCCGATTAGTAAATAAAGGAGAAAGCGGTAAAACTGCAAAGGAGGAAAATCAGATGGTAGCATGGATGTGTTCCTATGGGACAAAAAGGATTCGGTTATGGAGGAGGACTCTGTTTGTATATAACGCAATTTCTGACTTGGTTTAGCCTAAATCTGCGCCCGGGAATATATTTGTAAATGAGTCACATTGATACGTAAGTGTGGTCTCAAGAACAGGCCTGTTTCTCTGCTTCGCTGACGAGAGATGCAGCCAAAAGGGCCCCCCCTTCCCTCAGCGTGTTTCTCGACCAAAGCATTGCATTCGCCATTAGTCTTTGTGAAAGTTCAGCCTTGGATCCCAGCTGCGTGGTCAGGGTGAGGCGCACCACTGAGGGAGCAGTGAGGCAGCGGCTGTGCTGGGGCGGCCTGTCCCCACAGCCCCGTCGTGCCACTGGCCCCGGGGGAGTCGGGCGCAGGCGAGGTGACGACTTGGGCCCGAGGTCACTCAGGGAGCCAGGCCAGGCACCGGCTCTGCTACGCTGCAGCCCAGGCTGGAGCCACGGCCTGGCCTGTGCTCCTGAGGGGCTGGGGGGCACCGCGGGGCAGGGGAGGGCTCAGGCTGCCCTCAGGGCCCTGGCGGCCTCCGGCAGGTGCCCTTCGCTGCATAAAGGAAGGTGCGGCCTTTTCTCTGTGTGTGTGTGGCTGTTCTTTGCATCGTTAGTAGGCTAGTCAGTCGCTGAAATGTCAGAATTATTCATCCTCGAGAAGCTGTGGTGGTAAGAGAGGCGTTTTGAAACGTTTCATCTTTCATTATAATCGAGTCTTTGCAGAGTTTGCTTTGCCAGTCATGGAAGCCTATGCAAAAGTTACTAATTTGTGTAGTTTCCACAAAGAAAGATGCAGCTCTGCTATGCTGGTGTTGCTTACCTCAGAGAGGTTCTATGCGCTGGAGAAGATGTTGAGTCAGTGACGAAACCATTACCTTTCTCCCCGGCCAACAACAACAAGCCCAAATCGGCTCCCTCACCTCCTGGTCCTACTGTTCACAGCACTCTTTCTGCTGCTTTGGTATGGGAAGATTTTAAGAACATGACAGTAAGTTAGCTAACCCTCTCATAGGGGTATAAACGTAAAACAAATTGAGTGTGCTTGATAGGGCTTGATTGTTTGTTTAGTATGCTTGCAGGCTCCTGGATCTCACCTGACCATGCTGGCATTTGGTGAGGAAAAGGAGAGTGCTGTCTAAGGTTCTTGCTTGTTTAAAAATAAACAAACCAAAACCAAAAAAAACCCCACAAAACCCACAAACAAACATTCTTCCAGGACTTCAAGTAATTTATTAACTTAGCATCAGGAGTGCATATACTCACTCACCTTTGTTCAGATCAAACTTCTGTCACCATCATGGCAAGAAAATACTGTTGAGGTGAGGAAAACAGGAATGATCTAACTAAGCACAGGTGAAGTGGCAAAGAAGGTTTTAAGAAACAGAAAAAGCAGGGAGCATGGAAATGAAACAGCTGTACCTTAAATTACTACTGCAACTGGTCAGTGAGGGCTTGCTATGACATTGGCAAACACTTTTTTCATTTTCAAATGCACAGTCTTAGTTGAGAGCTTTAATGAGTCAGTTTTATCTTGAAGATCAGTGGCCAGTCCACTTTCCAAGATGCTGTATTTCTTCCACCTTTTCATTTGCTTCTCTCATGGAGAAATTGTAGCTTGTCATTGACCAAATATATATCTTTCTGAGCAGAGTGCATTAATATGCTGTAACAGTCTACTTAAAGCTACGAAGTGTACCTTGTATGCCTGTGCTAGTTAATCCAAAACAAAGATTAAGTAAGGTTTTTGTATATAAGGGGAAAGCTGAATGTGAAATTAAAATGTAAATCAAAAAGTAATTGGCTTTTTGTGCATAGTTTAGATAAGATTTACTTTTGAAGAATGACTTTGTGTTTTAACACAGCAGGCCAGACACCATGTGGCACACTTGCACTTAATAATGGCAACCAATCTAGGCCATAAATATTGCAAACGATGCCATTTGAATGAGGAGCCCTATGAACCGTAATAAAAACCCCTGTGATTAATTCTAAAACTGCTCTGTTCATATTAGACCTGCAGTGGCCTCCCTGATGAGATCAATACAGCGTAGCAGAGTGATTCTAATAGAAGTGTTATTATCTTTTAATCTTCAGGAGAATGCCAACTTTGAGAATTCTTCAGCATTCTGGCTGCTTATTTTCTCGGAGCAACCTTGAAGGCAGTTGTTTTCTGAAATTAAGATACATTAGAGTCTTTTCAAGGATTTATCAATAATACGACACGGTCACTGTTTGTGGAGCCAACAGCTAAAAGGCACATTTGTATGCTGAGACTTACAATTGGTCACAATGACCTTCCCTGTCAGCCTCTCTTTTTCTCAGCAGACAAATGCCTACAGTGAATGAGGAGTAAAGGACAGGGATGGGAGTGGGTGGGTGGGTGTGGGGGGGGAGTGGGACAATAGAGAGTAGTGCTTTTCAGGCAGCCAACAGCATCATCTTCCTAGCGCCTAGGTTGCATATATTATGTTTAGCTCAGACATTTCTGTGTGCACGCTGTAGGCAATGCTAACTAGAATACGAAGTTTGTAACAGATTTTCATTATCAGCGGAAATGAAATTTTATTTAGTGATTGCTATAATGAGGAATACCTGGCAAGTCTGAAAATACACATTGTAGTCAGTTGAAACGTCTAAAAAGAATCAAAAGGCAGAATGGTTTTGTTATGATGTTTACTATATTTTTACATGAAATAACAAGAGTTATTTCACATAAATAACTATATTTAACTTGTAATGTAAGTGTGGCAAGATAAGGTTAAGTATCCATTAGCTATTTTTAAGGTTTTTTTCAGGTGGGGGTGAGGGAGCAGGGTGACCAGCCTGGTTCTGAACCTTCTGAAGAATATGTTTGCCTGACCAAGTTTTATGACGTTTTAGCAGATTGTTTACAGCATTATCAGATAGACATAGCTATTGCATAATATGCAACCTACTCTGTAGGAGCTGAACATCAATATGAAGATACAGACAACAGCAAATAATGTAAAAGGAAATTCTTTGATGCGTCTTATTTGTCTCTGTTCTCTAGGAATGGAAGTGTAATATCACTTAATTTGAAGTATCTGGGTTATAAATATTGTTTCTACAGGAATCTTCAACAAATGGGAAAAACACAGTAGAAATTAAGCTATTCAGTATAATAAAAGGAAAGTGAGAGCTAGCATCGGATTCATGTGTGGAAGCTGACACTCAGGAAAGCTGCCTGTAGACAGTGTGCTGGGTACTGTTAACAAGATATGCAGATAGATGTTCTTCTATAGAAACTGTGATAAGCCAGTAAGAGAAAAAAAAATGGTGTAAATAAAGACATATTGCTTCCATTTCAGACTTGTAACTAGTTTAATTATTAAGGGTAGAGACCAATAAGCTTTTTTTTTTTCTTTTTTTTCCTTTTTTCTTTTTTTTTCTTTTTTTCTTTTTTTCTTTTTTTCTTTTTCCCCCTGGAGTCTTTATCAACTCTTTCCTCTCCAGTAAAAATTACATTGTTCATTTCAATGACTAGTAGTTGTGTGGATGTTGTGGTGTGTGGTGTTTTTTTTTTTTGTTTGGGTTTTTGTTGTTTTTTTTTTTTTTTTTTTTTTTAAAGTTTCTGTTTACACTAAGTGTATTTCACAGAAATTTTTTTGTTTGCACAACCAGCTTTAGATGCTTGGAGGAGCTGTGTCTGAGACTGGCACACAAACGTTCGGTTCCTTGCAAACAGACACCCGCACAGCTGTTTCAGTGCTGTGATCTCAGGCTTTCTTTCGAGCATGCTTGGTGAGCCTGCTCCTCACACAGCTTTTTCGTAGAAGGGATGATTTAGACGTCTCACCTTGGTGCACAAATTGAAGTGCATTAGCTCTCTTTGGGAGTACCCTCATGGTGGAGTAGCTAGTTTGCCGTGTGTACTTGTAATAGTTTATTGTGCTCTCATATTCATGTGTTTTAAGAGCATTGTCTGTTGTACCTGTGAAAGGCTGAAATTTGCCCTAAATAAATGTAAATCTGGATTTCATTCTGTAGTCCTTTTGAGGAGACATCATTGGAAGAGGGCAAGATTTGATTTGTTTTAACAAAAAAAGGCAACGAGAAATTGTGGCACTGCTAGATGGTTGCACTAAAAATATTGACACTGTTTTCATTTTTCTTTTGGCAATGTGATTTAATGCCATTGTGGAAAAAGCAAGTATTGCATCAGATGAGTTTCTTGTCAATGGAATTCATAAACTGTTTATGGTTTAAAATTTTGTTGTACAGGTTTTCACTATTAAGTACTATCCTTTCTGTTTTAAAAAACAAAGTTTCGAAGGCCATGCTCTTGTTTTCTCTTTAAAGAAAAAAAAAATGAAAAAAGCTCTCTGGCAGACACTGTTAACGATGCTAAATGTCTTTGCAAATGTAATCCTCATTTTAGTTCTGTTCTCATTTAATTGAATTAGGAGGGCATAACAAACCAAAAAGGTTACTTTCTGTCCTTAACTTTGCGTAATAGCTAAGGTGTGATATGTGTTTCTCTTGTAATATTTTTCTGTGTATGTTATTCGTACTTAGCAAAGGACAGTTCTTCTGCATATGAATTGTAATTCATATTCATGCTCTTGCTTCATGTCTTAAATTTTAATCAGTGTTAATTAAAATATATTTTCTTCAAGCTCCTTTTCTTAATCTTAACCTACTAATACTCATGCAAGCTGTTAAACAATAGGAAGTCCTTTTGAAAGATGTTTTTAGCAGCCATACAATGTTTCTGAAAATGGAGATTAAATTGTTCGGCTGTCTTCTGATACATACGTGGTAAATACGGAAGAGATACACAGTGTACTTAAAGAATCTTGAGCTACTTCAGGCCTATGTTCAAGATTAGAGGCAAACAAATAACCTGTCTAAGACTCATGGGAAGAAGGCCAGTTGGAAGGAATGTAGCTTAATTAAGGCATAAGTTTTTAAATTTAATTCACAGGGAATTACCTGGCAGAACTTCATACAGTGCAGGTTGTAAATTCCTAAATAATTGTAAAATTTTACTCACATTCCTAAATAATTTTCATCAAGTAGGAGACTGGTGTTATTCCTCACAGTCTGTTACTGGGACCATTGTACACTTGTCATATGAAATTTACAAGTCTTGGCTTATATGAAATTTAAGAGTCCTCTTCTGTTAAGCAATAGGACATCCATGTTATTTCCCATCTTCAGGGGAGGCCTTTCTCTAAATCATTTTCCCATTGTAGTTTAACAGGGAACTGTGTAGAATGTGTAACTGCTGCGCACATGTTTGAACCTGCATCTTAACTCTTGACCTATAGATCAGATCCCAGGAATTATATGGGGAACTATTTTTACAGAACCAGTCAGTAGCAGAAGAAAAATAATTTTTATTCTCAGGTGATTCATATAGCACCCACAGCAAACTAAGAATACTGTATCGGCTGTATGATATTATAGGGAGGGTGTGAAGTGGGACTGTCGCTGGAGGGGTGGGTGTTTAAGGGGTCAGCAGCATACCTGAATTCTGCTGGCTCATACTAGCAGTGTCTTTTTTTTCTTTTTCCAAACTCTATATGGGACACTTAAGAAATGTGACTTAAGTCTTCTTCCACAAGCCTATCAAATGTCTTTTATTAATTCCCTTTTCCCCTTTTCTGAGCTAGCTGTTACCTTTCTAAGTCTTGACTCGCTTGGAGCTGTGTTATAACTTACATCCTGGAGGTATGCTACAGGGTACATCTAAAGCTATACATTCTAAAAAGAAAGTGCTATTGATCATACACACTGTTTTACCTTATCCTAGTAAAAAATTTTCAACATCAGTCTTTTTAAATCAAGTTCTGATAGCTATTTGGTTCATCCTGAAATTTCAGGAAGCATTTCTAAATGTGGATCAAATACATACATAGAAGACTCATCCTTGCTAAACTGAGAATTCCAGATAGGATTTGAATAGGAATTGGACTATTGAGTACCTTTATATATTTCTTATATATATGTTTCTATATATATTATAGAAACACACACACACATATATGTATTTAAGAGATTAAGGTCATGGTGAATGCTATGTGCTTGCAGGAATTTATGCTGGGTAGGTTCACCTTGTATAAAATGGTCAGTTTTTTCCCTGTAATACTAAGCATTGAAAGACAATTGTGTTGCTAACCAAAAGATACGATTTGCTTATACTCCATTCCTTATTTATAATCATTCAGTCTAGATAATTTTAAAATTAAAACTGTTGCTTCAAGTGTTGCTCATCTTATTTTTAAACCATATGCATCATAAAAAAAATATATATATTGTTGTGGTAATAAAAACCTTCTTAAAGAGTGCTAAAAATATACAAAGCATGGCCATTTGCTTTGCTTTTTTGCTTTCCTGTTCCTTCCACTCTTTTTTATTTTTTCACTCTTTATCATTTTGTTTTCACTGTGCAACATCCTTTCGTAAGAACGCTTTGGGTTCTTTACAGATTATCACAATCTGAATTCAAAAATAAAAATTACAGTCATGATCTGTGTGTGGTGGAGTGGGAGTAATAGATTATACTGGATACTGTCGCTGAAGTGAGTTGCAGTAATTGAGTATGTTGACATAGTTGGAGAGTTCTTTCTGAGGCTGAATATAAGAAAGCAAAACTGTTCCAAATTAATGGCCCAGGTGGATACAGAGATTAACGCCTTTTACTTAAACCTGAGCAAAACCGACTTTCAAAGTAAAGCTGTATAACAGAGCTTGGAAAAGATTCAGATCAGTTTCCAAACTGAGGAATGCTGATTTATAGAATTTTTACTGCCATGGGTGATTTTTCCTCCCAATTTCAAATTTCCATCTCCTCAGCTGCTGCTGATTTTTTTTTTTTTCCTTAATTTTGCCAACACTGGTAGCCATTCTAGAATTAAGTGTGTTCTGAGATTTCCTTAGAAAATGATACTAAAATCCACATCTGAATGTCGTTTCCAAATATGATGCATGAACTCTGTACAGAACTGCTGGCTTATTGTTTGGGCGTTTTTTTGTAGTGTTACTGGAACATTTTGTTAACTTCTGTAAGAAAATAATTTATCGGTAGTAGTTGTGTGTCCATTTAGAAACAGGCAGGGAAACAGGAGCAGTTGTGGAAAAGTGCTACTAGTATTATGAGGGGAATGAAGAACTAGTCTTATTGGAGGACAGAAAAAGATATTGGCTTGTTTAGTGCAGCAAAATAAAAGTTGAGAGGGGAAATGACTGCTGTGTCTGAAAAATTGTAGGCAGTAAATGTTGGAAAAGGATTATTTTAAATTAAAAAATAATAATTCTATGAGATCAAATTAAGCAAAAATGCATTTAGACTGGAAATTAGAATGTGCTTCCATTACTGTTAGAAGAATGAAGTTCTGAAATAGCCTTCCATGCTGGCTTTGAATAATAATAAAAAAAAAAAGTATTTCAGGTACTATTTGATAAATTTATTGAAAGATCACATGACATGCTGAGCATATTGTAATTTTTGTTTATCGTATTGTAGCACATTATGATTTTGGGGCCTCTGCTCTATTGCAGAAGACTTGTTTTTGTTCCATTTAGTTTGTTACATAGCCATGGAAAGGTAGACTTTAAAGCCCACGTAAACACTGTGACTTGGAGTGTTAGCACTGTGAAATCAGGAGTTGCGCTACCTTATAAAGTATGCTCTGTGCTTCCCTTGGTGTGTCGCTCACTTTCACCCTCATGTCCGTTCCTCCATCCATCCCTTATTATCATCAGAGCTACATTCATTTTGGTTTGTTGCACTATGAGCATGTGAGAATGAGATCCTGGATGTTCCCTAGTTGTGAAACATGTGAAAATGGCCTGAGAAAGAAGATCAAGAATTGAAAGGACCTGCAGTGCTCCCAACTATAACTTCCCGCAAGACCTTAGGCTGTGTTATCTCTAAAATGCATAAAAACCCACTTGACTTGATTGGCAGAGTGGAGAAGTGAAATTTCAATAATTTTGGCTAAAAACAGATTCATAGCTTCATGGCTGAAGATGTGTTTAAAGTGGTTCCAATGCTTACTTTCAGAACATGAATTAAAAAAAACCAAACCAAACTTAATATTCCCAATGTATTTATACTTTACTTCATTGGAAATTAAAATTTTAGACATTAAGCCATTTTACCCATATAAGTTTGTGCAATTTTAGTCTGTCAGCTAACACAATTAAAATGGCTCAAAAAAAGAAAAAGAATCCCTGCATTTTGGTTCCTCATCATGGGAGCTTTGTGACGGTATCCAAATATGAATGTAAATGACTGGAAAAATGAAAAAAGGGTTTTATGCTCTATATTTAGCATTAAGTAATGGGATACATTTTACTGATTGCATACTTGGATCAAGATGCTGCATTAGCTTTTTAATCTAATCCCAACAATTTTAGCTTTTTAAATCTAATCCCAATGATTTTAAGTTTGTTTACTTTGATCTTTGTGTTCTTCCGCAAATCTCTAGCAGTTTTACCACCTTTGTGTGGTCAGCAATTTTGTAAATCAAGACAATGGAGGCTTTTATGTGGCTTTTTTCCTTTCTTTTTTTTTTTTTTTTTGAGAAAGCTGGATCTGACCCTAGATTCTAATGTTTACCCTCTAACCCTCTACTGAATCTTCATCCATAAATTATGAGTTGCTCTGTTAGATTGGCTTGACAGTGATCTGTCAATATTATCATTTGTTGGAAAGCTAAGAAGCCTATGTCATCGTATAAGGAGCTTTAAAATATTTGTTGTAGCTATTTGTTGGACTTTCAGGTAAAGGTAGTTGAAAATATCTTGGTATTTTTGGAGGTAAGATGTCTTTCTCCTGAAGAGGGATTTTCAGTGGGATTTGGCTGTGTGACTGCTGTTACCTGTTTCACAAAGATGAAATGTATTAGTCAAAATTGTTAGGAAATTTTTATTTTTCCAGTCTCCCAAAGCCAATCACGTTTGTTTACTCATTACTGGTTAAGAATGGCAGAATGGCCTGATCAACCTAGCATGTATGAATAAAACTAACTTCAGTTTGGTAAATCTGGCTTACCTGTCACTAAAAATAGCCCGAGTTGGGGGGGTAGTAGCTCAGGGAATCAGACTAAAAGTGACTGTCTAGTGTTGCACCTAGTTTTGTCTCATCAGCATTCAGTTCCACTGCCTAAGCATGAAGGAGGAAAAAGTCACTATATCATGAAGAGATAAGAGGAATGAGAAGTGAAAAATGTTCCTTATTTGAGCTGAAAAAGAAAGGGAAAGATCATGTGGCTTGCAAGTCTCTTGTTTATGCTGTTCAAAAAATTTTGTGAGCAAATGGAGTTTATGTTTTGCTTGCTTCTAAAAGCAAAGGTAGCAATTTCCTACGGTATTTATTTTCCTGAATTGTTGTTGTCACACTTTTTGTAACTGCAGTGAAATACGGTAACTTGCATACGTCTGTGTGGATATGAGTTAGAGGGTCAAGCTGAGGAGAAAGTACTTTGGCTTTTAGTCATAGCATCTTGTATCAGAGCATAGTTACGACCTAACAACCAAAGTAGGAAGATAAGCGGTGAAAGCCAATAGAAAATAAAAATGCACTGTACTGATTCTCCACTTTGCCACGCTGATCATTCAACCCATTCCTGATGGTAGGACCTTACCTCTGTAACTCTTAGGAGACGGCATATGTAGTAGTATATCCTCCAGCAGAGTAGCAGTGTTGCAGGGCCAAACAGGACAAGGTGGTAGCATTGCTGCATTTGAAAGTGGATATAGTGGTGGTATTGTCAATAGACACTGAGATGCAATGTTGGTGAACATGAAATAAATTTTAATGTTCACATGTGTAGGGAAGGCACAGGCTGTTGTATCCATGGGAGACTTCAGCTGCCTCAGAATCTGTTGGAAGCATAATAGGCTTGAGTGCAAGCAGAAGACAATTTCTTGAGGCAGATGAATAATGCACTGGGTAGGGGAGATGCTTTGCTGAATCTCCTCCTCAAAAACAAGGAAAAACTGGTGAAAGATATAAAGGGCAAGGGCATCATTCCCCGCAGTAACCATGAGACTGTGGCGTTTAAAATCCTGTAAGAAAGAGTGAGATCACAAGCTTGGATTTTAGGAAAGCAGGTTTTGGCTTACTCGGGGATCTTCTTGGCAGGCTTAATGGAAGACTGCTCTGGAGGGTCAAAGGGACACAGGACAGCTGGTTGATATTCAGAGACGACCTCCTCAAAGCACAAAAACAGTCTATTGCAATGTTTAGAAAGTCAAGCAAGCATGTCAAAAGGCCAGCATGGATAAGCAAGGAACTCTTGAGCTCAAACACAAGAAGGAGGTACAGAGGAAGTGGAAGCAGCAATGGGCTACCCAGGAGGAAAAGAGAGACATTGCCTCAGCATGCAGGGATAGAATTAGGAAATTTAAAGCTCAGCTGGAGCTGAAAACAAAAGAGGGATGTGAAAGGCAACCGTAATGTCTTATAGAAGTGCATTGACAGCAAAAGAAAAAGGCTAAGAAAAGTGTGGGTCAGTTGCTGCTCTAGCTGGACATTCTTTCAGCAGGAGACTGGACTAAGTGACCTCTGGGGGTATTTTCTGGCCTACATGATTTTATGATTCAGTGATTTGTGGTGAAGTTCTAGCCTACACCTCACACTGCAAGACTCCTCATGGAAGAAGACAAACATTGTGCACCATAAGAAAAAGGTGCATCACTATACGGTTGGCACTTTTGAACAGAAATTTGAAACCAGCTCTTGCAGCAAGCATAGAAAATGAGTTAACTTAGGTCTAAATATGTATAGTATGTAGAAGAAAAAAAAGTGAAATGACAAGGGTGTTAAAATAGCTTATTGTAGAGAAACCATTATCAAGGTAATATACCAAAAAAGAGGAGTTCAGTGCTTTTTGAGCCAGTGAAATGAAGTTTGTCCTATAATCTGACACTGCAATCTCCTCTGGCACGGAGGGACAAGTTCTGGAATTTTCCATAGTGCTCCTCACCTTCAGCAACACAGAGAAGGTCTCATTTAACAGCTGTCTGCACGGTGTTACTAGATTAACCTTTTCAATTGTTATTTATTCCATAAAAGGATACATTGGGGTCTCAGTTTTATTTTTTTCCTACCTTGTACTGTAATTTGCACCTGTGCAAACTGGAATGATTTCTTTTTATAGTTACAAAAATCTCAGCTCCTATACCAAAGATCACAGAAGTCAATAGAAATCTTCAATGAGCAACAGTGGAGTAGGCCCTAAATGACTGTCTGATGTACAGAGCAGAGAATTTTATTGTGCCTAATAAAATTACTTTATCCATTTCGGATGCCTGTCTTATCAGTTCTTCAGGATTTTTGTTGTTGTTGTTCTTTGGGTCCTATCGATATTTTGCCTGGTTGAACCTTGTTAAAATATGGCTATACGCAACTGGCTTTTCCCTGGAAAGCATTGTTATTTTTCTTTTACTAAGAAAAAAGCAATACATCTTTAGAAAATATCAGCTTGACTTTCTTTCACATCTGTCAGTTCTGTTTCATTACTCCTGGGATAATGTATTAGTCAGGAGCAGGTTCTCTCCCTGTTCTGCTATTCAACATTTATAAAATCAGAACGTTAAACTACTAACTATAGTGTTATCCAAAAGCCTCATTTACTTTGAATCTCTCAATTTCAGGGGATTTTGTGTTTGTTCTGAGCTTATTTGCCTAACCCAGCATACAGAATTGATTCTAGATTTATGATGCCTGCTCATGTATTGCAGCATCTGTATATTGCAACATTGCAGTATGACTGCAGCATCGGTAATTTCATTTGGCCAGACCTGTAGTTGTTGTAGTAAACGTTTGCACATTTAAGTTATATGTTGTTATATTTTATAAGCAGTTATTAGTGAAACGACAAAAGGTCACACATAATCTGTGAAGATGATGGGAAAGTAATATGGAGATTCCCCGCTAGATCAAAGAATTGGTCTCAGCTGAATTATGAGCTCTCTGTGTGCTATTGGCAGCTGAGATACAACAGGGTCAGGCATCCTGACCATGGTAAACAATCCTTTTTTCATTGGAGTTTGCTGACTGCAACTTCTGTCAGGTGATTCTGTTGAAGGCAGCTTATTCTCCTGAGAATTGAAACATGGTAATTACAAAGGTATTTTTTAATTTTATTTTTAAATTATGCTGTTGGGAATTTCTTAAGGTTTTTATCTATCTAAATTGTGGGGTTCATAATTGCTATTAGATGTGCAGCAATAGGAATTCTGTACAGGTCTCTGTCTTCTGCACTGTGTGACTGTGGCACATCAGCTCTGCTGAAAGGAAAATGCTGCGAAGAGACTCTTAGGACCTCTGCCCAGTGTCTTGCTAAATATTTTCCTAGAAACATCCCACCAGTAAACAGACAAAACTAAGTTTACCATTTAGCCAAAGAGTTACAGAATGTACTTTTTTTTACATCATGTTATAGTTCCGTCCCTTTGCTGTGGTTGTAAGATATCTATGACATCTATTAGTGATTCCTCCAAAGAGCTTGTAAATTTGAAGTTCTTTAAATCAGAGACAATCCTACTGTCTGCTTGAACAGTACTTGGACCAGTCTTGAGTGGTGGTAGAAGTTAATAGTATTTTTATTTATCTATTTTAATTTTGGGGGCTTTTTTTGTGCTGTAAAATGGCGTTTGGTGTAAAATTCTAAAGTCTGCTTCTGAGAAGTGTTATAAAACAATTTAATGATAAATTTCCACCTGTTCTTCTGAAAAAGTAAAATATTTTTATTAGTCGCCATTAAAAGTAATATTGCATAAAAGAATTTTGGAAGCTTTATTCAGCTAGAAGTTGTTATGGCAATTTACCTTCCATATCTGATCAGACAGTCACTAGATGGTGGCTCCAGAAGCACAGATTCCTCCCCACTGCCTTGCCACTGGCCAGCTTTGAGAAACCTGGCTCTCTTCTCTCTGCCTCCCTCTCCCCCCAGGCACATTTTGTCTCATCTCTGCTAACTCTAGGTTCTCCTTGGTAGAGGCCCTCTCTTATCCATCTCACTACAGCCTCCAAAATGGCACAAGAAGCCAAAATGGCTTCTTGGTGCTACTTATAAATGAGTCAGAGAAAACAGGGCTAGAAGAGACCTTGAGGGATCACCTGGTCCATCTGCCTGTTCTACAGTCCATCAACAGGGTCAGATACTGATCTAATCTGTGCTGGACCTCTGCCATCTCCTGCTCTGGCACCATGGTGGAGGCTACACAATTTTCCCTCATAAGCTATTCCATGGCTGTACTATCATCTTTAGCATGAGTGAGCTTTCCCTAGAAGCTTTATTCACCTAGAAGTTGTTATGGCAATTTACCTTCCATATCTATTTACCAGTTGTCCAGTCCTTCAGAATTTTTCTCCTGTTTTGCTCCTCACAGACTTTAATACTTTGCTGAATGTGCATGAATCCCTACTGAATCAGACCTGTCTACCTTTCCAAATGCTTCCAAAAACTAATTGTGAAAGTGGGGTTTCATTTTTTACAAGAGGATTTGGTCATTTACGCTGGTTCTCAGACGCCTTGCATAATTCTCTGTGCCCCTGCAGGACATGGAATGAAAACCTGTAGGTTATGGACAAGGTTCTCAAAAGACTTCTATACATCATATTCTGTCTTCCTTTCATATAATAGCCTAATTAAAGTAGCATCTTTTCCACTCATGGATACAGTCATTTCTATAGAAAAGTTTTTGTGCTAGAGTGATATAATCTGGTAAATTCAGAGGACTAAACTGTATTCTGGTGCGGGGCAGAACCAGAACAGGAGCTATACTGGTGTAACTACTTCAGTGAAAAATCACACTACGAACAGAATAAATGAAGATTCTAGGTGCTATGTAAACTATGTCACAATTCTCTTGACCAAATTTCTTTCTGTAGGCACAGATGACTAAACATTATGCACAGAATTACATTCTGAACAAAGTTGAAGATTGTACGCATTTTCAAATTGGATATCTCAGTAATTCTGCTAAATCATAATGAAATAATAAATTTTCTGTTGATAAAATCGATGACTATGTAGGCTTCATAAATCATTAGATCCTAATAATGAGTTAGATGTTTAGCAAAGTGATGTTTAAACTTGAAAGTAGGTGGGATTTTTTGCTATAGATGGTTTACTTTCCCAGCAAACTTAATAAGAATATTTTAAAAATCTGCTTGTGATAGTGATGAATTTGTCCTGGAAATGTGGAAATGTCTATTTCAGGAGTTATTTTCTTCATACGAATGACAGTTTTTAATGTGGTCCTTTTTTGTTTCCCTTGGAGCACATTATAACTCGTATTTGTCCAGCTTAAAAAGGCAGCTCAGCATTAAAAAAGTATATATATATATTCTCCCTTTTGAAGCTGCCTAAAAAGAAAGCCTGAAGCAGTCATCAAGTGAAAAGATGCATGAATTTTAATCCACTACAAAAGTACACCTTCAAACTTAAAGTGATAATTTATTTTTACTCAGAGGTCCAGCCAAGCATATCAAATGGTGTGAGGAAATGTTAAGATAAAGCTTCTAGCAGCTCTTGTCTGTAAATGTGTGCTCATTTCTTTCTTATGTAGTTATTTCTGGGCCAGTAATATGGCAAGTAATATGGCTTACAAATAATTATGATGATAGTGGCATAAACAAATGTCTTTTTATGAGACACAGGAGGAGAAATTTAATTTCATTTATGCTACTACAATGTCTTAGGCTGTCTAAACATTAGGATATGTATATAGCCTGTCAGCATGTCTTCATAGCCTAAATAAACATTAATGTGCTTAACAAAGCAGTAATAACTCTTAGTACCTAAGAACACCTTTTTTTTTTTTTTTTTTAAATTTAGTTTTTGAAGTACAGGCCAAAAATCAATGTTCATAAATGTTTGAAAATGAAGGTAATAATGTTGCTTTGGTTTTTTTGACTGTTTTGTTTGCCTCTTTCACATAGATGGAACCTTTGAATGGGACTTTGAAACTAATCCAAATTCACATATATAGAATACTGTGAAGAGTTTCCCAACTAAACCATAAAAAAAGAGTTGCTCGTAGTCTATTTCTTGACACCAGACAGAGGCATTTTCCTGTCACATCATTTATGGCCGACTACAATTACCAACAAAGAGCGGCCTCTTGACAAAGAGGTGTTCCAACAGCTGTGGCTACCAAACAGTAGATGTTGTGGTTTTTTTAGACAGAGAAGAGTCAATGATAATGTATTATTGCATCTAGCTAAGGGGATGTTAATACCTGTGCTGGAAATCCATTTGTGTAAATCAAACGAAATATTAAAGCATTTAAAGCTTATCAGTGGTCTTCACCCTATGACATAAGGAATCTTATAATGGAATTTCATCATCTAAGCAATGCCTCTTCTGAGGTTTTGGAGAATCTAGGGCAGATAGTTCGCTGCCTCTTCTGGCTGCCAAGAAGTTTCTCTTTGTGTAGAAATTGTGAGGCCTAAGTCCTATTCTGATTCACTTTCACAAACGCAAAACACTGTTGGGTTTCGATCTTAAGTGCTTTGATGCTTATTTTCAAGACCAGTTTTTGTAATTCTTTCCAATTTTAGAAATGTGTTGGGTTTTTGGTGGTTGAAATGGGAAGACATTGGTGGTTACCAAAAGTTTGTTTTATTGAGAAACTCTTGCAGACTATAGATAGTCCCTCGAAATTAGGAATGCCAGATTTTGACAAGGGCGTGCCAACCCCAAACCAAATTTGTGAACAGTGAACTTACATACTATGTAAGTTTGCCATGAAAAGTTTCTTAAAGGAGCTATAAATAATATTTTGAGTGGTATTGACAGATTTGAAAGATGGAATTTTAATTTTGTGAAACTCAAAAATGAGGGCAAAACCAAATGTTTTCTTGGACATTTTTGCTGTTTTGATCAAATCCAGAAGGATCCAAGGCATATGTAAAGAAGAGAAGATGCAAAAAAAGTTGGCTTTGACTTATTTTATATAAGAAGATATTATTTCTTTTGTATTTGTTGTATTTTAAAAATTCCAAATACTTTTTAAACATCTATAAATAGTGTTTTATACATTACTGTATTGTTACTAAAAATGGAATTTAGTTTTTCCCATCAAGTATATTTTACATGGTAGAGAGAAAAAGATGAAATGAAGACTCTAAAGATTCATTAATATCTGTGTCAAATCATATGTATTTTTACTTGTTCATTGTAATGTAATCTTATTCAAAGTTTATTGAGTCCATTGTGTTAAATTACAGTTCTAAAACCTGAGAGAACTGTCTCACAAATCAGAAATCAGAGTCTATTTACAATAAACTTACAGTGCTTTTGTTTCCTTTTGCATCAGTGTGGCTCCAGATTTCAGAAGAGATTTGCCACCTACAAAAAGGGAGAATGTCATATTTATTTCTTAATCAAATGTGAAAAATAAAAGCAGCAGGGCTATAGCTGAAACCTGTGGCTGCACTGATGCTTGTATGAGAACAAAAATCTTTTCCTACAAATCTCTAGATTTCAGCTTCCTTTGATATTGAAAAGAAACATAAATGTTGAAAAAGATAAAACAATATATTTTTGTAAGTAATCAAAGAGGGGATACAGACACTATGAAACCAGAAGGTTCTACATGAAAAATTAATAATTCTTCCAACATGTAGTAGCTATTTTCAGTTTGTAGGGGTTAAGTCCTTAGTAGATGAAAACTTGGGAGATTTGGATCACACATGCATATTTCTGTGGAAACCTGAAGCAATAGAATGTGTTTATTTTCTATGAAGGGAGTTTTGGCAATGATGAATAAAAACAAAACCAGAAATCAATGTAAGAAAGAGTCGGGTTTGCTAGTAGGTCTCTATCTCTTGTTTTTTTTCTTCTGTGGACTTTCATCTTCAGCAAGTCCATTCATTGTCTTTGTTTTCTTCTCTGTAACATTGGAAGAACATTTTAGAGGACTCGCAAAATTGCTCACTGACCCTGTAATGATAGGGACAGATCTGGAGGGGTTCATGGCACCTTACTCTCCATGTTTCCTCCTCACAGTTGGAGGAGGAGGTCCCAAGTTTTAAACTGGATTTTGACCAGGGAAGAGTTTTGAAGATCTAGTTTACAAGTGTGGGGGTGTGAGATCATCAGATTGAATGCTAGATATTGACTGAGTGTAAAAATGTAAAGGTTTTATGCTGCTATATAGCTTGCTTTCAAAAGCAATCTGGTGAATGTGATTCTTAAAACATTTTTAATAACATTCAGTACCATAAGGTAAAAATGAAGTGTATTCCTTGCCAAATAATTACATTTTGTCTTTCTGCTTTTGGCTAGATGAAATATAAACTCTCTGTATCTGAGTACTTGTTAGATTTTGTAGTGTATATTTTGCCATCTAAAGGAGTCCACAGCTCTTAGTGTTGAGACCTTCAATGAAATACAAACTTTGCTATGAAAGCTCCATTGCTGATGGTCTTTTTTTTTTATTATTATTAGATTTAACCAACTTTGTAGGTGGCATCTCGAGTTTTCAGGGCTTTTTGGTTTGAGAAGGGTTAAAAGTGCAGTAAAACAGTCTACTAATCAATTTTAACATCTTGGGCCAGAAATCTCTAACTTTTAACTGAAAGCAGAAAGTATTTAATTTGGTTTTGATCCAGAATGAATCATGCTTTCCACAGGAAATCATAGCAGCTGATTTCTATTACAGAATTATCATGAGTGCTACATGAACTATATTGTATTGTCAGGTATGTTTCTGTAATAAATGAGACTACTGTTACAAAAACCCAAAAATCTGAACAACTAGGTGCTCCTAAAACCAGTTTTCAGATAATTTATGATCACTTTCTACTTTCAAATATCCAAATTAGAAAATGTATTTACTAATACTGGTAGGTTTGGAAGGGTGTGGAATTAAGGCATGATTTTTTCATTCATGTGCAGTTGTATGCATTTCATAAGAACATAAAGCCAATACTTCTGTATTTGCTTCATAGCTATATAGGTAGAATGAGTACTTGAAATGACTACATGAAAATGCTGCTGAAGTGGGTTTTTTTATGGTCCTATTTCTGAAATCCTTTAAGTTGCTGAACAATCTTCTGAATAAAGAAATTCCCCAATAAATCCCATATATGAATGAAAAATAAGAAAAAATTGAGAAGAGGTTTGGTTACACACATTTTATTTACTGATCACAGATTCCAAGTATTTTAGAAGCTCTGTAGAGTTAGATGTTTTAGGCTTTGTTCATATGACTAATCTCTTTGAAACAAATTAAGTATGTTTTTTATAGTTCTGGTATTGGGACTTAGAACCTCTTTTTACGACTCTTTCTCGACATGTAGAAATTCTTAATGTACTTAATAGCAGATGCTAGCTACCAAGCAGATCTGCTTCACGAACATTGCTGTATACTTAGTGTTATCAGCACTACCATGATCATTAACAATCAGGATGAAAGAAAATTTGTGCTCGATTATGGAGCTACGAACACACACCAAGATGCATCTTTCTTAAGGTACCTATTTTAAGGTTGCTTGTCATGGAAGCTCTTCAATTAAGGAAAAAAAAAGAACAGGTGAGAGAATGATATCTCACATTCTGAAAGCTGTTCTGTAAGTTTTCTTACAGAGGTAAGAGAATTATGCCATGACACAGTGAAATGTGTTTTGAAGCCCTTTAGCCCTCTGCCTTTGTTGTTGTTGGGTTTTAATTGAGTTGAGAACAGGAATGAGAATGGGGTTAAAAATATTTATAAAATTAAATTTGTGTGTTTGATTCTTGGTGATACTACCTAAAATAGCTTTCTTCTAGAAAAAATAGAATTTCCTTACCTTCCCCCACTGCCACATCTCCTAAACAGACAGGTGAAAGGAAAATATTAAGCAATCATTCATAGACTGAGCATACTGGAAAAATAATATATAGAATAGTCAGAGCGACTCCATTCCTGTGCTTAAGGCAGATTGGAAATTGCTCCCTGCAGGGCATGGAAGGAGTTTGTGATGGAATGCTGTTTAAAAACCCAGGCCTCGCATCTGTTCTGCTGTGCTCTGCTCTGGAAGGTAATGCATCCTGCAAATGTACAATATACTTTTGTTTGAGCATAATTTGTGAAGATACACAAGGTGTATTTAGGAGAAAGTGTATGGGTTATGTTTTGCTTGGCACTTAAATGTCTCAAATTTTAGTTTGTTCATACGAAGAGACTACACTTATGGGTTATGCAAAGCTCTTTGCTTTCTTTAAAAGGAGCGTGCAATTTAAATTTGTACATGGCTGTTAATTTTACCATGTCAAATGTGGACTGCGCCAGTAGAAAGTCTACACTTAAAAACTCAGTATCTGAGGAAATATCTTGTGTGACTTGTTAGAAAACAACACTATATTCCTCATTCTTCAAAAAAAATGAGGGTGGTTTCCTGACTGAATTGCAGCCTCATTACACCATGTGTCTAGAGAATTCATCTCCCATGGCCTGAGGTGTAAGCCTGTATCAGGACAGTGTTATGATCAACACCAAAGTTTGTTATGTCCGTTTCTGACAGAGGAATGAAGTTTTTCTGACGAGTCACAAATAGAAGTAGGATTATGTGATACTACACACAAATCCTAAAGGATCCTAAAAAACCAATTCCAAACCCCTTAATATCACTTTTGTCTGGTAAAAATCGGTAGGTAATGCCCTACATAGCTGTAGGCAAGTTCTTAGAAGTTCATCCTTCTCCCTATCTGAATTAACTAGGTCTTGCCTCAACTTAGGTTTGGCCACCTCATTTTTTTTTCTTTTAAACTCCATGTCTTAAACCTGTGGGTCTCTTTCCATGACATTCATGTGTTTGATGTTGAGGAGAGATGGATTGTAAAAAATTCTGACATAATTTAGGGCTCACTGGAAGTGTCTTCTGATATCTAATCAGGTGTGTCTGATGCTGAGAAGAACAAGCTGTGCTTCAGAGGCAGGTTCAGAAGTGTTTCAGTAAGAATACGTAATATGGGCCTTTCCTCTTAAAAGGAAGATTGTCTCCTCATTTCTATTACTTAATGGTGGCTTAAATTCTAAAACACTGGATTTTACTCCTTTCCCAATATTATTTTTCCCTTCTTGTTAGCTAGCTAGCTATAGGCATAAAAACATAGGACGTTGGCAGGTAGAACTAAAAGTCACCATTGGCTTTATGGAGACCCTGCAGCTATGAATAGATGTTTCATTCAAAATAGTCCCACTACTGTGAATTGCATATCATACCAGGAGGAAAACAATTCAAGGAAATATGGGGAGCAATAATGGAACAGTTATAATAGGCTCTAGGTCTGTAACCCTCTGGAAAGCTTCATCACTTTGCAATGAAGCAGGGGTTTAGACTGTGATTTTCTTTTCTAGTTGAGTTGGTTAAAATGGTGAAAGAAGTCTGGTGCTTACTAACTCTGAACCATGTCGGGGATAGTTAATGGAAGGATAGCACAGATTATCACATGCTGATTGTTCCAAAGAACCTGAAGGCTAGGATATCTGCAGCACACTGAGACCCATCTGCAGACATAAGCACATAAGCAGAAAAAAAGCATGAAACCCACCCCATAGCTATAAGCTGAACTTCTAAAATACAGAGTCTGTACTTGCAAACAGCAATGACCTTACAATGTATTTAAGAGCTGTGTGAAGTTCTCAGCAAAGATGGACCCAGGCTAAAGAGAAGGAGGTGGCAATAAATAGCTAAAATTAAAAACAGAGGGATTTGGGGGAAACCTCGTAGTCTCAGAAGACTAACCACATAGTTAATGCCTGACAGTGGCACTGATGTCAAGGGAAGGACTATAAAACATGGTAAAATAACTTAGAGACAGATTTAACAGTGTTAGCTAAATTTATTTTATTTAAACCACTCATTCAAACAACATCGTTTTTATTGAAACTGTTTTAGACAATAAGTGGTTATGAATAGTTGACATTCTTTGGTTTATTAATATTGACATATTCATCTAGGAAAAGATGATATGGGGAGCTGTGTCAGTATGTGCCTCTGGTATGATCCATTTGCAGCTGGTTTGTGTTACGCAAAAGCTTGCTGGTCAGTTAGAAATCTGACACGAAAAGGACGACATTTCCATTAGTAACTTGGTTCACAGTAATTATTGAATACAATAAATGCTTACATAAAATAGCAGAATTTTCAGCATCAAAAGCTGAGAACCTAGCTATTCAAGTAACTGCATAGTCTAGTATACTCTACCTTAGAACTGGGAGATTGTTGGAAGTTGAATATGGATATTATGCACTCTGCACTTATCCTGACTTATTTAATAAAAGGGAATTGATACTTTCATTGTTATTACCATTATTTTGCAAAAAAGTTCTGACAGAATTATGACTTTCTTAATGAAAATAATTAATTACTTTGTTGCATCCCAAAATAAATTATTTAGCTTCTAGAGAGGTATGGGGTTTTAAGAAACATCTCAGCATTTCATGTTAACGTTCTTTGGTGATGCCCATGGCATCCCATTTGCTCTAAAGCAACTAATTCTTCTTCTTAGGAGATGTTTAATTAGGAATTCCCCTGCTTTATAAAACACCCAAAATGTTGTGGTCAGTCCTCAGCACTGGGGAGGCCTATATTCCTTTCTGGTTCTAATTCTCTTTCCTTATAACGTGAACTACTAAACCCGCTTAACTGGACAGCAATGCTTTTCAGATGCTTGTGTGTGACTGTGCATCAATGTTCCACTCTAGACACTGAAGTATCATAATTTTTGGTGCTCAGATGAATGAAATCAGCATCACATTAGGTATTATGCTCCTGTAATATGCTTGTTGCCATTAAAAAGTTGAATCCTGAATCTAGTTTGAACCTATAGCAGAATTCATGTGATTTCAGTGGAAAAGCTTGGCACTAGACTCTCAGAGGATATTTTAAGAAACTGTACCTGTAGTGTTGTTTGGCTTAATATAATGTTCCTGTAAGAACCATGCTTTGAAAACCATAAGTTTCCCACTCATATGGCTACTTTTTTGGATTGATCCATTTCTCAGACGGGAGGAGGAGAGACAACCCTTAATACTGTGTATCTGGGTACTTAAAACAGTTATCATATTGGAGCCTGGGTACATGAGTTTAGGTTTAAATTTTTTGGTGAATCTAGTTATATACGACAAGGCTGATTAAGGATCACTGGAGAAACCCCTGTAAAATTACAGTATCAATTTTTTTAATTTTACAAAATCAAGAGTTCCTTAGATGTACATATGATTTAGTAAGCTCTCTAACTCTCCCTTACCATTCAGGTACACAAAGTATATTATATTCTGTATGATTATAGAAATATCTCAGCAGAAATAATAAAAAAGCAAAGAAAAGACAAAAACAATAGGAGTTTAAAATATCCACGATACTAAAGTTAAGATATAGTTTATTGGTCTAATTCTAGAAAAGAGATTTTTAGCAGAAGGAAGATCACCTATTCCACTGAGCCTTGTCGATATGGCTTTTGGTTTTCTGCAGTGCCAGATTTAATATACTGTGCCATTTACCAGCTGTTACAATCACATCTGTGTGGCGCTAGGGGTAGTCATACTCCCCCTACTCCTGGTTGAAACTTCGGCAGCAACCATACTCCATAGTTGAAACCGTACTGACGCTTTAAAAACAGCATTTCTCATTCCTTATCAAGTAATGATGGAACCTATTCTTTTCAGTATTAGTTAAATCCAAGAGTTTCATTTGTAGAGGAACAGCAAAATCTTATTGCAGGAAGGTTGTAAAGAATTTGTTATGAAATGATTTAATGAGGCAGTTTTGGAAATGAGGATGTTGGGGCATAAGAGGACAGGTGTTTGCAAGGCAGTGTCTTCTGTTATTTCAAATAGGATTTCTTAGTATTAATGGATCAGTAAAAAAATGAAAACTGACAGCAGGGATGCCTCCGTGTATCAAAAGTTGAACAATTCTGCAGATCCTAGACTTGGAAATACTGTTGGTCTGGACTTGGAGGTCTCTCACCAGCTCCTCGCTATTGAACATTGAGCAAAAAGGCTTCCAAAAGGAGCATACAGTTGATCTTTTTAACTTTCACAGACAAGGATAAGATACGTCTAATAAGTTTATTTTTGGAGTTGAAGGTGAATCCTTACTGAATCACAATTATACTGCTAAATTTAAAGTGTGTGCTAATAGCATTTAGGTAGTCACTAGGATTAGGGTCTTGTCATTAGGGTTAGGGTTTGCACAAATTTAGGTTCTTCAGTGCAAGGAGCTAACTATCTCAACTGATAAGACAAAAGGAGGAGAGTAATGTGTAGCTCCTATAATGATCTGAAAATAGCATGCTTTCAATTATAAAAAACTGAAATACTTTCTTCTTCTGTTTTTAAGGGGACAGACATGGAAGAAGGGTGGAATGCCAATGGGGGGGGGGGGGGGGGGGGAGGAAGACAAGCAGAGACAGACAGTAACACAGCAAAGCAGTGCAATGTGACTGGTGAGGAAGGTAGGAGATTTGTGGAAATGTTTATTAGTTTTGTTCCTGTTTGGAGCTGAATTATGCTGAATTGGTATGGCCTACATACTCTTTGAAACAGAAGTAGTGCTTCATGTGGAAGTAGTGTCTAATGTGTTCTAGCATCATCACTCAAACTCTGACAAAAACATGGTTTGTTTTAATAATAAATGCATGATTAATGTTCTTGGTTTGGTCATTAACTAATCACAAAAACATGCTGGAGCAGACTAGTTTCACTGTTTGTTATGGGGGTTTGTGTACCTTTCTCTGAGGTCACTGTTAAAAACAGGAGACCAGGGCTTACATATTCAGCCCACTATCAGTAGTATCCTAGGCGTGTTGTTTTGAACAAATCACCTTTTGGCTCAGTACAATATTTTTGCAAAGCAGACCTTTCTCCTTGATTAAATTAACGCTACTTTCATCTTTTTGAAGCTTTCTATAGTTCTTGCTTGTGTCAGAGGATTTAGACATTGTATTACTGTCCCAAAAGTGACTGCAGTGTAGCAGTTACAAATACCCTGTCAACTTGAGTACCAGTAACAAGGTAGGCACATCAGCAAGGAGCTGATTTTTCCCATGCCTATTTACCTTATAAGGAAGGTAAATGACTCGCAACTCCTTCGTGTTACTGGTACCCAACCAACTTGCATATTTCTGCATTTCATTAAAGTCAGTTGTGGACCTGCACTACAGGCCTGTCCTCTCACAAAGGGGGTAGGGCAGTTTATGCTACTAAATCCCAGATGTGTTTTTAATTGTTCCTGCTGTGCATTTGAGTGCATTGTTATAGAAAGAATGAAAACACAGTGCGGAATGGTTTTTAGAGGTCATCATAGTTTTATTATTTGACAGAATAGTTAGCTATTGCTTGTGGTGCCTGACGTGATGATAAATAAACTACATTTAAAGCAGCTTTTTATTACTTAGAGTGCAGTTTAGTCAATAAGAAACAATTTTTTTCAATTAAGTTTTTTTTTAAAGGCATTAGAGACAATTAATTGAATTGTACTTAAAAATATTAAACTGAAACATAATGTAATAAAATAAAAGTAGTGGGGTTATGAAAATAACTGTTTTGGTATAAACAGATGCAGCTTCTTGGGAAGCTCAAAGGCCAAAATTAGTTGTGACAATAAAATACTACAAATTTCAGATTAGCTATTGAGAGACTATGACCTGGTCTCGCCTGGCTTGAAAAAGTGCAACATGAGAGATTCATGGAGGAAGGAAAAGAGCAGGAAAATGAAATTTCAGGAACTGCTATTGTAGGAAGGGGTTTAAGCAATTTGTAGATAGCAATGTATTCCTCTCAAGATTCAGAGCCAAGTGATTGAAGTAGTTTGTAATTGTCTGAGAAGATATTTCTTCTAGTCACTTCATTTGTACTCTGCTAAACCATTGCTGCTGGAACTCATGGTAATGTTTCCAAATTCTGAGCCAATTCAAATGACACCCCCTGCCCCGTGGTTGTAGGGTTTTTGTGCTTTCCCGTTCTCCTTAAAATCAAACTAATCCAGGGCACCTGCAGATAATACTTAGTCCTGCTTTGCTGATGAATTTATAACCTCCCATGTTACAACTACTTTTAAACTATAAATAAGATTTTAATTTTATTTTTTATCATTTGGAATGGCAGAATGTTTCTTACTGGGAGAAAAAACTGCGTTGCCGACTGTCACAGGTATCAATTATCTCTGTATTTTAAGCTAATGAAATAAACTACCTTTGTTTTATGATAAATAAGCTTATTTCTGTATTACATTAAACCTTCAAATATTCTACTTTTATTAATCTAAATAACATGTAAGTTATATACCACATATAATCTCCATAGGAATTTGATTTGTGCTATACTACATTGTAAAACAAACAAACAAAAACCCCACACAAAACCCAACAAAACCACACAAAAAATCCTGCAAAAAAAAAAAACAACCCAAACCAACCCCAAAAATCCCCAACCACAATGTGGGATAGGTTAATGTTGTCCACATTTCATGTACAGATGAAATGACTTATTAAGGGCAAAAGGTCGAAGTCCACTGGTATTGCCTTTGTAGTTTTGGGTAAACTGGCTTGATTCCAATGCTTAAGTGATGGTGGTACAGTAAAGCCACCTGCTGAAATATGAGTAATTTCCCACTCTTCTCCTTCTTGGTCATGTGATTAGGCAAAACACATTATACATTATAATTTATGAGTAATAATGTTAATTGCAAGCTATATGTAATTGGTATGGTTCAAATATCTGCTGTTAATTGTTGTCTGATATCGGAGTCTTGACTCTTCTGAACAGCCATAGCATTTGATTTTAATTACTAAGTTACTTGCTGCCATAAATGTCCTCAAGTGATTTATA
This sequence comes from Mycteria americana, assembly GCF_035582795.1. Classification (NCBI taxonomy): domain Eukaryota; kingdom Metazoa; phylum Chordata; class Aves; order Ciconiiformes; family Ciconiidae; genus Mycteria; species Mycteria americana. Next base: position 40,205,191 of record NC_134372.1, read on the forward strand.
AAACACAGAATGCCATACTAACTTTTGACAGTTTTTTACCATGCAAGTCCTTCAGCATGCTGGGGAAAATAACTCCAGTAAAACCAAAGCAGCACTATTGTCAAAATATGATAATCAGAGCTGCAGTTATACTGCAGTTTCTGTAAAAAGAATTTCTTTATTTGGCCAAAAACTTGCATTAAGAATGGGGATAGTGATGCCATAAAAAATTAGTTAGGATATACGTGTTTCTTGACTTTTAACTGGGCTTTCTGACACAAGATAACCAGTAGGACTGAGAAATCATAAATTTCATGAGTGAAATATAATTCTTCTTGCTGGAGGGGTGTTATGTTTTTTTGGAATTAAATTTAACTGAATCTATGTTCGGCAAAGACAAGAGATTGTTGTTAGTAGCAGGCTTAGGGTCACTGATGGGCTGCAGCTTGCAATTTTAAGGGTACATAAAACACTGGCTGTATTCCACAGTACGCACTGGTAAACTGCAGACAACAGTAAAATCTCCCTGTTGCAGCATAAATATAGCATGAAAGTTGATTAACCAGTTTTATGTTGTTATCCAAGCCTGCAATCCATCTGGACTAAAATTATAAAAATGAAAACTGGGTTTTTCAACAGCAAAATAGTGAAACTAGATTAGAAAAAGCAAAGTTTTAGACATTTAAGTTCCTAGCAAGATGACCAGTTGTTTACTCTGTGTGGTGCCTTGCTTAATTTTCTGTGGAATAACTGTAAACTGTAGAGTTGAGATTATTATCAATAAAGAAAGAAATGTTTTGTATATCTGAGTGGGCACGTATGAACTGTGGTAGAATCCTCACATGTTCTAGGCTTGTATGTGTGTGCTCATCTGGAGAACTGCAAACTTTTTAACATTCACTTCGAAATTTGAATGGACCTGGATCTCCGATATCTTTATTCTGCCATTTGTAAATGTTCTCAAAAATATGCCCTGTTCATGAGTCAAGTTTGGCATAAAGTTTTTCACCTGTTGTGCTGATGTGTTTGAATTTAAGCCTTGGTATTCCAGTGACTTTTCGGATCAATGTGATGGTAACTCTATATTTCAGACATTGATGGTATTTGTGATATGGCTACATTGGAAAAACAATGTTTGAAGAGAAATTCAGTATTCCAAATTCTGATTTTGAAAAGGTATGTATGTTGCTGAGCCAACAGATACGCCACCACGAATGAAAGAATTTGCTGTGTTTATACATTACATAAGCATGAAATTAAAGAAGAGGAGTCTTGCTCACATGGGGCTTTATTAGTTGCAAAATGGGCTCAGTAGGAATCTTTCCACTGAATCAGAAGTAGTCCTACTGATTTGATTTATGTTTGTTGCATTCTGCTAACTGTCCTTGCAAAGTTTTACCACTAATCAATATGGCCATAGCACTGCGTAGAAGTAGGCTAGTTCAGGAAATGCAGGAGCTTGCTTTACGTGACAGATTCAAAGGCATGTATGATGTGTATGGTAGATAGTGGGGAACAGTTCACATGTCCTATGCTGTTAAGACTCCATGTCTCTTCATCCCAATGAAAGACTCTGTTTATTAAGTCTGAGTCTTGCATAACTCTCCCATCCAGGTTAAATCTATAGCACAAAATCACTGTTCTAAAGAAATACGATTTTCTGTTCCCAAATGGATACTGTCTTATCAGCTGCTTCTTTCCCCACCCCCGACCTTTTTTACTTCTTTTAAATAGCATGGCTGCTTTTTTTCAGTCAGTCAAGTATGATTAAACCTAAATTCAGGGGGGGACTCTCTGCTCAGTGTTGCCTTTATTGTAGCAGGTCCACTCCATTCTGATGCTTGGCACAAAAGCCAGGGGAAGTTGCCTATTTTATATGAGTATCCTATTTTTTTACAGAATTGTCAGAATCCTAAATCAGTATTAGCAGAATCTGTGCTTACCTCTATTTATTGCTGAACTATGTGCTAAATAATGTGCTCTTGTTTTCTTTTGAGACTCTGAAATTAAACCTATTTATGTAAGATTTTAAAGTAATTATAGGTGCATAATTCTGCAACCTATGAAAACAAAACCTCTCCTAACCAGAGCTTATGGGGAAATAGAAGTTTAATTCAAGTCAACATGAGCCATTATAGGAATTTCAGTTGAATAGAGGTTGGTCTAAAAACATGTAAATGTCTGTTTTTATCCCTGCCTTGTAAAATAATATTATGAATAAGGATACCTTTATTTAATCAGTCCAACTCTATACTGGGAAAGTGAAACCCTAGGTAATTTTAAAAATAGAATAATTGTCAATGCTGCACTGATCAGTTGATTCAGTTAAATACAAAATCTCACATGCTTGTAGAGGTGGCAGTTCTAACAGCAAGGCCATGATAGACATTACAGGTTTCAAGGTCAGGAGTTGTGCATGTTGAGACACAATAACATTTCAAGATTCACTGTTATTAATTAGGGCTTGTTTAAAAAAAAATTATAATGTGTACGTAATGCCTTCATTTTTATTCTGCTAATTCATTGCTTTTATTAAACATGTTAAAAGTAATACTACTTTTTAAGGTTCATTAAAAAATCAAACTTTGTACTTATTGAGAATAATCCAGGAATTTTGTTTTCATCTGTTTATTGAACTAATGCTGATTTTCTTTTTGGAAGGAGGACTGGTGAAAAAGAGATACTTATATGAGGAACAGGAGTGGAGGATGTTTTTAGATTGCCTTATAATTTTCAGGAGGACTAAGAGGTAAAATTATATACCCTAGAGAGAAAACATTTGCAGCAAGGAAATTCTGATTCAAGTCTTAACAACAAGGCAGCTGATAGTAGCTATTGTAGACAGAATAACGCCATGTGACTGTACTGATACAAATTTTATTTCAGGAGCACTTAAGAAGCATATGCTAATGTTTTGTAAGGGAGAATGGTTTTAAAATATCCTTTAAAATGAGAATCTATGCAATTGTTTAAAAAGAACGTGTGTTAGCAGCATTTCTTAATTTATATCTCATCAAGGGCAAATGAGACAATACTTCTACTTTGTAAAGACAAGATACAGATGGCTGGAAAGAAATTCAAATAAACAAAGTGCTTTAGGTCTGGCTGTCATTGCATCCTGCGGCTATCTTTTTCCTGTATCGTTCCCTCTACTGACTTTGAATGCAGGTACGTCTTGTTGCACAGACCATTTAATCTGCTACAGTGGTTGTCAAAATACTACGGATGTAATGTTCATTTGCAGAATATAAACAAATATGTTTCCATTTTGAGATTCAAATGAGCACAGAAGTATTTTGCTGTTTCTTTGTGCAGGAGGAGCTTGTAAGAATTAGTCCTTTAAGATCCTAATTGTTCAAGAGCCAGAATTCAAATAGAAGGACAGCATCTGTTGGTTCAATCCTGCTTTTCTTAGAAGACGTTTGGCACTACAAGTGCTGCTATTTGCAATTAAATTGCTGTCTTTTGAGGGTGGTTTCTTCTACAAATGAAGTTGTATCTCAAGACTATAACATCAAGAATGTACGTAGGAGTCTAGTGGCAGAACTGCAGAAAGTATTCCTGTCGTTTAGGAGTATGAGAAAGTACCTTTAGGTTGTCATGAACTATGATTTCATTCCAGAGAGTAAGTTTTGAAAAGTGGTGGACATAAGTTTGAGAAGAAGCTACGCATGTGTTAGCTATCACATCAGTATAATACCAATAGGAGGGTAAACAGCATGATTGTATTGGGTCATATGTTGAAGAAACATACTTACTGTGGTGGCCTGCTAGCAGAAAAAGGAATCACAATTACTATCTAGGCTTTCTCAGAGTATCTGTTGGTCAGCTGACGTGCATATATACAGAGGAACTGAATGTTCCTTAAAATTTGTGACCTTTTTTTTGCTAGTTGCTCATTTAGTATAAGTAGTTTGAACTCTGAAGACAAAACCAAAAAACTCACAAAAAAACCAAACCAAAAACCCCCAAACCCAAAAAATCCAGCAACATTTCAGAAGAGTATGTTGGAAATAAAAGTTGAAGTGAAATAAAGCCCTTGAGTTTTTTTATGCCTTTCGAATTCCTTGGTTTTCATTGTTTTCTTCTGAAGGTGCATTCTTGGATGGAGACAGATTCAAGACTTCAAATTTATAGTAGCATATCTGCGAAAGTCTAAGACTGGTATTAAAGTAATTTATTTTACTAATGATGCTACTGTTGGCACATGGCATAGTTTTATATTCTGGACTGGCCATTTCTTAAGGTTTTTGTGAACAGTAGGAGGAACAAAAACTGAATTTACCAGTGAAATTATATGGATTTCCACTGTGAATGGGTAGAAGGTTAGTGCCTGGCTTCTATGAAGAAACTTAACACCAAATATAGCATGAGACAGTGGGTGAGGAGGGCAGGTGGGAGGCATAAAGGTTGTTTTGTATTTTTGTCACCCTTGTTGTTCAGTAGCAGTTGATATATATCTGTGTGTACATGATATATGTATGTGTTCATACACACAGAGAGAGAGAGAGATTATAATACACAAGATCTATTTAGTGAAGGAAAATAGATGCAAGGAACTTGCATTTTTAGGAAAAAAGATGCAAGGAACTTGCATTTTTAGGAAAAAAGAGGCAAGTTTAAATGGCCAAATTGAGACTTCTCAGTGAAGTCCAGCCAGCCAAAGCTGTGTGATGCTTTAGACACTGCCATTTGATGTTTAATTCTGGACATCAAAATTGCTGGATTATTTTGATTTGCAAGCTTATCAAAATGATTGCATAGCTTCCAGTGATCTTTCCTCTTTATTTATGGAGAATATCTTAATTGCAGTGATGCTGTCGTATTAGGCACTGTTAAATCAACTTAGCTTTTATTCATTGTTGTAGCCTTTCATGTAGTGATCGTTTTCCTTCCTCCTCCTTCAGCTTCCCACATTTATACAGAGCACAGGAGAGATATCCGTATGAAATTATATTTAGTGATTGTGCTCTTAACACACTTTTCTGTCAAGGCTACTGGCATATTGATGATGACCCCCTTATTTAATAGTGATTATAATTGATTTCTCATAACTCTTAATGCCAGGCAGTGATTAGAGAATGAGCTATGGCCAGCTTTTTCTCATAGTGAGAGTTTTTTATAAGACAGTGTAAGATTTGAGTAGAACTGGAGTTTTTTTTATGCTATGAAAGCCCTTATGAGTATTAAAAAAAAAAAAAGTAAAATATGATTATTTTAAATGACTACTGACAAAACATTTAGTAATGAATGTTACTGTTTGTATTATTGTATTATCTCTACATGCCAGGCTAGGCTAACAAAGTAGAAACCTTGCAGTCTGGCTTCTCTTTGGCGTTGTTTATTTCCTGTTACATTATAGTTTCCTTTCTCTTAATAAGGCCACACTCATCACTGATGAGATGCTCTCTTCTTCAAAGAGAGGACACTTGAGAGAGAAATGAGAACATCAGAAAGACTGGGCTAACTATGTTGGGTGCTTTCTCCCTGAGGACTTCAAAGCACTTTGATATATTCTCACTTCTGGAGTGGTGGATATTGGCAGGTTAGCATGCTTTTCAGCATTGGGCATGGTTGGAGAAAAAGAACTATCTTTGGATTAGTAGCTGAAGGAGGAAATACCCCTTAGCCCTATGACAATTATTCAGCAATGTACGGTACAAAGTAGACGTGGTCTTGGTTCGCTTTGTTCATGTTTCTTAGGTCTTGCAGGCAGTCATATACATAGTTTTTCTCCCATTGTAAATTAAAAGGCTTGATAGAGCTGGAAGTTCCTCCAGTCTGGGTATTCCAGATTCAGTGCCGGCAGTGCGAAGCAGTGTACCACAAATGAGATAGTAAATGGGGAATCAAACATTTGAAGAAAGATCAAAACCCGTAGAGGAAATGGAGAGCAGCAGGAAAAAGAACTGTGATCTATTCTCTTGCCCCATCACCTTCTGCCACCCTCAATCCAGCTTACTAGGATTTCTTTAGTTTTTTACTTTTTTTCCTTTATTTTTCTTTATCCCATAGCTTGGGATAGTTTTCTTGCTTGTTTCAGCTCTGCCTTCTGTAGTCTGTTGCTGATTGCTATTCCTTCCTTCTCACAGTCAGTTCTTATCAATATTCTGATCCCACCTTCCCACAGCAAGATCTACTTGACATGGTTATTTACAGCAGACTTTCACTTGTAAACATACAAAATTTAATTGTTTTTCTTGTTTGCTATGCTGACTTTGGAGCAGTAATGCTGTCTAGCTTTTAGGCCTAATGCCACAGTGCATATGACAACATAAATGAGAAGGAACAGTGTAAAATCTGAGGGTTTTGTTCAAAATAGAATATACATTTGTAAAACTTTGAAGTGAAAAAGGTTTATTCTATAATTTAAAGTCTTAGGCAATAGTAATATATTTCTGTTTCCATTTTTTTTTTAAAAAGGTGAGTGTAGGGAGAGCTCTGCAGCATAAGAACAAACTCAAAATTTATTCATTAAAAATTCATTGGCAGTATGTTGAGGAATCAGTAAGCTGCTTTTTTCACGTTCACTTTCCCTGCTTTCTTTTTTTAACAGAAAGTATGTGAAACGTAGAAAGCAGTGCTGTCTGAACTGTTGACTTCAGTGGGAGTTAAAGCATAACTAGTGTAGTTATATTGGAGGACTGTCTAGTTTATGAAGAGCAGGCCTTGAAATTGATACTTATATTTTTATCTGTTCTTCATAGCTGGTTTAATTTTTGGTCTCAAACATGTCTCTCCCCCTCCCCCCTTGTCTGTTTGCCCTTCTCAAGTGGAGGCCGGTGCTGTGGTCCCGCACTGCCGATGCGGTGCTTTGTGCAGCATTGCCACACCACAGGCTTGGAAGAGGGCAAAGCCATTGCCAGCGAGGAGTCCAGAACTGGCCGTTTCAGCTTCAAAAGAGAGCAGTCTCTAACCCAGCTGTCAAGACAGGGATTTATTTAACACAGCATATGTAAGATCTTGGTAACCCATGCTATAATTATCTAAAAAATTATTGTGTCAATGAGCAGTTTACTATGTCAGATGACCAGTATCTGCAGTAGTCTGCTGCAATTCAAGCGTATCCAAAGATCTGACAACTTTTATTGTGCAATGAATACTGATCCTTTTTAACTACCCAATTGTTCATCAGTTTGCTCATTTTTAAGTTTATTAAATATATGAATATGCATAGCCATGAAGCAAAAAGAAAAAAAAAATCATTATTTGGTACTGTTTCATACACATACATGTACACAGGTGTTTCATCACAAAATCATTGCCTTTATCATGTATTCACTTTTCATACATGTATTTTTTCTGTATGGTGTTTCAGTATTGGAGACTTGATGGTAAGATAGATATCTGTGCAACTGAAAACAAGGTTTGGGCAGAGCAGTTATCTGTCTCAGTCCTCATGATTTCAATTACCATGTTCTCTCAGCATGAGTCGATGAAAGATCTAATTGGGTCCTTTGCAGAAACCAGCAGCTTTATACAAGATCTTATGGAGAGTGATAAAAATTTCATTCCCAGGCACTTTAAGACCATATAAGAATTTGGGTATCACACATCTGTGTTTTATTTTGTAATTTTTGTGGTGTGTTTTGCTTTTTTTTGTTTGTTTGTTTGTTTTTTTAATCACTGTGGAAGTGTTGCTGCAATAAGAGGCTTGGGGAACCCTCATCTCTTTTTAACTGCAGGTAGTAGGAGGTTCTAAAAGAGACAGTCTGCAGAAAGCTATATGAAGAATCAAGGCCTCAGTTACCTATAAGGAGGAATAATTGTAACCTCTCTTTTTCCAGAAATACCTGAACTTGCAGCCTGCTGAAAGGAAAATGTGTTTATTGGGTGCTGCCTTATGGTAGAATGATGATAAGACATGGTGGGGAGGGGGTGCTGTGGAGTGTGTGTGTGTGTAAACAGAATTAAAAGCTTGTCCTCTCCCCTCATCACTTTACCAGAGAAGATAATGTGCAAGATTTATACCTAAAAAACCTTCTAATCTCTTGCACTTCAGTTAATGGACCACTGGGATTTCAGCATCTTGAATACAGCATCCCAAGGCTGTAGCAAGAGCATGGCATGAAGTCTTCTTTCCCAAAGGTGAGGAAACTATATCTGAACCTGATCAATATTGCTTCTGCCTAGGAAGATAAGACTGCAGATCTAAAATATGGGAATGAAAGGCAAGCAATATGCGGAAGGATGTGATGGGGGGACTGACAGGGAGAATATATACCCATCTTCTGCATCTCCATTTATTTATTTATTTATTTATTTATTTAAAATGTCTACCTTTAGCTTTGCTTGTTTCTTGGATATGCCCCAAATGGTCTATAGACTAAATGGCTTGCAGTTCTCCCAGTTATGAGTTATGAGCATATTGAAATTACATTGTTTGAGGAATTACATGTTGAAAGGATTTGTTGCTGGGATTAAATTGGAACCATTATAAACAGGTCTTCATTTTAGCCTTATTTTGTAAGTTACTTGTACCAAACAAGCGTTATTTGAAAAGAATCTTTTATAGGAAAAGATTAGAGTAGAAATGCAAATTCTAAGTGTACAAAATCTCAAACAAAAATGTATACAGTCATGAATTTTAAAAAAAATAAACAAAGTGTGTCCGTTTCAGAACATTCAGTTACTTATCATGATTCTGCACAGTTCATGACTAACTTGTTGCATATAAGTTGCATATAAGCACTGCTTTATTTAGAAATAGGACCTATATATCAAGATTTAAATATTACCTTTTCCAAAAGTAGAGAATAGTGCGTATTGCTTTTTTCTCCTTGGTTTCTTCATATTTTTTTTTTTTCCTTTATCCAGTGATAAAACTGGAGAATACATATAGATGTTCAACAGTGGGAGGAGAACAGAAAGATTTGGTCCACCGGAGTTGCTAAATCAGTGAGGTTTTTATTTTTAGTTCTGCTGTTATTGAGCAGATTGAATGTTTTTTGCCAAGTATTTGAAGTAATTTAATACTTAAGACATGGTAAATCTATAGAATGCATTCAGAGAAATACAATCCACAACAGGACTTCCCGACCCGTTAAAGACTCTTTAAAATCTTCACTCCCAAGTTAAAATCGACTTCGTTGGTGCAAATAACAGTAAATGTAAAATGTTTCTCTGTCTTTGGTTCATTTTAGTTTAGTTTAGTTTTGTTTTGTTGGGGTTTTTTGTTTGGTTTTTTTTTGTTTGTTTGGTTGGTTTTTTTAAATACGTTATCCTAGTCTCACCAAAATAGTAGTTTAGTGTGAAAATTCAAGTTTTCCAGGCCCAGCTGTAAGAAAAAAAAGAATCATTTAATGGGTTTGGAAATAATTTATCAGCATATGCATATCAAGGTCAACAGCAGGACATTGAAGAAAAAAAGTAAAGACTCTGCAGAGGAGTGTGGTGTGTAGCTTTCTAGAATTTGCAGAAGGTCTCAGTGGCATGTTCCTTATTAGGATGAATTTATGGAATCCTGAAGATGTTCAAGGCAGTGCACAATCTGAAACAAGAGTAGAATTTAGTCTGGATCTTCCTTATAGTTCTTACTTTGAGCTATTTTTTCTGGGAAGCTGCAGGTAGGAATAACAAGCTGCAAGAGGAAAGGACAAACCTTCATCACTGTTACTGTGTCCTTAATTTAGACATGTCTGTATCTGAGACAATTATGTTGTAAGAGTTGTTTCTCTTTCTTGGGGAAAGTAGTATTGTTTTATATATAAAAGGAGATTAAAACAAAGAGAGCACAGTGTTGCATTGTTGAAAAATAACTTCTAGATAAGGTCTGTTGCCCCTAGCCCTAGTGATTTAATTGGGATCATATTTTCATCTTCAGTATGGAGAGGATACTGTGGAGAAAATTGTAGGACAGTCAGGCAAAAGGAAATCAGAGGCTGATATGAAATGATGTGATGAATTTAAGCAGGAGGATGTTACTGAAGGTCTATGAAGGTTGCAAAATCAGGCTCTTTATTTGATCTTCATATCAATTATAGTTGCCCCTGTTTAAATAAAAGGCATAGTAATATTATTTTGATCGTTTGTTCAGTGCTTAATAAAATCTGTTTCTATTCTATTAGCATTGTGTCTGTTAAACAGACTGAAGACTGTGAGTTGTCTTTATAAATTAGCTTTTCCTTTTCATTCTCCTTAATATCTATGTCTGTGGTAGTCTGTTTCTATGGTAATGTTTGTGATGCTGCTTTTTCTTTTATTTTGGGTAAAGTTCTGGAATGCTTGTATGGACAAACACTCTCAGAATCCCATATGAGACTTTTCTGCATGGAGATCACAAGATTTGAGTCCAGAGGACGAAATAATAAGAGCAGCGAAGCCATTGTCAGACAAAATTGTTTGACAAAATTAATGAGAAGGTCAGATAAATTTACTCGAAGTGCTTGGAGAGTAAATTGATCAAAGGATGGCTTAAAGGGTGACAATTTTTTCCTTCTTAATATAAAACTCCTTAGAAATGCATATCCATCACTGATTTCACAACAGGATTTTTTTTCTGTACCCTAGGAGGTATGAATTGAATCACCAGTTTGACACAGGGTGCAGATTAGGCAGAAAGTAAAATTTTGAAGCTAAAATTCATTTGGAGGGCAATATTGCTTTTGCTATTTACAGCCTGTACAGACCCGCTGAGGACAAGTTCCAGGGAATGTGTGGGGACAACTGCCTCTGCAGCCAGAGCTTGGATGTTTCTATAGACAGTGTTAAGAGATTATTTCTGATGTACTTTTTGAATTTCCAGCTACCTGCACGATGAATAAGTCATTGCTTTAAAGAGAAGAAAAAAGTAGTAAAAACCTAGAAATGGTCAAGGTAGCCAGCCTTCTCCCACTGCCATGCATGTGAGGTTAGTTTAATCCCTACTCTTTACAGCCTGTTTTGTTCAGCCCCTGACATTCTCCACATTAATGTTCGAATATTAGAAAGTTTTTTCCTTGGAGACCTGGTACACCTGTCAGAAGGACTCAAGTTGTATAGAAGGATTTGTATATACACATATGGTTTTTCAGGCCATGTATAATTTTTTTATGTAGATAAGAAATATTTAAGTAGGGATATTTAAATCTTTCTTTTCTTTTTTTCCTAAGCATGTCAGGAAAAGTTTTTATCCCGATTCTAATGTGGCATGTGACACTTCAGAGAAACAGATTCCTTTTTAGAAGAAGCTGTGGTAGAGGAGGCAACCACTGAAAAAATGGGGTTTACTGTTAGAAATCTAGCTTCAGTGTTAAATTATGGAACAGATAACACTACTTGATAATAAATACATCTTAGTAGCTGTGCTTCTGGGGATTTTACAAATGTTGATAGTCAGTTTCATGATAGAACACAAATAAAAGACTTACGAGCTTCCGCTGCCTCATTTTCATTAACACGCAGTCTTTGTATTGTATGGCAAATTCATGAGATGGTGCTACAAACTGAAATATGTGACATTTGCATTTGCACTCCATGTACACTCTAAAGCTCTGCTTAATGTTATTATAAATTGTGGTCTGCTTTTGAGAAGCCCTTTAATGTAGCCAGAAAACTTTATATTACTTGTCACTAATATTCAGAGGATGACATTATAAAAAGGAAAGATGCTTCTTACTACAGACCAGTACATGGACTTGATTTTGCAAGCGGCCCTTACACACATGTGTAGTTCCTGTTCATTAACCTTATTTGCACTACTTTTCTAGGTTAGTAAGATTCTCCCCCCCCCCCCCCCAGGGGAAAAAAAGGGTTTGGGGATGCATATGTGTGTGCAGATTAAGCATATATACATGGGGGGTTTTTTTTGGTTTTTTTTGTTTTTTTTCTTGGATCCATACCCTAAGAAAAAAAGGGAAATAAAGGTTTTGGCCAATTTTCTTAATAATTTTTCTTAATAATTTTTCAAAGTCTTCCTTCAGTAGAGAAGTGCAGGAATTTACTTACTACTCAATATTTGCATAGAAAGAGTTAACATTAAAAAATAGATAGACAATAAGTAATATTCATACCATCCTGTCAGCATCTAATTCAATGAATACTAGGTGGCTGGAAAACAAGATTTCTGATAAGTTCTAAATTGTTTTTATTCTACATCAAGATAAAATAAGCCTTTAATTTTATTTATCTGTCAGTGAAAAGGCAGATAGTAAAAGCCACAAAAAGTCAATAAGCCCACTGATTGAGACATACGCTTCAAATGTTAGACATGCTGATATTAATTCGTGCCAGGAAGCATGGTCATATCATAACTTAAGTGCTGGGTTGCTGGTTATTTCGGGCTTTGACTTTTGACTAGAAATTCCCTTTGAGCCTCAAGAATTTTACAGGTAAAAGCAGTGTCCATAAATAAATTTCTATGATAGCTTTTTTCCAAAATTGATTTTTAAAATTTTTTTGTTTTTTTCTGCAATGGAAAATGGTTTATCAGAAAGTTCCTGAGCAATTCCCTTTAATGGGACTAAGTCCCATTAAGGTCATGGAGTGGGGAGGGGTGGGGGAATTAACAGGTGTTCAGGTGGGGGAAAAAATAAGAAAAAGAAGGTTTTTTTCTCCAGTTAGCTATGAACTAACTGGTTAATTGTCTTTATTACTGTACATCAGAGAGTAATAAAATCCAGTCTAATATGCCAAATATGTGTTTTAGTTGATGAGTAAATAAAATAATTCTATGTAGGGGTTGAGAATTTGTATGTGTTAAAAGCCAGAGTGGTGAACATTGGAGGTCCTTCTCCAAATGTAATGCACTTCAACATCTGTCATAGTTTATGTTGACCTACGCACTTTAAATGCCAGATACAAGACTAGTTTACTAGTCATAACTGTATCTGGGTTATTTTTGTTGAGCTCTTTTAAAAACAAAGCAAAACAAACACAAAACAAAACTCAACAACAACAAAAAACCTCCATGGAAGCAACCTCATTAGAAAATGAAACAATATTGATCGTGGCCCAGTGAAGGTTGTTCAGGTGAATATAAAGGAAGAAAAAAATGCCTTTAAGTCATTTTAAGGTTACAGGTATTTTACTTCTGTTTTAAGTAAATGCATTTTGAATTATGATGGGGAAGAAAGCCACCTAAAATCAGGAAAACATACTGTGCCAGAGAAACCTGAGACATACTCATTCTATAGTCCCCCAATTTCACCTTGCATGCATGAGGAAATAGAGGATAATTCAGCTCAGATTGAAAACTATAAAATAAATTATGACTCTCTGAGTCTTAAGGATTTATAGTGTCATCTAATCTATAGATCAGGTGTGGCGTAAGCCATGGCAAGATGAGCTCTCTAGGAGGAGGTGGGACAAGGAAGGTTATCTCTGCTTATTCGGTCATGGACCTCTGTGTTGCTACCAGCCGCTGTAAGGGTTCTTATTAGCACCAGCTAAGTTGGTTGTTCTGTAATAGCCTTTTAGGACATTGGTCTGAAAATACTTACTGAGGTCACTTAGGCCACAGAACAGCAGTCAGTAAGTCCTGTGTGTCACTCTTAGTCTGGGTTTGATTAGAGGTTGCTTTTAAAAGTGGATGGCTCCAGCAATGCAGTGGAACCCCCTTGAGTCCCCCATGTGCTCCTTGCTTCGTACTGAAATGAGTTCAGGTAAGAGCCCTGAAACTGTGGGTTAAATAGAATGCTTCCTCAGACATAAGGAAGCTTGTGTTGTGTTATGGCTATGATGCTATAATACAGTTTACGGAAAACTTGAATATTTACTCTTGTTTATGCATTATCTGAGTTTACTCAGAGTCTGACATCTAATTAATACTACACTTCATAAGAGTTTGTGTTGTTCTTCATTAGCATTCAATACATTTTTAAAGTCAAGTCTTTCCTAATTGGCAGTAATGAGCCAGTAAAACTTATTGGATTAAGAAAAGACAGAAACCCAGAAGAGCTCCCTATGCAGCTTAATCAGTAAAATTCTAGTCACAAAACCCCATTGTTTCAGTTCAGATAACTGGCACTGCCTCACGGACTGCCTTGGGTGCTAAATCTGATTGATTTTGTTTCCTTCATGTCATGCCCAACAGTTATACTCTCTGTAGCACTTTAACTAATGATGTCACAGAGCAGAAATCATACACGCTTTTAAAACAGCAAGTGATGTAATCTTTCAGGTAACAACCAATTAATTGAGTTATCACAATCTCTTTTTACCAAAGTTAACTGTCAAAGGCTACTTATGCTTGGAAATTTATTGGAAAAGCACAGACTTTTAAACTTATGGACCATTGTTAGAGACTTTGATCTTACAAACTTATCCAAATGATTCCTGGGTTTGACAGTGCAAGATTTAAAGCTGAGGTACATTTTATGGCAGATCTTCACTTGATAGCAACTGTCAAAGTCCCATTATATGGACTATGCCAATTTACATCAGCTGATGATCTGCTGCAGATGACTTAAGATCCCTAGGTGAAGAAAGGTACTGGGCGATGGAGTGGGGAGGAGAAAAACCTTGATAGCTAAACAGCTTTTGAAGTGGGTAGTTCTGGGTAAATTCTGCTTTCTGCAGTCACAAAAAATCCCAAATGTCATGACTTCACTCACATGGGTGAAGAAAGGAGGATTTGGCCTTCTGTTACTTTGGAAAATACTGTATCTGCCTTATCTAAAGACTTCACAAGTGAGAAGGCAAGCCATCTTCCCTATCATGCCTTCTTTCTGTACTGTAGTTAAAACCAAAGCAAAACCTCACGTTAAAGAATGAGACTTCACCCTGTAACTTTGGTTCAACTTCATTTACAAAGCAGACGTTAGCAATGTAATGTGCTTCACACGAAGTTTTTTCAGAGCAACTTGGTTGGGTTTTGGTTTCCTGAACAGGAACTTGTTCTTTGTCTGCCCAGCCAACCATGGTGGGGTTCATGAGCACCCTCTGGGGGCACAAACTCAGTTTTATGGAATCTGTTGATATTTGAAATGTTCATGACATTTATTCTTAAGGGCCTGGAAGCCTGATTGTGATTAACTCCAGAGTTAGCTTTATCTTATAAAAATAATACAGTTGTGATAGGAAGCTTGAATCAATATTGGCTCAGATGAAGGTGCCACTTAGAGGAAATATTTACCTTTTTACCTGCAGGTTTAAAATACCTAATTTAGGAGTTCTTTCTGTTGCAATTTATAGGGCTCTACATTGAACTGTGTGAGTATTTCCTGTGTGAATCACCAATGCTACTTCTTGCAGTGTTGGTACTTTCAAGTACGTATTTTCTCTCTGTTCCAGATCTTTTCAGTATGTGGTACATGGCAGAACCACCATATTAGCAGTATATTTTGTTTTTTCCGTGGTGTTTGGGTACTGTAGGGGTAGAATATATTTCAGTCAATCTGTGTATGTAATATGTAGGCAAAGAAATTTCAGTTTTGTCCTTGCCGCATGGGTCAAGCAATATTGGCAAGGTATTTCTTTTTGTGGTCTATAAATACTCCCTAATCTATATGTCCTGTTTGCGTCATTGTGCTTGTGTCACCTTTACTTTCCAACGTGAGTTCATGCATACTATATATAGTGTTTGCAATGCAGGGAGTAAAAATGCTAGATGTGGTAAGTGCAAAGTTATTTTTAAATGCTGTGAACATAGATAGCATTGATTTCTGAAGATTATGGAAACAAGGGCTTTTCAGCAGAGGGAAAAAAAAAAACCAAAACAGATTTTTTGCCAGTTCTAAGTCAACTTTTAGTTCTTTAAATGCAGGCTTCTACTACTACTGCTGAATGTTTATAGAATGATCATAGTGGTAGTATCAAACTGGTAAAAGACATTATATTTCTGGCAGAAATAGTTTACCAGTGGTGCAAGGTATCTTGGGAAGCATATCTGTGAATCCTCTTGGTTATGTTTAGTTATGTTTAGTTTATTCATGGCTCTCACTCGTACAACGTAATAAAGCTGAAATAGATCTCATGTAAGAGAATGTCCAAAACCTACATAACAGTACGGTTCCAGCACCATAAAACTAAACAAATAAAATGCAGGCTTTCCCTGAAAGTTTGCAAAGAAGTAAGCAATAATGGAGTAACTTCTTTTTGTTCATCATTGGAATTTTTAAATGCAGTTATTCTAGGGACAATTTCTGCAAGGTTTTCAGGAACTGAAGTTACTATTGTAGTTTTAAGTGTGATCAGGATTTTTGGGTATAGAAGTTTGTTCCTGCCAGTATAATTGAATAAGGAATATTATTAAGTTAATCACAGTGATATCTAGCCCTTTGGCAGGTAATAGGGGTGTCTCTTGTAGGGATGTAGAGTCTGCACATCCTAGATGTGCATGTTGCATGACCCAAATTTACATTTTCCACTCATGCTGGTTTATTTTTCTGCTCATGCTGGACATCAAAACTGTAACTCCTGTCAAGAAATGGTATGCAAAGTTCCTTCTCGTCCGATGGTTCATTGTGTTTGTGTATGTGGTGACAATTGGTGCTTGTGTTTGGTTGCCAGACATGTGCTTCTGGTCATGTGAATAAGTAGCCCAGATGCTCTTGGGGGCTATTAGAAACAAAGGAGTTGTATCTCCCTGATCTGAACTTGTTTTTTTTCAAGTCCTGCCAGTGTAATCTGTGGTAATTATTAAGATAACAATTCACTTTTAAAAAAATATATCAGTTCAGAATGAATAAGAAAAGAGTAACCCTTTTCATAAGTCCTTAAGCTTTGTCAAATTAATAAATTCCTCACATTGTTGGAAAAGTAAAGGTAATACTATCAAGAACTGTCTTCAAATTCTGCCTGTTACTGTAGAAATGCCATAGCTTTATACGGCTTCTGTTGTAGAATAAGGAGTTGTTTGTGTATAGCTCAACATGGTTCAAACCTGGAGCTCCTATTCTGCAGAAATTCCAGTGTTTCACTTGCTTCTTTTCTTATTGTTTTGAATTGGAACAAAAATATAAATATTCCTCACAGAAGGAAATTTCTAAACTACTTCTCTGAAAAAATGGAACATCTTTTCATGCCAACCTTGTTGGAGTATTTCTCTTTGATAAGGTTGAAATATTGTGTTTTGTTCTTATAACTGTTGACTAATTTCATAATAAATATCATTATAATACATAATCTGCCTGGCCTCTTAGAGGAGGGGGACTAGCAAGCTGGGCAGAGGACATGCTGGGCAGCCAGCCTGCCTGCTTTCCTGCCAGCCTGGCTGGCTGGTAGGCAGGCTTCCAAGCTGATCTGCCAGCCCTCTAGCTAGCCTGCCTGTTTTCCATCAGAAGTTTTAGTGGAATAAACATTCCCGTAGAACGTTTTGATCCAGAAAATCAGCGGTTTCTGATGGAAAATTGTTCATCAGAAGAGTTTTAGTCTGCTCTATTAAGAACATAAGTCTCTGAAATTGTTAGTCTTGAATAGAAGTGTTGCCAAACAATTGAATGTAATAGCCTTCACTGCCTGGAAGGCTCATTCACTTTGTCTCTGTAATAGCTCTTGGTTTTCTTTTAACACCCCCTGGAAAGGAGTAAAAGTTAATTAAAGTGGGTATTTTTCTGTGTTTGCAGTCTGTTGCCATTGAAACAAGTGTGGAAAGGGTTCAATGAAACGGAGTTCAGAGTTAGCTGAACTTAAAGGTGTTAAGAAAACAGCTGTATTTTGCAGTCTGAACTATCTGCCTAATTAGTTTGGAGGATGAAAAAATATTGTATGCTTCTTAAAAATAAAAAGTTGGAATATCGTTTCATTGATAGCCCTAACATTTTCAGTCGGAATTCATGCAAAACTATCAGACTAATTAAAATTTTGTTCAGATCTGGATATAGCTCCCTCTGTTAGAACCCTTCTCTGTTTGCATGGGTGCAAAGAAAGTGTCAGTATGAATCAGGAAGTATCACTTTTTAGGATACATCCAAACAGATGCGCCAGATGACATAAAACTCAGTTCCAGAATATTTAGCTTTAAAGAGATGGTATTTTTGCAAGTATTAGCCTTTGTGTCCTGTCCAAGCTCTGTTGCAGCCTGAAGTTATTCCCATGTGTGAGCACGGGCCCTGTGATCCCTTGCAATCCTACTGGAAGCCTTGAAGCACAGGCAAATGAGATGTGTGCTAAAGGATGTATTGGATGTAGCTGAAGATGTGTAAGATGTATGTGCAAGCATCTGTAAGCCGCTCTTTTGTAGTCTCAGTTCTGGGGCTGAAATGCAGCACAAATTTGGTGCTTTACCATGGCTTAGCATCAAACAGCAAGCTCAGGCATCTTTCTGTTTACCAGTAACTTCTGTCTGTCATTGAATCACCAAGTTTCTGCCAAAATCTGTTTTATTTTCTTGTCTTTTTTTTTCTTCTCCATTTTAATTTGTGCCATTGTGGTGCCATTTGTTTTCTAGGTCAGAAAGAAGCTTTTCTGACCGCTTGCATTGATAACAATTCCAAATTTACATTAATTGAAAATTCTTTCATATGGAGGAAACTTGCATAAGAATGCTTCAAACCAAATTTTTGTCTAATTAATAGAACTGATTTAACAGAACTGAAGACTGGACTCACATCAGTATGCTGGGTTATGATAAATTTTTCTGTTGTGACCTTTCCTGTTATGAATCACATTTGGAGAACAGGCCTACAAAGAGCAGTAATAATACTGGTAAGTGAGACAGTGAAAATAGATATTTGTGTGATCTTCATGTTATACTGTTGCAGACATTCATGTTTAAATGCTATTCTGAAATTTTGATTAGGACAGCAGCTACATAAGCTCTTATTCTTAAAACTTTCTGACAGATTTTGGGTGTAGAAAACAACCTACCATACTTTCATACCATGACAGAGCACTCTATTAAACAATGAACCCTCTTTCCCCTCCTTACGTATTCCTCTCCTTTACAAACTTTGATGTGGGACTTTGTAGGTGTCACAAAAATATAGAGGGCTTCATTTTGGCATACTTTAAAAAAATCTCATCAGTTTTCAGTGAACAAAATGCCCTTATCTGCTCAGCATATCTGAGATTGAAGAAGACTTTGACCAGACCTGGTTTTCATGGTAAAAAATCCCACTGTCTTTCCTTCAATATATCCTCTGACTAATTGGAATCTGAGAGGTTTGGCTTGGGAATAAAGGGGTAAATAATAGGAACTCATCAGTAATAAGCCATAGTACACAGTACCTTGTGTCAGTCGGGCAAAGTGGAAGAGCTGAGGAGGATGAAGGTCAATATGTTTTTACCATAAAAACCTCCACCAGTCATCTGGGTGCAGAAGGATACTGGAGTCTACTGAAGAGCAGGTACTGGGATAGCAATGCAGGCCTGTTTTATGGGATTAAACTTTTTTCTTTTCTAGTGTCTCAGATTTGCTGTGGAAAATTTCAGCACAGCATTCTTCTAACCTGAACTAAAGATTTGGGTCTTTGACAGAAAACAATTGTTGTTTAAGTTATGTAAACAGTAAGTTGTTATACAATGTCCAAGGGGCTCTGAAGGAGTATCTGCTAGTATTAAAGTGATAAGATGTGTCAGTAAAATAGCTAGAGACATCAGTATCTAAAAAGCTCTTATTATTTTCCCCAGAATGTCAGCTTCCAAATTGTTCATGAAAAATCTGGTTATATAACTGAAAACTCTTCAGAAGTAAAGATTTCAGCATAATAAAGAGCCTCTTTATAACAATAGAGGTGATGGACTTAGATACTTCATGATTTCTTATTATGCTGTTGGAGCGGCTTAGTTTTATCAGACTTTGACAGTTATCTAAGTTATACTTTGACTTGTTTGTTCCCCCCTTTTTAGGTGGCCGTTGATTCAAAATGAAAAAGTTACAAAAAATAAACCAAAAGGGCTGTAAGTTTGTGTGTGTGGGTTTTTTAAAGAGATTGTATTT
Organism: Mycteria americana; assembly: GCF_035582795.1. Taxonomy (NCBI): domain Eukaryota; kingdom Metazoa; phylum Chordata; class Aves; order Ciconiiformes; family Ciconiidae; genus Mycteria; species Mycteria americana. The sequence continues at coordinate 40,224,968 of NC_134372.1, forward strand.
ACACAAGTAAGTGTGTAATAACACTTTTTTCTTACATATGGTTTTATTTAATTTTGGAGGGACAATTGAATGGGAATGGCAAGCGCTATTTTGTTCCACAGTTCAAATGTTGAGGCAGAAGGAGGAGGTGGGAATTGTGCATTCTTCCTACAGTAAGCCAGATGCCTGCTTTTAGAAGTAGAAACTTTCATAAAGAAGATGTATTGACATTTCAATTATTACACAGTTGTGCTTTCTTAATGTACCAAACAGCAGATATTATTTATAAACCTTCTAATGGAAATAACTGTAGCCACTTTATTATTTCAATGAGCTCTTAAAATGTTGTTGATGAGTAGTGTGATGTTTCTACATAATAATGCCATTGAAAAGTACTGCTTTTGTGTATATTTTTGTGAGGATGCATTTATTTGACATTGTTACAATCATTTAACATTTTTAAAAAGTTTAGTGTAGGAACACTAGCTAATGGGAAAGTTTCAAGCCTTATTGACATGAGAATTGAACCTTTAACAACTAATATGTATAACTAAAACCCACTTTGTTCAGCTGCCATTCAATTGAAATAAAATTCATAATTAGAATAATTAAAATTCCTATCATATGAAGAATTCCACTGAAAGATTTCTCACTGAAAGGAATATTGAATGAATCAAAAAACCTGAGGCATCTTGAAGAGTGTCTCTGGTTGGCGTATTTGTTATGTCAATAATTAACATTCTGTAACTGGATGAAAAAATGACTTAGTATTTAATGACAGGGTTAGGGAAAGATATATTTTAAGCTCTATTCATATGCAGATTTCAGACCTTGATAAAGGCCAGTCAAATGATTTTTTTCATATAGCCATTTCGGAGATCTGGCATCACTGAGGTCAAACGAACAAGTTTATTCTTGACAACAAGAGCTAGGAAAAATATATCAGTAGTATCTTCTGTTGGGGCTATCTCCTCTTGAAAGGAAGAGACCAGCAAAGCATGAATGGAAGAAGGAGAATTACAAAGTTAAAGATCTAAATTTATAGCTAAAGGAGATGTTAAAATACTCTTGGAGCTTATGAGTTGAGAATCAGTGTTTGCTTGTTTGTATATTCCTGTGTGCGTATCTCTGTTTATCTACATGCATATTAGCTGGTACAAGCTTTTGTAGGGTCTAACTATTCTTTTGAGATGTTTAGCAGATCTAAGACTCTGCTGAACTAGTCAGTATCAGTTTAAGGAATAAATGTCCCCTTATGCTTAGTGCGAGCATTTGTAGTCTAGGTTAGGATGACTTTGAAATGAAGAAATGATGCAGTTTAGGATATGTTTTCAGGAAAGAATAATGTTCTTAGATATGGCTTTCATGTATTGCATTTATTTATAATTCATTAGTAACAGAAAAAAATAGAAAATATTAGTTTAAGGGATACATTATAACTTTAAGTTATGATCCTGTGTTGGCATGGTCATATATGTAAAGATCTCACTCTTTTTGATCCAAATGGTTCCAGATTGCTTCTTTCCATGTTTTTTGTAGTACTTAATTGTTTTGTTGATAAAATATGTAGTTATATATTAGTAACTATTGGCATATTTGTGTATTAAATGGCTGGTCTGCATTTGTAGAAATGCAGTAAAATGCGTTAAATCATCATAGGATATCACATCCTATGATACCATACTATGTTGCATAGTAACATTTTAGCGCACTGAAACAAGGAGGGGGAGAAAGAAGGATGCCCGCCCCCCCCCCCCCCCCAATATTAGAATATTGTTTTCCACAAAACATAGTGGAAAAATCCTGCAATTTACTGCATCTCTTTAACAAATATGTTAAAAGTCCAGCATACGCTGCGGTACACAGAGCTTGAAAAAGCTCAACAAAGATACAGTGGCGTCAAATAAGGCATCTTTGGTCTTTTGGGCTGTAACAGAGGATTAGCAAAATTAAATATCACATATATAGGTTACTATTCCTACTTTGTAGACCATTTAATGCAAGACTATCAGGAGCACAGAAAAATTCAAGGTGAGAGATGTTAAAAATAAGGCTGCCTTATATTTGATTCCCAGACTGTTGTGCTAAGAATTTTCTCTAGAAAAGTGAGTTTCAATCAAATCTCTTGAGATAATCCCCAAGGCTACAGTTTTGCACCAACTTGAGTTACTTGATATTGTAAATTTGGAATGGATCCCAAACAAAGGATTATCCACTAATATCCTTTTCTGTTAAGATGCATACAGAGTGATCAGACTACATGTAGAGGACGGCATGTTTCCAGAATATCCCCCCTTCACCAAAGCTTTATAACTGACTTTTCCTCATTATTTTAAGTTCCATGTTGCTGAATGTCTGAACGTACCAAAACACTGTTTAATACTTTCCAGGCATGGCCACAAACACCCAACTGCCCTTTTTTCTGCAAATTACAGAAAACAAACTAACATCAAGAAAGCAAATAATTGCACCCATGATGCTGTTATACTTCAAGATTAGGTGATAAGAATGGAATTTACCTCTCATCCTAATAATGTCTTAGATAAACATGGTCTTCAATGGAAGTTACTCAAATTAGAAATTAATAAAAACTGCAAGAAAAAAAAAGAATGTTGACCTGCTAGTTTGTCATTGAGTAGAATATAATTAATTCAGATGTTACCCAGATTTACCTGGTTAGCATGAAAATGGCAACTAGAATTAAGAACGGTAGTTAGCTATGTTCAAGTAGGCATAAAGCTACCGTCTGTTCTAAGAGCTTTCTGAAGACTCTTAACTGTACTAAGTTGCCCCCATGTAAATGCTTATTAAAAATAAAAGACAGTTGAATGTTTTTGTGGGTAAATCATTGGAAGTGAAAGACAAGAGCCAAAGAAACAAATGCATCTTTCTTTTAACGTTTTTTTTGAAAAGTAAACTTTGGTTTAGATACATTTGTGCAGGGTTGTACAGAATTGAATGTATTGTGGAACCCAGTCAATGAACAGTTGTTGAAATACACTTTAGTTCTTTAATCTCTTAAACCTGGGCTTCTATATAGCGTGCAGGACTTGTGTCCTAGCCTAAATTTTGTGCACTCACACAGAGTAGTAAATAGGCTATTATTCTTTAAATTATTAACCTGCTTTAATCACATGATTGTCAGATCTGTCTCAAGATTTCCAGTATGAAAGTGTGACTTTAGAATACATAAACTGCTGCTGTCTAGTCATTATAGAGAAGAACACAAATAGACTTTTCTGTCTAAATCCCTATTTGAATGTGGCTTTGATAAAATGTATATCAAATCCCAGTTATACTAGGTATTAGTCTGAAAAAAAAATCTCTATATAAGTATCTATTCACTAGCTAAGTATTGTTGCTATTTTCTGCGCTTGTTTCTTATGTGTATGTAGATTAATGTCACATATCAAAGTAACGCTGAGCTTCACACAGCTCTATAGAAAACAGTGAGAGATGTTTATTTCTGGTTTATAGTTGAGGTTAAAAACGTGCAGACAAAAGGAGCCCATCGCTTCTTTTCTGACCTGATCTTTGGTGTATTCACGTGCATTAACCAATTCTTACAAAATGTGACTTTGATTAACAAGTCCACAGGACAACATAGCTACATGCTAGGTACTATAAATTATGCAGAGAACAAGTGAAGCAAATTAAAGTTTGGTTTGTTTTTTTTTTAAGTCTGAGCTGAAATTGTTTGTGCTACAAGTTCCACACTGCCCTCAATCTACTTATAAAGCAAAATGTCTTGCTAAACTTTAGTTTGCAGCTTATCTAAGAAACAGCATCCTTCACACAGCAAAGCTCACCATGATCAAATTTTCTCTCATTGGTGATCCCCTTGCATCACTTCTTCCCCTGTGGATTTTTTCTATTTACACCTCATGGCAACTTTTTCCTTTTCCTTCTTCTCAATTGCATTTCTTATTTGATGACTGGTACACTGAATTGGCACCACCAGGCTTTATCAAATCACTGTGTTTAATAAAACAGTTGTTACCATCCCCCACCTAGAGCCCCTCCCCGATCACCAACAAACTTGCTCCAAACAAAAGCTTTGTTTGACTTCTCAAAGAAGAAGGAAAATTTGCAAGGAATAAATGACTGAGATTGCCTAGTTGGTGGAACTTAGTTAATTAATCTAATTGAAATTACACCTGTTGCTAATGAGACAAAAATAGGCAAACAAATAAATTATTTCCATTAAATGTAATTTGGAAATAATTAGCAAAAGATAAACATTTAGTTCAGTGACCATATTTGGCCTCTAGTTAGCTGTGATGCTCTTTAGCATGTGGGACTTTTTGATGTGTAAATGAAATTAGAAAATGCAGCTTTGTAGCAATGTAACATGGTCTTTTATAAATCCATTGTAAGTTCTGACAGCAAAAGAATGAAAAAATCCTAAGTTCTGTATACTGCCCTGTTGAATAAAAGGGAGGGTTCTGCAGTACAGCCTCAGGAGAGTAAGAATTTATTGAGCACTATATAAAAAAAAGCATGTTTATCAAAAAATGAGGGACAAATATGTATGTTATTTTGCAAAGATTTCTTTGATCTCCATAGCAAAAATACTTATATAGCCACATGTGTGTGAATTTGCCTCTTCTGGAGAAATGAAATCTAAATATATTGAAATTAATGGAATTCAAAAACATCAGTTGAAAACAGCTATAGCAGAAATAGCAGAACAAGTGCTCTGTATTTGGAGTTTGCAGTCAAATTTCTGGACTATTAAATCATAGGTGTTTAGAGATGAAAGTTTCAAATTAGGACACTGGATTTTGAGTCATTAGGTAAGTTCTACAGAGAATATTAGTATGAGAAAGGACTACAGGATTCAGCTTAAGTTTCTTTGATTAATTTTGTAGCAGAGGGTAAATATAGGCACTGTATGGTAGGAGGCCTTGCCAGGAACAGAACTAACAAAAAATATGTATTTTTCCGTTTTGATTGAAATGCTCCTTCTATATAGAGCATGGGTTCTTCAGGTAAATGAACTTTACGTGTACGTTAACTGCTTTAAAATTAATTTTGTTAGAAGACTTTAAAAGCACCAAGTTACTAAATTTTGTTACAGTGCAAGGTGTTTTTCATATTTTTCATCAAAACCTGAAATTCTCTACTAGATGGGAAAGAGCATTCCTCTCAATTTATCCTTAGTGAACTCATTGTTTCTGTTAGTCTCCATTTTTGGCTAAAAAATTTTAGCCACTTATTACATTTATTTTCAAGCAATCAGTTTTAAGTCTTATGGGGGAGGGCGGGGGGAACCACCACCCACCTTTCACCACAACTTCTGTGGCCTAGGTAGTGAAGTGGTTTCTAGACTTGATGGAGTCACCACAATTTTCTTGCTGGCAGCTACTGAATTTTTCATCTTATTCTGAAGATCTTTTATCTTCTTGAAGCATTTAGATTATCCCAGGTCTGTGGGCAGCCTAACATAACAGTCACAAGAATAACACATTTCCTTTGTTTTCTTTGTTTCTTTATTTTACTTCTTTTCTACTTTGGAGGTGGAGTGACTGTGAAGACAGCTGACTTGGGTAGAATAACTTTGAATCTTCTTTGCCTCAGGCATGTCCTCTACACACAGCTCCTGGTGTGCACCCTTCCGAAGCCCCCTGCAACACCCGGCAATGCCAACAGCCTGTAACCGTGGTTTTGTATCATTACTCATTGATGGTCGAAATGTTACCAGCTATGTCTCTTGTATCACAAGGCAAATGAAGTTTGGCACTGAAGCAGAATCAAAAACTGTTGAAACTAACTGTTAAGACTTACAAAGCTGAAGAACATGTCTTTAATGGTGTTCTCCAAGCACAAAAAGACAAACTGAAGTGGAGGGTTGTGGAGGTGGCACATTATTCCCCATTCTTTTCCTTGCACAAACCATGAAGGTTGAAGTTTGTTATTCTGTGGCTGGTTGTTTTGGTTTTTTTTTAATAGGCAGTTACATGGATTAGTATCCTTTGAAAGCTTGGGTCTCCGATGAAAGATGCCTGTATCTAGCTACCTGTAGCTAAAGTCATTGTATTGTTTAATTTGTTACCCCTGTGCTGTAAAGCAGGCTTTAGTGCGTCCAGCTGAGGGCATCGTTTGCTCAATCTATATTTGCAATCTACGTATTTCTTCTGATAGGGCTATTTTTCTTTATTAGGAAATAGACCGTAGTCCTTTAACACAGCCAGAGTTTATTGTTCACACAACATGTCTCAAAGAAATTAATGGGACTGTTCCTGAAAGACCTACTGAGATGCAGTTATGTTGTAGGATCTGTCTGTAGGTACTTGTGGGCAAAGTACTTGTTCTTCACTTGTGTGGCAAAACTCCCTTCAAATTCAGTAGGGACAGGCTCTGTCCATTGAAATCCTCTCTGATGTTAAGAATCTCAGGCAGATCTTCTGCCACCTAGAAGAGACCCCAGAGCCTTGCTGCTGCCTAAAAGGAAAGCCCAGGTCTGTCAGGAATGCATGTGATCTTGTCCTCTGTGAGGAAAGGCAGTCAGGTAGTCATCTTCTCTTGCAAGCAAAATCACCGTCGCAATAGAAAACTGAAGTTCTCCTTTCTGATTACAACCTCATGTTTCTGCACTAGACAAAAACCAACACATTTCTTGGACCACTTTGCCAACCAGTTTATGACTTACCAGAACGTAAAACAATAATTTATTCATAAGAACTGATTTCTTTTGAAATGATTGCATAAAACTTTTCTCAGTTATTTGCCGTAAGTAAAATCGGTGAAAAATTTGATCAGTTTCTGAAAATGGTTTTCAAGTATGTCTGTCATGGAGATCACATTTTTGTAGCTCTGGTAACCTCACATTTGTCCAAGTAGACTCTAATATATTTGACTGATGTCACATGTGATGGACTAGTCAAGCCAAGCGGTTAGGAAGTCAGTGTGTGCATCTTGATTTTCTACCTAGCCTGAGCTGCCTTTGCCCGGAAAGACGAGTTACTGAAATCATCAGCTTGCTTTTATTCTTGTCGCAAACTGTACTTGTGAACTGATTCACTGACACGTTACTCTGAACACCAATTTATTAAGTTCCTTGCAGGATCAGACCTATTAGATAAACAGGCCTTTCAAAGCTAATAGGTCAATAAATAGTCAGCAAGTAAATTCCTTACTTATTACAAGGTTGAATGTACGTGTTAGTAGGTCTCTGATGAAAGCAGAGCCTTTTCAAACAAACGAACAAAAAAACCACAGAAGGGCAGAAAATCATACTGTCATGCTACAGGGAAATTCAGCTTTATATGTGTGTGGGATTAAACTGAGGTGCTGGATTGAAAGGTAAGAGTGGGAACGAGAGCACTGTCATGGTGGTGGTAAGGCTGCAATTTCTTTGTGTCGGTTTAGGTGAGGTGTGCCTGAGGCAGCCTGCGGTGTGGCACCGAGGGAGGCACACCCGGGGTTGGAGAGAGCATGTACTGAGCACCAAAACAACAGCTAAACACTTTTCTCCCCCCTCAAAGAACACATAAGCAAAGAGAGCAGATTGAGTGACTGAATGTTAACAAAACAAAGCCCTTAAAAATAATTGCATTTTTCATATTGTGATTCATTTCAATTTCATGAGTCTCAAAACACCACTTCTCAAGTGATTAATGTTTTCTCCATTGATTGCAACTGTGCTTGAGTGAAGGTCTTTCTTCATAGTTTTAAACAAAGAAATTTTTTAAGGGTCATAAGATTAATGGTCTGACATTGAGGGGCCCTTCCATAGCTGTACAGGGAAGTGGGTAGATTGTAAAAAGCAAGCTGTATCTTTAAGTGATGTAAAATCCAAAATTATAATCCACCTTTGGACATAAAACCTATCTCCCATGATACTGTTTTTAAGTATTTTTCCACTGTTACTGCCTTGTAATCTTATTAATGTTTTCTTATCTCCTAGATTTTTCCTCCCTCTTTCATACTCTTGTGATTTTTTGCCTCATCACTGTATTTGACTAAACAGAGTATAAGGTGATAATAAGGGTGTCAGCTTCAAAAAAGTGTGAATGTCTTCTGTCATTAACACTGGGGAGTTAGCAATAGAATTTGACTCACATTGTCTAAATGTAAGGAAATTATGTAGTTTACAACCAAAAAAACCCCAAACAACCTCACCCTAAAAACCCAACATAGCTGAAGTAAAGGGAGCCTATGTTAATTAACAGCCCAGTACACACTTCATCTATTGCTTTTCTTCTCTTGTAATTTCTTTATGTCCACTGGCATCTGAAGTGTGGTACTCAAGATTAATCTGTGTGGAGATGTGGCTGACTTGAAACAGTCTTTCAGGGACTGTTTGTGGACTGGAACGATGAATTGCAACTTGAGAGAACCACGTGTACGTCTTTGCTCAGGCAGAGGTTTCCATTTTGATCAGCCACAAATCACTTAAGGCATTCTGTACCTCAGTTTCTCTATTTTTATCTGCTCCCACAGTGTCTCTGTGAGATAAGTAACAGTTGATCTCCTGTGCTCTGGTGACCTGATATAAATTTACATATCTTAAAGTTAAATATATTAAAATGTGATCTGTTTTGTACTTTACAGTCTAACTGTTACTGAAGGCTGTTATGTATTCATCTTTAATTTTACTTAAAAATGGACAAATAGTCCATTTAATGAACTGTACTCCGACACTCTCTGCACATGCCATTGTACTCTGAAGAGGAGGGTCTTTTCATGAGTGAGCATCGTTCTGAGCAGGGGAGCTGGAAGCTCCAGGAAGCTGGGCAGGGATCTCAGGGCTAAGGGGCAGCTTGCTCACCTGTGTGGTAGGCATTGCTATAATATTCTTAGGCCTAAACTTTGTCACATTTTTTTCCTGACTGTCTGATAACAGACAAAATTCCAAGCTGCCTCACTTCTAACTGGAGTCCATTAAAGAATTTACTTATGCTACCATATGTACTACCATGGAAATGCTATTTATTGTTTTTGTAATACATTTGACTTAAGTTAGTTGCTTTTCTTTCTTCTGGGGTCCAACCTTGAGCAGAAGGCTTCCATCAGAATTTGTGCTTTCTCAAACTTAATCTTTCTTCATAGAATCTACCTCTATTTTAAAGCTGCTTTCATGCAAGTGTTATTGCACACAAGAACTTGTTTGTCATTTATGAAACAAAGAATGTGTTTAGACTAGCTTAGCAAAAACACAGAGGGACAGGCAGCATAGTGAAGTTCTCATGGTCAGGAGCTGCTTCCACCCTAGACAAAATGTAGCGTGAGAAGGAGAGAGAATCTGTAGGAGATAATCTAGATATTTTTATAGGTACTTGGATTTTTTTTTTAATAACAACACAAGATAAGCAATTTGGGATACTTGTTGGCTAAACACTTTATGAAAGGTGCGATGGGTAGCTGTTTTGTTAGCATTCTTGTAAGGCACTGAGGAGCCAGACTGCAAAGCGAGAGTGGGCATAGAGTTCAGTCTGATAACAGTTTTTGTTTAGTCATTAAGACCTGTGCTCTCTGAAATGCCAAGAAATGGCTTTTAACAAAGAAAAGTATATTCTGAAATATTCTTCATCAGTAGGCTGCTAGTTAATTCTGTTTTTACAGTAGGTTATATTTTTAAGCCCATTATTTGTATACAAGTTCATTTAGGTACTCAACTTTAAAATATTTCTACATGTATTCTGTTTATTCTTCATGCATTTTATTGAAGAGCATTTAAGATGTCAGCTATTGTAATCTTTTGCTTTCATGAAAAAAATAAATGAGTCTGAAAAATGTGGAATAAACGTAATCAGGAATAACAAGTCTTTTTTTCTTTACTAGAATTTTAAAAATCAGAAAACTCAGATTGATGTTTGGATTTTGGTTTTATGCAATAATTCTGGTTTGGGCTTCAGTATTCTTGAGCCTACTACATCTCTGACTGTCTCTTGAATTCAAGTGAATTCAAACAGTGAAAGCTACTGTTTTACTGCAGTTAGCAACCGCACTCAGCAGAGATGGCAACATGCTGAAAAATTAATTGAGAATTTAACCTTCAAATGAAAAATGTATGGGGCTTATACTTTATTGTGCTCAGCTTACACAGTCATACATGACTTTAGTGATAATTTGAGTTTTTTACTGTTTTACTTCTCTCCAATAAAAAAAAAACCAAACATTTTTGCATAGGCCACTAATAGATAGTATTCATTCAGTGTCTATTATCTTGTTTGAATAGCAGGGTTTTTAAGGATCCTTGTTTCTGTTTGCTAAGTGGATGTGTAACAAGATTAACAGCAAAGTCTCCTCTTTGCAGTTTTTAGAACAAAAGCTAATCAGCACTCCCATGAAAGTTTAAAATTTTTATATTCTTTAATTTTGCATATTGTTAGCTGCAAGCTGATCCCTAATGTTTGTTTTATTTTCATCTGTCAGAAGCAATGCCAAAATATATTCTGTCTGACTTAAGTTGGCGCAATTAATCCTTAGCTGGAACAATCTCTGACAGTTTTTTGTTTGATTAAAGGATCTGATCCGGTAGTGCGTATACCACAGCTATTTCCCACCAAAAAGACATTAACTGTTATCTACATATTTGAATAAATCTGTTCAAGTAAAATCCATTGACATATTTTTTTAAATGTGTACTGTGTGTGGAAGGGGGGAATGAATAATAGAATATTTAAACATGAAAATATAAGTCTAGTGTATTGGCATTGCCCTTAACTCCTTTGGGGGGGGGGGGGTGTGTATGCTTTTTGACTTAAAAAAATCAACACAAACAAAAAACCCCCAAACACCTACCAAAAAAACAAATTACATTTGTTTTAAGAGGATTTTATGATCTTTGATTGGTCAATAACATTCAAATTTACAGAATTAAATTTCAAAATAACATACATTGATCTTTCTTGACCACTGAATCAGGCTACTATAAAAATCCTTAGCATAGCTCTAAAAAGCCTCATAGAAATGGTGATAATTTTTTCAGTGTATATCCTCTTTTTCATAGAAATAGGGCCATTTTTAAGGGAGAAAGCCACAGCTTTTGGAGAACTTCCCCAAAATTTATAAGCTGTTCACACTTGGTATTTTTCTCACAGCTGTGAGCTGTGAAATTTGCATTCTTCATTAGGGTCTGCTTTTGATCTGAAATCTTTAGGTGCTTATAAACTCTAAGAAAAAGTACACTAAACAAATGTTAGTCTTCTCATACTTTCTTTTTCAATGACAGGAGGCATTTTGCAAAGCCTGTATTTCATAAATTTTCTATCAAGGCTGGCTCAGTCAGAATTTCCATCCATGTTGATTCCAGTCCTAATATTTTTTCAAATGTACATTGAAGCTGCAAGATAGGCTCCAGGTGGAGCACTGGAGAGGGACTATGGGCTGATAAGCCCAACTTCTGTCCATGGTGAGGTGGTAGAGTTCATCTAAAGAATAAAATCACTATGCAGATGAATAAATTTGGTCTGTTAGGACAAGGTCCACTTCTCATGGTGGAAATCCTCTTCTACTGTCTGCTGGACTTGAATGAAGATGTCAATAAAGTATGAGAATAAAAAGGATTCAGTGGGCATATAATATATTTACATTTTAAAAAAGTTCTTGAGAAGATTACACACCAAAGGCTTAAAAAAAAATAAAATCAGTTATCCTTGATTTAGAAGAAACAGCGATCTTAATGGTCACTTTCTTGGTTCAAGAAGAGTTATTCTGCTGCTGCTAGAAATTGGTGCTGATTTTATGCAAGGTGATGGTCTGGAGACTGAAGTGAACACTGAAATCTCCAATTTTGCAGATGATGTGAAACTCCTCTGAGTCATCAAATACTGTGTTAATGACAAGAAACTCCAGAGGACCTCACAGAACTGAACAGACAAAAAGGTAGCAGATGAACTTCAGTGTATATGAGTTTGGGTAATGCATCTAGAGGAAAATAGTCTAAGTTATATTTACTTGATACTGAACAATTACAGCTTAGAAAGAGATACATTGGAGTCACTGACAGTTTTCTGAAATCTTTGGGTCAATATTCAGTGGCAGCCAAAAATGCTGACTAAATGGCAGGCATCATCAGGAAGGGGAGAAATAGGATAGAGGGCACCATTTTGCCGTTGCATAAAACTTTCAGTGTGCTGGCATCTTGTGTACTGTGTGTATTTCCCATTTTCCAAAATCTGCATTGTCATTGAAATCACAACATTTAGGAATGCAGTGTTCCTTTCTATATGTACCCTTTACGTAATTTGACACTATTCTGTTCTTGTGAGAGCAAGGTCCCTTCCATGGGGCACTGCCATGCACGTGTTTTTTCTTTCATATCCTAATGGATCTATGTTCGTGTTGTGCCTGTGGACTTTGTATGTTGTGCAAGCAGTAGTGGCAGCATTTATACAATATGGGTCTATGTATTTGCAAGCTTTAGACATCTTTGGAATATGTGTGCAATTTCTGTTGTTTTTATGAGAAATAATTAAAATTATTAGGAATTCTATGCATAACAAATGAGGCAATTGCAGATAGATTAACAAACCGTGTTTGAAGGTATTTTGCACAATCTGTTTCAGAGTTATGAACAAGTAAAATGCTCTTATAGTGAACAAACCCGTATATTTTTCTGAATCCCCAACACTAGAATGAATTTTTCAATTAATTTCAAATTACACTGTTCTCCACTCAGGTAACTATGGGCCTAGGGCTAAATATTCAAAATGTCAGGGTATTGGGAGAACCCCAATCCTAATTTGAAATAATGCTGTTAAGTGCAGTGAAGTTGCATAGATAAAACTTAGTTCAGAATTTATCCCATCCCATGGATGTTCTTTGCTTTTCTGCTTTACGCTTCATATATACTGGAAAGACTGGCAATGTTAGTTTGCACTGATTTTACTAGCCTTTTTTCAAATGAAAGAAAGCTGTCTTTTTCATCTCTTGCAAGAGTGATTGTTAACTATAGGGAAATTGTCTCAAACAGTAGGTCAATTAATTACTGCATTTTTAAGATCCCCCTTGTAAAACAGCAATTAATTTAACTGCATTTTGGTGGATTTCTTCCTCTAGACTTATCCATTTGAAATCACTGTAACTCTAAGCAGATAATACTGTTTTATTATATGTGACAGCTTTTCAGAAGATCATATTTTCTTCCTTAATGAATGCTGGGACTGAGTTTGTTTTTAATTATCTGTGGCACCTTTTTATTATTAACAGAATAAGAAAGCAGTAAATGTGGAGTATGTGAAGTGAATGGGGACTATAAACCTCCTAAAAGTGGGTATTAAATAGAATGGATCTCAATGTCCAAGTTTTATATGATGAGATAAAAATTATAAATATTTGCAGTTCAGAAACAGTGTGGCTTCAAGGACTTTCACAGTTTTCTTATCCCTTCTTCTTTTAAGCTTCCATTTTTTTCATTTTCATTCCAAATGAGTAAGAGTTGTGGATTATTCAGTGCAGTCCCTGTGTACAATGCATACTTGTTGAACAAAGCAGAATTTACAGCACTCTGGGAATTTATTGGGCAGGAAGAAAAAAAAAAAATCATAGTTGATCTTTCATAGTTCAGTGGTTTTTGTCCTTAGATGACATTGTTTCAAATGACATGTAATAGAGGTTGGTACATGTAGAACTAGAGAATTTTAACTAGTTGTAATTTACTGCAGTAAATTACTACTGTAATTTACTGTAAAGCTACTGCATGGTTGGTAGGAAGATAAAGATCTTTAAGATGATACTGGTGAATTCTGACTGTTAAGCAGACAGGGAGATTCCAGCGACTCAGTCTCAGATGGATTGGTTAAAATAACTTGCATGAGATAATTTCCATCCTGAGAGCTTAAGCAGCGCATCATATCCAAAGTGTTTACTGAAATGGTTGGAAGATTTGGACAAAGTACAAAGAATAGGGAGTTAATTTGAGTACCGTGTTATATTTGGAGTATTTACTCTTGTAAATGGCTGTTTGACTCATTAGCATCTCGAATGATATATCAAAGTATGGTTCAGACTGAAAACGCAATAAATACGACATTATCCTTTTGTATTGCCAAATGTAGGGCACCAAATGTTTGCTTATGTGGTCTAGTATGATCAGTGGTGTAGCTCTTTTGACTACAGTGGAATTATACGTGGGATGAGCCTGGCCCCATGACCCTAATCAAACTGAATAAGATGAAAGGTTTGGGAAAAAAGAGCTCAATCTCTACATAATAAGATCTTTCTAAAGTATTATGGGATTAGGCCTTTAAGGAAAGGAAAAAAAAAGATATTGTGGCATTTTAATCAGGCACATCATAGTAAAGGAGACATACAGCATTAAGTTAATGGAAAGATTTTCATAGGCTTATGATATGGTTAAGGAATGAAATATGTCACAAATGTAAAATATAATGTGATTTCTAGTACAAGAGAATTTGATACCTTGACTTTGCATAGCAGTTGTATTTTTCTGCATTCCCAGTGATGTACAAATTTTTAATTGCAATGAAATCTGTGCAATAGACCACTCTTAGGCAACTTTGTATTTTAAAGGTCACACTAAACACATTAAGTACAGTTTGGCTTTACATTTATTAGAAGGCCATATCTGCTAAATAAATGATTTCTGCACTCCCTCAGCTGCTTAATACAGTGGCTGCTTTGTTTCCCCCACAGATTAGTGATGTCGTGTTCCATGTCCATCTCAGGGAGATTAGCAGTGAATACCCTGTTTTACACTTGAGGGACTCCTACTGATTTAATCCACATGTCAGAGAGTAGAGGTATTTTCCTGAATATGGAGCAGTTAGGGGAATAACCTAAGGGCAGTGGATTGTTTATGCTCTGAATTTATATGCCTCCATTTTTCCCTTTGGTATTAGGTATTTATTGTTAGAAGTCCCCGCAGTAGTGTCTGTTTTCTGTTTCTTGGACATACACAGCTGACACACCAGACTTTTTTTTTTTTCCCCCCTTGTTTTTGTGCATGGCTGTGTTAAGAAATAGCAGTATTGGGAACAAGTGACGATCCATTTTGATAAGTCTCACATAATTAAATCAAGGAGTCAATTTTGATGCTGGTCAGTCCTTTCATGATGTCATTATTCTTTTGTGATATTGGCCTTTTGTTCGTTTTCACTTAGAAATACCAAAATAACAATGAAGGATTTTCTGATAAATGATCATCATGGAAGAATGCAGAACAAACAACTTTTATGCAGCTTTTCCTTCTAAAACTGGTGGTGATATGGCAGGTTGAGTTGTTACATTAAATACTTCACATTGGTTGTTTCTGTTAGAAAATTTGTGAAGAGAGAAGACCTACCCATCCCCACCTTCCCCTGCAACCCGCTGCCCCTCCCACAGAGACACTGCTCCTTGTGCTGGGATCACGTCCTCTTGAATCTGCCTGTTTTGCCAGACTGAACGTGCATGAGAATTACAGGTGGTCTAACAGAGGAGGCATTTGCAGGTCACTTGAACTTGGCCCCCTGTGTACCAACAACTTTGTGTTTTCTGGCCTGTTGATGACAAAGCCTGGTGCCTGTTGACAAAGCAGGCACCAACACAGTTTAGCCTTACAGCAATTACAATATTCCTGTTTGAGAAGTTGTTTTGTGTCCTTAGGCTACTCAGAAATGCTGCAAGTCAAATATTGAAGGACTAAAAAGAAGAAAAAGGGGACCTTGGCCTTGGATAATACAAACACGATGGCATGGTGGTCAAACCGATGTTTGTGCTACTGATTAGCATGGAAAAATGTTGCCTGGATAGCTTTTAGTAATAGAGATGTCCCAAAGTAGAGTTAACTATGTATTTCTAGTCCCCCCATTTCTTGGTGGTTTTTATCGTACTGTGCAAGGGTAGCAGAAGGGAAGAAGTCTATTTACAATCATATTTAACCGTCGTTCAGTTATGTGTGTACATTGTGGCTTGATGGAGGGTTTTTCTGTCCTTTAGCTTCTGTGCAGTAACTCCCTTGGCTTGTTATCTGCTTGCTGAGAGTGCTTGGGAATTGAAATAAATTATGCTCAGACCAAACTTTTGGGAACTTAGGATATGGAAGAGATGAAGTTGGCAGTGCATATTTATATGCTGGAGAGTGGGGAGGAAGGAAAGGAAAAGAAGGGAATAAGCACAGATAAAGGAAAGCTAATGCAGTAAGATAGTTTTTACTCCCAGGTAATGGAAATTGCTTTTGGTTAGAACATGGGAAGAAGGATCAGTATTTCCAATAGCAGTAATACTGATGGGTCTCCTCTGTACTATATGCATCGTTTTCATGTCATTTATTATTATAATCAGCACCTGCTACAGGGTTTATTATTAGCCTTACTAGGGATCAGCAAAGTGTTGAAAAGGAATTTCCTATTTTTCTGGCACATCAGAAAGGGCTCTAGGGGGAGTAAAGCAGCTGCTAAAGGTATTTTATCATCATTTCATTCATTTGCAGGCAGACACATACATAAGCACTCATGGAGGTCCTATATCCGGTGCCTTAATATCCCTCTTCCTAAAGGAAACCGAAGATTTTCATCTTGCTTGTAAGCATTTAGCTGACAAGACTCAATGGACAGTGCAAATGATATACCCCCCCAAAAGACTTTGCCTTTCAAGTCATTGCGATGTGCAGATTGCGATGTGCGATGTGCAGACCACTTTAGGTGGTCTTTAAGAAGTCGAGTCTCCAAATGATAGCAACACTTTGATTAAGGCAAAAACATGAATGAAAGAGATGAGAGGGAAATAAATATAAATCAAGCATGCTGGGTTCATCCTAATTATAATAGGCCACAGCTGGAAATGACTAGCAGAAGATGTGCGGAGTAGTACTGGATCAAGGCCAGAATGAAGAAAGGAATGGCAAGTTATCTATTAAGCTGAACACATGGATGTCATACAGAGCTGTTTTAGTAAATAATTAAGTGGATAAATTTGCTATTGTATCAGCTGCCCATGTACTTTGGGCACAGAACATGGTCAGTTATTTCTAAAGAAGTGTTACCAAAAGCATAGGTAATCTTATGAGCTTACTCTCTCCCCAGATTTACCCATTTTATTGACTATGCTATCACTAGAAAAAACCTTGTGTTCTTGTGCCTGGAAGGAAGTCCCTTCAAATGGCAGTGCATCCACTTGACTAAAGCTTATGCTGTTGGGGAGTAAAACAGCAACTAAAGTCCCTTTAACTTTTCTTAGCTAAATCTCCACCTCTGTAGCGTTCCTGACTAACGAATAGTATTGTAAGATTGGAGTTGCAAGAGCTGTCTTTATTTGGGTGGCCCTGCATGAGCGTACATCAAAGATTGAGTTTCCAAGTATATAAAATCCAAGGCTCTGGGCTGCATGAGACAGGAACGGTGTATGTGGCAGGAGACCAGTAAACGTTTCGGGGATGGGAAGAGAGTTAAGTTGCAGCCTATGCTTGTGCAGTGGTCCCTGGATATCGGCAGGCATGGCAAGGTTTAGGCTTGTACGGCTGTGAGTGTGATGGAGCACTGGGATGAATGCATGGGGTGGGTGACTTGGCACTGTGCTTACCTCTTGCTGGATATGGCAGGGGTCCCACGGTGGATTCAGGTGAGTGTCTGTCCGACTCTGATTATGGTGATATTGGGGTTTGGGCTGTGTGGCAGGCAGATCCAGACGCTACCTGGCAGGAGTTGGGGGCTCTCCTTTGGGTGGCCTGAGGTCAATGTGGTCAACTAAGGATGTTTGCTTCACTGCTGATGCAGGTGTGTGGACAGAGACCAGGTGGACTTCAGCATCCTCCGGGGGCTGTGGCATGGAGAGGCTGATGCACCTGCCTGGGGCATCAGGAACTCAAAAAGCCTGGAAAACAGGCAAAAAGCCTGCAGCGTAAGGAGCCCTCAGAGCCCCAGTGCAGGCAGGGAAGTGTGTACAGAAGCTTGCTGGGGCCGTCAGGAGCTGGAACTAGCTGTGATTTTAACAGCTGATTGTACTGTACCGCCTCCGGCACAGCCCTGACCCCTATCAATATTTACTATCTTTAGATGCTCTTGCCAGAACAGTGGTGGGTTTCTTTTAAGACACTGATTGCTATTTACAGTGATGGTTGCCATGTGTTGGATATTTCCTGACCACTTGAAGAAGATGCTTTCCACTCATATGACCATCAAAGATCAGCAGACCAGTTAGGGAAAGATAGCAATCAGGTTTATGAGTAACAAATAGGATTGCTTTATAATTGTAATTTTAAGGGGATTTAAGTATCAGTAGGGGGGGGGCATGGGACATGAGGTGGAAAGGGAAAGGTTGCACCATACCTGGTGACTGGGCACAGGGCAGTGACTGGAAAAATTTAAGGGTGAGTGCAATAAGAGGATGATAAGACTTGGATTACTGAAAATACCTGCCCAAATGCTTTATCCTTGGGCAGATTACCATTCTTATTGTTGTTTTATAGTTTTGAGAAATAGAAAAAGGATTTTGTTTGAACAAAGGAGATTAAATGGAAATCTTTCTTGGCATTTTTCTGCTGTTTGTATTGAAAAAAAAAATATTTAAATATATACCTGAATTTAATTTGGAATTAGATATTGGTTTCAAGGAGCTGCAAAAGTTTGACATGTTTTGGGAATATTGAATGGAGGCATTTTCTTAAGTTTTTTGCCCAAGTAGTTTTTGTTGAAAAAAGTTTATCTACTCTGCTAACAGTCTTAACACTTTGAGACTATTAATTCATATTAGTAAGTTCTTATTTTTATAAAATGTTAAAATGCTGCTTGGTAATTTTAAAGTAATGTAGATGTTGGTTTTAAGTCACTTAAGAAATAACAGCTCAGTAAATAGTGTGGCAAGATTGCATTTGAGGAGAGGGAGAAGAGAGATGTAATGTGGGATCTTTATAAAGAGAAAAGTTTCTAGAGGATGTTGGCTTTTGAATCCTATTCCTAGTTTAAGCATAAGTGTTGAAAGGCAGCCATGTGTTCAGATATCTGTTATATGAATTGTTCTTAAGGCTAGTAATTTTTTCCATGGGTAAGGCTTCCCAGATTTCTTTTAAGCCATCTGTCGAGGAAAGAGAGCATTAGATCGTCAGACATTGTTTTCAAAGCTCAGTAAAATATTAGCTATTTAACCCTTGCATTACTTAATTTGAGAGAGGACTTTAAGTGAAGGCTATTTATTTTACTATTTTATTTTAATTTTTTATAAATGGAGAAACAGAGGAGAAATATTGGGTAACTCACTTTGTCTATAGTAAAGCTAAGACTGGAATATGGCTGTTCTGGGCTTCTGGTCTTGTAACACTGAAAATTCCTTTTATATGTATGGGTAGCACGCTGCTGTGATAATCTTGATTAAAATAAATTCTAGATGATCATTCAAGATGCTGATCTTTCCTTCCTTGAGCCAAGGAAGACAAAGAATAGAAAGAATTGTTGTTTCACTTGGTGAGGTTGAGAGTGAGCTCTAGCTCCTGGGGTAACTGTGACTTTCTTTGCTACTACGCCTGCCACCGTCCCCATACAATGAGGACTTGTCTGTATTTCTTAGCAGGCTGTTTCTCTCGCATTCTTTTGTGTGCTGAGAACTCACCCGTATTGAGATCATGTAATGAATTGGTTTTATAAATGACTATCAGTTATTTGTAGTGATTTTATGGTATGTCTAAAGTTAAGTAAAACTTTTGAAAAGGATTTAAGGAATTTAAATGTAGAATCTTCTTTACAAGATTGGAAATAGCTACTTAGAGGAAAGAGTCTTGAAGACATTGGGGAGGGCCCGACCAATAACATAATATGCAGTAAGTAGGTAGTGTGTCTAGTGAACAGCTTGTGAAAGATGATTTGCCTAAGGTAGGACTGATTGTTCCTCCAGACGTTATCCTGTGAAGCAGCCCTGCTTCAGTGCAATCCCTCAGAAAGCAGGAGGAACTCCTTGCAGCTATCTTCTTTTGCCATTATGGGCAGCCACATTCTCAAAACCATCAAAAAAGATGGCATTGCTTTGTTACCCTTTCCCAGCTACACTGTATGGGAAGAAGAGGACACTCAGAACTTAGTCGCTGGTCAGATTAGTCTCTGTCTTGTTCTTGGTAGCTGGGAGAAATGCCTAGAAAGTAGTAGCTATGGTTTGCATAGCTCTAAAGGTAGCATCATAGAAAGATCAAAAGAAAGCTTATTCCCCTGATCATATAAATAATGTGACTGTGCCCTATTATGATAGTTTAGATCTAATAAAACCTAAGTAATTGCTGTCCATTGGTCTATGTGCCCTCATACAAATTATTTCTACAGGAAAACAGTAGACACTAAATTCTAATGTCAAGAAAGAAATACAGCTTTGAGAAGGCAGTAGATGCAATAATTTTAAAATCCCTTATGATGTGTATGGGAGTATATTGGATTGTTCCTTCTCCTAATAGGGTCCCTTTTCTTGAACCTAGCAATGAATTTGAATTTACCAGTAACAGGGTGACAACAGTACTTCGTTTCTGAATTGTTTCTTGGGTAAACTCAGGAAAACCCTTAAACTGCAGCTGTAGTTGTAGCTTCAGCCAAATTGTGTTAGTATTTAGAAGTATAGAGAGAACAGGAGTTAAATACTTGACTTGTGAAAAGTCTGCTCAGTTCTCTTGAGCTGTAAGGTGCAGGAAAACTAATAGCTACTGAGATTAAAACCCATGCCTTCCTCCCAGGGACAGCTCCCACAACCACAGGGATGCTAGGGTGGCTTGATTCCCTTCCTGGGATGACCTGCAAGGCAGGCTAGTAAATGATGACTTGCAGCATTTTTTATGGCCTATTGTACAAGAACAGTGTGCTGCAGATGTCCTTGGTTGTCATCCGCCATTGCAGAATGCTGTAAATCATCCTTATTTTACTTTATGAATTGTAAAAACTATCATACATTTCATAGGTATCTCAGGACAAGATAGTAAATTTCAAGTTTTTTTCCATGAATTTATAGCAAAGTCTAGAAAATAGCTTCTTATGCAGTTGGAAAAAATAACTGTAGATAGGAAGAGCGATACATTGTCTTCAGTTTGTGCACACCACTCCCTCTGACATCAAGGGCAATAGGTGGCTCATAGAGCAATTATTTAGTGGAAAATGAAGGAAAACATGAAGAAAGGTGTACTGAGAGAGGCTGACTGTTGGAAGGGATGGAAGTGAATAAAATTATTTTCCAGTGGCATTTTGTTCTTGGCTCATTGTTTACAGGAATAGTACAGAAAATTACAGCTGCCATCTTCTCTCCTAGTTAATATCATCTCTTGTTTTGTTGATGGTTTCTCTTGTACATTTCATAATAATGGTGCATCACTGTCCATTTGCAAGTAGAATTACTTGTTTGGCACATGCAAAGAAGAAATCTCCAAAGCAAATTTTATATGTTAAAGGTTTTCTTTAACCTCATAGGAACAAGTGCATAAATCATCATGTTGCTCAAAATAGCTGCCAAATTCTTCTAGGGACATTCTTGGTATTTATCTAAAGAGTAAATAATTTCCACATGGAGAAGCTAAACATTACTCTTAAGGTTGTGTGCATCTTCATTTAAAATTCATTTAGATATTTGTCACATGTTTGAGGATGTAATCTGGCCACAATAGTGGAAGAAAGTAGCAAGTAAGATGTTATCCCCTGAGCATGTTAGAGCATTGAAAATCTATTTGTTGCCTTCCATTCAAATTCTGATCCTACACAATTGATAAAATTCCTGGGTAGAATTCTGTGGAATTGGTATTTCTGCATAGGACCAGATGCACTGTTAAATGCTCATTGACATTAACGTGTTCTCATCCCTGAAATGAAATTGAACGCTGTTTTTAGCCCTCTTTACATGATCTCTTGCAATCTCTTGTTCTTAGGTTTATCACATTAAAGTGCCTTTCTAGGAATCATCTGTTATTTCTGAGAGAGGTTGGACAAATAGAAATACCTGCAAAGGCTAAATATAATTTTGCATTCTACCTTGCTGTAGAGAGGGGAACAAAAGGATCGAAGAAAGCAAATGTTAGCCTTATTTCCTGTGGCAACTCAAAGAATTTTTGTGTTTATTTTTTTCCCACCTTTTGTCTCTTATAGGAACCATGAGCTTTACATTTCATGCACAGTCATGGAATATAATAGCATAATTTTCATGCAAGGACATAGTGTTGCCAGCTGAAAGTAGTTAGCAGTTTGTATTACAAATATATCTTCTAATTTTCTTTCCTATAATTATAAAGCGTTCTGTAATGACATTGAACTAAAATATCTGCATTCTATGAATAGTTACTTACAGAAAAGAGAAGTTTTGTTATGTAGTTCTCAAGCACAGTCCAGATAGTCTGTAGATATTAATGAAAAAGATCCCTAAACTGCAGTGCTTCTGAGGCTTTTAAAAACTTCACTGCATAAAATTGATGAATTTTGAGGGGTACTTCATTATGAAAGTACCAATTGAGAAAAATATACATGTCCAAAAAGTTAATAGTTTTTAAAGAGTCTAATGTATTTCCAGTACCTTCCTCTTATTAGATAATTGTATTTAGCAGGTGAAGGCTGTAAGTCAACAATTCAGTTAAAAATAAGTCTGCAATAGAAAAAGAAAATTTTCAGACCTTTTTAGATGGCTTTTCTTCAAGTTGTATTTTATCTATCTGGCCAGTGGTTTTATTTATCAGTGGAAACTATAATGGTTTTTTGTGTTACAATTCATTTGCAGATGAAAGCTTGTCTTCTCTTGCACCTACAGACATAGAAGACACCACAGCAAAAGGTGTGCAGTTTTTTTTCTTTCTGAATGGAAGCTCTGTTAAAATGTACAACTCAATTAGGGAAGATTAATCTATGAAACCAATGAGATCGGCAGATGTTAGCAGAGGAGAACCCAGAACCACATCCTCTACTGCGGCTTCTAAAAACATGTTGTTGCCTTTTCAAATGGCTTTCAGTTAAAAAGGAGGGGGGGGAGCATTCAGTAAAAAAATTTTTTTTTTTTCTTCAAAGTGCCCAAGTGCTAACATAATTACGAAAGAGAACAATAAGATTCTTAATATTCAGTGGCAACATGGAAAGAAAAATGCAGAAGAGAACAGCAGCTGAGACAGTCTTTAATCAGGGTCCCTTATAAAGTCCCAGAAAAAGACACAAGAGGTCTGATGAGACACAGCTGCACTAATCCTTGTATTAAAAAAAAATTCAGAAAGAAGGGGATATGTTAATGAAAGATTGATAATGCAAGACACAGTTGGCTGGAGAAGATTAATGTATTAAAACAACAACCACAACAAAGGATCCAGCAAGTATACTCTGATTGTGCAACCACATCCTGCCATGGATTTTTAAATGCAGCATTGCACAAGCCCACACAGCTCCCAGTAGGAATTTTTGTGAAAGTATGAGGATGTGACATGCTTAAAGCTGGCCTGCCTGTGGTTACAGCCATCAGGTCGCGAGACTCGTCCTACTCCTGGGATTGAATTTAATGCCTGTAGCACGGGCATGATTTTTCCCTGAAAAATCCAGTGTGGAGCAGAAAAACATTTTTGATAGAAAAGTAATCAAAACCAGTATATTCTTCTGAAACATTTTGACTGAAGCCATTCGGCTTTTTCTCACCAACAGAATTCCTTTTCTAGAGAATGCTTACCCAGCTTTACCCTAGATATTCTTCTTTGGGTCATATGTAATACCCACTAAGCAGCTGAAATATTAAAGAAGAAAATTCACATTCCTTCTCATACATAGTTTGGGGTTTGGTTTTGGTTTTTGTTGGGTTTTTTTTTCATGATATTGAGCAATGCAGGGGATATATAGCGTATCACACACAAGCTGAACTGTCCCATTCTTCTGTCAAGTTTTTAAATAACTTGGATTAAGTCCCAGATTGAAGTGTGAGAGACGCCATCGTGGCTCAAAGTATGCCCAATGCTTACATCTCTCTCCTTTGCTCCTTCACGCATTGCTGTTGGCACCGTGCCCCACACCCCTGGCAGAGGTTGTTACTGAGCAATAGTCGAGGTCCTGCCCTGTGGTGAGTAAGAATTCCTCAAATGTTGATTTGGCAGTCTGAGCATGATGGATAGTGCTGCAGTATTTTCTTACGGGGATTGTTAGGGCCATATACTTCTCTTCCGCCTATTCATCTAACTCCTGCATCTCATGAGACCTGAGGGCAGTCTATGACCTATCTGCAAAACCTGGGCAAGCCTGGAACCTGACCAAAACAATACAAACTTTCACTTTTTAAAATTTTAAGTTATATATCTCACACATACTGAACACCTGCTTGCCTCTGCATTGCTGACCTTGCCCTATTTTGACTCTAATTTACAGCTTAATTTGCCTTTGACATCTTCCTTTTCCAACAACACATTTTTTCTCACTGCCACTACCTTCTGGTAGCATTTCATTGGATCCATGAATTAGTGTAGTTTTGTCTAACGCTTCCTTCATCTGCAGGACACAAATCACAGGCAATTGCAAATAGTTGGATCCTTTTTTTAAGGAAGACTCGGTAACTGAGTTCCTATTCATCTAGTTTTCCAAATAAAACAGACTTTTCAAATTCCCGTACGTTTCATGAGACATTTTCCATGTTCACCAAGAAATAGCTTAATGGAAAACAGAAGTGGTTTTAGGCACTGGATTGATACACCATAACTGACCTAAGATTTTCTGGCAAATATCAGGTGGTGACGTTTGTTTAAAGCATGCATCAAGGAAGCATGTGATATTGGCGCTTGATGTGTTTCTAACACTCTTCCCATTTCCAGAGCAGTTAGAAGCTGTCTAGAGAATTTCTGGCAAACTTTACTTGACAACTACCCATCTGGAGCAGCACTTTCCTAATTGACCATAATAAGAAACCCCTGATTAGCTTCGCAGGGACACACAAAAGCAGTATACTATAGAATGTCTTGAAGCTAGACTGTGAGGATATTGCCTGGAGTGCATTAACCCTCCCTCCCAATTCTTTAATATATAGTGTCTAATCAGGAAATATTTAGAATTCTTTGTACCTCTTCCAATTCAATTACTGTAAATATAAAGTTATTTGTGTTGCTATTCTAAATAATGAATTTATTTTACAAAACATGCTTGTAAATTCACTTTGACCTGTACAAAGAATGTTTAATTATGTTGTCTGCTGAATGTTTTAATTTATCTTAAAAAAAAAAAAAAAGTTTTAAATATTATCAGGTGCTCTGCTTTGAAATGCTAAGTATTTAGAACTCTGGTAGTAAATTCCATTCATGCTGCAGTTCATTACCAATTTCTAACATTAGGTATTAATTATAACTCTAGCTTGTTTCTAACCTAGTAAAAGTAATTTCCAAACTTCTGTGATGGATGGCATTGTTTTTGCTAAAAATGTCTTATGCTATCTCTACTGTATTTATCTCTGTAGACATGTATTGAAATTACAGTCGTCCCTGCAAAGTTGACCTCCCCAAGAAATGGTTTTACAAGATTTTTTTTGGAACACACTTAAGGCATCCATTTGGGTGGGTTTTCTTAATTCTGTGCTTATGTCTTGTTTTATTATATGTTGCGTTGGTTTTGCAGTTTGCCTTTCTGTACAGTTTTGCACATGTCTGTTGAAAAAAAAAATCTAAAAGAATCAAGGTATTCCTAGAGCATCCTCTGAAGCTGGCTTACATTATTGCATGTGTGAAAATCTTTTTTCATTAAAGAAGGTGGCACTGGATGACAGCTATGTCTTCAGTTTAGAGTCACAGTTGGGATCTCTGGAGTTCTCTGCTCCAGCCTCCTGCTTGAAAGGGAACTGTCACAACCAGGTCAAGCATAGCTGTTATCTAGCCTTTGGCTCTTAAACTTCCATGGATGAATATTCAGCTTCTGAACAACCTGTTCTGGCATTGATGTTTCTCA
Source organism: Mycteria americana (assembly GCF_035582795.1). NCBI lineage: Eukaryota > Metazoa > Chordata > Aves > Ciconiiformes > Ciconiidae > Mycteria > Mycteria americana. The sequence continues at coordinate 40,250,728 of NC_134372.1, forward strand.
GCATCCTTCAGGATAGAGGATCTGGTGTCCATTATGCAACTGATTTCCAGAATGAGAAGGTGCTCACACTAACATTTAGGACTTTTACACGAAGAAAAACTTAGGGACCAATTGCAGAAAGAAGCATACTTTACTAGGCCTAAATTTCCTTCCTTTGAAGCTGCAGGTATCATTCCTGAAGTCCTGACTATGAGCATATACTGGAATTTTAGAAGTCTGAGCATAAATATTTGATCACAAAATGTTATGCATGAGCATGCATTTCTGGGGACACATGCTTACTGCATATATTATTGTGGTAAGGCTGTTTTGCAACATTCAGTGTTTATTTCCAGTTAATCAGAAACCTATTACTAGGCTTGTATTTATGGTGAGCTTTAATAAACAGAAATTAATGGAAACTTTGTGGGAATTCTTTCAGGGAGATATAAAAACTTGAATCCAGAATTAGTTTCTCTGTGTGCACTGATTAATCCAGTTCTGTGAATCTTCCAGAATCACAAGAACTTTCAAGGTCAGTCTGCTGATGTAAGTTGTACACAAATTTCTGTGTAAACACAAATCTGTTGATCCCCAGTGGTAACCTTAGAACAAGGAGGCCATGAGGAAAAAGAAGAGCTGGATTTACGGTATGATAGCCATTCTACCAACAAACTCATCCAGTTCAAAATGAAAACCCTTCCATTCACTTTATTAATGAACGCAGCTACGTTTAATGGAGCTATGGTGGACAACAGTGGTGTTTAAAAAGCAATAAAATCAACTAATGCTTTCATTATAATAATGATAACTACATCAAAGGGACATATGTACTCAGCAAAATGTCTCCTGTAGTGCATAAACATCACCACCACAGGAGAAGTTTATTGCTTTAGACATGCTCCCTTTGATGTATTTATCAGTTAAATGTATTAGTTCTGCTTCACAGTTGTGTGCAGAAATAGCACTAAGGAAGACCATATTTTACATATGCTATACATAGCATCATAACCTTTGAATATTAGGATCAATACATAAAATTAAGTCAAAATAGTTGACTACATTTAGTCAACAGTGTGGATGTTGACTATTCATGGCAGCACTGGAACTCCTGCTGCCTTCATGGGTCATTTTTGTGTCAGCTAGAAGGAATACAAATTCTAACAACATCTGATTATGCAAAGATGTTTTTTCTTATAGGAAATATTTTCTGTCATTAAGATGGAGTTAATTAGGTCATGTCCTTAGATGAAAGAATGATGAGCCCCACTTTGTGTGTGGTGCGTGTGTGTGTATTTATTTTGTCTAAAAGTTACTGTTCCTTCTTCATTGATTTTGATACTGTGATTTAGATAATTATGTGGCATACTGATTATTGTGCATTAGATTCAGCTGAAATCACTTCAGTTATGTTGTAGCTTATTAGTACATAGTGTCCATTTATGTGCATGTATAATTGCAGATGTTGATGTCCTGCATTTACTTCAACTACTGAAAGAAAAGAGTCTCTTGTCTTCCTGAAAATAACCAAGGTTGTTTATGCAGAAATAATATGAGTAGTATTCAAGTCACGTGCACATAGACCATCTAACTTGAAACTCTCCTCTGTTGTGGCTGATGCTCCTACCATTTTTTGATGCCATGCAATTTAGATGTGAAACACGGCAGGCCACCTACTGAATTATCAGAATGCTTGACACCATGTACTAAATTTTTGCATCTCTTTTGCATTTTTTTTTCTTTGGTTAGAGAAGTATGGAAGGATAGAGAGTCATAATTGTGTGTGTAATTTTGTATTAATTAATGTATCATAAGCAGATCCAAACAGCCTTGTTTAGTTTAAGGTTCCTTAATGTAGGCTATCTAATAATAGAAGTTAAAGGTACATTTTTGTTGTAGCTTGTCAGTAGATTGAACAAGTATGTTATGAAAGTACTTAATTCATTGTTTCATTAGTTTTCTTGCAGAACAAAATGCACGTTTTGGTATGTTGGTTTTTTTGCCACCTAACACCTTGCAGATGTCTATACTGTTTGGGTTAATAGATGCTGGAACTCTCTTTTCCAGATCAACTGAATACAAGTTGCTGTGTGATACAACACATTAACTATTGTGTGTGCACTCAGCAGTGGCGGTTTCTCCATGTGCTCTGCCTCGTTGAAATAAACACTAGACACTGAGCCTTGCTAGTGTGAATGCCTAGAAATGCATAATAAGCAGTGACTTACAGGTCTTTTACAGGAAATGCCTTTGTGACCGAGAGTGAGGGAGTATTTAAAATATCTCTAGCCTGTCTGTTGAACAGTGTTTACTCAGGAAAACATGTCAGTGCTGTTGGTATTATTGTGGAAAATTAATAAGAAATGAACCACTTGCATTATTGAAAAATATTTTTATGTACTGAAATGTTGACTACTCTAAAGTGCATTCTTTGAGCAAGGATTTTAGAGATGTGAATAACTTGACACTTAACATTGTGTCATTCTTGACATGCAGCATGTAATCATTTTAGCCAAGCAAACAATTGCTTATATAGGAATGAAATATATAGGATACAAGACACAGATTGCACAAGATGTAAGAAATTCCTTAATTATAACCTTTCCAAATAAATTATTTTTTTTTCTGTTTGCACTTTTAATTTAATTTTTAATGTGCTAAGCTTTCAGTAATTACTAGTTAATAGTGATAATTGATTGAGTGTGGCTCTTAAAATGTTATATTGTTGATCCTTTATTTATAACTAATCAGAGACTTAATTATTTATTGGTTACATTTCATGTCACATTTAATAGGGTGATGTCTGGGCATAGGAGACTTCCGTTAATTATACAGGAAAATCTTGTTTAAAGGCAAATAGCTCGATCAGTCTATTTCTTGCAAGCTATTATTCTAGTCATACATTAAATAAAAAGAATTCAAGAGAGAAATTGTCTTCTGAGATCTCTGTGATTTTTATACGGGCAGGAAAAGGGAGCTCTCAGTTATTTACCTGTCATTTTTATAAGCCAACAAGTGTGATTGTATACAAATGCTTGTGACTTCCACATTGATTTGGGCTTCCTTAATGCCAAAATACATAATATTGCATGCATATCAACTGCTAATTTCCTTCAAGTCTGTCAAAAAAAATCTGGTTTTATATAAAGATAACCTTCCTATTTGCCTGTTGCTACTCAGCAGTGTTGATTTTAATATTTGAAAAAACTCACCTCCAAAGTAAATTAGAAGTTGTGCTTCTGGAAATACACACTTCGGAAAGATGGCAAAACTCCCGAGTTAAATATCACACCCACTGATGAGAGCAGTGCCAAACCTCCTGCGCAGCCAGAATTTCAAAGAGAACTGGAATTGGGCAGGGGTGCTCATCTTCGGCACAGTGGAGTCTAATACCTGCATGAGGATATCTAAGTAGGTTTGATATCTAGATAGTCTAGGTGTTTTGCACCTATTTCTGTTGTGTTGCTTAATGTTGTAGAACTTCATGATGTACAAGGGAAGTCAGTGAAGTAAATGCTTTTCTGGCGCTCATTCTGATGTTCCTTCCTAATGCTGTCTCAGTTTTGTGTACCACATAAGCAGAGAGCAGGACGGCGCTGGGTTGTTCATACACGTGCTTCTAGTAAATTTCTACTTTGCGATCCTTTTCTTCAAATAGAAGTGCCATTTGTATTGGGGTACTGGCTTCTGCAGAGTTCACAGATCAAATACAACTGGATGGTGTGAAAATGTGAGAAAATACTCAAGATGTGTTGCTTTGTGAAAAATACAAATTTCCAGTTTTTACTTTGACATCAGAACAAAACCGACTTTCAACATTTCAGATACCTCAAGAAATCCAGTTTTTGTTTGACTCGACCTGAACTGGGGAACCTCGTGATTTTTTTTTTTTCCTCATGCTGCCTTCATTCCACAGGACACCAAACTATTTTCGCACTGCTTCCAAAATACTGTAACATGTTGTTTAGATGACTGCTTGCATTATGTCAATTCTATACGCTAGTGTTTGTGTGGCTGGATTTCGTCTTCCAGAAGATAAGCATGGTTTGCTTTTTATGTTCAGCTCATCTGTTTTTTCAAGGCTCGTGTCTTTTAATACATGCCTGTTAAGTGAAACTAGTGCCCTTGTCAAATAACAGGCTCCCTCTCCAGAGATGGTTGGCTTTAACATTTCATGAGTTTCCAGAGGCAAAAGCAAAGTGTAAAAAGATGAGGTTTTCACATGAGAAAGTCTTCTATTTCTCTGGAACAAAGACGGCAAAATAGCATGCTGCTGCTCAGAGGAACACAGTGCTGGATTCCTGGCCATGTTGTGTGAGCAGCCAGGGGACCGCTGGATGGTCACCGGGGGCTTTATGGAGACACTGCACTCCTGAAAGGGAAGATTTCTGGGGAGACACTGAAACAGACACAGTAACATATCTTCCACAATGTCTGAGGATGGTAAAATGGTAGGTGTTACTAGTCAGCATCCCAAATCTGAGAAAGGTGCCTGACAAAGGACTCGTGGTGGCAGTGCTGATAACAGAGTTTGCAGTAAGGCCTCAGGAAAGAATCCACAGCTCTACGAGAGTGATAGGGAAGGTAGAGTGGCATTTCTGAGGGCGCCTTGGGGATTATAGGGGTGAGGGGAAGAACTGGGAACTTGGAGTAAGTGCATTGAGAAAACAGATCTAAATGGAGGTTTCTAGTTAAAAAGCTTGACGTGGAGGGTCAGGACCTGTGCCTATCTTCCAGTTACCTGGAAAAAGCAGCCTGTTACTTTGTTTTAATTGGAAAATGGCCCAAGCTTTGAATTCACATCACTCCTGGAAGTGAGATCTGATCCAGATTAGTATCAGAGTGTGCTAAAGCTGCCTAAGAGCTCAAATCTCATTTAGAGATTGCCTTCATGTTCTCCCAAAAATGTCATCTCACTCAATTGTTATGTTTTTTTCCCAGGTGCTGGAGACTATAAAACATACTAGATGTCTTTTCAGTAATGTGAAAAGTGATTTTTTTAAATTTTTTTCCCCAAGATTATACTGCAAAGGGAAAACATTGGAGTTGAAAAGAATTTTTAGTGGGAGTACATGAGTCTGCCACAAATAGGATGAAAGAAAATAAAACAAAATGGATTTATAAACCATAAAAGCACTGTCAGGTTTTTAAAATGCTAGTACTCTCTGCTAGCTTTAAAGCTGTACATGGCTTTTTCTTAGTTCTTCCTGTTTCTGGTACTCTGTGTTCCTGACAACGTCTTAAGAAACAGTGAGTGCCGGTAATCAGCCCCATACCCCTGCAAGGCTCTTTGGGTATATATTGGAGGGACTTGAACAGCCTTATCTGGAGGAACTCAGCTTGTCTTGGTCATAAAAGAGACTAGTAATATCTAGGCCCAGTTAAGGATATAGAAGGTGTTGTTATTGCATGGACAATATGGAACTATTTGGCTTAATCCGTTTCTTATGGACAGGTTTTCTTAGCTTCTCAACTCTGGAAGAGATAAGGGATGAACAAACCCAGGACCTGAACTGGAAACTTTTGTCAATAATAATAACGATGGTGCAGGTGGTAGGAATTTGGTAAGATAACTCCCAAAGAATACAAAACTTGTCTGCTTAGTTGATTTGCCCTTTTGCAACAGTTTTTTCTAATGTGGAACAGGATGAAGAGAGCCATAATCAGTAGGAAATGTTGTGCTCTGTCGACAGAAGGGTCCATGATGGTAGTTTCCCACCGAGTTTCTTTCTGCTCTCCATCTGCAGAGGAAGCACGGCTGGCTGTAGTCTGCAGTGTTGGCAGCTTCAGGTTACCCCCTGCGCCCTGGGGATGGGAATTAGAGTAAGTCAGATCAGTTAGTGCCATTGCAGTACAGGTTGAGTGGTTTTATTACTGTTTTTTAGGACTGAAGCTTTAAGGGAGAATCCAGCTAGTTATAGCGCGTCAGGATCTCTCACAAGGGTGGTAGATCCACCGCTGACGCTGGACACATTATAGTCACCGTGGTACGTCATGACACTCAAACGTAATCCTGGGACCAGCCCTTTGGCAAGCTGCTATAGCTCTACTGTATTACCTAGCTAATCCCACCATGTGAACAGCACATGAAGCTGTTCTGAAGGCTTCTAAAATAGATGGATTTGTCTATTTTCTAAAGTAGAGCTGCCCGCTCCCTTCCTCCCAGGCCAGCCCAGCTGACAGCCTTGCAGCTTCTCGGCTGGCAGGAGAGAAGGCAGCGGGGTGAGGGGACATGAACTCCAGCCCTGCGAGGCGTTCCCTGCAGATTTCCCTTCTCTCGCACAGCCCAGCAGCAGAAGCCTCGGCCTCTGTGTTTATACAGCCCCTGCCTATACCTGTAGCACTTAAAGTTGTTAGGAGCTCATCTGCTCTCAGATTTGATACAGTCGAATCTCTCTGGAGGAGCTGGTTCAGAGGTGGATCTTCTCCTCTTTTGTTTCCCTTCACTCTAGTGAGCAACTTTTTTCTCTTTATTTTGTAGTGTGACCTCTGCTTTCCCTGCATATTTTTATTTGGGAGCTCTCAATTCACCATGCTGGTGATACTTGAAGTGCTTAGCAACATATGGAAATTAAGAACAATTCTGAATTGCAACATTTTCTAGCTTTCAGTCCCCTAAGGCTGCTGGAAGCCACATAGCTCATTGCTTCAGCTGAATACAGGTAGCATGTGCAAGTGTTAGAATTCAAACTGCTAATCAAAACCAATCATTATGGACAATGATGGATTAAAACTGGTTTAATAAATAACATTATGTTGTCCTCTTTAGCAGAGCAACCAAGTCATCACATTAATCTTTGGAGGCTGGGGGGGCAGCACCATTCATTACAAGTGCAGTTCTGATGAGGGTTTTTGTGGGCTTTTTGTTTTGTTTTGTTTTGTTTTTTAAACCCAAACAGAAAACTAAATGCTTCTAAACCGAGTTGATACTAACACAGGTTCCACACAGCAGATGCACTGGTTTGCAGTAAGTGATGTATTTCAGAGCTTATAAAATGCACTATCTCCTGAAAAATCCTCTTGCTGCTTTCCAGATTGTCAGCAAGGTCTATGTCATATCTGTTTCTGTTGAATGTGTGCCTGGAGAAAATGCTTTTCCATTTTATTGCACATTTAAATTTCAGAGGCTATCTGGAATTTACCCTTTCTTGATTTGTATTTTATTAGTGCATAATATGGTACCATACTAAGCGTGTCTTTGGTTTTTGGGTTGCATACATTTCTGTTGTGCTTTATCCAGGGTAAGTTCTCCTGAGCATGCCACTTCATAACAAAGCGGGAGGCTAATCACACCCTCATTAGCTTCAAAGAGAACTACAGATATTCTTTTTCTTTCTGCTCTGGCTGGAGATTTAGTTTAGCTTAAAGGAAATGGAGCTGATGTTAATGAGAATACATTGTCTTAATTTGCATATTAGATGAGATAAATATTGAGTTAATTTACACCTAAGATGGTTTTTATTGCAATCTACATTCTCCACAGTTACATTCAATATATTTTACACACCAACTGTGTATAGTTTGGAGGAATAATTTGAAAATACATTATTTTGATGAGGAAAACAAAAGGGAGACTGTTTCTGTTATCTAGATTGGTTTGCATTTGTTTTTGAAAATCTTAATAATAATTTCAAATAATTTATACTCATACCCTGCTAGTCTGTCTGCTGGTAGCTACATATGAAAACATGAACAGCTGTGTAAGTAAGTGCCTACACCCAGTCTGCAAGCCGGGAGTGCAGATCGTTCATCTTAATTGCATCCTTAAAGCTGTGGAGATATCTGCTCACCTTAGCTACTAAAAGGTATGAGAAAGTTCAGAGATTATGTAGTGGACTGTGCTTTTCTTTTGTATGGAAGGGATTGCAGGAGCGAAATGTGGGCATGAAAATAAAACCACAAAAATTTAAATTGTTTGAACTATGTATCCTTGAAAGATAGTTCAGAGGAATGTTCAACATCTGAACCACCAAAATTGTGCTTTGTTGATTGCATGTCATGACTCATGAGGTAGGACATGTTGTACTAAAAACTTCAGTTTTGGAAGACAAAATACTCATGTAGATATTCTTAAATTCCTTCAATTAATGTAGACATAGATGGTTTGAAAGAACCCAAAGAGCTTACAAAAAGGAACAAAAGGTGCTCTGGATGTTTTAGAATTTCTGCTTCCTCTGTCTTCTCTCTCCAGCTGTATTTCCTCATTTTAGATGTGAGAAGCATCTTTGCAAATCTTACTAACATAATTTCATTCTCTGATTATCTTATGATTATAATCCTTTTTTTGGCAAAGGGGAATGTGCTTTTGTGTAGCACGGAGGATTTCAATCAAACTTTGTATCGCAATGCACTACCTGTGTGTCCACACACATTAATCATATTGTGAAACAACGTTTTATGAAATGACTGAAATTTTCAGGTGTTTTGCAAAGTGCTGGGCATATTGTTACACTATTTGACTTTTCCACTTGTCCCCTATGTTAAATGTTTGAAATGCCAAGCATGTTGTCAAAAGCCTATCATTAAAAAAAAAAAGTTGTGTTCTGAAGTGTAGCAGTACTGGGCATTTTCTACATTTCATAGCAACAGTTCAGTCTTCTGTGGGAAACAGTCTTAACACCAATTTCTGATTAGAATAGTAAAAAATACACATATCTCTTCTTTCAAATTTTATAGACCATCCTCATTGTATTTCCTCTGTTTGGTTAGTGATGCCCAAATCTGATCATGGTATTCCAGTTGAGATCTTGCATGTGCTGGGCAAGAGCAACTCTGGAATTATGTCTGCTCCTGCTATTTATGCTTCAAGAGTAGCATCACATTTTTGTTCATGTGCATCTGGTGATCTGCCATAGCCCTGTATTCTCCGTTGAAGCACTGCTATGCAACCACTTGTTCCTCATTCTGTATTTGTGCAGTTAATTGTTGGTGCCAGAGTGTAGTATTTTGAACTTCTTGCTACCGAATTCTGTTACAATTTTTAAGACTCTCCCATTTTTTAGGATATTAACGTGTAAGCTTGTGTCACTGAGTCAGCCTGCCTACGCAGGGTACTTTAAATCTGTTCTCATGACCAGGTGTGGAAATGTAAACCTAATTGTTACTGATCTCAGCTATCCTGAGGGCTACTTGTTCACTTGGGAACAACATCTCTACAAAAACTCAAACTTGCAGAGACCTACATATTCTGAGGGTTTTGTTCTGTAAAAAGGAAACAGTTTTACTGGACAGTTAAACATTGTGTTCCATCAGCAAGTTCATGATGGTGGCACCTATGTATCACTGAGGGGTATTTCTTGAATATTTTGGGTCTGCACCCAAAATTTTGGGTCTGCACCCGATATTTTGGGATGCACCAGAAAAGTAATGAAATATTTTATATATTCTTCTCCGGTTAGTATAAGTATAGCAAGCTATGCTTTAACTATGTATTATAATGTTCTTACTGTAAAATGGAGAAATTGGAAAAACGATTGTTTCTTGAACAAGTAGCTCTAAATAAGACAACCTGTCTCCTTTGAAACATGAAACTAATGCAAGAAGTGCTTCCTAATCTTAAAGCTGATGAGGCAATGCTGGGGAAAGGATATTTTGAATATTTGCCATTATGTAATGTTTTTACACTCTCTCTACGTAAACAACTTCAGAGAAATATAATAAAGCCCTCATTAAAGATGAAAGTTTAACTTTGAGATTAATGAAACATTATGCTTGGTCGTGTCCCGCCCCCCCCCCCCCCCCCCCCCCGCCAAAAAATACCTCTCTACCTCTCATTCATTTAGAATTGCCCCTGAGAAAAAGAAATAAGTTATCCATAAATATCTACTTAACTAAGCTTTAGAAGAGACGATTGGGAAATTATAGTACTAACAGATCTTGCAAAAATACGTAACCTTCTTCCAACTGAGATGTAAGAATATGTCTGCTATCACATCATCTATAGACAGCCCTCTGTCCTTGGTCTTCTCTCCAGGTATCATTTTCTAGCCTTGCTCCACTGGACTGCTGAAGTAATTTCTATGTCCCCACAGTCTTCCTATGTAAGAGAAAGAGGAGAAGATGCTTTGTACTTTCTCCCTTTACTACCATGTGGGCAGATAAAAATTAACCTGTCTGAACTCTGTAATAGCAGAAGTTGTCATTGTATATTTGTGCAAAGAATAATTTAAGATGATGCTTATGTAGCCTTTACAGAAAGGGAAAAGTATTTCCAGGTCTCAGCAAAATCTTTTAAAACAAATACATCTGCATTTGGGATGATTCAGAGGATAGTATGTGAAATAAATCAGGTGTAAAGGCTATAACAAGCATCATAAAAGATTCAGAAAGGTATTGAATTGGTCTGGATGAAAAGAAAACAAACATAAATCACTAGACTTCAATTAATGTTGTGTCAGGTTTGTTTCTGGATTTTTTTTCCTACTTAATAATGTTCACTGAAAAAAGCATCAAGTTAAAAAGGGACATGGGGAATTTTTCCAGGCTACCTCACAGATGTCGCAGATGTCACAGACTATCAGGGACAGCTGAGAGTGATGATAGAAAGCGTGGTAATAGCTTTATGTTGCTTTTATGTAGCTCCCTGTTCCCTAATGCCCTTACTTTCTGTTCTAGAGCAAAACTGGCCAATGCTTTAAAGTCATACTTGCATCTCTCCAGTTATGATGTATCTTACTTCAGCAAGTACTAATCTAAAGTCTTAAAAATGTATATATTACTATAATATATGGATGTATTATTATTAGACTTTCAGGAGCAGTTCAGATGTATTTTTAATTGTTAAATGAATTAAAGTCTAAATCTTATTGGCCAGATTGTGTGCTGCTGTTGATTCCTTTTGCTCCATCACAGCAAATGAAAGAACAGTAATTTGAGTTTTATGGTTTTGAACTTGGCGATTATCAATGCAATCACTTTGCTGTAATTTGTCAGAATAGTCTCCTAAAATCTACTTGAATTGAAACAGTTGATAGAATAACTTTTTGTTTGTTTGTTTAAATTATTCTTAGACTGGATTTCCACAGAGAAGGTTACATCTTTATAGCTTTCACTGATGTATTGCTTTAAGAGAATGATATATGCCTATGTACTCTTTAAAAATAAAAAAGGAACAACCTTTGAATTTGATAAAATCTGATTGTAAAAATAAAAGCTACTGAGTATGAAAAGGATACCAAGAGAATCAGAGTGGTGGCGTGTTATAAAGGGAAATGGTCATTGAGTAAGCCTCATTTTAAGCACTTGTATTAAAATTTAAAGGAATTAAATGATCATATATTAATTATCCACATAAATTGAAAATATGAGCTAAGAACGTGGAAAATGGCAGTAGACTAGTGATTGCTTTTGCTCTCTGTCTCTAACAAAGCAAAGCTTCAAAAAAGTTCGTAGTTTTTCATTTAAAAATTAATTCCTAAAAGATTAAAGAAAGTCTCAGTGATGCAGACCAAAATGTTTCCACATAATTTTCTATAAGCAGCCCAACTTGGCCTTGTGAAGAAAAATGAATCTAGCCATTTAGCATGCAGATATATAACAGCTTAGTTTGTTTATTGCCTATTTCTTCTGAAGGTTAATAATGGCAATGTTTACACTGAACTTTTAATTAAGGTGTCTTTGATTCTCTAGATTTCCGTTTAACTAAGAGTCAATGTCTTTATGCCTCATGAACCATGCCTGTTATAGAAATAATTCTTACACTTTGTCACTGCTCTCTTGAAACTTAATATTTTCAGTTTTGTTTCTTACTTTATAAATATCTCAGTGCCTGAAGCAGCAGATGGGAAAAAAATGGCACAGTAATGTGTCTCAAAGTTCTTGCATTGCTATGTCTCTTTCACATTTTAAAAATTCAGAGATAAAAAGACCTCCCTCAGCCACGAGAAACAGAAGAAAAACCTGTCCTCCTTTATTAACCTCTCAACTTTAAATAAAAGGTAACATTCTAGGAAACACAAGGAAACAATATGTGCATCTCTCTTTCTGGCCCACATTTTAACAGAGAATATAATAGCAGGTATAGCCCTTTGATTCTAGACAGGTGTTCATAAGATATCTCTTTATCACTGTAAGAAACTGAATCCTGAAATGTATTTTCTCCTAGCTGTAATCAGGCATGGATTTGCTTTGGCAAGACACAGGTGAAGAAAAAAAGCAAAAGAAAACAAACCAAGTATTTTTCTGGGGTTTAAGGAAGGAGGATAATAGATAATATAGAACTTGGACAGGGAAGTGAAAGGTTTAGTATTAATGTGTATAAAGGTATGGATATTGCTGTATATGATGCAAAAGCAGAAGGTGGAGAATTTAGTATTTTACATCAGAGGGATTGGCTGGCTATGTGTTGTTAAAGAACAAACACTGAAGAAACTGGAGATAAAGGAGAGTCCGTATAAAAAGCAACAAAAACCAGTTTAGGCTAAATAGCTCCGATCTCTTAGATCAGGTAGCGGCTTTCTAGATGTAAACTTGTGGTCTGCTTATGTCCGAGGAGCTGGTTTGGTATGCACTGTGGAAAAATGTTATTTAAGCTGACAAATTCTGAAATAGTGAACTGGTAAGGAGGTAGCTGAGAGTATAAACCAGGGAGGACTCTCTGGATAAAAAGAGAGTAGTCACAGAGTTCTTGAAATAAAGGGTTTGGGATCACACAAATATCTTCTTCAATGGTGTTGATACCAAGGTGGGAATACAGCAAAGAAATTTGTTGATGATAAAGTTGAAATCATCAACAGAGAGGAGAATTGGAGCATTGTGTAGGAGGAACGGGTTGTCTGGAGAGTAACAGAATTACTGGGATCAAATTAATGATATAAAGTGCAGGGTTGTGCTTTTGTGGTATAACAAAATAATTTCTGCTTTGTGTGGGAGTGCTTTGGGGGAAGTGACGAAGATGAAACAGTTGGGTACGTTTGCCGGTTACAGGATGGCTGCAACCACAGAGCTGTGGCCGGGGAGAAAGGAATGTGAATCCTCTGTTGTACTGGGGTAGGTGTTTCTAGGAGAGAGATTTGATACTATTGTAAAAGGCATTGATGAAACGTTATTTGGAATGATATATAAAATATTATGTTTCATATGCAGAAAGTATTATGAAATTTTGATCTGATATTTTGAGGAAAAGGAATGCCTATTTTAAAAAGGACCTAAGCAACTTTTTAAACGTAGCCCAAGAATTGCTTTTTGGCCTTTGTATTACACATCAGAGCCAGCTGTGATTTCAGTTGAACAGATCTCTGAGGAAAGGTAGGACACCTTCCTAGGTGAGGATGGCTTCTTGCTAGCATTCTGCAGAGGGGGTTTGGCTGGTTGAGCTGGGTGCTCTGCATAAGCAAAGCTGGCTGGTCTGCTCTTTGTGGGATTTGCCTATGACACTGGAGCCTGGGGTGCATGTTTTTGACACGCTGAAATAAAAATAAAAAGGTGGTGTAAATAAAACAATTACAGTACTAAATATTAGAGTTACGCCTTGCATTCAGAAACGAAGGGAGGGATATTTGCATCTTCTAGGCAAATATATTGTGTCTGGTTACTGCAATCTCTGCAAATCTCATGGGAAGGTAAGTTCACAAACTCCACTATGTGCACATATGGCTCAGGCAGGGACCAAAGCTGAAAGGTTTCCCATGCTGTTACCATTCTCCAGAACTTTTATCCCCCAAAAAGGATCAAAGTTAATTGAGCTACCTGACAACTAACTGCAGCTGTGAATTTAAATGTGTTCTCTGGTGGTTTTTTTTTCCTTTTCTTATAATGGAGGAATTGGTATTTTTTTAAAGATTCTGACTTCCTTAATTGGCACTGAATTTGTCACACTGGCAGTTACAACCTCAGAAAAAATGTTTGGATGAAGGAAATACAGTGAAAAGAATCCGTGTGCATATTGAAAGCAATTAAAGAAAAGTTTTATCCAAAAAGAAAATATTCCTTTTGTCTGCCAGGCTTACTAAGCTTTATGAGCTTTTACCTAGATTTTCTATTATTATTATTATTATTATTGTTTTGTTGTTGTTATTTTTTATTATTATTATTATTATTATTATTATTATTATTATTAACAATTCCAGGGTCCTGTATTGAAACTCAGTTTCTTGCCATAGGCCAGGTCGGGTTATAAAATATACTTGTTTTTAGGTGCTCCCAAATGCCTTGCGCCATGGCTTTTCTAATGCAGTATAGTGGGAGAGTAGCCTAGGGATTTACTCATCATGTTTAATGTCAAGAGAAATATTTCCTTTAGGTCTCCTGTCACTGTCAGCAACAAAGCAGCAAGTAAGAAGCTCTGTAGCTCCTCTCCTCTCTGCGACATCTGCAGCAGACAAAATTCTAAACCCCTCAATTCCCAGTCATGAATGAACTATAAAAACAATGTGTCAGAAATGAAAATTGTTCCATCATAATTTTTCACAGTTCTTTTTGACAAAAGCCGAACAAGTCTCATGAATACACATTTTCTATAACCTTATACATTATGTATCAGGCTATAGTAGGAGTGTTGGGAATTACTTGTCCCTAGTAGGGGCCTTTGAAAATGCATAGTTGGTAAACAAACCAGACCCTAGGAGTAGTATGTACTTTTTTACATATTATATTATTAGCTGTTTTGTGAGTAAGGGCAGACACATCACTTCAGCACTATACCTTCTGATAAATCTTCCGATATAACAATATGTGGTAGAGCACTTTATGTCTTCCTATTATGAACTATAATTTCATGCTACCCAAAACTATTCTGAGAAGTCTGAACAAATTCCCACCAGAGACTGTACCACCAAATGTCACTAGAAATGTGATAAGAACTGGTGTTAAGCTGTGTTAAATATGGTTAGTTGTTCATCATATCACATGGTATTTTTCAAATGGCATGCATCTGAACCTGGATTAATAGTATTTTACTGTCTTACTGTAACACTTGGGACATAGCTTTTCAGTCTCTGAGTATAAGCTTTTTAAACCTGTGTATTGATCAGCGCTATAAAGGTGTTAGGCATTTTGTGGAAGGAATTACTATTAATCTTTTGTGCATAGATTGGGTTCTATCTGTTTGTAAACACTAACAGAGGTACTACCAACAGGATGATTGATTTCCAAGGAGCAGGAAATAGGTAAGTACAGAATGTGGCTCCTAGACATTGCAGTGCTGTGCTTCCTGTCAAGAGGGTATAACATTTCAGGGTAAGGATCAGGTAGAGGAAGTCGCAGGAAATTCCTCATCATTGTTAGTCAATGAAGATTTATGGTGTTTGCCTCTGTAATAATTTACTGATTGGTACCGCTTGACTAATGCAGACATAAACCAGCTGAGTTCTCAGTTTAATTGAAATGATAAGGCAGTTTGCAACTGCTTTTAGGTGTCACTGATAATTTACTCATGTGATTATGATTTAACTTTTCCCTGGCTGCTCCTACCCCAGTGGGAACTAAGAACATTACAGAAGTGAAAGTATAAATTAGCTGCAGACAAACAACATATGTTTATATCTGTTCTATAGCGAGACAAGTATTTTCAGTGAAACCCCATCCAACTTGTTGATCTCTGTTTGGCTAAGGAAAATACTTAAGCTGTTTAAATCAGGAGCTACTTTTGCCTATGCAGCTGTTTGATATGAACTGTAATGTGGCTGTAAAGCGTCTAGGAGTCCCAAGACACTTCCATAACTACTAATAATGGTTCATGAAATACAAGTACAATACTTCAAATACAAAAAAGCATTACTCAAATTAGTATGGATAGAGCTTCTCGGTCTAAGGACTACTGCCCAAAGTAGAGAAGTGATAAACAGTTTGGCCCCAAGTAACTGCAGCAGTTATCCCTAATAGTGAACTCAGCTCTCACAGCAAATGCTGCCAGCTTTAAATATGATGAAAGAGCTGTATTTTTTCCTTCAAATTCATATGGCTTTAAAGCAGAAATGTAACCTGTGCACCAAAGAAAAAGCAGAGCCAAGATGAATGTCTGCCTTTGTTACTTCTGAGGAAGTACTGCAGCTTTCCAAAGACTTGCTCTGCTGACTGTTCAACGCCAAAGCTATCAAAAGCATCAGGAAAAACTCAAAGGGTAACTATTTAACTTGTTGTAGCAGCAGATATTTCAGAGATGAGGAAGGGTTGTAGGGGAGGCTAGAGAGATTTAACTAAAGGGTGTGAAAAGGGTAGAAGTGATGTCTTTTCCAGCAACTCTCAGATGTGGCAGGAGCATAACCAACTCTTTTATTTATCCTTGGCAAAGGTATTTGGCCTGCTACTGCAGATTTTTTTATTCTGGCAGAGTGTGCATGTGTCAGATATAGGAAGTTCATACTTTTATACACTAAGGACAAGGAAACAAGAAGTGCAGCAAGTTCATGTTCTCTAGGCAAACTACAATAAGCAATAAATAGGGCATCTCAGTACAGTCATATTCATTCACTTGCCCACAGGTACAGGTAGTACTAATAAAAATGATCGTAGAAGACAAGATGATCTGAGCTTCTGTCAAGCAAAGCCTTTGGTTGATTTATGTAGAGTGAGTAGCAATGTCACAGCAGGGCATAAATTTGTACTGAAACAATGCAAAAATTGGACAGTTTTCAAGGCCTTGCAGTGACCCAACTCATGAAGCGGGTAGGGAAGCTTACAAGTGTAAGGGAGATCACAGATTTGTGCATGTGCCAACCTGAGATTAGAAGTGTGTGATTTTTAATTTTTTAACGGAGTCTGTTAGTGCCCAGTGCTATCACTTACGTTTTCTAAAATTAGAGATCAGCCTTTGTTTTGTTTTTAAATGGCAGGCATTTAACTTATATGTATATGTGGTTTGAATCAAAACACTTTTAAAGGGTTTTGATTAAGATGACTAGTTTATGAGAACTTGCCTCTTGCAGAATGATAAATCACTGAGTACTGAAATATGCCTCACAAAAAGGCTTACTGCTACATGGTATGGTGTAATTTCTTTCCTTCATTCTTTAAAACTGTGTTTTTAGGCTCCAGAAAACCAGTAACTTTAGTTATCAGTAACAGTAACGATAACTTCAGCCAATCCCATTAACTCACTGAGTACGTATATTGGGATATAGTAGCTTATATCAGTACCAGAAGTTAATATTTATGTGAAATTACCATTTTGCACTATTTCAGGTAGAATGATTACTTTATATGTGAAGCAGAAAGAAAGGCTGCAGCATCTCAAATTCATTTCTACTGTTCTGTGTAGTTTTCCTTTTATTACGAATAATGAGTTAAAAACACAGTTTCAAGAATTTCTTAAAATTATTTAAACAAGTACTTTGCTTCTTAAAACTCTTCATCATGCTATTTACAAGGACACTGAATGGAATTCCAGTCCTTAAATTTAGCTGTTTCTGAGAAAGAAGCACTGTATTTTATGCAAACTTAGCTTCTGTATTTAGCAAGTGATGCTGTATTAGAGATCTCAAAAAATTACTTCTTGCTGCTTTATTTCAATAAGCTTTCAAAATGCAGAGAAAGTTGTCACATTTATGGCTTCATTCTGTAGGAAACTGCTAGTTTCATTAACAGGCTACCAAAGTCAAGCGTTTTATTTAAAGCTGTAAGACTGACTTTATGGTGGCAACAAGGACTTAATCACTTTTCAGTTAAGCCTGAACGGCAAAAAAGATGTTGAATGTATGTACGCACTGTCCAGTGCATAAGCTTCTCTATTGTTTTTTTCCTGACATTTTAAAATAATTTCAGCTTGATTGCAGTTAGGCAAAGCAAAATCAAGTAATTCTGGTTATGAACTAGTCTTTCCTGTAATGTGTATTTGCATTTGTGTTGAAGAAATTCCTAATCACATGATAGAAATAGATATGGAAACATACAAGTGGCTCTTACTGCAGTCAGAGATATTTTTTTTCAAGGTCCTGAAATCTTCCTGACTGAATTCACAGCAAT
The DNA here is from genome assembly GCF_035582795.1 of Mycteria americana. Classification (NCBI taxonomy): domain Eukaryota; kingdom Metazoa; phylum Chordata; class Aves; order Ciconiiformes; family Ciconiidae; genus Mycteria; species Mycteria americana. The sequence goes on from NC_134372.1 coordinate 40,268,605, forward strand.
TGTTGTAGTTGGTGTTATTACTGTTTTCCTAGTTACTCTTGGCCTGTACCTCCTTTGCTGGTTCTGTGAAGATTGTTATTTATTCTTGACAAAGTTCAGACTCTCAAGGTGAACCTAAACTGTGTGGGAGAACTAGCATTTGGAGTCAGGGTTATCGGTAAGGTCCTCAAGGTCAGGAGCAAGGAATGAGGGAGAGGGTCTGGAGGAAGCGAGTACAAGTGAGACCACTGACCACTCTTGGGAGGCAAACCCTTGTATTGAGAGAAGCGGTGGCTGTCCGCTCCAGAAGTCCATGTGGTCTTAGAGCTGGGAGTGAGGCGGTATAGATGCTAAGAGGAGTGGAGACTTTGTGAGAGAAATGGGAGTCTGGTAAAGAATATGTTCCCGTCTCTATTTGTGACCAAAAATACCATCTGCTAAGAATAGATCTCCCTTTGCATGGTGGTTCCAGGAAGTACACACAAATGAGATCTAGGTACAGCCTTTTCAGCTGTTACAAGATTAGGGAAAATTCACCTCCAAAAAAGGGCAAAAAGTTGGTTGGGGAGTTGCTTCTCGATATAATCTAAACAGCTGCTCTATCCCTATTTATGTCTGAAACTGTTTTATTTTAGCATAAGTGTAAAATTCTCCCTATAGAAATAACCAGACAATTGCACAGTGTGACTAATTATTTTCGGTCTCTTGTTTTTGCAGTAAACTAAGTTGCCATCTCTTGGTAATTTGGTAACATACAGGATGGGGATGTTCTTTCAGTCTCCTTCCTGCTACACGTTATTTGGAAACTAAGTAGAGTTGGTAGCAGAGTGGCATTGAATGAATGGATATGGGTTATTAAAAAATTTTCTTTCTATAAAGGGACTAAAGCACACCAGGCTGCTGGGGGAAGCTGCATGTCCCTACACATTACTAAGTAGAGGCATTATCTGCAACACTCTTTTTCATCTGCTCTCAATTCAGGTTAAAATGTTGGTGTGTGTGAAGGGATTGACATCCTGATGTGACAGCTGTCACATGGACAAGACATGCTACCTGTACTGAAATACAGATTTCACATTGCTCATTATGCACTAGGTGAGGCTCCCATATTTCTGCCTAGGATTACCAGAAAACGTATGTGTATCATATAAGACTGACATGTTTTGGAGTTACACCTCGTGTATAATTTAGTACTTGCTGGATATGTCATTCTTTCTTCTCTGAAGAGTTTCTGTGGGGCTGATTTTTCATGGGGAAATCCCGGGCAAATGGCTAAAGTCCTGACATTCTGGTAGGACAAAAATTCTAGATAGGTAAGAAGATCTGCCTGAGATGTGTGTTAGCCTACTATTGAAGCTACCAGTAGACAGCACTTCATTATGCACTAGCTACATCCCTGGGTGTAACTAATGAAAAAAAAAAAAAAAAGATCTGGAATGGTCTGATTATTAGACAGATTTATCAGTAGTACCTGTGATGAAACAATAAAGTAAGAGATAAAATTGCTCACTGAATGCTGCACGCACAGAATTCATACAGTTATAATTTATCTGTGTTACTATTAGCTGATCTAGATGATAGATCATAGAGTAGGTACCAGTGAAGTGTTGCAATACAAATCTGCCACATTAATTGCAGCTCTTATCTAGACACCTTAGCATTCGGAACACACATTTAGTAACTGCTGAAACAACTGTGTCTGAGAAGGAAATCTGTGTCTACAGATCATGTAGAATAGCTAATGATCAGCCTAATTAACCCCCCAAAACTTTGTGCGTGACTAATATGCAGGCAAGCTTTTGAAACTAGGTAGGAACCTATTAAAAGCAGTTTGGATATAGAGAAACTTTAATCACTTTACTCATCAGAAGATATTCACAAAGATGTTAAGGTGAGTTGCTTTTAATACTTGCAGTGATATGTTTGCCAATGGCAAGACTAATTTTTCTGAAGTTAGGTTGTGGGGAACATGAATGTCATAAAAGAATAAAAGTCGGCAAAATAAGCTCAGTGTGACTTAACTTGAATTTGATACCAAAACAAGGTAACACAATTGACATCAACTTTCTTTACTACTCTGCAAGTAAGTAAATTCGTCAGGAGGGTACAGTTTTTTTCTTAGCAAATGTAAAATTTATAATATGGCAGCATGCACGCTCCTGTTCACTTTTTAAAAAAATTTACTTAGGAGTTCAGCACCTTTGATTACTTGATTGCCTTTGAAGAGACAATTGCCCATGCATCCATGTCTGTGTTTAAGGTCTTTTCTAACAGTGGATCAATTTTTTGTGTATTTTACCACTTGGAACAAATAATTATTTGGTGTATACTTGCATATATCTAAAATAATTCATCTCAGTACTGCAGAAGAATAATTTCTGAGCACTCCTGAGGGGATTATAGAACATTTCTGATTTCTTAACTCATATCTCAAACATATATGAATTATGCTAGAATTACTGTTAGCTCTTGTTCCAGCCATTGTAAACACTGCTGCTTCACTGTTCTGGCCGGGTATCGCTGATATCTTATCCAGACTGTCTGCTCTCAAAGTCAATGTAGATATTTTTCAGTGGACTGAAGCGATGTTCTGTAGCTTCAGAATGACTAAATTGATAGTGATTTCTTGGAGAACAAGAGCACTTGTGCATTCTGGTCATGATAATGTAGAACATGAATTACAAAACATACCTACCACACTGTCACAATTTATATTACTAATATTACTAATTAGAAGTGTGATGACTTTTTCTTGCAAAGATCATAAAAAGAACAGAAAGTGTGATGGATTAATAAACAGTTTAATGAGGATAGAAAATGGTACAAAATTAATCCATTCTCACTATACTCTTAATATTGTAATCTTTGCAAGAACTTTTAAACTGCTGCTCTTAGTATGCCAAACCTATGCTGTAATAGTCCAGCACACTTGGCATTACAGTCACAGCACTGCAGTAGACTTATTTCTGTTTTTCTGATAGGAAAGAGTAAAAATTGTGTACAAAAAATTTATTAAAACAAACTGGATAAACAATATGTACATTTTTATTATTTTACATATTTTTAAAGATTTATGGATTGATGATTTGTATACTGTACTTTAAAAATTTTTGAAAATTTTGAAAAATATTACATATATATATATATACACACACACACTTCAGGTATATCATTATATGTCAGTATAATCATTCCTTTGTCCTATGCTTCAGTGCCTATCAAATTCGTACTAAAATCTTGGCTCCAATTAAATTCTTGATGAAATGAGGAATTTATCTTGAGTTTCTCTCTCTTGCCTTCATTGTGGGAGGGAATGGCATCGTCTCGCTCATGGAAGAGTCCTCAGGAAAACCAGCGATGCAGAAAGGGAACAATAAGCTGCTACTGGTACCTCAGTTGAGCCAGTCTCACGGTGTTTGGGGTGAAAGCTCCAGCTGCCGCCCTTCCTTTTAACTGCATCTCTTGGTAAGGAGAAGGCCTGTTGAACTTTTTCAGCCTGCCTCTTAGGTGACCCAGGGTCATGCAGGCTGCACAACAAGTGACTGCTTTACGGTGTATGTTTAAGAGTAGGTGCATAATACCAAAAATGGTATTCTATGGGCTCTACTGCTTTAGATACAAATCCAGAAAAGGAGGAGAGTATACATTATACTTTGCTAACTTAAAAGGGATTTGCTTTTAAAGGGCAGTGTTAAGGACATACAGTCTGGCTCTGGAATCCGGGCTGGTTTATTTGTTTTTACCTGTAATTTTTTCTTTTTTTCCCTCTCTCTCCTTTGTCAGACTGTAATCTTTTGTGTCATCAGATGCTGCTTTTTTTTTTATTTTTACCTGCTTAATTTAGTGACAGGTTGTCAGTTAACTGCTATTTGGTTATAAGCAATAAAATCATGCATAAGATGTCCTTGGTACGTTCATCTAATTTAACTAATGAAAACATCTGTCGTTAGAATCCTCTTAAATAGTTACAATGTTGTCAGATTGTTCACGAGTGGTTCTAACTCTTTACATTTTCCATCTTCATCCATTTAGTAACATTATTTAAGGCTGAAAAATATACCAGTCTCTCTATACCATCAAGTACACTCTGATGCCTGCTTGCTGGTCACATTTTCACCTGTGTGAAAACTTCAGTGAAAAGGTATGCTGGCAGAGACAATTAGCTCAATTTTAGCTAGAGATGTTTAATTTCCGTCTCTTTATTGAAAGCAGAATTGTGCCCACTGGCAGAAGAAAACTCTGTGTTTTATTTCAGTATGACATTGGCTTCTAGATAAATTTTGCTATTAAAAAGATTTCCCCATTTACTGTTGAACTAACTGCATTGACATATTTTTACCTGCTTGACCATATAGGAGATATGTAATTAAATAAACTGTATCTGGGAAAATGTCAGATACAATCATCTGGAATATATCCGAACACACCTTGGCAGAGTTATCTCCAAGCCTTCCCTTGGCTTAGGCCACGTGATGTCAGTATTCCCTAGCAATGCTGTTGGCAGACAGGACTTATTAAATTAGCCATGTTACAACATTAATATTCTTTGATTGCATTGTGTTGGCTCAAGGAGTATAATCTGTGAGACATCAGTAACGAGGTACAAAGGTAGATTTTAATTTTAAAGCAACATGGTAGTTGATAACATACCTCTTGTGAAAGCCAAAATTAAATGTTCGTTATATGGTATATGGCTGTACTTGAAGTGGACTCTTACTAGTTTATTGAAAATTCTCCTATGTGATCCCAAGAGAGCCGTGCTGGTGAAATGCTAAGGTTAAATACCCAGTTCTGCGGTGAAGACTAATGGAAAAATCTTTAAAGCGTTCTTAGACTTGTGTTTCTGAAAGACTGCTACTGTCACTATTATTATAGACAGTACATATTCATTGTTTATTAATTTTAAATTTACCAGTCTTGCATAAGAAAAGTCATAGTAATCTTTCCTAAGAATGATGTTAGCTTCCTTCTTAAATGCCACTGGATTTTCTGCTAGCTCTTAGTAGGCTGTTCTTAAAGCTGATATGGAGTTAACATAGGAAGTGCTGGCTGCTGCTTTGTAAAGTGTTTTATTTTTTAAACTTTTGAAGCTACTCTAATCTAAAGGTCGTGGTGACACGGTGTTTTGGGGTATTTTTGGTCATAAGTTACTTAAAAGAGCTATAGAACCTGTAATAGTAGTCCTGACAAGGATAGAAACTGAAAATGGGTGGTCACTGGAAAAATAAGGGAGGGAAACTCCAGCCCAACCCAAACCAAGAAAAGTAACAGCGCATTAGTCGGCTGTGAAAAATGATGTTTTTTCCTAACAAATCTAAGCACAATATGAAGAAATATTTCTTCTTATATTTCCATGTACTTTAAACTTTTCCATGTGCCTTAAACTGGCTTTTAAACTGGCTCTTTGTTCCTGGTGAACATCCTTAAACTATGTTTATTAATGACTCTATCATTCCAGCTTTTAAGTTAGCTGTAACAACTACCATTTTAACTCCTTTTGTTAAAACCTTCTTAACTCTTTACTAAAATCCTAGTAGGTCTTTCCTGCCTAACAAGGGCTGCTTTCAAAGAGTTGCAGAAAGACCTTATGAGTTCTTCAGTGACTCTGCTTTGAAATAGTACACAAAATTAAATGCAGATAAATACAATGTGATTAACAAGAGTAAAATCTTTGTATATGAAGGCATGAGTGAATGACATTGACCAGTACCCCTCAGTTACAAGGTAGTTCTAGGAAAGCTCAGGCCAGAAAATTAAAGTTCTAGAAAAGAGTTAGCTCAATTTACAGTAATCGATAAAAAGGAGATCAGATATTAGATATTAAGAAAGGAATAAACAAAACAGAGGAGCCTCATGATACAACTGGATAAATCTGTGATGCATCTGCATCTTTAATACTGTGTGTGGTTCTGCCACATCAAAAATGTTACCACAGAATTGGAAAAGGGTCAGGAAAAGGCAACAAGGATTATCAAAAGCATGAGGTGGCTTACAGTCTGTGAACAATTAAGTTGGCTGGGGCTCTCCAGCCTAGAGAAGAGATGACTGGGAGCTGGAGAGGCAAATAAGAATGGGTCCCATGGATTGCACAGTACAGAGATTGATTGTGCTTTTTATGAGCAGGAAATAGGAACAAAGTGAGTAAGAAAAACATCAGAGCAAACAAGCAACTTGTTCACACCATGTGTAATTAAGCCGTGCAGAGCTTCTAACCACAGGATGTTCTGGATGCTGAAAACTTACCTTGGTTCAAGACAAGCTCATGGTAGATAAATCCATTGTGACTTACTAAATACAGAGAAAGCACCTTTTTTCAGGGAGTCCCTGAAATACAAATTGTTGTTACAAACTGGGAAATTCTTCTCTTAAGAAGTTTTGGTTGCAGCCAGTATGTTTCTATGGAAAATTTTTTGTTTTGACAAATTAATGTTTTCCTACTATTTCCGTGAGCAGCCCTATGTAGGAAGTACTTAATAGTTCATAACTGATTTTCCTGCTTTCTGTTGGACAAAGTGTGTACAAGTCTGCACAATACTTACCAAGTCATTTTGGTTTCTCATTACTCTGTCTATTTAATATCCTTTCAGCTTTCTCTGCTGAATCATAGCCATGAAAATTAGAAACGACAGTAGCAAGAGGTTGTCTAATGCTGCCATAACCATGTTATGGTTATTAAACGTAACCATTTACAGGTCTGTTCTCTCAGAGTCCAATGGGATCTCTAATCTACTTCAGAAATCCTTAGGAGATAAAGGTTTGTATAGTTAAGTGTGTTATATGTCTTGAGGTGGTCAACTGGCTGATTTTTGTTTAAATACTGCTTCTGAATACGAAACACTTGATATTTCTTCTTTTATATATCAGAGCTGTGCTGGTTTTGACTGGGATAGAATTAATTTTTTCCATAGTAGCTAGTATGGGGCTATGTTTTGGATTTGTGCTGGAAATAGTGTTGATAACACAGGGATGTTTTAGTTCCTGCTGAGCAGTGCTTACACAGAGTCAAGGCCTTTTCTGCTCCTCACCCCACCCCACCAGCGAGGAGGCTGGGGGTGCACAAGGAGCTGGGAGGGGACACAGCTGGGACAGCTGACCCCAGCTGGCCAAAGGGATGTTCCACACCGTATCACACCATGCTCAGCATATAAAGCTGGGGAAGAAGAAGAAAGGGGGGGATGTTTGGAGTGATGGCGTTTGTCTTCCCAAGGAACTGTTATGCGTGATGGAGCCCTGCTTTCCTGGAGATGGCTGAACACCTGCCTGTCCATGGGAAGTAGTGAATGAATTCCTTGTTTTGCTTCGCTTGTTTGCGCAGCTTTTGCTTTCCCTATTAAAGTGTCTTTATCTCAACCCACGAGTTTTCTTACTTTTACCTTTCTGATTCTCTCCCCCATCCCATTGTGAGGGGAGTGAGCGAGCGAGCGGCTGTGTGGGGCTTAGTTGCCAGCTGGGGTTAAACCACAACAGTGCTTTTTGGCGCCCAAGGTGGGGCTTGAAGGGTTTGAGATAACGACAGGTTTGATTGGAATGTGCCAGATTGAATTTATAGGTGTTATTGCTGTTTAGCTATTAATTGGCAGGCTCCTGTGCTCGCTATGGGGTTTGCTTGCCTTACTGTATATTAGAGTCTAGTGCTCGTTAGTGGGTGGTTTTTTTATTTCATTGCTTGCTGTAGTGCTGTACTGCTGATCATCTTACTCTGCTGTGCCTGGGAACATTTTGATAACAGCGATGGCAATGCCCCTGGGCTGGCAGATGGCCAGGGCATCGCTGCTGTTTCTGTGCTGCTGTACTGGACAGGCTGGAACTCCAGTGTGAACTCGAGTCAAAAGGACTGTGACCTGTGGACGAGTCCACATGGGAGCGGGACACCCTAAGCATCTGTGGCTGTGGATAAGCCCATGCCAGAGCAGGTACATCTCAAAGCATGTGTGGCTGTAGTTAAGTCTGTGCCACAGCAGGTATATCTCTGAAGGGATTGTGGCCCAAGGATAAGTCCATGCTGGAGAAGGTACACCTTGAAGCATCAGTGGCTGTGCGTGAGGTCATGATGGAGCACCTCAAAGCATGTGGCCATGGATAAGCCCACGACAGAGCAGGTACACTCCTGGAGGGACTGCAGCCATGGGTAAGGCCACGTTGGAGCAGGTATATCTCTGAAGGCATTGTGGCCCATGGAGAAGGCCATGCTGGAACACGTGCACCTCAAAGCGACTGTGGCTGTGGATAAGTCTATGCTGCAGCAGGTATACCCCTCGAGAGACTGTATAATCGAGAGGCTCATAGATAAGGCTCCACTTGGAGCAGGTACAACCCTAAGGGACTGCAGTCTGTGGATAAGTCCAAGCTGGAGCAGGGGCAAGGGGAGGAGTTCATTGCAATGTTAAACTCCAGGGTCTGGTCCAAAGGGACCAAGGGTGGAGATTGTAATGGAAATACCTTTGAATTGTTGTAACCTGGGGTTTGAGTTGCATGTTACAGGAATTACTATAGCAGGAACCACCTGAACCAATGGAGGACAAGCCTTACAAGAAGCAGTGCAAGTGCAGCAGTGACCTGAACTGAGGTGGCTTTGGTGCCCAATAACTCCATGCAATACACCACCGCTTCTGTCCTGAGTGACCACCATAACAGATGGAGCCCAAAGTCATGGACTAAATGAATTCAATGGATATTTTGTGGACATTTGTGGACATTTTATGGATGTTTTGCATGGTGGTCCATAGATCAAGGGAATGATATGTGTGTATTATATCAAAGGATGGGAATGGGAGTGGTGGCTAATGAGGATGTATTGGATAGTGTGGGAGCTGAGCATGACGTAAATGGTATGGAATAATGGGTGGAGAACGTGCTAGTTTTGGCTGGAATAGAGTTAATTTTCTTCATAGTAGCTAGTATGGGGCTATCTTTGGGATTTGTGCCAAAACCAGTGTTGGTAACACAGGGTTGTTTTCATTACTGCTGAGCAGTGCTTACACAGAGTCAAGGCCTTTTCTGCTTCTCGCCCCACCCCACCAGCGAGGAGGCTGGGGGTGCACAAGGAGCTGGGAGGGGACACAGCCGGGACAGCTGACCCCAACTGACCAAAGGGCTATTCCACACCATATGGCGTCATGCTCAGCATAGAAAGCTGGGGAAGAAGAAGGAAGGGGGGACATTTGGAGTGATGGCGTTTGTCTTCCCAAGGAACCGTTACGTGTGATGGAGCCCTGCTTTCCTGGAGATGGCTGAACACCTGCCTGCCCATGGGAAGGAGTGAATGAATTCCTTGCTTTGCTTTGCTTGCGTGCGTGGCTTTTGCTTTCCCTATTAAACTGTCTTTATCTCAACCCATGAGTTTTCTCACTTTTACTCTTCCGATTCTCTCCCCCATCCCATTGTGGGGGGAGTGAGTGAGCGGCTGTGTGGGGCTTAGTTGCCGGCTGGGGTTAAACCATGACAAGACCAAAGGCAGATTTATCATCCAGTGACTGCAATTATTTTGCTAGTTCTGACTGATTCTGGAGCAGGCTGGGTATTTTCTTGGATTGTATCTTATTCTAATGCTGAAAGTATCTGGTATCAAACAAAAAAAAAAGGGGACCAAAAAAAGCATTGTAGTCTTTCTATCCAAATGTTGTTCTAGGACAAAAAAATAGTAAGTATTTAGAAGAAAAGTAAACCAAACATTAATATCACTGGCAAACTTTGCTATTGCATTTGGAAACCTTTAAGGCCTGGACTTCGTAAGCTATTTAGAAACCAACACAAACATCTCTGAAATATTTGGTTCTGGGAAATGAAAACTGCAAAACAAATGGATTTTTTAATGTGTGTGTCTGTAGAAGAGAATGTCTGCACTGTGCACCTCTGCTGCCAGGGCTCGGTTTTGTGTTACCTCACGCATCAGCAACTATCACTTTATATAGTAAAAAATAACTGAGTATGTTTTACCTTTCTGCTCTAGGAAAAATGCATAAATATTCTTCATAGCATTCTTGGCAAAATCAGGATCACGAGGCATATATATCATATACCATATGGGTCATCATCTCACCCAGATTCAGCATCATTCCAGGGAAAATATTTATTTATTTGTCATTTGAAATTGCCAATCTGTTGAACACCAAAACTTTCTAAACATAGAACTATGGGATTTTTTTGTTGTTGTTTATTGTTTGTTTGGTTTGGTTCTTTTTTTTTTTTTTTTTTATTTATTTTGGCTACATGTTTAACCTCCTATTCATGCTACCACCTCCCTCCTTCATGTGTGTTGTGGTTTACCGTATGGAATAGCCCTTTGGCCAGTTTGGGCCAGCTGTCCTGGCTGTGCCCCCTCCCAGCTTCTTGTGCACCTGGCAGAGCACGGGAAGCTGAAAAGTCCTTGACTAGTAGAAGCACTACTTGGCAACAACTAAAACATCAGTGTGTTATCAACCTTATTCTCATCCTAAAATCCAAAACACAGCACTATACCAGCTACTAGGAACAAAATTAACTCTATCCCAGCCAAAACCAGGACAGTATACTATAGGTTGGAGCACTAGTTTTTAGACCTGAATTTGCCTTAGTAACTACTGAATGCAAAGGGCTTATGCCATCAGCTGTCTGGCCTCAAACATAGACAACAATTGCAAAACTATCTGAAGATTTGTTTTCATAAAACCTTCATATGCACACTATGGTCCTTGGCAAAAATTTGACAGCTGATGAGCAGATATTGTGGAAATTCTTGAGAAAATTTATGGTTCAAATGAGGCTTTTCCAGCATTTTTCATTCCTTTCCTTTTCCCACTTCTCTAAAACTTTCAAACATCCAATTGGGAAGTCCAAAAAGCCCATTTGACCTTTGCAACGAAATGCACATTTACATAGTAACTATTCAATTAGAAAAACTCTGCTGAAATAAGTTTTTATAAATTATTTAGAACAATATGAATAATAGAAACTGTTTTGATATTTGTGATGTTTGTTAGTTTGAGGGAAAAGGGCAAAATTCACCGAATAAATTGTTTGCTCACTCCTAGTTTCATAATGAATTTTGGTTTTCATTTTTTTGTTTGCAGAATGTACCTCATACTCTTTCAAGTTTTACTAGTGGCAAGATAATAATAAAAAATACCAGCATGCATATGGTATTTTTGTTTTGCAGATTCTCAAAAGTTTGGGTGCTCTTGATTTTCATAAAAACCTTTAAAATTCTTTCAGCAGCCTGATTCATGGATGATGAATATTTTGTGAAATTCAGGCTTTTTAATGAGTCACAAATCTGGTTCCCCAAGTCACAATCAATTTTTAAGAGATTTGGCCTTTTCTGTGGATCATAAATTTTGCTTTTGTTATCCCAGTGTATATTTTGCAGAATATTGTCAGAAATGTTTGTTTCGAGACCTTAAAGGAAAAATTAATTATTTTCTTTTAAATTTTCTCTTGCACTTATGCTTTGTATAGTACATCTCGCAGCAGTTTTGAAATGCCACACTCAGGGATCCTTTGTTAGTGCATGTTTTAAAGGGGTCTAAGTATAGTTTTACACAACACAATTGTTCTTGTGCAGAAATTAGGACATACATAGGAAATTGCTGGGTCATGAAAATGTCTTTAACAGCCATCTTTATCTCTTCGCTTTTCAAAGTCTTCTTTCCACCAGTCCAGGCCCATATTAAGGATTCAGGTAGTCTCACTCCTTGCTTAAAAATTTTAAAGGAAGCATCCTAAATAACACAATAACAGTACAGTTCTTGTCATCTCTATAATTTCTTGGCTGCTAATATAAATTTGGATCCCTGCACTGAACCTATTGGAGATTTGCATAAATGAACATTTTCATGGAACTTAGAATAGCTGAGACTTTGGCTATTGTCCAAATTGTCATTTTAATACGAATGTATTGCTCTCTGAAGAACAGTATTTTGAAAATTGGCTTCTAAAACTTGATCCCTAAAACAGCCAGTTTGATTTTCAGTCACTCACTGAAGTCAATGGGCCTACTAATCAAGTTTGAAGTTAAATACACTTTCAAGTTCTTAAATACCTAAATGAGAATTTCAAATTCTATCTCCTTTGATTATTGCCAGTGTGAAAATAATGGCCATATGTTTTAGCTAGTGACTGACTACTGAAGGGAAAATTAACACAAGTGATATTATATTGATGCTGTAGTGCTCATAAAATGAGATTAAGATTCTCAGAACATGACAGTACATTGTAATAATGGGAGCTCAGCACGTTGCAAGGGATGGGTAAAACCACGGTCAAGCAGAGAAAGAATTAAAGTAATGGGCCAAACTGTGTCAAATCCTGTATACTCTTACGTTTGAATCATTTATATTATTTTTCCTTCTTCAAGGTTTTTCCTAAGGACTTTCATAAGGAAAACCACAATCTGGCATTAGCGATTCAATTTAGCCCTAGTTATTTAGGAAGTACTAAAAAAAGAAAACAAAGGACCTTTAAATCATGTGGTTTTGTTGTATTATTACCTAGCCAAACAGGCATTGCAGCAAAGGAGTGTAAAAGCCTGGGAAAGTGTTCATAGTGCAAGAGAAAAACAGTATGTGACCAACTACAAATATACAGCTGGAAATATCAATTCTGTAACTTCAGAATTTTGTACAACAGTGTGTTTCAAATTACTTATTGAGGTTCAGTAGAGTTTGCTGTATGTGAGCAAAGTACGATTTATTGCCACAGAATATTTTGTTACAATAATTCTTGAAAGTCTATAACACTGTAATTAGATGTCTTCATTTTTTCAAAATGTTCTATCTGTCCATGACAGACTTCTTCATTTATTGTTGTCAGACAAAAAACACACACATCCATAATGTTATTGCATGGCCTCTGGCATTGTTCATATTTAAAATTCAAAAGGAATTGTGTTACATTGCAAGATGGCTGACAGTGGTGCATAGCGGGTAGCGTTACCAGCTAGGTAACTTTCCTCCCAGTAATTTTAATATACCGACAAATTAAAAGGAGCTCAATATGAACTACAGCATGACCTAAAACATAGACAAGAGATGCTGTGTAAAATTGGGCAAGAAACATCTTTTGTATATCTGAGCTAACAGCTCTTTCTGGGCTGGGAACAGGGCTTTCCTCACATAGGCTCAGGTAAATCCTTTGGACTGATTCTGTGACATTACCATGAATAAGTAAAAACTGTAAAATGAATGACATTACCAATCCCAATATTTGTTTGAAATACTTTTAAACCTTCACCTTAAAATCATAAATGAATTTAGAAGGATTTAGTCCCACTAAATGCAATGGGTTTTCAAATTCCACATGTATAATTCTCAGGTAGGGCCTGGCAGTGTCAGGGCCGGGGGCAGTAATGGCTCCCAGCTGCTTCCTGGTAGGCGCGGTAGCCCTCGCTGCCCTCGGGAATGCAGCTGAAATGATTTTTTTTCTATATGTACGAGTTAGCCATGTTAAATTGTGACATGTCACCACAGAGCGAGGGGAAAAAAAAAAAAAAACCAACCAAAAAACTGAACCGCTTCCATGTTGAAGAAGAATCATACTCCCAACTCTATTAAACTCATAAGTTTTTGGGAGCAGAGTAGGCTTTTTGTTTCTGTTTATATGCATGTGTCTGCCACCATTTTAAAGTGTTGTTTTTACAATGTGTGGAGTGAATGCCCTAGTGTCCTTGTCTGTCTTTAAAATAACAAAAACCAGGTGTCCTGAGTTAAGAGAGGAAACTTGAAGGATCCTATTGCAAATGATATACAGCAGTAAATTAGAAACAACTTGGTCCAGACAAAAGACAAATAAAAAAAAATAGAGCACTGAGTGGATTTGATACCAAATTATAGCAGAGGCAACTGATAAAGTATTTTCTTAGGGTGAATTTCACAACAAAGCAATTAATAAAAGGAATTAAAATATGCAGTCTGCGTATGACTCCAGATTGCATGTGCTAGACTTTGTATCCTTTCTCATTCATTTGTGAGAAAAGACAGTACTGATTAATTGTTTCAGCAGGCAGCGAGATTTGTGCAAGCAGACTTAAAAAGTCATTTCCTTAGTTTTTACCAGTTTATCTTCTACAAAAATGTAAACATGTAGCAGTATCTTAGGCCTATAAAAGAGATTCCTCTGATCATGAATGTCAAATTTAATAAAAATTAATTATTTTCAGAGTAGAGAAATCCTCCCTAAATGCTAATGGGGGACCATTTAAAATGCACAGTTAGTGAAAATATGTGCCTCTATGACCTACTTGCAATGTAAACAAGAGATTTTCATGCTGAAGTGCTACCTTTGTCAATGGGCCATCTTGCCAAACTGCAGGGATTCCCTTTGTGCCAGCTCCCTGGGGAAACCCTTGAAACCTGGGTCCCCAATGGCTGTTAGAGCTCTGATAATACTCTTGCTCTCTCTTTTTTAATGTTTTGTGGTTTTACTTTTATAAAAACCTGTGTTCTGAAGCATGCCTGTTTGTGTATATGCTCGAGCCATTGGTTTTGGTTTTGTAAAAAAAAAAACCAAAACAGACCCCCTCCACACACTGAGGTGTTAAAAGAAGGGCGAGTGCTTTGTTCTGAAAGTAGCTGTTCAGAGGTATTTGCAAATAATCAGGGGCAATTTTTTTATTGTTTATCATATGTTGGTTAATTTTATCACCAGGATATTCACCTTTTGATACAGTTTGCAAGCACATAGCTGATGTATATATTTTCCAAGTTGGAAGCATCTTCATTCTCATCCAGCCCCAATTTTTTCTATAAAAGGCTGCAAGTTCACAAAATTAAGAGGTTCAGAAGGCTATTTCATGTAAAATGCTGTAAAAGCTCTGACCTGGGAACTCAGACCCCTCAAGTTTTACTGGTCAGGATGTTTTTGTGAAGGCATTAGATACTAACTACGGTATGCATGTAAAGTTCTCAGGCCAGCAGCGACGTAGACATCCTCAACCAAATCTGCTGCTGTCATTGAAAAAGCAGGCATAACTTACAGATGTTAATACCTTGCATGAGATATTTTGGAAACACTTCTAGCCCCATCCTGTCAGTTCCAGTTTGTATGCCTCACCATGGCAGGGCTACTAATGACCTCTACTGAGTGGTTATATTTGCACAGGAGATGTGGCTTTTTCTGGCTGACACACAGATGGCAGAATACGCTGGAAATCCTGCTATTTTGTGCCGTACTTAATAATGGAAAATAATATAAATTGGAACAAGCTTATTTAAATCCTTCAGACGTGTATCACGTTTCTCAGGAACTGGCCAGAAATATCTAAATAAATTACACCAGAGTCTTCAAAGGAGAAGTGTTTTCCTACCATTTGAATTCAGTCAGTATCTTACATAGCTAAACAAATAACAGGTGTGAGTTTCAATGAGAAACACACAGTTCAAAAGTTTGAATCTGATTCACACACCAGTGGTCAGGCTGAAATACGAGGCTTGAACTTATTATACCCATGTAAGGAGTTTCCTGGTCTCGGCTTCAGACGGGAGCGCCGGGGAGGAGGCAGCTCTGCAGGCGAGGAATGCGTGAGGATTAGAAGGCATACTTTAATGTAAACCAGATTTCTCATAATCTGGGGGATGGGGCTTTACAAGAACTGCAGTATTACCAGTCACCAACCACTTTAGTATCCAGCAGCGCTGTAGTAAGTTGAGAAATCCTGAGCCTAAGCGGCTCTTGCAGTCTCGCTCCCCAGGAATGGGCCCGGAGGGAACCAAGGGAGTCGTTCAGCAGAGCCCCTTGCAGTTCAGAGGCAAGCAAGGAGAACATAAAACGACAACAAAAGCATCGAGTCTTCATAATCAAAGCCGGTCACAAGCGGTGTTCCCCAGGGCTCGGTGTTGGGGCCAGTTCTGTTTAACATCTTTATCAATGATCTGGACGAAGGGATCGAGTGCACTCTCAGTAAGTTTGCAGACGACACCAAGTTGTGTGGGAGTGTTGATCTGCTGGAGGGTAGGCAGGCTCTGCAGAGGGACCTGGACAGGCTGGATCGATGGGCTGGGGTGAATTGTATGAGGTTTAACAAGGCCAAGTGCAAGGTCCTGCACTTGGGCCACAGCAACCCCATGCAACGCTACAGGCTTGGGGAAGAGTGGCTGGAAAGCTGCCTGGCAGAGAAGGACCTGGGGGTGTTGGTTGACAGCCGCCTGAATATGAGCCAGCAGTGTGCCCAGGCGGCCAAGAAGGCCAATGGCATCCTGGCCTGTATCAAAAATAGCGTGGCCAGCAGGACTAGGGAAGTGATTGTGCCCCTGTACTCGGCACTGGTGAGGCCGCACCTCGAATACTGTGTTCAGTTTTGGGCCCCCCACTACAAGAGGGATATTGAGGTACTGGAGCGCGTACAGAGAAGGGCAACGAAGCTGGTGAAGGGTCTGGAGCAGAAGTCTTATGAGGAGCGGCTGAGGGAGCTGGGACTGTTTAGCCTGGAGAAAAGGAGGCTGAGGGGAGACCTCATCGCTCTCTACAACTACCTGAAAGGAGGTTGTAGAGAGGTGGGGGTCGGTCTCTTCTCCCAGGTAACAAGTGATAGGACAAGAGGAAATGGCCTCAAGTTGCGCCAGGGGAGGTTTAGACTGGATATTAGGAAATTTTTCTTCACCGAGAGGGTTATCAAGCATTGGAACAGACTGCCCAGGGAAGTGGTTGAGTCGCCATCCCTGGAGGTATTTAAAGGACGTTTGGATGAGGTACTTAGAGACATGGTGTAGTGATGGTTTTTGGCAGTGTTAGGTTTATGGTTGGACTCGATGATCTTAAAGGTCTTTTCCAACCTATATGATTCTGTGATTCTGTGATTCTGTAATCCTGCCTTTCCCACCTCCCACTTGTGCCCCAAAAGCCACCAAGCATTCCCAGCACCTAATTTCCCAGTGCTAAAAAAAAACGAAAGCCAATGGCAGGACAAGCAAAGGCCCTGATTCTGCAGGGGGATTTCTGCCTGTGCTCTGGCCCTCGGGGGCTGCTGTCACCAAGCAAGGCTCCCCGGCACAGCGCTGGCAGCAGGAGTACCT